>NC_136067.1:552982162-554330686 GCF_964261635.1 Lissotriton helveticus
GGCTCTACGCCGTCTATGTCATGGGCGGCGTGTGCTCATGACGGCATGGAGCCGTCATGACCCAGCCCCCTCATTATTTCGCCCGCACAGGTGGGGAATTAGTGCCGCGTGGGCGGAGTGGCATGAGGGCTCCTCGCCGTTATGAGCACACTCTGCCCGTGGCTCATGGCGGCGTGGAGCCGTCAAGAGCACCCAAAGGGTTAAGTTATCTGTAGCTATAGGTAAACGCAGCAGATCCCTGGTTAATGGGACCAAGGAGGTTTGAAGATTCATTGAAAAATTTATCAGCAGTCCCAATTTCACACTGCTATTTTTAAGTGATGCTAAACTTGGGTCTAAAATAACGTGTGGGGAAGAGTTATGGAGGGAAATATACAGAAGCCTCTCTTTTGTGTACATTTTTATGATCTCTTCTGCCTGCTCTGCACTCAACTCACATGCTCGCTTGACTTTTATCCAGGGCAGGTACAAGTAATCTTCCATGACTTCTGCACAGCTAACCATCAGTGCATAAAATAAAGTGATTATTTTTTATTTTAAATTATGACTGTTGAAATCAAATCTACTGTAAGCAGTGAACAGCACTTGAATGACCAAAACAATATCGTGCTCAGTTTGCCAAATTTAGATTGTGAGTTATCAGTGTGGGATGTAGGATTGCTAGTTGGAAAGCAAACAACTCTTTGGGTACATACATTTATTGTCAAAATATTCCTTAAAGTGTTGCTTATTCTTTCTCTGACTTATATAAAGTGATCAGTAGACTATTGATCACATATTTATTTATTTATTTATTTTTTAATTTTATAAAGCGCAGAGCGGACTCAGGGATGAGGCATCCTAGCGCTATCACAACAAATGACACTGGACAACTCAACCAAAGAGAGCGGCCTACGCAGAGAAAAGCCAGGTCTTTATGGCCTTGCGATTTGCTAGATGGTTTTGAAGGCTTCTGATAGACATAGAAAGAGAATTCCACAATTGCGCCGCCTGGACCTTAAACGAGCGGCCACCTGTTGTGGCTCTTTGGAAGCAAGGAATGCAGAGTTGGCCAAGTGCAAAGGGCGATTTGGCACATATCGGACCAGAAGATCCGCTAGGATCTGTGGACTTTTATGTGTCAAGATTTTATGGGCTACGCACAGTTTCTTAAAGTGGACTCTTTTTAGCTATTGGCAGCTAATTGAGTTGAAGCAGGAGGTTAGTAACTGAGCAAGATTTGGGCAATGCAAACAGAGCATGGGCAGCCACATTTTGGATTCTTTGGAGACGAGAAATACAGGATTTGTTGGCACCTAATTAGAGCAAGTTCCCATAATCCAGTCTCGATAGAATTGTAGCTTGAAGAATAGTTTGACGCACCTTAGGGGAGAAGTAACCGAGGAGCGGTTTCAGACCTCTCAGGCTTTTGACTGTACGTCAAATGAGAGCTCGCTATCGATCCAGAATCCCTGGTTCTTTACTGCCTTCTTTAACAATGGTGCGGGATTTAATTTGTCAGGCCACCACTTTTCTGACCAGACGGCCCCGTCTCTGCCCAACACCACATTTTCCGACTTGGCAGCATTCAATTGTAGGCAGATTGCCGTCATCCAGTCAGAAATAGCTAGAAGGTCCTCACCGCATTTCACGAGATTGGCTTGACACTCCTTAGAGAAGGCAATAAGTAACTGGGTGCCATTGGCATAAGAAACCAATGACAGCCCTCTGCTTTTTGCTAACAGAGCTAGGGGTTGCACATAGATGTTAAAAAGCGCAGGGCTCAATATTGAGCCCTGGGGAACCCCATGTCTAATGGCGAGCTTCTGGGAGTGGAATAGGTGGTACCATCACTTGAAAAGTTCTACCTTCCAAAAAGGACTGGAACCACGCCAAAGCCAGCCCCCTGACTCCGATATCGTATAGCCGACCTAGAAGAATGTCATGGGAGATAGTGTCGAAGGCGGCACTTAAACTTAAATCTAACAGAATCAAGGCCGCTGAGTTTCCGACATCTAGGCAGCTGCGGATATCCTCCGTCACTGCCAACAACGCTGATTCCGTACTATGACGTGGCCGGGACCCATTTTGCGAGGGATCCAGTGTATTATTATGCTCCAACAATTCTGCCAACACTGTGTTGACATATCGCTCAGTAACCTTCGCTAAAAAAGGGAGCTGGGAATTTGGCCAAAAATTACTCGGGTTCGATGACTCCAAAGATGGCTTCTTTAAAAGAGGTACCACTTTTGCGTGCTTTCAGGTTGCCCGAAGTAACACAGTGGACAGAGACAAATTAACTAATTCCCATATAGCTGGTGAGATTGAGTTAAGAACTTGACAAAGCTGGTCTGGTCTCAGCGGGACAGCTGGCGAGCCAGATTTAATTTTGCAGCACAGAGCTTCAATCTCGAGAATGGGGGGAAGTAGCACAGAGTTGTTATAGGGACATTTGGTCTGTCCTCCAACTCAACAGGGTGATTGATATACGAGCCGATTACTGGAGGGGAGACAGTTGACAAGTTGTTGGAGGAAATCTGGGAGTCAGATTTTTCGTTGGAGTGTTGCATCTTTTTTAGTAGGGAAAAAATTATTTTGGCCGCAATATAATCTGCTATGGTTTTCCAGATCAACCTGTGATAAGATTTAATAGAGGCCCGATATTTGTTTTTGGTCTCAGTGTCGTAGGTACGCCTCCACAATTGCTCAAATTGTTTACAAGCCTTTATAGCCTTAACCAGGGTTTCATTAAACCATGGGTTCGAAGGGCCCAATTTCTTCTTAGAACAGCATTTTTTTTAATACATGTGTCTAGGGCTTGTGGCAGCCAATCTCGGAAAAGGGAGTCCGATGCTACTAAATTCCTAGAAAATTGTGGCTTAGATTTTAACAACATACCCGAGAATAAACTGGCATCCCAATTATGCCATGGACGTTTAATCATCGTACATGCAGGAATTGAGACAATTTTCCCCAGCCAACAAAGGGAGAAGGAGACCAAAAAAAGGTCTGTCCAGACCAAAGGGACCGAAGGAGACACAGTTATAGTATACAATTAAAAAAGATAGGGTCCAACAAATGCCCAGCAATAAGTGTGCTATCTACTGCCCGTTGTGTCAGTTGATATGCCTCAAGATCAGCCAGAAAACAGGCAATATCAGATTTATGACTGTCTTCTGAATGGAGGTTTAGATGGCCTAAAATGGTAAAATTTGCTGATTTACACACAAGTATGGAACCCTTATTCAGTAGGGCTTCCCTCCATGTTTTGGATGGCCCTGGGGGGCGGTACATAAGTAACCCAGAAATTGTAATATTACAGTTCAAGGTGCTTTTAAAACAGGCACTTTCACAGTCTGGAATCTCCTCCCCCCTGAAGCTACATGTAAACGGCTCTTTACGAATTATAGCAATACAGCCACCTCGATTTATCGGGCGGTTAAATTGATACATAGTGTAGCCCGCCGGGAGCGTCAACCAGGACACTGCACCTGAGTCCTGAGTTAACCACGACTCAGTTAGAAATAGGCCGTCCGGCCGTTCCTCCATTAAAAGGTCACATATTTCGGCATGATGTTTAACAAGGGACGGCAGTTTAAGCTCATAAATCTGACCCTGGTTAACTCAAGAGAAGAGATCTCACTACCGATCATTTTATATGCTAAGCCACAATAATCACACTGAAAGGATTCCACTGGCAGGACCCAGGCATGCTTTAAACAACTCGACACATTATATTTATTATGAAACTTCAGGCAAGCGCAAGGCAAACATCACTTGTGTTAAATCTCAAGACAATACTCTCCCACCAGTCATCTGAGGAAGTGTGGCTGAAACTATCTTCGACTTTAAAATCATACCCATGCTTTGCAAGAATTATCTCCAGGATTACATTTCGTCAAACATTAAGAATGTGTGGGATTTGGCAGATTAATTTTAGGAAAAAAATTGTTAGATTATTTTGGGAGACTACAGTTTTGACATGTGACAAATCTATAAGTGGCTACTCTTAATTAACTTTAATACTGTTGTCATTAAGCTATTAAGGGCCATTAGGGGTAACCCAAGACTATTGTTCTGATGGGATAAGCAGTTTGCTAGCATCAAGCAGTACGATGATACAAACTGATTTTAAGAATTACAATGAATAGTTTTCATCTATGTTTGGGATGAATGAAGCATCATTATTACTATTTTAAAATATGAGTGTACAAGATGAGACAATCCTAACCAAAGAGAGAGACCTTACCAACAAAGGGAGGAACAACCTCAAGTCTGTAGCCTGTGCCATATACTAACACTGCACATAACTGAATTTAGAATGTCAATTGTGTAGGATGTTTTTAAGAGTTTAAGTCAAGGGCAGTAACCTTATGAACAAAACCTGGATAGTGGGAGGGCTTTATATGCATATACTTGTGGTACAAGAACTAATATTATAGTACAGTTAACAGGTACATAGATTGCCCAATAAACTGAAAACTCATTTGAAACAAAGACTAGTTCATCTTTGTCCTCTGAGAAAAACAGGCCTGAGAGAAGAGAAATTGGGAAGGTTTCAAAGAAAGAAATTAGTAGAGAACGTATTAGTAATTGAGTATTAGATCGGACCTTGAAAGTTTTCAGGGACAAATAAGAGGATAAGATAATGTGTATAGTATCATCCTCAAAGATGGGTAAAACGTTTGTGCAATAGAGTCAGGTTGGAGCAAAATTCCCCTAGAGGAAAACATTAGTGCCTTAATTAAGTTTTTGACCAACCAGAATGAGTTAGCATACCTTGTTAAGACTGTCTTGTATTTTGTAGGAAAATTAATCTCTACTATCTGAAAGAAAGGATTTTGGAAGAGAAGGATAATTTAGGGCAGTGAAAGTATGGCTTTATGTATAACCCATGCTACGGGGTTTAATTTAATTGTATCTTCTAGTCATGAGCACGAGGAAGCTGCTGAGAAACCAACGATTAAAAATGGCTACAAGCTTTAGTTGACATTCTATTGCAATATCGATTCACACAAAGAAGTGTGCCAAATACCCATTGAAGGACTCTGTGCACCCCTTTAGATGACATAGTCTAAGCGCATCCCACATTTTCAAAAGAAAAATGGCCCAGAAATCATCATGTACAATCTAATACAGTTGAGGGATAAATAACATTAGGTCTATGTTGAGGATGGTGCAAGAATACAAAAAACATATCAACTGAATACCACTCATATTGTAAGTAAGGTAGAGGTAGAAGAGACTAGGCTAAAGAAAATAAGTAATCATATATAGATGCAAAATCAAAACAGTAAAAACAAATAAAGCTTTGAAATATGCAGTTCAATATTGCAAAAAACAAAGAATACAAATTAAGTTTGTTCCTCGCAAAAGATTCTGTAACATGCAGAATTACGGATAAAGTTGGGTATGTAAACTACTGGGTGCAATATTACCTCAGTTTTCACCAGACGACTAGAGAATACCCAAGGGGCACATGTTTTTGGGGCATTCATGTTTACCTTTGCCACCACTCGGGTCAACAAAATTCTGTTGATACAATCTTTCTAAGAAAAGAACTGGATATGTGGTTCTAAATCACAACTTGTGATCTTGGTCAGTCATTAACACCTTAAACAAAAATTAAGGTTTACTCAATGTCTATGAGAGCCAAAATGTCTACCAGGGGATATGTTTTCTTATACAAGTTGGATGCTTAAGTAAATACAAGCAGTTAATGAGCAGTACATGTGATGAAAGAAAATTATATTTCTTCTTCTTCAGTTTGCTCTACAAACCTAAGCCGAATACAAGCGGTCTCTGTCAGCCAGTAGCCAATAGGAGACTGTTGACTAAACTTTTCTGGCAACTTCGGTTTTGCATGGATTCAAATCATGTTCCCTTCATTAGTTAGAAAATTACAAATTTATTTAGATTTTTCCTTGGTGTATTAGTCCTTATACTCTTAACCAAGACTGAGAGCTTACAACAATGTAGATATTCAATAAAACATGAGAATATAAATAAGTACTCCGTCCAAAGGAGGGACGGGTGGGATAATGTTAGCCTCCGTGTCTTTAATGAAATCCAGATTCTCTGGTCATGTTAATAGGAGAATCACAATTTCATTACAAGACAGGAGGCTACATTATGCATGTTGGTAGCCTTGAAGAACAACGTCGGATATATGTTCAATAGGTTTACAATAATGATGAGCAAAGGTGGAGCCATTGGACCAATCAGCAGCTTTAAGGATAACATCTAACTTACCACCTGACCAGAAGGACTTGCTAGCCATAGCACCTCTGAGAGAGTGGGCTTGAAATTGCGAAAGATCAATGCCAGAAAGACTCATGGCTAACTTCACCCATCTGGCAATTGAACAGGAAGAGATAGGTTTAAAAGGTTTGACAAAAGAAATGAGAAGTTGGTTGGCACCTGGAGGGCGAAGGTCTTTCATTCTGGTATCATATTCTTTCATACAATCAACAACACAAAGTTTGTTACAGTAGTCAAAATTATGGTAAAAGATATAATCTGACATGGTTCTAGTTCTCCTAAGGATTTCAAACTTAACACCAAACATGTCATAACATCTATTAGAAATATCCAGAGATTTAACATCGGATACTCTTCGACAAGAAATTAAACATAAATTAGATGCAAGTTTAATGGAAAGACATTTCCTGTTAAGAAGAGAATTATCAGGCCATGAGCAAAAAAGGTCAAGCATAAGTTTGACATCCCACAAAGATTGGTATTTAGGCCTAGGAGGTCTTTTAAGCCTAATACTCTTTAAAACCTACCGTCTTACCATTGACAAGAGAATGTCCAGCAGAGATAGCCGATTTATAACAATTAATAGATCTATAGGAGAGGCCATTGTCGAAAAGTTCAGCAAGAACATTAACTATATTGACAATAGGAGCCTCCACGGGATCCAAGTTCCTCTCCATGCACCAACAAAACCATTTTCTCCAAATGTTATTGTATCTGTAGTGAGTTCCTGGAGCCCAGGACCATCGGAGGAGAGTGAGCGCTGACGACGAAAGTCCAGAAAATTCGTTAGATTGCCTGACACTTTCCAAGAAAGAAGGTTCAAACTACCTGAAAGAACCAGGTGGTGATCTTCTCCATTTGCGTTTGAAACCAGACCTTGCGTTGCAGAAATCAGGAAGGGAATGTCGCACGACAGTTCTAAAGTTGTGGGGAACCAAGCCTGAGAAGGCCAGAAGGGAGTTATCAGGACTAGGCATGGGCGGATTTCACGGATCCACGACCCGCGGATTTTGCAGATTTGCGTATTGTTGATCCGCAAAATCCGCGGATCTGCGGATCTGCGGATTTTTTAAATTTATTTATTTATTTATTTATTTGCGGATTGCGCTCGTGAAAGTCAAGGATGCAAAGGCCTCTATCCAGCATCACAGCTGATTTTCGACTGTAGATTTGGGAAGAAAGCACACATGCCCAGCCTCGGCAATGCTCACGATTGTTTTTGGGCTGATGAATGCGTCACTGAATTTGAGCTTCAACTAGGGCACATGCTTTATTGATATCTGTAAGTGCTTCCTGTTGAGGTTTAATTTTTGTGACAGGACCATCGTGCCAGAATGAACCCTGCCCTTCATATCCTGTAACTATTTTAGGATGGCACCGGCAAGCTGCCAGCGCCATCCTGAAATAGTTACTAAGTTAGCTTCAACAGGAAGCACTAATAGATAAAATAAAGCAGGTGCTCGAGCACCTGCTTTATTTTATCTATTAGAGCTTCGTGTTGAAGCTAACTTAGTAACTATTTCAGGATGGCGCTGGCAGCTTGCCGGCGCCATCGTAAAATAGTTACAACAGGCCAGGCTTCAACTTTTGCCCCCGGATCCGCCGCTCGCGGATTTGCGAATTCTCAGTAACGGATTTTGCGCTCACCCTTAATCAGGACCAGGGAGCACTGGTCCTGTCTCACCTTCTGGAGGACCCTCTGAATCATGGCAAATGGGGGAAAGGCGTAAGGTTGAAGAAGGGACCATGGTTGGAGAAAGGTGTTCACTGCAAGAGCGCTCGGATCTGGCATCTAGCTGAAATATTGGGGCAGTTGGAAAGTCAATCTGCTGGCAAAAAGGTCCACATCAAAGGGGCCCCAAAAATGAAACAGAGAATTGAAAACGTTCACATTGAGTTTCCAATCGATGAAATCTTGAAGGAATCGCAAATTCCAATCTGCGAAAAAATTCGATTTCCCGGGGAGATATTCCGCCTTCAGAGAAATTTTGTGTTCCAAGCAGAACATCCAAAGTGTCTTGGCCAAGTCGGAGAGGTCTGCTGCCCTCGTCACACCAAGGCGGTTGATATAAGAGACTGCCGAGATGTTGTCCATCTTCAAAACAACAGATCTGCCCTGAAGAGAGTGTTTGAAATTCATTAGGGCATAAAGACTGGCAGTCAACTCTAAAAAGTTTATATGGTGAGCGGACTCGGCCCGAGACCAGACGCCACCTGTGTCTTGGTTGAGGAGGCGCGCTCCCCAACCATGAAGGCTGGCGTCTGACTCCAAGACAAAATCTGGAGTCGATCCGAAGATAGCTCTTCCGTTCCAGGCATCCAAATTGTCCAGTCACCAAGAGAGTTCCGATCTTGCTTGGAGATCCAAGGTTACCAGGACCCCCTACCAGAGCCCGGACCTGAGGGCATTGGCTTTCACTCTCTGGAGGGCACGATAGTTGAGAGGAAGATGGCCTTAATTGAAGAAGAGAGTAAGCCCAGAAGTCTGGCCAATTCTTGAAGAGTGAGGGAATGCTGTCTTAGAGAAAACCTGATCTCATTTTGAATCTTGGCGATCTTCTTGTTGGGAAGCAGGAGGAGACATTGCGAGGTGTCTACGGTGAAACCTAGGAACTGTAGAGATTTTGAAGGGATTAGAATGGACTTTTCCCGGTTTATAATGAAGCAAAGATCCTCTATGATATTCATTGTGATCCTGAAATCTTCCAAGAGTTGAGATGGGACATGATGAGAATATCGTCCAGATTCCGTTTTGCTCTCAGGAGAGAGACGATTGTCCTCATGATCTTGGTGAAACCCCAAGGAGGGGAAGAAAGCCCGAATGGGAGGGCTTGAAATTGAAAGAGGTGATTGTCCCATATAAATTGAAGCAAGGGCTGATGTTCCTCTGCCATAGGAAAGGTAAGATATGCGTCCTTTAGATCCAGTTTAACCAGCCAATCTCCCAGAAGAAGAAGGTCTTTGAGGAGGTGGATGAAATGAAATGAATGAGAACTTATACAGCGCTACTTAGCCCGGAGGCATCAAGGCGCCTATCAAGAAAAAAAAAATCACAAAAAAGGCAGATTCCAAAACTAAGGGTAGGCTTTGGCAATGAGCCATGTCTTCAGAGCCCTTCTAAAGGCTTGCAATGATGGCAGGGACTTGATTTCACAGGGCAGAGTGTTCCACAATTTCGGAGCAAGGCTAGAGAAAGCCCTGCCTCCCCACTTAGCTCTTCGAACGTGGGGTACTGATAACAAGAACTTTTTGGAGGAACAAAGGTTTCTGGAGGGGGCATACGGAACCAGCAGGTCTCTTATTCCTCCCGTCCCATTCCTGTTCAGGGCCCCATAGATCAAACAGAAAACCTTAAAGGAAATCCTGGCTTCAATCGGAAGCCAATGCAGGGATCCTGACGAACGCCTGGGCACGTCCAGCACAAACTTAGCCGCAGCATTCTGCACAATTTGTAGTCGCTGTAACAGGCCCTTGTTTATTCCTGCATATAAGGCATTACAGTAATCGAGCCGGGAAGCTATTAATGCGACCACAATTAGCTTGCGGGCCCTCCAGTTTGAAATGTCTGTACACTAGGTATTTTTTTACCTCTCGTAGGTTTATAACCGGTCTCCACCCGTTCTTCTTTTTCTGGACTAAGAAAAGCGTGCTTACAAATCTCTTTGAGACCAAGGAACCCCGATAATAGCGCCTTTTTGGAGCATAGAAGAAATTTCCTCCTTGACAATTTCTAGATGTTCTATTGGAAGAACCAAAGGATTGGGTGTATGTGTTTGACATGGAATGTCTACAAACTCTATTCTGAACCCTTGAACTGTCTCGAGAACCCTCCGGTCTTGAGTTAAGGATCTCCAAACGAGATAGAAGTGTTTGAGTCTTCTCCCGACCCTGGGAGGGGGAGAAGAGAGAGAAGCACTTACTTGGAGGGTTGCTGTTGGGAGTTCCTTGGGATGAGAAGCCTCTGTCGCGAGAACCTCTTCCTCTCTGGGGGTAGAATTGTCAATTTAAGGGGTAGAAACCATTGCCAGTAGCACCCCTGCCTCTGTTGAATGAAAAGGGCCGGTAGTTTCCGCGGCCAGAAGAACGGCCCCTTCTTCTGGACTGTCCAAAAAGGTTAGTAGAGAAGACGCGCCTCATATTATTCTGGGCCTTGTCTAGGGTGGTGAAAGTGGAAACTTACTTCCCTATGGTCTTTATCATATCCACACCGAAGAGGAGACCCTTGGGCTTGTTAGAAGGTTCCTTTTCTACAAGGTCACCCAGTTTAGGATTAATTTTATTGAGGATGGTCTTCCTCCTTCCCAGATTGAGGTCCGAATTAGCATTGCCAAGCAGGACAATTGCTCTCTGGCTCCAGCCCCTAATTAGGATAGTGTCGAGGGGTGAATTTGAGATATAAGATTCTTCGGCCAGATCGAGAATCTTAGTAAGGGGACCGAGAACATCAAGAAGACGATCATGGCAACCTTTAAGGGCCATCTCGAGGCCCTTCCTGGGGTCCTTACCCAGTTTGAATAAAAATGTAATAAGGTCGGGATCGAGGTTGGGGTTCTGGCAGACCTTGTCTTCCATGCATGGCCTCGGGCATTCTGATCTAAGGGTATGGCGAGTTTCTCTCTCTAGAAAATTTCTCAGCCATCTGGTAATAAATTTGGCGACACGATCATGGGTGAAACCATTTAGAACTATAAGGGTGGGAAATGTTATTCGGGGAAAACATTTTGCCACCCAAAGGGTCAAAAATGGCATCCCTAGAAGAGGGAGAAGAGTCAGCCTTGGAATGGATATTAAAATCCAAGTCATTCAGATCCTGGTCATCTAGGTCAAGAACAAACTCATCATGAGGGTCATTGAAGACTTCGTCTTCATCCGAATCAGGGTCTGCGTCAACACATTCACTATTAACAATTGTGTTGCTAGGGACACGTGAAAAATTTGTGCCGCTAAGGACACCTATCCTATTTGTGTCGCAAGGGACACCGATACCTTTTGAGGCGCGAGGGCCTCCCATAGAGCGCGAGGTGCTAGGACCTCCCAGGTCAAGTGAGGTACCACGATCTCCAATTTTGCCTTCACAGTGTTTGACTTTTTTTGTAGATTTTGAGCATATAGGATCACGAGGAGTGTTGTCGTCTTGTAAGAAGGATCTTTTATGGGACATGACCTCCTTCAGGGTGTCCATCATGCAGGACCTCATCTCCCTTTGTAAGAATAACTTGAAAGAGTCATGGGTGTGGTTAGGGGAGCTAGCAACAGCGTCATCTGATTCCATATCAGACATGATAGGAAAATAAGAAAATAGATTAAACTATTAACCTATAAATAAAACCTTGAAATGCTCCCTTTTCCTTCCTTTTTATTTATATATTAATGAGTCTTAATTAAATAATTGTATATAAATATATAAATAACTTTTTTTATGTATTTATTTATTTGTATTATTTTTTCTGTAACCTTAGAGATCGAGTGGGTATTAATAAATAATTATTGCTAAGATTATTATTTAAATTAACACAGTATCTGTAAAGAAATCAGCAAACACCTTCAAACATCAGATGAAGGGTGCCAAAACAAAGGGAACGATTTGGGGGGGGCAGGTAAGGGGTTAAATACCCAGAAAGGCGTTCAAATGAGAGGCGTAAGGGGTTAAAGGCCCAGAAATGCAGGCAAAGTAACAGCTGATCTACTCCCGGCAGCGGCTGGCAAGCGCGATGCAACTGACGCGCTCGAGCCAGCCACTGTGGGAGTGTTAGAGGAATGAACCTCTAGGGGCAGGGGCGTAACGCCGCCGCTGCCGAGGTCCATTCCTCGGAGCTCGAGGAGAGAGAAGGAGACGCGCTCACGAGGAAGAGCGAGTGCGTCTCAACAATAAAATAATCCTAAAATGGGAAAAGAAGCATCAATGCGGGCATACCATAAGGCGGAGAGGCGCTGATAACAATAAATGCGCCGAGGAGAAGAACAACGAGGGGGCGCTTGGAAAGGACCAAGCACACGAGAATAAGAGGCCATTATTCACATCGGTGAGAAAGGGAGGACGGAGGGTAGAAAAAGACAACCAAAAATTGGAAGTCGAGGGAGGGTAGGAAGGCCTAGGGAAAGGGACCAGAATGAGTCCAGACAATGCCACAAACAGAAACGTTATTACCAATAAACATTGGTGAAAAACGCTAACAGAGTAGACTAACAATACAGTAATTATAGATGAAACTCTTAGGTTTAAATAGAAGCAAAGTAGGAAGAGTAAGGAGAGCCAACTTATCTGCTTGCGAGCTGCATTTAAAAGAGGCAGCTCTGTTGCTGCTCATGGCTTATATTGTTGTTATGTTGTCACTGCATTCTAATTCTTCTTTTATGATGTAAGTGGCTGCTTGTGAGTTGCATTAAAGGATTAATGCATAATGTACCCTCCTGTCTTGTAATGAAATCATAACTCCTGTCTTGGTGGAGTATGTGAACATTAGCATACGACTGCACTTTTGGCCTTAAACAGCCCTATAGTTACATCATAACGTTTAGGAAATCAGATTTTTGAATATCACTTTCTCCCACCTAATGCCCTTCAAGAATCTTGCTGTTATTTCTACCCACATAGAATTCATTGCAACATTTTAGTTTACATGGCACGATCTTGGACTAGTAATTGTCGTAATACAATCATTTAGGTTAATGAACTAATCCAAATATTTTCCATCAATGAATACGTTCATATGAACGACAACAATACCCATTGTTCTCATAGACCCACATTGTACATAATTTAAGACAGAATAACGAATTGCACATTTAGCCCAAGAGAGCATACTCAGATACAATCTACCTTGGTTCAAAATATGGAACAGACTACGTTTGAGGCTTCATCTGGCACCAATTATAGTATTACATATTTTTAACAAACATGTTCCTCACCTGAGCATGTGTCTGTCACTAACCCCTCGACCTGTGTGACTAGTCACTTAAGCAGAGGTTTTGCCAAAGGGATTAACTGACACTTCTAACAGACCCAAACAGGGAAGATACCACATGAAATTAGGTTTCTCAATTGAAGGGGAGCGAGTGAATCAGCAAAAAGATTATTGAACATGAAAGAAGACAATCAAAAAAGAGACGCCAGAAAAATCAACAAAATAACCAAAACATTTACGAAAACAAACAACCGATTTTTCCGCAATACTATAAAGTCCAAATATTAAATACAATAACGTCATACATTATAAGCAAATTAAGACCTTCTGCTATTAGAAAGTGTGTGGAAGTAAACCAATGAACATAAGCTAGCTAGCCCTCTTGCTACACAAAAAGTTATATGGCCTAATCACACCTTCTCTCTAAATTAATTTCATAAACCTACGTACGGAACCCCACAGATCACATCATAATTACTTTAAAAAGTAGTACTACTAGAGGCTCTCAAATTATTGTATCTCATCATAAGATTTCTTAGACAACAAGATTCTCTGTTGGTCAGATTTTAACATGAAAAGTACGTACTATATAGACTTAGCCTTCCACAGAGTATTGTTTTTAGCACCAAAAAGTGCCATTGGCAAGGTAGGGGTAACGATGTGGGTGGCTTTGTTTTAGCCACTTCCCAGAGAGGTTAGGTATTGCTTCCAGCACATCTTCCTTGTGCGATCTGTTGATGGTGGAAGAAGATCACATCATAATTGATCACCTAATTGGAGAATCAACCAATTGATGGGTAGAAGAATCAAGAGAGAGAGATAGAGAGACTGACAGAATCTTCTGCTATTCCCACATATGTGATACATTTGTCATGGAAAGAAGGAAAAGGGCAGTTAACATAATTCAAACAGTATGTAGCAGCCCAAAGTCTCTCATATTAGATGCATAAGACAAAACGAAAAAATAGAGAGTACAGGTATAGTTTAAAAATGCCACAACTACATTCTGGCACTGACAATCGTGATAGCAAGGCTAAATGAAACACAGAGTAAGAGTGCCATGGAGATCCCTTGCAAAAGAGAAGCAGTTTAATGAGGAACGAAAGTGACAGTATTTGGGAGTCGAGGTAGATATGTATCAATACCTACAAGCACAGATCACTGCATCAAATCCACATAATTGGCAATAATCCCCCTGAACTTGGTAGGCACTTCCGTACAGTCGCAGTGTGTGACATGGGAGAGGAAGGGGGAAGAGCCAGGGCTAAGCACCTTAGTACTATTTAATATGCATTTTTTCCTCGCACTATTGGCTGTCTTACGTTTGATCTCCATCACACGCTCTGAATATTCGTTAAAGGGGCTTTATAACAAAGGTGTCTTCACAAAAAAACAAGAGTTCTCCAAAGAAATCCAATGCCTTTGAGTACTTTGATATTGTTCCTTGTTCACCTTTCATGAAGAAATATTATTTCCTCTTTGCAAGTTAATTTTTACCACTCAGGTAAATGATTTCACTTTGACTGAATCAAACTAACATAGAAAATACTGTATGCATAACATGCCTTTGGACAATAATGCATGCAGAATATTCCTTTAACATTTGCAAAGCTTATATATTAACTATTTCAAATGTTTGCAGAATTGTTCAGTTCAAGTTTAACCTTTTGAAAATGTTCTCGGTGAATAATGGCTTTGGGCTGTAAAGAAAGTATTACCTGTTTCTGGCAAACTATGTTTTATGTAAAGCCATTTTCTTAGTTTTAGTTAATATATTTGCCTTTTATACAGTTGTAAAAGTAATGATTTGCATGCGTAGGTTGCAGAGAAAAAAAGAAAGTCTCAATTTTTCCATAGACGTTTGTGAAGTTAGTTGCAAAGCTGAAGTTGGTCCTTTGAAAATTTGCAGATCCGTGGGCTTCCTAAGCACACGCGTTTGTTAGCAATTCACTTGCTCTTACTAACCACTGCAAATCTGTCACAACCTTAAAGGCGTCATGTTTCATGAATCATTTACCAGCAGGTAATGAAAAGGGTTCTCCCAATTTATACCCCGGAATAATAACGGTCTGACATTTTCAAAGCCTCCTTTTCTACTTGCCCGAATCTGTTATCAAAACTGCTTGAATGGCCCATATCATATCCCTACATTTGCCTTTCGCTCTTGCAATAACTTTAAATCTATACATTGACTATCCCACTTTTAATCATCATAGCCGACAGTTGATGCCAAACAAACGCGCACAGTATTGTTGCTTGGACCTTAGGCCAAAATAATTTTCGTGAGGATAGCGTAATCTCGCATAATGTTCAGCATTTCACGTTAAGGAATTTATGAAATTTCTGTTGGGGTAACGTGCCTATGGCAGAGGCATGAGAACTACGCAATCAGACTGAGCGCCAACGTGGACTCGAAAATGAATCTTTAATTTGAGCTCTACCCAAATGGACCGTCTGGCGGGTGTTTAGCATGATATTCACTTTTTTTTTCTTTACAGGTGAAGTTCCATCGAGACTGAGCCCATTGTGCATTCAGTATCTATTTCCTCTTCCTTTCCTTATGACTTCTACCTGTAATTTGTTCAACTCTTGGTCATTTTAGATCTGGATTACTGAAGGAACACATAGCTCATGCTTTGACTACAATTTCTCCTGCATCTTGCATGTTTGAAATTTAAGTAATTATGGTGAAAGTCAAGTAATTCAGTTCAGTACTTCGAAAAACGTTTTTTATTTGAGAGTGGGTGGAACAATCCGCTTTTTTTTCATTTCGTTCGTTGCTGGATGGCCTGGAGTAAGGAGCACTCCCATTAAGGAGGGCAAGTGGGAAATAGACTATTTTGGATGGAGAAGGTCTGGGTTTATATATATTTGCTTTGTTCCCTTTTGTTTTCCTGAATTTTGTCCAGATTTGTCATTATATTGTGGTGTTCAACTATTTGGGCCTTGTCTGAATAGGTCTTTAAATGTGTTTTGTTTCAGTAAAAAATATGTTTATTAGTTTTTAAATGGTAAAATATAGGCAGTGCCAACTAACTTTCTGAGCCTGTACAATAACTAAAGCAATGCCCTACCTTTCGACCATCCAGTAAAATACAACATTAATTTACTTAAGTACATCATACCCCTGGGTTCACATTTCAAATATCAGTGTCTCAGACTAGGGTCCAGTATCCAGCTAGAGAGCTTCAGGGCTTTAGGTGATGTGCTACACTCACCATTGTCAGTTTGCCTGGAGGCACCTACTCCCCTGATGCACCATCTTCTCATTTATTCTACACTATACATCTCTATTCCCTTCATCCAGTCTCTCAGATGTGCGCTGACATTGCTTCTCCATTTTTGAGCAATTTCCCTTTTTGTCACAATATACCTGAGGTTGAGCAGTTTTTTAGCATAAGTAATTTCGTCCAATCCCGCTCAGACACCCAACAATGCAAAACGGGCCTCAAGTTCAAATGTAATCCCCGTAGTCTATGTGTGTCTGCGCGTAACCCCTTCCAGGATGAGTGAGCCTGGGCCACTCTCAAAATGTATGGCTGGAAGTTCCTCGCGGCCCACAGTACCTGAGACATAGCTAGTCTTTGGATCTATGTATTTTGGGCAAGCATGTATGGGTATTATAAATACTATGCCGGATTTTATACTGAATGAGTGGATAGCTTGCATTTATAGCGACCTCCCAAGGGAATTGTAAGACTTCCCACCAGTCTTTGTCAATCCACCACACCATGTCACCCTGCGAAATAGCCCATCGCTGGGAAAATTCACCCTTTATGTTACTCATCGAAGTTGCATACTTGTGGAAGATAGCCCTTGATGTCATATGGCTGTCTAAGAATCTGGATTCCAAGTTGTAATCCTCCTTCGTTTCTTCACCCACCTAGAAATCTCAATTGCATGCCGTAGTTGCAAATATTTGAAGATCTTTGTGGTGTGCCTGGCATATTCCGCTCGTGAGTGAATGGTACCAATCTTTTTGAATACCATACCTCATCTAACGTGGAGAGGCCAATTATATTCCACTGTCTCAAGCCCCTTAATTCAGTTACTGAGCGCAGCCTCGTCGCTACCCACTGGGTACTTAAGTAAGGGGGTCTTTTTCCCCGGGCAATTTCTCTATTCAGTTTATGCCACAGAAAGGTCACCATGGCGATGGCTGGCAGAGCATCCACAGGCAATCTTCCCCTATGTAGAATGCGTAGGCACCCCTTTGGTCCAATTAAATATCTATCCATCTGGAAAGCCAAATCCCCCAGGGAAGCATATGCCCACTCATTCACTATCTGGAATTTGTATAGCCTCATAATACTTACATATATCGGTTATCGCTATGTCACTCTCATATATGGTTCTCTGGAGAGTGTGAAGGGTGAATTGTGATGGAACATCGTTCTATAATAAGTATTGAAGTAGTTTATTTTCCTCCCGGGAGGATGCATCCGGGATCCCACAGGGACGGTTTTGCAGGATATAGTTAAATCTAGGGAGTGCAATCATCGTAAGGATTGCCGCTCTGACAAGGAGGGATAACGGCAGATAGCTCCAATGTTGGATATCCGTTGCCAGTCCCAGAAGAAGTGGGACCAGGTTGTCCTCATAGTTTGGTCATTCCTGTTTTGACACCCACAGTCCCAAGTACTTGAAGTGGTGTGTGGCCACCTGCAGGGTCAATGGCAGGGGTCCTTCCACTTTCCAGATCCCTATCAGGAAGATCATTGATTTATCCCAATTGCGCCCAAAGCCAAAGAAGTGCCAATGGATACCAAAATGTCTGTAAGTTTCTCTAATGACGAATTTGGTTCTGCGATACATATATAGTAAGACATCGTTGGCATACTATGAATTCCAATTTTGCCAGGAGTCACTCGATTTCGAGCCCCATACCTGAGCATCTACCTGCATCCATTCAGCTATGGCCTTAATCGCCAAAGCAAAGAGCATCTGTGACAGAGGGATTCCCTGCAGTTTGCCTCTTCATATGGGAAACTTCATGGATAGGGTCCCATTGAGCCAGAGCCTGGGTCTGGAGTGGGCCATTTCAGGAATTAGGCCTGGATCACATTTTGCCAAGGCTGACAAAGAGGATGGGCCATTCTAAGGAGTCAAAGGCTTATTCGCGTCAAGCAATGTGATGGCCAGGTGTATTCCCAGTGTATTGGACGGAATATTGTATTGAGGTGGTGTAGGTTCAAATTAGTAGATCAGTGGGGTATGAATCCATTCTGGTACGGATTGACCAGATTAGATAGGAGGTTACACTTTGTAATCTATTAGCTAACACTTTCACTAAGACTTTAGTTTCTGCTTTAAGTAGAATTGGCTTTTAGGACTCTCATCTATTTGGGGTTTCCCCAGTTTAGTGATATGCATAATTGTTACTGTGCAAATATCTCGGAGGAACTCGCTCCTACGACATGCCTCCGTGTACATGTCGAGACAGTGGACTTACTACCTAATTTGCTATTTTCTTGAAAAGTTTTGCTGGTAGGCTATTCAGGCTCGGGGTTTTCCTTGACTGGGGCTGCTTGAGCCCAAGGCTTGTATCTTCTGTTGTGAGGAATCCCTCTTGTTCCAAGGTTTAGGCCCTACTCAGGTGTCTGTATGGGAAGGTCTTGGATAAAGTACAATAGATCAGGGTTATCTCTATGTGGCGCGTAAAAGTCATACAGATAGTCCACCATTACCTTTGCTTTCTCCTAACAGCCCATGATAATTGTGCCATCCGGGCCTATGATTTCCCCAATATGGTGCCTCTCTCTGCTACTAAGCCATGCCAGAAAATTCCCAGCTATGTCCCCCATTTTATACAGTCATTTGTTTGATCGTGTGCGCTAGTTGAACTTCATCCATGACTAGTATTCTCTTTTCCTCAGTTTTAGGTTAATACACTGCTCTACAGCATCAGATGGTGTCTGTATGTAGTCCACATCCAGGTTGATGATTTCATTTTCTTGCTCCCTACAGTGGAGGGTTCTTTCTCTCTTTTCCCCTATTTCATCCACTCTGATCACACCTTTATGATGGCCTTAAAAAGCCTCCCAACGAGTTACTGTGCCAGCAGCCTCCGTGGAATTTTCTTTGAAATATAGGGTATTCCATTTTTCCCTTTTCTTTTCCTGTCCCTTGGTATCTTCCGTCCACCCCCCTTCCTCCTTACCTGTTAGTACGCCCGGGAGTTCATGTTAGAATGTTGGCAATTCATGCATTCTGAGAGTGGATGACCAGAAAAAAGGCACTCAACAAGTTCTCCAGCTTCTGAGTGAATTATTTATTAACTTACAACACTGGCGACGAACCTGCGCAGGGGGCAGCTCTGGTAATTTCCCCTTTCTATGCTCTCTCTCATTCAAGGACTAATTTGGCGCATTTCAACCTTCCATGAAACGGTACTCTGTGGACTGTCATAACCTGTGACACCTTCTTACTCCCTTCACTTCTGCATGTCACTCTCCTCCATTTCTGTTGTGCCACCCCAAGGAGTTCCTTAGCTGCCTGCTCGAAGAATCCTGCAGCCTGAGTGTCATCGCCGCTCCCCTTTCCTGAGGAAGATCGTGCCTCCACCCGAATTGCAGCCTGCGTGGTGTTGTGCAGGTCATCTCTCCTTACTATGGCAGCTGTTATTCTTTGCTCTTGGCGGCGCAAGCAGACCCCTGCGGGGCCATCCATCTCTTCTAGGCCGCTCAAGTGTGTTGCCAAATAAAGCTCCGGAGGCAGATTTTCCTGAGGTGCTATCGGTCTCCGGAGCAGTCTTCGGTGACCCTGCGCACCGGCCACCTCTTGGCCGCCCATGTTGATGTTGCTAAATTGAGCAGTACAGTCCTTGGTGTGTAGTCCTGCTGGGGGGCTAATTCAAGCTCCGGAGTTCGGGTGGCATATTCTCCTGAGGTGCTGATGGTCTCCAGAATGGCCTTCCGCCACCTGGCGCACCAGCCACCTCTTGGCCGCCCCAGTTGGAGTCGCTGGATCAGGCAGTGCATTCCTCGAAGCATGGTCCTGCTTAGGCGATAAGGGTCCTCGGAGCCCCCGAGAACCTGCGGCCTTGCTTCACCTGCCGCTTTTTTTAAAAAGATGATGGAGCAAGTGCTTGATGGCATTCCGAACAGTATGTCTTTAAAAGACAATCTTTTATTCTATGGGGCAACTGATGAAGAGCACGATACAGTGTTCAGGAAAGTGTGTACCAGACTATCCGAGGCAGGGTTGACTGTGAAGTGGGACAAGTGCAAGGTAAAGGTGACTGAAGTTGATTAACTCGGACATAATTCAAGCAGTGAAAGAGGCACCATTCCCCTCCAATAAAGAAGAACTCAAGTCCTTTTTATGCCTGATTGAGTGCACGGCAAAGTTCATTCCACTGTTTTCTGAGAAATGTGAGAGTTTGCGAGAACTTTTAAAGGCTAAACAAGAATTTAAGTGGGGGGAAAAACACTGTGAAACAGTAAACAGATTAAAACAAGAAATTATTGAGTCACCTGCCATTGGTCCCTTTGACCATAAAAAGAAAGCAATTTTAGGCACAGATGCCTCAAACAAAGGTCTTGGAGCAACCCTATCACAGAAAGGAAAAGAGGGTGAGACCATCATAGCGTTTGCTTCCCGCACCTTGAGTCAGTCAGAACGGAATTATTCCGTAATCGAGAGAAAAAGCCCCAGCATGCTACTGGGCCATTGATCATTTAAAAAAAATTCTGTGGGGGATAAAATTCATGGTCCAAACAGACCATAAACCTTAAACGTACATTTTGTCAGCTAAACAAGCACATTGCAATTTACCGAGAATAGACAAAGGTTAAATACCTTCCGGGACAGGAAAACGTGGTGGCAGATTACCTATCAAGGTCAACCCTTCGACTAACCACCAGGAAGATCTATTAGATGCTCTGATCCTAACCATCCAACTTCCTTCCGCCACCAAGGAGGAATGGGAAGATGGGATGAAGAAAGACCCTAAAATTAACTCTCTGAAAAACCTAATAATCAATGGATGGCTGGCCAGAGAAATGCAGTGACGTTACGTATGACTTGAAGGAATTTTGGGATGTAAGACATGAACTCACCATCATTGAAGACAAAGTCTATCACAACAAGAAAGTTGTCCCACCTTCTGCCCTCAGAGACAAAATAATAGACCTTGCCCATGAGGGTCATTTGGGAAGAAGTATTACTAAAACCAAATTCAGGAATAGTTTTATGTTGCCGAAACTAGACTCAATGGTGGAAGTGAAAGTCAAGGAGTGTATCAGTTGCGCCAAAAGCATCAAAAATAAAATCTTGCGCAAAGTTCCCTTGTCTCCAGTTGAAGTACCAGAAGTACCATGGACAAAACTTGCAATGGACATAATTGGTCCTATGGAGGCTTTAGGGCCTCAAAAGAAAATGATGTCTCTCCTGGTAGACTACACATAACACTGGGTAAATGTCGGATTCACATCTACCACTACTACCAACAATCTCATCTTGTTTTCGAAATCGGTCTTCTCCTTTGAAGGGATACCTGCTGTTCTGCTAACAGACAATGGGGTGCAGTTTACCTCGGAAGAAATAAAGACATTTCTTAAGGACTTAAACATCAAACACAAGAAACCTGCACTCTATTGTCCCAAAGCCAATGGTTTAGTGAAAAGGACTAACCGCATGCTCAAAAAGCATATTCAACTGGCGATCTCCAATTGCTTTAACATCGATGATTCCCTCAGAGATTGCTTATGGGCCTACCACACAGCACCTAATCTAGTCAGCGGAATCTCCCCTTTTGTGGCCTTAAGGGGAAGAGAGCCTGGCACCAAAATCTGGCTACATGGGGGAAAAGCTGCAGTAAACACCAGCAGGGAGAGTCAACAAAATGTCCAGCAGCAACAAGCCAATTACAAAAATTGGTATGATCAGAAACATGGGGTGAAAGATCTTAACCTCAAAGTTAACAACCCAGTCGTGGTAAGGAAACCCACTCATGCACCAGTCGGACAGAGCAAAATTTTTCCTCAGAACGTAAGGAAAACTGGGAAAAATGTGGTGCAGCTGCAGGATGGGCATACTTGGAGTGGGGATAGACTTGCTACGAACAACTAAAGTTTATAGACATATTTTATTTCGTTGTTGTTATATTTCATAGGTATGGAGATGTGTTGTATTTTTCCCTTTTCTTTTCCTTTCCCTTGGTATCTTCCGTCCACCCCCCTTTCTTCTTAACTGTTAATACGCCCTGGAGTTCATGTTAGAATGTTGGCAATTCATGCTTTCTGAGAGTGGATGACCAGAATAAACAGCACTCAACAAGTTCTCCAGCTTCTGAGTGAATTATTTATTAACTTACAACATAGGGCCATTACTTTATCTAGACACTCCAGAACCTTTTCAGTTGTGAGTCGCAATTCTCTAGTTTGTGCTCCCTTAGAGTTGGTGTGGCTAGAGTTATACACATCAGCGGGTTGTCAGAGATATCCTTTGCCTTGAAGTCTGCCTTGGAAAATCTGTGTAATGTTGCTAATGGTGTTAAGTAGTGATCTATCCTAGAGTGGGAATTGTGTACCCCACAGTAAAAGAAGTAGCTTCTGGTTGTCGTATGCAGTAAACTCCATATATCTCTCAAAACTATGGCCATTGCAAAGGTACCTAGTTGCCCCATGCTGGAGGTACCCAGTTGGGGTGTAGTCTTTCTATCCATGCATGGGTCCATTAACATGTTACAGTCCCTTCCCACTAGTACCACCGCAGGGGGGAGATCCAGTAGCCATTTGCTCAAATGTGGCACTATCTCAGACTGCAATCCCAGTGGGATATATACATTTAACAAAGCAATTGTGTCCTCCCATTTGTCCAAGACTATTGTGAAACATCCCATGTCATCAGATGAGGTCTGAATCCCTTGAAATGCAGCTGTCTTTTTATAGCAGGATTGTGTTTCTCCTAGATCCAAAGGTATATCCAGAGTGACAAGTCACTGCATACCTCTCCCTCCCTAGGATGCCACAGTTAGAGCCACTCAGATGCATTTCCTGTAGGAATATTACATCAACGGTGCAGCATGTGATAGTCTTTTTGAACCAGTCCCCACTTTATTTGATTACCTAGTCCATTCACAGTCCATAGTAGTATTTTGAGTGAGTACCTTACGGCTTCTGTGTGCATCCTTGCCCTTTATAGAGATCCCCCGTCCCGTGTGGTAGGCACCTCCCATGTTCTCTGCCAGTAAACCTCCTCCCAACCCTCCCCTTACCTCACATGCCACGATCTGGCACCCCAATGTATGGTATGTCCATCGCCCCTAAGTACAAATTCTTTCGTTACCATTGCAAACATAGCTAACATATATATATATGTCCATCCGGTAAAGGTGATAGCCTCAGCGTATCCCAAGAGCACGAGAACAGTCCTAGTAGTCCGAGGTCCGGCAGGTATGTCGGAACACACCCACGTCTGTTCAAGAATGTAGTCTATGCATATCTTCCCCTCAGGCAATCTATCCAGCTGTCATTGGGGTAACCTTTGGCAGGGGCACAGCCTCTAATTTGCTATGGTATTTTATGTTATGTTAATAACACTTCTATAGCGCACAGATGCCCCAGCAAAGGGGCATCCCGGCGCTTCTGGAAGGGAATCCAGACACAACACAACAGAAAAGATGGAGGAGCACACAAACAGAATCCTAAGAGGAATGGGGGAACAAATGCGTTTTGAATTTCAGCAGCTCATTAATTTCGCGGATGTGGGACGGTAGAGAATTCCATAGCTTCGCAGCCAGGACTCGGAAGGAACGTCCTCCCGCTCTACACAATCTGAACCGCGGCACCACAGCCAAATTTTGGCCCATGGATCTAAGAGGGCGGGAAGGAGCATAAGGCTTCAAAAGATTGTCAAGAATCGGGGGAGAGGCCATCCTGAGGATCTTGAACGACAGGCACAGTGTCTTAAAATGGATCCTCTGTGCCACCGGCAGCCAATGTAGAGAGCGGATGGTACTCTCAGCAGAGCAGAACCTCGGTAGTCCCACCAGGGCTCTGGCTGCAGCCTTCTGGATACGTTGCATCCGCGCGATTTCAGCCTGGCTGGCACCCAGCAATACTGAGCTGGCATAATCAAGCCGTGATAGTATAGATGCTTGAATGACCAGCTGCCTGGTTGAGGCATCAAAGAACCTCAGGATGGGTCTCAGCCCTCGTAAGATGCCGAAACAGGTGGCCGCTACTTTTTTCGTATGGCCACAAACGTTGAGGGCAGGATCAAGCCAAACCCCCAGGTTCTTTACCTCTGTCACTGGGGTAGGAGTTACACCCAGCTCAGGGGGCCACCACTTATCATCCCAAAGATCCACTTGCTTACCCACTATCATGACCTCCGTTTTTTTGGCATTAAGCTGGAGACAGTTGGTATTCATCAACCTGGCCACTGCCAGGAGTCCTTCCCGAAATCTGGGGGCATCACGGTCGGAGTCCCCACTCAGAGTGACCGCCAGCTGCGTGTCGTCAGCATAAGAGGCCATGGTCAGATCCCAACGCTTGACGACATCAGCCAGCGGCCTCACATAAAGATTGAATAATGTGGGGCTCAATGACGAACCCTGAGGCACACCCAGATCCAGCGGATAGAGTTTGGACTCAAACGGTGGAGTGGCAACCTTGAAGGTCTGATCAGATAGGAAGGAGCGGAACCAGTCGAGAGCAATGCCCTCAACCCCTGCCTCTCGTAGACGTTGAAGTAGAATTTTGTGCGAAACCGTGTCAAACGCGGCACTTAGGTCGAGAAGTATCAATGCCGCAGTCTGACCGGAGTTGAGCACAGAACGAAGATGTTCTGTCATAGAGAGCAGGGCAGTTTCCGTGCTGTGACCCGCACGGAACCCATTCTGGGAGGCATCCAGAATACATTCTCTCGCAAGATGTTTAGTCAGCACGTCATTCACATGGGCTTCCGCAATTTTCGTGGCCCAAGGAAGGAGAGAGATGGGGCGATAACTCTCAAGTTTAAGGGGGTCCAGGGTGGCCTTTTTGAGTATGGGTGTTACAACGGCTTGTTTCCACTTTCTCTGGACAATGCCCGAAGTGAGGGAGAGATTGATGAGTTGGCATACTGGAGGGAGGCAAGCAGCAGCAGATTCTCTAAACTGGGCAGGCTTCAGTGGATCCTCTGGTGAGCCTGATTTAATTTTAGAGGCCAGTTTGTAAAATGCCTCCATCGACAAACTAGGTAAAGAGGATAAAGCCTCACCTATGATAGGTGTGGAACTGGAAGGTTCATCTCCCTGATTAATGGTGGGAAAGGCACGATAGATAGCTTGAACCTTTTCCCTAAAGAAAGCAGCCAGATTTTCGCAGTGCTCCATAGAGCAGACTTCTGCTGCAGTAGCTCTTTTGGCCATCAAGTCCTTTAGGACTTTGAAAATTAACTTGGACGGATTGGGGCTATTTCTAAATTCCTGAGCGTAATAAGCGGCACGAGCTCTACATACCGCTCTGTGGTATAATTTAATTTTGGAGAGATAGGCAATTTTTTTCCCAGCCTCATAGAATTTCCGCCATTCCCTTTCTGCCTGTTTGCAGGCTTTTTTTAGCAGAGCCAGGGAACTGTCATACCATGGGCTTGGTTCTCTGGAACGGCATTTAGTCCAGGCGGCGGGAATTAGAGCATCTAAAGCACGAGAAACCCAATCACAATAGGCGTCATACCCAGCTTCCACACTAAGGTGAGAGCCTAGTGGGTTGACCTCCAGGAGATGATGAAAATCATCCAGTTTAAATTTCTTCCAGTAACGTTTCATCACTACTCTATCTTGGGGCTTAAACGGGAGCTCATTAAGCACGAGAGAGATTTTCACAAAAAAATGGTCAGTCCAAGCTACAGGACTAGGCCTGTTTACCTTGGCCGCAGTTAGATTAGTAAAAAAAGGGTCAAGAGTATGGCCCCCCCCAGATGAGTAGGGAAGGTGACCAGTTGATTAAGCTGAAGGGCCTCCAAATCAGCCAAGGTACTGCTGATAGTGGGCAAATGGACGCAATCAAAATGAAGATTTAGATCTCCAAGAATGCAAAAGTTAGCGCAGCCCAGTGCCAGAGAGCTGACGCATTCTGGGAGAGCCTTTCGAAAGGCAGTGTCACAGCCAGGAGGGCGATAAATTAGGAGACCAGACAGAGTGAACTGATGGCTAATAGAGATTTTAAAGAAAGCGCTTTCACACCCCACTAGGTCTACTACCCTCCATTCACATGGATAGCAAGATTTTACTACTACAGCAATGCCACCACCCCTAGATAACCGATTATGTGTAAAAATGGAATAATCAGAGGGGAGTGCAAGGTTAATAGCGGCCGCATCAGCTTCTTGGAGCCACGTTTCCGTCATAAAAAATACGTCTGGTAGTTCCTCAGTAATATGATCATGGAGTTCTGCGTGGTGCTTCGGAAGGGATCTAATATTCAGATTCCAAACCGTGATACCTTGAAGGACCAAAGGTGTGCTACGGAGGGATGTGGCCGGAGAAAGCTCTCTAAGGGCGCGAATAGGAGAGGGGCAGTAAGGGACAATGTCGAGCAAGTGCAGGTATGCGTGCCACAGAGGGGACTAACCGACTCATGGTGGCAGCGAGGGATAGAATGGCTAATGCCGATCAAGTCGGCCCAAGAATAAACATACTGCGGCAACATTATCGGATGAGTACCTTACAATCAGAGTGACGACGCATGATGCCGCCTTAACGCGGACGGGCGCAGACGGACAGGACTCTGGCATGACTCAGGCGCAGGGAAGGCGCTCCCACTGCGCGTCACCGCTGCGCGCTGAGTAGTGCACCTTAAGTAGGCGGATCTCAAGATGCAGGAGCGCTAGAATGCTCAGGAATGGCGCCCAGCAATGTCCCCTTCGCTCTCAATATGGCGAGCGTGAAATCAGACCCCCGGGACCGGACCGGCTCGAGCAGTGGTGAAATCACCAATTACTGTGCAGGTGAATGGGCAAGAGGGAACACACAGTAAAAACAGGGGAAATAAAAATAAAATAAAATCAAATACAAAACGGGAGGTTTTAAAAGCGAGAACGCATGCACAGCAGCGCTAGTACAAAGTGTTGCGAGGTTACCTGTCCAGGCTGGCCCCCGAATACCGACGCCTTAAGTAGGCGGATCTCAAGATGCAGGAGTGCTAGAACGCTCAGGAATGGCGCCCAGCAATGTCCCCTTCGCTCCCAATATGGCGAGCGTGAAATCAGACCCCCGGGACCGGACCCGCTCGAGCAGCGGTGAAATCACCAATTACTGTGCAGGTGAGTGGGCAAGAGGGAACACACAGTAAAAACAGGGGAAATAAAAATAAAATAAAATAAAATACAAAACGGGAGGTTTTAAAAGCGAGAACCCATGCACAGCAGCGCTAGTACAAAGTGTTGCGAGGTTACCTGTCCAGTTCAGAATCTTCCTCTTTTGAGCTATGGGTCTCTTTCTCCAGAGCATTTGTTAGTTGAGTTCTATGCATGTTCTCTGAAAGTCTCCATCAAGTTTAGCTCTTTCAGATTTTGCTTGGTGCTGTATGCAGGTGCAGAAGCACCTTGCACCGTTTCCTGCATTCTTACCATCTCAGGACCTGTGATGCCATTCCATTTTGATGCCAGGGATGCGTGTCCCTTTCCAATCAGCCCCAGACTTAATCTGTATTAGTGAAGAAGTCTGCTTCCCTACTTTGATTTATGCGGTGTTTGGCAGGGAAGAAGAGGGCAAAGTGGATGTCTCAGTTCTGCAGGTGCTGCTCAATGTCTCAGAAGGCTTTCCTTTAGCATTGTGCAAGTGTTGTATAGTTTAGATATATATTGATGGTCACATCTTCTACTGTCCATGGACCAAGCAAAAATGTAGTAGCCTAGACACCATAGCCGGTGGCAGCGCACCTGGGATCAGTAATGGTGAGCCCGGGATCGGTGATCTACCCAGCACACTGTGAGCATGTTCCACTGTAAACAAGTTCGAGTTTTTGACTTTCAGGACCAGTGATGGAAGCTACTCCTACAGAAAGAGTTCCTTATTGGGGTCTTTGACCCTCTCTGGAAGTAGGTGGTCCACATGATAATATGGTGGGACTAGCCTTCAGAATCATCTGTCCTTAGTGCCAGGGTGGTGACTGTGTGCATTTCTAGGGTCCAGTCCATGACTGGGGGAGGTGGGTCTTTTCCCCCTACTCCAGTTGATGACTGCCTCATTCTAGCAGGGTGCTGGCATAGCTAGATATTTTGCTGCCCATGGCGGTCCCTACATTTGCTGCACCGTGGCAGCGATTGTAAGAGTGGGGGGGTGATGGTGATATTCTGGTGTTTGCCGCCCCTGGTGACCGCCACCACTGCACCCTAAACTCATGGTGCCTGAGGCGGTCCACCCCCCCCCCCCTTGCTATGCTACTGCAGGAGGGGCCTGACAGATTACAGGCACACCATGATGATTTTTCTGCGGTCTAACCCTACTTATTCCCCAATGTGTTTCGGCCTAATAAGGGCACAGTAGCCAGTCTGTTTCTTTTATCAGGGCTGCAATTCCATGTGCCTCCATAAATAAATACATTTAATTATCAATTAATTATTATTAATCAATGTATAATTAAATAATCATTTAATTAACGTATTTACCAATATAAATCATTAACTATTAAATTATTAAGTAATACAATAATAAATGAATGTATTTCAATTAAATTACTTCCACATACCGCTACCGAATTTTAATTACGGAAAAATTGAGTAGCATAAAATTCATTACTTTTAAACAATTCAAAAATACATTACAAAAATAATACATACTTTTAACACATATACTAAGACTTAAAACACATTTTTTTTTCAATATTACTAACTTCGATGTTGAGGAACTCGATATTTCTTACCTGCATTTCAATATTCTGCACCACTATATTTTTGCAATTCAATATTCTGTCCACTCAATATGAAAAACTTGATATTCTGTCCAGTCAATATTTTTTTTTCAATATTGTGACTAATTAACATAGTTCAGCTGTTTCCAAAGTCATTTACAGACCTCTCTGACTGGGACTGGGACTCTCAGATTCTCATAGGCTTCAATTATTTTTAAATCAAGAGTCACGAGCTAGTCAGCAACATCCTCGACCAATGATCATCTACTTCAGTAATTTTTTACTAAGACAGGCAGTTTTTTTTAGAGGCCGTCCAGGCACAACTGGTGCACTTCCATTCCCTGCCAGGTCAGACTTGTATAAAGAAACAAGATAGCGGTGCTGGAAGTTGCGACAACTGATAGACCCTATCAAGGCAGCCAGGCACAAGCATTTCTTCAAGAGCCAGCTCAACTCAAGATCATACGTGGGGGCAATACTTGGATTTTTCACACAGCAAGTGAGGCTCAGCAGACTCTTAACTCTTGGAGGTCACCGGGGAAGGAGAAGGATGCTCCCTAAAAGGGGGAGAGGTCTGAATATACTTGATGGATTTTTCTGATCTCATCTTGGGCTATCTAGCGCTCTGACTGAATTAATTTTTCTAAAACGTTCCCTCTCTTTCTCTCCTTTATTCTCATAGGGTTATTTGTGGACCTCTTTTTCTTGGCAAAAGATTTAGAATTAGTTTTTGGTGGGTTTAAGCTATGCGGGTAGCACTCAGAGGTTGCACAGGCACTCTTATGGCTGTCAGGACTACCAACAGCCTGTTTGGGGTGATTCCTTCTCTAGGAAATGGGGTGGGGTGGGAGGGCTCCTTCCTGGGGGGGCTGTGTTGGGGTTGGGGTGTGTTCTGGGTTGATTGGGAGACGAGTGTTGAACATAAAAACATCAAAATAGTGAACGGAAAAATTATTTTGGATATGAGCAATGTTAAGCTTAGCAGTACAACTAGATGAGGTTACTGCTTCTTTTATATAATGTTTATTTTTGTTTGTTTGGGCACAATTGAAATATGGTAAATGGACAGAGGCATGGAATGGGAACGGGCTTCTAGGCTACTGTATGAAATTTGTATTATATAAATGGGTTAATCAAGTGTATATGTTGGAACGTGTCTGGCTTAAACTGTTAGTAAGCCACAGATGGTCCGTGAAGAATTGAGAAACTATAAACCTCATAATATTGCTCTTGTTGAGACACATTTGGCATACAAAGATCGAAATCTGTTAAAACAATTGGGCTACAAGATAATCGAGTGTACTTCCTAGAAGGTTTTAATCAGAGGGGTGTCTATTCTAATTGATAAAAAGCTTGATTATACTCTGCTCAGAGCCTCACATGATAATTGAGGCAGGTGGCTAATTGTACAGTTACTTATTACGGGCCATAATTTATGTATTATGCATTCTGTATGGCCCAAACTCAGATGAGCCGCTTATATTTGAAACACTGTCATTTGATCTCCTCGATTGGCATGGAGACCTGAGTATTATGGGAGATTTTAATTGTATTATGAACTCAAAATTAGACTCCACGAATTAAGGTGCCTCGGCTAGAATGATGAAAGTAAGAGCTGTTTATCACGAAAATGACTTCACTGCATGGTCCTAAAGATGCATGGCGGTCAATGTATCCTTTGCAACCTGGATATACCTATTATAGCGCACCCCATCTGCAGTACTTAAGAACTGATATGTTCTGAGTTAATAATACAATTTTTAATATAGCCAACTGTGAAATATGCCCATACATAGTATCAGATCATAATCTTATATTGTTGTCACTCACTCTTGGCCCTTGTAATAAACAAACACACCAGTTTTCCTTTCCTCGCTGTTTGCTGATGGATATTGAGTTCGTATCATGTATTAGAAATTAGTATCAGAAATTTCATCATAGATAATGAAGCTTCTGCTTCCCTTTTTTCTATCTGGGATTCACTTAAAGCTTATATAAGAGTTGTTACTCAGCAATATGTTTTTATACAAAATGGTAGTAAGAATCTGGCAACTAAAGCTACTAGGGAAGCTATTCGACAATTAGAAATTGTGCATTAAAAAACTCCACCCGAGCACTCTGAAGGTAAATTTAAGAGTCCATAAAGTATCAGAATATTCCAGTTATATTCAAGTCACTGTCCAAGTCTTTTATTCCATTATTCCAATATTCAGATGGAAGTAGATCATTTCTTCTAGACGCAGCTAGATCTCCAATTAACAAAACAACAGCAGCCAACACGTGTTTCGTCGTGCCAATTAACGCACATATGACCTCCTCAGGGCTGCAGACCCAGAAATAAAAAAATAGAGAAAGAACAAAATTACTCTATACAATCTGCATGATAGAATTCACATGTTGCTCTTATTAAATATAAGGTGTGGTTGTCAAAGTTAGAAGGTTGTTATCCCACATGGTGTGAACAACACCACCATCCATAGAAGAAAATGAAGAAACTCCAGTGACAAGAGATAGAATTAATTTTCTTAAAGAAGCTAACCTATGTGTGAGTACCCACGAACAGAAAGCAGAAAGAAAAACAGAATTCCTGATCACCTGATAAGAACAAATCATGGTCAGACGAACAAACACAATCCAAATGCTAGACTCCCTTATTGTCATAAATCTACAAATACAAGATAAACACAATAATAAAAAATACAAGAATCATACTGGCCCGGCTAATAGTCTAAGCCCAGAAAATGAGGATGATTCATTAACAATGACTAGGTTGCTTGAAGATTTGGAAGTAAGCACAGACTATACCTTAGGAAGTGGCCTGAAGATTAAATCGAGATGGACCCCACAGTTATCCTCAGGCAACACTATTGATGCTTTTTATAAGGCAGGTAATCAGGAATTAGATAATTTGATTTGGTTTGATTTGATTTGATTTATAAATTTGCAGAGCACAACGAATGCCCGGAGGCGTCTTGGCGCTGTGGTCTCAGAGAGTGCAACACTAATGACCAGTGAGAACTAAATGTCGATTTGGAAGAGCCAGGTTTTAACTTTTTTTCTGAATACTGGAAGGTCTAATCTTTCTTTGATAGTTGGAGGGAGGAGGTTCCATAGCCTGGCAGCTCCCAACACAAAGCTCCAGCCTCCCCATCGTTTCTGTCTGTACCTAGGCACCTGCAAAAGTCTGCGTTGTGCGGATCTAAGACTCCTAGAGGGGATGTAGAGTTTTATGCGTGAAGTGAGGTAGGCAGGACCCTTTCCATGCAATGCCTTAAATGTGATGCAAAGAGTCTTGAATGCAATCCTCTTCTTAACCGGAAGCCAGTGCAGTGCTCCTAGATGATGTGCCACTGGCTCATGCTTAGGGATGTTCAGTAGCATTCTGGCTGCCGCGTTCTGCAGGCGTTGCATCTTTTTCCGAAATTGGGTTTGAATGCCAACATATAATGCATTTCCGTAATCCAGTCTTGATAATGCAAGTGTAGTTATCAGCGTTTTTACTGCCTCCGGCGGCATGAAAGGTCGCACCTTCCATATCAATTTCAGAATTGACCAGAAGCTAGATGTAAGACAATTGGTTTGACTGTCGAAGGTAAGCCTACCATCAAACATAATCCCGAGGTTTTTCATCTTAGCGACCGATGTAGGGCATTCCCCTAGAGCAGAGGGCCACAACCTCCGAGACCAGGACAGCGATTGGCGCCCAGAAGGAGCACCTCGGTCTTGCTGCCATTCAGCTTAAGGCAGTTTGATTGCATCCATACATTGACCTGGGTCATGCAGCTGTTAAACCAATCGGCTACCTCCTCTTCTTTATTGTGGATGCACACCGCAATCTGCGTGTCGTCCGCATAAGAGATGCCGAGAATCCAAACTGCTTGATCAGAGTGGCCAGCGGGGTGACATATAAATTAAACAAAGTAGGGCTCAGCGACGAGCCCTGTGGCACGCCGCACTGAAGATTAAAGGTTTGTGAGCTTGCTTCACCCAGTTCCACTCGAAAAGATCTTTCAGTGAGATAGGATGTGAGTAGGGCCAAGGCGGACGCCTGGACGCCCATCGCCGCTAGTCTATTGACAAAGATTTGGTGGTTAACGGTGTCGAAGGCCGACAATAGATCTAATAATATCAAGGCAGCCTTTCCGCCCATGTCCAGAGTCTTCCTTAACTCTTCACTAGAGGCTATGAGGGCCGTTTCCGTTCCATGACCCTCTCTAAACCCAAATTGGGAGTGGTCCAACAGGTCGTGGGCTGAGACAAAAGTGGTGAGCTGGATGTTTAGTAGCTTCTCCAAAACCTTAGCGCAGAATGGGATTCTGGAAATGGGCCGGTAATTGTTGGTCTCGGCAGTGTCTAGGTGGGGGTTTTTCAATAAGGGAAGAACCGATGCCAGCTTCCAGGGGTCAGGGAATTTTCCCTGCCGTATTATTCCTGTAAATAGGTCTCTCAATTGTTTACCCAGGGTCTCTGGGAAGAGATAGAAGACCCTTGGAGAGCAGGGATCAGAAGGGGCCCCTGATTTAGTGCCCATTATAGTTATAATGATTTGGTCCAGCAATGGTGGAGAAAAGGAGAAGCCTGGAGCTTGCATCGTAGGAGTATTCCAGATAAGATCATTGATAGGAGCCAGAGGAAAGGGATCTTCCAAGGATGTGACAACTTAACTAGAGATGGCAGAATGGCCTTGAAGGAATTAAGTGACATTCAACAATTGATAATATGTATGGCAGACAAAGGTGGAAATGTTGTATTGATGAATAAGTCAGATTATAATGGGGAAGTTTTCTCTTAATTAGATAATCACTTATATTATGAACAACTGACTAATAATCCTATTCAAGAGTTGAAATTTCTAATCAATAAGAATCTTCCCTGGACCGAATGCAAGCATCTTGGACCGGTTTCGGGCTAACAGCCCTCATCAGCCAGACTAGCCACAAGGGAGTAGGGAGTGGCCCCTTGGCCTGACTAGCCAGAAACCGGTCCCAGGATGCTTGTTTTCAGTCCTGTGAGGCACAGGGTCAGACTGGGTCGCATATAGCCATGTCTGAACTGGGGTGGTGGAATGAGCTAAAGAATGATGATGGATTCAACCCAGATCAGTTGAATGGGGGTGAGTGTTTGCAATGTTCAACACTCTGTCCATCATCCCCATTGGTTTTGCTTTGTTCGCCCTAAGTTGGCAGTGTATGCCCAGACGTGGGTCCCTAGCTCACTTTGCCACTGGATTCAAGCTAGTCTGGCTGATGACGGCTGAATAGCCAGAAACCAGTCCCAGGATGCTTATTTCCGGTCCAGGGAAGACAACGCTTGGCAGTTCGGGCTGGACTGTTCCCATGAGGCACTGGGTCAGACTGATTTGCATATGGCCATGTCTGAACTGGGGTGGCAGAGTGAGCTAAAGAATGATGATGGCTTAAACCCAGATCAGTTGACTGGGGGTGAGTGCTTGCAATGTTCAACACTCCGTCCATGATCCCCTTTGGTTTTGCTTTTTTTGCCCTAAGTTGGCAGGGTATGCCTAGACGTGGGTCCCTTGCTCACTTTGCCACTGGATTCAAGCTAGCCTGTCTGATGATGGCTGAATAGCCAGAAACCGGTCCCAGGATGCTTGTTTCCGGTTCAGGGAAGACATGGCTTGGCAGTTTAGGCTGGACTGTTCCCATGAGGTGCAGGGTCAGACTGATTTGCATATGGCCATGTCTGAACTGGGGTGGCGGAGTGAGCTAAAGAATGATGATGGATGAAACCCAGATCGGTTGACTGGGGGTGAGTACTTGCAATGTTCAACACGTCCATCATCCCCTTTGGTTTTGCTTTGGACTATACTCCACAACCAAACCAGTAGGGAGGTTATTAGGGTCCGCTCAGTAGCAACCTATTTAGGTGTATGGGCCACTTCAGATTTAGGCCAAGTAATAAAACTGTATTATGATCCTTTGATCAAGATTATGATTTCTAAAATGAAGAACTGGCATAAATTGCCTATTAGTATCTTAGGACGCTGCAATATCATTAAAATGATTGTCCTACGCAAATGTCTTTAGATATTTAGAGCAATACCATTGCGAGTCCCAAACATTTTTTTTTTATAATCAAGGGGGCTATTGGTAGTTTTATATGGGGCTATAAACAACTACAACACACTGTAAGATACCTAAAACTCCCCTATAAAAACAGAGGATTTCAATTAGCTGACTTTAAAACTTATTTTTGGGCCCCTTTCTCACAACGTTTGCAGGATCTTCTTTCCCCTGGTGCACAGCAATACTGTGATAGCCTGGCTATTGGCAGCAATACTAACATGTTTTTATACAGGATTAATGATCCAAATTATTTCAAAAGAGTGGAGTTTAAGACTCTTAAGGATGTAGTATATATTTGGCGTCAGATCGAGTATAAATACACTTTGCCATTGATGCATCTTAGTTTACCATTGTGGAGCAACCCCATGCTACAGGAAATATTTCACGATACCCAGGCTAAATAATGGGAAAGCTATGGCATTAGTCAACTTAGGCATCTGTAAAATATCAATGGGTTTCACACGTTTGAAGATTTACAAACACTATCTGGAATCCCCAAGAATATGTTTTACAAATACCTACAGCTTAGAGATTGTTTATGAGGGAGCAGAGATATACGCAAATCCAGTCGATCTGATATATTGGCCTATTTGCACTCTGATGCAAAACTGACAATTAGTAAGACCTGTCAGTTACTCTCTCAATATTGGGATAATGATGGTTTAAAGCTGGCAGCTAAATTGAGTGAGCAACTGTGTCAAGATATTAGCCCTTGGGATATTGAAGATGCGCTAGAGATTTTAGGCAGGGCGGTCCAATCTACTAATTTATAGCTGCAACAGTTTAAAACTATATGCATGTTATACTACACCACAAAATAAATTGCTAGTTGGGCATCTGCTAATGGTTCAAACTTGAGCGGTAAGGGCAAGTGTGGTAAATGAGGATTGATTGCTGCAGATAGCCTGCACATGTATGTTACTCGTCCTGATTTGACAGTTTTTTGGAAAGATGATATGTATTTAACAGGAGACCGCTAAAGAGTATTATAGTATTTACAGAAAAAGAGTGTTTGCTCTGTTATAAGACAGAGTTAGACTTTGGATTAGGATCTTTTATATTGGTCCACATAGTAACAGCACGGTTATGCATTGCTCGGACTTGGATCTCTATAACACCACTCGGGGCTATGGAATGGTGGTCAATTTTAAGGGAAATATTTGAAAGAGAAATGGCTATAGCTAAGAATAGGTGTATTCGCTCTGTGAAGAAGTTCTATCGAGTTTGGGGGCCCATGTTAAATATAGGGTTATAAAATATAAAATGTCAGGCTTTAATGAGATACCTCCCTATTATTATTTTTTTTGTATTGCTTTGGACGTATGAACTCTTCTTAGTAATATATGTTTTGAGTAGTATTGTTATTGATGTATGGTTTATATTTTTACTCCTGTATATGAAAGAAAAGAAAAAAAAAGAAAAACATGTATTGCTGTAACCTTAAACTTATTACATGCATTGCGACCAGAAGACTTATTAAACCTATTACTACAATCCCGTTTACTAGAAATTTGAAAACCCAAAACATTTCTACCATGTTTCTCAGGAAGAGGTTTCCTGAATCCTACACACTACTGCTTTGAGAGCATTAAGTAAACTAACTGTGTCTAATGGGCAAATATTTGGCCTTTTGTCCTGCATACCTGATCACAGCATGCTTCTCGTCTGGTAAAGTTGGACTTTAAATTACAATTTTGAAATTGCCACTTTTAAAAAGGTGGCATTTTCCTGCATTAGGAATTTAGTGCCTGTAGCCTGCCTCCCGGTCACATGACTGGGTGTAGCTGACAGTTGAGCTTTGTGTATTCCTCCTAGACAGCCATATGCAATAGAGAGCTTAGGTATGCCTGGATGGGACATTAGTGGCAGGATGGGAGGCAGAGATGGGTACTCCTCTATTTACATTTGAATAGACTGTGTCCTGCCTTCACATAAAGGGCTGCATATCCCCTGTAGTTTTTCTGCAGCCAGGGCAGGGAAAGCAGGATGCCTGTTGACTTCAAAATATAAACCCCTGGAAACCTCTCCCACTTCAAAGGAAGGACCAGGTAATTTGACCTCAAACAGCAACCCTTCAGTACACTTCTGGACCTGTGGATACTCTTCTAGAAAGAAGGACTATTGTGCTACCTGATAGAACTGCCTTTCTGCCGAACCACAGATCTGAAAACCTGCTGCTCTGCTGCACTGACCTGCCCTCTTGCCTGGGTGTGAAGGACTGGGTCTGAATCTGTAGAACCCAGGATGTCAGAGTGACTCTAAGGTCTAGTTAGCTGGCCTTCTGACTAGAGCCTCGGGGACGGAAGGCTCCAATAACCTTCAACTCAGCACCTGGACTCTGCCACCTGTGAGTCCTACCCTGCAAAGAGCTGCCACCCAAATCCTGAACCCTTGGAAATAGGCCTAAAGAGATCAAATCCAGACCACCTGTGGACCCAGTAGAACACACATATCGCCTTTGCTATGTGGCAAAGTCCCAAGCAGAACCAACATTGCCTCTGCTGCAAGGCTGCTCTCAAGGCAAGGACTCATCAACCTTGCAGCCCACATCGGAATCAAAACTTTCCCAATGCAGGCCCTTGCTTGCAAATCTCTTGTCAACGGCAGCCTTGACCATGATGCCGGTTCACACAACGCTACCTCATAGCTCCTTGGAACCAAGGCATCACCTCAAATGTGTGGCACATCCTCGATACTGAGCTTCATATTGCAAGCCCTCATAGTCTGAATTCTCGACGATGATGCAGGGCCTCGCATTGCAGCATCACCTTAGCTGCATGGCGCATCTTTGGTGTAAGACCTCATGGCTCCTAAACCAGGATTTAAGGTACTTCTATTCAGCGGGTCTAACTGGGTATCTGTAGTCGGCCAGAGCTCCGTCGGGGTCGGCCTCAGTTTGTGACTTTGTCCCAGTCTGCTGAGACCAGATATCCACAATTGGCACTTTGTGGCACTTTGTGGCACTATTTTTACTGAAATCTGTAAAATTGCCTAGCTCTGGTTCTACTGCTTGAATCATTTTCATTCTGATCTTGTGTTAGCTATTACAAATTACTCTATTTTCCTAATCTGGTGTGGGATCCTTTTGTGGTGCATTTTAACTGTTACTATTGAAGTGTTGCACAAACACTTTACACACTGCTGTTGAGTTAAGCCTAACTGCTCTGTGCTAAGCTCACAGAGGGTTGAGCACAGATTAATTTTGCATTTTGTTGCAACTTCACCCTGACATGAATTGTGGTTGCTGTTTGAGTAGGGTTTCAACCCCCTCAAGAAGAACTCCAATTTCTTACAGTATACCAACATGCAGTCTCACAGGTCTCTGTCTCAAAGTTTGGAAATGCAGAAGCACACATCAGCAAGTGCAAATACGAAAACAGATCAACAAGGAAGAGCAATGCAACAAAGATGTAGAAACAAAGTGTGGGAAAGTCACAAGCACAGCTAGAACGGAGGATTGATGCTGTACAAGAAAGTTTAATGACAGACATTAACACTATTACATTTTCTTAGTAGTTAGGTGTCAGGGGGGCATCTTGAGCTCAAATTACTTTGTTTTTGATTGCAACTGAAATCTTGTTATTCAACCATAGAAGGGGCAAGGGACCTGATGACAGAATTATGGATGAGGAGCCTGTTATTATGCATCGTGGGGAATACCAGTCATTTTAATTTATAATGCAGGTCGTCAGTATGGAATCCTGAACTCAGACTTCAGTATCATTGTGCCTAGAGAGAGAAGGATTTCATTGTGTTAGAGCAGGTAATCCATTGCTTCCTAGGACTTACTAAAGTTAAAAAGGGAACATCATTAGCACCATAAGTTTTTGCTGAGTACTAGGATTTTTATTTCTAAAAAAGCCAGCCATCTGTTTTTTCTATTTGTGTTTCTTTCTGCCAAGGTAGAAAATACCCTTCCTAATAGGGGGTAGTAAGACCTAACATCCTTGGTGTGGTATTCCTCTAACTTTTTGCCTTCAGTCCTCCTTGTTTGCTGCCATTGTTTTTGCTGGCCTTAGGAGTCTGTGCACTTTACCATCGCTAAAAGGGCTTATGCTCTCTGCTAAAAACATGACAACATTGGGTTTATACCCATTTGGCATATTTACTTTACTTAGAAGTCCCTGTTAAAGTGTACTACATGTGCCCAGGACATGTAAATGAAATGCTACTAGTGGACCTGTAGCAATGATTATGCCACAAACTTAAGTACCACATAAAACCTGTCAGGCCTGCCATTGCAAAGTCAGTGTGTAGAGTTTAAATCTGCCATTTCAACCTGACCAATTAAATCGTTTGCCAGGCCAAAACATTCCTTCCTAATACATAAAGCTCCACTTTAATGTAAGCCCTAGACAGCCCCAAGGGCAGGGTGCAGTGTATTTAAAAGGTTTGACATGTACTTTTGAGTTTTACGTGTCATAGTAGGGAAACATTCAAATTAGTTTTTCTTTGCTGGAAGGCCTCTCTCTCCCATAAGATAATCTTGGAATTGCTATATCACATTTTATAAGAGTAATTTAAATGGGAAGAGGTAACTGGTTGATATTTGGTGTCTCTACAATCCTATTTAAAATTCATAACTAATAGTGAACTCTGATTTTAAATTGAAATTACGAACATGTCTCTTTTGGAAAGTTAAAAGAACAAATGATGGACGGAATGCTGACCAAATCAAACATTAACCCCAGTCACAGATCTGGGTTTAATCCATTGTTTTTTTGCTCACCACACCACCTGTTTGGACACAGACATATGCAAATCAGTCTCGACCCTACTACCCATGGGAACAGTCCACCCCAAACTGCCAGGCCAGGCCCTCTCTGGACTGAAAAACAGCATCCTGGGACCAGTTTCTGGGTATCACTCCTCATCAGCCTGACTAGCTTGAATCCAGTGGTTTAGTGAGCACAGTAATGTACTTTGCCAGCCTCTGTGGATCCAGCAGAACTGACGCATCTCTACTGCTGCATGGACTGGACCTGTCGCAAAGACATGCATGGCGTGCGAATCACGCAACACCTTTTTAACGACCACTAGACAACGCATCCTCAGTACAGGTGATAGAGCGCGCGAGGCCACCCGACCAATAATTTTCGCCGTTTCCGGCTTCAGGGCCCATATACTTTCAAATCACCATATACATCGACCAGGTGACTTCACGAGCTCTACCAATTTGTGTGTGTATTCCCTACTATTATTTCTCAGTGCACCCGACTTACCATCCACCGATGCGGGTACCTAATGACCACAATGAATCAGGGAGCTAGCTGTAAAGGAAAGGCAGCAAAATACAAACCCAACCAATAACATTCAAAATACTGTTTGAAATGACCACGGACAACGGGAAGTTTTAAAATGTTTATCTAAAGTTCATTTGCATCATGTATAAGGTACATCAATATAAGGCAATCAATAACCAAGATAACGTAAATGATATAACTGTAAAGAAATAATGACAGAGTAATCATTGAAATACTGATATAAAATGTAACGAGAAGATACTATGCTATTCAATAATATTTAAGCATGGGCGGATTATGTAGGTATAACTACAGGAGGGCCTATAAAGAGTAACACGCTTCACTTAAGGTGAACGGGCCTTTAAACAATCTAGGCAATGAGGTTCTAGACCATATCAGAAAATGACAAACTGCAATGCAAAATATAATTTCTAACAGGTGAGAAGGCATAGGAACAAACTTATGGAAAAATGCAAATGACTTTCAATAGTTGCGGAAAGACATGGAAAAATAACATGTGCAATGGTAAACTTTATTGAAGCAAAGTTAGAAATTCAGAAGGTGCAAGATTTAAGAGGTTCAGAGCAATATTTACCTAGAAAGGTGTGGAAACCAAACCCTGGCCACGGGTCAGTTAAGGACAGGAAACCCTCAAGGAAGGATACCCCTCAAAGGACAGCAGGTGCAGAATGGACACCCCGGATAGGACAGGATACCCTCGGATTAGGAATCAGGACAGGACCTCAGGACAGGACAGCAAACCCTCAGGACAGGACCGCTCAGGACAGGACCGGAACCCACAGTTCGGAAGCAACGCCTGCGCTCCACCCGCTCTGCAGTTATCGATCAAGACCCCGATTGGGTCAGCGAACTCCCAGCAAAGTGCTTCGCCAGCACTTTAAGGTTCAGTAGAACCTTAGTCTATGGTCAATTTCGGACAGAGTGCTCCGCAGCGCTCTGTATCTTCAGTCACCTATTGAGTACGATGGGTCAGTGACAGGTCAGCTAAACCAGACAAGTCGGACGGTTCCCTAGGTGAACCCAGGGTAGATATACAGTTTGGGGACAGTGTACCACCCCCCAATGTTGCAAAGTGTCAGAATCCCTCAATTTCGATTGGTCCTAAGGTAGGATTTGGGTAACACACCAATCACAATTCAACATTTCAAGCCTGTATTTGCATGTTTGGGCACCGCCTAGTAAGATTGGGGTTCCCATGAGAAGCTACACGGCAAACAGTAGCGTAATATTACAATGTAACATATAAGGAGCCACATTCGCTGTTCTCGCAGGGCAGAGGTGACTTTCTCAGGAGCATCTCGCCCATCGCTGCCAACTGGCTATGTTCCATCAGTCAAGGTCTACTGTGCTGCCAAAGTTGCGCAGGCGCAGAAGGGACCTCCAATATGGCTCTCCTTTCACTCAGACCCCCATTCCCCGCGGTACATGAAAAGTAAGCGAAAACAAATTAATACATAATAATGTCATCATGAAAACACATCACAAGGTTTGTACTTTTAACTCATCATCAAGAAATATACTTATGCATTCTAAATGTTAGCTACATAAAAACGAGGACAAGAGCAAACTGCACGAGCAGTATAAGCTATGTTTTACGCATGCGCAGGAATTTCCCTCCATTCTGCAGACGCGTCAGGACACGTGAGTATGGCTGACGCATGCGCAGTAACTAAAATACAAGCGGCAGCCATTTTAAGTGACTCGAGTAAATTATTTTAGTAAAACATATAGGCAAGCGTCTTAATCTTTATTTAAACTAAATATAAACGTTAGTAAGACTTACACTTATTACTTTGTTACACATAAACGAGGTTCTTGACTTCGGCAAGCCGCAAAATATGCGAAGCTTTGCTTCATCAATCCCCTCTTTGATGATATTTACTATCATCACAAAAATGGAACCAGATGCCAACTTTCTTTCACACTTTATATAGCTCTATCTCTTCCAGCAATCGTTCTAACTTTTCTCTCTCAGTTCTAGTAGGGTGAGAAGTCTTCACCTTTTTGTATATCTGATCATTCACTTCCTCCAATTCAATCTCATCCACACTCCGTTTCAACCCTCTTGCATTTACCTCGTGCTTCTTGGTGCGCTTACGGCATTTACAACAGATAAAAATGAGAAATATAATAAGACCTATAATACCAATTGGCATCAGTATCTTGAACAATAAGCTTTTACCTACGCTAGCAAGCCAATGACCTACATTTGAGAGACCATCTACCAGTCTCTTCCAGGCACTATCAACCTCGAGTGGTTTGAGTTCCTTTGTCAAATTAGTAATGTTTTTCACATATCTTTTGATCTGTACACTTTTATCCGGAATATAAGTGCAACAATGTTGGGCCTTCAACATCCGGCAGACTCCGCCCTCTTTCGCTAATAAGGTGTCAAGAGCAAGTCGATTCTGCAAAACCATTGATCTGATCGCAACCATTTCGGTATTGACCAGCAGAAACCCATGAGCTGTTTCAGTAGACAGCACATCCACTATAGTAGACAATTTGCAAATTCTGTGAGTGTTCAGAACCACTCCCACTCCAGGTATCAGTGCACTGAAAATACTACCCATAATTTCACCTATACTTTCTCTTTTACTACGCACTAAGCCATTAGTATCTTCATTGCTTCCAGCTCTTCCATTCACATGGTATATTTTCGGGAAGACAATGCCAAAATAGCAGCTTCCATACCAGTGATCCGGCAATTTGAAATAAGCCTTGTCCCCACAAATATAATAAATTCCAGGAAACACAGGCTCTGACCCATTTTTGAAACCCCAACCTCCAATTACCTTGTAATTATGTTCGCATTCACTGGAACCAATGAAAACATTATTATAATAGCTAGTCTTCTCGCGGTGAAGACATAGCTTGCCTTTCTTTTCAAAATCCAGCAACAGAGCAGGTCCCGCCCCACCATTTGAGGCGCCTTCCATGTTCTCTGCCCACTTTGGCTTTTTCTGACTTTCGTCATTAGCCTTCTTTTGTATTTTAATTCTTCTTTTCTCTGCCATGTTCAGGAACATCTTTTCCTGTTCACGCAAAGAACAAGTCAAGTTATCTCTGTGTGCATCAGCTATGTCAATGTTACCTATAGTCAAGAAGTAGTCTCCCATATATCTTATGGTGTCGCTTTTGGTATGTACAGGATTCAAGTTCCCACGTATAGGAAGTTCAGAAAAGATTACGTCATTATTAGAGTAATAGTACTGTAACGGTCCTCTTTTGTAAAATAAACTAGCTAAAATGCTACAGGAGATTCCATATGTCAATGGCAAGTGATGGTATGTCACGCCTTCAGCCACAGACGTAGGTAGCTTCATGCAGACATAGCAATCTTCAATTTCCATAGTCTCTACATAGTGTATTAATAAGTTTGCAAAAACATTTAAGTGTGTCCTGTTCTTAATTCCATGATAATGTAGTCCTCCCTCATCTGATGCTTCTAAGTCTCGTTTTGTTTGTCTCAGTGCTCTCTCATGTCTTGCTACACTCTGTGTTGTCAACTCCTCACTGTCTGTATTTACAATTTCAGTAGGGACAATGTTAGTATCTTTACTTATAGTAAAGGGTATAAAGATTGTTAGTCCTATCCAAATTACTATCAGTACTACTATACTACATATACACACCTTGCAGCACGTCTTGAAACGACTGCAACTAGGTCTACCATTCACAGTTGAATCAGACATTTCGGCTCAGAAGAAGTTTCTCGACCCCTCTTTGTGTCTTTACACAGCTAGCTTACTTTGTGCAAATTCACGGTGGTTCGTCTTCTTCTTCAGCAGAGTACTCAGGGACGGGCTCTCCGTCGCTTACGTCAGTTATATCAAGATCTTCAAGTTCTTCCAAAACGAGTGTCCATTCAGGAGACTTGTACTTCTTGTTTTGTCTTTTTATTCGCTCACTCCTTCTTTTGGAAGAGTTTTCTTCTTGCTCTGCTATCCGTGCACTTCTCCTTGCTTCTGCACGTTTTTCTTCCACCGTCTTTATCCTTAGCCTTAGTCTCTTTACGAACCTAGGCTCAAGGTTGTTTCTTTTCTTTAGTCTCTTAGTTGGTACTTGGACTTCGCTTTCTTCTCTTATCCTCTTATTCTCCTTAGCTTGTGGCAATTCTGCTTCACTTTCTTCTTCTTCTTCCCTTATCTCGCTAGTTCCAGGGCTAGCATCAAATTCTTCTGCCTGGTTACTAATCTGGCCTTGTTCAGGAATATGTTGTTTTTTGCTTTCGATTGTCTCTGTTTCTGTTTCTGTTTCTGTTTCTGTTTCCCGTTCTTCTAACCCTATCTGATCCTGTTCAAGCACTTCGATCTCTTGATTTTCTTCTGCTCGAACTATCACTCTATGTCTATGCTGTCCCTTATCCACATCAGGAGTTAGTGGAGGTGTATCGAACACCTGTTCTGTCCCTGTCTGACCTTCTCCTTCCTCAGTTTTGATGTGAATCTCAGGCGGCTGAGGTTCTTCGCCTGTGCCTTGCTTTTCCTGACTAGTCCACTCTCTACCTTCACAAAGTCGCTCTCTTGTTCTGATGGGATCTTCGGTCAGATCAATCATCGGTATCCATTCTTCTGGCCATATGCTTGGCAGCTCGTCATCAGCTACTCCTGGCTCAGCTTCCTGGACCTCTTCAGCAGGCTGGATTCTTGGCAGTTCGTAGTCAACTACTCCTGGGCCAACGTCTGCTGTTCCTGCAGCCTGACTGGTGCTGGGCTGCTCGTTGTCAGCTGCTTCTGGTCTGGCTCCTGCAGAGTCCTCTGCTGGATGCCCTTCTTCTTCAAGTTCTTTGTCTGGTAATACCTTCTGGGTGTGGCCAGCGTGGATCCACTGGGGAATACCTGCGACCTTCACTGCAGTGGTTGTTACCAGGATTACTTGGCGTTTCTTTCCCCACCTTGGTGCCAGACAGCTTGATCGAGTGTGTTTCTTTATTTTGACCCAGTCTCCTGGAAACAAGCTGTGGAGAGGAGTCGTTGGATTGAGGATGCCGTCGTCTCCAATCTGGCGAGAGATAGAACGCACTTGGTCACCCAATCTTCTGCAGTATTCAAGCACCAAATCATCAGTAATACTCAACAGTTTGCTTCCTGGCACCCATGCTTGTCTCATCACTCTTCCCATAATGATTTCATGGGGACTTAGGCCTGTCTTGCGGTCAGGAACACTTCTCAGTCCCATCAGGACCAGGGGCAGGGCCTTCACCCAGGTCATGCCAGTTGCATCAGTCAGCTTTGCTAGTCTGTTTTTGATAGTTCCATTTACTTGTTCCACTATTCCAGAAGCCTCTGGATGATATGCACAGTGAAGTTTCTGCCTTATTCCAAAGGCCTTACAGAGTTCAGCCAGTATTTCATTCTGAAAATGTCCACCCTTATCTGATTCAATAATGAATGGCACCCCGAATCTAGGTATCAGTTCTTTTAGTAAACACTTCGCTACTGTCAGTGCGTCACTTTGGGGAGTAGGGTAAGCTTCTACCCATTTTGAAAATACGCAAACAATGACAAGGACATATCGCTTCCCTTCACAACGGGGCATGGTGATGAAATCAATCTGTATCCTTACAAAGGGACCCCCTGATCTCCCAATTTTGCTCAGCTCAACCATTGTCCTCTTGCCTGGGTTCATCTGTTGACATGACAGGCACCTCTGGCAGAGGGACTCTGCTACTTTCCTGAACTTCTTACTGTACCAAGTCTGTTGAAATACCAGAATCATGGCATCCCTACCAATGTGTGATCCTTCATGTATTAATCTTGCCATTGTGCCAAGCAAGTGTCGGGGTAACACAGGCATACCAGTTGGGCCCAAAATGACACCATCCACACGTCTCGGTCTACACCCATCCTCCTTCCATTTCTCTCTTTCTTGCCAAGGAGCCTACTCCTGCCACTCTCTCACTTCATCCCAAGTAGGCACTTCCTCAAACACTTGAAGTTGGCAGCTGGTTCCTGGCCCCCCTCGTTTCGGATTTACGATATACCGATCTCTGGCGCACCATTGGGCCACTCGATCAGCATAATCGTTTCCCAGTGATACTTTGTCCATGCTCTTCTTATGAGCAGCACATTTTACCACTGCCAATTCCTTTGGCAATTGGATGGCCTCTAAAAGGTCATGAACAACTTTTGCATTCCGAATGGGAGTACCTGAGGAAGTCAGGAATTCCCTCTGTAGCCACAATTGGCCAAAGTCATGCACAACTCCATAACAGTACTGACTGTCAGTATACACTGTTATGCGTATGTTCTTCCCAATTTTGCAAGCTTTTATCATAGCAATCAATTCGGCTACTTGTGCAGACTTGATGTTATATAGGTAACCTGCTTCTTCAATTTTTGTTAAAGAGACTACTGCATAAGCAGCACTCAGGCCTCCTAGTTCATGTCTTAGACAGGAACCATCTACAAACAGCTCTTTATCATGCTCAGGCAATGGCGTTTCTTTTATGTCTGGACGTGGTTTGGTGCTGAACTCTGTCAGATCAATGCAATCATGTTCATCATCATCCCCACCTTCCATTTCCAGGGAGTCGGGGAGTAAAGTGGCAGGGTTCAGAATACCGCACCTAACAATGCTTACATTTGCTGCACCCACAAGAATCCTCTCGTATTTAGTCAGCCGACTAGGGGTGAGATACTGCGTTTTAGTTCTGGTCAATAGAATTACCACTCCATGTGAAACATACACAGTCACAGGATGTCCCATGACTATGGACTCACTCTGTTCCAAACTTGCACAGGTAGCAGCTACTGCTTTCAGACAGCCTGGTAACCCAGCAGCTACTGGGTCCAGGGTGGCAGAGAAATAGGCCACAGGCCTTCTGGTCGTGCCATGTTCTTGAGTCAGGACTGACAATGCGCAATTATCGCGAGTGTCACAGAATAGGGCAAACTCTTTGGAATAATCTGGCATTCCCAGCGCAGGGGCTGTACACAGACAGTTTTTCAGTCTTGTGAAAGCCATTAGGCTTTCATCGTCCCATTCTACAATGTCTGGCATTCCTCTCGTAGTCATTTTTATCAAAGGCCTGGCTAAGACTGCAAATCCCAGAATCCACTGCCTGCAGTATCCTAGTACACCCAGGAACATTCTGACGTCTTTTTGAGTACGGGGCAACTGCATCTTTTGAATTATTCTCACTCTTTCTGATGTGACTTTTCTGACACCCTTTTCTATCTGGTGTCCTAGATATTTCACTGATTTTGCACAGAACTGTAGTTTGTCAGGGGCCACTTTATGCCCTTTCTCACACAGATGATTCAGGAGGGCAATGGTGTCAACTACACAGTCCCTATGACTTTTAGACGCCAGTAGAAGGTCGTCTATGTACTGCACTAAGACAGAGTTCCCAGGTAAGATCAAAGTCTCTAGACATTTTTTCAAGATCTGATTAAAGATAGAAGGGCTCTCTGTATACCCCTGAGGGACCCGATTCCAGCAATACACGTGACCTTCGAAGGCAAACGAGAAAAGAAATTTGCTGTCGGGGTGCAGGGGTATCGAAAAGAATGCATGACACAAATCAATCACAGTGAACCACTCAGCATCCCAAGGAATCTGGTACAATATCACTGCAGGGTTCGGGACAATAGGGCAACAAGGAACTACAATTTTGTTTACCTTTCTCAGGTCTTGCACTACCCTATACTTGCCACTAGGCTTCTTGATGCCCATAATCGGTGAGTTGCATGGGCTGCTCATCACTTCCTGTATGATGTTTCCTTCTAATAATTTTTGTATTTCCAGAGTGACACCTGCTTTCACTTCAGCATTCATTTGGTAGGGCTTAGTGTTAGGATAAACTGCATTGTCCTTGATGGCTATCTGTATGGGGTCCACATCTTTCATTAATCCCACATCTTTTCCAGTGAAATCCCACACCTCTGGCTTTACCGCTTCCTGGAGTTCTTGGGGCAAATCCTGCAGGGTCAATCTTTTAATTTCTGAGTCAGGTCTAAGTAACAATAGTTTATAAATGCCATCTTCATCCGGGGTCTGTATTTCAACACCTTTTGGTGTGCAAAAGATGGTACAGTTCATTTTGCACAGCAAATCACGACCCAGTAGATTCACTGGACTGGTGTCACAGACGACAAACCTATGCATTTGTTTAAAATTTCCAATTGAAATCTCCATTGGTTCGGTAACAGGAGTACTAATCAATTGATTAGATACACCCACTACTTGGATATTTTCTCCCGAGAGGGGTAGGTTTGGAACGTCCACTGTTCTTACAGTAGAACGGGTAGCGCCAGTGTCCAATAGAAAGGTGACATCATTTCCGTCAACCTTTCCTTCAATGTATGGTCCAGACTGGTCTACCGGCAAGGAAGCGCCAAGTACGCACTCCTCGTCCTCCCCTCTCAGGCCCCGTCAGTACTGATCATTACAAAGGAAGGTATCATTTAGCAGATACTGCGAAGTTGCTGTATTTCTGTTCTCACCGCTTTCCCAAACTTCTATCTCCTCACCCTCTCCCTGTTTTCCCCTGTATACTTGCTTTGGCGCACGAGGCACCTGAACTGTTTTTACCTGCGGTTGCGTTTTTCTTGGTCTTTCTTTCTGCGTCTGTGGAGTTAAATCAGGTGTTTTGGGGTTATCATCTGTCAGTTGGGGACACTCGTTTCGCCAGTGTCCAATTTCGCCGCACTGATGGCAGGGAAATTTCTTCATAGCCTCTTCCCTGCTAAATTTGGGCCGGGGCTTTCCTCCACCCCCTCCCCCAGGACTTTTGTTCTCAGCATTTTTAACCATGTTACTCAATTGTTTTTCCTGCTGTTCTGCGAGCTTTACTTGAGCCCACATCACTTTTTCCTTAAGGGCCTTTTTCTTTTCTGCCATCTCGTCCTCGCAGTACTTAGCGTACCGCAGGACCTCATCCATTTTCTTTGTATGCCAACAGATTTTATTATCTTTTATCCACTGACAAATTTCAGGTCTTAAACCATTTACAAACCTGTAAATAAAGTGCGTCATGTCCTTCAAATCGATGTTATCAATACCACTGTATGTTTTAAATACCTGCAATAACCTCTCATAGAAGGAGTGCACTGTCTCGTCCCTTTCCTGTGTTGTTCTATCTATTTTTGTCCAATCAGTTTCTTTTGCGGGCACCTTTTCTTTCAAATGCTGAATTACCTGCTCATATTTTCGCATGACATCCTTTGATGGCTCCCCTGTTTCCTTATTTCTGGGATACTCCTCACTGGGCCAGTCTATGGCTATTTTACACTGGGTCCATAAATCTACCGGAACCACAATGTCGAAAAACCCATCCAGGTCTTTCCACAGACATTTCTGTACCTTCACGAACCTTTCCACCTGCCTGTACCAGTCTACTGGTTTCTCTCGTAATTTTGGAAAATCGTTCGTAAAGGACACAATATCCTGTCTAGACCAGGGGACATGCACATATTTCCCTCCAGGTACTTCGCGCATGGGGCATAACTGCTCAGGTTTCTCTAACTCCCTTAAAGCAAATTCAGGAGTCACTTGTCGGGAGCGAGCCTCTTCCCTCTTTTTCGCCCACCTGCTTCTCCATCTTTCCACATCTCCCCATTTCTGCAGTACCCCCAATAATTCTTTAATCTGCAACTTTTTTCCCGCCACATTCAGGTGCTCTATATCTTTGTCTGAGAAGTCTGCTCTGTACGGTTTCTGTAAGGGCTTGGATTTCAAGATATCTACCCCCATACTAGCTGCGGTTTCGGTCAGTTTTTCGTGGAGCACTCTGGTGTTCCTTGTAAAGCTTTTACATATAAACGACAATTCTTCTTCAGAGTAGGTATTCAATCGATCCAACCCCACATTTCCTGCCATTAATTCTTCTATTTCTACCCTCAGCTTGTAGAGGTCTAAAGGTTTCGTTTGCGGAGTCTGTTTCTCTAATTCACGACTCCAACTCTCAATTTCATCCGGAGTTACCAGAGAGACATTCCTAGTGCCTGTTGCTGACTCTAATTTAATTTATTTCGCATTAAAAGGGTTATGCCTCTGCTGCATTCCCTTTCCGGTTGGTTTGTTTGGCAAGTCCAGGAACGCAACTTCAGACTCGCATTCACTGGACTGATCATCTATGATTATCGGTTCCTGTCTCGGGGGTGCCATGACTGGGGTCATAACTGGAGTAATCGGATTTCCCTGACCATTTCCGTATAACGGGACCACTGGTCCAATAGTTACTGGAATAGTCAATGCCTCAGGACTGGTATTTAACTGGGAGATTTTCTGAATTATTTCTGTCCTTTGTCTAGCTAGGGCCTCTTGCTCCTTTTCCACTAGTATCCTTCTTAAAGTCGTGTCATGTAATATCTGTGGGGTCAATGGAGGAGTAAAACTCGGGGCAGTAGGATGCGTTTCACTTGGTCCTCCACCATAATTTGGTTTCGGGAATAAAGTTCCAGTGTTAAAGGACCTGCGTTCTTCCTCATATGGAGGTTGAACAAAAGGCAGTCCTGAATTCGATGGTTTCTCTTCGTTTTCATACAGGGGTCTGGGAAAGAAAACTTTTGTGCGTGAATATTTTTCTTCCTGGCTTGCGGGCACTTTGGGATATATATCCCTTGTTTCCGCCGGTTCGGGTTTCTCAAAATAGGGCAATACTTGACCACCCCCTCCCAGTCCTAGGGATCTGCTTCTTCCTTGAGGAAGTGGCGTCGGGGAGCATCTCCTACACTGGAAGGTCGGGTTCCCTCGTTATAAGGTGGCGGACTTCTGGTACAGATGTCATCTATCAGTTCATCATCTGACTCCCCAGGGGCCCCCCAATGCTTACACTTTTCGGTACTTTTCTCACCCGCTGCAGGGTTATGACATGCCGGCATCATGGGAAACAGACCCTCAACAATCATGCTCTGCCTCCACTGTTTCATCCTTTTATCCCTGGACTCCTGTTTCAGCCTGGGGTACCACTTGGTCAAACCCTTGTCCATTCGGGGTCTTTCTCTTTCAAAAGCCTCAATCTCCCATTCCTCTAATGCCTCATACTGCGTTAGTCTCGGTCTGGGATGCAGTTCATTCATCCGAGTTCTTAAATTAAATAGGATCCTACCATTGAAAGTCCCATCTAACGGAAAAGCCAATACTCCGTCATCTTTTGTGTACTTCACCCAATTCTCCAACCACACACAGGTATTGTATCCTCGGTCAAACATCATGAATGAGGCGGGAGTATTGGGTGGTGGGACAAGAACACCTTCTCTAGATTTAATTGGTTTGTCCGTTTTAAAATAATTTTTCACCTTACTTACAAGGGACAATTTTCTCTTTGTTCCGTACATAATATCGTATCTATTAGTTTTCCACTGATCCCTTTCAAACCCTAGGTGCCTTGGATCAGGTCGAGTTCCTGTAGTCTGCGAGTGCCACATACGACTTCTACGCTAAACTTTGTTTACAAACTACCTCCAATCAGAACGCGCTTCAGAAATCTGTGCAACCAATGGGTGCGCGACTCTAAATAATCTCCGCCAATGGGTGCGCGGCCCCTTCGTGAGACAGTTCCCACGCTCTGGCGCTCACCCCTCCTTTACAATCTCAGCTCCGCTACCCGCCCGCTGCTTCTACCAATCCCAGCGCGGCACAGAGTGACGTCAGAGGCGCTTCGCGACTGACTCCCTCCCTTCACAAGGTAACGGAAACTTTCTTTCTTTTAAAGTGCTCAGTGCTTGGTTATTTTACAACAAATACACATTCGCCACAGTGCTCAAGTGTCTAGACAGAGAAAGAATTATTTTACTGCAAGTAAACTACTTCCATTTACTTTTCACTCGCTGCGGGTAGATCTCTTCCGCCTACCCTTCACTTTAGCATCGGTGAACCTGTTATTCCCCTAAACTCATCCACTTCTTTCCGGGATATATTCCGAGTTTAAGGTTTCTCAGCGGACCCCTCTGCTTTCACGCTAGCTCCGAGGAACCTGCTACTCTTCCGATGTGACCCTTACCAGGTTACGCCACTATGGGCATTTTGCCAATGAACCCCGTTACTGACATTTATTCACACATGTATTCAGAAAACCCTAGTTAGTGCTTCCCGGTTATCTTAACCTGCACCTAACTTTCCTCGAGCCTGTGACCTCAGGACAATGGATTCTATTCACCACTTGCCCTTTCAATTCCCCGGGGAGTTCGGACAACAAGAAACTAAACGGTTGACAAACGCATGGATTAATACATATAACAATATAATAACAAGAATAATAATGAAAAAACAGTTAATTGATTTCAGCAGCGTATTCACAAGAGAGTGATCAGTCCCCTCGGAACAGCCGCTCTTATAGCAGCATTAATGTACTAGCAGCTTCCGACTCAACTAGTCTAACTAATCCTGCCTAACCTTTAACTAGTCCCTAACCATACCTCTGCTACCAGTAAAACTGATAGAGCGCGCAAGGCCACCCGACCAATAATTTTCGCCTTTTCCGGCTTCAGGGCCCATATACTTTCAAATCACCATATACATCGACCAGGTGACTTCACGAGCTCTACCAATTTGTGTGTGTATTCCCTACTATTATTTCTCAGTGCACCCGACTTACCATCCACCGATGCGGGTACCTAATGACCACAATGAATCAGGGAGCTAGCTGTAAAGGAAAGGCAGCAAAATACAAACCCAACCAATAACATTCAAAATACTGTTTGAAATGACCACGGACAACGGGAAGTTTTAAAATGTTTATCTAAAGTTCATTTGCATCATGTATAAGGTACATCAATATAAGGCAATCAATAACCAAGATAACGTAAATGATATAACTGTAAAGAAATAATGACAGAGTAATCATTGAAATACTGATATAAAATGTAACGAGAAGATACTATGCTATTCAATAATATTTAAGCATGGGCGGATTATGTAGGTATAACTACAGGAGGGCCTATAAAGAGTAACACGCTTCACTTAAGGTGAACGGGCCTTTAAACAATCTAGGCAATGAGGTTCTAGACCATATCAGAAAATGACAAACTGCAATGCAAAATATAATTTCTAACAGGTGAGAAGGCATAGGAACAAACTTATGGAAAAATGCAAATGACTTTCAATAGTTGCGGAAAGACATGGAAAAATAACATGTGCAATGGTAAACTTTATTGAAGCAAAGTTAGAAATTCAGAAGGTGCAAGATTTAAGAGGTTCAGAGCAATATTTACCTAGAAAGGTGTGGAAACCAAACCCTGGCCACGGGTCAGTTAAGGACAGGAACCCCTCAAGGAAGGATACCCCTCAAAGGACAGCAGGTGCAGAATGGACACCCCGGATAGGACAGGATACCCTCGGATTAGGAATCAGGACAGGACCTCAGGACAGGACAGCAAACCCTCAGGACAGGACCGCTCAGGACAGGACCGGAACCCACAGTTCGGAAGCAACGCCTGCGCTCCACCCGCTCTGCAGTTATCGATCAAGACCCCGATTGGGTCAGCGAACTCCCAGCAAAGTGCTTCGCCAGCACTTTAAGGTTCAGTAGAACCTTAGTCTATGGTCAATTTCGGACAGAGTGCTCCGCAGCGCTCTGTATCTTCAGTCACCTATTGAGTACGATGGGTCAGTGACAGGTCAGCTAAACCAGACAAGTCGGACGGTTCCCTAGGTGAACCCAGGGTAGATATACAGTTTGGGGACAGTGTACCACCCCCCAATGTTGCAAAGTGTCAGAATCCCTCAATTTCGATTGGTCCTAAGGTAGGATTTGGGTAACACACCAATCACAATTCAACATTTCAAGCCTGTATTTGCATGTTTGGGCACCGCCTAGTAAGATTGGGGTTCCCATGAGAAGCTACACGGCAAACAGTAGCGTAATATTACAATGTAACATATAAGGAGCCACATTCGCTGTTCTCGCAGGGCAGAGGTGACTTTCTCAGGAGCATCTCGCCCATCGCTGCCAACTGGCTATGTTCCATCAGTCAAGGTCTACTGTGCTGCCAAAGTTGCGCAGGCGCAGAAGGGACCTCCAATATGGCTCTCCTTTCACTCAGACCCCCATTCCCCGCGGTACATGAAAAGTAAGCGAAAACAAATTAATACATAATAATGTCATCATGAAAACACATCACAAGGTTTGTACTTTTAACTCATCATCAAGAAATATACTTATGCATTCTAAATGTTAGCTACATAAAAACGAGGACAAGAGCAAACTGCACGAGCAGTATAAGCTATGTTTTACGCATGCTCAGGAATTTCCCTCCATTCTGCAGACGCGTCAGGACACGTGAGTATGGCTGACGCATGCGCAGTAACTAAAATTCAAGCGGCAGCCATTTTAAGTGACTCGAGTAAATTATTTTAGTAAAACATATAGGCAAGCGTCTTAATCTTTATTTAAACTAAATATAAACGTTAGTAAGACTTACACTTATTACTTTGTTACACATAAACGAGGTTCTTGACTTCCGCAAGCCGCAAAATATGCGAAGCTTTGCTTCATCACAGGCACTGATATACCCATCAATGGCAGCCTCAATGACTTCACCGGACTCCGCATCATAGCCTCACAGCTCTTTGGAACCGAAGCATTGTCCTGACTACGCTCCACATCCTTGATGCCAGACTTCGCTTCTCAAGCCCCCTTGATTGGATCCTCTAGGACAATGCAGGCCTTCTCAACGTAACCTCACCACATCTCTGGATCGACTCATCACTTCGGCAGCACGACGCATCTCCAACAAGGATCCATCGCAATGCTCCTCAAACCAGGGTCTAAGGTACTTTGTTTAGCAGACCTAACTTGGTTCTTGTAGTTGGCCTGTGCTCCATCGTGGGCGGCCTGAGCTTGTGACTTTATCCCCATCTGAAGGGACCAGATAGGCACAGTTGGCACTTTGTGCTTTTTGGCACTATTTTCTCTGAATACGTTAAAATTCAATATCTCTGGTTCTACTAATTGGATATGTTGTCATTTTGGTCTTGTTTTTTTCATTAAATTAAGGTCTATTTTTCTAACCTGATGTGGATTTCTTTTTATGTGGTGTTTTCAATTTTTCTGTTTGAAGTGTTGCACAAATACTTTACACATTGCCTCTAAGCTAAGCCTGACTGCTCTGTGCCAAGCTACCAGTGGGTGAGCACAGGTTAATTTGGGGCTTGCTTGTACCTTGCCTTTAATAGGAATGTGGCTGCTGCTTGCTCAGGGTTCACACCCCACTCAACCAGTAATAAATATTTTTTTTCTTTTGATAGCTCTAATGCTTTTTGTTACTTTCTGGTCTCTGCCAAATCATTCTATTCATATATAGCTGCAGCCCAGGTCGTCCTTAAACTAAAAACTGTTGTTTTATTAAATCATATATTTTTTATGAAAATAAGTCCCTCAACAAATGTGGCTCTCATTTTCCATACATATATTCATTTATAGCGATGCTGAGGGCTAGAATAGAAACTTATCTAACAGTGTTTTTAAGGCTGCAAATTCCTAAACCAAGAGGGAGACATTCTCCCCTGTCGGGGGCTTGTTTGGAGTTGTTGGCAGTGCATTGCGTAAAAGTGTGATGAAAGCATCTGTCCCGCCTTAGCAGAAGCGTACATCATAAACTGGAACATATTTCACAGGCACGCTCTAAATATAGTATTGAATAATTAAAGCTGGCATGGGTTGCACAATCAGAGTACAATTGAGGAATTACTTGTGAACATGAAAGACATGTCTCCCCAGGTGTTCAATAATGCGGTATACTAATTAGAAGTACATTTATTTAGAGACTTAGACAAAAAATGACGATGAACCCTTTCCATTCTGGGCTTTTCCTACATAATAAACTGCCAAAACAGCAAGAAGACGGCGTGAAGCAACTTATCCGTTAAGTGCTTTGGGCAGCTTGTTTTGTACCTTCCCGTGCTTCTATCTAGGAGTCTTCATTGCCAATAAAAAGATGATCTTCTTGTGACTTACATTTCCTTTAAGAAACAAGATCTATAATATATTATATATTCCGTTGTGCTGAGTGCAAAATGCTATTTACTACCATAGTATGTGTGAGCAGGGGCCATGAAGATTCACAGGATGTGCAGCCTTGGGGGCATTATGAGGGCATCCTCTCCCTCAACAGTAATAAATAGTATATTACATTTTGCACATCTTTTGATATGGTTTGTGCCATGACTCTGCCATGTTTGTTTTCATAAAGATATTTAACCAAAGACCATGATGCAAGGGGTTACATTTGGGAAGAATGGTAAAATCACATTTAGCAGCTCGTGAAAATTTGGAGTAAAGTTTCCATTTGTAAAGAAATTGTGACATGCAATCTATAAGGCAGTAACAGTGATTTTCGCATGCGCCGTCGCCTACTGATGTAATACAATGGAATTTGCCCTTTGCACTGCAGTAATAAAAGTGTGAATGTGCGCTTAGTAGTACAGTTCTAAATAATATCTGTTATTGGGTTACATTTATTTTTACTGCTGCGACATGAACTCAAGTATAGCATAAATAAAACGCAACTGCATTGGTCTTCATCTTCTTATAGTGCACCGAGAGGTAACAAGGAAGGCTCTGCAGCAAACTGTGGTGCGGACGTTACGGATGGTATCATTGCCTTTGATGGGAAGTAAAAGGTAGCATTAACATTGATCACAGACAGCAGGACAGTATGTGTGGGGTTGTAATTAAAATAGTGGAGAAATTGGTTCCCTTACCGCTAAATCATGAGGTAATTTTTCTGGAATAGATCTAACTCTTGTCAGCATGAGCACTTAATATCCTGCCCGACGACACGTTTTTCACGGCAATGCCATAGGTGACTGCTCCTGTGTAGCCAATGGCGTCAGCGTTATAAAGATCAAGGCAATAATAGAATCAGAAGATGTCTGTACTTCGACTAACAAACAGTGAGGTAAATGTCATGATGAAGGAGCACCAGTGGCATCATTCTGCCAAGATGTCCCGAACAGAGCAAGGGCCATAAACGCGGTGAGGGGAGAAAGTGGAACAAGGCGCTTCACTACTGAAAGGTGGAAGTTTCAATGCTGATGTACAACATCAACTACATTTTGCTCAAAGACTGAAACAGCTAAAAGAAATGTGAGCAGCAGAACGACATGATAGCTAAAGTACCTTATCCCACTGCTGAATCAGAAATAAAGTAGGCAGTGTTGCGACACTACTCTGTAACGTGTATGATGCGCTTCCACAGAAGACGTTTTAGGATTTTAAAATATATTCTTTACTTGTTGCACACGTTGTACTATATTTTCAGTCCATTGTATATTTTACGGTAAATCTGTACAGACCCACATGCAGGATGAATTCCACGCATCATCATTGAGGTACACTTATTGATGTCTCTCGATACATGTAGCCCTCACTATTAAGAAGAATTGATGGTGATGTACAGCCATACAACAACGAACACAAAAATGTGACATGTCTGAGTTGATCGTAGATTGTCCATAGTTTTAGAGTTGATTTATATTTCTTTCCTCGGCAGGGTACTTCATTAATTGGAACTGCAATTATTGTATATTAAAGAGTAACATCAGTGATATGAATATTACAATTGAATATATTTAACAGAACGGTAGCTCTTCCTGTGTTCGTTTTCATTTGAATTTTATGTCTAATTAAACATTTAGGGGCCAATCACGATGCAGTTCGGAAGGCTCTAAACCGCATCCTAATGTGCTGGTCGAATTCCTTTCAGACTGCCTCATTACAATGGAGGAATCTGACCGGTCATTCCGGCTGGCTTCCGACAGGCTCAGAGAGTCCTTCCACAAGTCAAAATGCATCAAGTAATCTCAGGGGCATACATTTCTGCCCTTGGGATTACGATGACGGTTTCCAACATGGTTTGTTTTCCAGAGAGCCCGCAGTCTGCAGCCGGTAGTGAAGCTTGCAGTAGCAGGAAAAGAGGAAGCGCCACTCTGCCATTCTCCTTTGCTCCTTACCCTCTACAGCGTCAACTCAGCTTCGATGTTCCTTCGATACTCCTAACATTTTCCTGACATTCTCGGATTGCTGAGTGGGCAGGCGTGGAGGCAAGACATCATTGCCCTCCCCTAGTTCCCGGTTCTCGGATTTCCTTGACGCTGGGAAGAGGAGGAGGACTCGTGAAGACTCGTATGAGCTTGCTGCGAGACGCTGGAGGTTCGACGTCAGAGGGTCGTAATTTGGAAGCCGATTACGGCGGCAGGATCGTGGTGAGCTGGGTTTGCGGTGAGGATTGCAGCAGCAGGCAGCAGGATTGAGAAAGGAGCGTGTTTGCGGCGCATGCAGAGGCAGCGGCAGTGATCTAGGATTAATTAGGCTCAATTACAGTCTAATAACCGTGGCAGACTGTGGTTCAAGGAATGAGCATGCAGCAGCAGTGGCAGACCCGCCGGCAGTAGATGCGGTTGAGGTGTAGGTAACATCGGTGACTGAGTTTTTGTGGAAATCGGGCAGTGAGTGAGGGGAAGATCAGTCTTTTTTTTTTGCCTGGACTTTTAAACCCCTCCACCCGTGTGGTCCCACTGGTCACCTGTTAGTCTGCCTTTTTCCATCTGTTGCAGGCCCCAGTCATTGAGCTGACAGTTGTGCTGTGCCCTGCCACCCTGATGAAGGACATTGAGTATTCCCCTGCCTGCACCCTTCAAAAGTGTTCTTGCTTTACACTCCTCAAGATCTTCCTGAAGATTCGCTAGAGGGAGCTTGTGAGCATCGTGAAGCCAGGACGCCAGGACGCCATTCTGCCCCGGTCGGCTGGTCGGCTGGTCAGGAGGCCGAAAGGCTGGCCGACTGTTTGTTACCGGCAAGAGATTAAACGGGTGATTTCGCTGCCTGCTCGCCTTGTACCTGCACGCCGTGAGCTGCCGCATCTCCACCGCATCTCCACCGCCGTACAGTGCCGTACTGTGCCACACCTCACGCATTTGGCGGGTGTGGCTCTGCGGCTCTGTAGCTCCGCGGCTCCACGGCTCCCAGCAGGCTGAGCTGGTGAGCACAGGCAGCAGGTCAGACATCAGCTGCAGGCTGCTGGTTGCCAGAAAAAGTCGAGCTGGGCCCGGGAGCAGTGCCCTGATGCCCTGGGTGCCCTGAGTGCTGTTCTGAGAGACCACATGTCCAAAAGGACCCAAAGGGATCAAAAAGACGACAGAAAGGACGACGGAAAGGACACCACAAAGGGGGGTGAACACACAAATCAGGAAACAGGAAACTACTCAATAGCTCCAATGAGGGCATGTTAAGGAGTGTGAGGAGCGAAGTATTCCTCCTACTTGCTGAATCCTACTGGGAAAACGGAAAAAACAACAGTAAAACAACAGCAAATCACTGCAATTGTGACGTTGGAGCAAGTTAGCCAGTGAGCCAGTGAGCCTGTGAGCTTACTACCTTTTGTACAGTAAGTACAATTGGGGGGTGACGGTGACCTGTATATTGTGTACTGTGTACTGTGAACTGTGGTGCTGCAGGAGGGGTGAAAGGCTTTGGAAAATACTCGGGAAAGACCTGTGAAAACTTGGACAGCTTGGATAGCTTGGACAATTTGGAGATCAGGGGGGTGAAGTGTGCCGGTCTGGGTGAGCGAGGTCGACAACATAAAGGGTCACCATTGTCCCCATTGTCTCGCTGAGGATCCGGGTTATACTCCTGCAGTGCTTAGCTTTCTTCCCCGCACTTGTCATTGCCCCCACCCCGATGGCAGCTGTCCACCACTTAAAGGGCAGACGGGCTTGGGATGGTGAGCACCCGTGGGTGTACGGGGTTAAAGTGCAGACTTTTCTTTATAGGAAAGACACAAGGAATAATGCGCTCTGGCAAAGTGAGAACTACAGTAACAACTGTCAGACGTATTAAGAGAACTCAACAGCCAAAGGTGAAAGCAAATACTGCAGGAGCAAATCAAACTCTAATTTCCCCAATAGCCAGAATGTTTGCAAAATCAGGAACAATTCCGGATAAGTTTGAATTTATGAAAGATCCAGCGGGCGCTCTTATCACCATGCATACGGATAGGGAAAAAGACAAACTTCAAACTCCAATAAAGCCGACGTGTATGGAAAAATACAATAAACAAGCGATCCAAAGTACTCCGCAAAATGGAGATTGCAATATACAAAGAAAGGACCACAAATTCCAAATTACAGACCAGGATATCTCAAATGTAACCATCTATCCTGATAAATTAAATGACAAACCAATCGATCTAGAGGATTTAGAATTACTGGACATACAGGATATACAAGGCGTACCTACTAAGAGCAGTATGATGGAAATAAACCGAGCACCAATTCCCATTGAAGTAAATGTGGAAATTATGAAAAAACCTCAGTCATCAGTTGATGAAAACATGATCAAATCAGCTAGTACAATAATTCACATAAATGGGTATGAGAAAAAAGAAAAAAAACTAACGCCTAAAGTATGGCATGATAACAAAACAATTGAGGATGTGCTCTCACAAGCAAACACCTACCCTACATCAGATTGTGCTTTCTTGACAGGACAAATAAACGGAATGCCAACTGATAGTGATTTAAAAGAACCAAAAATCCCAGATGTTGGAGTAAATTGGGACATATTCTATCAAACATCGACGCTAACTCTAGAGGCGTTAAAATATCAGTCTAATAAGATGGACATTCAGATTGACCTACTCACAATGATGGCAAATGCGGTTACAGGGATAGATAACAAACTCGCACAGCTCAATAATCTGATAATCAGAGTCCAAAATGATAAACAAAATACGGACATTGAATGTATTTGCACCCCACTTATGGATAATCTTGTAGCAATACCCGATGTTTTGCATACTATAATAGAAGACACAAAAAGGGCTCTAAAAAAAGAAATTGGCCAGGAAGTGAACATAAAGAAAAATAAATGGGAGGAAACGGAAACAACAAAAAAGGAGGAAAAGAACACCACGCTAACAATGGATAAAAAAGAAGTGGCAATATCAGAAGTCCCAGGAAAAAGAAAATGTACAGGATGAAAGAGACTTGTCAATAGAAACCCAACTAAGGGATGAAACACACGAGGACGCAACTAGTACAATAACAAAGGTCGATCATGATTGTAAAGAGCAGGATACAACCAAGTATATTATGTCAAAACGACAAAGGAAAAAAATACGTAAAGCAAGGAAAAATCAAAAGCCTAATATTTATAAGTTTGATGAATCAACAAAAACTGATGATACAACAAAAAATAATAGAATGCAACGAGAAAAATCAATTGAAAAGAAAATTCTTTCAACAATTAAAAACGAGCCAAAAAAAGTTTTCCCAATATTTGTACAAGAACCTTTACGTGAACAAGCATTGAATAAAGAGGCTAAAAAACAGCATGTAGTGATTGAAAAAAACCAAACGTCTACAACTAATCCACTACGGATCACAAGTCCGATAATAAGGGAAGAAGATGTAATCCAGGAGGATAATTTAAAATACAATCAAAACAACGGAATAATTGACAGTATGCCATTAAAAATAACAATAAAACCGAGGAAGCAACTATACCAGCATCAGCATATGAAAGCAGAAACAAGTTTGAAAGTCAATAAAAATGATGTAGCAAGATTGTGTATAGAAAGAACAGTAGAGCCGAAAACCAAATCTCCGTACTGGGATCAATTGACAATTGAAAAACGGGAAGGAGAAAAACAAATTAGATATAAAACAAATCATATAACAGAAACCTCATACAAAGAAAACCAACTGCCAGTTGAAAAAACACAGCTCATATTTAAGCCTGAATATGAATCTAGAGGTAGATATACCATAATAGAGGGAACATCTTCAGGTTATTCAAATCAATTCCAGCATTAAACAACATTAGGAACGATGATATTATTTCTATTGAATTCATTGTCGATAAAAATAATCCCCAAGAATTGACTCTGGTAACACTAAAATCAACATCAATAGCAGAGCAAATATTAAAGGAGTTTTCTACATTTAAGGCCTGGGGAATATATATCACAAAGCAGGCGCCAAAAGTGTATCCTACTCCATTTATTAATGAAATAAATCTGCTCCAAACAGAAAAATATACTAATCAAAAAGGAACAGTGTTAAGGAATGCCCGGTGGAGATCCATTAGCACCTTGAGAGTGGCCTCACCACCTAACACAACAGAAACACCTCCAGGAATAAATGAAAAATGGATTGCACAGGCTCTGCATAGCAATATAGAACAATGAAAGAACTACACTCCAACCCCACAATCAAAAGCAACAGGGTTGAGAATGTGTTCATGGAACATAAATGGAGTAGGGACAAAGCTTTCCAATGCACAAATAAAGTCTATTCCTTTACCATGTCACATCTTATTTCTCCAGGAAACCTGGGAATAACATCCTTTTATTTTGGAGGGCTATGTAGGATACTATGAAAATGCAAGTAAAATTCATAGATATGGACGTCCGAGTGGGGGGTTAGCAACTTTCATCTCCTGTGACATACAAGCTGAGTATGAGCAACTAGTATCAAATAGTAATAACATTCTTGTAGTCAGACTGAAATATAAAAATGCAGACCATAAAGATAGGTCATTAATTATGATCAACGTATATATCCATCCAACAAAAACAAGTAAAACATCTACATGTTAACACCATCCTATTGGAACAAATGCTAGAAAACCCATTAGTGGACTATGTGATGACTGGGGATTTTAATCTTAATTTACTAGCACCGTTCCTAAGGGATGATGTAGCACAATCACAAGACCTTCAATGGTCAATTCCACATCAGGATCATCAAAGCGTCATGGTAAAACAGGCACGAAACCAAATTGGTACAACATTCATTAAGGATATAGAAGCGTTGGGTTTGCGAGTCCTTAATGGCCGATTTAAAGAGGATACACCCCCCGTATTCACGTATGTTGCACACAATGCGAGTACTAGGATTGATTATACAATGGTCTCACTGAATATATTTCAAAACATAAATTCCTATAGGGTAGTTAAAGTTGGAGATAGCGACCACTGCCAGCAGTTAATAACTACCAACATTAGAAACAATATTTACCAACCATATCATACAGTGCCGGGGTACATTGGAACAATAAATTATAAAAAACTAATTTGGACCAATCTGAATAAGAATAGAATGAATGAAAAAGTTGAGAACATTATAAAGAGCTGCTTTACAGAAAATACGACGGAAACAGCAGTTGAGCAGTGGGAGGAATTCACCAAGAAATTAGTGAAGCCACAAATCTGGGTTAACCCCAATAAAAGAAAGGCAAAAAGGAAAGAAGAAGGAGAGGACTCATATGTGAATCTTCCATACACAATAACCAAGTTAAAAAGAGCTCGGAACAGAATAAGGAGACAAATTAGCACCACAGCTATTAATGACGAAATGTTGAACAATCTAAAAGCATTAAATCAATACCTGAAAAAGCTAATATGGAATGAGAAATACCAAGCTAAACAGAAAATGTCTAAATTATTTCATGCAAGCAAACAAGCACATGCAAGAGAATTTTGGAAAATTATAAACAAATTAGTACGGCCGAACAAATTGGAAGCTTCATCAACTCTAACTGAGCAAGAATGGGTTACCTATCTTGGAAAGCATCTAAACAGTAATGGAGCTATAAAAATCATTACAAACATACAGCATACTTAAAAAAAAAACACTGACGAAATGCAAGAACAAATTGTAATTTCAAAAGAACAACTAGTAAAACTAATAAGGAAGCCGAAACAAGGGGCTCCCGGCCGCAATGGAATACCGTTTGCCCTTTTTAAAGAAAACCCTGACTTTTGGTCGATTTATTTGGAAACGGTTTTTAAAGAAGTTATAGAGACAGGTAATATCCCGGAGTCCTGGCGAGGATCTTTAATCTCCCCCATATTCAAGAAAGGTAACTGGGCCCTTGCGGAGAACTATAGACTCATCACCCTACAAGACACGGATGCTAAACTGTTTGCTGGAATTTTACTGATTAAATTAAATGAATGGGCATCAGAAAATAACATCTTGCCATTCAATCAAACTGGTTTTATTAAGGGGCTTGGAACAAGAACAAACATCATGGCACTATCACTAATAATTGAAAAGTCACTCAGACTAAAACAGCCCTTGTATCAATGCTTTGTAGATTTTAAATCTGCTTTTGACTGTGTGCAAAGAAACTTATTGTGGAAAAAGCTTTCTGAAAAAAACATCCCAAATGAACTATTGAAACTAATTCAATTACTACACAGTAAAACTTGGGTAAGAGTAAGAATGGGGGACGGCCGATCAATAACAAAGGAGATTCCAGCAATAGACAGGCTAAAGCAGGGATGTGTGTTGGCCCCTCTCCTCTTTAATTTATTCCTTGGAGATCTATCAGGGAACCTGGATGAGCTTAACGCACATACTCCGAAACTAGGGGACAAACAGATATCTAACTTAATGTATGCAGATGACGCCATCCTTTTAAGTCATACTAAAATCGGTCTTCAACGCCTAATTAACAGAATAGCTTTGTATGCTCATGAAAATGGAATGATAATAAATGAAACCAAAACAAAAATCATGGTGGTCACTAGGAACATAAAACTGAGACAAAAAAACAAATGGTATATGGAAAACACCAAACTGGAACAAATAGAAGTGTACAAGTATTTGGGTGTGCTATTTGACCAAAAAGGACATTTTCAATCACAAAAACTGGATATACAAAGAAAAGCTAATTCACTTACTGCAGCATTTAAGATAGCACAGAAATCGCTCGGCAATTTGACCCATCAACCGCTTTTGAAAATGATAGGGGCTAAATTGCTCCCAACAATAACATATGGTAGCGAAGCATTAATGGGGATGGATGCGGAAACGATAAACAAGGTTCTTTCTAAAACGTATAAAACTCTTTTCTAGCTCCCAAATAATGCTTCACCGGCACAAATTAGACTGGAGTTCGGTTTAAACAATCAAGAATTTGCAAGAAAAGGCCAATTTATTAAAACTTGGTATAGGATTAAAAATGACAATGATAATCATATATCTCAATTACTTTGGCAAGAAATAAATAAGAATACAAAATCAGTTGCATGGAAATATCTGAATGAGGCAATAGAAGAGTTTGCACTAATGCCAATCTGGATCAATATGATAAGCAATGGATCATTTAAAAAAATAGTAAATCGAACAACAAATCACCTATGACTTGTAAAGGACAAAGATACGTTGGCAAAAAGAAAGCATTCTTGGTCAGTAATAAATAATACGAAAAAAAGAAAGTACAAGAATATCTGGAGATACCCTGGTCTGAAAAAAGCAAACAATGTCTCATGAGAGCAAGATTTGGAATACTACAAGGCCTCAGTCATGCCCCGCCGTGGAAAAAGACCAACAGCAACACATGGTGTAGACTATGTAACGGTGGAGAAGAGAATATTGTCCACCTTCTATGTATCTGCCCTGGACTCCGTAATGAAAGATGTGCACTATTGAAACCTCACTTTAATATGCGTGGAACAAGGACATGTAGGCAGGCTTTAAAAATCTGTCTTCATTCAAATGATATAGTCATGAACGCTGCCTTTGTAAAGTTCCTAAAGATAGCATCTACAAAACTGGGAGAATAATTTAGAAAAAAATTTAAAATAATTTTTACAGAAATCTTTTTAGGATATAATTGTTTTTTACTGTATTTTAAAAACTATGTTTTTGTATTGGAAATATTGTAAGATTTTAAATAATCAAACAATAAAGAATTATCTATCTGTGCCCTGCCACCCCTTCACCCCCTCAATATTCAAGCCATTGGATTGGATTGTTATGATATGTTCTTGTGCCCCTCTTTAAGCACTAAGAGTGAGCGACAGATGACGGTGGGCAGAGGTTGAGTGTGGTAGTAATACAGAAATAAGCGTATTTAGGAGCATCTAGAGCTCCAACTTAAATATCTAAGAAGTGAGGCGCCATAATGCGCTCTGGTAAAAAGAGAGCAGCACAAGGACATGGAAAAAAGCACCAAAGTAAGAGACTGAGACAAGACTCCATCAAGTTGGATTCTTCTGCAGACTCAGTGATACTTCTGGATGTAGCAAAGGAAAAGATTTCTCCACAGCACGTTATGCCTGTAAAATAAGCTAGAACATATGCAAATAAAAGAAAAGAAGGCTACAAGATAACTGACTTCTTAATAACTACTGAAAGAGCAAATATAAAAAAAGCAGGCATAAGTAACATCAGTCGCTCATCAGAGATAGAAGCAATAAATCAAGGAGAGGCTGGTCCGCCATTGAAACCGGACGGTGAAACAGCAGAAGAGCCACTACAAGAACGTGATGATGTTCTTTTGAGGGTTGGACAAGACCGAGAAAGCCAAGTGGTCTTGGAAGATGGGATAGGTCAGAAAAACCCTGTTAAAACAAACATGACAAATGCATTCATAACTGAAGCAGAAGTTCATAATCAAATTAAATGTGACTCTCTTTGTTTGTTACATTTAAATTGCTGGCAAGAATAGGAACAGATACCCGAACAGATAACTGTGACAGCTCAATCAAGGGAATTATTCTGTCCCCTAGAATTGGGGGGAGTTCCAGAGCAATTATTAGTTGATTTAGTATGATCTACAACTCCTGTATCGCTCACGGGAACACAAAGTCTGGGCCAGCATAGGACATCGTTGGTATCCTCGAATGGAGTAGTTGGAACAGTTCATCAGCACTTTCCCATCAAGCGAATAAACATGACCTACAAGTGGATCTTTCAAATATTATGGCTGCTAAAAAAACGATGGATTTAGGCCCAGATCCTTGTACTGGGGTGAATGTATGACATTGTTCTACATTCTGTCCATCAAGTGTGTATTTTGCAATTTTCACCCCGAGTGGGTTGGGTATGCTCAGACGTGAGTCCCAGGCTCTCCACACCACTGGAGTCAAGCTATCCAGGCTGATGAAGGCTGATAGCCAGAAACCGGTCCCTGGATGCTTGATTTCGGTCTGGGAAAGACATGGCTTGGTAGTTCAGACTGGACTGTTCCCATGAGGCACAGGGTCAGAGCTGATTTGCATATAGCCAGTGTCTAACCCAGGGTGGTGTGGAGTGCAAAAAAACGATGGATTTAGGCCCAGATCCTTGTACTGGGGTGAATGTATGACATTGTTCTACATTCTGTCCATCAACTGTGTTTTTTTAAATTTTCACCCCGAGTGGGCTGGGTATGCTCAGACGTGAGTCCCAGGCTCTCCACATCACTGGAGTCAAGCTATCCAGGCTGATGAAGGCTGATAGCCAGAAACCGGTCCTTGGATGCTTGATTCCGGTCTGGGAAAGACATGGCTTGGTAGTTCGGACTGGACTGTTCCCATGAGGCACAGGGTCAGAGCTGATTTGCATATAGCCAGTGTCTAACCCAGGGTGGTGTGTAGTGCAAAAAAACGATGGATTTAGGCCCAGATCCCTGTACTGGGGTGAATGTATGACATTGTTCTACATTCTGTCCATCAACTGTGTTTTTTGCAATTTACATAGTAGGAATAGACAAAAAATTACAGGCTCTCACCAATCTCATTATGAGAGCTCAGCAGTGTAAATACACACAACAAGTCAACAGTCATTGTGTATCGCAAGGAGATAAGCAGGAAAGTTTATCATCAATCCTGATGGATATTTTAAGAGAAATAAGATCACAGGCAGTAAGGTCAGAAATAAGTCAAAACCTTGACGAATCCAAAAAAAGATTCAAACTCCCAGTTGAGACTCTACAATTAAAAGAGAGCATTCTATCAACTAATCAAATCTCGACCTTGGAAATTCCAAAGCTAATAGAAACATCAGATAGCCCTCTTAACAAACTCAACAAACAAGATAAAAAGAATTGTGCTTCATTAAATCAGTTCTGTTGTGGAAACAATCCTCAAGAAATAAAGATATTAAATAGTGTTTTGGATAGTCAAGTCAAACGACCAGTCTGCAGAAAAAAAGAGGAAGTGGAAAAGCTGGAGATAGTAGAATCAAAGCAGGGGATCGCAAAAAAGGAAAAAAAGAGAGCAAGAAAAATGCGGAAAAAAGGGAAATCAACAAAACAAATGAAAATATGGTAATTATTCTCTCAACACAAAAATGAAAAGCCTTCTAGTGAGGAAAACGTACAAAAGGAGGATCTAGATCCAGCAAGGAAGCATCACGAAAGTCCAGAGATAGTTTTTGCAGCACTTGGAGCACACTTTAAGGTAAGAACCCATTGTCCACAAGACTATCAGACACCTCTACACAGCCTGAACTGGCATGCCCCTGCACATCTGAGCCTCCCTCTCAGTTTAGAATGCCACAAGACCCTGCTTTTGTCCTATTACACTTTTGTCTCTTGATTTGTTGTGAGTACCATGTATGCTTTAAACTGGATTCTAGTGGTGTATATGTGAGGACGCTTGGATTGCAGTACTACACTCCCCAATCACATCCTCAGCCTTGGTGCACAAGTTCAGTGTGGCTTCAGATCTTCACTATCTTGAATTTGCCTGAAACATTACATTTTGGGCCTACTGTCCATAAAGCAGCCAGGAACTACTGCATAAGTTGGCAACTCATGGACTAGAATCCCTTACTCCAATGGTCATGGAGGATAATGAGTATCTCAAAGGGTACCCCCATCCACAGGCTGCTGAGCCTTTACTAAGCTGGACTCTCACCCAGCCTTCCCCAAAACATGGATGGAATTGTGGATGGATACATATTGAATCTGAAGCACTGGGATTTGTGACCAGTGAGAAGGACCCCAGGAGGCTGGATCACCCTCCACTTGAAATCGAAGAACAGAAAGATGATGAAAGATCATAAGGCTGATCCCCGGGTATTTCCAGTAAAATAAAAACAAGCTGGAATATACATTCCTGTGAAGCATCCCAGCTAAGCAGAGGTAACTGGACCTGAACTAGACTTTTCTTTTGTCCTCTGCATGACACCCTGTGTCTCTGCAAGTGCTCCCTCTGAGGTCCCGGGTGCTGTGGATGGGTACTCATGTGGTTGGTTGTGAACCAAAAGAAGCTTGAAAACTTTTCATAACGTTTGCTCCAGAGCTGCAAGGGGACAGATTGTGAAAGTATCTCACCACCATCTCCACAGCGCTAGATTGAATTTGATGTTTGTCCCACTGAAGTAATTTTTCCTCAGAAAAATGAAAAAGTCTCTTTTGAGATTTGTATTTGGAACCTGTTTTGAAATTCCCTACTTCAAAGTACTAGCAGGGCCAATCCACATGGTGTATCACATTGGTGCTCCATCACAGTCAGCCTCAAATCATGCCTAGGTCCGGGTCTGCCAAGACCATTGACCTCCATTACCGCTTTGTGCTTTTTGGCACTATATTCACTTAAATCTTTAGAGACTCATATCTTCGGTTCACTTCATTGGATTTTTGCAGTCATTATCTTCTTTATATTTCAAAATTTGAGTGGGAGTTTTATTGTTTTGTGGCTCTCACAAACTGGTTAGTTTCTTCTAAACGCTTTACCCATTTTTGTTAACCCTATCTGCTCTGTGCCACAGCTACGAGGGTTGGAGCTCAGTTTTCAATTATTGAATCTTTTGACTGGACCTAACAGAATAATGATAAATATATTTTTTTAAGCTTATGCCAGACACCAGTTAAATACAACTACTTCTTTAAAAATAGAAAAAGGAATTGTTTCCATCGGAGTCTATTGTCTCTTGGTGGCACCCATCTTGTTTGGTTTTCCATGGTTGAGTATTTCTTTTTACTATCTAATTTGTGAGAGATTTTAGGCATTCTGAGTATTTAAGTGCAGCACTTTCAGTGAAATCTTGCCTGGTACAATTGCAAGTTGGTGGGTTCTTTTACTTTCATAAAGTTCGCACCTGACCATCCTGCATTAGACACATTTGTTTTTTGTCATTCCCTCTATTCCCCTGTTTGCTCAATGGTCAGTTGTTGCTCCTCCTTGTTCTACCCTTTCCCTTTAGTTTCTCTTGCAGGGGCTCCCTGTGAACATTCAGTCTCATTCCAGTCCTGTTTAGCATTCAGTCTAAATAAGGGCGTTACTCATTTACAAGATTTCCGGACAGTTACTACCGCCGTTTTCTAATCCTTTTAAGATGTTTGAGGTCTCATTTTTTCCCTACAGATAGGCTGGTTGCACCTGCATTCAACTGATCAAGTATCATTCCCCGCTGCCCTTGTTTTGTTCCTTTTATGTCCTCTTTCTTATACAGTGTTGGTTAAGTTACTCCAGGCTAACCACTAAGAGGATTGGGAAGGCACCAGATCGTGCGTTGGTTCATGTTTGTATCTCAGTTTGAATTACAGATTCTGACCGGCCACCATTTGCAATGGTGTCTTCTTCAAAGTAAATACATTCTAGGATAGCAGCCATGCATGTGTGATATCATGCTTTAGGCACCAACAGCCTTTTTGTGATTTTATATTTCTTTTCCCCCGAATCCAAAGCAAACAAGCATTGTAAAAGTCGAAAACTCATCCCTTAAATTTCAAGGGTGAGGCAATTCTCATTGATGTGCGTGTAGGAGAATTAAAATTACTTTCATGTTCTTATATTGCTTGTTTGAGAGTACCATTTTGCCTGATATACTTTGATGTGCTGTATATACATTAAAACAAGTTTGGGGAATACAGTGCCCTATTTCATTGTGTATGATGTACATGCTAATACGGTACATGGGGAACTTTTACACCCTTATGCTTTGTATGTATGATTGTGGTGCGCATGTAATTCTATTTAGTTTCAGTACTACTAATAATACATGTTGGGAAAATATACCACCCGTTTTGCTTGGTATCCTATTATTTGGTGTGCAGGTACTTCGGTTTGCAAGCATGCTTGGGGAGGACCTCTTTTCTTCATTGTGTGTTCTGGATTGATAGTAGCCATTTTAATTGTTACAGAGATATTGCTGGGGATTTTGAAAGTTGTGTTTTCACATACTTTCCAAGTGTTTACTTTAGCTGTGCGTGTTTGAGTAATGGCAACCCTTTTACAGGTTTTGAGTAAATAATTTCCTTAGTCTTCTTTATGATCTGAAAGTGCTTCTTCAGATATTCTGAGTTTGGGAATGGGAGCATGCGGTTATTTTGCACAGTTTGTGAATATTTGTTCAACTAGTGCAAGTCTGGATAACGAGTAGATCATCACTGGACATATTTCTATGATACCATAAATACATGTACTTTTCTTTGCGGTTGGCCTAGTTAACATGTGAGTGTTCGGGCTCAGTGTGTGCACTATCTTTTTCTGTTTTTATATCTTAATTTTCAGCAAGAAAGGCATCGCGGTTCAATAGGACTGAGAAAAGGAATACACAGTAGCTCGAAACATCAAGTCTGTTTATTCATACATTTAACTAAGGTCAATAAATTAGACTCTAAAGGATATTTAAATGATTTACTTTGCTGCTGCCACAAAAACAATGCCTCACCAAGGTACGCTTTCCTAAAAGAAGCTCTCCAAATTATTCTATTGTGCTATGCATATTTTTTTCTTTTCCTAATTTGCCATCGAGACTAAAGCATTTTCATTTGCTTGGCGTGCTCATACAGTATATTTTATATTATCTGGATCCCTTTTAGGTTCTAGGATTCTATCTCGGACTAGCTGTTTTCTGTTTGATATGCAATTTCTTTTATGTTGTGTGCATTATATTTTTTTACATTTTTCTATTGATAAGAGCAGTTTGTTCCCACCTGCAGCCATGGCATTTGGGTTTTTAACAATTTTGTTTTCACCAGCATTTTTGTTTTCACCTGGTTTTGATGTGTGTCATGTTATTTGAGTGTATGCTAGGTATACATGATTTGTGTGTTGCCATTGTATATGAAGAGCATGTAGTGTGGCACAACTCTTGCTTGTAGTTTATACGACCAGACACACAGAATTTTGTATTTGAGCATTTGTGTGAAGTTCTATTTTTGTATTATTTCTTTAGATTTTCCTTTACTGTAATGTTTCATAGCTCATATTTTTTTTAAATTAGAATCATGTGAAGCACCAACCTTCTTGAAGTCATGGTTAATGCTGCAAAAGTATTGAAAACATGTCCAATATAACTACTTCGGCATTCAATACAGGTATGGTTCACTCCCGATGTTGGGATACCACTGCCAGAAATACATGCGGATACTAAAGAGCGTGGTCTTTTCCAAAAACAAACATACTCAACTATTGTGAGTTCAAAACTCAGAAAAAAGAAATGATCATAGAAATTGATGTTTCTGCACAAATGTCCCCAGTTCCTTTTCACACCCAGAGCTATTATCCCCAACATATTCCTGCTGGTCTTTCCTAGTTATAGATGTCATCTGACACCCCACAAGATTGAAGCATCACTGCATATCACTTGTTAAATATTGGACAGATTTGTTAGCATGAGCCGAAAGCCATTTTGTATTTCTGGCAGCCATTTTGTTTTCCATGTGCTTGCCATGTGCTCTGTCCTACCTTTCTGTTAACTGCTCTTGTAGTCTGCCTAGAGACAAACTATGTTTAGCATCTTCCACCTTCGCACATGCCCAAGGGCCTAGCTAGTAGAATGCACCTGCTTCTCTAGTATAACTGTCAGGCTATTTTTGCTGATGGATGGAGAAGTAACTTTCCTCCCACTTTGTTGAGCAAGCAGATCTTGTATGCCCATCTTAGTCATTTTGCATGCTTACATGAGCCAGGACTACCCCTTGGTCTTATGCTTACTATGTAACCCAAATCATATATAAAGCCCCAGTTTTCTGTACTCCTTAGACTGCCTCATTCAGTTGCTAAGGCTTCTGTGTGATGTAGTCTCACTCATTTGAGGTTAATAAAGATGTACTTTTATATATCAGCTTCTGTGCCAATTTCTTCTTTGTTGGTTTAAAAGGACCAACTATCAGTGGGACCCCTGTGTCAGGTTTCAATGTTCTTCACACTGAATCCTGATGCAGATGACCCAAGTACATTCACTGAGAAACCCTACTTAACTGCTGGTAGCTGTGGCTCCAGCAGCAACTGTCCAAACTCTGGGGCCCAGAGAAATGTATGTTGATTTAAAAGCGCACCAAACAAATACAAAGTCAGCACAAACAAATTCCAAAACAATTCTGACAAATCAAATAAACTGTACCAAGCTAAATGACAAAGGGATACAAACATGTATTACAGGAACTGGAGGTATGGAATTTTGAATTTTAAACTCTGATAAACTGCAAAGCACCACTTTAAATCAACCTCCATGGTAGTCTGGGACTTAGTCACAATCAAAGAGGAATAGAACATGTGTTGGGAAGGCCGAGTGGTTCACCATGATCAGAAATGTTCCCTTGGGACTTTGTTACTTTCTGGTTCTCTGCAGAAAATATGATCTTCCATCATGAATAGCAAAAGGTTCAAGGAAGAAGCAATATTCTTTGTGTTTTTAGGTTTGCTGTCTGGCCGAAGAGGATTTGCATGCTGGCAAATTTGAAAGTTCACAAATTCTTAACTTAGTATTGTGTAAACAGGGATATGTATCTATCAAACAAAGCACACTAAAGGGATGATCCTTCGTGCAATCTGCAAGACACAGTAGGGGTGGTGCCGATAGGCCGAACCTAATATTATTCATGCATTTAAGAATTTACTAGATCCATTCACGAGGGAAGCTGGCTGTGGCCTTTCATCTCTTTAGCCATGTACAGTTCAATAAGCCATGAACAGAACAAGGTGTACAAGGGATGTCCCTTCCCTCCTTTTCCATGGTGGGAGAGAGACACTCCTTAATGATTGCTAAGGCTGAATTTGTACCCTTAGTAGATCTGATACCCAACTGATGTTTGTTTTCATGAAGTTGTTCTAAAAGGTGAACACACCCTCTTCGTTTTCCAACTGACCTGTTTTTGGAACCTTTGCTTTATTTTTGTTTGGAGGGGTAATACCCCAAAATGAATTTCCATTTTTAAGTTTTATCATAAAATTATACTTAACTATAACTTTCAGTGCCGACATTTTAAAAAAACACCTGATGCTAGGCAGTTGGGTCAGAGCTTTGCACAGGTTACCTATATACATTACAGGCAGGGTGAGGATCGCTGCTCTCTGACTAAGCCAGTCATCTGCACACAGGTCACACTGCTGCAGACGCAAGACTAAATTAGCTGTAGGCTGTAAAGGCCGTATATTCTACTGGGAATCCAAAAAGAAATATCACATATCCTTTTGCCTTTTGTCTATAATCAGTAAATTTAAACTGTTTTGCACTCAGTATAAGAGTGCCAATATATAACTTTTCATCCGCATAAGGTAAAAAGGTGTTCGATATGCACTTTCTTTTCAATTACTGAATCACAAACTCATTAAAAGCTTATTTGCTCTATATAAATGTTACCATGAACTTCTATATGTGGGCTATTTCAGTGAAATAGCCTTAAAGGAATTCTTCCTTTGAACTTTGACCTGCCCTGAAGGGTAACTTTGTTTCTATGCTGCCGAACTAGAATATCAGAGCCCTCCGCCTCAACAAATAGGCCCATCTCATAGAGATTAGAATCCTCCTTGAAGAGGTAGGGGGTGGTAGTGAAATCTACATAGTCTGATTAGTAGCACCTTCCTGTGAAGTAGTACCATGATGTTCTCACATTGGACAAAAGGAGGACAAGAGGACTTCTGACTCCAGCCACCGCATATGGTATTATCTAAAATCTTGGAGGAAGAACAGGTGGCACTTGAATCATAGGAGAATTGTATTACGCTTTTGCAGTGGACAATTATCATTCTTTCTTCCTAAAATGCCATGCATGTAGTTGAACAGCCAGTGCACTAACCTTTGGAAATGCCAGTTCAGTTTGGAACGATGATGTGGCATCACTGAATTGTTCATTATTGTGAAACTGTGTTAAAACCAATCTGTCCGGCTAGTCAATAGTGAAAGGCAAAATGTTACACTTTCAGCAATGCATGGAAATGTTCATGGATACTTACATGTCCATTTTTCATATTAAGGAATCGTACAGATGATGTGAAACTGCTACCCATGGAGCCTGACTTGGCCCAATGTTACACCTTCACCGTGGATCCTTAGATTGGTGAACTGGGAAAAAAAAACACTATAACTCAATCGTGTGCCCAATATAGGTCGCTCAGACACTCCTCTAACACACTCTAACACACTCCTGGTGTCATGGTTCCTCTATCCTGACCGCTTTAATCATTTTGAAGATAGATTTTAAAACTCCAGGACAATTCACCAATACTTAAAAAGGCTTGTCAGGTTGTCGTCAGCCAATCAAGGCGTTGCTAGTGGAGCATGACTCTCCGGGCCCACCGCAGGGGAGCTGTGGAAGTTCTGCATCCCTAGATATAACATGTTTGTTTTCCTTAATAACTCCACAACTACTGAACACATTTACAACAAATTACCAAAAATTCTCTTTCTTGACCAATAGCTACCTCTCTGCCAAATTTGGTGTAATTCTGTCCAGTAGTTCAAACTGTAGTCATGTTAAAAATCCCTATTGGAAATTCCATGGAAAACGCATATTTTTGACCACCCCTTTTTCTCTGCCTCCGCTTGATAGATAACTCTGAAACTTTCCCACAGAACTAGACAAAGTAGACCACATTCATGGAAAATTTCATGAAGATAATATACTTTAATATAATATAATATATATTTCACACAAAAAAACATAGGTTACAGGGAAGTTATAGTTAGGCTCAGATCGGATTTCACTCATACAAATCCATAGATATTCAGTAGTTATAGTTACCTGACCTAAGTTTAACTGACGCTCCTGCAATGCACTGCTTATGACCTCACATATCACATCACTCATAAAATGGTCAGTGACATCATCGGTGACATCACTGATGACATTCCAAGTTCTATAATGGCTGCCAACACTTTCTGGTTGAAGAGTTACCAGCCAATCAGATTTCAGCACAGGGACTGTAAGATCCTCGGATGATCCGCAACCCTACATATACAAATGTGGTTTTCTTTAACTATCTCCAAAGGTACTGAATGATTTACATCAATTTGATCCGGAGATTTATAATTGTTTGGAAGGTGAACTAGCTAGCTGGCCCACCCCCATTATAGTCTGTGGGGATTTAAATATCTCGGTTGACTGGAACAAGCGAGCTGCATATTCAGGACGGAAGCCTAGAGTGTTCCGTGCTCTAGATGCTCTCATGAGGTCACACGGGCTGAAGGATGTGTGGGGGGCTAAGGAGCCACACAACCCGGGTTATACTTATTTTTCTAGTCCCTTCCAAAAACATACCAAGCTAGATTATTTATTGATTTCCTCGTCCGAGTTGATTAAGGTCAGCATTAAAAAACTGCTGAAAGCAATTCCTGATCATAATCCACTGATTTTGTTCTGTGAACTGGCCAAAGTAGAGAGGAACTATACGAGCTGGACTTTTGAAAGGAAATTATTAGCTGGACACAGATTTGTGGAACATCTTAGAAAATGGACAAAAGAATATTTTGATGCAAATCGGTACAGCACTTCACGAAACTGAGTATGGGAAGCATTTAAGGCCTCCCTAAGGGGCGAATCCATAAGCTGCTCAGCAAGGCTAAGGAGAGAAGACAGGAGAGAGGTTGAGAGACTAATGGGCGATCTAGCAGAAGCGGAGGAGCAACATATTAAGGATATTGGACGGGGGTAGACGGTCAGGAGAGCCAAAGGAGCATTACTACTATTAAAGCAGAGCTCCAGAGAATAGTAACACAGAAGGCTACCAGCGAATATCAGTCCTCTAGTGCAAAGCGCTATGAAACAGGGGAACAGGCAGGGAAGGCACTGGCACTTCGGATTAGACAGGATAAGGTTAGGAATACAATCTCCAGAGTACACGAAGATGGAAATGAGTATACCGAGTCTAAGGAAATACTAAGAGTTTTTAGGAATTTTACCAAAAATTGTATGATGAGGAGGTCAGTACAAGTGATCAGATTATTGACAACAATGTAGAGTAGAGCTGGATAGAGATATGTTCTTGAATGAGATTAGAATTGCGTTACAGGAGTTAACAGCTGGGAAAGCTGCAGGCCCCGACGGAATCCCTTTGGAGGTCTATAAATGTTTAGAAAACGAGATCGCCCCAATTTTGTTGGACCTCTTTAATGGTATATTGTGTTCAGGTGTAATTCCAGATTCCTGGAAGGAAACGAACATAATTATATTCCATAAGAAATGGAAACCAAAGGAGAACCCAGGGTCATACCGTCCTATCTCGCTCATCAACGCTGACACGAAACTATATTCTAAGATCTGGTCTAAGAGATTGGTTGGGATCATTGGCTGTCTCGTCTCCCCGTGGCAGCATGGGTTTGTGGCAGGTCGTGGCACGACGGACCATACTAGACGGGTTATAGTGCTATTCGATGCCCATGGTGCCACGGGAGGGGAGATGGCCATGATCCTTCTCGACGCGGAGAAAGCCTTTGACCATGTGGTCTAGGAGTTTTGTGGAGTATTCTGGCTGGTAGAGGCTTTGAAATTAAAGCCATGAGGGCTATTAAGGCAATGTATAAGGATCCGGTAGCCAGAGTTCTAGTAATGGGAGAGGGCTCCGACAAGATAGTAATCAAGAAGGGGACGCGCCAAGGCTGTCCCTGCTCCCCGATTCTCTTTTCTTTATACATTGACCCATTGATACAGAAGATTTTAGGTTGCCCACAGATTAGCCCAGTGGTGCTTAATGGATATACCACAAAATTGTTAGCTTATGCTGACGTTCTGGCTGTTATAACTACGCATCCTCAGCAGGCGATGCCCATTCTGGCTCAACTGGCGAAGGACTTTGGGAGTCGATCAGGTTATCTTTTAAATGAAGAGAAAACCCAAATAATTTGCACTAAAAATATCATTAAGACTGATGAAAGGTTCGTGGACTCAGCGGTATATCTTGGGGTAAGAGTGAATGCTACAGTTGATAAGATCATTGAAGATAACTATCTCCCCCTTGTTAAATCGATCGAAGCTGACCTGAAAAGAATAGATGTGCTACATCTATCTCTGATTGGAAGGGTAAATGTCTTAAAAATGACTATGTTTCCTAAAGTGGTTATCTGTTTCGGGCCATTCCACTGTTGCTAGAAGAAGGTGTAATCCGGAAAATAGAATCTGCTTTTATAAAGTTTATTTGGCAGTATGGTAAGGTCAGACGCTCCATTAATTTTATGTCACTACCAATGGAAAGGGGTGGCTTGGCATGCCAAACCTTAGGTTATATCACTGGACCTGCCTGCTGACACAAAAGACTATTTTGTTTCAACCCGATTCAAGGTTGGCGGAAGATCAGACCGATAATTAGTGTCCCCCATCCATTTTTGAGCTCTTACTGGGGAGAAAGGCTCCCGGTGTATTGATGTGTGAAATAGATCGTAGGTACTACAAGAGAGCTCGATATAAGATCTTGGAAGGGGCGTGGGGGACTTGGAAGGCTGTTAAAAAATTCTTGAACATTCCAAAAATTACTGGTAATCTTAACCTTTGGAACTCCAGCCTTTTTCCACATCTTGGCCTGAATATGAACAGTTTGTTCTGGAAAGAGCTTGGGGTGAGGACTCTGGGGGATATTATGGTAAGAGATGATATCCTTGGTTTTGAAATAATAAAGCTGAAATACGATATTCCGCAGAACCATTGGTTTTTATATGGCCAAATTATACAAACTCTGCCGGCCATTAGACCAAGGATCTCTCTCCCTACAGATAATTCAATGGGTGATTATTTAATAAAAGGGGGCAAGAAGATAAAAATAACTAATAACCATTTGTTGTCGGGCCTTCAGGACGATCTCGAGGAAACTGAATCTGCACTTGCACAAAAACTGGGGGATCCCGACGTAGACCTAGATCTAGCCCTACTTTTAAATAAGAAATTATTTCGGTCGTCAAAATTGAGGGCCCAACATTACAAGACATTGTTTAATATTATACCCCTGCAAAGTTGTTTGACTGGGGGGTCAGGGAGGATCATAGGTGCTCTAGGTGCAATGTTGGTCCCGCAGATTTATTACATATGTTTTATTATTGTGTTAACCTGGTTCCAATTCGTAGGGAGATTATGGTTTTCTGCTCCTAGATCATTAAATAGATCTATCCCCTACCCTGATGACATTAGGTACGGATGGTAAATTGAACTTGGGGAAAGATGTGGCTGCTCTGGTTTTTATTTCAGTAGCAGTATTACGGATATTGATCTCTGCAGGATGGAAAGATACTAACGTATCCACTTTCCAAATGTGGCTCACCAGATTATTGGGTATTCATAATATAGAGTCATGCTTATATGAACATAAGGGCAAGAAATCTCAAGAGATGGGTAGGAATATTTGGGCACCACTGAAAAAGTGGAGGGATTAAAAATGTTCATAGAATGTCTTTTTACCTATGAAGGCCGAGCAGTTTTTATTGTTCTTATGATGCATACGTGATTATATAATGTCCGGAGCCTTGATTATTAGATTATTTATATATTATTAATATGCATAATGATACCTGTATTTTAGAAGGAATAATGAATTTGCATTTGTATTTTTTTATTTCATAATCGCACCTTCAACATCTCAATAAATATTAAAAAAAAATTTAAAAAGGATTTACATCAATTTACAAAAAGATTGATTTCTGGACCAACACCTACCTTTCTCCCACATTTGGTGTTTTCCATTCAGCGGTACAGGCTCTAGGTTGTCTAAAGTCCCAATGGGATTAAACATAGGAAGCATACATTCTTTAACCCCCTCCTTTTTCTTGGCCCCCGCTTGATGGATCACCCCGAAACTTTCTGTACACAATAAGACGCAACTTCATACATTTTTGGAAAATTTGGTGAAGATTCCTCAAACTGCGCCAAAGATATAGGCAAGTAAATGAAAGCTTTTCCTATGGAATTTAGGTCTTAACTATAACTACCTACTGGTGATTGCCAGTAGGCAATCTATATATATACAACCAATCGGTGTGCGGCACGACATGTTAAAAACCAGGATTTCACTCACACCTCCTGAACACTTGAGGCGCTGAAGAAGGCTTACATCGCCTATCTGCGTATTGACTGAATAAAGCTGCCTCACTGTTATCCCCTAAGTGGCCTCTGCTCTTTCTTGGAGGAGTTTGGTGTAATATTGAGCGCGGGAGCCAGAGACGCGCTACAGAGACCCCACATCGCCAAGGTGGCCTTGGACTAAGCTGGCTTCTGCTGCGGCGGATTTTGTGTGTTTCCAGGGGACTGGATGTTCCAAGGCCCACCTCAGGGGTCGGGAGAAGATGAAGCGGTGTTGGAGTGATTTCACTCCGCGTTGGGTGAGCTGGATTGCCGGTCTTGCCCCCGCAATGTGAATTCCTGTGCCCAAGAGGTTGATGCGGTTTTGGGGAGCCAGGGGGGCACAAGAGTTCAGGTGGCACACAGGAAATTGGTGCTAGTGATTCCGTGATGCCCATCAGTCCGCACAAACACTAGCTAGCCTCCGTATTACTCACCGTGAAATGAACAGCATTCTGGGACCTGTAGTCCACACGCTTCAGGTATACAGCAGCAGGTGAGCCAAAGCATTAGTTTTGAGGGCGGAGCAGATTACAACCAATCGATGTGTGGCAGGACATGTTAAAAACCGAGATTTCACTCACACCTCCTGAACACTCGAGGCGCTGAAGAAGGCTTACATTGCCGAAATGCATTCGCCTATCTGTGTATTGACTGAATAAAGCTGCCTCCCTGTAATCCCCTAAGTGGCCTCAGGTCTTTCTTGGAGGAGTTTGGTGTAATATTGAGCGCGGGAGCCATAGACGTGCTACAGACACCCCCACATCGCCAAGATGGCCTTGGACTAAGCTGGCTTCTGCTGTGGTGGATTTCGTGTGTTTCCAGGGGACTGGATGTTCCACGGCCCACCTCAGGGGTTGGGAGAAGATGAAGCGGTGTTGGAGTGATTTCACTCCGCGTTGGGCTAGCTGGATTGCCGGTCTTGCCCCCGCAACGTGAATTCCTGTGCCCAAGATGTTGATGCGGTTTTGGGGATCTAGGGGGGCACCAGAGTTCAGGTGGCACGCAGGAAATTGGTGCTAGTGATTCCGTGATGCCCATCAGTCTGCACAAACACTAGCTTGCCTCCGCATTACTCACTGTGAAATGAACAGCATTCTGGGACCTGTGGTCCACACGCTTCAGGTATTCAGCAGCAGGTGAGCCAAAGCATTGGTTTTGAGGGCGAAGCAGATTACAACCAATCGGTGTGCGGCAGGACATGTTAAAAACCAGGATTTCACTCACACCTCCTGAAAACTCGAGGTGGTGAAGAAGGCTTACATTGCCGAAATGCATTCGCCTATCTGTGTATTGACTGAATAAAGCTGCCTCCCTGTTATCCCGATAGTGGCCTCTGCTTTTTCTTGGAGGAGTTTGGTGTAATATTGAGCGCGGGAGCCAGAGACGCGCTACAGAGGCCCCCACATCGCCAAGATGGCCTTGGACTAAGCTGGCTTCTGCTGCGGCGGATTTCGTGTGTTTCCAGGGAACTGGATGTTCCAATGCCCACCTCAGGGGTCGGGAGAAGATGAAGCGGTGTTGGAGTGATTTCTCTCCGCGTTGGGCGAGCTGGATTGCCGGTCTTGCCCCCGCAACGTAAATTCCTGTGCCCAAGAGGTTCATTCAGTTTTGGGGACCCAGGGGGGCACCAGAGTTCAGGTGACACGCAGGAAATTGGTGCTAGTGATTCCGTGATGCCCATCAGTCCGCACAGACACTAGCTTGCCTCCGCATTACTCAAAGTGAAATGAACAGCATTCTGGGACCTGTAGTCCACACGCTTCAGGTATTCAGCAGCAGGTGAGCCAAAGCATTGGTTTTGAGGGCGGAGCAGATTACAACCAATGTGTGCGGCAGGACATGTTAAAAACCAGGATTTCACTCACACCTCCAGAATACTCGAGGCGCTGAAGAAGGCTTACATTGCCGAAATGCATTCGCCTATCTGTGTATTGACTGAATAAAGCTGCCTCCCTGTTATCCCCTATGTGGCCTCTGCTCTTTCTTGGAGGAGTTTGGTGTAATATTGAGCACGGGAGCCAGAGATGCGCTACAGAGGCCCCCACATCGCCAAGATGGCCTTGGACCAAGGTTGCTTCTGCTGCGGCGGATTTTGTGTGTTTCCAGGGGACTGGATGTTCTAAGGCCCACCTCAGGGGTCGGGAGAAGATGAAGCGGTGTTGGAGTGATTTCACTCCGCGTTGGGCGAGCTGGATTGCCGGTCTTGCCCCCGCAATGTGAATTCCTGTGCCCAAGAGGTTGATGCATATTTGGGAACCCGGGGGGCACCAGAGTTCAGGTGGCACGCAGGAAATTGGTGCTAGTGATTCCGTGATGCCTATCAGTCCTCACAGACACTAGCTTGCCTCCGCATTACTCACCGTGAAATGAACAGGATTCTGGGACCTGTAGTCCACACGCTTCAGGTATTCAGCAGCAGGTTACCCAAAGCATTGGTTTTGAGGGCAGAGCAGTTTACAACCAATCGGTGTGCAGCAGGACATGTTAAAAACCAGGATTTCACTCACCCCTCCTGAACACTCGAGGCGCTGAAGAAAGCTTACATTGCCAAAATGCATTCGCCTATATGTGTATTGACTGAATAAATCTGCCTCCCTGTTATCCCCTAAGTGGCCTCTGCTCTTTCTTGGAGGAGTTTGGTGTAATATTGAGCGCAGGAGCCAGAGACGCGCTACAGAGGCCCCCACATCGCCAAGATGGCCTTGGACTAAGCTGGCTTCTGCTGCGGCTGATTTCGTGTGTTTCCAGGGGACTGGATGTTCTAAGGCCCACCTCAGGGGTCGGGAGAAGATGAAGCTGTGTTGGAGTGATTTCACTCCGCATTGGGCAAGCTGGATTGCCCGTCTTGCCCCCGCAACGTGAATTTCTGTGCCCAAGAGGTTGATGCGGTTAAGACCAGGGGGGCACCAGAGTTCAGGTGGCACGCAGGAAATTGGTGCTAGTGATTCCGTGATGCCCATCAGTCTGCACAGACACTAGCTTGCCTCCGCATTACTCACCTTGAAATGAACAGCATTCTGGGACCTGTAGTCCACACGCTTCAGGTATTCAGCAGCAGGTTACCCAAAGCATTGGTTTTGAGGGCGGAGCAGTTTACAACCAATCGGTGTGCGGCAGGACATGTTAAAAACCAGGATTTCACTCACCCCTCCTGAACACTCAAGGCGCTGAAGAAAGCTTACATTGCCAAAATGCATTCACCTATATGTGTATTGACTGAATACATCTGCCTCCCTGTTATCCCCTAAGTGGCCTCTGCTCTTTCTTGGAGGAGTTTGGTGTAATATTGAGCGCAGGAGCCAGAGACGCGCTACAGAGGCCCCCACATCGCCAAGATGGCCTTGGACTAAGCTGGCTTCTGCTGCGGCTGATTTCGTGTGTTTCCAGGGGACTGGATATTCCAAGGCCCACCTCAGGGGTCGGGAGAAGATGAAGCGGTGTTGGAGTGATTTCACTCCGCGTTGGGCAAACTGGATTGCCGGTCTTGCCCCCGCAACGTGAATTCCTGTGCCTAAGAGGTTGATGCCGTTATGGGGACCCAGGGGAGCACCAGAGTTCAGGTGGCACGCAGGAAATTGGTGCTAGTGATTCCGTGATGCCCATCAGTCCGCACAGACACTAGCTTGCCTCTGCATTACTCACCGGGAAATGAACAGCATTCTGGGACCTGTAGTCCACACGCTTCAGGTATTCAGCAGCAGGTAAGCCAAAGCATTGGTTTTGAGGGCGGAGCAGATTACAACCAATCGGTGTGTGGCAGGAAAAGTAAAAAAACAGGACTTCACTCACAGCTCCTGAACACTCGAGGCGCTGAAGAAGGCTTACATTGCCGAAATGCATTCGCCTATCTGTGTATTGACTGAATAAAGCTGCCTCCCTGTTATCCCCTAAGTGGCCTCTGCTCTTTCTTGGAGGAGTTTGGTGTAATATTGAACGCGGGAGCCAGAGACACGCTACAGAGGCCCCCACATCGCCAAGATGGCCTTAGACTAAGCTGGCTTCTGCTGCGGCGGATTTCGTGTGTTTCCAGGGGACTGGATGTTCTAAGGCCCACCTCAGGGGTCGGGAGAAGATGAAGCTGTGTTGGAGTGATTTCACTCCGCATTGAGCAAGCTGGATTGCCCGTCTTGCCCCCGCAACGTGAATTTCTGTGCCCAAGAGGTTGATGCGGTTTTAGGGACCAGGGGGGCACCAGAGTTCAGGTGGCACGCAGGAAATTGGTGCTAGTGATTCCGTGATGCCCATCAGTCTGCACAGACACTAGCTTGCCTCCGCATTACTCACCTTGAAATGAACAGCATTCTGGGACCTGTAGTCCACACGCTTCAGGTATTCAGCAGCAGGTTACCCAAAGCATTGGTTTTGAGGGCGGAGCAGTTTACAACCAATCGGTGTGCGGCAGGACATGTTAAAAACCAGGATTTCACTCACCCCTCCTGAACACTCAAGGCGCTGAAGAAAGCTTACATTGCCAAAATGCATTCGCCTATATGTGTATTGACTGAATACATCTGCCTCCCTGTTATCCCCTAAGTGGCCTCTGCTCTTTCTTGGAGGAGTTTGGTGTAATATTGAGCGCAGGAGCCAGAGACGCGCTACAGAGGCCCCCACATCGCCAAGATGGCCTTGGACTAAGCTGGCTTCTGCTGCGGCTGATTTCGTGTGTTTCCAGGGGACTGGATATTCCAAGGCCCACCTCAGGGGTCGGGAGAAGATGAAGCGGTGTTGGAGTGATTTCACTCCACGTTGGGCAAACTGGATTGCCGGTCTTGCCCCCGCAACGTGAATTCCTGTGCCTAAGAGGTTGATGCGGTTATGGGGACCCAGGGGAGCACCAGAGTTCAGGTGGCATGCAGGAAATTGGTGCTAGTGATTCCGTGATGCCCATCAGTCCGCACAGACACTAGCTTGCCTCTGTATTACTCACCGGGAAATGAACAGCATTCTGGGACCTGTAGTCCACACGCTTCAGGTATTCAGCAGCAGGTAAGCCAAAGCATTGGTTTTGAGGGCGGAGCAGATTACAACCAATCGGTGTGCGGCAGGAAAAGTTAAAAAACAGGACTTCACTCACACCTCCTGAACACTCGAGGCGCTAAAGAAGGCTTACATTGCCGAAATGCATTCGCCTATCTGTGTATTGACTGAATAAAGCTGCATCCCTGTTATCCCCTAAGTGGCCTCTGCTCTTTCTTGGAGGAGTTTGGTGTAATATTGAACGCGGGAGCCAGAGACACGCTACAGAGGCCCCCACATCGCCAAGATGGCCTTAGACTAAGCTGGCTTCTGCTGCGGCGGATTTCGTGTGTTTCCAGGGGACTGGATGTTCTAAGGCCCACCTCAGGGGTCGGGAGAAGATGAAACTGTGTTGGAGTGATTTCACTCCGCATTGGGCAAGCTGGATTGCCCGTCTTGCCCCCGCAACGTGAATTTCTGTGCCCAAGAGGTTGATGCGGTTTTGGGGACCAGGGGGGCATCAGAGTTCAGGTGGCACGCAGGAAATTGGTGCTTGTGATTCCGTGATGCCCATCAGTCTGCACAGACACTAGCTTGCCTCCGCATTACTCACCTTGAAATGAACAGCATTCTGGGACCTGTAGTCCACACGCTTCAGGTATTCAGCAGCAGGTTACCCAAAGTATTGGTTTTGAGGGCGGAGCAGTTTACAACCAATCGGTGTGCGGCAGGACATGTTAAAAACCAGGATTTCACTCACCCCTCCTGAACACTCAAGGCGCTGAAGAAAGCTTACATTGCCGAAATGCATTCGCCTATATGTGTATTGACTGAATAAATTTGCCTCCCTGTTATCCCCTAAGTGGCCTCTGCTCTTTCTTGGAGGAGTTTGGTGTAATATTGAGCGCAGGAGCCAGAGACGCGCTACAAAGTTTAAACAACATTCCTATGAATGAAATTAGTATGACTCAAACTTAATAATAGGTAACAGACACATGAAATTATTAGAATAACTGTGCGGGAGCCCCCACCTTCTTTAAAGTACTTAAAGTACTGCTGGTGATGACTTAGTAGTAGTTGGTGAATCGTCTGGCAGAAGGGCAATGGAATCTTCTTTCTGTAATGAGAAAAATGGTGCACGTTAAGCAAGCATTCATCAGTTGTCATAAGAAGAAGTGTAGCATTTAATGGAATAAGCATATAAAAGGTTAACAGTAACACCCTCCCCAAAATCGTTACTTTTTTTCAATCCCAGTAATAAAAAATGTGTTATGTAACATTTTCTTCCATTGCGAGACAAAATAGGGGGTTGTGTATGGCATCTGAAAATATGACATGTTTTTCCTAGACATCACAACATCTGATGCGGCACAGATGACCACCTGTCCCGGGGCCAGCAGTGCGGAGGGGTCCACTCTGGATGCGGCGGCGCCAACAGGAGGAGCTGGGGGGAAGACTCAGCGACGGCGGATGGTGGTAAGTTATTATACTCCTTACTTATTGAAATTTTTTTGAGTAGGCTCATAAAGGAGTGTATGATGTACTGTACAGTAGTACACAGTACACTAGTATAAGTACACTGTACTGTCAAGAACATTTACTAATTTATAACTACTTTTTAGGCTATCACGGAGAAGACAGTCAACCTTGACATGTAATAGCATTAGCAGCGGTACTTCTCCGATAACCAATGGCCCCCTCCATTTCACTTGAACTCAGCTGGCAAATTTTTATTGTGAAGCCAAGTCATATCAGCTCAGATGTAGTTTAGGGATGTGAAGAACGAAAAGTTAAAGAAGGGTGAAACGAAGGACGAGTGAGTCTTAATATTTATTTATGACTGTAAAGAATGGTTTTGTTGAATGCAATTCAACATAAGAAAGAAGACGGTGGTTTTCAAAATATAATGAAAAGGGTGTTAGTTGGTTGTTGACAAAAGGAAATTTTGGTACATTTGAGACATTAAGAAGAATCATAGACGTACTTTGGAAGCCTGGATGTTATCTTCTTTATCCTCCTCGTCGATAGCAGAGGTGTATGATGTAGTAGAGCAGACGCTGAGTGGATGAAGTATGGCCAGTGGCAGTGCCACCCCTATAGAAAAGTAAGACATTCCTATTCCCACCTGCATGTACTGCTTAAAGTACTGCGAGTCTGCATCATCATGGCCTGTGTCTGTATTTCTTGGGTTAAAGCTGAGTGAGCTGCCGTTATGGCGGCTACCACAAGTTCACGTACCAGTAATTTCTTTTGCAAAACAAGAGAAAAAAGTAAAAAGGGCATTTTTTAGTACTATCTGACTATGTATGTACTAGTAGTGAGTCCACCTATAGTGCTGCTAGTGGAATTCCTGAAACTCACAGTGTCACAGGCTTACAAAGACGGCAGAAAGATACAGGCCAAAATGTTATACTGTGTTTGCTATTTGCTGGTGTTACTGAGTGTCAACCTTCCGTTGAATTATTTTGACTTTATGTTAAGGACTATTGGCTACAGTATTTTTCTTTCTTTCTTTATAGATGCTACTCCCAAAAAGCTCACCCGTAAGGAGATGCCTGTCCAGGCCAGGGCCCGTAAGCTGGAGGCTATTTGTGTCGAGTATCGGCGGTTGTGGGCCCAGGAGCATGAGGAGACAACATCAACATCTACATCCTCCTTCACTGCCCCCGGGTCCACCAGCCTGAAGCCTCCAGCCAAACGGAGCCGTGGCCCGACAGCCTCCCGCCGCCGCCGCACAGCAGCAACAACATCAGCGGCCCCCCCAGATCCTGGATCGTTCGTGTGCGCCGACTACGCAAAAGAGTGGACTACCTGGAGCGGTTGGCCGAGAAATATCAGCGCCAGCTCCGGGACCTCCGCAAAGAGCAGCGGGACATGAAGCAACAGCTTGCAAAACTACGCCATCGGAGGAAGTGACTGTCCCTTGCCCCTTTTTTAAAGACTGTTGGGGGGGTGGGAATTGGGTGTTTGGGAAAGGGGACTTTTGGACTTTTGGACATTGGTTGGGGTTAGGTAGGGGGGTGAGTTGGGTTCATTTATTTCATTTTTTGACTACCTCAATATATTTCTTAATAATTATTTTTCATACCAAAACATAGTATACACGTTCATATTATTTTGTGTGCGGGTGGGCGGCGGTTACTGGACGTTTGGTTTCTTCCAACTTACCAGAATGAATGTCCTGAAATGTACCAAAGTGCCAGTAACCGAGTTAGTGAATTCAGTAGCCCTACTAGTACTTTACTAGTAGTACTGGCAATCTCTGTTCTCCTCCCAGTCCTAGCCCATTATTCTACCTCTCGAGAATGCTTATCTTACCTGTGATTCGTGTTTGAGAATCGGGGTAGCCCCAGGGCTGACTGCATTGCAAATGGTGATTAAGGTTGGTTGTTGACTTGAATCCTCGAAGGATGCAATATCATTGTTGTGCTGGTAGCAGTAGTGGTACACACTTGCAGTGTCACCATATGAAAAAAGAGGAAAGTAAACATTGAGTGGCCTGAGCGTAGCATTAGAAACAGTACAATAGATAGTACGGTACAGAATAGTGCCCTAAATTGTAGCCTAAGCAGTGCCAACGTAAGGTAAGCATTAAGCATTAGATTGTTCACGTCGTGTAGGAAGAGGATGTTCTTATTATCAATCCACGATTGCGCACATGAACTTCTGGTTGCTTTGACCTTATCCTCCCCAGCAAGTGTGTGGAATTTATTGTTGTTGTCAGTCACACATAAATGAAATACCACACAGCCCGGGGGAAGAGGGTTAGGGTTTGAAAATTGGATGGGAATGGGGTTTTTTGGAAAAGTTTGGTAGAGAGGAAAAAAAACACAGCATGGACAGTCAAACAACAAATGAAGAGAAACAAATGTTTGGATTTGAAGATATCGATAAACCTTTAAAGGGACATAAAGGAAGTGCACTACTGCATGCCAGAAGTTGTTCAATAAATGGATGGTTAGCTTACTGAAAAGTAGTACTACTACTTACTGCAACTTACTAGTAACTACGAAGGAACAAGTTGGCAGTACAGGACTGTAGTCATTACGCAATTTCACTTGCCTCTCTGCCCTCAGACAATAAACACTTAGAACATTAAATTAGTGTTAAACATAGCAAAGACGTATCAAATAGCTGGAGGGATGAATTTGAAGCAGAGATCAAACAAATGCACAGTCACACTCGTAGAAGTAAGTTCAAGCTCACAAGAATATCATTTAAAAGATAAGGAGAATTTTGGATACTGTTACTGTTTTTTGTAGTTGTCTCGTTGAATTTGTGAAGTTGATGCATCCAGCCATTCCTCTTATTCGCGGTACTCCTTCATTCCATCGGATGCTCCGTCGATCAATCTTGGTGACCAGACACACTGACTGTCCACTGCCTGCCTGATGCAGATTTGCGGATCGCTAATTGTAAGCCTGAGTAGTACATCGATGGCATAGGGTAAAAGCCTGCCAGTAATTGATGATGTAAAAACACAACAGTAAGGTGTTAAAGACACCTCGGAGACAAAAAAATATATAAGGCACGCTGTGTAGTGCAAAATTTATACTGTCACTTTCAGAGATGACAATCCCCAAAATCTAGAACACCCCACATTACCCTCCCAAAAACGTGCAGAATACTGCTGCTACCTCGCAGAGGCCTAATTTCAAATCGTGCCAAAATGCACTCAGAAAGTATGCCCAAAACCCCCCTTTCCCACCATGGATTATCTTCAAACCACGTGCAATCAAAATTAGACATTCCAACAAGTGTTCCAAGACCCCACCCAGTCGTAAAAAACTAGAACCCCCGCCCAAACACATGCAATACAATACTGCTAACCCTAACGAGCCCTAAGTTAAGAATAGTGGCAAACGCTTTCTTTAACTAGGCCAAATCCCCCCTTTCCCACCATGGATTTTCTTCAAACCACTTGCAACCAAAATTACACATTCCCACGAGTGCTCTAAGACCCCAGAACCCAGTTGCAAAAATCTAGAACACTCTCAAACACATGCAATACTGCTCCCAGTGCTAACCCTAACGAGCCCTAAGTTAAAAAAAAAGTGCCAAAACGCTTTTCAGCATGGATTTTCTCCAAACCACTTTTATCCGGTATTAGACCTTCCCAGCAATGGTCCCAGACCCATCAACCCAGGCGGAAACAAGTAGAAGACCCCCAAACAGGAAAAAAGCAAAACTGGAAAAGCTCACACTTAGAAATATGTAGGCCTCATTCCAAAATCACTCCAGGCACGCTGTGCAGCTAGGCCATAACTCCCGTTTTCCACCATGGATTTCCTGAAAAACAAATGCAATCAACATTAGACTGTGCCAGCAGTGCTCCCAGATCCCAAAACCCACCCCCATACACCAGGAACGCCCCCAAACAGCACCCCAAAGACAAGCAAGTGAGCAAAAACGCAAAAAAGAAATTCAACTCCGATTTTCTCCATACCACTTTTATCCGGTATTAGACCTTCCCAGCAATGGCCCCAGATCCGTCAACCCAGGCGGAAACAAGTAGAAGACCCCCAAACAGGCAAAAAGCAAATATACAAAAGTGGGGACTTGGAAATTTTCAGGCAAATTTCCAAAATCACTCAGCGCGCACTCTGCAGCTAGGCCTTAACTCCTTTTTGCCACCATGGATTTACTTCAAACCTCTTCCAATCAAAAGTATCCATACCCAGCGTTGCTCCAATACCCCAAAACCAACCCCCAAACACCAGGAACCCCCCAAGCAGGTCCCCGAAAACACAAAAGTGAGAGAAAATGCTAAAAAGTGAAAAACTTTTTAACCATGTATTTTATCCAAAACACTTTTATCCTGCAATGGCCCCAGACCCGTCAACCCAGGCGGAAACAAATAGAAGACCCCCAAACAGGCAAAAAGCAAATATACAAAAGTGGGGACTTAGAAATTTTCAGACAAATTTCCAAAATCACTCGCGCGCTCTGCAGCTAGGCCCTAACTCCCCTCTGCCACCATGGAGTTGCTTCAAACCTCTTGCAATCAAAAGTATATATACCCAACCTTGCTCTAAGACTCCAAAACCCACCCCCAAACACCAGGAACCCCCCCAAGCTGGCCCCCGAAAACAGGAAAGTGAGAGAAAACGCTAAAAAGTGAAAAACTTTTTAACCATGTATTTTATCCAAAACACTTTTATCCAGTATTAGACCTTCCCAGCAATGGCCCCAGACCCGTCAACCCAGGCAGAAACAAGTAGAAGACCCCCAAACAGGCAAAAAGCAAAACCGGAAAAGCTCACACTTAGAAATTTTTAGGCCTCATTCCAAAATCACTCCAGGCGCGCTGTGCAGCTAGGCCATAACTCCCGTTTTCCACCATGGATTTCCTGAAAAACAAATGCAATCAACATTAGACTGTGCCAAGAGTGCTCCCAGACCCCAAAACCCACCCCAAACACCAGGAACCCCCATCAAACAGCACCCCAAAGACAAGCAAGTGAGCAAAAACGCAAAAAATAAATTCAACTCCAATTATCTCCAAACCACTTTTATCCGGTATTAGACCTTCCCAGCAATGGCTCCAGACCCGTCAACCCAGGCGGAAACAAGTAGAAGACCCCCAAACAGGCAAAAAGCTAATATACAAAAGTGAGGACCGACATTTTCAGGCAAATTTTCAAAATCACTCAGCGCGCGCTTTGCAGCTAGGCCCTAAATCCCCTTTGCCACCATGGATTTGCTTCAAACCTCTTGAAATCAAAATTATCCATACCCAACCTTGCTCTAAGACCTGTGGCGCCGCGGCCAGGGCGACTGACGCTGGAATCTGGGGATCACGGGATCAGGGTTCGATCCCCGGCTCCGGCGGCAGGTTAGCCCAGCACCATGTGACTCTGGGCAATAGCTCGCTTAATCTTCCCGACGGCCCCCAGCGCCTAGAGACCCTTACGGGTGATTGTGCGCTTTAAAAAAAAAAAAAAAAAAAAAAAAAAACCCACCCGCAAACACCAGGAACCCCCCCAAGCAGGCCCCTGAAAACACAAAAGTGAGAGAAAACGCTAAAAAGTGAAAAACTTTTTAACCATGTATTTTATCAAAAACACTTTTATCCGGTATTAGACCTTCCCAGTAATGGCCCCAGACCCGTCAACCCAGGCGGAAACAAGTAGAAGACCCCCAAACAGGCAAAAAGCAAAACCGGAAAAGCTCACACAGAAATATTTAGGCCTCATTCCAAAATCACTCCAGGCGCGCTGTGCAGCTAGGCCATAACTCCCGTTTTCCACCATGGATTTCCTGAAAAACAAATGCAATCAACATTAGACTGTGCCAGCAGTGCTCCCAGACCCCCGACTCAGCACCGCAAATCTAAAACACCCCCAAATAAACCCCCAAAAACCTGCAAAACTGGTATATTGAAAACATGGCACATTGCGCTGTTCACAAAAAACAAACAGCAATTCGTTTCAACAGAGACAGACAGCCATTGCTGTCCACTGCATGCCATCTTCTCATTATTCATTACCTGTTCTACTTTATGTCCGCATCTTCTTCGGAAAGTGAGGGCCCACAGGGCAGCCTCTCCTGTAAATTTCAGAAGTAGGTCTGTCAACAATCAGCAAGCATGTAGGCAGTCAGTCAGTTATTTCAGTCCCACTTGAGGGGACTCGTCTACGAAGACAAAGTTTGTTTTTTCTCCATAATCCATCCATCTGCCTTGAGGAAAATGGATAGGGGGAGTCTGGAGGAGGAGGATAGAGGAGCATGATTGAGTTGTGAACTTGTTAACATCTAAATTCAGACTGCGGCACCTTCAAATCAATACGGAAAATAAGATGAAGACAGTGCTGATGATGGACTTATTGTGATTAGTTGATTAGAGTTTTGTTGTGGTAAAAGTAGCAAAACAAAGAAAGACACACAGGAATAAAAGTGAATAAGTAAGGAAAAAAAGGAAGTAATTTTCAGTCCTCGTTGTCAGGGAAGCAGAGCTCGTCATCCAAGTCTATGAATTGAGACGGGAGTAGGTCTGATGACCGAGAAGAACTTCCGTCGTCGTCATCACCTAAGTCGGTGTCCTCTTCTTCCTGCGTGCATTCACGTATTTTGTAATCGGGTGATATGAAGTGCTGATTCATCTTGATTATTGTTAACCTCTCCATATTTTTGGGCAACAGGCGGGTCCTTTTTGAAGTAACAATGGCACCAGCAGAACTGAAAACACGTTCAGAAGACACGCTTGCGAGGAGTGGGCAAGACAAATAATTTAGAGCCAGGTTGGTGATCAGTGGCCATTTTGAGCTTTTCGTATACCAATATCCTAGTGGTTTCTCATCATGACAGACCTCTGTTGGGTCATCCAGATAGGCCTGCACCACCGACTCAAGGTTGTCCAGGGTTGATCCACTTTGCGTACCATCTGCGACCTTTTCATCAGTGGACCTAGCTAACCCTTGCTGAGTTAGCCAATCCCCTAACGACAATATTTGTTTGCGGCCTGGTGCAGGTGAGGGTGATGATATGGTTGCTGGTGTCGTTAACGGCTGTGAGGGAAAGTGACTCCCTTCGGCCACGAATTGAGAAGTGGAACTTGACGCCAGATGGCCTGCTGATTCAGTTGTACTTGTGCTGCCTCCTTGAATGTTCTGCCGCTCTCTTTTGAACTGAGTGGCTGACACAGCTAGCCAATGTTTGTACTTTGAAACTTCGGCTTCCGAAAAAGGAAAGAAAGTATTGGTGGGCAGTGCCTTTTTGTACCGTGGATCAAGAATAGTGGCACAAATGTAATGTTGTTCTGTATGTATCTTTTTAAGCCTTTCATTGTCAAGTAGGCGCCATAATAACTTCTGCGCCAAACCATATGCTTCTCGCTTTTCACCATCATCTCGGAACGTTGAAGACACCTCCTTCAGTTGGTGCTGTAGCATGCGCAACAATGGGATAGCTTTGGTCAAAGAACAGTCCTCTCTACTGACTTCACGCGTGAAGAGCTCAAAAGGACGAAGCATGTCTGTCAGGCTTGCAATTAGCTTCTATTCCTCCAACTCTAGCATCAAGTCTTTGTGAGTAGAACCCAGTTTAAAGACAAACTCATGTATTACCTCCCACTGCTCAGACAGACGCTCAAGCATGTAAAAGGTTGAGTTCCAACGTGTTGCCACCTCCTGGATTAGTCCTTTGACTGGCACTTTACGTTCATATTGAAGGCCCCTCAGCTGCTTCCGGGCCTTAAAAGAATGGTTGAAATGTGCGCAGATTTTTCGGCAGATGGTCAGTACTTTGACAACTGGCTCTTTTGTTTTCAAGAAGGCTTGCACCACGATGTTAATACTGTGCGCCATACACGGCACTCTGAAATAGCCACCTTCCTGCATGGCCTTAACTATATTACTGCCATTATCCGTGGAAACATAACCAACTGTGCGGTTTTTTGGATGCAGCCATTCATTGACCTTCCTGTTAAACTCCTCCAAAAGGTTAGGTGCAGTGTGAGATTTCTCCATGGCAAACATGCCTACTGTTGCATGTTTGCGAGTAGCTTGAAAAACTTCCTCGGTGTCAACATCTTTGTGTTTTAACTGTCTTTCGACCCCTGCAAAAGAGACCCAGTGTGCAGTGATGCACATGTAATCAAGGGCTTGGCAACTGGTCCACATGTCTGTTGTCATGTGGATAGTGTGAACAGCACTCTTCAAAATAGCTGCGCCAATCACCTCCAGCACATCTTGATGTAGTGCTGGAACAGCAACCCTTGCAAAATAGTACCGGCTAGTAACCTTCCATTTAGGGCAGACTGTTGCCACCAATTCACGAAAACCCACCCCTTCCACGAAAGAGAAAGGGAGAAGGTCCAGCGCTAGCATTTTAGCCAGCTTTGCGTTATAGAGACGCACCGTTGGGTGGTTGCGTTCAAATGGCGGATCCAACCAAAACATGCTGCTAATGGTGCGCTGGACCATTTTACGTGATGATGATGATGATGATGATGCAGACTTCAAACCAGTTAGGCTCATTGATTTACTTTTTTGCATTGGTGTGTGTCCCAGACTCTTAGTGTGCCTCATACATGTTGCAGGGGTAGAGGGTGTGGGCGCTACCTCTGCAGTGCTGCTGCCAGGGGTACTGTGTGTACCTTCTTCACTTCCCCCCTGCACGATCAACCTCTCATCATCATCAGATGCAATACCAGGGATACATTTTGATTTGTTTTGGCTTCATCGATGTCACTTAGGTGTTTATACCACTGGATAGGGTGGTGTTTTTTTAGATGACCTCTCTGGCCTCCGGTACCATAGTTGGTACCAAGCTTACCCCGACTAACTGATACTTTACAAATTGAACAAACAACCATATTTTCCACCTTTTTACTAACAGTAAAGAAGTCCCAAACTGGGGACTGGAGATGTCTGCTGGTGGTGCAGGAGATACTTTGACTTACAATGCCAGATGAAGTGTAGGTTGTGCGTGGCTGAATTTTTTCCTTCTAGTTGACTTACAGCACCACTACTTGAGGTAATGGGGGTCGAGCTGGATGGAGGTCCCTGCCGGCCCTTCTGACGGGAAAATATGGGAGCTGTAGTTCGTGTTGGTGTTGTAGTTAACTGCGTTTGTGGTGGTACCACCAGAGCCGCGCCGCCCACATCCTGCTCAGCAGCCATTCGGGCTAGGGTTAAAATGTTTGTCTGCTGCATTCCCGCTGTGGCTGGAGTGACATCTGTGATGACTGGGACATCGTCAGACTCTTCATCAGCAGCAGAAGGCACCACTTCTTGTTCATCGTCAGCAACCATAAGTCGAAGCCTTGCGGGAACCTTCCTTTTCAGCTTAGCTACCTTTGTCGGCTCATGGCGTGCCTCACTGTAAGACTGCATTGGTGGGTTCCAATCAGGATCAAGGTCATCAGAATGAAGGGGGCTTGAAGAAGAACTTGTAGTAGTAGCAGCCCTCCTTAACCTTTTTCTTGCTGGGGATCTGGAAGACAATGGATCATCCTCAGGAGGAGTGGCTTCCTCGGATGATTCTTCCACTTGAATATCAATTTCCTGAAGTGCCCCTACTTCTGGAGGAACAAGCGTTGTAGGCAGTTGTGCCGCTCCATGAACCTCTAGTGGCAACTCTCCATGTACCTCTACTTGCGCCTCTCCTTGTGCATGTACTTGCGCCTCTCCTTGCCCATGTACTTGCGCCTCTCCTTGCTCATGTACTTGCGCCTCTCCTTGCCCATGTACTTGCGCCTCTCCTTGCCCATGTACTTGCGCCTCTCCTTGCCCATGTACTTGCACCTCTCCTTGCCCATGTACTTGCGCTTGTACTAGTTGCACTTGTGGCTGTCGTTGCGGCTGTGATTGTTGGACATTCGCCAGCTGAGTTACACCCGGTGTTGATTGGATGGTACTTTCTTGTGATGAGCCAACATCACTGGTCGATGATGATTGAACAACCAAAGTAGCTGCCGCAGCAGCACTCATGGTCTTGGACCTAACTTGGTGTGGTGGCACTGACCCCAATGAGGCGGAGGTGCTGCTTCCAGCTTGGTCCCCGGCGGACACCGCTGCTGCTGCAGGCACAGTTTTTTTCCCCCCAAAAAGGTGTTGGTGGGCATACCCATCTCCTTGGTAGGTGGTGCCACTTGCTTCTTCTGCTCCTTCTTACTGGCAGTGGCACTGGCAACTTTCTTCGCTGAGGCGCTACGGCCACCTTTCTTGGGGCCCATTTTCTTCAGATGTCAGAACAGCAGGCCGCAGTTGCACGAGTTGCAGAGTTGTCTTGTCTGTGGCCACATGTGACGTCGCGTGACGTTGTGCTGCACACACCGCTGCAGGACTTCTTCCTGGCACTGGTGGTTCTCTTGTGCACCTAAAAGCAATGGAAGACAGAGGAACATCAGTTATACACCCCAAAAAATCGAAAAACACAAAAATCACCACAATCCAATGCCATCCATGCCCTCCATGATGTTTACATTCAATACACCCCACAGAGAGACTAGGCTCATGCACCACTGAGTACCCCTGGGCAAAAGCCCCCAACAACAGCCCAAAAATCGAAAAACACACAAAAATCACCGCAATCCAATGCCATCCATGCCCTCCATGAGGTTTACATTCAAGACACCCCACTGAAAGACTAGGCCCATGCACCACTGAGTACCCCTGGGCATAATGGATGAAAGCAAGGCACATTGGATGCAGGCCTATGGCACAAAGCACACTGCCTGGATTCAAAATGGCCCCTTGATCCCTGCCTGTACCAGTCCTCAAAATGGCCCCCACCCACATGGCCATGCCCCATCAACACCCCAAAAAATCGAAAAACACACAAAAATCATCACAATCCAATGTCATCCATGCCCTCCATGTTGTTTACATTCAAGACACCCCACAGAAAGACTAGGCCCATGCACCACTGAGTACCCCCGGGCATAATGGATGAAAGCAAGGCACATTGGATGCAGGCCTATGGCACAAAGCACACTGCCTGGATTCAAAATGACCCCTTGACCCCTGACTGTACCAGTCCTCAAAATGGCCCCCACCCACATGGCCATGCCCCATCAACACCCCAAAATATCGAGAAACACACAGTAATCACCACAATCCAATGCCATCCATGCCCTCCATGATGTTTACATTCAAGACACCCCACAGAAAGACTAGGCCCATGCACCACTGAGTACCCCTGGGCAAAAGGCCCTAATAACAGCCCAAAAATCGAAAAACACATAAAAATCACCACAATCCAATGCCATCCATGCCCTCAATGATGTATACATTCAAGACACCCCACAGAAAGACTAGGCCCATGCACCACTGAGTACCCCTGGGCATAATGGATGAAAGCAAGGCACATTGGATGAAGGCCTATGGCACAAAGCACACTGCCTGGATTCAAAATGGCCCCTTGACCCCTGCCTGTACCAGTCCTCAAAATGGCCCCCACCCACATGGCCATGCCCCATTAACACCCCAAAAAATCGAAAAACACACAAAAATCACCACAATCCAATGCCATCCATGCCCTCCATGATGTTTACATTCAAGACACCCCGCAGAAAGACTAGGCCCATGCACCACTGAGTACCCCTGGGCATAATGGATGAAAGCAAGGCACATTGGATGAAGGCCTATGGCACAAAGCACACTGCCTGGATTCAAAATGGCCCCTTGACCCCTGCCTGTACCAGTCCTCAAAATGGCCCCCACCCACATGGCCATGCCCCATTAGCACCCCAAAAAATCGAAAAACACACAAAAATCACCACAATCCAATGCCATCCATGCCCTCCATGATGTTTACATTCAAGACACCCCGCAGAAAGACTAGGCCCATGCACCACTGAGTACCCCTGGGCATAATGGATGAAAGCAAGGCACATTGGATGAAGGCCTATGGCACAAAGCACACTGCCTGGATTCAAAATGGCCCCTTGACCCCTGCCTGTACCAGTCCTCAAAATGGCCCCCACCCACATGGCCATGCCCCATTAACACCCCAAAAAATCGAAAAACACATAAAAATCACAACAATCCAATGCCATCCATGCCCTCAATGATGTATACATTCAAGACACCCCACAGAAAGACTAGGCCCATGCACCACTGAGTACCCCTGGGCATAATGGATGAAAGCAAGGCACATTGGATGCAGGCCTATGGCACAAAGCACACTGCCTGGATTCAAAATGGCCCCTTGACCCCTGCCTGTACCAGTCCTCAAAATGGCCCCCACCAACATGGCCATGCCCCATCAACACCCCAAAAATTCGAAAAACACACAAAAATCACCACAATCCAATGCCATCCATGCCCCCCATGATGTTTACATGCAAGACACCCCACAGAAAGACTAGGCTCATGCACCACTGAGTACCGCTGGGCAAAAGGCCCCAACAACAGCCCAAAAATCGAAAAACACATAAAAATCACCACAATTCAATGCCATCCATGCCCTCAATGATGTATACATTCAAGACATCCCACAGAAAGACTAGGCCCATGCACCACTGAGTACCCCTGGGCATAATGGATGAAAACAAGGCACATTGGATGCAGGCCTATGGCACAAAGCACACTGCCTGGATTCAAAATGGCCCCTTGACCCTTGCCTGTACCAGTCCTCAAAATGGCCCCACCCACATGGCCATGCCCCATCAACACCCCAAAAAATCGAAAAACACACAAAAATGACCACAATCCAATGCCATCCATGCCCTCAATGATGTATACATCCAAGACACCCCACAGAAAGACTAGGCCCATGCACCACTGAGTACCCCTGGGCATAATGGATGAAAGCAAGGCACATTGGATGCAGGCCTATGGCACAAAGCACACTGCCTGGATTCAAAATGGCCTTTTGACCCCTGCCTGTACCAGTCCTCATAATGGCCCCCACCCACATGGCCATGCCCCATCAACACCCCAAAAAATAGAAAAACACACAAAAATCACCACAATCCAATGCCATTAATGCCCTCCATGAGGTTTACATTCAAGACACCCCACAGAAAGACTAGGCCCATGCACCACTGAGTACCCCTGGGAAAAAGGCCCTAACAACAGCCAAAAAATCGAAAAACACATACAAATCACCAAAATCCAATGCCATCCATGCCCTCAATGATGTTTACATTAAAGAAACCCCACAGAAAGACTAGGCCCATGCACCACTGAGTACCCCTGGGCATAATGGATGAAAGCAAGGCACATTGGATGCAGGCCTATGGCACAAAGCACACTGCCTGGATTCAAAATGGCCCCTTGACCCCCACCACATGGCCAGGTCCTGCCTGTACCAGTCCTCAAAACGGCCCCCACCCACATGGCCATGCCTCATCAACACCCCAAAAAATCGAAAAACACACAAAAATTACCACAATCCCATGCCATCCATGCCCTCAATGATGTTTAAATTCAAGACATCCCACAGAAAGACTAGGCCCATGCACCACTCACTACCCCTGGGCCTACTGGCTAGTGAGGCTTTACAGGCACCCCAAAATAAAAAAATAAAAAACATAACAGTGAGCTAAAATTCCATGACATAAATGAGAATTAAGTTTAAAAAAAAATCAGAGAAACAGTTGTATCATGCACCCATGACTAACCCTGGGCCTACTGGATACTGTGGTTAGCTACCACCACAATATATATTTTGTTAAAGTTGTGAAAAAAGTTTTAGAACTGGAGTTGTCTCAACTGCAATGCCCCAAACAAACAACACCAACTTACTTGTAAAATCTCAAGTCCAAAAGTGATCCAAACTCCAATGTCCAAAAAGTCCTCAAATACAAAAATCCACCAGCAGCAAGAAAGAGTAATCCTTCCAGCTCAACAGCCAAACGAAAAGTGGCCAGTATATGGACAAAGCACTGGGAGGAGCCTGCTGGACAGGAACAGGAAGTTGGAGACTCTGGGGCACTTCCTTCCTCCCACCCCATCCGAAATAATGGACTCCTGCACCAAAAAGTGCAGCCAAATGTCAATCTGAGGAGTTATTCTAATCAAAATCATCATTTTCACAAGGTTTATGCTTCCTGCGGTGGATTTCTTGTGCAGAATTGCAATTTTTGCAATTTCGCGAACGCGAGCTGTTCATATCTCCCGCCGGAAGTCAGCTGCGTGCCGTCGCGGGCATTTATGACGTACTCGCTTTGTCAAACTCTTGCCATGCAAGATGGCAAGCCGCGATGACGTAATTGCGTTCGAAAAACTCTCGCGCGATCACGCAGCAAGATCGAAAATGGCGCAGCACACGCAAAAACAGGAGAAAAACAACTCGGCAGGCTCAGAGTCAACGCCGCACGCACGATATTGTATTTTTCAAGCGCGACCAAGCAAAATAATTCGTAGCTTGCAAATTTGCCGATTATTGGGCAATTTCGCGCGATTCGCGGATCACGAAATCGTCAAAAATCTGCAAATTCGCCCGCGAAACGGATTTTACGCCCATACCTACCATGATCTTCCCACTAAGCACCAGGGATTTTCTGTATATAGGTAAGGGTTAGGGCGGCCCAGAATGGGCATGTCAATGCCCCCACCCAAAAAAAATGCTACAGTCTTTCTGTCCCCCCAGAGACAGATGGGGTATTAGCACCTTATCTGCACCGCCCGCGGGGCAGAAAGCCCACTAGACACCAGGGATTTTTTCTCCAAAGTTCAGGGTGGGGGCTGCCAAGAATGGGCATGCCAATGCCTCCACCCACCCCAATAGAAATGGCAGTCTTTCTGCCCCTCTCAGGATGCAGAAGCCTACTATGTGTCAGTGATTATGCTGACTTTTTTATACGCTGGGGTGGGGGCTGACCAGAATGGACATCCCAATGCCCCCGACCCCACCAAAAGAATAGGCATAGTCTTTCTGGGTTCTGGGTAGGGAAACGTTGGGCGATCCACGCAAGCCATACCTCATTGGACTCCCCAGGGTATCTAATTTTCAGAAATGTGTAGGTTTGGTAGATTTCCCTAGATGGCAGCGAGCCCGGGGCCAAAAAATCAGGTGCCCCCCAAACCATGTAGTTTTGTTATTGGTAATTTTGAAGTCTCCACAGTCTAATTTGGGCCATTTCCTGTTGCAGCCACTATGCCTACCAACACAAATGAGGTACCATTTTTATCAGGAGACCTGGGGGAATGCTGGGTGGTAGGACATTTGTGTCTGCCCAGCTGTCCTATAACTTTTCCTCATAGAAATGTGTGTACAATTTGATTTCATCAACAAAGAAGGGGGAGAAGGAGGTTAAACCAAACCAGGTCGGCCTCCAGTCTATGTACGAAATACAGGGACCTTATGTCAAAGGTCCAGAGACCTGGTGGGTATGCTTATGGTTACTGCTTACTAAGTCAGTGTGTACCATAATTTGTGTGTGAGAAAGAAAAATTTCTTTCTAGAGTCCCCTCACTCACCGGGGTTGCCCCACGGTGACATGCTTCATCATTGGGGCCATCCCAGTTCTCTACGAAAAGGGGCGTGCTGCGACAAGGCGACTACGCTGGAGCACTAGTTTTGTGAGATGACTATGTGTGGTGCAAGTGTGATGATGGTGGAGTGGGTGTGAGATTAAAAATACCGTGCTAGTGGGCCTCAACAATTTATTTCGCTCCTAGTGTGGTATAAAAATTAAAAAGGGGTAACACTGTGTACTAACTTTTACTGAGCTAGACTTTTTTCATTAGAAAATAGGAGTGGCAATACAGGGCTGGACCCTGTATGGTCCTGAAGAAAAGCTTAGGGGAGCTTGAAACATGTTGACCTGAACACTGATCTAGCTCAGTAAAAGTTAGTACACAGTGTTACCCCTTTTTAATTTTTATACCACACTAGGAGCGAAATAAATTGTTGAGGCCCACTAGCACGGTATTTTTAATCTCACACCCACTCCACCATCATCACACTTGCACCACACATAGTCATCTCACAAAACTAGTGCTCCAGCGTAGTCGCCTTGTCGCAGCACGCCCCTTTTCGTAGAGAACTGGGATGGCCCCAATGATGAAGCATGTCACCGTGGGGCAACCCCGGTGAGTGAGGGGACTCTAGAAAGAAATTTTTCTTTCTCACACACAAATTATGGTACACACTGACTTAGTAAGCAGTAACCATAAGCATACCCACCAGGTCTCTGGACCTTTGACATAAGGTCCCTGTATTTCGTACAATTTGATTTCTTCAGCAAAATTTGAGGTTTACAGGAGATTCCGGGTAGGGAAACTTTGGGTTACCCATGCAAGCCATACCTTGCTTGACTCCCCAGGGTGTCTAGTTTTTCAGAAATGTGTGGATTTGGTAGGTTTCCCTAGGTGGCAACCGAGCCCGGGGCCAAAATCTCATGCAACCCCCCTTTGCAAAGCCATGTTGTTTTGTGATAGGTGATTTTGATGTTGCCTCAATAGGTTTTGGGCCCTTACCTGTCGCGGGTACTTGACCCACCAGTGAGGTACCATTTATATCAGGAGACCTGGGGAAATGCTGGGTAGTAGGACATTTGTGGATCCACGCAGATTCCAGATCTTTCCCACACAGAAATTTGAGAAAAAAGTGTTTTTTTCAGCTAAATTTGCAGGGGATTCTGGGTAGGAAAATGATGGGGGACCCATGCAAGCTATACCTCACTGGACTCCCTTGGGTGTCTAGTTTTCAGAAATGTGTGGGTTTGGCAGGTTTCCCAAGATGGCCGCCGAGCCCTGGACCAAAGACTCATGTGATGCCCCTTGCACGACCAGGTTGTTTTGTGATAGGTAATTTTGCTGTCGCCTCAATAGGTTTTGGGCCCTTGCCTGTCGCTTGCATCTAACCCACCCACACAAGTGTGGTACCATTTTTCTTGTAAGACTACCCAAAATACGGGGTGGGTGGAATATTGTGGATCCACACAGATTCCAATACTTTCCACCACTGAAATGTTTTTTTTACATATTTTGAGGTTTACAAGGGATAACATAACCTGGTGAGAGCCAGATAAGTCACCTCATCCAGGATTCCCCTTGTTGTCTAGTTTGCAAACATTTATAGGTTTTCTAGGTTTCCCTAGGTGCCAGCAGAGCTAGGTTTCAAAATCTACAGCTAGGCACTTTGCAAAAAATGGGTCAGTATACACTGTAAAAATGTGGTGTGTCCATGTTGCATTTTGGGCCATTTCCTGTCGTGGATATCAGGTCTACCCACACAAGAGAGGTACCATCTTTCTCAAAAGACTTTGGGAAATGAGGGGTGGGTGCAATTTTGTGGATCCACGTAGATTCCAGAACTTTCCACCACAGAAATGTCAGATTTTTTTTTTTTTTTTTTTACAAATGTTGAGGTTTGCAAGGGAATCTGGGTAACAGAACCTGGTGAGAGCCAGGCAAGTCACCCCATCCTGGATTCCCCTGAGTGTCAAGTTTGCAAACATGGATAGATGTTTGAGATTTCCCAAGGTGCCGGCAGAACTAGGGTTCAAAATCTACAGCTAGGCATGTTGCAAAAAAAGGGTCAGTTTTCACTGTGAAAATGTGGTGTGTCCACATTGCATTTTGGGTCATTTCCTTTTGCGGCCACGAGGTCTTCCCAAACAAGTGTGGTACAATTTTTCTCTGAAGACTTTGGGAAATGCGGGATGTGTGGAATTTTGTGGATCCACGTAGAATCCAGGACTTTCCACCACAGAAATATGACAAATCTTGAGACTTGCAAGGGATTCTGGGTAACAGAACCTAATGAGAGCCAGACAAGTCACCCAATCCTAGATTCCCACTGGGTTTTAAAAAATGTATAGGTTTTCTAGGTTTTCCTAGGTGCGGCAGACCTGGGGCTCAAAATCCACAGCTAGGCACTTTGCGATAAAAGAGTCTGTTTTCACTGTGAAAATGTGGTGTGCCCATGTTGTGTTTAGGACAGTTTCCTGTCACGGACACTAGGCTTACCCACACAAGTGAGGTACCATTTTTCTCAGAGAGATATGGGGAATGTTTGATGGGTGGAGTTTTGTGGATCCATGCAGATTCCAGTACTTTCCACTACAGAAATCTGAGGAAAATCTGGGTTTTTGGACAATTTTTGAGGTTTGCAAGGGATTCTGGATAACAGAACCTGGTGAGTGCCAGACAAGTCACTCCATCCTGAATTCCCCTGGGTGTCTAGTTTTTAAAAATGTATAGGTTTGCTAGTTTTCCCTAGGTGCCGGCAGAGCTAGGCTTCAAAATCTACAGCTAGGCACTTTGCAAAGAAAAGGGTCAGTTTTAACTGTAAAAATAAAGTGTGTCCATGTTGTGGTTTGAGTCGATTCCTGTCCCGGGCACTAGGCCTACCCACACATGTGAGGTACCATTTTTATCAGGAGACTAAGGGTAACACAGAATTGTAGAGTAACTGTCATTACCTATTGAATTTCAATGCATTTCATCCTTCCAAATGAAAGACACTGTTTAAAAAAGAAGTCACTTTGAAAAATTTCCTATAATTCTCATGCTAGTATGGGTACTCATAATTTTGGAAATGTGCAAATATCTACTGTTTCTAAACTCTATATTTTGTTCGAATTTCAAAAATACATAGGTGTCTTTCATAACGATTTTTCCATGTATATATTTTCCCAAACGAATTGCTATATACCCGGTACATAATAAAAAAACATTGCAAGACACTGCTCAGTGTTGACTCTGAGTTCGTTGGGTTCTTGGTGAACCTACACATCCTATATATCCCCACAATCAGAAAGGTCCAGAGGATGTAACAGTATATTGCTTTCAAACAATTGTCATAAGTATAAAAAGTTGCAGGTAAAAACATTGGCACAAATGGCTGTTATTTTCAACTAATTTTCATTTTTTTCTATTTTCAACTGTTAGTTTCCATAAAGGAACCTTGAAGGATCTACACAATGACCCCTTGCCCGAATTCATAACTATGTCTACTTTTCTAAAATGTATAACTTTCCTGGATCCATTATTGCTTTTATACCCATTTCTACCATTAACTGAAAGAAGGTTTAAAGCACTAAAATTGAAAAAATAGGCTATGTCCCAGTAAAATGACAAAACTGTGTAAAAAAATTTTGGTTTTCTGACAAAAGTCTGTAAGTCCCTAAAAGCTGGGGAAATTGCGATTTCATCCCCACAAACACTTTGTTGATACCATTTGTAGGTAAAAAACAGATGCTTTCATTTACAGCACTTTTTTCCAATTTTCCCCCAAAATTTGCTATATGTTGGGTAATTTCTGGGTCCCCTCCAGGGTAATCCACAAACCCTGGGTGCCTTTAGAATTCCCATGATGTTGGTAGAAAAGGACGCAAATTTTGTGTGGATACCTTATGTGGTCAAAAAGTTACAGGGGCCTAAGGACAAACTACCCCAAATAGCCAAAAAAAGGCTTAGCCCAGGGGGGAAAAATGCATAGCAGGGAAGGGGTTAAGACATAAATACGTCTTTCACATTTTCCTAACATTGGAATCAACCCCATGTGCTATATGCAACACACAGCTGCACAACAACATTCATTTTCTAAGGATTATTCCATTGTCGGTTTTCTTTGTCATCAGATTGGGATTGTTCGTCCGCATGGTGTCAATATCATCTCCTATGCGGACGACACCCAGCTGGTGGTCTCCCTTGCACAGAAGAGCGGCCTCCAATCACCGCCCAATCTAGCGGCATGCCTGGAGGATGTAAAGAGCTGTATGATGAGCTCATGTCTGAAGCTCAACAACGATAAAACCGAGCTCATGCTCCTGGGCCCGGCGGTCCCCTCTGCTTTGGAGCTGATATGGCCCACAAGCATGGGTGCGGCCCCACCCCCGAGAGATAATATCAAAAGTCTGGGAGTATGGCTCGATAAATCGTTGAGCCTTAATACACAGGCCACCAAGGTGTCGGCCACCTGTATCGGCCTCCTTAGGGTGATTAAAAAAATTCTTCCCCTTCTCCCATTTAAGGCCAGACAAATAATCATACAGGGCCTTGTCCAATCCCGTTTGGATTGTGATAATGCCCTCTATCTTGGAGCACCAGACTACACCCTACAGAAACTTCAGCGCACTCAAAATTGTGCAGCCGTGCGCTATTGGGAGTCCCACGGAGGACCTCAATAAAAACCGGTCTAAGAACTCTACACTGGTTACCTGTTAGGGACAGAGTGAAGTTTAAAGCTCTATGCATCGCCCACCAGACTTTCTGGAAAACGGGCCCAGAAATCAACTGCGCCCTGATCTCCCCATATCTGCCCAACAAGGCACTCCGTTCCTCAACCGCATCACTAGCCAAAATCCCCAGAATTTTTAGAGCCAGAGCAGGAGGACGCTCATTCTCATATAATGTGTCTAAACTGTGGAACACCCTCACTCTGCAGATGCGAGATAACTCCAATCTAACTAGTTTCCGGAAACTGCTCAAAACCCTCCTGTTCAACAAGTAGTAACCTTCTGAGGGCATATTCTGTTAGTTTTAGCGCCTGGACGCCTCAGGGCAATTGTAGCGCTTTATATATTTCATTTTCATTTCATTTCATTTCGTCAGTACCTCCTCGAGTGCCACATCCCATTCCCAACTTGCTGCACATAATGCAAACAGTTGCATCTGTATGTTGTTGTTGCTCTTTTTCTTATCCTTCTTGAGTGTACATGAACATTTATGTTTGTGTGGTTTTATCAATGGATACACTGTATTATTAATTATTTATAACTTCAGTAACCACACTAACTGATACTACTAATTTATCTACAACAATGCCATGTATCACTGATGTTCTTCTTGCTTGTTTGCACAAGAGACATCACCCACAGTACTGCCAGACAGAAGACCTGTGCACAACATGATGCATGACCACACAACACAGACATCTCTTTAGCTTGTGAAGCTCATTGCCACTGCCTACTGACAGCTTTAACATAGCCACAAAGAATTGAGCTGCCAAGAAAGTGGCCAGTGGGGAGAAGAAAGAGTTGATTTCCAGCACTGCTGTGTCAGCCAGGACCTTTTTCGGCAAACACACTCCTGCCACCAGTGGCGTAACTAAAATTGTAGGGACCCCCCTGCAAGGTACAGAGAGGGGCCCCGCTCTGGATTTAATCCGGCGCTCTCTGGCGTGAGTACAGTGCTGAGGGGGCCCCCTGCAGCCCCTGGGCCCCCCCGCACTGCGGGATATGCGGGGGCCTGTGTTACACCCCTGCCTGCCACCCTGGTCTCCTGGGTGTAAACCGATGTCTGTACTACTAGTCAAATCACAGCAATGTGGACAAGCAGTTACATTGAAATAGACTTCTCTTTCACAAAGCAGTACCTAATTATTGCTGTAGACTCAGATAAGTGGACAACAACAGCTGCAGCCAGCAATAGTAGTTCCTCCCGAGGAAATAGCAGTTCAGGAGATTGAGCTTCATGCTGAGGAAGAAGAAGATGCCACTATTTTAGAAGATCCATTGTCTTCCAGATCTCCAGCAAGAAAAAGGTTGGTTACTCCACCATCTACCTCTCCAAGCCCCCCTTCTGATGATAAAGACTCCACTTGGATCCAGCCTTGGTCTGAGATTGAGACACACCAGGCAAGGCTCGGGAAAAGGAAGGTTCCTGAAAGCCTTGGAGTTATGGATGTAGATGAGGAGGATGATGACTAACCAGTCATCATGGATGTTAGCCCAGCCCCAGTGGAGACAAGTGTTACCCCATCTCAACCTGCTTTGAGGGATGTGGCACAGATGCCACTACCATCGCTAGCTACCATATTTGCAAGGCCCCAGCAGCGACCTACATCCACAACCATCATAGTAGAAGTAGGAACTGCAGAGAGGCAACCATCAAATTGACCACCTACCCCCAGTGCACCAGACATTGGCAGTGGCACCAGCATCAGAAAGTGGATCACCCCAGTTTGGGACTTCTTTACGGTTAGCAAGATGGAGAGCAACATTGCCATATGCTCCATTTGCAGAGCAAGTTTTAGCCAGGGTAAACTTGGCACAGACTATAGTACTGGCAGCCAAACAACCCTTTCAAGTAAACACCACACAGTCCAGTGGGAGGATCACCTTAGCGGCCAAAAAACGGCAAGTGGCGTTGATGAAGGGGTTGGAAGACTAGGCATGGAATCTAATCCGATCAAAGTGGAATGTGAAGAGAAAGACATTTATGTTACACAAATCAGCCCTGTCCACAGCAGTGCTGTAGTACCACCCACACCAGTAACATTGCAAAGGCAAAAGACTTGGGAAAAGACACAATTTTTCACGTACTATACAGTGACTGCACCGCTGAGAAGCACAATGAACCAATCACCTTCTGCTCTCAATAAGTCACCTGCATCAGTGGTAACAGAAAAGAAAAAATCCAGACTACTCTTCCTGGCATATTTAGGCAGGAGGGACAGAACGAATGCAACCACCCAACGGCACGTTTTTACAATGTGAAGATGGCTAAAATGTCAGTTCTGGACCTCCTCCTTTTTTCTTTTGTGTAAGCGGTGCGTTTTCTAGAATTTGTGGCAGTCATCTGGCTGAAATGGAAGTTTTCCAGTTAGGCCTATTTTGCCAGAGTTCCTGTTCCAGCACTACATCACAATGTGCTGGACTTTGTTGGACAAGCTTCGCAGCAGAGTGCTGTTCACATTATCCACATAACAACAGACACGTGGCCCAGTTGCCAAGCCATTGATTACATGTGCATTACTGCACACTGGATCTCTTTTGTGGAGTCACAGAAATTTTATCTGCAGGTGTTGACACTGCTGAGAATTATAAAGCCGCTCAGAAGCCTGCAACAGCAGTCATGTTCGCCATGGAAAAATCCCATACTGATGCAAACGTCTTGGAAGACTTTAACAACAAGTTCTTTGAAGGGCTGTGACCAAGAGGGCTAAACATTGGATTTGTAGCCACAGACAGTGGCAGTAACATCGTTAAGGTCATAGCAGAAGTTGGCTACATCAAAGTCCTGTGTTTGACGCACTGCATCAACATAATTGTACAGGACTTTCACAAAAACAAAGATAAATTCAGCAACCTACTGTCCACCTGCAGAAGAATCTGCACTAATTTCAGCCATTTTTTAAAGCTCGGAAGAAGCTGAGGTTCATTCAGCGTGATAATAGAATGCCAGTTAAAGCACTCATACAGGAGGTGCCAACACATTGGAACTCAACTTATTACACATTGCAATATCTGTTTGAGCAGTACAGACTGATCAATGAATATGTCATGCAAAGAGGCGGTGCAACTGTGAAAAGCATGATCATTGAGATGGACCAATTGTGCCTCATCAAATGCCTGACAGAGATGCTGTTTCCTTTTGAGATTTTCACACAGTAAGTCAGCAAGGAGGACAGTACCACTGGCCAAGCTATTCTGTTGTGGCATATGCTACAGGAACAGCTAAAGAGGGGGCTGAAATGTACGCACTTATGGATACAAAAAAATGTGCATGAGTTGGGGTAGAGCTTAATCCTTTGCTTATCTGGTAATTCCTGGCCCATCAACTATAGAACTTTCTTTTTCTAACGCCAAACTGCTTTAATGACAAAAAAACAAATCTAAAGGAACATTATATTATTTTGTTTGTTTGTGTCTGACTGATTGATTAATGCTTCCCCACCATTTTAGTAGAGAAAAAATTTACCCACACCTCCCTTCATTTAGGATCGAAATTGCGATCACAGCCAAGAAAGACCAAATTAATTATGTCTCTCAAGGCAATGACTTTTGCCTATTTTATTTTTATTTTCATAGAAAAGAGTTTATCAATACTTTTTAAGGCCACATCAGAAACACACCATCGGTTACACAGAAAATCGTATTGATGTGAACCTAATAATTACAAAACACAATTGTTACCTACTATACAAAAATCTCTGCTGAGATTAATGATAAAATTCCACACACATAACAGAAACAATACATAAATATTGGTACATTCAAAATTGTAAGTATGTCACAAAAAGTTGTTATCCAAACAAACTATTTATATACATTCAAATTCATCATATTATGATTTAAATCTCAACAACTCGAAAACAAGTTTCTAACACCCAATAGGTTACTAATCCAAATTCATAGGTGTTACGCAATCTAGTTATGATTCAAATCTCATAATGCCGACGCGTTTCGAGTTCGGGTTTTGTGAATTCCCAACTCTCATCAGGGCAGGTTGAATCTTGTCTTGAACAACAATTTCTGACAAAAAAGAAAAACAATTGGGATTGTTTAGAATAGCTTCTTTAAGTCTCCCAGCACCTAACTCTCTAGTTAATTCGCTACAAAATAACATACCTTTATGGGGCCAGAGGATGCATCTGGCTTTCGGTTATTCTCATGCAGGGTGGTTAAAAAGAGTCTGCAACAAAGTAACAAGCCCCTATTTAGTGTGTGACCAAGCCTGACTACTGGTCGTAAATCAGCGTATGCGTGGACTAAAAAATACCTTAGACCACCAGCATCGAATTTGGTCCAAAACACGGATCAGTCGTGGTCTTCAAAATTCGTGATTTCTAGAAAGAATGGGAGCAGTTTTACTCTTTCTTACTAACAACTTTCTATGGTGTTTGGCCAACGGGTTCGAACTTACTTACTTAATGTGGCAGTATACACTTTCACGTTACACCAAATTATTGTTAGTTCATGGCGGTCTTTGAGGGAAACTGAAAAACAAAAAACCGGGCTGTAGTGAGTGCCGCATTCTGTAATTTGGCTTAAGGAATTGACATTATTTTTTGTTCGTTCCTACGCGCTTACCGAATTCAGCAAAAAGGCGCTTGGCATTTAATGTTCCTCCTTTCTCGATCGGTTGTTTGTGAACAGGGTTCCTTTCCCAGCACAAACGTGTGATGACACGTAAATGGGTCACATGGGGTATGTCCACCAATGGTGGAGGGGCCATGGGGAGCAACCAGTAGAGTGCATGCTGGGCATTGTATTTTACTGAGGTGAGGGAAAATTCAGAAACAGATCATTTTGGGTTTTAAATTCTGTTTAGCTCGCTCATGCAATTCAGCCCATTATTGATGCTGTCGAATTTCATGATTAAGTACGCCTCTTTGCGTAGTAACGCAATTTCAACATTAGTTGATCGGTATTTAGAGTCTATCACAGCCAGCACTGTCCAGTTGAAATCATTTTCCGAATGGTTGGCAAACATAAAATGCTCAACGTTAGGAGCAGTTAATATCTTGCGCCTAATGCGGGATCTGTGTTGTGTGATCCTCGTGTTGACTTGTTGGCAAGTTTTGCCAATATATACTTTGTCGCATCTACACACCACTACGTAAATAACATTTTTAGTTTTACAATTTGTAAAACTATCATGTCTCCATTTGATGTAGTTATGTTCAAACTCATTTCCCTCCAACGTTGACGGGCAGGCCACGCAGCACCCACATTTGTGGTGCCCACATATCGGTTTCAAATTCCAATGGGTGATCAAATCACTTTTTGGTTTTGGAATATAACTGTCAGCTCGCACTAACTGTTGACCTATGCTGCGGTTCTTGCGCATTGCAAAAATCGGTTTTGGCATAGGGTGCTCAAGGTCCTCCAGTAAATGCCAATTTCGCAAAATAATTTGCCTAAACTTATTTGTGTGGGAACCATAGGTAGACACACAAACAAGTTTGTCCAAACCTGTCTTGTCTTTTTTCTGCAGTAAACTCTAATTTTAGCCACATAGGAGCCTATTAGGATGGTGGGCGGACTTATGTCCGCCCGCCACCCTAGCGGTGCTGGGACCAGCCACCAGTGGTGCGGCGATCCCGCACCACAATTAGGATGCCACCGCCAGGGTAGCGGTTGCATCCTGCATACATTGCATTGTACTGGGGTGAATGTATGACATTGTTCTACATTCTGTCCATCAACTGTGTTTTTTGCAATTTTACTCCGAGTCGGCTGGGGGTGCTCAGACGTGTGTCCTAGGCTCTCCACACCACTGGAGTCAAGCTATCCAGGCTGTTCAAGGCTGATAGCCAGAAACCGGTCCTTGGATGCTTGATTCCGGTCTGGGAAAGACATGGCTTGGTAGTTCGGACTGGACTGTTCCCATGAGGCACAGGGTCAGAGCTGATTTGCATATTGCCAGTGTCCAACCCAGGGTGGTGTGGAGTGCAAAAAAACGATGGATTTAGGCCCAGATCCTTGTACTGGGGTGAATGTATGACATTGTTCTACATTCTGTCCATCAACTGTGTTTTTACATTGCATTGTGCAGCACCCGCCACAATGCAATATATGCATGTCTCGCATTTGCATGCACAATGTGGCAGGCACAGTGCGGTGCCTGCCACCTTGTGCCTGCTAATGCAGGAGGATACCATAGGTACACCCCATCTGTACCCCCATGCCCCCAACACCCTGGGGGGCCGCAAGAGGCCCCCAAAGAAAAGAACGCATGCCTTTCCATGGCGGAGTCACCCACATGGAAAGGCACTTCTCCGCCATCATAGTAATATGGATGGCGGTAGGCAATCGGGTGGATTGCCTACCGGCGGAAAACTGGCGGACGCTCTTCCCGTCCGCCATCGTAATGTATCAAGGGAAAAGTCATGCGGGCGGTGACTTTTGGCGGGCGGATGGCCACCCCCATATGGGTGGTGGCAATGCGCCCACTTTACTAATCATCCCCATTGCTTTTTATCCTTCAACTGCTCAAAGTTAGAGACTGAAACCCCGATTGCAGTTTCTTGGTCTGATCACCATCTTGTGGCGTATTCTACTCCATTAGCTAAATTTCCTCCTACAGCTAGAATAGGATTAAGTACCTCACACAGAAGTTCGACCAGATTCAATTCTGAGAGCTTAACTCAAGCTCAGCAGAGAAGTCCTTACTGGAAAAGGATATTAATGTGGCTAGCAGACTAGTGGATGAGTGGATTACTGAAACACTGGATGTAGGGGCTACATGGACCTCCAATGTCCCCCATAGACAAACTAAGTCAGAGCCATGGTTCAATGGAGCTCTATTGGCAGCTAAAAAATCATGTAAGCACTTGGAGCGTCAATGGAGGAAAGATTTTTCGGATAGCAACTAGGCTGCTTATAAGTAAGAATTAAAGAACTACCATTCTCTTTTTAAGAAAACCCGAGCTGCCTATTACAATGACAAGATAGAGAAGGGAGATAACTCCTCTAGAGAACTATTTGTCATTCTTAAAGACTTATACTCTCTTGAGAGAACTATGATGTGTGCCATCAGTTCTCTAGTTATGTAACCAGTTTGCCGACTTTTTTGCTACAAAGGTATTTAAATTATATGATGCCTTTCCTGACAAAGCTCATAATGGTACTTTTTGTCAATCTGAGAGGATCTCTGTGTTTCGGGCCAATTCCTTCTCAGAGTTCCCCCACCCCCTACTGGAAGATTTGAAAGAGGTAGCTTTAAGCATTAAATTTGGCTCATTAGGGAAGGCTTGGATATAATATTGCCTTACATACAGCAGTTTCTGGAACTTTCCTACCACAGTGGTGTGGTCCAGAATAAGAGGAAGCAAGCAATTGTTCTCCCCTTAAAGAAAAAACCATCAGCAGACTCGAGTCTGGTGGAGATCTTGCCCCCTATCTCAGTCCTCCCCTACTTCTCTAAAATAGCTGAAAAGGTGGTGAACACAAATTTGATTTTGTATATCAATCGGCACAATCTACTTCATCCCACGCAATCAAGCGTATGAGCTGCGTACTATACTGAGTCCGCATTACTCCTTGCCACGGAGACAATGCATAGGCGTGCAGATGCAGGTCAGACTCTTGCTCTGGTCCTGTTGAACCTCAGTGCAGCATTTGATAAGGTATCCCACAAACTGTTCCTGCAGCGTCTTAGGAAAGGTGGGCTCAATGGAGTTGTACTAATGTCGATGACTTCCTTCCTTCAGGATCACAGTTTCCAAGTTACACAACGTCCACATATTTCTAAAAGCATAGCACTCTCACAAAGGATCGCACAAGGCTCAATTTTGAGCCCCACTCTTTTTAATCTTTACATTGGACCCTCGGGAGATTGTGGAAAGGCAACATGTCACCATTGTATCTTATACAGATGACACCCAGCTTGTTGTCACCTTGTACCATAATTCAAAAGAAGGAGCCATCCAGTTTTCCTCCTATTTGAAGGACCTTGCTTCCTGTATGTAAAATATTTGCCTCAAACTGAACGGTTGCAAGACAGAGATCCTGGTTGTGGGGAAATCACCCTCAATCGGGTCCTCAGCATGGTGGCCGCAGGCTCTGGGTCCTACACCTAACTCTAAGGAGTAGGTAAAAAATCTAGGAGTCTGGCTGGACTCGACTCTCTTTCTCGAGGCACACAGTAGGGAGGTTACAGGGGAATATTTTGGAATTCTTAAAGCATTGAGAAAAACCTTGGATATCCTCCCTACTTCAGCCAATGAAAATCCTGGTCCACGCCCTTGTAACATCCCAGTTGGACTATGTTAATGTCCTCTATCTAGGAGCAACAAAAAAAGTCTTCATAGGTGCAATTTATTCAGAACACGGCATTTAGTTTTTAATCTACCTAGGAAAGCTTCCTTCGTGAAAACTCTTAATTCCCTACATTGGCTGCCTATTAACAAAAAAATCCTTTTCAGAGCCCTGTGCTTTTTTCATTAGAGCCTGCAGGGTAGATCTGCTTGCCCCCTATAATCCGATTCGACATCTTAGATCGACCGGAATCTGTCTGGTCAAAGTTCCCAAAGTCCAAGGAGCAAGAATGGGTGCAGGCTCGTTCTGCTATTTGGCAGCCAAAAATTGGAATGCATGCCTCCCTCACTCCGTTCTCCCAAAAAGATTGAAAACGTGGCTTTTCAGCTCTGAAGCTTGTGCCAACTCTCGCGCTGATCTCTGTGTCCCAGCTTTTCTTCTTTTTAAAGAGTGGTCTTATCGCGGGGACACACCATTTGGTGTAACCAGGCACTTTATAAATGGTATTGTTATTATTATTATTATTTATTGTATTGTATTTCCAGATTGGAGTTGGACCAGTGTGCAGTGAAGAAGTCTACCCCCCCATTCCCCTCAAGGGCATTGGAGAGACAATGTGCCTGCCTCCGTCCCTTGCCTATCTATCCTTTCTTTACTACCCTAACTAGACTGACCCACATGATTTGATTTACAAGACTAGCCAATGTGTGTTTTGTGAAACAAAGAGGATCGGCAGTGTACAACCATCACCATGCTTGAATAAGAACAGGTAAACGGTGGCATGCACGGCCCAAATGTTGATATGAATGATTCTTGTTTGTAAATGTGTTGAGATGATTAATGTGGTGAGAGGCAGTGAGGTGTTTAACTATGGCTCTTGTTTTCAAATTATTTGTATTGAGTTTGAAGGAAAAGAACATTATAAATGATAACAATAATATTAGCAATAATACTGACAAATAAAACAAAGTAGAAAGCAAGGAAGAATGACCAAAGAAGAAGAAAATGTCAGGAGGTTACCAAGTATGTTGCAGTTGGAGTTGCAATTATGTTAGAGAGATATACAGGTGGTCTATATATAACACAGTCTTCAGTCATTCTAAGATAAAGTTCCATTGCAGGTGTACCATAGATGGTAGTCATCAAGAGGTTCAGTTGAGTGTATGTGTTAGTTTGTTGAGGCTTATGAGTTTCACGGGGGTTCATAATAAAAAGGAAAAGGCATCAAGGGACCTCCAAAACTTCCTATGCGGGGGGCGCCAGGGAGAAGAGTGTAGAGAGCTATTGTCAGCCCCTCTGAGAAAGGACAACTATCCTTGAAACATTCTGAAGGAGACTTCTTTGGAGCTCTTCCATTTATTAAGTACTATTTTGCAGGCAAATGTAAGCATTAAATCTAACACATAGCGGTAATTCTCATCTGGTAGCATTGGGTCCAGAAAACCAAGAAGAATATAGGAGAATTCCCTGGGGGGTCAATATTAAATGTTTTGTTTATACAGTTGTATATTTTGTCCCAATATGTCTGTAGGAAGGGGCATTGGATGATCATTTGGGCAAGGTCGCCAACATGTGTATTACAATTCCTGAATATAGGGCTCTGGCCGAGGATAAGCTTAAAGATCCTTCCTGGGGTCCAGTATGTCCTGTTTATTAGCATAAGTTTGGTTTGGGATAATACTGGTGAAATTTTGTTTGAGAAGGGAGTTTTATGTATCTTGTCCCAGTCGAAGGGAATGTTATTAGTGTTAGATTCAGATTCCCATTTTATCTCACTTTTCAAGTGTGATTTGCAAGGTTTTGGGAATAAAAGTTTGTAGATTTTAGATACAGTGCGTCCTGACTTTAGAAGCTGGAATAGCCTTGTGAGGATTGACAGGTCGGTAGGTTTTATAGAACGTAGCGTGAGCTGTGCCTTTATTTTCAGAAATGTATAAAAATCTAAGGAGTCTAAACCAAACCGTCATTGTAGCTCGGAGAAGAGAGAAGGGAGTTTCCCTCTAAAGATGTGTTTGACTAGATTTATGCCATTTTGTTACCATTTTTCCCAGAATGACATCTCTCCGTCCACCTTCCAATAAGGGTTGAGCCAAAGAGAGGTTAAGTTGGATTTGTTGATTTTTACTGCTGACATTTGGTCCAGGCATAGCAGGGTTCTTATAGCATTTTGAATGATATATTTAGAGTTAGTGATGGAAGATTTATCCATGGTTAGGAGAGCAGGTAAAGGGATTTCATTGATGATTGACCTTTCTATGTCCACCCATACTGGGGTGTAGTCAGGGTCGGTTAGTAGCCAGTTAGATCCTTGCTTGCAAAGATACACAGTTTGATAGTTTCTAAAGTTTGGAAGGCCCAACACCCCTTTTTCTTTTGATAGTTGAAGTTTCTTCATGAAAATTCTGGGCCACTTTCCATGCCAGAAGAACATGTTGAAAATCTTGTAAATCTTGGTCCAGATAGAGAGTATCATAGGCCACATACTGGCTAAGTAATTTACTAATGGGCTTATCATCATTTTTAATGTCTCTGCTCTACCCCACCAGGATAAAAAGTTTGGTGACCACCCAACTAGTAACGTGGAAAATATTTTGAAGAGGGCATTTTCATTATTCTGAAGGGTGATGATTAGGTCTCTAGTGAAGTCTAAGCCAAGGTATTTGAAGCTATTTGGTTGCCATGAAGGGCCCGAACTGCCAATTTCTTTGTCACCATTGTTGTTTAGCAATTTTACCTCAGTCTTATCTTTATTGAGCTTGTAACAGATACCATGGAGAAGTCTTCTTTTGAGGACATAAGCTTGGTGATAGCAAACTCCTCATACTCGGAGATGACTAACATGTCATATGCGTAAGCTGTTATTTTGACCTAAACTGATAAAGGAACAGCTCTATTGCTAATAGGAATAGGGAAGGTGAGAGAGGACATCCTTGCATAGTTCTCTGTTCTAGCTTAATAGAAGAGGAGAGACTTCCACCTGGTCTAACTTTGGCGGAAGGTTTAAAATACAGCGCCATTATCATTCGGATAAAATAGTCACCCAGATTGAATTTTTCGAGTGTTGCTTTAAGGTAGGACCAGTCAATTTCGTCGAAAGCCTTTTCGCCATCCAACGTGATTGCCACTGTTGGGGAATCTGTTAGTTTAGCTTTCTTTAAGACGTGACATAAAGTTTGTGTATTATCACTACATAGTCTGTTCTTCAGAAATATTATCTGTGAAGGGTGAATATGTTTGGATAAATATTATTGGAGACATTTAGCAAGGATCATGGCATACATTTTGTAATCTATGTTAATCAGGGATATATGTCTGTCATTTGTAGGATGTGATGCATCCTTCCCTTTCTTGGGTATAACTTCTATGATAGCCTCTGTAGGTGTCCCATTAATCTGACCAGATTCCCTAAATTCGTTAAACATGTTTAGAAGAGGGGGAATCAAAGCAGATGAGAATGTCTTGTAGAATTTTGCATTGCACCCGTCAGGTCCAGAGGCCTTTCCTACTTTAAGGGCTTTTATCGTTTCTCCAGTTTCTTTGGCAGTTATTGGCCCATTGATTTCATCCTTGTCTTGTTCTGAGAGGGCAATTAGGTCACATTTGCTTAACTAGTTGTGTGCTTTAGCGATGTCTAAGTTGTAGTTTTTGCTATACAATGTTGTAAAAATTCTTATATATTTCTGCTATTTGTCAGGATCAGAATGAGTGACTCCCTTCTGGTCCAGTAAGGTCTTAACCGTGTTGTTTAAGAGCTTTGTGTGACTTGTTAACAGGAAAAGGACAGCGTGAGTAAGGTTGGGTCCAAGGGGCGATTAAAGTCACCCACAAGCATGTGCATGATGGTATCTGGAATGCTTTACATTTGTTTACTAAGATCTTCCCAGAAGACCGCATCATCCTTATTGGGGCATAGATGTTTGTGATGTAGAATTCCATGTTATGTTTTAACAGTTTTGTTGTGACCCACCGTCCCCGTGTATCGGTTGAACATGAGACAAGGTCTATGTTGGGTTTTTTGGCTACCAAAGTCAGGACACCATTTTTTTAACCTATTGCATCTGACCCGGCAACGTCGCTGTAAAACCTATTTCTAAGTGAGTTGAATTGTTTGGACTTATTTTTAGTTTTTTTAACAGGATGATGTCACCCCTCTGTTTGTGAAGATAGTCAAGAATCTTTCTTCTTTTGTTTAATATCTGTTTATTGAATACCAATAAGAAAAAAGAAAAGTTTTACATGTCGCAGAAATTCAAAGTCCAAGGTGGCAGAGCAACAAAAAGTGGGCAACAGCAGAAGCAAACAGATCCGGACCGCCACAAAGGGATAGATCTAATTATGTAGGTTGGAGGATACAAACATAATGAAGGCACAGTGACTTCCCGTATATAGGTTTCTTAATTTACGCCCTTATACAGGCACAATTCGCATTGCCCGTACATAGGCATAGAAATCCTACCCTTATTTATCATTATCCATGCTAACCAAATACAGGTATGGCCACCTACATCCGTCCATCCATTTCACAACGAGTTCCTGGAAAACCAGACTCTAAAGCCGTTAGGACTTACCCTTGCTTGGATTATTGATTTCTCTAAGAACTCATTTATTATAGATGAACATCTATTCCTTGGGGGTTCATTCATGACGTTCCTCTGCCCGACTTTTACGTCCATACTGACATTCCTAAACACCTTCAAGGTATAAATATACCTTCACTTGCCATGGCAATGCATGGCTACCTACCGACTGCATGACTGCATACTTGCACGGCTTGGCTGCGGCTCACTACGGCAAGTTCGGAAGGAATTCGAGTCCCCGTCTGACGCACTGACCAGACGCTGTCATCCTCCACGCAGAGAGTCCAGCTCCAGTGTTCTTGACTCCCCTTGCGGGGTGTTAGAGATCGACACCCGGAAAGAGATTCCAACCTCTCTCATTCTAAGGAATGGAGCAGACAAGAACTTAGAAGGACTCTTGGCTACTCTGGCAAAACTAAACTATAGCTAGCTATACTTTACAAAACAGCACCTACTTCTTACCTCGTACTACACCTAGGTTAGGTACATTGGGGTAGAATTAAATTAGAAGCACCAGATGAGTATTCACATTTTAGCCTGAGTTATCTATTTATGTATTTTTATGAACATATGTCATAGCTACAAACCATGCTATTGCAGTATTATCCAATCTTGCTGCTAACGCTGTACGTATTATACTTCGCATTCTGTCTTATGATTGTAGCAGTTCATATCTCTTGCACGAGAAATAAGACTGTTCAATAAACCCTTTTTATTGAAATGCCCGTCTACATATTTCTGTGTAAACTCTGTAGAAACAAAGTGTTAGGCATCAAGCCTCTTGCATAGTTCCCTGGAGTCCTAAAGAGAACTTTGGTGCTTGCTTTGTAGAAAAGGAACACTTTTGAGCAAGTCCCTAACCGCTATAACAGAGGTGGAGTTTGTAGACCTCCCTTCCTTTAAAAATTCTTACCTTCAGAGAAGGTGTGTTTGGCTTTCGGTTTCATGAACCTGACTCCACGCCCCTGACTCCACGCCCCCTTCTTTCAGTTTCCAGCGTTGTTGTCTCCTATCGACTACTGAGAGCATTTACCCGGTATTCCGTTTCTGTAAAACGGTTGTTAAAATCCTGAGTGTAGACGGTGCCTTTGTGTCAGCACGTTTGATTCCTCACACGTGACCACATTCTTTATGTTTGGGTGAGTGGTTGAGCCGGTATTATTCTTCTGAGCTTGTGGCCGCGTTCTGCTTCCTAAACTCAGCCGCAGCCACGTTTGTCCTTGATGTGGGGATAATTTGAATCCTGTGTCACGCTAAGTGCATTGGTTGGTGGTTTTTGTGCTCATGCGTGGTGCGCGTTTAACTTTCCTTTTCTTTTCTGGCTATTACTTGGCATTGAGCCACCGCGAAGTGCGCGATAGATTGGCCTTCACTGATTAAGCGCCGGTGAGGCGTATGTGGGCTGTCCTTGACTAGTTGTGCACTTGCCCTCCATATATATGTTTTTTTGCTCGTGAAGTGCTTTATTGGTAACTCTGTTTGGAGTTATATGACGGAGTTTTTGCTGTCATTTCTTATGTTGTGGTTTGGAAACATACAGTGTAGACTACCCCTATTGATGACAACCCTCCTGCCTGCTGAAGACTTAAAGAAGACTTTGTCCTGCACTGCGGTTTACTGAGAAAATTTCTTTTGGGCATCTGGAGATGTCCAGCTGGTAAGGGACTGTGTTTTTTCTGTAAAGCAAGCACTAATACTAATTTAATTGTTATACGGGAGGGAAGGCAATTTCTCGTTATTTCTTGTTTCTTTATAGGTTCACCTCTCCTGTTCTGTGCCCTGAGGGAATAGGCTAGGGGATTCGAAGTGTATTATCCTGGTTTTTAATCCCCACATCTTCAAGAGTCAGTCTGGAGATGTTAGTTTCCTGAATCTTCTCATCCATAGACAGTCTTTAGGAGTGTGGGGAAATTCTAGTTGTGTCTGTGGATTGAGTCCAGAGACATACCACAGGTTGGTGGCATCAGCAACATAAAGCAAGCACGATTGACTGAGTGATGATGTCATCTATTGTTTCCACGTTTCTGAGACTGTTCCGATTCTAAGGGAAACAAAGTTGTCATGTTTATGCAGTTGTCAGAAACTAATCCCTTCTTTATTCGAAAAGTTTCAAGTGACCTCTGACTTAGCTGGCACACACAAGTAAATACGTTTAATGTACTCGATAGAGACATACTGACCTCAGTACTATGTCAAATCTATAGTGTAAATTATTCCAATGCCCACAGCCTATCAGAGATACAGGAACTACACTACAAAGGGACAACCATAAAAAGAAAAGGGGCCTTCGCCACGCCCAAAGGGGATGCCACAGAGGGAGCCAGAAGGTGTAGATCTGGCTAAAGTTCCATTGCCCAGTATAAGGGAACCACAACAACAGAGCTAAAGAGTCAAAGAGATGGGCAAGACTAACAGGGTCAAGTCAAGGCGGGTCTCTCCACCCACATGGAGGATACAATTCGAATTGCGACAATGTTATTAATACACTTTGCTATATATAAATCAGAAGCCATCGTGTAGCAAGAGAAAGACAAAAGAAGAAAGAGAAACCTGAAATAGATGAGGATAGAAAGAAAAGGAACAGCGGAAGATACGTCCCTCAAAGGAGAAGTGAAAGGAAAAGAGGACAGGAGTGGATGCGCCTGAGGACTGGGGAGGATTGAAAAAAGCCAAAGCCCAGGGTGGAATCTAGTGATCAGGAGGCCTGAAGGGCTTTCCTGAGAGACCAGGCTGGTTACTCAGGGGTGCCCAGCCTCTTGCCATGGGAGATGGATTCCAGAGGATGATTGAATAGCTGTAAAGCCTGCAGCCTATGGGGCATCAGGCGGGAGTGTTCAATTTGAATGAGAGATAGTGTATAAGTGGGCGCCAGATGCAATCAAAGCATGTGTCAGTGTGGGTGTGGCGGGCCATAAGTAGTTCCAGTGTTAGGACATCCCAAAGCCGGAGAAACCACGCAGCAATAGGAGGAGGGTGTGTCCGCTTCCATCAGGAAGCAATGGACTGTCGCACAGCTCCCAGTAGGTGGAGGATTAGATACCAGTGTGCCGCAGACATAGCCTTCAATAGCCTTCACTATGCTGGGCCGAATGTCCAGAATCGCTAAGGACGGGTAGAAGGAACCAGGAAACCCACGACCTCTTTGATGTGACCGAGGACCTCCTTCCAGAATATGGTAAGACTTGGGCAAAACCACCAAATGTGTAGAAGACCCCTCTTTCAGTCAGGCATCGCCAGCAAGTTGGAGGAGTGTTCGGGAGCATCTGGTGCAGACGGGTGGGGGTATAATACCAACGTGTCATCAGCTTATAAGTAGACTCACGCTGGGAAATGCTACGGTACACCTAATGGATGTCCTTCCGCAAACGGTCCCAGTCCTCATCTTTCTTCTTTGGATAGGGTGGTTTATGCCCTTAACATTCAGTGAGACTATCTTGATGTTGTGTTGAGCCAAATCTAACGGAGAGGTCTGAGACATGATAGGTATCATTTGATCATACTGTGTTTCTCTCTACCTAGGGGGGGTCCTTTTGTAGTGTTTTCTCTTGTTATGGGGAAGGCATGGACCACTTTTTGTATACGCAGTAGAATCATTAAACACTCTGACGCTACCTTGGTTGGGATTGTGAACATATAGGGCACTCCACCGGTTGGGGTATCACCTGAATGAACAAGGATTTCACTGCAATTCATGACATTTGAATGATGAAAAAAAAAATAATAATAATAATACCAGCATGCACAGAAAAACAAAACAAGTACATAAGGGAAAACACCACAATCTAAACCTCTAGCCCTATTTCACGTGGCTGAGATGAGATGATGGCTGAGATGACCAAGAGATGACCAAGAGATGACCAAGAGAGTTTCATCTTTCTGTTGCGCATTTCTGTTGTGCATTTGTCAATGCGATGGTAGATCAAAGTGCTGTGGCAGGAGGCCAGGAGGCTGTGATGTCCATAAAAGATTCATCTTTCCAGTTGAGGAATCTTTTCAATGCTAGATGATCGGTCAAGAAGTTTGGAGATCCCTGAATTATGACTCAGTATTTGGCTGGGCCGGCAAAGGCAAACTGGTATTTCATGGCTCTTAGTCTGGAGCGAAGTGCCAGGAAGCCCCTTCTTGTGTCTACAGTTTCTATGCTATAATCCTGCGGGATATTGTGTTGTTTTTCCAAAGGATGTGGTTATTTTTCCCCATGAAGGAGAGGATTAGCTCTACATTCTGATAGCGGAGAGGTTTGCACACTATTGGTCTCAGCGCTTTCTGACCCGCATGTTTTCTGGTTGGTACTCTGTGGGCTCTGTCAAACTCCAGGGGTTTACTGAAAGTAAGGTTAGTGACTTGGGTAAACAATATTTTCAGAAAAGAGATGCATGACCTAGAAAGGTCTTCCTCACCCACTGGGTTTCTAAAGATTCGCAGATGTTCCCTCCTGTTTCTGTTCTCCAGGCCTGATAGCCATTTCGTGAGAGAGTCCATTGTGATGGTTAGGCACTGGAGAGATTTACTAATTTTATTTTCTGCATCTTCCAGTTGGCTAATTCTGCTTTCTGTTATTCTAACATTGGTGTTTCTGATATCTTGTCGGATCACAGAAATCTTGGTCTGCATCCGGTTTCCTTTATGGACTTATCGAGTTCTTGGACTTCTGCTAATTTACTTACGGTGGTATCCATGGTGGCACCGTTGGCCTGTTTGCCTTTAGTGGGAGAGTCAGGATTGGGCAGGTCCGCCTTAACTCTCTTGAGGTTTGTCTTAACCTCCTTGTCAGCCATTTTTGTGCGTGTACCGTGCTTCATCAGTGTATCAGTGGTATCCTTGACACCGACGGGGTGCCCTTAGTGATGTGCTTAGTGATGTCGTATTGACCTGTCGGGTGCAATGTGTAGTATGAAGTTGGCACACAAAGACTGCAATTGCCACTCTGATCTCTGATTCCATGGTGACCTCCATTACCACACTGATCTCCGATACCATGGTGTCGTCAAAATGGTTGATTGGTGCACCTGTGCTTTTTACTGTTTCACTGTTTCACTGCCTCACTTGTGACACTGTGAGATTAGTATGCCAGTATACCAGTAAGCCAGTACCAGTACTAATACTCCTGAACACCAGTGCTGAGTGCAGTATGTTGTATGTTAACGTCTGAGGCACTATAGAGAACTGAGATTGCGAATAACAAAGTCACTCAGAAAGCGCAGAAAACACCAAATGATAGTGAGGAGAATATTAATGATAGAAAGGCCTGGTTCTCTGCTGGTCTTCTAGTCCTCTAATTAAGTTTCTGGAATCTTCCTAGATCATTTTGGAAGCCATATTAGATAGAGAACTGAGATTGAGAATAACAAAGTCACCCAGGTAGCGCAGTTGACATCACTGTTAATTACACTGTTTATAACACGGTTGATAAGCACAGAAAAACACCAAACATCTGACTTTTTGTTGATTTTCTGGAATGTTCTTAGAACATGATAGAGGACATAGCAGGGTCAGGCAATGAAAGCTTGCATAGGTGTTGGTGCTGGTAGGCACAATATACACTCTATAGGTGCTCTATAGTAGCTGTGAAATAGTACCCTGAACTATTAAGGAGCACTAGGCTATACGATTCTGTAGAAAGCTGGTTGTACTGAAGTAGGTATAGTAAGTTTTGCAGGGAGTTTTGCACTGAAGCCTCATAACAGCCACCATTTTAAAATCAGGCAGAATAAGAGATTAAGCGTGCTTGCACTTTGTTGCCTCACTCACATTCACGGCTTTCTACAGCCATCCTGTCTATCCCGTGGCGTTAGAGTGCTGTAGAAGTTGTAGATATAGCAGGAACAGCAGCTTTAGCTGGTAAAGTCAGGATTTTTTGCAATTTGCCTCATTATGGCTGCCATTTTAGAATCAGGCAGCGCCAAGAGGGGTTAAACGTGAGGGATTTCATGTTTTTACTTCTTTTTGTTGATCCTCTTCATAGAGTTCATACCCGCGTTCACCGCAATCATCGTATTCTGTGTCCAGAAGCAGCCCGGTTGCTTACCTTGAGAAGCCTGAGCAGGGCACTCGTCATGGCCTCAGAAGCACAATGTTTGCTAGATGGAGTGGTGGACTGTTAGATAATACGCCTCTACGAAGCCGGTAAGTGGATCTTCAATGTCTTGACTCCGCTTGATTCCCCTGATTTTTAGCAGAGATTCTAATGGGAAAAATGCACTTAGAAACAGCATTAAGTATATATAAAGTCTTAATAAGGCTCATACTGGAAGGAGATGTAGGCTCAAGCCACCATCTCCTCCGCGATCCAAACCACGCCCCCATTTAACTGTAACTATTAAGCTTGATTGTGTTTGTGATGATTTACAATGTTGGTAACCTAATGATGGCGGGTGATTTTTTCCTGAAGGTGATTTTTTCATTACCCCTTGACACTTAGCAAGATTTGTGTTGTGGGTCCCCCACTTTGTTTTCTGCTTCACAATTCAGACTCCTAGAAAGGTCAAACAAGTCCCTTTAGCTTACACACACAAATTAATCTAGTCTACACAAATGACTCCGTCTTCAGCCAGGCTTTCGTGAATCCAGTGGCAAAGTGAGCAAGGGACTCACGTCTGAGCATACCCTGCCAACTTATGGCGAACAAAGCGGTGATGGAACAAAGAACGGTGAAGGAATAAACCCAGATCTGTTGACTGGGTGTGAGTGTTTGATTGGTTCAGATGCTTCGTCCATCACCACCCCCTTTTGTACCGCTTTGTTCGCCATAAGTTGGCAGGGTATGCTCAGACGTGAGTCCCTTGCTCACTCTGCCATTGGATTCAAGCAAGCCTGGCTGAAGACGGTTGTAATGCCAGAAACCGGTCCTAGGAAGCTTGTTTCCGGTCCAGGGAAGGCATGGCTTGGCAGTTCGGGCTGGACTGTTCCCATAAGGCACAGGGTCAGACTGATTTGCATATGATTCAGAAAAGGGGGTGGTGATGGACAGAGCATCTGAGTTAAACAGAACACTCATACCCAGTCAAAAGATCAGGGCTTGATCCATCATCGTTTTTTAGCTCACTGCACCATCCCAGCTCAGAACCTGGCTATATGCAAATTAGTCTGACCCTGGCCCAGTGCATCATGGGAACAGGGCAGACCAAACTACCAAGCCAATTCTTTACTGGAAAGGAAACAAGCTTCCGGGGACCGGTTTCTGGTCAAGTGTGGAAGGGTATGCTCAGATGTGAGTCCCTTGCTCACTGCACCATCAGGATTCAAGCAAGCCGGGCCGAAGACGGCTGTAATGCCAGAAACCGGTCCCCGGAAGCTTGTTTCCTTTCCAGTAAAGAATTGGCTTGGTAGTTTGGTCTGCCCTGTTCCCATGATGCACTGAGCCAGGGTCAGACTAATTTGCATGTAGCCAGGTTCTGAACTGGGATGGTGCAGTGAGCTACAAAACGGTGATGGATCAAGCCCTGATCTTTTGACTGGGTAGGAGAGTTCTGCTTAATTCAGATACTCTGTCCATCACCACCCCCCTTTTTGAATCATTTTGGCCACCACAAGTGTGGAAGGGTATGCTCAGATGTGAGTCCCTTGCTCACTGCACCATCAGGATTCAAGCAAGCCGGGCCGAAGATGGCTGTAATGCCAGAAACCGGTCCCCGGAAGCTTGTTTCCTTTCCAGTAAAGAATTGGCTTGGTAGTTTGGTCTGCCCTGTTCCCATGATGCACTGGGCCAGGGTCAGACTAATTTGCATGTAGCCAGGTTCTGAACTGGGATGGTGCAGTGAGCTAAAAAACGGTGCAGGATCAAGCCCTGATCTTTTGACTGGGTAGGAGTGTTCTGCTTAATTCAGATACTCTGTCCATCACCACCTCCCTTTTTGAATCGTTTTGGCCACCACAAGTGTGGAAGGGTATGCTCAGATGTGAGTCCCTTGCTCACTGCACCATCAGGATTCAAGCAAGCCGGGCCGAAGACGGCTGTAATGCCAGAAACCGGTCCCCGGAAGCTTGTTTCCTTTCCAGTAAAGAATTGGCTTGGTAGTTTGGTCTGCCCTGTTCCCATGATGCACTGGGCCAAGGTCAGACTAATTTGAATGAAGCCAGGTTCTGAACCGGGATGGTGCAGTGAGCTAAAAAACTGTGATGGATCAAGCCCTGATCTTTTGACTGGGTAGGAGTGTTCTGCTTAATTCAGATACTCTGTCCATCACCACCCCCCTTTTTGAATCGTTTTGGCCACCACAAGTGTGGAAGGGTACGCTCAGATGTGAGTCCCTTGCTCACTGCACCATCAGGATTCAAGCAAGCAGGGCCGAAGACGGCTGTAATGCCAGAAACCGGTCAACGGAAGCTTGTTTCCTTTCCAGTAAAGAATTGGCTTGGTAGTTTGGTCTGCCCTGTTCCCATGATGCACTGGGCCAGGGTCAGACTAATTTGCATGTAGCCAGGTTCTGAACTGGGATGGTGCAGTGAGCTAAAAAACGGTGATGGATCAAGCCCTGATCTTTTGACTGGGTAGGAGTGTTCTGCTTAATTCAGATACTCTGTCCATCACCACCCCCCTTTTTTAATCGTTTTGGCCACCACAAGTGTGGAAGGGTATGCTCAGATGTGAGTCCCTTGCTCACTGCACCATCAGGATTCAAGCAAGCCGGGCCGAAGACGGCTGTAATGCCAGAAACCGGTCCCCGGAAGCTTGCTTCCTTTCCAGTAAAGAATTGGCTTGGTAGTTTGGTCTGCCCTGTTCCCAAGATGCACTGGGCCAGGGTCAGACTAATTTGCATGTAGCCAGGTTCTGAACTGGGATGGTGCAGTGAGCTAAAAATCGGTGATGGATCAAGCCCTGATCTTTTGACTGGGTAGGAGTGTTCTGCTTAATTCAGATACTCTGTCCATCACCACCCCCCTTTTTGAATCGTTTTGGCCACCACAAGTGTGGAAGGGCATGCTCAGATGTGAGTCCCTTGCTCACTGCACCATCAGGATTCAAGCAAGCCGGGCCGAAGACGGCTGTAATGCCAGAAACCGGTCCCCGGAAGCTTGTTTCCTTTCCAGTAAAGAATTGGCTTGGTAGTTTGGTCTGCCCTGTTCCCATGATGCACTGGGCCAAGGTCAGACTAATTTGAATGAAGCCAGGTTCTGAACCGGGATGGTGCCGTGAGCTAAAAAACTGTGATGGATCAAGCCCTGATCTTTTGACTGGGTAGGAGTGTTCTGCTTAATTCAGATACTCTGTCCATCACCACCCCCCTTTTTGAATCATTTTGGCCACCACAAGTGTGGAAGGGTATGCTCAGATGTGAGTCCCTTGCTCACTGCACCATCAGGATTCAAGCAAGCCGGGCCGAAGACGGCTGTAATGCCAGAAACCGGTCCCCGGAAGCTTGTTTCCTTTCCAGTAAAGAATTGGCTTGGTAGTTTGGTCTGCCCTGTTCCCATGATGCACTGGGCCAGGGTCAGACTAATTTGCATGTAGCCAGGTTCTGGACTGGGATGGTGCAGTGAGCTAAAAAAAAACGTGATGGATCAAGCCCTGATCTTTTGACTGGGTAGGAGTGTTCTGCTTAATTCAGATACTCTGTCCATCACCACCCCCCTTTTTGAATCGTTTTGGCCACCACAAGTGTGGAAGGGTATGCTCAGATGTGAGTCCCTTGCTCACTGCACCATCAGGATTCAAGCAAGCCGGGCCGAAGACGGCTGTAATGCCAGAAACCAGTCCCCGGAAGCTTGTTTCCTTTCCAATAAAGAATTGGCTTGGTAGTTTGGTCTGCGCTGTTCCCATGATGCACTGGGCCAGGGTCAGACTAATTTGCATGTAGCCAGGTTCTGAACTGGGATGGTGCAGTGAGCTAAAAAACGTGATGGATCAAACCCTGATCTTTTGACTGGGTAGGAGTGTTCTGCTTAATTCAGATACTCTGTCCATCACCACCCCCCTTTTTTAATCGTTTTGGCGACCACAAGTGTGGAAGGGTATGCTCAGATGTGAGTCCCTTGCTCACTGCACCATCAGGATTCAAGCATGCCGGGCCGAACACGGCTGTAATGCCAGAAACCGGTCCCAGGAAGCTTGTTTCCTTTCCAGTAAAGAATTGACTTGGTAGTTTGGTCTACCCTGTTCCCATGATGCACTGGGCCAGGGTCAGACTAATTTGCATGTAGCCAGGTTCTGAACTGGGATGGTGCAGTGAGCTAAAAAACGTGATGGATCAAACCCTGATCTTTTGACTGGGTAGGAGTGTTCTGCTTAATTCAGATACTCTGTCCATCACCACCCCCCTTTTTGAATCGTTTTGGCCACCACAAGTGTGGAAGGGTATGCTCAGATGTGAGTCCCTTGCTCACTGCACCATCAGGATTCAAGCAAGCCAGGCCGAAGACGGCTGTAATGCCAGAAACCAGTCCCCGGAAGCTTGTTTCCTTTCCAATAAAGAATTGGCTTGGTAGTTTGGTCTGCGCTGTTCCCATGATGCACTGGGCCAGGGTCAGACTAATTTGCATGTAGCCAGGTTCTGAACTGGGATGGTGCAGTGAGCTAAAAAACGTGATGGATCAAACCCTGATCTTTTGACTGGGTAGGAGTGTTCTGCTTAATTCAGATACTCTGTCCATCACCACCCCCCTTTTTTAATCGTTTTGGCGACCACAAGTGTGGAAGGGTATGCTCAGATGTGAGTCCCTTGCTCACTGCACCATCAGGATTCAAGCATGCCGGGCCGAACACGGCTGTAATGCCAGAAACCGGTCCCAGGAAGCTTGTTTCCTTTCCAGTAAAGAATTGACTTGGTAGTTTGGTCTGCCCTGTTCCCATGATGCACTGGGCCAGGGTCAGACTAATTTGCATGTAGCCAGGTTCTGAACTGGGATGGTGCAGTGAGCTAAAAAACGGTGATGGATCAAGCCCTGATCTTTTGACTGGGTAGGAGTGTTCTGTTTAATTCAGATACTCTGTCCATCACCACCCCCCTTTTTGAATCGTTTTGGCCACCACAAGTGTGGAAGGGTATGCTCAGATGTGAGTCCCTTGCTCACTGCACCATCAGGATTCAAGCAAGCCGGGCCGAAGACGGCTGTAATGCCAGAAACCGGTCCCCGGAAGCTTGTTTCCTTTCCAGTAAAGAATTGGCTTGGTAGTTTGGTCTGCCCTGTTCCCATGATGCACTGGGCCAGGGTCAGACTAATTTGCATGTAGCCAGGTTCTGAACTGGGATGGTGCAGTGAGCTAAAAAACGGTGATGGATCAAGCCCTGATCTTTTGACTGGGTAGGAGTGTTCTGCTTAATTCAGATACTCTGTCCATCACCACCCCCCTTTTTGAATCGTTTTGGCCACCACAAGTGTGGAAGGGTACGCTCAGATGTGAGTCCCTTGCTCACTGCACCATCAGGATTAAAGCAAGCAGGGCCGAAGATGGCTGTAATGCCAGAAACCGGTCAACGGAAGCTTGTTTCCTTTCCAGTAAAGAATTGGCTTGGTAGTTTGGTCTGCCCTGTTCCCATGATGCACTGGGCCAGGGTCAGACTAATTTGCATGTAGCCAGGTTCTGAACTGGGATGGTGCAGTGAGCTAAAACACGGTGATGGATCAAGCCCTGATCTTTTGACTGGGTAGGAGTGTTCTGCTTAATTCAGATACTCTGTCCATCACCACCCCCCTTTTTTAATCGTTTTGGCCACCACAAGTGTGGAAGGGTATGCTCAGATGTGAGTCCCTTGCTCACTGCACCATCAGGATTCAAGCAAGCCGGGCCGAAGACGGCTGTAATGCCAGAAACCGGTCCCCAGAAGCTTGCTTCCTTTCCAGTAAAGAATTGGCTTGGTAGTTTGGTCTGCCCTGTTCCCATGATGCACTGGGCCAGGGTCAGACTAATTTGCATGTAGCCAGGTTCTGAACTGGGATGGTGCAGTGAGCTAAAAATCGGTGATGGATCAAGCCCTGATCTTTTGACTGGGTAGGAGTGTTCTGCTTAATTCAGATACTCTGTCCATCACCACCCCCCTTTTTGAATCGTTTTGGCCACCACAAGTGTGGAAGGGTATGCTCAGATGTGAGTCCCTTGCTCACTGCACCATCAGGATTCAAGCAAGCCGGGCCGAAGACGGCTGTAATGCCAGAAACCGGTCCCGGGAAGCTTGTTTCCTTTCCAGTAAAGAATTGGCTTGGTAGTTTGGTCTGCCCTGTTCCCATGATGCACTGGGCCGGGGTCAGACTAATTTGCATGTAGCCAGGTTCTGAACTGGGATGGTGCAGTGAGCTAAAAAACGGTGATGGATCAAGCCCTGATCTTTTGACTGGGTAGGAGTGTTCTGCTTAATTCAGATACTCTGTCCATCACCACCCCCCCTTTTTAACTGATTTGCATATGGCCATGTCTGAACTGGGGTGGCAGAGTGGGCTAAAGAACAGTGATGCATTAAACCTAGATCTGTTGACTGGGTGTGAGTGTTTGATTGGTTCAGATGCTCCGTCCATCACCACCCCCTTTTGTACCACTGTGTTTGTGTTTGCTACATCTTCCGTGGGCTGTGTGATTTATTGAGGTGTTACTTAATAATTGACACACACTTGGGGGAGGATGTGGTGAAAGCAACACCAACTCAGTGCAGGATCTTCAGTTCTACTTCAGTTACTGAAACAATAGTCCACACTTAGTCCCATTTACGCAGCCATGCATACAAGTGATCGATATTGTAGATACAGAAGGACATCATTCATCAGCATAATCATTCAAGCATTGTTGGTTGTGTTAGATAAATGCTTAAACAATAACCATATCCACTCCAGACTTTGAGTTGAACTTTAGTTTTAATGAAAATACTAGTTCACCATTGCTCTGAGTAATTGTCCATTGCTTGTTATATTTCACTATCAGGTTTTCTTTGTTGTGTAGTATTCTGGTCTCAATTGTTTTAATTTTTTAAAGCTATGATATAATAATATTTAACCCACTAACTCGTTTTTTTTTTTCAATTTAGTTGCCTGCGATGAATAATCCTTCTGATTAAAATCCTACAGTTGGAGGTCACCTATGTGAGAGTGGTACCTCACGTCTGATTCCTTCCCTGTTGTTAGCGCGTTTGCCTGCTACTACTACCATCACCATGGCACCTTGGTAAAACCCTGAAGTCCTTGCTTCGTCTATTCAGTAAGAGAACTATGGTTCGGTGTTTCTCTAAGTTTTTGTGGGCAATGTAGGCAATGGCAACCCCCTCTAGTGGTCAATAGTTGCAGACTGCAGAGACTAGGAGAGTAGTAGGAGTAGGACAAGGGTACCATATAGGCATAGCACATACCTAATTGGTGTTCTACACTATCAGCTAATTTTAAAAATAGGTTGTGGTAAAAGACAGCAGTGAAATGTAAACACCCCTAAAAACCTAGATTTGAGGCATAAATAACGTAACAAATATTTAAAAGTTAACCCACACAATAAAAAACTATGACAGGACAGAGGAGTCTCTGCACGACTTCTTAAATAAACAGCCAAGACGAGTGCCAACGAGTAGGATTAGGTAGCTCCACTAAACACCTGTCAACTCTATAATCACATAATATTTGTAACAGACTTAACTTACCTGTGAGTGAGGAGCATGCTTGCGATTTTGGAAAATGAATTAGCATAGATAGAATATGACAAATAAATAATTATTACTCAGCGAGTCCAGCAACCTACACACCGAGCAGGCCGTGCAGGTCCTGATCCCTATCCAGGATGTTGGCCCACCCGTGGGTAAGTTCAGCGTACCCTCTCCCAGTGCTGCTTCTGCACCTAGAGAGCGTATCTACTGCCAGGCCTGACGCCTGCTACCAGAGGGGAGGGGAAGTGGCGCTGCATATAAAAAATGAAAAAGCGCAGTCAGCTACACTTCTGAGAAAATGGTACTTGGCTGCACCCCTTCACGGCGCGGCCGACTGCAAGGTAGGTGGCGGCGGCTGGTTGGGCTAGTTTGGCACAGCCGCTCCTCTGCTCCACCATGTCACTTGGTTGGAGGAAGAGAAGAGTACAGAAAGAAAAGAAGGAAGGAAAGAGGGAAGGAAGGAAATGTCATGAGAACGTAAACCAAAAAAAGTACAAAAGTAATCAAAAATGACAAAAAACATAAAGTACACTAACACAAAGACACATGGAAAGATAATAATTAAAAATGAGGGGTAGCTAAATTAGAAAGAGGTAGAATTACACAGAATAAGGAAAGATTCAAAAGTAGGCCCCAAACACCATAACAGAGCAAAAAACAAGATGCCCATGCCCATGCAAACCACCTGGTGCCATTTGAGTGAGATTTCGGGCATAAGAACACACTTGCGTATATCGTGCAAATATTCACAGCGAGCATCTCTGCCCACTTGTGGAACTCAGCGTAGCGCTGCAGAGTTTTTTTGCCACTTCAAGGAGTTCCACATAGCACCACTACGCTATCTCATCCTAGGCCTAATTTCCTCCACAGGGCTTATCTTACCTCTGGCTTGATTAATGGATATGTTCAGACAACAGGTGTGACGTGTCTTCGAATTGGTGAGCTGGGGGCAGAGTTTTTTCATATGTTCCGGGACTGTCCTAACCTTTTGAGATTCTGGGTGTGATGATAAACTGTGTGAATAACGTCGCTCATCGAAATGTATTCTGATCCCCTACTACATGTCAATTGGGATGGATCCCACACCTGTCTAAATTTAAGGCTACTAATAGATTATTTGATTTGGCTATGGTACTAGCTAAACAGGAGATCACAATGCATTTGAAAGCCAGCCAGGGTCACAGCGTAGATAAGTGGAATGGTGAGCTTGTTAAGTGGGCTGGTTTAGAAAGTGGTGTGCTGCTCAGAGGCGCGAAAAGGAGGCACAGCTCTATTGCCATGACACATGCATGGAAGAGTTGGTGGGCTGCATGAAGGAGGGAGACCTGGCCACCCCGGAGAGCTCCCCCAGAAGTGTGGCCACTTAAGAGGAGGGTGGGATCTCAGGGACCCTTGTATGGTAGCTAGCCTTGATTTGGTTGAATCCCCTGTCCAGCACAGTCGATCGAAAGTATGTTTGAACACTGGAATTTTATCATATTGGGACTTCATGGCAAAATTAAATACCAAGATTGCAGATACACAGCACAGCTTTGTTTTGTTTTTTTATTTTTTAAGAGTAGGTTATGGAGTGGGCTTGTTTGTTAGAGGAAGGGCAATTGAGTTGGGGTTTATGTGGCTTGACTTGTATTGGCTAGGCCTTGCACTGCTTCCATAAGGGCTTGGTTACAACCTGAGGAGATGTGTTCTGAAGTATCATGTACTTGCTCTCTATATTAGAAACTAATAAACATTTTGTAGCAAAAAAATACTGCTACTACTGCTACTAGGCTACAAAGGCAGAACAAACTATACCCACTACACACAGACACATCATCAAGTGACAGTGATACCACCAGCAGACCACCAAGGACCAATATTCCACCATCAATTGAACCTTCACAAAATCAAGTACAAACGTCAGTACAAGCACACACATCAGGACAACCTTTTTTAGAGGAAGGCCACCTAGTCAAAGGAGATCCAGGAGGACCAAAAGAATAGGAAACACCAAACACAAGAAGTACCATGGAAGGGAAGAAAGAAAAAGCCACAAAACCTACAACGACATGAGTTTGGTCATTAACATATCAGATCAACAATTCAATGACACTGAACTACAAACATTACAAAAAGGAACTTCATACATTTGCATCACCAATACTAACCACTTGGAACTTGAAGTAAGCCTATTCAAACTCATGCGAAAATTACGATTACGACATTATTTTGAAAACATATTAACACCTCAGCCTACCTCAACAGACGGCTCTCCTTCTACATCCCCAACTGCCAGCTACGCTATGCCGACCTCTCACTTGCCACCCTCCTGCGCATCCGAAGAACAACAACTGGTGGGAGATCCTTCTCCCACCTCGCCGCCAAGACATGCAACACCCTCCCACTGAGCCTACGACAGGCACGTAAAGTTAATGTAAAATTCTGTTCAGACCGCATATTAGTTTGATTCATGCTACTTCACTTGCTTTGAGACACAATGCAGAACACGCCGATGCAGATAACAAGCAAATGCCCAGCCAAACTGACCGTTCAATATTCATGCGTTTATTTCACACTGATTTTAATCACGCTATATCGGCATCTTGTCTGTTTCTTCACGATTTAATGTAACCTGCGCCATAATACATAGTCGCATACTAGTTTAAACTACGTCGAGTCACCTGCTTTTAACACGGAGCTCACTGTAAATAAAAGACAGGTTCGTCACGATTCTGATTTAACATGCCACACCAGCATAGTTATTTTCTTCACCTCATTTCAACTAATGGATCCAGTACTATAACGTATGCTATGTCACTGCCACTGACATAATGTGAGACATCTTAACAGCCTCCCTCTCTATTTGGCATGAGTCAATATTACGCCAGGAAATGAATAACACAAAAAATATTGATAATTATGTGTATAGTCCCTCATCATATTCATGTTTATTATAGGACAAATCCCTGATGAAGGGTAATGATACCCGAAATGCATTGGATGTTTTACTCCATATACTATGAGTTACACAAAAAATATGAGATGAAAATATAAGATGAAGATATATAATGTATGAATAAAATACCTGAATTTATATTCATTCAGAAGCAACCTACTTACCTTTATTAACAACTTGAAGAGCCTATTAGAAGGATAACAGTAGTGCCCAGGGGGACACATTCCTTGTAGGAAGTGCAGTAATCAATAGTCCAACTTCACAGAGCTGCGAGACCGAAAACACAGAGCCAATGATCAGCCAAACAACTCCTGGCAACCCCCACCAGACATCAAATATAGCAATGGTTGTGGCCCAGTGAAAGCACAGGCAGGACCACAAACAAGGACATGAACATTTTAAACCAGAATCTAAAGACTCAAGCAGCAGTGCAAATGGGCAGGCACTGGGAAGCTTGCCCTTATATAGGAAAAATAGAAATAACTGAACAAAACCAGCAAAATTTGGACTATTTTGCTCTGGCTTCAGAATTACAGTAATGAACCAAAGTGTAAACCAAATAGTATCACCACATATTCAAAGAGCTCCATCAGCCACAACACCCCCAAAAAACTGATAACAAGAAGGTAGGCACTCTTATAATGGATACCACAAATCCGAATGAAAATAAAAAAAGTTAGGTGTATCCCGTCAAGTGGGAGGCTCCCCCAAAATTGCACTCTCCACCATAAAATCTCCAGTATCAAGCTGAAACACTGTAAAAGTATATGAGACCACAATGTGGACACAAACAAAAGCTATTCAAGCGGACATGAGTGACCCAAATTAAATAGATCAACATCAAATGGAGCATCGGAGGCCAAGGTAAAACCTAGGAATCACATTATTACCTTGTAATAACATCAGACCAATGGCTGCCCACAGTTGTCTCAAAGACCCATCAAGGGAAACAGTGGGCAGGTATAGCCCCCAGGATCAAGTCCGCAACGAGGGAGTCATAAGCCTGCCCCCTAATTCACGTCTACTGCCATCGTTAAATGACGACGCAATAGTGAACTGTCAAATTTTAAGATTAAATTATATTCTGAGTATGCCTCAGAAGACAAGTGGGATACTCTTAAAAGAGGGAATGTGGTGAAGCTCTATGCCAGGCCTATATTGAAGGAGTGGCCTTTCTCCCTCCTGACACTGGAGACATAAACAAATGCACCAAGATAACCTTTTTCAAGCCCGAGGCAGTAAATAAGGAATAAAAAACATGTAGAAAATTTCGGGATACAAGTTAGAGAAGTGACCACACTGAAATATCTTGCATTTCTAACAGCGAAGCACGATGGCCCAAATGAGACCTCATGTCAAGCTAAGGGTAATACCAACAAGCTAAGGACCACAACTAGTTACATTTTAAGGGACATTAAAGAGGGAACTAGAACCTTGCCAACTGGGGAAGGGAATTTAAAAATCATAGCAAACAAAGAATGAGGTGCACACGAATGCATTATGCAGGCCCAGGGTCAAAGACTGGGCCTGGCTCCCAAATGCTCTCAGGTTGCATCCCTAGTAATCAACTGTTAACAAACTGCATCTAAGTGACAAGCCCCAGCTTAAAAATGTTTTCATGAAAGCTATTGTTGTTATTGTTAATGACATTTATAGAGCTCTAACTACTTCCCGAAAGTGTCCTGGCGCTATGTGAGGTCCTGCCGGAGACAAAAGTGGAAGGGGTATCCATGAGATTAGTTAATAAAAAGCCATGTTTGTAATGCTTTCCTGAAGGCCAGTAGATTAGTCATGCATCTGAGGTGTGATGGGAGGGTGGTCCATGCTTTGGCTGCATTGGCTACAAAGCTTCTGCCCCCGAATTAGATTTTTTCACAAAGAGCACCATCACCAGTTTTCCGTCTGATGACTTTTCGGTACATACCAGCATAATCGCTGTTGTAAGTAGTCTGGCCCAGCTCCATGAAGGGTTTTGAAGACCAAGCATAAGGCCTGAACTGAGTGTGCTTCCTAACCGGCAGCCAGTGATTTTTATGTTTTTTTATCTCAGACGAGATTGAGACGTATTTTGGTATGCCAGTCAGGAGTCTGGCTGCCCCATCTAGCAGGATCTGTTATTTGTTCATCAGTCCTTCCTGGATATTGAGATATAAGCTGTTACAGTAATCCTATCAGGACATTGTTAACGCAGTGAATGTGTTTCTTTGGGTAACAGTGGCAATATTTTCCTACAAGATTTCAAGATATAGGAAGTGGATGACACCTCTGTGTTCACCTGGTTCCTAAAGCTAAGATTGCTATCAATCCACACTCCCAGGTTCTTCACCTTTCTAATGGGAGTGGGAAGGGGGCCCGAAGCATCCAGCCAATAGTCAGGGGTCCAGAAGTTGGGGTTGTTGCCAAACAGCACAACCTCTGTTTTACCGGAGTTGAGCTTTAGGCAATTTTGGACCATCCAGACCCCCACAGCATTCACACAGTCCTGGATCCGGGACGCAGTTCCCAGAAGCTCTTCAGGCCGTATAGACACCACAATTTGGGTGGCGTCCACGTAGGATGTCAGACTAAAGCCAAAGGATTCAATTAGGGGCGCAAATGAGGATACATGAATGTTGAAGAGTGTCGGAGTCAATGAAGACCGTTGCAGCACTGCACAGGGCAGTGAGAATGATTCATCCTCGAACTCGTCCAGTTCAACCGTTTGCGTTCTGTTGGAAAGAAAGTATTTGAGAAGATTCCAGGCGGTGCCCTGGACTCCAATCTCCTGCAATCCGTCTATCAGCAAGGCATGATGGACCATATCAAAGGCCTCTGAGAGATCCAACATGATCAATGCTGCCTTTCCTCCCTCATCCAGTATAGTCCTAATCTCTTCTGTGGACTTGAGGAAGCCCAGTCTCCGTACTGTGCCCCCTCTGAAACCGTACTGGGTTGGGTTCAGCACCTGAGATTCTTCCAGAAACACGTTGAGTTTTGCATTATTGTTTCTACATGATTTTCGCCAGGAGTGGTAATCTGGATATGGGTCTGAAATAGTTTGGGTCTTTAGCATCGAGGCTGGGTTTTTTGAGCAGGGGCAGGATGAAAGCCTGTTTCCAATCTCTAGGAAAATAACCCTCCGAATACATTGTATTTATGATGGCAGTCAGTATTGTCTTATTCTAGTTATCTATAGGTATAAACCACAATGATGTAGTGTCCAGTGGAAGAAAACATCATTTTTACATCGAGACGGGGCCCCAAAAAAGCTAACGTTTCTAAATCGTGGAAGTTCACTTGTACAGGATAGTTTTGCTTTAGAGTGCAAATAGCTGACGGTAATACCGGATCCAAAACTTCTCAACTACGTCGAGTATCATTCATTCTATCTTATCAGTGCATTGCCAAACTCAATAGGAGGAGTCTCTTAGTAAGCAGTCCGCCGATCTGATATCTGGGTTGGGTGTTCTAGATTTGCAAACTTGGAATACATCTGGGTGTCACTGGCCCACTTTTAAAATATCAGCATGTTTGTTTTGACCCCCACCTTGACCAGTGACCATGTAATCCTTACCTGTGAAGTACTAAGTATTTTCACCCTAAAATAAAACCCCTCGGCATTGAGGAACAGCTTGAGCTAGTCAAGAAAATAAAGTGTCTCATAATAAATCACGAACAATACAGGGGAAGTGGGGACAATTTCCTGGACACTCTCCGGCAAGTAAACAAAGTTATAATCACTGTAAACCTCTGGGAGTACCTATCAATAATTTAAAGGAAAACATAACTTGTGCGGGGAGATGGAAAAAGACAAGCCATCTGCAAATTCCAACTTAGCAGCCTAAAGGAAACATCACATAGTGATCCTGAAATGCAGTTTAAATAAAGCAATGAGGTAGTCCAGTAACGACAAGGGGGCAAATAAACAATAAAGGACCCGGGTTGCTATAATTCACCGAGAATATAGAAAAGACCATAAATGAAGCAACCAGATTGAGTTGGTGATATTATCACTTTTTGGTACCAGACGGCAAAGATACATCTTTAATAACTTCAACTCAAGTAGCCTTGGCTGTCAAGTCAATGAGTGCTGGTGTTGCGCTCGGCCCAAAGTGCATTCCAGTTGCAGTATACCAATGGGCGCCGTTTCAATGTGGCATAGTGATGGCACCTCTATTGCAAGAATACTGACTATGAGGGAAGTATCCCCGAGACATGGAGGGATAAGTCCTGGTGCTGATCAATAAAATAGGCTCACGATCGTGCTTGGGAACTACTGATTGATGACATTACTAGACGCTGAAGGGAAGGTCTGCGCCAGAATATTAAACCAAGAGCTTTAAGCTTTGGCCGAAGAAAAAAAGCTGATCCTGCTGTCTCAAATTGGCTTCTAAAATGGCTGTCACATATAGGAAAATATCATTTGTATTTATTTATTTATTTTATTTATAAAGTTTTATATAACGCAAACGTGACCCGCGAGGGTATCAGAGCACTTTACAGTATACAGTACAAGAACATAGATGTATGAGAAGGACTCGTTGCAGCACTTTGGAGCCCTGCGTGTTGGTGGGGAAGTCATGGGCAGGACCCAGAAACCGGCGATTACTGCGGCCAGGATCGGCCCGAGGGAACCACAATCCCCTCAATCCTTAGCGGCAGGAAGCCGCTCTGACCCGCGCAAGGAGGGGCATAAATCCACGGCTACCCCCCATGGAGCGGGGGACTCGTTGCAGCACTTTGGAGCCCTGCGTGTTGGTGGGGAAGTCAGGGGCAGGACCCAGAAACCGGCGATTACTGCGGCCGTGATCGGCCCGAGGGAACCACAATCCCCACAATCCTTAGCGGCAGGAAGCCGCTCTGACCCGCGCAAGGAGGGGCATAAATCCATGGCTACCCCCGGTGGAGCGGGGGACTCGTTGCAGCACTTTGGAGCCCTGCGTGTTGGTGGGGAAGTCAGGGGCAGGACCCAGAAACCGGCAATTACAGCGGCTGTGATCGGCCCGAGGGAACCACAATCCCCACAATCCTTAGCGGCAGGAAGCCGCTCTGACCCGCGCAAGGAGGGGCATAAATCCACGGCTACCCCCGGTGGAGCGGGGGACTCGTTGCAGCACTTTGGAGCCCTGCGTGTTGGTGGGGAAGTCAGGGGCAGGACCCAGAAACCGGCGATTACTGCGGCCGTGATCGGCCCGAGGGAACCACAATCCCCACAATCCTTAGCGGCAGGAAGCCGCTCTGACCCGCGCAAGGAGGGGCATAAATCCACGGCTACCCCCCGCGTCCCACTCCCTAACACTCCTAGCATTGTAACACCTAAAGTATGCTCCAATGTCTCCTTACTGGCCTCATTGGAAAGTATGATAAAGACATTAATTTCGCCATTAATTGACAAAATGACCAGTTTAGGGGATAGGCTTTCAGGGGTTGAGGAAGCAATAAAGGCTAACTCCCTACTCTTAAGAACCAAGGCAGAGCCTGTTCACCCACTGCGTCCAGCCCCCACAGAACACCATAATACCACCATACAAAGTAAACCAACCCACATCCAATCGGCAGCTCTGCATAGTAAAAACATAAATCATCCCAAGCTAGCAACAACCTCACGGAGTTCTCAGCCTAGAAAAGTCCCAATTAAAGAAACGACACCACAAACGGGATTGGCGGCAAAATGTGATAACTTGCCACAAAAAAACAATCATTTACATTTGCCGCCAGAGGCCGCGCACATTGTGTGCGTCCTCTCGGGTGTACCAGAAGTCCCAAGGGGAAAATACGAACACAATGAGGACTTAAGAAACAAGGTAGTCTTTTGGCTATCTAACAATAGACCTCTCCCATCAAACATTGACGGTACCATACTTAGCGTCAGACGGGCGGGCTGGTTAGGACCTCTCGAAAAACACATTGCGGGCGATCTGGTACTTGTTAAATTTAGGAACAAGCACGTTGTCTCATACCTTCAATCCCAACACCCACAGCTAAGAGATGGGCCCATATCCGTTTGGAGTCTAGCTGATTTCTACCCCAGAACAACCTATGGCACATCGTTTCGCTAAAACAAACAGTATTAGAATAAAGACTTTGAAATTGAAAATTTAGTAGGTATTTTAAAACAGTCAAAGTCTAAATGTGTTAAGTTGGCATCGTTTTCTTTTTCTCCGAAGGGTTAATGATTTCCCACACTCTGCTTTGTATAAATGAATTTTATTGGGAATTCCGGTAAGGTCGAGGGTCTTCGAGGGGATAGTGCTGACAGTGCTGATATTTGTATAAATTGTATAATTGTGGGGATTATGAATTGTATTTTGAATGTATGAACTGTTTTATGCACTTTTATGGTATAATTAAATACCGAATAAAGTTTCTAAAGAGAAGGTATACACACATTCAAATGTGTCAATTCGTACAATCGAGATATGAAATAAATGGATTACAAACACAGAGGACCGGGAATCTTCAGGACGATGTGCAATATACCGTTATTGAACATTAGGTGATTGTGCTAGCCAACAAAGATAAAAGCCAACTAAGCTTTACACTACATACAGTTATTGACCATTAACGGCTGTGGTATTAAACCTACATAAAAAGTCTTATTCATTCCAAAAGAGGTAGGCAATGATAAGAGAGTCTTATAGATGATACAATGACGTCTAGTATTAAGACTTAGGACGTGAATTTGTTCATTAGTAGTATTTTTACTTATTTTTTTAATGCGGTAAAGGAAGAGATTCCTCGCACGGCTGGAGGTAAGTAGTTCCAAATCTTTGGAGCAATCCCTGAGAAAGCTCTGCAGCCAGTTCTCTTCTTATGAAGGATTGAGGTTTCAGAAGTAACGTACTCTCACTTCGTAGTTGTCTGCAAACTCCAGACCTTTCCAGCTTTAGAAACAAGTAACTGGGTGTATTGTTATGAAGTGCTTTGTGTGTCATGCTGTCCACTTTTACGTGAATTCTTGCCTTGTAAGGCAACCAGTTCAGGGCTTTCAAGGTTGGGGAGATGTGACTGTTTCTTTTGGTTCCTGATACCAGTCTAGCCGCAGCATTCAGTGATGCCCTCAACGGAGCCAGCTTGTATTTGGGGAGACCACAGAGAGTGGTGCTTCCGTAGTCTAATCTTGGCAGCACTAGGGCTTGTACTGCCATTTTTAGATCAACCTGAGGGAGGAAGGGTTCGAGTTTCCTTAGTGTACTCAACTTGTGGTTAGCTCCCTTTGTGGCATTAGAGATGTGCGAATGCATATTCAGATGTTCCTAGTGATTTTGCTGAGTCAAGATGCGGGGAACATAATCTATGGAGGTTAGGTGTTTTAACCATGAGTCTAACTTCGGTGTGTGGCTCGGTGCCAAGATGAGGATGAATTCTGTTTTTTGGGTATTCAGCATGAGGTGGTTGTTAGTGAGCCAGCTTTGAGTGTTCAGTAGAATTGAGTTGAGGACAATGAAGTCTTATGGGGTGGAGATTTTCGAGTACAGCTGGGTGTCATCCGCGTACAGGTGACATAGAATGTTTGCAGATTTCAGTACATTCCCAAATGCTCAATTAGGAGGTTGAAAAGAATGGGTGATAGGCCTGATCCCTGAGGAACACCCAGGGTGACCACAGAGAGTTGCGAGAGTGAATTCTTCATAGTGATTCTTTGAGATCTGTTATTCAAGAAGGAGAACCATTGCAACACTGTGCCCGAGAGGCCCATCCTTCATTCCAATAGGGACAGGAGGTTGTCATGCTTGACCGTATCGAAGGCGGAGGACAGGTCAAGAAGTATCAGTAGGCATGATACATTGCGGTCAAGCATTTTTAGTATGTCATCCATAATGTGTGTGAGTGCAGATTCTGTGTTGTGACTTTAACAGAAGCCGGATTGGTGACTGTCTAAGAGGTTCTAATTCTTAATATGGTTGCATAATTGAATTTGTACACATTTCTCCAATAGTTTCGCCAAAGTGGGGATGTTGGATATAGGACGGTAGTTGTTGAGATCAGATGGAGTGGCATCAGCTTTCTTTAGTATAGGAGTGACCTGCCCTATTTTAAGGCAGTCCGGAATGTCACCTTGACTCAGGGAGTCCATAGCAGTACGGTAGATGTTTTTAAGATTTTGAACAAGGCAGGAGGCAGGGGGTTAGAGGAATGATTATAGGGGTTGATTGCTTGAAGAGTGTTGTCGAATATTTGTTGAAAGATCTGCGAGAAGGTGTGTCATGAGACATTGTTTTTTGTGACTTCCCCAGGGTTATTTAAGTGTACTTTGAATAGAGAGCCGCATTTAGAATCTTGGACCAAAGATTGCGGGAGCGCCATCTTGGATTGGATGTCTAGCTTGATGGTCTTAGTCTTTTCTTGGAAGAAATTTGCCAGCACATCACAGGTAGGTGTAGCCAGGTCGTTTAGTTCCCTAGCGTTAGTCGTCTTGCATAATTGTTGCTTGACAGATTTCAAAGAGTTTCTTTGGCTGGTTGAAAGCTTGGTTCAGCTTGGTTCCGAAAAAGTCTGCCTTTGCCTTAAGAATCTTCCTATTGTATGAATTCCTTAACCCTCTAAGATGCCCAAGGTTATCAATGGTAGGAGCAGATTTCCATAGAAGCCCTGCAGCTCTTAAATGCCGTTGCTCCAAATTCAGGGCCTCATTAAACCAGGGTTTGGAAATTTTGGTAATAGACGTTTTTTTCTTGGAGGGGCGCTGTAGAGTCTAGGATTTCAAGTAAAGTGGAATAGTGTAAATGTATGTAAATGTAAATGTATAGGCATTTATATAGCGCACTACTTACCCGTAGGGTCCCAAGGCGCTTCGACCGCTGCGAAACCCTTCCTGGCTTCCCTGAGAGATGGTCCCTTAATGGGTATCTCCAGGGTGAGACCAGGCATCCCCGGCGGTCTGGTGGGGCCGTTAGTGAAGATGAGGCAAGCTAATGCCCAGAGTTGCCGAGTGTGAACGCTGATCAGAGTGGGCACCGAGGCGAGAGAATTATCGAGTCCGCTGACCCTGGTCCAGAAACCTGCCGTGCCGGGAATCGAACCCTGGTCCCGGGCCGTCCTCTGCTCTCGGGTCTGCCGCCTCTAACCAGTGAGCCACACTACTTCTCTAGGAGATGGTTGTGAGGTCATGTACATCGGTCATGTCCGTCGTGAGGGTAAGGGCGGAGTTGGCTGACTTTCCTGACCATGTAGCGCTAGTTAGGGCATTTCCACTTAAATTGGCTTTTGCTAAAATCCAATTGCTCCAGTATGCGGATGATGAAATGCTTTTAGACCAAACACTGATCGGCCTCCATTGACTCTTCCAGGCGTTCACAATTTACTGCAAGGCCAATCACCTGAAAGTGATTACAGCAAAAACAAAGGTGATGATAATCTCCCGTCAGCATGTAAAAAAGGGGACATGGTTCATCAAACGAAAGCTGAAAATAGCTACCTCAATGCACAGCGTAATATCCATTCATTTACATTATCAGTCCAAGGCGGGTTAGTGCTTTTACATGAATAGAATTTATTCACTATAAATGTTGTATGTAATCCACATAAATTCAAACTGAAAACAGTAGAATTGAAGACTCCAAGTTATATTCCAAATTAGTAATCCCAATGCATTTTGGGCTACGGGGAGCCCTTCATCATAGGAATATGACATTCGCATGAAGCGAAGGAAAACGATGATATTGGTGAAAGATACTGTTGCTGTAAAGTGTGGCCGTGTGAATGAATTACTATCTGCACTGCCCATTGAAAAATTGTAATTGAATTTGAAGAACTGATTTTACATGCACCTTGAAAAAGCGCACACTAAACGATTTTAGTTTAGGTAGCGCGACCCATATTTTTAAAAAGACACTGCGCCGATTGATTTTACTAATTTGCACTGTGTACTATGTGACATGTAAGATTTTGATTGCTCCACTCACCATTTATTGACTCCTGCTGCCCCGGTCCACCGCAAGCGCTAGGCTTGTTTGAGTGGAGGGCGCAGGGAGGTTCCTTCTTCCGGCCTCCCGGCCGTGGCAGGCACCGATTGGCTGAGCGGACAGAGGCGGAGCTGAAGAGCCCGTCCTCTACATAAGCCTGATGCCCTCTATGACGCGCAGCGAGTACGCGCTGCGACCGCGCCATAGCCGCGCCAAAGACAAGCCTAAGACCAGCCCGTCTGGGCCCGTCCGGGACAGGACGGGGCATGGGGCACAGAACAATACCCCATTGGCGCGGCATAATACAGGTATGAGCTCTGCATATCTCAAAAGCCTGCGCACAATAAAACACAAAGATTGCTGTGTACTAATGCCCTCTCTTACCAGTGGCACTTCGTGCTGTAATTGCAATTTGAGCCTGTCTAATTTTCAGCCCCACCCTGACCCTTTACCCATCAAGTTCACACCTAAACTGCGAGCAACCCCAAAGACTCGTGAATTCTCCTTCTACAGTGTCAACTGCAGATCCTTACCACAGCACAAATTTGACATTTTTAATCTTTTAATGGACAACAAACCAAGCGCCCTCTTCCTAACAGAAACATGGCTGCATGACAGCGCTGGCCCTGACATAGCAACCGCACTTCCCCCTGACTATGCCATAGTCAGGAGAGACAGAGAAGGTCATATAGGAGGAGGAATCGCTATCATATTCAAGCGGGACATTACATGCACGCTTGAATCCATCCCCATCCCTGACTGCGAAGCAGCCTCGTTTAAAATTTCCCTTAACCCTAATTTTACGATCTCTGGCATCCTAATATACAGGCCTCCTGGATATGCCAACCCCTGGGCTGCAAATCTGATAAATTACATTACTCCCTTTCATCTTGCCTCAAAAAACTTCACTCTTCTGGGAGACCTAAATCTACACTTGGACGATCCCCTAAATACGGCTTGCACTAACTTACTCGATGATCTAGCAGCCTTAAATTTAACCCCAATTAACACTGGGGCTACCCACAAGGCGGGGCATCTGCTTGATCCCGTTTTCACAAACATTCCTCAACTCTCCTGGCTAGACACGACTCCGATTTGCTGGTCAGATCATTACCTTATTCATTTTTGTCTAAAATTACCGACATCTCCGATAACAAACACCATCCGGCCCCCATCTATGATAAGGAACTGGAAACTTCTAGATATGAAGGAACTTAATCATACTCTAGAAAGGCAGCTTCCGGGTCCAGTCACTGACATAGAAAATATTGCCCTGGCCACTCACTCCTGGCTAGAAAACGCCGTCGAAAGATGTCTTCCCCTATCCCAAGTAAAAAGTAATACCCACCGCCCCCCGGCTCCTTGGTTTAATGATTCCCTGAAAACCATTAAATCTAAATGCAAAACCCTCGAAAGAAATTGGCGGAAAGACTACGCTCATGATAAAAAAATCACGTACCACAAAGCCAGAAACGAATACCACTCAGCTTGCAACAAAGCCCAAGCCCTTCATGTGGCCAAAACCATCAATACTGCGCCAAACAAAGCGAAAATGCTATTCAACACGGTAAAGAACCTCGCAGGGGAAAAAACGGCTGCATCGGCTCACCCTTTAGACAAAAAACAATGCCAAGACCTTGCCTCCTTTTTTAATGAGAAAATTGAGAATATCATCTCTGGCATTAGGAGTAACCTCCCTACCCGTGACCCTGGTGAATCAACTCCCTCCTGGCCAAATGACATTAACATCATTGAATCTTGGCCTCCTTTTACCATAGAATCACTTGTTTCCACCCTAAAAACTGTTAAATCAGGTTCCCCTCGTGATCCGGTACCCGCTTCCGTTCTTAAAAATCTGGACGTTCCTGCCCTGTCCATCATTGCTGAAACTTTAAACTCTTCCCTTCAGCTCGCCGCTGTGCCCTCAATATGGAAACACGCCATGGTAAGTCCACTTTTAAAAAAACCCACGGCAAATCCGGAGCTCTCCTCAAATTACCGGCCGATCTCACTCCTCCCTATTTTTTCAAAATTATTGGAAAGACATATTCACTCTGCCCTCACCCTCTTCACCGAAGAAAACTGTCTTCTCCATCCATCTCAATCTGGGTTCAGGGCCGGCTTCTCTACTGAAACTGCCCTACTAGGAGTTACCGAAAACATCAGGAAACTCCTAGACGATGGTCAGACAGTCGCACTCATTTTACTAGACTTGAGCGCGGCTTTCGACACCATCTCCCACTCCAACCTCCTGGCCACCCTGGGGAGAAATGGCATCAGGGGGGATGCACTAAAATGGATTGAGTCCTTCTTGTCACAGAGAACCTTCCAAATTACATCCTCAATAGCCTGCTCCGATACAATGAGCGCCCCCCATGGAGTACCACAGGGCTCCATCCTAAGCCCCCTGTTTTTCAATCTCTACCTCCGGCCCTTGGCTGATCTAGCTGACGAATCTGGCCTCACCCTCATGACATACGCTGATGATTCTCAAATCATCTTCTCCCTGTCAGAAGCAAACCCACTTATCCCATCTCGTCTCAAACAAGGTCTCCAAAACATCTTCAGTTGGATGTCCGCACACCAGCTGAAACTCAATGGAGACAAGACCGAGGTCCTCCTTCTGGGGAAAAACAAAGACCTCTGGAACGCATCTCACTGGCCCTCTGAGCTCGGTTCCATCCCCACTCCCGCTACTCAAGTTAGGAATCTGGGAGTCATCATCGACAACACCTTGTCCATGAAGCAGCAGGCTAACAGAGTGGTTGGCCTCTGCTTCACCATCCTGAAATGGTTAAGGAAGATCCTTTGGATGCTGCCCCTTGACACCCAAAAGTCCGTAGTCAATGCACTTATTACATCTAGGATTGACTACGGCAACATTCTCTACCTAGGCTCAAACAAAGCTGTCATTAACCGACTACAAGTGGTCCAGAACTCAGCGGCTAGGCTACTCTGTAATATCCCAAAAACCTCCAGTGTGTCCAGCCACCTAAAAGATCTACATTGGCTCAGGGTGGAAAGCCGCATCAGGTTCAAAGCCCTGAGCTATATGTTTAGGATCAAATCTGGTACCGCCCCTAAATATCTCCAAACCCTCGCCACTCCCTATACCCCGGCTAGAGCACTACGTTCTCAAAATGCTGCAAACTTTTCCACCCCGAAGTTTAGACTTGCAAGAATGGGAGGAAGATCTTTCGCTGTCATGGGGCCCACACTCTGGAACAAACTCCCCCCCCATATCCGTAAAGAAGACAGGTACAACATCTTCAGAAAACAGCTAAAGACCTGGCTCTTCCAGAAATAATCCACCGTCATTTACCATCCTCCTAAAAAAATTGCTTCAATTCTGTCATCGGCGCCGGGAAACCCTTGTTGGGTAGCTGCGCGCCATACAAATGGAAAAAATAAAATAAAATAAAATAAATATAAAAACCCCTAAAAAATGAAGCAGAAAAGCTGGAGTCACTGAACAGCACTGTTCGAGAGCTTGACATCAGGCATTTGTAGCAAAAATCCAAACACATTGTTCATTTGTAAATGCCAGGAAAGGATATTCTGGTGGTGTCATAGTGATCTGTCATGCAATCCTGAAATGTGTTTACCACATGCTTGTTAGTTAACATGCTCATGTGGGTTAACCGGGTGGCAATATCCCATTGCTTAAATGGTGAAAACACCAGTTGAAAAAGTGCTGTTCACAACATGATTTAAAAGTGCTCAAGAGGTAGGCTTGTGCTCGTAAATAATGATGAAATTATGAAATAAGCACCTCATGCTGTTAGGCAGTGCTCTTGAATAATGGTCTGCGCTAAAAAAACCTGGTTCAAAAATATATACTAAAAAGTGCTCGTACTTGAAAACACGAGTTGGGCAAACATGTTTGCGCTCTGATACCCTTGTTCGCGCTATATAAAACTTTATAAATTAAATAAATGTTTTGCCAGTGTGTTGGCACTCTCATGTGAAAGCTAGTGTTTGAACTTTTGAAGACGCGATTAAAACAATGTAATTTTGCCAGTGTTGTGCATCTTACCGGTAAATCAGTGTTCTGAAATAACAATGATCAACGAGTCGGATTAAAAGTATTTTACAGGTGTTGGTAATGCAACAAGTTCAAGGATTAATCCTCGCTCGGTGGTTCATGCTTAGAAAAGTGTAGCATGGACGTTGAATCGTCCAATAAATATTCAAAAGTGACAGTGATCAAAAAAGCGAAAACTGACTAATACGTGTAGTCAACAAGTGGTGCTTAGTGTGGCGGCCATCATAAAATGTGCAAACGGTGTTATGCCTAATGCGTGGTCAACGGATAAAGATTGGAAAACAAAGGATTAAAATGTTATTGATTTCTAATTGGGCAGTAATCACATTTCATGAAATATTGATGGTATGAGAAAAATATAACTGGTATATACATAACATGAAACAAAGTCACTTAAAGGATGCTATGATATTGGGAATTGCACAGTGAGGAATGGGTAAATGTTAAACAGGGGGCTAAACAATTAAAAAAAATGCATGAAGTATAATCAATGATAAAGGAAGTATGCCAAGTTTCTAAAGTGCATTATTGCTTAGGATATCATCAATTGACAGTGCGCCATGAGGTAATACTCGGTCAATGTAACCATGATTACAGTCATTGAGATCGTGATGATCATGTCCCTCCGTTGATTGATTGACTATCAAGTGCCCTGGAACATTCAACATTTGGCATTGGAAAGTGATATCAGTTTACGAGTTAAAGGAAACAACTGTCATCAAGGGAAAGGCCATAGAGGTGGTGATCACTTACAAATACATGTGAGTTTGGTTAGACCACAGGAGCCATGTAACAGCACATATCACAACTAAACAGAGGTTAGGCAAGTCCCTTGAAGGGGCCTTCTGATTGCACAAGCTCTGATGAACCGGGGTCATGGACGTTTGGCCTCAATGCTCTATGAGCCAGTGTTCCTGCCATCATATATTTCTCTGCCCCTTAACCTTACCATGAAACAGGAGTTAATGGGTCCACATTTCTGTCTAGTCCCGCTGAAGTCCTACTGGTGTGGATGGAGGAACCTTTAAGAAACAACAGGCGATGTCACCTCTGCACCAATGTACAGGAATCATTGACCAGCATGCTATGTATCTGTGAAGAGTTGATCCCATTAAATGAGTTTAAGCATTCAACCAATTTGGTGCATCTTGAATATCCAGACATGCCAAGAAGCAAAAGAGTACTTCCGTGAGCGACCCTTGACCCCACCAAGTAGGTCGCTCCCCTTCCGCACATCACCGCCTGTGTGTCCCTGCCCCAGCTGCGGTACTGAGGAAGTTCGAGGCCCTCCACCACCCGCAGGCTACCACCTGCGACTCATCCCTGGTGGCCAGTGGTAAGCAGTAGGTTTGTTCAGCTTGTTTATTGTATTACCTGTATTTCATTGTTGTGTCTGTGACTGCTGTTGTTCTGTCTTCCCCCGCTGCCTGTTCGTGGTCCGTGCCCGTTTTCCTCTCTCTGTTCCCATCACTGTGCCCCGTGTCTCTCAGCCTGGTTTTTCCTTCTGTACACCTCGTTGCACCCTTGTCTCTGCCCGGTTTTTCCTTCTCTACCCCTCGCTGCCCCATGTCTCTCTGCCCCTTTTTGCCTTCTGTTTCTCAGCTGCCCCTGTATTTCTGTGACCTTTTTGCCTTCTGTGCCACTCATTTCCCCCCTGTATTTCTGTGCCCTCTTGCCTTCTGCAACACTCGTTTTTCCTGTATTTCTGTGCCCTTTTTGCCTTCTGTGACACTCGTATTTCCCCAGTATTTCTGTGCCCTCTTGCCTTCTGCGACACTTGTTTTTCCTGTATCTCTGTGCCCTTTTTGCCTTCTGTGACACTCATTTTTTCCCTGTATTTCTGTGCCCTCTTGCCTTCTGTGACACTAGTTTTCCCACATTATTTGTGCCCTTTTGCCTTCTGTTCTCTTACTCAACCCTCACCGCTCCGCCACTGCATCCCCTGCGACCCTGCCCCCCTGACTGCCCACTCGCCTCCCGCCTCCCAGCTGCTCCTCAATCCCACCTTCCCATATATGCCGGCCGCCGCGTGGTCGCTGTGCAGCCGGGCGCAGCGGGCGTGCATGACCGTGCCTGGACCGCGCCCATCGCCAGAACCTCTGGCCCCCACACCCGCCACGACGACTGCCGCCACTACGAAGCCAGCACTCTGCACCTCCTTCAAGGCTGCCCCTAAATGCACACACGGTCCCTTTACCTACCGGAACTGCAGCTACACCAGCTTCAGAGCCGACAAACCACCCGCCAAGAAAGGCCCCAACCAACTCCGATGCATACTACTGACCACCCGCTCCGCACGCAAACACGCCGACGAGCTCTGGGATCTGCTCGACACAACATACCCAGTTGCCGCCTTCCTGACAGAGACCTGACTGAACGATTCCTCCGAACCCGACATCACCATAGCCATCCCAGATGGCTACAAGATCACACGCAGAGACCGCACCAAGAGAGTCAGAGGAGGAATCGCCATCGTCCACAAGAACAGCATCAGGGTCTCGACTAGCACCGATGACGCGCTCAGCACCGCCGAACATAGGTACTTCCAGAACCACACAGACCCTAACCCCACCCTCAGAGGCACCCTCATCTACCGACCCCCCCGAACCCCGTCCCCGGTTCAGCGACTCCATCGCTGACTTCATGAGCATGCACGCCCTGACCTCCACTGGCTACATTCTCCTCGGAGAACTGAACTTTCATCTTGAGAACAACAACGACAACAACTCCACAACCCTGATCGATAACCTTGCCAACCTCGGACTGAAGCAACTAGTCACAACACCCACCCACTCTGCAGGCCACACCCTCGAACCCGTCTTCTCCTCAAGCCCGCATTTCTCCATCAGCTCACCACCAAACTCCTCTGGAACGACCAACGCTGAATCCACTTCGCCTTCCAGAAACCCACCACACACCACCGCACCAGACGCTGGATCGAGGACTGCGCCAACACCCATGCCCCGCTGAAGAAACCCCCCCCACAGTACACCGGCAAGGGGGCCAGCTGGTTCACCCCAGAACTCCTAGCTTTCAAGCTAGCCTGCCCAAAACTTGAGAAAAAATGACACAGTGACTAATCTCCGGACAGCCACGCAGCACACAAGGACGCCATCTGCAACCACCACCACCTCATCAGGGCGGCCAAGAGGACCTCCTTCAAAGACCACCTCGACAACAATGCACATAATAGCAGGAGCTCTTTAACATCGTGAAGGAACTCTCCAACCCCGACTCTAACACCGACATCCCGCCGTCACAATCCCTTAGCGACTCCCTCGCCACCTTCTTTGACCTCAAGATAACAGACATCTACGACAGCTTCAACACCCAGACAACCCCCACATTAGCAATACAACACACCCTCTGAACACCAACGACCATGACCCCCTGCTAGCCTGGGCCAGCGTGAACGTCGATGACACCATCAAGACTGTTAGACTTGGCATCTTTGGCATGGTTCCCCCCTATCTTTTTGCCTGTACCTCCTGTATTTTTGATGCTGTGCTGGATTTCATTTTTGCTGGTTTAGATGCTTTGGGCACTTTGCCACTGCTGTTCAGTGTCAAAGTGCAAGTTCTCCCTGTGTAGATTGATATTGTGATTGGTTATCCATGATTGGCATGATTGTGTCACCAAGAAGTCCCTAGTAAAGTGCACTGAGTGTGCCAGGGCTGGTGATAACAAATGCTACTAGTGGTCCTGCAGCACTGATTGTGCCACCCACATGAGTAGCCCTAAAATGGTGTATCAGGGCCTGCCACCGCAGTGCCTGTGTGCAGTCTGTGAACTGCCATTTCCTCCTGTGCAGTGTCCCCACTGGCCAGGACTAACCCTTCCCTTGCTGTACACATTGGTCACCCCTATGGAAGGCCCAAGGTACCCCCTTGGGCAGGGTGCAGTGTATGTGAAAGGTAGAGCATGTACTTGTGCAGGTGACATGCTCTGGTAGTGAATTACATCCATTTTCGTTTTTCACTATTGTAAGGCTATCTTGCACCATAGGCTATCATGGGGGATGCTGGCTGCAGTGGTTACCAGCATATCTTCTAATAGGAGCAAGTTAGGTCATAAAAGTCTGGAATCCATGAACTCAGAATTTAATAACACATCTTTTAGGAAAGGTTGTTTGTAAATCCTGTGTTTGAGAACAGCACTTTTAGGAAGTTGTTGTTCTCTTGTCTGACCCTTCTGTGTGCCTTGGCCTGTTTGTGAATTGGCTGTCTGGTTTGAGAGTGACAGGGGCTGGTAGCCCCCAGGAGGCTGACTGGGTCAGCCCTAGGCTGAATGCATCTGCATCTTGAATGGTGGGAAGGGATAGCACAGGGCCTGAATAGGGCTGTGCCTGCCTTCCACAATGCTGGCTCCACCTCCTGCTGGGCGGCTGATGACCCTGCCCCTCTCCCTGAAAGGAAAGGAGAGGTCAGGAAAACAAAGTGCTCAAGGAACACCCAGAACTGGTTCAGACCGGGCTCAGAGACCTCCTGCACAAAGGGATCAAAGAGTTTTAGGGGTATAAGTACATTACCCCTGACTACAGAAAATTAGATCATCCTGGAAACAAGAAGGAACCTCTGCCAAGGAGAAAGCTGGTAGACTGAAGAAGAAAGACTGCCCTGCTTCGTAATGCTGGACTGACCTACAGTTGCTTTGCTGCCTAAGAGTGGGGAAGGACTTTGTTGTTGCTTTGTCCCCTTACTTAAAGGAATCTCCAAGGGCCTGTTGTGAGCTGGCTGCCTGTTTTGAAGTCCCAGGAACAAAAGGACTTCCCCCTCAGCTTCCCTGAGCTCAGCTGAGAGAGCTCTGTCCTTCCTAGAGTGCTTGGGCCAGGTGTGGTGTCTCTGGAAGTTGTACTTGTGATGGGAAGCTGGAAACCAAAGTTTGAGAGACTTTGCTACAGAAAAGTTATCGCATCGCTCACTTGCGGCCCGCATCCCCGATAGCATGAGGAAATTCCCGTTGATACGAAGGCCGAAATCAGCGCAGCGCCTGTTGCCACTGCCGGAGATGCCGCATCCTTCGTTTGCGGGAAGATCACCATCGCTGCGTGCATCGCCGCAGAGCCATCGCATTAAGGAACTGCGAGAGGAAGATCGCTGCTGGATCACGCATCATTGCCCTGGAGATCTTCGCAGCCCCTACAGATCATCCCATCGTGCCTTTGCGAGAACAAACTTCCTACAGAACCTACGCACTGGAATCCATACAAGTCATCGCTTTCATCCCCATAAATACCGGATTCATCGCAACACGCCCGCTGCTGCAGCAGGACTGTCGCCAACACCTCCCCATGGTTTCAGGAGCAACGCATCGCTTGTTTTCCACTGCACCAGCTTCTGCTTTGGAACTTTGTCACACTTAAAGGTACTGTTGGCTAAACGTGATGCAACCGTGAACTTTTCACGCAACTGTGGATTATTTGATCGCAACTTTAAGAACTCTTTCGCAACCATATTCTTGAACTGTTTATTTTGGATTTTTGTTGTTTTGGTCTTGTGTACTTTAGATTAAATATCTTTATTTTTCTAAACTGATGTGGAGTCAGTTTGTGGTGTGTTCACTGTGTTACTGTGAGTATTGGTACAGATACTTTACACATTGCTTTTGGATCAGCCTGCCTGCTTGTGCCAAGCTACCAAGGGAGTGAGCAGAGGTTATCTAAAGAGTGTCTCCTTCTTACCCTGACTAGAATTAAGGGACCCTATTTGGACAGTGGTACCTACCTCGGCAAACTAGAGACCCCCAGTTCTAACAAAGACCATGAGCACAATCCACTCCGGCTCTCCGTAAGATCCATTCCCGCACTACTTCTTCAACAAAGCAATCAGCTCTATCACACCCCACCTGCACAATATCATCAATGTCTCCCTTGGGACCGCGACCTTCCCAGAGAGTTGTAAACACGCCGACAGTAACGCCCCTATCAAAAAACCTAAGGTGGACCCAAGAGACCGCAAGAACTTCCGGCCCAAGCTCCCCTTCCCGGCCAAGGTCATCGAGAAAATCATCAACAGACAGCTAGCCCGATACTCGAAGAAAACAGAATCCTGGACCCTTCCCAGTCAGAGTTCCGTAGCAACCACAGCACAGAGACTGCTCTCATCGCCGGCACCGACAACATCAGGATCCTGCTGGACAACGGTGAGACCCCAGCACTTATCCTCCCAGACCTCTTTGCCGCCTTCGACACCGTCTGCAACCGCACTCTATGCGCACGCCTCCACGCCACATGGATCTGAGACAAAGCTCTGGAATGGACCACCTCCTTCCTCTCCGGCAGAACCCAGAGCATCTGCATCCCCCCATTCTGTTCCAAAGCCTCCAAGATCATCTGTGGTGTACCCCAGAGATCCTCCCTCAGGCCGACACTGTTCAACATTTACATGGCCCCGCTCGCACATGTCGCCCAACAGCACGACCTCAACATAATCTCCTATGTCATCAACACTCAACTGATCCTCTCCCTCACCAAGGACCCCATCACTGCCAAAGCCAACCTCCACGAAGAAATGAAGACCGTCACCGAATGGATGTAGATCAGCTGTCTGAAGCTAAACTCGGACAAGACGGAGGTCCTCATCCTCAGCTCCAACCTTGGACGACTCCTGGTGGCCAATGGCACTCGGTGCATTTTTATTGCTGAGATTTTTATTATGAAGTGCTATGTTTTTGATGATTTTAAGTAATGTGCAATAAATAAATTAACCTAATCTACATCTGTAGAAGGTGCGATCTTCCAGGAAATGACAGAAGCCCTGTTGAACCCAGTAGACCGTGGATCTGTCAGAAAAATGAACTGACTAACAATCTGCATGTCCTGAGGAGCATGGATACGGTCTCACCAAGCTAGAAGTTTCAGGCAGATCATGGGCAGCAGTCTATGCTGTGGTGGACAAGAACTGTGTCAGAGGAAGATTCTAGCACCATAACCATCAGTTGTGATGCCATCAAAAACTGTGCCTGAGGTGGATTGTGCCACTGTGACCACAGATTGTGCCCAAGGTAAATCTGGACACTGCAACCAATGATCTTGCCACAATGAACAGTAGCGGGCTATCCTGATTCCTCTACACATCACCCAAAACTCACAAGCTGATCCACCAACCGTTAGAGACCTCCACTCACCTGGAAATAAGAGCCAGTCTTCAAGGACCTCAGACTGCAGACCCTCCATAGTTGTTCTGCTGCATCCAAACACTGCAATACATGTTGGAGTCGCCACGGGCAAAGGACACTGATGCCTATGCTGTTGTGAGGTTGCCCTGAAAGGAGACCGTTTGAATAACTGAGTTCTATGTTTTGAACTAAAGGGTAATCTGCACCTTAGCTTGACATATGCCCAAGAGAAAACTTAAACCCCATAAAGAGACTTTCCTTAAAGTTTTTAAAGTGAGTAGCCAACTGGACAACTTTTAACATCACCAACAACAAACCTTTTTACTCTCACAAAAACCAAAAACAAACCCGCTCCACTGTAGTCAGGTGTCATAGCACACCCAGATGGCACTCAGCTGTCTGGGTGGGACTTCGATGATGAAGCATGTCACCAACTACGTTGGTGAGTGAGGGGTCTTCTAACAAAGGATGAATCTGTCCTAAGCATTTCTGTGCTCCTCTATATCTTGAAACTGAGGCATTGAAACGCCTCCTGGGGGTACTCCTCCATTTGTTGTTTATCATTGGTCAAGTGGACAAGGAGTATTCCCTCTACATTAGGAAACCCTTTTTCTCTTACTGTTTTTCCCGAGATAGGCAGCGCACAGCTGCGAGAGACTCTCTCTTTCTTTTTTTATCGCATTTTTGAGCATACTTGAACATTTTAAAGCCATGGGCGAAAACCAAGGGCTGTCATATTCCAGCGAGGAAGTTGACGCAATAATGGGAGACCTCTCCATTTTCGCAGATGCAGGTACAGCACAAAGCATCTCACAGACCACAGATTGGGACAAACTAACAGAAATGAAAAGGAATAGAATATGAACCATACTACACGGAACAATCCTAAAAGAGTTCCTTACAATCAACATGGCTCCCCAAGGTTTGCTAGTCACAAATGCTCCCCGCATTTTTCTGGATGATCCAACTTTCAGAAAGGACTGGGCACAGATTGCATGGCACTGCACACATGATTGGATTGTGCTGTTCCTAAAAACAGCACTATGCCTATCAGAAAACATTCTAGGTGAGATCCAGCTCACCGAGGGTCACATAAAAACCACTATCACTGGCTATAAAAAGAAATTGGACAAATTAAACAAGGAAATCAGTGAGTACAAAAAGAATCTCACTCAACAGAAAGTACAGAAATTTCAAAAGGATCTGAAACGCTTTTCATATGTAAAAACATATCCATACTCAGTTCCAGACTACACACCACCCCCTAAAGCAGACCAGGATTCAGACATCTCAAGCAATGATTCTACTATGAGTAGCAACTCGAGCACAGGCAGCAATAAACAAAGAAATAGGGGTAGAAATAGACCTCAAAACAACTGGCTAAATTTCAACCCCCAAATGATGCCAGGCCTCCAACAAGGCCAATGCAATCACCCACAACAATTCCAGAGGTACGGTTGGCAACCACCATTTCCCCAACCTCTTTTCCCCCTGAATATTTACAGACCACCTTTTTTAGGCAGGGGCAGAAGGGGAAGAGGCAGACGGAGAAGCCCAAACCAGGTACATTGGGATACGGAAGACACGGTGGGCAACAAAACACGGAGCAGGACACGGGAATCACGGGGGGGCCCCAGCAACAGCAGGACCTAGTAATTAACCTAGCAACCAGACCCCTAACTCCGACTGAAAAAAGCATCCTGAATAAAGGACTAGGTTTTGTCCCAACCTCTAGGCTTGATAAGTTCCAACTTCATTGTGAACTGTCGAGTTTCTTCCGAAAATTAAAACTCAAGGCCTTCTCCGAGAAGCAAGGAGACAGCCCACTTACTGATGACCCTAATGAAACAGGACTTCGAACAAAATCCAGTTTCGTGCCACCACCACACATGATCCCATTTGAATTGGCCGCTTTCGAACAGGGGCTTTTCAATGATATTGAGAACCTGGAACCTCAAAAAACGTTTATGAACATGAGTAAAGAGGAGAACGCTGCTCTAGAGAACCTAAAGAACTGTGACAGGATTCTCATAAAACAAGCGGACAAGGGATGTGGGGTAGTCGTCCTTGATAAAGAAGACCATCAGAAATAATGTCTGAGACTTTTATCGGATGATAAAAACTACCAAAGACTACAAAATGACCCCACCATGGATCTTAGACAAGAAATAAAATCACTAGTTGACCACGGAGAGACAATGGGTTACATCTCCAAACAAGAGGCAGACTTCCTGTGCAACAGTGAAGGAAAAATCCCCTATTTCTACACCCTCCCGAAAATGCATAAAAATAAACTTCCCCCCAGGCAGACCCATAGTATCGGGGATAGGTTCCCTTTTGGAACCCCTGTCCCGCTTCTGTGATGTTTTTTTCAAAGCTCTGGTACTGAAAACTAAAACATATTTACAAGCTACAAAGAGCCTCCTACAACTGCTGGACCAACTTGAGGTCGACGAAAACACGATACTGGTAAGATTTGACATTGAAAGCCTCTGCAAAAGTATCCCCCAGGATGACACTCTGAAAGTTCTTCAAAGTGCTTTAGATAAGGAAGAATGGACAGCCAGGACACCCAAAAACGTTATCCTTGAATGTGCGAGACTAGCTTTGAAAAGGAGATTTTTTGAATATGAGGGCGCCCTCCACCTCCGAACTGGAGGTACTTCAATGGGCAGTACTTTTGCCCCTAGTGTGGCTGGTCTTTATGTGTTTGATTTTGAACAGAAATACGTTCTTAATGAACAGAACCCTTTCAGATCCCAGATTATGTTCTGCAAAAGGGATATTGACAACGTCCTTGCCGTTTGGCAAGGACCAGAAGACACCATGATATCTTTTTTTGACTGGATCAATACTTGTGATCACAATCTGAAGTTTACCTACACCAAAAGACCCAAAAACTATGGTCTTCCTTGACGTAGTCATCAGCAAGGAGAATGGCCACCTGGAAACCAGGACTCACTATAAACCAACAGCCAAGAACAACCTCTTAAGATTTGAGAGCTTTCACCCTAGGCCTTTGAGGGAAAATCTGCCTTCCGGACAGTACTTGAGAATCCGCCTCAATTGCAGAAAAATCACGGATTACCGTAGGCAAGCCATTGATCTCACTAAGAAGCTAGCTGAAAGAGGGTACCCTGAGAAAATCCTGACTAAATGCCAAAAAAGAGCGCGCAACCAACCGAGAGAGGTTTTACTGGAAAATACTCCAAAGAATGAAAGCGAAATTCCACTGACCTGTGTCACAACATACAGCACAGCATCTAATTTGGTGACTAAGTCATTTAACAAACATTGGACTATGTTGAATACGGGCAATCTGAAGTGGGAGAAGCCACTTTTCTCTTTTAAAAAGGCAAGGAGCATAAAAGGCTCTGTTGTGAACACACGACCAAGAGACACACATGGAAAACCGTCAACAGTTCTGAATGCTTGGGGTTTGCCTGATATCACTGGACATTACAAATGTGGAAACTGCAGTGTCTGCCACCTAACTGAAAACACTAAAACATTATCCTTGGAGCCAGAAAAGGTGTGGACTTTACGAGCACACACCAACTGCAACAGTACCAACGTGGTATACAGGATTGTGTGCCCATGCAAACTACAATATGTGGGAATGACAAGCAGAAGAGTGAAACAAAGAATATGTGAGCACCGTAGCACGATCAGGTGCAAAAAATCAATGACCAAACTTACCGAACATTTTCTCACACATAACCACACTCCTAATGATATGAGGTTGACTGTCACAGACCAAATCAAATCAGGTGATAAACTACAACAACGCCTATTTGAAAAGGAGCAGCGGTGGATTTATAGGCTGGCCACACACAAGGCTGGATTAAATGATAATATCCTGTGGAATTTTGTTCTTACAAAATAGACTGTCCCTTCAATGCGTGAAAGAATTTATATGAATCTGTGTATTTTCCACATGAGGATTGTGCATGCATGTCACTACCTGTTTGTCTGAAATAATGATACGACAATTCATGAGTTTTGGTTCCCCCCCTCTTAAAAATCCCCCCCTCCTCTCTCTTCTGCCTCCCGTGACCTGCACATGCCCGCACCAGTGACACTTCCCTTCACTGCATCGAGATCTCTTGCTCGACAGATGCGCTGTGCGCCTCTGATGCACCATCGGCTGTATAGCACGCACCATGAATAGTTTATGAGTGTGATTTCTCTCTGCCATAAATTAGTGGTTCCTTCCCCCCTCCACTCCTCCCCCCCCGCAATTTCGCCTTCTCTTCTCCCCCCACACACCCCTCCTCCATCTGTCCCATTCCCCTATGTTTTTTGTTATCACTCTGTTGTCTCGAATGGAACAATGCTCCTTTTGTAGTGCTAATATACCTTTATTTGTTTCTACACTCCCGGGGCAACTTTATTGCTTTAGGAAGACACTGAAACACAAGTCGTCTCCTAGAAACCGAGACCCCTTTACTAACACGCCCCCTCCGTGCCTCACGTCGTGACGTCACCATATGTGCCACGCCCCCACCACACCAGGAAATACTGGTTTCTTATACCGCGCTGGAGCCTCCGGTCACAAAATAAATCTACAAGCCTACCTAACCTGGCATGGTGTCCAACAGATAATTTTTACTGTTGGCCAGCCACTCCAGAATAAAGTTTTTACAGTGAGTAGCCAACTGGACAACTTTTAACATCACCAACAAAAAACCTTTTTACTCTCACAAAAACCAAAAACAAACCCGCTCCACTGTAGTCAGGTATCCCAGCACACCCGGATGGCACTCGGCTGTCCAGGTGGGACCCCGATGATGAAGCATGTCACCAACTAGGTTGGTGAGTGAGGGATCTTCTAACAAAGGATGAATCTGTCCTTCTAAGCATTTCTGTGCTCCTCTATAAGTTGAAACTGAGGCATTGAAATGCCTCCTGATGGTACTCCTCCATTTGTTGTTTATCATTGGTCAAGGGGACAAGGAGTATTCCCTCTGCATTAGGAAACCGTTTCTATCTTATTGTTTTTCCCGATGGTATTTGTTTATCAGACTCTTCAATTCACTCCATTGATTTGGGAAGTGATCTCAATGGAGAGAGGACTCTCTTCCCACACCCTACTATTTATGTTATTCACCTTGGGAAGAGGAGTCAGGGGTGAGGCCATTTCATGCTTACACTATACTACACATACCCCTCCCCAAATTATACTACGGACACCTATCATCCAAGAGAGGAGTCTCGGTGGAGAGGTCAGTCTCACCCCACACCCAAGTATGCAGTTCTGTTATCCAAAAAAGGAATCAGCATAGGGGGAAATCCCTCTCTACACCCTACTACGCACAGATATAATCTAAGTGATGGGCCTCAGAGGAGAGGCTGTTCCCTTCCCACAACCTACTATGCATACCTGCCATCTGAGAGGAAGGTGTCCATGGAGAGGCCAGTCCCTCCCCACACTCTACAATGTACATCTGTTATGTGTCACCTTGGGCAGAGCTGTGAGAAGAGAGGTAAGCTCCTTCTCACACCCTAATTTGCACGCCCATCATCTAAGAGACAGGTCACTGGAGAGGGGCCAGTTTCTCCCCACACTGTCCTAGGTACAGCTGCCATCTGGGAGAATGATTTATGTGGGAGGCCAGTCCATCCCCACACCCTACTATGCACACCTATCATCCAAGAGGGGTCTAAGTGCAAAGGCTATTCCCCCCACACACCCTACTATACATATCTGGCATCTGAGACAGAGGTCTTAGCAGTGATGCCAGTCCTTCCACACACTCAACTATGTATATGTATAATCTTAGGACAAAACAGCTTCGACCATCGCGATTTCTGCATTTGACATATATTAGAATATGCAGAAGGCTCTGTGAGGAAAGAGAGGAAAGAGATACATCAATTGTGAAAAGGTCATTTGGATTTCAAGAGAAACCTCTGTGATTGTGCCTAGGTCATTGCTACCACAGTATACTTTCATCAGGTCTAGGTGCTCACAATCCAAACTGTTTTTAACCATTGTTAACCATTAATGCCACTTCAGACCTCTGTGGCCAATCCAAGTTGTCCAAGTTTGGAATTCATGGACTTTTGTCATTACCATAATAATGTCATATTCTCTAGGGAAGGGAAGAGGTGTGGCACCGCGGCCAGGGCAACTGACGATTAAATCTGGGGGCCATGTTTCTATCCCCGGCGACAGGTCAGCCCAGCACCATGTGACTCTGGACAATAGCTCGCTTAATCTTCCCCACGGCCCCCAGCACCGGGTTGCCTCCAGGTAACTGTTTGCGCTTTACAAATACTGGATTTACATTTACATACCCATTTTCCCCAAAAAAGGGAGGCAATTCCCTTCCCAGAACCCAAAACACACAACCATCATCCAAGAGAGACTTCTCAGTGCAAAGCTCAGCCCCACAGCATACTCCACTAAACACACACAGTGGAGGAGAAAGTCTCTCACCAAACCATACCAGACATTTCTGTTGTCGAAGAGAGGTTACAGCATTTAGGTCAGTCCCTCCACACCCCACACCTATCATCCCAGAGAGAGGGGTCTCAGGGGATAGAGTAGTACCTCCCCACACCCTACCATGTGAAAATGTCTTCAAATAGAGGTCTCATTGGAGGGGGAGGCACTTTCCCAAACCATCCTCGACATTCATGTGATTCAAGAGAGCATAGACATCAGTCCCTACCCTCACCCTACTACACACACCTATCACCTAAGAGAGGGGTGTAAGTGGAGAGGCTAGTTTCTCCCCACACCTTACCTCGTATACTCATCACATAGGGTCTCAGTAGAGAAGCCAATTCCTCCCCATACCCTACTATGCATACCAGTCATCTGAGACCTGTCTCAGTTGAGGCCAGCCCCTCCCCATAATCTACTATGTAAATCTGTTATCTGTCACCCTGCAGAGAGCTGTGAGCAGAGAGGCAAGCCCCTTCTAACATCCTAATTTGCACACCCATCATCTGAGAGAAAGGTCATTTGAGCAGGCCGGTTTCTCCCCAGAGTGTACTATGCACACATTATTCAAGACAGAGATGTCAGAAGAAAGGCCATTTCCGAAGCACTACAAAAGGGGGAGGTGATGGACGGAGCATCTGAACCAAACAAACACTCACACCCAGTCCTCAGATCTGGGTTTAATCCATCACCGTTCTTTAGCCCACTCTTCCACCCCAGTTCAGATCTGGGTTTAATCCATCATCATTCTTTTGCTCACTCCGCCACCCCAGTTCATATATGGTCATAAGCAAATCAGTCTGACCCTGTGCCTCATGGGAACAGTCCAGCCTGAACTGCCAAGCCATGTCTTCCCTTGAACGGAAGCAAGCATGCTGGGACCGGTTTCTGGCTAATCAGCCGTCATCAGCCAGGCTAGCTTGAATCCAGTGGCAAAGTGAGCAAGGGACCCACGTCTGGGCATACCCTGCCAACTTAGGGCAAACAAAGCAAAACCAAAGGGTATGATGGATGGAGTGTTGAGCAATGCAAGCACTCACCCCCAGTCAACTGATCTGGGTTTAATCCATCATCATTCTTTAGCTCACTCCACCACCCCAGTTCAGACATGGCCATATGCAAATCAGTCTGACCCTGTGCCTCATGGGAACAGTCCAGCCCAAACTGTCAAGCCATGTCTTCCCTAGACTGGAAACACGGTCCCAGGATGCTTCTTTCTTGTCCAGGGAAGACATGGCTTGGCAGTTCGGGCTGGACTGTTCCCTTGAGGCACAGGGTCAGACTGATTTGCATATGGCCATGTCGGAACTGAGTTGGCGGAATGAGCTAAAGAATGGAGATCAATTAAACCCAGAACAGTTGACTGGGGTTGAGTGCTTGCATTGTTCAACACTCCGTCCATCATCCCCTTTGGTAGTACCATAATAATGGCATATTTTCCAGCCCAGTGGATGAAGCTGTGTCTCAGAATCCAGAGGCGAATCATGATTCGTTATGGAGTTGTGAGTCACAAGAAGAGTGCTCAGCAGAATGAGTAAGCTTCAGACAGAATACGGACTTAGATAAGGATAAAAAGTGGGAGGGACTCACAAGTACACACATATTTGGTAATGTTTTAGAAAAGTAGCTTGTGTACAAATGTTAATTGTATGGACCACAATTACTGGTTAAACAGTGTGAGCTTTTCTATTGGGTGATTTTAATATTTAGTGCAATCCAGCGAGAGTAGTTCCACCCCTGTTCAGATCTGGGTTTAATCCATCATCATTCTTTAGCTCACTCCGCCACCCCAGTTCATATATGGTCATAAGCAAATCAGTCTGACCCTGTGCCTCATGGGAACAGTCCAGCCTGAACTGCCAAGCCATGTCTTCCCTTGAACGGAAGCAAGCATCCTGGGGCCCATTTCTGGCTAATCAGCCGTCATCAGCCAGGCTAGCTTGAATCCAGTGGCAAAGTGAGCAAGGGACCCACGTCTGGGCATACCCTGCCAACTTAGGGCAAACAAAGCAAAACCAAAGGGGATGATGGATGGAGTGTTGAACAATACAAGCACTCACCCCCAGTCAACTGATCTGGGTTTAATCCATCATCATTCTTTAGCTCACTCCACCACCCCAGTTCAGACATGGCCATATGCAAATCAGTCTGACCCAGTGCCTCATGGGAAGAGTCCAGCCCAAACTGTCAAGCCATGTCTTCCCTAGACTGGAAACACGGTCCCAGGATGCTTCTTTCTTGTCCAGGGAAGACATGGCTTGGCAGTTCGGGCTGGACTGTTCCCTTGAGGCACAGGGTCAGACTGATTTGCATATGGCCATGTCGGAACTGAGTTGGAGGAATGAGCTAAAGAATGGAGATCGATTAAGCCCAGAACAGTTGACTGGGGATGAGTGCTTGCATTGTTCAACACTCCGTCCATCATCCCCTTTGGTAGTACCATAATAATGGCATATTTTCCAGCCCAGTGGATGAAGCTGTGTCTCAGAATCCAGAGGCGAATCATGATTCGTTATGGAGTTGTGAGTCACAAGAATAGTGCTCAGCAGAATGAGTAAGCTTCAGACAGAATACGGACTTAGATAAGGATAAAAAGTGGGAGGGACTCACAAGTACACACATATTTGGTAATGTTTTAGAAAAGTAGCTTGTGTACAAATGTTAATTGTATGGACCACAATTACTGGTTAAACAGTGTGAGCTTTTCTATTGGGTGATTTTAATATTTAGTGCAATCCAGCGAGAGTAGTTTATAAGCTTCTGTGGGTAAAGCTTGCTGTGTGGCTTTCTATGATCTCATGAGAGTCAAATGGAAATTTAACAGTAGGCCATTTTAGGATCTTGGGAGAGTTTTGTTAACTATTGTACAGGGACAGAAGAAAGTACGCAGTAGCACAGTACACATGTCATTAACTGGTTTGAAAAACCATAAAGCAAAACAAATAAATTACAGGTTATCTATTTTAATAATTAAGACCATTAAAGAGGATTGTGGCACTTATAGTACATGTCCCGTGAAATAGATACATATTTTGTGTGAAGAATGCAAGAGTGAGGTTATATTAGGGTCAACCAATAATTGACATTCCTTCCACAATTTTGGAAAAAATGCTACAGTGTGATTGGCTTCAGAGCTTGAAGGTTCAGATACTCATAACTGTTGCAAAACCTCATAACCCCAAGATTGTTTGGAGGTGAAGCAAGTGTACTCTCTTTGACTTGTGCTGAGCAGAGGTAATTTGATTTTTGTGTGAAGGAGATTGGTGTACTCAGCTACCTTCAACATAGAATTTTATTTGCAGGTAATGAAAAATGTAGCGTAATTAAAGCATTATGTCTGTAACTAAATAGTTACATAACATAATATGTTTAGAAATCACTTTCAATATATTTGTTCATCATGAGAGTGCTAATTGGATGTTTAAAATGTGATTGCCATAATGCCTGATTTAGATCTTGGTGGGATTACCACCATCCTGCTGCTGCATTGGTCCCAAGTTCTCCATTGAGGTCCTATTTGATGTTGCAGCTATAGACATAAGCACCATGGTGGTGTGATTCTGTGCTGACTAACAGAATTCCAATTTAGATGTACCCGTTGTGCTGGCAATTGAGTCCTGATATAGTGAGGTTCATGTGGGTGTGGAGACTGCTAAGTACAACGTATTTATACGTCAATATACATATGTAGGCCATGTGTACTATTATGTCCCTATGTGTTACGTATTGCATGCCACTGACAAAACATATACACACTATTGTATGCACACCCACAGGCACCATTAGCACAACACCCCCAAGCACGACAAGTATTTTTTTAAATGTCAATACAGACATGAGGCTACAGCAAATGGCAGCACACAATTTATAGGGCAACAGTACAAGTACCTAACCATATATCTCAGTGACAATAGAGTCATTTGGCGTCATGGTGGTGTCGGGGCAGCAAAGGAGGAACCTGGACGATTGGGTAGAAGATGGAATAAGAAAAGGAAAACAGGAAAAAATGCATGTTTTTCCTCGTTTCCTTCGATCCCACAGACTCGAAGTTGGAGGGTTTACTGCCACAGTTGTCACAGCTGAAAGGCACATTGTAATCAGCTTGGTGGGGCTCTTGGCTGGAGTCCCGCCACCAGAATCTTCTAGCTGTGGTACTATCAACACAGGAGAAGATTCCTGGCTGAGGTGGTGCAAATATAGAGGTCTTTCATTTACGGAACTGCTAACATCTAAATTGGGTGAGTGGACAGCAAAGTCGGCGGGCAAGAAGACTGCCAAAAAAGCGACGGTCAGACGAGTGCAACCAAGATCTAAATCACGCCCAAATGTTGACAAAATGATAAAATATGAATTTTGAAAATGTTATATTAATATTGTTGTTCTGGTTGGAATTGCACTTTTGTCTTTGTTTGCATTTATTTTACTGGGTTAGTTGCTGTTAAAATTTTACAATTTTTATAAAACAGTCCATACATAAATTAAGTTTGCTTGCTATTGAATATTAGCTTTGTCTATCTTTGATACACTGTTGAGTAGATAGTATTAATCCTGTATAGAGTACTAAGATAAGGAGCTAATGAATGAAAACGTATTCCCTGTTATAATTTGAAAAACAGGGCATAGTGGATCTGCTATACCATCTACATAGAGACTTTACTTTACAGTGATATGTTGGTGTAGAGGTTGTTTTATGCAAAACCCGTTATTACCCAGTTTACTGAAAGAAAGCTGTCTGTAGAGAGCTTTCTTTCCCACTAAAGCATTTTACACCCACATCTGACTGTTTTCACACTAAAGAGTCTGCTCTAACTTAATAGAATCATAGATGTAGCTCAGTCAGAGAAAAGATTCTTGCACATGACTGAGTTCCTTACTGCACTGTTTAGCATTCAAGTTTCACATTATACAGAGATATGTTATAGACAGTACAAGTCATTAAACTGAAACATTCATATTGTATAACATTGTATGAGGTAGATTCAAGGTTTTATCAAATCCCAATTTAATTAAACTGCTCCCTGTTAAAATGGGTTTTGTTCAGAGCTATCACTAGAGAAGGTGATAGTCCTAAATCCAATCACGCATGTGGTTCACTAAGAAAAGGTGTTGGTAGAGAGATATGTTTATACATTTTATATTTATAATCTCCTAACAAGGTCATAAATGGAGGAATTAGTACCATCCATGGACCACTCCACACAATAATACTCACAAAAAGTAACAGGATGGTGTGCCATCTATACCTAAATGTAGGTTAAAAACATGGTTGAAAATTGGTTGAAAAAATGGGAAACAATTATTTTTGTAGAGACGAGAACCCTCACTCACCCAGAGATTACATGCTTCATCATTGGGTTCCCTCTTACACACTGCGACCGCGAGGTACACAGTGTGGGCTACAACTTTCCCACAGGAGAGGAGCGTGAGGTGTATTTATCATCCCAATGTTAAAATGAGTGAGTGGCAGAGTGCAAAAATTTAATCAAAATAGTGAGTTAAAACTATCTCCTCAGAGGACAAATACATTTAAATGGTTGTCCCCAGCGGATAGAGCTAAAACACAGTGTGAGGAATAGGGATATGGATATTCCCTATAAGACTAGGTCAACATGTTTCTGCCTTGATGACCAGAGGTTCATGGCATTCTTCAGGACCGACATCATGTCACTTTACTGTCAATTTGAATAAAGTAAAATTGCCATACTTGTTTTATATGGAGAATCATAGACCCAGCTGCAGTTTGGTCCATAATCTGTGAATATAAATATGATACATTCACTATATCAAACATTCTAATCATCCCACTTAAACAACCAAACAACCCAGTGTATGTGAAAACCAGTGCATAATTCACCACACTGCACACTTGGGAGATGGAGTACACTACGTCATCTCACCAGTCTCAGACCGATCGTCTGCTTCTTCCATTAGAAGGTCCTATATGCATGAGTAACGAGAATCTAAAATGTAGTGATCCAAAATAGTTAAAAACACAAACATGTCATAAATTCTCAAACATGTCGCTTTTCGTACCTTATATAGTCGTAACCTTTGTATTTTAGCAAATCTAGAAGCCTGTGTTCCTCCGAGCTCCTTTTAAATCATTTAGGTACAGTAACAAATCTGCCCCATCACACAATAATAGTAATCAGTATTTTAGCAAATCTAGAAGCCCGTATTCCTGTGAGCTCCTTTAAAATCTATTACGGCACAGTTACAAATCTGTCCCGTCACACAATAATAGACCGAAAGGTCTAAGAGGCATCGCATAAGGAGCCTTTCACTCCGCTCGCATATCATGGATTAGCGGTGACGTTCTTACCAACTTTCCCGGCTCCTCCAGCTGGCACACAGACACAGAAAGAGGACGGTATAACTGGCGCATCTACTTTTAATGCCGTTCCTGCTCTGTGCGTCATATCACAGAAGTAAAAAGCCACTTCTGGTTCACTTTAAACGTCATTATGAACCCATTCTCAAAACAGACTCGTAAAGAGAAAGAAAATGTCCGCGCATATGTAACACATAAGTACCCATCGACATAATAAATACAATTCATCAACCCAGGGAAGTATGATATTAATCTCCCTTATGTTGTAGCGAGGAATACAAAAATGCTGGGAAATGTAGTTTCAGAAAAGCCTAGTGTGTTAACAGCAGAGTGATGCAAGTTTATGATTAACTATGGACCAATTTGAATAAACAACCTACCAAGTATGTTTAAGATGCACAACTACGTCACACCACATAGGGAAAACTACATCTATGTACAATACATCTATATATATGTGTGTGTGTGTGTGTGTGTAAGTGTAAGGGAGCATCCTATATATTATACTTCAGAGAGATTCTTAACGCCTTAACTGCGGCCGTTATTTCGGCGCAGTGCGGGTGTTCTAAAAGGTGGGCGGGGCTGCGTCGGCCGTTGGCCGACAGCAGCACTAGCGAGGTAGTGCTGCCGTCTGCCAACGGCCGACAGCAGCACGCAACAGGTTAAATATTAAAAATGTAGGAGCATCCTACTCATGCAGAAAGATATAGTAATATACCACATCATATCTAGTGTATCCAGAGTTATAGTGAACACCATGGGATGTCCTCATTCAGTCCTGTCACAAGACCTTTAGTGCGGAATACCTATCTCTGTTCACGCCGGAAAAGCACTCAGTCGAAGGGGCCCCATATTGACTTCATAACTAGGTTTCTCAATAACAACCCATGAGAAATCATATTCAGTTCAGCCCATTTCGATGTAGTTACTAGTCATGCATATGTTCAATTTTTTTCATCTAAAGGCACTTTGGTGTTCAACCATCGTCTGTTTAACTTTAGGGGTAGTCATCCCAATGTATACTAATGAACATGGGCAAGTGATCATATAAATTACCCCGCTCGTATTACAATTAGTATGTAAATTGAGTTGCCAAGGTATTTTTAAGCACATGTCCAATTGAGTCACATGTTTAGTGAATGAGCAAACATTTTTCTCATGCACGTAAACTAGTAGGGAATCAATAAGGCAATAACGTATTCACTGAAAATGACTGAGTTCAAGGCAGGGGCCTACGCGACCCGTTGCGCACCAGGTACCTGCCGTTGAAAGGGGACACAGCACGCAGCTTCTCAAAGAAGCAAAAACTGTGACAGGTGGACTCCCATCAACCACAAGTCTTAGCTGCAGAGGTCCATAGCGTTCACCCACAATGATTCAGGGACTCAGGGACAGGCGGGCTCTCAGCAGCACATGGCTGCGGTAGCCAGGGCTGGTGGTGGCGATGATTCTCGTCTTGCAGCTCCATGCTGGGCTCCCAGCGGCAGCAGCTCTCTCTTAGCTGCTGTGGCCCAAAAGACAAGAGCGACAATCCTCGCTAATGGTGAACAACCTGCGGGCACTCCGCACCAGCAGCTCTCTCTTAGCTGCTGTGGCCCACGGGACAATCGGCTATGGCACAAAAGGGGACAAAAGTGCGGGCCCTCAGCAGCAGCAGCTCTCCCTTAGCTGCGATGGCCCTCAGGACAATTCTCAATGGGGCAAGGTTGGCAAAGGTGCGGACACTCAGCGGCAGCAGCTCTCTCTTGGCTGTGGCGGCCCACAGGACGAATCAAAATAATGCAAAGTTGGCAAAGGTGCGGGCACTCAGTGGTGGCAGCTCTCTCTTAGCTGCGGCGGCTCACAGGATGAAGGGTGATGCAAAGTTGGCCAAGGTGCTGGCACTCAGCGGCGGCAGCTCTCTCTTGGCTGCGGAGGCCCACTGGACGAAGGGTGATTTAAAGTTGGCCAAGGTGCGGGTACTCATCGGCGGCAGCTCTCTCTTAGCTGCAGTAGCCGACAGGACTAATCACATGGATACTACGTTGGCAAGGGTGCGGGCACTCAGCGGCGGCAGCGCTCTCTTAGCTGCAGCGGCCCACACAGATTCAACAAGGGTTTCAAAGGCTCAAATTCGGGTGGTCTCTCAGCGGCAGCAGCTCTCTCTCAGCGGCAGCAGCCCACACAGGCAGCCCACACAAATTCAGCAAAAGTTTCAAAGGTTCCAATTCAGGCGGGCTCTCTGCGGCGGCAGCTCTCTCTTAGCTGCAGCAGCCCACACAGATTCAGCTACAGATCCACAGGTTCAGATTCAGGCGGGCTCTCAGTGGCGGCAGCTCTCGCTTAGCTGCAGCGGCCCACACAGATTCTGCGAAAGTTTCAAAGGTTCAGTCTGCAGTCCTCACAGTAGAACTAGAGGCTCCAGATTACTCGACGAAGGCCTCACCTGTAAGCAGAATTCCTCCCACAGGAATTCCGATGGCTGACGGGGTGAAGTCTAATGTCCTTGAGACTTCTGCATGAGGCACTCTTGATTCAGGCCCTCGGGTAGTTTCTTCAGCAAGCTTGGTGAAAGTTTTTAAAGTCCTTTCCTCTGTTCACTTGGACAGAGTTTCGTCTTGACATCCAGAAGGAACACACCTGGACAAAGTTCCAGCACAGCGTTTTATAACTAAAAAGTATTTGTTCTCTCAAGTCACAAATCACTCAGGCCAGTCAGAACCAGATTGGTGGGGTCAGGGAGCACTTGGTTTTCAAGGCGACATCCTGCCCTTTCATAATGAGGTGATCTGCTATCAGATACCCAGTGGGAGGTGGAGCCATCATTCACCTTGACAGGCACTGCCCTGCACGAATCAAAGAGTCACCCATGCCCTGCTTACTGATCTCTCTCTCCAGCCAGGTCTGACCAAGCAGGCCCTGCTGCTCCAAAACCAGACGGCCAATACACATACTCGACAAGCCTACAGTAACACTTAGGCAAGAAACTACTGCGTTTTCAGAAGAGTCATTTCCAAACATGAGATATATAAACGGCCCTTGCTAAAAGGTGTCTCTCAATGTCCTGAGCATAAACATATCAAACTTGACGTTCCTATCAGGTTCCTGGGGTTAGATAGGATGATAGAAGGTAATCCTCAACCGGCCCATTCTGGTCTATGAGAAAGGATCATTTCACAGTAGCGACAGTGAAAGGGAGGGTAATTGACTGTTAGATTATGCTACACAGATCTAGGCATTGTGGTTATCCTAATTCATACAGTCATCTTTACACAGGGAGCATTCGCACTGTGGCACTGATTAGCAGTGGCACGGCGCCCAGAGCATCTAAATCCAGCCAACATAACAGAGAAGAAGAGAAAAGAGGAAAGGGGGCCCACACCAATGATTCCAGGTCTAACACTCCCCCAATTACTTTTGGCATATTCAGCCATTCAGCCCCCAATCTGCACCCCCGGTGGGCAGAAAGCCCACTAGATACCAGGGATTTTTTGGGCCATTTTGAATTATAGGTGGAGCTGCCCAATATGGGCATGCCAGTACTCCCACCCCATAAAATAACAATCTTTCTGCCCACCCCTGGGATGTAGATAGGGCAGTAGCCCCCAATCTGCCCCCCGGGGGAAGAAACCCCATTTGATGCCAGGTGTTTTTTCTCATTGAATTTCGGGGTGGGCCTGCCCAAAAAAGCCATGCCAATGCCCTCATCCCTCCCCCACACAAAATTCCAGTGTTTCTGCCCCCCCCGGCAGAAAGCCCACTAGATAAAAGGGATTTTTTCCACTGCAATTAGGGGTAGGGGCTGCCCAAGATGGGAAATGCCCCCATCCACCCCAAGCAAAATGACAGTCTTTCTGCCACGCGGGGAAGAAAGCCCACTAGGCCCCAGTGATTGTTTTTTTATATGTAGAGGTGGTGGCTGCCCACAAAGGGCACGTCAATGCCTCTACCCCCCCAAAAGAAATTGACACAGCCTTTCTACCTCCCCTGGGAGGCAGATGGGGCAATAGTCCCTAATCTGCACCCTGGGGGGCAAAATGCTACCTATGAGCCAGGGAGTTTGTTGTTTTATTTATACAGAGGAACGTTTGGCTGGTAGTGTGTTTGGAAGGTGCTTGGCTGGCAGTGTGCGTGGATGGCGCATGGCTTGCGCTGTGTGTGTGGTTGGTTGTGTTCGTGTCCTGACTCTTTGCTGGTGGTGTGACTTGCATGGATCTTCTGTGTTTTCTTACCCAGAATCCCCCGCAAACCTCAAATTTACTTACAAAGTCACATTTTCCTCACATTTCTGTGTGGGTAGGTTGTAGTATCACCATGCAGGCACACATTTCCTACTACCCAGCTTTCCCCTTGGTCTCCTGAGAAAAATGATACCTCACTTGTGTGGGTGCCCAAAGTACCGTCAGCTGATAAAAGTATAAACCAACTGCCCTTTTAAACCCGCTTTGGGCCCCCCTCAATTTCTATATGTTTTTAGCCCTTCTATGTCATAGGCAGTTGGCCCATCCACACAAGTAAGGTCTCATTTTTATCGAGAGAGTAAGGGAAATGCTGGGTAGTAGGAAATGTGTGCAGTGCGGTGATCACACAACTTTCCCACACAGATTTTAAAGGGAAATTTGACTTTTTAGCTAACTTTGAGGTTTGCAGCAAATTTTGAGGATCAACCTCCTTGGATTCCCATAGGTGTCTAGTTTTCAGAAATGTCTGTTTTTTTAGATTCCCCTAGATGTCTGCAAACCCGGGACCAAAAACACTGGTAACCACCCATCTATCACAAAACTACCAGGATTTTCAAGGGGGTCACCTGCGTTTTTGGTCCCCCGTTCAGCGGCCATCTAAGGAAACCTACCAACCCCACATACGTCTGAAAACAAATCACTCGTGGGAGTCCAGGGAGGTATGGCTTGCATGATCCCACCATTTTTATCTTACCAAGAATCCCCTGCAAACCTCAAATTTTGCTGAAAAAATAAAATGTTCTCTTATTACTGTGTGGGAAAGTTGTGGGATCACAGGGCTGACACAAGTTTCCTACCACCCAGCATTTCCCCTTGTCTCCTGATAAAGATGGGTAGGAGTGTTCTGCTTAATTCAGATACTCTGTCCATCACCACCCCCCTTTTTGAATCGTTTTGGCCACCACAAGTGTGGAAGGGCATGCTCAGATGTGAGTCCCTTGCTCACTGCACCATCAGGATTCAAGCAAGCCGGGCCGAAGACGGCTGTAATGCCAGAAACCGGTCCCCGGAAGCTTGTTTCCTTTCCAGTAAAGAATTGGCTTGGTAGTTTGGTCTGCCCTGTTCCCATGATGCACTGGGCCAAGGTCAGACTAATTTGAATGAAGCCAGGTTCTGAACCGGGATGGTGCAGTGAGCTAAAAAACTGTGATGGATCAAGCCCTGATCTTTTGACTGGGTAGGAGTGTTCTGCTTAATTCAGATACTCTGTCCATCACCACCCCCCTTTTTGAATCATTTTGGCCACCACAAGTGTGGAAGGGTATGCTCAGATGTGAGTCCCTTGCTCATTGCACCATCAGGATTCAAGCAAGCCGGGCCGAAGACGGCTGTAATGCCAGAAACCGGTCCCCGGAAGCTTGTTTCCTTCCCAGTGTAAGAATTGGCTTTTGTAGTTTGGTTTGCCCTGTTCCCATCATGCACTGGGACAGGAACAGACTAATTTGCATACAGCCAGGTTCTGAAACTGGGATGGTGCAATGAGCTAAAAAACGGTGTTGTATCTAGCCCTGATCTTTGGACTGGGTGAGAGTATTCTGCTTAATTCAGAGACTCTGTCCCTCACCACCCCTTGTTGTAAATTATCCTGATAAAGATGGCATCAAACTCGTGTGGGTGTGCCAAGTACCCACGACAGGCAATGGCCCAAAATGTATTGAGGGGACATCAAAATTACCTATCACAAAACAACCTGATTTTGCAAGGGAGTCACCTGGGCACCTAGGATTTTGGCACCGGGCTCAGCGACCATCTAGGGAAACCTACTAAACCCACACATTTCAGTAAATTAGACACCAAGGGGAGTCCAGGGAGGCATGGCTTGTGTGGCTGCACTAAGGTTTTCCTACCCAGAATCGCATGCAAACCTCTAATTTAGCTGAACAAAAATCCCATTTTCTCAAATTTCTGTGTGGGAAAAGTGTGGATCGCTGGGATGACACTAATTTTCTACCACCCAGCATTCCTCCTGGTCTCCCAATAAAAATGGTACCTCACTTACATGGGTGGGCCAAGTACCCACGACAGGCAAGGGCCCAAAACTTATTGAGGAGACATCAAAATTACCTATCACATTTCTGAAAACTAGACACCGTGGGGAGTCAAGGGAGGTATGGCTTGCGTGGATATCTCAACGCTTTCCTACCCAGAATCCCATGCAAATCTCAAATTTAGTTGAAAAAAATCACCTTCTTCTCAAATTTCTGTGTGGGAAAGTTGTGGGGTCGCCGGGCTGACACAAATTTCCTACCACCCATCATTCCCCCAGGTCTCCCGATAAAATTTCTACGTCACTCATGTGGGTGACCCAAGTAACTGTGACAGGAAAGGGCCAAAAACATCAAAATTACTTATCACAAAATGACCTGGTTTTGCAAGGGGGGTCACCTGGGTTTTTGACCCCGGGCTCGGCGGCCATAAAAGGAAACCTACCAAACCCACATTTTTCTGAAAATTAGACACCCAGAGGAGTCCAGAGAGGTATGGCTTGCATGGACCCCCCCCCAACGTTTTCCTACCCAGAATCCCCTGCAAAGCTGAAAAAATATATTTTCAACATATTTTTGTATGGGATTACTGTGCCTGTACAAATGTCCTACCACATAGCGTTCCCAACTGTCTCCCAATTAAAAAGATACCTCACTTGTGTGAGTGGGGCAAAGGCCTGTGACTTGGAAGAGCCAAAAACACAGGGATTAAGGGTATTGCACAACACATTCTAAGCACTACAACTTTTTAAAAACACGTGTCTAGTCAATTCTGCATTGGACACCCACACAAGTGAGGTATCATTTTACACGGGGGACTGAGGGGAATATGGAGAGAGACTGGCTTCTATGCTGACACTCCTCCCGAGGGTGATGGATGTGAGCAGTGGGTATAGGGAAGAACCAATGTCTCCTCTTAGACCTCTCCCCAGACTGGTGGGTGCGTCTCGTCAGGTGTGAGGAGATGCTAGCCACACAAACGAAACTCCTACCCAGGTTGGCAGGTATGCATAGTAAGGTGTGGAGAGGAACTAACCCCTTTGCTAATACCTCTGTCTTGGAGGACGTATATGCATAGGGAAAGTGAGGAGGGCCTGGCCTCTAACTAACATCTCTCACCATGGAAACGAGCATAGTAGGCTATGGAGAGAGACTGCTTCTCTGGTGGCAAAATAGGGAATTTAAAGAGACTGTTCTCTTTCCTGAGACCTCTCCCCAGGGTAACAGGTGTGTACATTAAGCTGTATGGAGATACTGGCCTCTTTGCTGATACCTCTCCCAAGGGTGACAAATGTGCAAAGTAGAGTTTGGGGAGGGACTCGGCCACTCTCCTGAGAACTTTGTCTTACATAACCAGTGTGCATAGTTGAACATGGGGAGGGACTGACATCTTGCTCTGAATTATTTCAATGGGTGTCTATTGTAGGATGAGCAGTGAGAGTAGCCTCTGCGCTGAGACTTTTCCCTAGGCTGTGGGGAGGACTGGCCTCTCAACATGCACCTCTCCAACAGGCAACAGTTGTGCATAGTAGAGTGTATAAAGAGAATGCCCTCCCCGCTAAGACATCTTCCTAAGGTGATGGCCATGTGTTGTAGGGTGTGTGCAGAGACAGTCCTCTCTGCTGAGACACCTCCCCTAGACAACAAGTGTACATAGTAGGATCTAAACAGAGATTGGCTTCTATGCTGACACTCCTCCCCAGGGTGACTGGTGTGCGCAGTAAGGTACAGGAAGAACCAATCTCTCTCTTGAAACCTATCCTCACACTGAGAGAATTGTTTAGTAGGGTGTACGGAGACTTGCCTCAATAATGACATCTCTCTTGGGTGCCAGGTGCATGTAGGAGTGTGTACGGAGGAAACCACCCTCTTTTCTGAGACCTCCCTGGGATGAAAGGTGTACATAGTGCGGTATGAGGAGGAGGAACTGACCTCTGTGCTTAGACCTGCCTCTTGGATGACAGATGTGCTGCTGATACCTCTTTCTTGGGCAATGAGTGTACCTAATACAGTTTGGGGAAGGACTAGTCTCTCTGCTGAGATATCTCTCCAGAATAACAAATGTGCATAGTAGTTTGTGAGGAGGGAGGAGTCTCTCTGCTGAAATCTCTCTACTGGTTAACAGGTGTACATAGTATGGTGTGGAAGGGAACTGCAATCTCCACTGGCATCTCTCCACCAGACGACAGCTGTGGAGCATAGTAGAGTTTGAGGAGGGACTTCACTCTCCAAGGAGAACTCTGCCCAAGGTGGCAGATGTGTGTAGGGTGTGTGGAGTCCTTGGCCTCACAACTGTGATCTCACCCCAGAGTGACAGATGTGCATGGTAGCCTCTTTGCTGAGACCTCACTCTGGTATAATAGGTGTACATAGTATAATGTGAGGAGGGACTCGCCTGTCAACTGAGACCTCCCTCTTAGATCTCTAGTGGGAATATTAGGGTATGGGAAGGGATAAGCCTCTGTACCAAGACCTCAAAGTGGCTGGTGTGCAGAGTAAACTGTGGGAAAAGACTGGGCTAACTCCTCCGCCACCTCTACCCTGGAGACAAGTGTGCATAGTAGTGTGTATGGAGAGAGTGGCCCCTCTCCTGACTTCTCCCCCCAGGATAACAGGTGGATATAGTAGGGTATAAAGAAGCACTGTTCTCCACTCACACCTATATCCTGGTGAAAGATGTACTTTTTAGGGTATGGGGAGGAACAAGCCTCCCCACTGAGGCCTTTCCCCAGGGTTACTAGCATTTGCAGTTGAGTGTAAGAGAGGCTGACCTCTCTATTAAGACCTATCCCCATGGTCAGATGCATGGTAGAGTATGAAAGGCCACCATGCCCCCCTGTTGAGACCTCCCTACAAGGTGACTGGTGTGCATAGTAGGGTTTAGGGAGGGACTGACCTTGTTAATAAGATCTCTTCCCAAGGTGATGGGTGTGAATCGTGGGTCACAATAAACAATACTATCTCCAGTAAGACTTTTTCCTACAGTGACAAGTGTGCATAGTAGAATGTAATCACCACCCCTCCAATCAACGCTCCCTGAAGGCCGCCTGGTTCACCACCTACCTCCAAGAAGCCAGACGCTCCTACAGAACAAAAAAAACACTGAAGACCTGAACTGGCCCATCTACTTCCTTCCCTTTGCAGCCAAAGACAGATTCATCAACACCCCACTGACCACCTGCATTGAAGAGAAAGCCATTCTCAACTCCTCCCAGTCTGGATTCCGTAGCAACCACAGCACCGAGACCACCCTCCTCGCTACCACTGATGACATATGCATGCTACTCAACCAGAGCCACACTGTAGCCCTCATCCTACTAGACCTCACCGCACCCTTCAACACCGTCTCCCAGCACGCTCTTGTCACCGGACTCCATGACGCTGGCATACGGGGAACTGCCCTCAACTGGCTCCGATCCTTCCTCACCGACAGAACCCAAAGCATCAGAGTCCCACCCTTCCTCACCAAACTCACGCATATCAACTGTGGAGTACCCCAAGGATTCACGCTCTCCCCCACGCTCTTCAACATCTACATGGCCCCCCTCGCCGCAATCGTCAGACAGCACGGGCTCAGAATAGTATCGCACTCCAACAATACCCAGCTCATCCTTTCTCTCACAAAGAACACCAAAGACGCCAGACTCAGCTTTCAAGAAGGAATGAAAGAAGTCGCAGCCTAGATAAGCGACAGCTGCCTAAAACTGAACTTGGGGAAGACTGAGGTCCTCCTCCTCGGTCCCTCCCCCATGGTGTGGGACAGCTCCTGGTGGCCCCCTGCCCTCGGAAACCCACCCACTCTAAAGGACCATGCTCGGAACCTCTGCAACATCCTAGACTCCTCCCTCACCATGACCCACCTGGTCAATGTCGTCGCCTCGACCTGCTTTAACTCCCTCAGCATCCTCCGCAAGATCTTAAAGTGGATCCCCCATGAATACAGAAACACCGCCACCCACGCTCTCATAACCAGCAGACTGGACTATGGTAAGGTCCTCCATGTCAGAATCAACAAAACCCTGCTACACAAGCTCTAAACCATCCAGAACACTGCAGCCAGACTCGTTCTTGGAACCCCACGACACGAGCACATGACCCCGCACCTACGAGACCTCCACTGGCTCCCCTTCAAGAAGAGAGTAACCTTCAAGCTACTCACCCATGCCTAGAAATCTCTCCACAACTTCGGACCCAAATATTTAAAAGAAAGAGTCTCCTTCTATGTACCCAAAAGGGACCTCCGCTCCACTGACCTTGCCCCGGCAGAGACCCATTGCATCTCCGCAGAACCAGAACAGTCAGAAGAGCCTTCTCCTATATCACAGCAAACACCTGGAACGAGCTCCCAGTCAACATGAGACGCTCCCCCACTCTGCACACCTTCAGGAAGAACCTCAAGACCTGGCTTTTCGACTGATCCAGAGCTGCTCCCCCCCTCCACCAGCGCCTTGAGACCCTCATCGGTGATTAACACGATTTATAAGCCCCTGATTGATTGATTGATTTCAAAAGTTTTTTAAATAATGTATTTGTTTAATCATACTACTTATGCCCTACAAACCTCCTCTCAGTATCTAGGGGAAAGAATTCCTTTCTCCTGCTCCCACATTTAGCTTTTTTAGTTCCTTCTCACAAACCAGAATGTTTTGTTTTTACAATACACAGTAACGGCAGCCATTTGTGTCTATGCCTCCAACAGCCAACTAATCGGGGTACTACCTACTGTAGGAGTTCTCGCTTCTGTGGGAGTGAGAAAGCTGACAGGTAGAAATGGGCCTCTCTGCCAATCACCGGGATCAATTTTTTGATTCACACTCTTACGACCCAACAATACAAATAAATATTTTTGAACCCTCATTTCTCAAAAATGACAACAGATTTACAACAAAAAACAAAAAGCACAATTTGCGGCCCTCGATCTAGCTTCCTGCCAAATTTGGTGTAATGCTATTCAGCAGTTTTTCCTGTTTTGCTTCCTGGAGAATTCTATGGAAAATGCATACCAATTTAGCATTTTGGGTCACCCTCTATGTCTCACTCCTCCAATTGATGGATCAACTCGAAACTTTCCAGGCACAAACTGTAGAAAAAGAGGCATTTGTTGAAAGATTTTGTGATTTGAAAGTTATTAGCAACATAAAACGCATCTCCTATGGAAATAGTGACCTAACTAATGTTACCCAGTGAAGATCACCATTGCGTAATTGTATTAATGTCGTCATGACTGATGTAACATGTGAGTATGTGAGGTCATGAGCAGTGTATGGCAGGGGCGCAAATTATAGTTAGCTATAAAACTGGAGAATTTCTGTGTTTTTTCGTTTAAAGCACTAATGTTGTCTTTGACAAATAATTCACCCAATTAACATTAAATTAACCTTTGTTTTTTTCAGTGAATATTATTACCATATTTAAAGCCAACCCCCGCCATTGGCCACAGAATGTTATGTTTTGGATGCCACTTCCCTCCCAACCTGAGCCATATTAGGACCCTGGGGGAGAGTGGGACGAAGTAGCCCTCCCTGCAAACCTTATTAGGCCCTGGGGACCCCATGCCTCAGGGCTTTTCTCTTTTTTTTCTTTCTGTTTTTAAGGAAAGGTGAGGGGGCCACCAGACCCGCTCCCCAAGCCCTTATAGGCCTCAGGGAGTCCATCCCCTGTGCCTTTTCTTTAAATTATAGGTGATGGGGGCCTTGTGGTCCCATCCTCAAGCCTTATTAGGCCCTGGGGACCCCATCCCCCAGGGCCACTACTAAGATGAATGGAAAAGGGTGCCACTTCAGTGCGGGTAGGGAACAGATCAGAAGTCAGCTCCCAACTGAATGGAGCATTTCTAAAGCTCCAGCCAGCTGGGAGCAGACATTGCTCCTGATTGGTGGAAGATTAAAACATTAAACAAAATATTCTAGCCAAAGAGGAGCAAACACAGGTTGCCATGCCAGTGCAGGCAGGGAAACTGCTGTGTCTCAGCGGTGGGCTCCCAGGACATAACTAGTGAACCGGTCATGGGGGATGGCGTCCCCAGTGCCTTTTAAAGGCTCAGTGAGAAAGGCCTTACTAATTTAAATATTCCAGACACAAAATGTTGCATGGGATTCCTGTATGTACCTAAAATCTACAGTGATTAAACATGTATTGTTTGTAACTGTATGGTTTGTCAAACTGTTGACTTTCTGGGTCTCACTAAGAGTACTCGGTTAATGGCAATCTGTGCACAAACACTTTTACACATGGATCCCAATTGCGAGTACTGCAACGTTTATCACAAAAAGTGCTTAAGTCAACATTGCACGTCAAATTTCAGCATGCCATATCAGCTGAAATTTTAGACATGAACAACACTTTAATGCACGAAAAACAACATTATGACCCATATTAGCAAGCTAAACTAAGAATAGGGGGAAATTATTATACATTATATATTCTAACACCTAGATGTCTGATTTTTTTGTGCGCAAAATTATTGCATCAAAAAACCTTTACACCAGGGGCGCATTTAGTAATTTAACCTCATATTGACTGGGCCCTTAACAGCGACAGATAATAACTGTACATTTGTTTTGCAATATCCTTTCAAAGCGAAAACAGCACATCGTTGGTCTCTTTTGAAATCAAAGTGAATGAAATCCATTTTAAAAATCATTAAGTTATCAAAAAATATCAAATAGACAGACTAGTCTCAGGCTGATTAGTTAGTGTCATAACTTTTAGCTTTGAGAAATACTAAAACTCAAAGGAAAACAATACATACCAGTTCATAGTTGCAGGATAAGAAAAAAGGGTTGCAAATTGAAATTTGTGGAGTACATTTGAAGCAAGTGCACTTATTTGCTAATCTTCCTTGTTCTTGACAAGTTTTGTTGTATGAAGTAAAGAAAGTAAAGTGAGATGACAAGATATTGGTTAATATAATATCCTCAATGCATATAAAGCCGTTTAGGAATTGGATATGAAGGAAAATCTAAGTAGTGGTACAGAGAAGCCTCAGGAAAGGAAAGTGATGATTAGAAATGCGCAAGAGGATCCTGGAATCAAACTCACTGCTGATCAAGCAGTACAGTTGTCACTGCAAGGGATGATGAGATCAGGGAATGACACTGATGGAGAACCATTATTACCTAATGCATTCTTCCTAATGCTGAAAACATCAAAGGAAGAGGCAAGGATTTTTTGTTTTGTGATGCGAGTCATTTTGGAGGCACACTTAAAATCTTAAGCACCAATCCTATATCCCTTTCTTGCTTGGTTTGGTTATCATTGAACTTGAGTGACATCTTAACTACGGCATAAAAAAGAATGTTGTTGCAGTTTGCAGAATGATTTTTATTTCCGGTCAAAAGGATAAAAGCATACCATATCTTACACGTTTTAGCTAACAGTTCACTGGCTAGAATAATGACTAAACTGTCATTCAAGACATGACATTCATAAATAGTGACTTACACAAAGAAATATGTTTGTAAACAGGATGTTTAAGTGTTGAAAGAGGCACAACTGAACTAAACTTTACATTATAAATATTACTGGTTGAGGTGGTGAAAAACCTATTCAAGCATCGCCCACAATTCCTGTTAGGGTTAAGTCACAAACAACCCCAAATTGACATCTGCTTAACCCTCTGGTAGTTTGGTACAAAATCAGTCAGGCTTAATTTGGAGGCAATGTGCAAAGTATTTATGCAGCACTTCAAACAGTAACACAAGAAAATTTCTAAACCAATTTAGGAAAATTGAGACAAATGTAATACATTATTTGAGAAAACAAAGACAAAAATGTAATCAATATAACAGGTGATATGCAGTTTCAAATTATTAGGTAAGTATAGGGCCTAAAAGAAGAATGTACCACTGGTGATTATCTGGTATTGCAGGACCGGTCAAAGGCTAAACTGCTGAAAAAGGTACCTTCTAAAAGTCTAGCACAAAGAGTCCAGTTAGCAGTGGATGCAGTCGCAAAGAGTAGGGAGAGCATTTTCAATGGTTGTCAAAGTAGCATGAAGATCTTGTTGGGTGTCAGGACGGTCATTGTTGCAGATTTGTGTAGGCAGTCTCTGTGGGCTGTCATTGCCATAGCACGAAGAACAGATTTTGTGCTGCAGGCAATCGCTGTAGCGCAAAGTCAGTTTCACCAGAGCTTTGCACATTAGTGGTTGGGCTAGGCAGCTAGAACATGACATGAAGAGTTAGGTCTGGGGATCCACTGTTTATTCTTGGTGCCAGGTTTGAGGTACGAGAAGGTTCTACAGGTTTCCACCCCCAGAATGTGAGGTTCATGCCTCCCTGCCCTGGCCCCAGTTTTTCTTGTGTGAAACCCTTTGTGTGTGTGCTGAGGCAGAGTCTTTGTGATGTGCAAGTGTGGTAGGGGACAGTTCCTCCTCCTTATCAAGTCAAAGATGGCCCATCCTGCTAAACCTATTTCTCTTTTTTCTCATGTCTGGGCACTATTCACATAGGCCAACTGCCTACTACACCTATTCAGGTGACCCAGGATCCAGGCTGTAGGCCCCAAATGGTTAGGACATGAAATGCTAACTTTCTAAAAATTAATTTATCAGAACTGCAATTTAAAATTCGACCTAACCATTAAAGACTGGTCTAAATTACAATTCCTCAGAAACCAAACAAGACTTTACTACCTGCTCCCAATCAAAAGGTATCACTTTTTTGCAGAGATAGCTTTGTACAAGTAGTCTATGGAAGGGACCAATGATCTGTGTTGGGAAATGAAATACAACCCTAACTTAGAAAAAAAACCATCCCACTAAATGTTAGATAGTCTGGAGGAGTGATAACTGACAAAGTGCCCCCTCCCAGTTTACGGAAAACACTCCAGTACTGACATTTAGGTCTAGGTATCCACCTGTTCAAAGGACAGCCTTTTTGGCAGAGAAACTTCCAACATTTCAGGGGATGTGAATCCAACAACAAGGTGGGCAGAAAATTAACCATAAACATTCTAAGCAATGTATTCACCAGAGCATTTAGGAGGATGAAAAGTAGCACTCCAGTTGTACTACTTTAGATACACACAGTTTTTGTTCAATTGTGAGAGGGACAAAATGAGTTAAAGGTTCAAGAAGGCACCTGTAAATACTAAACTCCCAATTGCAAAAGAGGAAAGAAATTTCTAATGGAGGGTCAACAAAACCCCGGAAACACATGCTGCCTACAAAGCAGCCACCACTGCACACCACCATCTCATCACATCCACAAGGATGAAATCTATCCAAGGTATAATCCTCACCAACGCCCACAATACCAAATAACTCTTCTACATCATCAAGGAATTTGCCAAACCCTCCCCAAACCCTCCCAAAACCTTTGCAACAGACCCAGCACCTTCTTCCACCCTAAGATCAAGATGATATACGGCATCTTCGAAAACCATGATCTCCACACTGCTCCTGTTTCCCCACACGAGACGCCACTTGACAATCCCTGCTCAATTGGACCCTGCTCACAGCAGAAGACACCTTAAGGACCATGAAAAGCATCCACTCTGGGGCACCCTCAGACCCCTGCCCATCCCACATCTTCCACAGAGCCACCTCGGCCATCGCACCAAAACTACATCAGACGATCAACTGTTCCCTTGAGACTGCCACCTTCCCCTATCACTGGAAACACGCCAAGGTCAAGCCCCTCCTGAAGAAACCCTCCGCCTACCCGTTGGACCTCAAAAACTTCAGGCCGATCTCACTGCTTTCATTTGCAGTTAAAGTCATTGAAATGCCATCAACACCCAGCTAGCACACTTCATCGATGCTAACAACATCCTGGACATCTCTCATTCTGGATTCCGTAGTAATCACAGCACTGAGACCGCCCTACATTCCACCACCGACAACATCCGCTCCCTCCTTGCCCAGGGCTAAATGACAGCCCTCATCCTCCTGTACACCCAGCGTATCCTCTCCTTCACCAATGAACCCAACATCACCAAACAGGATGAAAGCTGTCATCTACTGGATGAAGAACAACTGCCTGAAACTTAACTCAGAGAAAACAGGAGTCCTCATCCTGGGTTCCACCCTCTCCAAATGGGACAATTCTTGGTGGCCCCCACCCTTGGAAACCACCGACCCGATGGACAATACATGAAATCCCAGCATCATACTGGTCTCATCGCTTTTAATGAACCTCCGGATCAACGTCATATCCTCAACCTACTACAACACCCTCTGCATGTTTCGAAAGACATTCAGATGGATCCCATCCGATACCAGAAAAACTGTCATGCATACCCTCATCAGTAGCAGACTAAACTACGGCAATACGATCTATGCCAGAATCAACAAGAAACCCCTATGTAAACTCCGTACCGAATAGAACGGCACAGCTAGACTGATCCTGGACATGCCTCGTCTCAGCCACATAACCCAACACATCCGCAATCGTCACGCTGGCTGCCACTCAAAAGAATAATTACCTTCATGCTCCTCACCAATGCATACATGGACCTGCACAGCACCGGACCATCATACCTGAACAACCGATTCTCCTTCCATGCACTGAAAAGATACCTCCTATCAGCTGACTTCATTCTAGCCGCCGTCCATGCAGCTATAGGATCCGAACAGGAGGAAGGTCATTCTCCTACCTTGCAATCAAGGCCTGGAACAACCTCACCCTCCACCTCCCACAAGCCCTCACACTTTCCAAGTTCAGGAAGGACCTCAAAACGTGGCTCTTCGAATGAGCCCAGCACGCAATGGAGCCACCCTTACCACCTTGAGACCCTCACACGTGAGTAGTTGCACTTTACAAAGCCTGATTTACTGATTGAATCACCATAGATACACCCACATCTGCACCTTACATACTGCAGGCTCAAATCTGCTTCAGCCAAGCTTTGGAAGAAGTCATGCACAAAAAATGGTCATTCACATATTTCCTCGGGTTTTATGGAATATGAATTCACCCAGGTGGGATGTTAGTCATCACAGCACAGAAAGCATTTCCTAAACAGACACACCTATCATTTCATCAACTTGCAAGATGTACTTCATGTCTAAGTGCTTCAATGAGGGTGTATGCTGCCTTCCATGGGCTCAGAGACAACTGCTACATTTTATAACTCTGCTCTTGCATGCCAGTCAATTGCTAGATATTTTGAGGCATGCGCCTGTAAGGCAGGTTTAACTGCTTCCCTGCTGAAGATGGCTTGAAGCCGTACTCACCCACGTGGGGCATGAGCCAAGGATGGCTCCAAGCCATTAGCAGGCATCAGAGGAATATTCTTTAAGTATAATTAGCCTTGGGAGCTGGGTAAGAGCTACCTCCGCACCTGGGGCAATTTTAGTTTTTTCACTGCAATGACGGTCAGCGAGCAGATGTCATTACAATGAAAATTAACGTGAAATGAGCAGATCGGCTCATTTCACTTTATCGTACTTAGGGGCTATCTGAGTCCTTTGACCATCGATTCAGATGGTAGAGGTATCATTGGAAAGGGGAGAATCTCTAATTTGCAATGGTACCATTCCACAGCGGATCCTTGCTTGTTGATCATGACAGAAGGGCAATCCCCAAGCAGGGTTCCACCCATAGGCCTAGCTCCAAGGGAAATGGGGAGTGGTCCCTTATGCAAGGGCTTGTGGTCCCCCCACCACAGGAAAACCGTTAGTGTTTCTGCCTCCCCCAGAGGGGATGTGGGAAATTACCCATTCAGCCCCCTCCATGCGACAGAAAGCCCACTAGACACAAAGGATTTTTATATATATATATATATATATACATATTCACTGAAAAAAACCATAGGTTTCACACACGTTATAGTTAAAAATTAGCATTTAAAAAACCTTAGAAATTCACTGAAAAACCATAGGTTTCACACATGTTATAGTTAGCTGGACTTTCACTCATACAAAACCATTGAAATTCCCCCGTTATAGTTAACTATAACTCGCGCGCCCACAATGCACTGCTGATGACGTCACATATTACATCACTCATGACATGGTCAGTGACATTACTCATGACATCACTGATGACATCTCAAATAACATAACTGATGACATCACTGATGACATCATCCAGTGAATGTGTGTCCGTCTGAAAAATAAATATTTTTTATATATGTATATCTAAAGGTCGATGGAAGAATAAATGGGTAAATACATTTCTAAATGGATGTTTTTTTTGTAAAAATGATTGTATAACTGACTTATTAAGTGTATCTTAGTGAATACATGTATTAGCGAGTAATGTTTAAATATGTAAATATCTGTATCAGTGTCTCACTTTGTGTATAAGTGGATGCATGGGTTGGTGAGTAGCTACATGAGTGTCTATATGGGTTATTAGTTGTTTTTTTGAGTGTCTGTATGGTTTGGCGGGGGTATTACTTAGCGCACAGATGCATGAATGACTGACTCACTGTTTGTATGTGTTTTGAAGACAGCATGTGTGCAGGACTGTATGGGTGGATGAGTGTGTGTATGGGTGTGTTAGTGAGTGATTGACTGGCTCAATAGTATCTTCATGAGTAACTACATATGTTTTAAACTAGTATATGTGAGTAATGATGTACATAAGTGAGTATATGTGAGAGTGAGAGATTGGAGAGTTCCTGTATAAATAAGTATGTGTTTCTATAAGTGATTGTTTAACTCCTTGCATGCTCATGACGAGCTTTGAAAATTTTAGTTTCTATTTTTGAATGTGTGTATCAAAGGTTATATTACAGTGAGAGGAGGTCTGCCACTCTTTCACAAGGATGATGTCATCAGTGATGTCATTTGAGATGTCATCAGTGATGTCATGAGTGATGTCACTGACCATGTCATGAGTGATGTAATATGTGATGTAATCAGTAGTGCATTGCGGGCACACAAGTTATAGTTAGCTGAACTAACTATAACTGAGGAATTTAATTGGTTTTGTACAAGTGAAATGTCCAGCTAACTATGACATGTGTGAAACCTATGGTTTTTTCAGTGAATTTCTAAGGTTTTTTAAATGCTAATTCCTAAATATAACGTGGCTGAAACCTATGTTTTTTTCAGTGAATTTCTAGGGTTTTTTAAATGCTAATTCCTAATTATAACGTGGCTGAAACCTAGGGTTTTTTCAGTGAATTTCAAAGGTTTTGTAAATGATAATTTTTAAATGTATAAATTGTTATATTTTTTTATACTGATTTACTACATTGTTTTAAAGTATTTATTTGTAGATATTTTATTTTTAAAATTACATTACATATCTTTAATATAAATTGAAATAAAAATGTTTTTAAAAATATTAAAAATGTAATGTTTTCTTTCTATTTTATATATTTTTTAATTTATATATATTTTATATAGCAGGCAATGATATCCTATGGAAGGAAATTCAAGTTACTGGTAAGTACGGTTAAAATTACTTTTCAGGATCAGTACTGGGCTGAAAGATGCAGCACTGAGGTCTCTCCTTATAACAGGTGGGTAAATAGTTTTTTCAGTGAATTTCTTAGGTTTTTAAATGCTAATTCCTAACTATAACATATGTGAAACCTATGGATTTTTCAGCAAATTTCTAAGGTTTTTTAAATGCTAATTCCTAACTATAACATGCCTAAAACCCATGGTTTTTTCAGTGAACTTCATAGGTTTTGTAAATGCCAATTTTTAAATGTATTAATTATTATATTTATTTCTTTTTATACTAATTTCCTACATTTTTGTAATAATAATTTTTAGTTATTTTATTTTTTAAATTACATTACATATTTTTTATGTAAAATAATTTTAAAAAAGTTTTTTTTTTCAATATATAATTACATTCTATATATTTTCTTTTTCCATTTTTTTGTCGTAAACGTACAGTACGCGTACGGTGTTCGTACCATCCTTGTACCTGTAATCGTACAGTACGCGTACCCGCAAATTCGTTACGGATACATTTTGAAGTTCCGCGTTTAATCGGCGCTTCCGCGTGACATCATGTACATTTGTACGGCGCACCGTACACTTACTCCGCGAAAGTTTCTTAATGTTTAAAAAGACTTATCCATGTGTTTAATGTAAATATTAAGGCAAGACATTATCTGAGATAATAATGAAAATAGTTTTTTAATTTTTAATAAGGGTATATTACTTTTAAAAGCAATTATGCAAATCGCGCCGGTATGTCATCCGTACGAGCACCGTAAGTGTACAACACGCTTACGTAAGTCCATGTGACTTCAAAACAAGAGATTTGATTGCTTCATAATACTTCCTATTCCAACTGTTGAAAGACCCCACCCATTATAATCATTCTTCTTTGACATTCACAGAAGACCCTCCTCTTGTCTGGAGCTCCTGTGATTTGGGAAACAACTTTAGCAAGGCTGCACTTCCAGAAGATTTTTCAGAACATTCTTCAAAAGAGGAATTTGTAGCTGGGGAGCCACAGGCAAAAAGAAAAGAAGCACTAACCTGGAAATTGTTCAGCTTTCCAGATGGAGAAAAAAGAGGTTAATGCTGCAAGGGTCACCTGCTAGGTGTGTGGGACCACACTATCAAGAGGTGATCCGACGAAAAAATACTCTTTTGGGACTGCAAGCATGGTTCGTCACGTCAAGAACCTTCATCCTAGCAATTATGCGAGAGCTTCTTGCGATAGGCTGCGGGACGACCCTCCAGCAGCTGTTGCTAGCACTTTGTCAGCACCAGCTGCACCACCACCTACTATCCGTCTCGATTTTGGTGAATTAATTATTCTTTGGTAATTTTGCAAAGAGACTCTCTGCTACGGGGAGCAGTTAATTGACTTAATTTGCCAGCGCTCACGCCGCTATTTTTTTTTTGTTTATTTCTTCCCGTTGGACATTTTTTTGTTTCCACAGTTCTTTTTCCTTAAAAAAAAAACAAAATTAAAAAACTGTTCAGAAAATACCCCAAAAAATAAAAACTTCCAAAACACAAAAAAAAAGTTCTTTTAAGAACTAACTCCACTGGTCAAAAAAAAAACGCTACATTCGTATAATAGTGTGTAAAAGTTTTTTTGAATGAATGTGTAGTGCATACATGAATGAAAGAATACATTAGTAGTGCACGGTGAATGTGAAAGTGCAGAACTATAAGGAAGTGCTACAGCATAAATCTATAAGGTGTTTACTTATAGTATACTGTAGTACTTCCGAAGCTCTTGAATGTAACATATGTACATAAATATGTTACAAGTCTATGCTTCCCTTTGCACTGCTGGTTAAACTGCCTGGGTGAATTTGTAAGTGATAGGGGCTTATTTACAACCCCCTTGTGCCTCTTTTACACCACTGTTGTGTCACTTTTGTGATGCAACAGTGGTGAAAAAAATACGCCATGGTATGTGGTATTTACAATGTGATGCATCTGGGAGGTGCGTTACATTGTAAAGCCCTGCGCCAGAAGGAGGCGTTCCTGCACAGGGCCGGGGGGCGTTCCGGAGCAGGAACGCCTCCTAAAAGTGGCTGAGTGAAATCTACAAGATTTCACGTAGTCACTTTTGGGCCCATGCTGTGTCAAAACCCGTGAGCAGGCATAAGGATTGACACAGAATTGTGAGCATAGGGCCCCCAAAGCTGCGTTGCGCTTGCAACGCAACTCCAGCCATGCGCCGCCTTTATGGCACAGATGCATCACGCATCTGTGCCTTTTTTGCCCCATGGTGCACCGCATTGTAAATACGGCACATCCATGGTGGCAGTGGCATGGTGCACAATAACTGGCATATCGCTGGGGATGTGTCAGTTATTGTATATCTGCCCCTTAGTGTTTTAATGCAGTGAATAGATTATTACACACTGATGAATCACTTGATGAGTCACTACAATACTGAAACAGCAGTGGCAGAGTGTTTGGTGAAAGTGTAAGGATACAGACTGGGCAATTGAAGGTTTAAAACACACGTTTGCAGGTGCATAGACGAGTGCATGCATAGTGTATATGGGTTTGAAGCAGTCTATGCCCTAAGGCCTACTTTTCTGCATGAGTACTTGGGTACTGACTGAATGATTACAGTTCTGCAAGGAGAGTGTCTGGCTGAATTTATAACTGCTTCAATTTTAGCACAGTGCATAGATAAGCACATACTGCTGAATGGCTCACTACAATACTGAAACAGCAGTGACAGAGTATTTGGTGGAAAGGTAAGGATACAGACTGGGCAATTGAAGGTTCAAAACGCAGGTTTGCAGGTGCATAGAAGACTACATGCATAGTGTATAGGGGTTTGAAGCAGTCCATGCCCTAAGGCCTACTTTGCTGCATGACTACTTGCGTACTGACTGCATGATTACAATTCTGCAAGGAGAGTGTCTGGCTGAATGTATTACTGCTTCACTTTTAGCACAGTGCAAAGATAAGCACATACTGCTGAATGGCTCACTACAATACTGAAACAGCAGTGTCAGAGTGTTTGGAGGAAGTGTAAGGATACAGACTGGGCAATTGAAGGTTTAAAAGTCAGATTTGCAGGTGCATAGAAGAGTGCATGCATCCTGTATAAGGGTTTGAAGCAGTCCATGCCCTAAGGCTTTCTGCATGAGTACTTGGGTACTGACTGAATGATTACAGTTCTGCAAGGAGAGTGGCAGACTGAATTTATAACACATTCTGTATTTCTTATAAATGGAGTATATAAATACTGACTAGGGAAAAGTAGGCCTGAAACACAAGTGTGAATTTGGTTACACCACTAAGCACATACTGCTGAATGGCTCACTAAAACACTGACACAGCAGTGGCAGAGTGTTTGGAGGAAGTGTAAGGATACCAACAGGGCAATTGAAGGTTTAAAAGGGGCAAGTTTGCAGGTGCATAGGAGAGTGCATGCATAGTGTATAGGCTTTTGAAGCAGTCCATGCCCTAAGGCCTACTTTGCTGCATGACTACTTGGGTACTGAATGAATGATTACAGTTCTGCAAGGAGAGTGTCTGTCTGAATGTATAACTGCTTCACTTTTAGAACAAAGCATAGATAAGCACATACTGCTGAATGGCTCACTACAATACTGAAACAGCAGAGGCAGAGTGTTTGGAGGAAGTGTAAGGATACAGACTGGGCAATTGAAGGTTTAAAACACACGTTTGCAGGTGCATAGAAGAGTGCATGTATAGTGTATAGGGGTTTGAAGGATTCCATGCCCTAAGGTCTACTTTGCTGCATGACTACTTGGGTACTGACTGAATGATTACAGTTCTGCAAAGAGAGAGTCTGGTTGAATGTATAACTGCTTAAGTTTTAGATCAGTGCATAGATAAGCACATACTGCTGAATGGCTCACTACAATACAGAAACAGCAGTGGCAGAGTGTTTGGAGGAAGTGTAAGGATACAGACTGGGCAATTGAAGGTTTAAAAGACAAGTTTGCAGGTTCATAGAAGACTGCATGCATAATCTATAGGGGTTTGAAGCAGTCCATGCCCCTGAGGCCTACTTTTCTGCATGAGTACTGTCATATAGCTACTGCTTATCTTTATAATGTGTTAAGTTAGCATAGGCTTATTAAATGTTTAAACGACATTTTTTCCTTTTGTGTCTTCTGCACACGACACATAATTGTTGATTTAGCTTTCAACATAGAAGAGCGTTGTGATTTACATGAGAATAATATGTTATTGCTCTGATATCAGCTTTGCTTGGTAAACTATGTCTGTACAGAGAGTGCTGAAGCTTCAAGGATAACACGACACAGAATTGTTGTGAGGACTGATCTCCGCACCTTCATAGACATAACATAAGTGCAGCTCCTGCCAAATTCTGGCTTTATGCGCATTTTATATTGCTTTGCTTAGAACACAGATACACACTTGATGCGGTTCGCATGCAGAGAGAGCTGGTGGAAGCTGATGTGATCTCTTCATACTAGGATCTTGAGGTATGGGCCTGCCCTGCTAAAACCCAAAGAGACCTTCTTAGATATTAATATAATATGCTAGTTAGGGAGGGTGAGAATTAGGTGTTGTTAACCCTTATTCATTAAAGCATCTTAGCATGCTATCACCTTTAGCTTTCTATGGACTAGTAACTATGCTGATAACTTTGCTTGTGATAATATGTTTACTTGTATTATCTAAGATACTGCGATTGAGAAAACGGCATTAGTAAATAAATATTTCAAATGTGCACGTGTCCTCATTTACTCCCCGTTCTGGTTTGAAATGATTGTATAACGAAAGAGTGTTCATGTGTTCCACGTAACCTGAGGTATCGTAAGTTCATGTTCTGGTTTGTCTAATCATTGGAAGTTTGTGATGACCAATGAGACACTGTGGCTAGCCTGGTAAGGGGATTTTGGGTACTGAGGTGAGTTTTGGGTCACCCTAATTCGCCGAGGTTCCAAATCTCTATGCACAGTTCTGTGGGAGAACGGAAACCCTGCTACATGGCGCCCATTCGTTGGTGGTCTTATATCATGACACTCGAGTAGTATATCATTCAAACCTTAACCCCTTCACTGTTGTTTCCGGAAAACGGTGGTGTCGGAAAAACCTACCTATTTTTGAAATAGGTCTTTTCAAGCTTGAATCTCTCTAAAATGGTTTCCTTGAATTACTACCCAGTTGTGCTACAAAGTTTCCTTTGTTTTTCTAAGATTCCTGTGCAGTCATGGCACAGCCTGTGGACATTCCACAGCATAGTCGAATTGCTGTGCGCAATCATTTGCAAACTTACAATGTACCCGTTGATGGCTTGGCTGTGATTTTGGTGGTGAGTGCGGAAGCAGCTTACCCATACGAACTCTTTTATTTGCGCCGGTGGACGAATCTTCGCGAATTTCTCAAAGAAGATGACCCGCTCCGCTCTGCTCCTTCCTTGATAGTTTGGGGGGGATTCGTCAAGCGGGGGCCGAGATATTTGGGGGGTCCCAAAACGTGTTTTCCCCATGTTAATTTCCATAGGGCGGTTGGACTCACTTTTAGCCCGAACGGCTGAATGGATTTCCACCAAACTTGGCAAAATTGTAGGGACTGGTATCCCGATGTGCCTTTGCTATGTCTTAAAATATGTGCTCCAGTGGATTTTGGGTAATTTAGGTTAAAAAAAATATATATATATCTATAAGCGCGCCCTGGTACGCGCACCGGGGAGCGCACCCGGCGCGTAACGCGAGTACGCGAGCGGAAAGCTGATTGGCTCTCGGGTGTCTGTCAACATTCCAAACAGTCCAGAGCGGCCGCCATCTTGTGTCTCGGTAGAATCGAGACACAAGAGGTGGCAAAAACAAAGGGGGAAATGACTAAAAGGGGGCAGGGTAGACCCCCCCTGACCCCCTAGGTTTGATGTGGGGGCCATAAAAAGGACCCCGCATGGCAAATTAAAAAAAAACATATTTGATTTTCGTGGGGGGAGCGCCCGGTACGCGCACCGGGGAGCGTATCGGGGAGCGTACCATGGCGACAACCAAGTGAAACAGTAAAATATTAATTTAAAGTGCTTAGAGGTAGGGTAGCTCTGAATAGAGTTGTTGTGTTGTGTGGGTGATTTAAGTACCAACAAGTAGTTACCAATGCAGAGTCTTAAATTCAATGTACACCGTCTCCTCTGTAGATATCTTGCATGTTGTTACAGAAGTTATTGCGGTATAAGGAATCCATACCATAGTCTGTCAGGAAAGCAGAAACAGATCCTTTAAGGACTCCCTGAGAAGGACTAGGGGATCATGGGTAGTCTACCCTGCTCCCGTATGATGTTTTCAAGTATTACATTTTACTCTCTTCTGAATCTACACAAAATTGGCGGTGATATGGTGCATTAGAGACAGACAGTGAGAGAAAGGAGGCAGGAGATGAAAAAGAGATGTGAAAAATTCATTGGAGATAATATAGTGGGAGAAAGGAAGTAACTATGAGCAAACTTACTATGTAACACAAAAAAGTTGCACAGTATACTGTAAGTCTCAGTTTATATTATAATCATTTTGGTAGTATTTCATGAATTACATATAAAAATGAATAATGTCTCGAACAATTTTTAATTATTAAATATACATTTATTGTTGAGATTGTTCATAATTTAATAACACTTCTAACATTACATCATCCGGAATGTCCTCCAAATTTTCATTACATGATTCAATTGCTTCAAGACAGTCAATTAGTTCTTGATCCTCAGACTCATCCATGAAATCCAAGTCTTCGTTAAGAATGTCCTTATCCATAGTTTCAAAATAAATTGTATTGCTCTCCTCTTTACCTTCCATTTTTTTGCTGTAAATTGCATAAAAAATAACTATATCAGTAGAGTTAGGGCACTGTTGGGTTTAAGTTCAGACAGGTACTTCTGAGTTTTTAACAGTGAAGTTATCTTTGGGCAGTGTATGGTATCAGGCAGGAAGTAGAAATATAAAAAAGTGTATGTGAAGAAGCCTAAGTAAATTCTTAATTATACCAGAGAAGCCTAACTCAATTTATAACTATAACAGAGAAGCCTATCTTAATCTATAACTATAACAGAGGGACAGTAAATAAATATCAGAAAACATTTCTACAAATTAACTTAAAGTGCCCCTTACAAATTAACAACTTACCTTACAGAAAGCTGTTGAAGTTTTATGAGAATATTCTTTAAAGATGTACCTCAGGTAGTTGTAGTCAAAATGGCCGTGTTTCCCTCTCATTTTCCATTTATATTCATGTACATAACCAATCAAATGTCAGGAAATAAAAGTAGAAAATGAAAGTAACATTTTAATTGGTTGTAAATTCTAACACTTCATATGTGTTTTGTCATGTAATTTACCTCAGGATATTTAGACAGGGCAACAGCCCAAATGGCTCAATGGAATTCCACCAAATTTGGGAAAATGGTAGGGACTGGTATGTAGTAGGGCCTATTCTATATTTCGTGAAAGTCTCTCCAGTGGTTTTATGGAAATTAACTTTTAAAAAATGTTGGGAGCGCTTACTGGCAGCGCTACGGGAGTCCTCCCTCTTGTGTTTCCGTAGATTTGAGACACAAGATGGAGGACAAACAACGTTGGAAATGGTTTAAAGGGGGCATGGTAGACACCCCCTGACCCCCTAGGTTTTCTGAGGGGGGCTTAGGAGGACCATATAGGCCCCAAAAAAAAATAATTAATTTTTCGCGGGGGGAGCGCCCGGTACGCTTACCGGGGAGCGTACCGGGGAGCGTACCGGGGAGCGTACTTTGATGAAAAACAGTGAAAAAAGTTAGAGTAAAGTAATCATTTTGAGTGATCAGAGGTAGGGTAGCCCTGAAAAGAGCTTTTGGGTTCTGTGGCTGATTTAGGTACCTACAAGTAGGTTCCAATGCACAGTCTTAAATTTAGGAGGAATATTCTATTCCCCTCATCTGAGAAGTGCACACCATCTCCTCTGTAGATATCTTGCATGTTGTAACGCAAGTTGTTGTTGTATATTGAACCCATTCCATAGTCTCTCATGTAAGCAGAAACAGATTTATTCACATGTTTCCGTGCTTTCTCAAATTGTGGACAAAATTGGTTGGACCACTTCCATTTCTGTCTTTGGCATATATTGGAATATACCAAGGCAGTTTGTGGAAAAAGTGTCATCAATTGCCCAAAGGTGTCCTTTAAAAGCATTTCCAGATCTACCCCAGTCAAAGTGCCTAGGTCATTTCCACCACAGTGCAAAATTATGAGGTCAGGGTGTGGCAGATGGTAAAAGGTGTTCACCAATGGTATCAATTGATGACATTTCAATCCTCTCTGGCCAATCCACTTGATGTCTACATTTGATAAATCAAGGTTGTGAAAATTTCTGATAGCTGCATACCTTTGAGCCCAGTGGATGTAGCTATGTCCAATAATACAGACAGAATACATGGTGAGAGGAGGTTCTGGTGCAGTCAGATGAAGTGTAGGAATGAAATGGCAGTTGGAACAGTAGGAGTTTGCAAAAAAAGTAATTTGAATGGTTAAGAAAAAGTCATTTAAAGAAACATAGCACCGGATAAGCTGGTGTATTGAGAGGTCAAACATCCTTGCTGAGTTCATTTGCAACATTGTAGAATAAACTTTTAAACCTGAGAGTTCAGTGAGGAGGGAGTTGCTATGGTAACTGGTAGAAAGGGCTGAGGGGGGGGAAGGGTGTTGGTTTGAAAATAGAGAGAGAAGAGTTTTAATTGGTTAACATGAGGGATATGTGTGTAGAATTAGAGGTTTTCTGTGCCATTCATCGTTGCAGTGCCTGGAGTACATACCTTTAGCTCTGTTAAAGAAATATTGGTGTGTGTGTCTGACACTGTTCTCAATCTCCCAAAGTATTTGTAAAGGTGAATACTAATTCATTTAATATAGATAGAGACGTGTATACTCTATGGAGAAGATTTGGAAGCAAAATGTGTTTTTTTAATGTGACTTTCTTCATGTTTTTTGAACATGCTTGATAAAAAGTTGTTGCTGGAAAGAGGAATTGTATTTTGTAAAAATGTGAAGTTTCAGTAGTGACCTGGAATGCTTGTACATATGACCTGCGCTTTGTTTTTAAAATGTTATTTAAAAAACGATTTGGGGGCAAATTAATGGCTTTTACATTTTTGAGAAGGAATAAATAGTGTCTGCATGATTAAATAAATATATTAGAACCATTCACAATCATGTCACCTGTGTTACCTCAGATTAGGAAGCACGTTGAGCTTCTTTGCTGTTGGTTTGTGTCATGTTTTTTGGTAATGCTTGGTATCACCATTTGCAAGATAGAGGATTTGTATTTTGTGAAATAGTGATATTTCAGTAGTGAAATTGAATGCTTGTACATAGGACAAGCGCTCTTTTTCTAAAATGTTATTCAAAAAACTATTTTGGGGCAAATGAATGGCTTTTACATTTTTGAGAAGGAATAAATAGTGTCTGCATGATTAAATAAATATATTTGAACCTTTCACAATCATGTCACCTGTGTTACCTCAGATTAGGAAGCACATTGAGCTTCTTTGCTGTTGGTTTGTCTCATGTTTTTTGATAATGCTTGGTAACAACATTTGCAAGATAGAGGATTTGTATTTTGTGAAATAGTGAGGTTTCAGTAGTGAAATTGAATGCTTGTACATAGGACCTGCGCACTGTTTATTACATGTTATTTAAAAAACGATTTTTGGCCTAGTGAATGGCTTTTACATTTGTGAGAAGGAATAAATAGTTTCTGCAAGATTAAATAGATACATTTGAACCGTTCACAATCATGTCACCTGTGTTTTCTCAGATTAGGAAGTAGATTGTGCAGATGAGGTGAGGCATGTGCAGGGGTGCAAAGGAGATGAGGCCTGTGTCTAAGAGTGCAGTGGGGGAGAGGCTTCATGAAGTCCATTCCACTGCCCTCTTAGACACAGGCCTCAACACCTCTGCTCCCCTGGACAGGCCTCACCTCATCTGCACTCCTGCTTAGGCCTCACCTTATCTGCATCCTGTTACCATCAATTATACCCAATACATTGAGGCCTGTCCAGGGTGCACGGAGGAGGTGAGGATTGTTCAAGGGTCAGAGGAGGTAGGTCCTGTCCAATGCACTCTTCGACACAGGCCTTACCTCCTCTGCACCCCTGGACAGGCCTCACCTCATGTGCACAATGTACTTACTAATCTGAGAAAACACAGGTGACATGATTGTGAAAGGTTCAAATATATCTATTTAATCTTGCGGACACTATTTATTCCTTCTCAAAAATGTAAAAGCTATTCATTTGCCCCAAAATCGTTTTTCAATAACATTCAAGAAACAGAGCGCTCGTCCTATGTACAAGCATTCGATTTGTAAGCATATTGTGCAGATGAGGTGAGGCTTGTCCAGGGGTGCATAGGAGGTAAGTCCTGTCTACAGCACTGTTGGACACAGGACTTATCTCCTCTGCACCCTTGGACAGGCCTCACCTCATCTGCACAATCTGCTTACTAATCTGAGGAAACACAGGTGACATGATTGTGAAATGTGCTATTATATTTTTTTAATCATGCAGATACTATCTAATCCTTGTCAATACTGGAAAACCAATTCATGTGCCCGAAATCTTTTTTTAAATAACATTTACAAATTAGAGCACAGGTCATATGTATAAGCATTACACTACTGAAACCTCACTCATTTACAAAATACAATTTCTTTATGCACCAACATTTCTTTACCAAGCATTATCAACAATGTATTAGTCTCTATTATATTCTCTTCCTGACTCACTCTATTTTTCCACCTGTCCCCTTCTAACACCCTCTCTCTGACTTATTCCTTTTTACATCCTGACTCTGTGTTACAGTCTCTTACACTCTCTCTTTGACTTACTTTCTCTTACACCCTGTCTCTAATTTATTCCCTCTCTCTCTTTTTTACAGCAATTTGTAAGTCATACTTTCTCTTACATCCTCTTCCTGATATACTCCGTCTTACAACCTTTCTGTTTGTAACATTCTCCCCCAGACTTACTCCCTATTACACCTTTTGTCTGTTTTACACCCTCTCTCCCTCTTTATGACTTTTTTATTCTCTTCCTCTCTTCGTGTTACACCCTCTGTCTGACTTACTCCTTGTTACATCCTCTCTCTGATTTACTTCCTCTTACACCCTCTCTCAAAGTTACTATCTCTCTCTCCCTTTTACAGCCTCTCTGTGTTTTAGTCTCTTTTACATCCTCTCCCGTTCTAATACCCTCTCTTTGTCTTACATCCTCTTACACCCTTTCCCTATCTTCCACCCTGTTACATCCTTTTTCTGACGTACTCCCTTTCTCCCTTTCTTTGACTTACTCCCTCTCCCTATTACATCCTTTCTCTGTCTTACAACATATTATACACTCTCTCTGTATTACTCCTTCTCTATGCTTTACTCCCTCTACTTGTTTCTTTGTCTGACTCTCTCTGTCTCTTTGTGTTACTCCCTCTAGCTCTTTTTCTATATCTTACTCCTAGTTACATAGTTGCTGTGGTATAAACTTAGATATGTTGTAAACTAGTGTTTATATCATTTGCTTATTGTCATTGCTTTGTTGTTTGGTAATAGTGGTGTATAATGTGTTTTATTTTTTTTGTTTACCACAGATTGAAAACAAGATTTCAATAGTAAGGAAATATGCCCTCGAGGCAGAGGAGAAGGAAAGATGCCAAGCGGAAAAAATCAAAAACAGCAACGGAATTAAAGCACTCGTCTACAACAAATACTTCAAAAAACAGGAAAAAAGCTCCTGGTAAGACAACTAAGTCTTTCTTTCGGAACATATGTAGATAAAAAAAAATGTTGATGAGGATCGGAATATACAGAAGGAGAGAGCAAATTTGAAAAGGAAGGAGAGGCCCCCAAACATGTTACTACTGGAGCAGGAGAGAATAATATGTATAGGAATAGAAGGCAAAACCAATTTAGGGACATTCGTAAACGAATGTTTCGCAATAGGGTGATTTTAAATTTGTTAAAAAATATTTAAAAAGGTAAACAGAGAGCTGCTTTTTATAAGAAGATTGTTGATCAGGCTTTTGAACTTAAGAAAAAATTATTTATTTTAGTAATCAATAGAATTAGGACACTTAACAAGACAATTGATGTTTTCAAATCAAAGAGTAGATGCAAAAGAGTAATTAATCGGACTCATTTTTGTAAAGTTTTTTCTGGAGAAAGGATGCATAGTTCAAGTTGTGAGCCATTTTTTAATAAGGAGAGTTACTTCCAGGAGAATGATTTGGTGCATGCAGTTGACACCAGTGGTCGAGCATATGAGGTGAAAGACGGTTGTCCGATTGAAAAAGAGAAACTTGTGTCTGGAAATGCAGAAGAGGTGTTAACTGATGGAGTTTTAGGGAGACGTACTAAGGGTCCAGTGTACACTTGGAAGTGTAGTAGTATTTGTAGTGTGCGACAGGAATCAATCGATTTGCTTCGTAATTTCTAACGTACATATAGTAAGAAAAGTCTAAAACAGAAAATGAAGATGTTGCAAGACTTAGATCCTTGCAGAGTGAGAGAAAACACAGGTTTGCAAGGGCATTCACTGGCTTGTCTTTCTAGAAAAGTATGTCAGAGTGTTTTTCATCATTTTAGGATGTTAGCAGTGCATCATAACAAAATGAGGAAATTAGTGAGAATGTTGTATTATGCAAAAAGTCCAGCACTTAAGCTTAAACAGTTAAACAGTGCTATTTTGCATGGAACTGAATTAGATGTGAAGAAGATTTGTGAAGATATTGAGATGTGTTACTTTGGTGAAAAAGAGGACAGTGTAGAAATTGACACAGTAATAGAAGGTAATGTGGAAGACAATGTACACATTTCAAGTACAGAAAAGTTCGACCAGGAAATTACCAAGTTTAAGGTGAAATCAAGTGAAAGGCCTAATTTTACTTGTGTGTGTTGTCGAAGAACTCATTATAAGATTCAGACTAGGTTAGTTGATTTATATGCAGAATGTGAAATGGAAAATAATACTGAATGGAAGAATTTTGCAACTTTTTTGTTGGTGGAGAATTCTTTTGATTTGAGTTCTTATCAGCGTATTTGTAAATTTTGTTATAATAAATTAAATGAAAACAGAATGCCTGCTAGAGCTGTTGACAATAATCTTGAGTTGGTAGACATTCCTCCTGAATTGATGGATTTAAATACATATGAATCTATTCTGATTCAATGTGTCCATCCTTTTCAGGCTATTGTTCGCATGGAGCCTAAGATAGGGAAATTGCCTCCTTCGGATTTAAAGAGAGGATTAAAGGGAAGAGTTGTTTATTTGCCTCTAGATTTCAAGAAAAATATTGATACAATTGGTGTAGAGAAAGTGGAAGAGGAACCTCTGGTTGTTCTAGTTAATGGGGTTCCGACAAAGAGTAAGAAAATCTGGCAAGATTTAGTGGACGTTAGGAAAGTCAAAAAGGCAATGTTGTATTTGGTCAAAAACAATGAGTACTACAAAGAATTATGTGTTGGAGCAGACGAAACAGCTGCAGAAGAAGACAGTGATTGTTCAGCCGGCCAAATTGAAAAAGTTGATGTGTCTAGAAGTGAAGAAATATATGAACATTATACTGTTCATCCTTTGCATTCCAAAGAAGTAATGGAGAATGCAATTGACTTGTTTCAAATGAAAGCTGCAAAAGGAAGTCTCATTAGTGTATGGGAAGAAAGTTTGGAAGCTCGTTGTTATCCACAGCTATTTCCAACAGGTCGGGTATGCATGGGACGACTTACTTCAATTTCTACGAGAGGCAAATGCAAACATTCAAAATATAGAATTCAAAACACCTGGAGAACTGTGTTCTTTGGATCCAGTTAATGTATGCAGATATTTCAATCATAGATTTGAAGCTATGATGTCTTTCATTACAACAAAAAAAATCCTCCCCTTGGAGAGGTTTTGGATTTCTTTTAGAGAAAGGAGTATCAAGCGAGAGGTGCTCCTCACATACGTTTGTTGTTATTGATTAAAGATGCACCCAAATTTGGAACAGATTCGGATGACACAGTGTTGAGTTTCATTGAAGAGTATTCAACATGTGCTGTTCCGAAAACTACCGAAGAAAACAGTTTAAGGCAACAAGTTTTACGCTTTCAATCACATCGTTGTGGAAAGTACTGTCGTCGAAAATTCAGAAACAAGGACAAGTTCTACACAAAATGTCGTTTCGCATTTCTACGACCAGTGATTTCTAAAGGAAGAGTAAATAAATTGATGTCTTCTCTACGACATACTGTGACGAGAAAATCACCAAAAAATACATACAATTTAAAAAGAAATGAAGAGTCCAAGTACATCAACGACTACAACCCAGTGATTTTGTCCATGTGGAATGCTAACATGGATATTCAATTCGTTGCTGACAACTCTATTGCTGTAGCTCGATATGTGACGTCTTACATCACAAAAAAAGAAAAGACAGAACTGAAGGAAATGTGGGAGGAAAGAGTATAAGCAAGACATTATACAGTTTCAGTTTGAAGATGTTGTTGCATCGAGAAATTGGAGCATATGAATGTTCTGATCGGTTATCATCAGCAAGTCTCTACGCCAAGTCTAGAACAATTATTTGGGTGAGTCTAGGTCTTGCTGCAACACAAAACCGAGTTTTGAAATCTGTACAGGAAATTGAGTATTTGGCGGAGAAAGAATCAAACAGTACAGATATTTTGAAGACAAACATGTTGGATACATACTATCCAAATAGAAGTAGTCATCTTGAGAACAGTTGTGTGTATGAAGTTCTGCAAAACTATATTTATAAGAGGACCATCAGAGAAGATATCAACAATGGAATATATGCTATCATTGGGTGTGAAGGATGTCTAGTAAAGCAGAGAAAAGGCCATTTGATTAATCATCGAAAATTGAGTTGTGAAAATCCAGAGAAAAGGGAATTTTATTATTTAGCTCTTTTGCAACTCTTTAAGCCATGGCGTACAGAAGAGGAACTACTTTGAGATTTTCTCTGTTACGAAGATTCTTTTAATGCAAGCAAGGATACCATAGAATGTTCTGATTTTCCAAATTATCTGCAAATGTTGAACGAAGAAATAGAGCAAGAAGCCACAATTGCAGCAGAGATTGCTAGAGACAGTTCTCAAGACAGTCAGAGTTCTGCTTCATTGAGTCAGGATCCACTAGGAGGACCAATTATCCAAAATGAAGCTGCCACTGCCATGTATGAGGTGGAAAGAGCTATGGAGCAAGCTCAAGATGATGTAGTTAACTTAGAAGATTTGGTGAAACAACTAAACCTTGAGCAGAAACAGATATATGATGAAGTCACAGAACAGGTTGAACATGGATTCAGTCATGAGAAAAAAGAGTGCTCATGTACATCATTTAAGCCTGTCCGACTGTATGTGAGTGGAGAAGCGGGAACTGGAAAAAGTTTTCTGATTAAAGCAATTGCAACTTATCTGCAGAAAAGGACTGAATCACTGCCGTCTTGTGTTGTTACCGCTCCAACTGGGCTGGCAGCACATAACATTAAAGGGATTACTTTACATCGTTAACTGATGCTACAAGTTGAGCATGATAACAAATTACAATACCACAAGCTATCTGGAGATGCTTGTTCTGAAGTTTCCAGAGTCCTGAAGAAAATGAAACTTCTTATCATTGATGAGGTAAGCATGGTCTCAAATCTAATGCTTGCTTTTGTGCATTTGAGAATGCAAGAAATTCTTAGAACAGACTATGATGTCTTATTCGGAGGAAAACACATTATTGTTTTTGGAGATCTACTGCAGTTAACTCCAGTGAAAGGACAACCAGTGTTTAAAATGCTCACACATGAAGATACCAGGAAGTGCCTAGGAAGCATTGGAATTGTTAATATATGGTTAAATTTCAAATATGCAGAACTGCTTGAAAACATGCGACAGGCAAAGGATGAAGATTATAAAAATATTCTACAAGATGTAAGTATCGGAAAAGTAAGTGAGTATGGGAAAGAAGCATTACATGCACGATTAATTTCAAATTTGTATCCAAATGAAAACATTCTTCCAGAGAATATTTTTAAGAAAATTAATGTGAACAAATCTGGGATATGTTTGATGCCAACTCTGCAAGAATGTTCCATCTTCAACCACAAAATGTTAACGTTAGAAAATGAAGAGATTGTGAAACTGGAAGCTATAGATAAAATTGAGCATATGGGAGCAACAATTATTTTGTCTGAAAATGTGAAATCAAAATTGGATTCATTAGAAAAGAGTATATCTAAAACTGATGGTTTTGAAAAGACTCTGAATGTATGTTTAAATTGTCGTATCATTTTGAGAAGGAATTTAAATGTTGAAAGAGGTCTGGTAAATGGAGCAATGGGTCATGTTGTTGATTTTGTGAATTACAAAAATAGAGATGGAATTGAAATTTAAAAAATTAAATTTGATGGCATTGACGAAATAGAACACATTTGTCGTTGTTCAGCTAGATTTTTGCTTGTAAAAGACTTATATGTTCGCCGAAAACAGTTTCCTGTTTGTTTGGCATATGCGGTGACAATTCATAAATCTCAAGGTTTAAGTGTAGATAGTGCTTTGGTGAACATTGGAAGTTCTGTGTTTAAAGAGGGTATGGCATATGTGGCATTATCACGAGTCAGAACTTTATCAGGATTGTACTTGATTGAGTGTGATGAAACAAAGATTTGTGCTGATCTAGATTATGTTAAAGAATACAATAGGTTAAGAAGAGAGTATGCTCCACATTTGCCTCAATATCCTCTGTTTGAAAAACGTGTGGTAGGCCGAAAAAGAAGAAATGAGAATAATTGAAGTGAGGTGGTAGCAAAAAGACAAAAAGTAGATGAAACTGTAATTGTAAGCAGAAAGAAAAAGGATTCTGTTGAAGATGTTGTTGGATTTCAGTTTGAAAACAGTTCTGGTGTCAACTGCTATGCTAATTTAGTGCTTAATGTTGTTTTTTTTCTTCAAAATTTACAAGAACAGATTGTTGAAAATCGGGATCAAACATTCTGCTGTTTATTGAATTCTGTGTTTGAGAAATGTAGCAGTGATAGAGCTTAAATAGAAAGTGTTTCAGAAATTCGAAATCTTCTAGACATATGTTCTGGGCAAAATCAATTTTCACTGAATATTCAGCAGGATTGTCAGGAATTTTTAATGTATATGTTTGATGTATTGGAAGATAAAGGTGTAGATATAACACATCTTTTTAGCCTTTCTTATCAATGGCAGCATGACTGCGACAACTGTAGTTTATCAAGTAGAACTAGAATAGACACTGAAAGATTTATATATTTGACTTTACCAGACTGCAAATCAGTGTCTTTTAATAATCTAGTTAAAGCAGCTGATCACAATATGGTGTGTACCCAATGTAAGTCTGCAATGCTGTCCACATTATTTTTACAAACTTATGGTAAATATGTCATTTTAATGTTCCAAAGATGTAGACCTGATGGAAGTAAATTGTCAACTTCTATTAAAAATTTCGTGGCTTCTCAGTTATCAATATCAGGAAGAACTTTTGCAACTGTAGCTATTATTTATCATGACGGTCCTTTAACAACATCAGGGCATTACACATGCTATTTAAAATGTCGAAAAGGTTGGACTAACTGTAATGACACTCATTTGACTTCCAAACAACGTTTGCCTTTTGACTTAAAAAATTCATACCTAGTGTTTTTAGAACCAAAATTTAAGTAAAGGTAATTGCCTTATGACGACGGGAGCAGTTAATAAAAGTTAGTTTGCTGTTTAAAATTATATTGTGAGTAAAAGTGATGAAGATAATATAAAAATTATAGTTCTCATAAAGGTATGGTAAGTGGATCGCATAGTAAGTGATATCAGTATTATAGGAAATGTTCAACATGAGAGAGCCAGAGATGGAATTATGAATATTTAAATATTGTGAAAATGTTGTTTGAGCCTTTCTTTCAGAACGTCGGGAAAACTGTAATTTTAGAGTTTGTTTTAAGTAATTTGAAAATATACTGATACATCTGACACTATTTGGCCTTAAGGAAAGGTGAAGGAATGAGCAAAGAGTCATGACTGAACAGAAGGAGTATATGAAAACTTTGAAACATATTTCAGATGTTCTTGGAGTTTTTTTTCTAGAGAGTCGATGAAATGGAATTTTTAGAGAACAGCAGAGTACCTTCCAACGTAAAGGACCTTCATGATGTACTATTTGGCCTAAAGGAAAAGTAAGTGAATCAAAGATTAGTGTACATATGTGATTTGTAAGTTTATATGTTTTTTTTTAAACACAATCTTTTTGATTGTGTTTTTTTTTCCCGCTGTCATATGATGAATAGTTTGAACTCACTGTTTTTAGTGAAATTCAATATGTTCTGAGAACAGCAAAAATAAACTACTAACATGTTGTGTAAATTATTCTATAGTTTGTATTGTGTAATTTATATTGTATTCCCATTGTCTCATACTCACTTTCCTTTTTCCTCTCTCTTTCAGCTCTCTTTACTCACTCACACTGCCTTTCTCTCACTCTGTTTCACACCCATTCGTTTACTGCACTTCTTTCACAACCCCTCAATTCCATTTCAACTGTCTGCATCCCCTCTCTACCTTGCACCACTTTTCAGCTTTCAGTCTCTCTGTTTTACTTCCCTTTTCCGTCTTTTCCTCCTTTGCTCTTTTAGTAATTCCTCTTTACTCACTCACCAGTATTGTTGCACTTTATCACTATTACTCACCCACTCTCCCTCGCTTATCTTTGCTTGCTTTTGCTGCTTTTTTTTTACCTCTTCTCTCTATTTTCCGTTCACTACCTCTATGTCCTCAGTCCCTCACTCTCCTTGTGTTATGTTCACTTGTGTTTATCTACCTTCTATCATTTCTCTTACAACAACTTCACTGCTCCTCTCTCATCGTCCTTCACCCCATTTCTTTTAGTCTGGTTCCATTACTACCCCTCATTTCCTATCTTTCAATGTTCTTCTCTTTACTTTCATCACCGAATCACTTTCTCTCAGTACCACTGTTTTAGTCCTCTTCTCCTCTCTTTCCTTCTTTTGCTCCCTTACTCATTTTCCTTTCCTCACTCATTGTACTCCACTTCACTCAGTCCTTCCCTTAGTTTCTTTGTCTACTAACTTCCTCACTCCTTTTCCCTCAATCTTTCTATATTATCCTCTCTCCCTTCATCCCTGCACTCTATGACTCTCCTTCACTTACTCTCAGTTATCTTCCATTCCTCATTCTTCTAAATGCATCCTTAATTAGACTCCTTTCCTTCTCAGTCATTATCTTTTTACTTACTCCTGTTTCCTGATTTAGTTTTGCTAACTCACATTCTTTTAGTATCTTTGTTAACTTCAGTTCATTTCTCTCTTCTTCTCTTCCTCTCTGTCAGTGAATCTATATGCCTTACTCTTAGTAATTTGCTCTCCTTCTATTTCTTTTTCCCTCTTTTTGTCCTTCTACATTACTTTATTTCCCTTTCTGTGTCCTTCACTCTTACTTTATTTCTTAATACACTTTTATAATTTTTAACCTCTTCATTTGTATCTTTTATTTTAAAATATATATTTTACTCATTATAACTTATTTTTTCTTCTCTCTTTCACAGATACAAAGTGTAGTAAAAAAATGTAATTAAAGTTACATTAATTATATGGTAAGTGTGACTAAAAAAATGTAGTTTGTCATCACCCTTTGCTTTAACCTCACTATTATTCTCTCACCCTACCTCACTCCTGTTTCCTTACTCTGCTTCCCTCACTTATTCTTGTCCTCCATGTTTACTCCCCTTTCCCTAACTCCCCTTCCACATTGAACTTCTTTCAGTCCCCCTGCTTTACTTCCCTTACCTCTGTTCCCTTCCTTTGCTCCCTCACTTTTTCCCTTTCCCCTAATCATTTACTTCACTCCTGTCACTCCTTCTCTCAGTCCGTCTGTCCTCACAGTTCCTCACTTCCATTCCCTCACTCTGTCTCTCTTATCGTCGCTGTCTCTCTCCCTTCATTCTGTCAATACTCTTTCGTGATGCTCACTCCCTACAACTGACCCACACTCCATCACTTACCTTTCTTTGCTGCTTCACTCACTACCTTTCAGTCACTCCTTCCTTTACTCTCTCTCTCCTTTCTCTCTGTCACTCCCCATGTCTTACCTTTATTTACTTTTATCCACCCTCTTTCACCCCTCTTTACTTACAGTCACTGCTCTTTTCTAAGCCTCCCTCACTGTTTTACTATCTAATACACAGTCCCTCTGTGTTGCTCCCTCTAGCTCTCTTTCTCTTAACATCACTCTCTCTGTCCCTTTCCCTCATACTCACTCCTTCATTCTTTTTTTTTCTTTTTCTTTTTTTTTTGGTGTGCGCATCGGTGCGCGCCCTGGTGCACGTACCGGTATGCGTACCCTGGAGAAAAAAGAATGACAGAGTTTTTTAAAAATGTTAGTTTTTTTAATAAATTAGAGGTAGTTCTAAAAAGAACTGTTTTTTATTCTTTTTGTTGTTTTATATTTTTTTATGTTTTTTTGAACATTTTTTACTTTTTTTGGCTTTTCTGAACAGTTTTATATTTTTTTGTATTTTTTATGGGGAGAAACAAAAAACAGGGAATTGAAAATGGCTCAACTGGAGCACAGAAAAAATCAGGAAAAATTATGGTTTCCTCGGGCATTTGTGGTTATCCATAGCAACATTGATTAGTGTAATGCTTTGCTGACCATAACTAATTGTTTTGTTACAATATATACAAACAATGTGTATCCCCCAAACTTTGTTTGTATATTTGGAATCACCTCACTTGCCTCTGGACCCGATGGAGTGGGTTCTTTGGTTGTTGAGGTTCTGGATGATGATTGGGGTAGGTTTCTGCAGAGTTCCCTCACCTCTGCTGCAGAATAGTTATTAGGGTGTAAACGGTGCATGTGCCGAATCATAGTATGATTCCCAAAGGAATATTTTTTTGGAGGGTTCCCCCTGGATAGCACAGCACCACAGATGAGACAAGTCACCTTTGGAGCGTTTACTTTTTTGAAACCCCTTGGGATTTTGTAAAACTCCCATATGAAGTGCTCTTTTGGTTTGTATGGGGGATTGTCTTCAGGCAGAAACTGCCTTCTCTCTTCCTCCTCTTCCTCCTCCTCCTCCTCTTCTTGACCACCAATGTAATCTTCTGGTGGTCCTTGTGGTGGTGGTGGTGGTGGGGCAGATGCTCCAGCTGCTGATATTACTGTAGCCATATCTGTAAGATAAAAGCAGGTCTTCCTCACTCAAAGAACAAAGTGAGAATGAGGAAAAAAGGTGGGGTCTTTCATCATTTGGAAAACAAAACTGTTCTGAACCAATGAAAAGTGTTATTTTCAAGTCACATGATCCGGGCTTTCATCATTTGGAAACCAAAACTGATCTGAACCAATGAAAAGTGTTATTTTCAGATCACATGACTCGACGTGATTACGCTACGCGCCCCGGGGCACGCCCGGCGGCGCTTACGTTGCGCGATCGTATGCGCTCGGGTGCTTTCGGGTGCGCTTACGCCGCGCGTCATATGACGCATCACGCGGCTACGCGATACGTCACGATGTTGTTTTCGTTCGCGGCAATAGCACTAACAGGACTCTCACCGGTACGCGCCCCGGTGCGCGCCGTAACAATGCGCTCACCGGTGAGCGCATCGGTACGCGCCCCGGGTGCGCTCCGGGGCACAAAAATAAAAAATTTACATAAAAAAAAATAGTATTACATAATTATAAAATATAAAATTCATTGTAAAAAATATTACAATTCATACCTATAGAGATTTGCTATTAAAAAACCTATGAAATATATATATATATATATATATATATGTGATCAAGACAAGATTCATTGTCGAAACGCGTAGCGTGTCAACTGGGCAATAAAACTTATGCTGAGTATTCCTGAGTGCGTCTCCTTGCTTGTAAGCAGAACTGTGGATTATAACTATTTTCGGTCGGCGTGGTCCGCCGAACTCTGAGACGCCACCTGACTGGGGAGAGAGGATCCCGGAAGGGCCGCGCTGTTGTTTGGAAAAATATATATATATATATTCAGATCCACATCCTTTGCAACGCCGGGACACCAAGACAGCGGTGCAGTACAGGGGCAAAGGTCTCCCTGTGTAAATATTCAAGTCCACAATACGTAGCAGCGCTACGTTCTCGCACTCTCCTCGAGAAACCGGGGATCAAAGTTCACAACAAAGTACGCTTTTCCAAATCCATTATTTATTCAGAATGCAGCATCGTGATAAACCATGGAACAAACCCAACGCGTTTTGGCGAGGAAACTCGTCTTGGTCACGGGTAATTCCAAAACCAATAAACAAACAATAAATAAAGTTTCACGTGATATGTGAAAAATAAACAAAGGACTCATAGCTTAAACATGGTGGCCATCTTAGAGTGGAGTACCTATGCATAAATCAGATAGCCCAAGTTATACGTTCTTTTGGCAAAATGTGTTTCAACAAAGACATTTCTAATAAATTGACCAATTCCTATCAATTATATTGTGTTTCATCCTTCAAAGAAAATAATTCAAAAAAACGCTAATCTCGCGTTCTTCAGTACAGATAGCATTCTAGCTAAGTATCATATATGAAACATTCCAGATTTCGCATAATGAGACCTCAAGTGAGCTGCACCCAATTTGTAATTTGGAGAAAATACCCCATATATATCCAAACCCCAGTGAGATTTTATACATTCTGTTTTACCAATTCATAAGGTTAACTCAAGTTCTTCTTGTTTGTATCATTCTCAAGTGAGTTTGTGTTACATAAACTATAGCAAAGTACATTACATATAGTGTAAAGTCCCAAGTGAGATATATAAGACCGAGCATTCACTCGAACCAATCCAAGAGTAATTGTCTCAGAAGGATGTTTCTTCCTGTGCATCATTACATAGTCAATACCTACAGTTGAAACACAAAAGAGAAAAATGCCAGTCAAAATCCTTGTCAAACACAACCAGGGGCTTCTAAATTGGCTACGAGTCATAAACTAAGTGAATTAAAGTGGTGAAACCAAATAATAAAATTAATAGTTCATTAAAAACAACAGTAGGCACTGTGTAGACCTTGAGCCCAAAACATGTTACAGTACAAATTAAATAACCAGGACAATTATTAAACAGAAACACTTGACATCATATAGTATGCAACCTGAAACCTAGTCCCCTAGATGCCATTTCATTTCTTCCTCCGAATTCAAACCTCTGGGCATCAGGGTGTCAAGCTCAATGATGTACCTGTTCTCCATTTGTCTTAACTAGCGGATGTCACCACCTCTTTTCATGGCAGGAAGCTTGTCAATTACGAAGAACTTAAGCAAATTTCTGTTGCTTTTGTGTTGTTCCTCGAAATGACGTGCAATGGGTGAGGTTTGATCTTTGTTATCAATGGATCTCATGTGTTCTAGGACACGTTTCTTTGCAGGTAACATCGTGCTCCCTACATACTTCCTAGCACATGGGCATGTCAAAACGTACACGCAATACTCAGACAGGCATGTTAGGTGTTTATTGATGGTTTTTTCGACTGCTTCAACAGGAAAGAAGACTCTTTTGATGTTATGACTATACCTGCAAGCCTTACATTTCATGCAAGTATAGAAGCCTTTGATGTCACTTGCCTTGATTGTATTCATGCTCACTTCATTTTTGCTTAACTTGTCCTTCAGGGAATGAGCTTTCCTATAAGTCATCATGGGATTCTCACTCAACACTTCACTCAGGGTAGGTTCCGTCCTAAGGACGTTCCAGTGGCGTTTAAAAGTATTGTATACTTGCCATGATCTGGAATGATAGGTAGAAATAAACCTCACTACCTCTTTTGTGTTTACAGCTTTTGAGTTTTCGTTGGAAGCTAAAAGAGATTGGTGGCTGAAGGACAAGTTAAGCAGTCAAAAAACCATCAATAAACACCTAACATGCCTGTCTGAGTATTGCGTGTACGTTTTGACACATATATATTTATCGCGCTCATTCTCCGTCTTTCTTCCCTTACACTCGTGATCGGGTGCTTCGTTGCGTGGTGATGGACACCACGCGGATCCACACAATCCTCAGCTCACGGCACTGCATGCACCAGCACTCGCAGAAACGTTATCTCCCAGAATGTATTGGGTTCTTGGTTACACGACCAGACACGTTTTGGCTGCTGCCTTTGTCAATAGTGACATGACATGAGACAGGTTTAAGTATACCAGGACTTATTAACATAAACAAGTGACTCCTCGACTTGCTCCAGTCAAAGGTGTCAGCCATTAGTAAACACGTTATTTAGTAAAGTGTAACACTGATGTTGTCAGTCAAAGCTGGGAACATGCTTGCAGTACAATAATATACTGCCCTGAATAGGCTTAAATAATGCATTAAACATATTTCTTATCACGCTTTGCACATGCTGGACACAATAAACAATAAACAATAAACAATTTAGCCCTAGATAGGCTTATTCTTTGTCCTTTATGTAATTCGTTCCACCTAATGTGAAAGATGCATGACAGACCACCGTGCCTAAGCATCCTGATAAAATCTCAGTTACTTCATCCTATCAGTACAGTTGATTCTCCCTGATTCACAGTTATCCAGAAAACATTACAGATGCACAGCCATTTCTTCACCACTACTGAGACCTCCTGGTTTCTTTGTTTGATTTTCAATGATATACTGTGATTCTAATCTACGCAATTGCAGTTGCCTGTTGCCCCCTCCCACATTCATGGGCACTTGGTCCATACAGAAAAAGCTTAAAAGATCTCTGTTGCTCTGATGAAACACCTCAAAATGCCTCGTCACTAGGTAAGTGGGGTCCCTGTCCTGTATGGCCCTGAGGTGTTCCAAAATTCTTATCTTTGTGGGATGGATCGTGCTTCCAATGTAATGTAAGCCACACGGACATACCAGACAGTATATCATGTGGCTAGTTTTACAGTTCGTCAGGCCTTTGATTTTCCCGGTTTCCCTCATTCCCAGGACTGCATACTCCAGCACTTTTTTGCTGTTTCTGCATGTCCTGCTCTTGAGACGTGGGTAAAGCCCCGCCATTTTCCCAAATGGTGGTGCTCTACTTTCATTCCCACAGTGACTCTGGACTTAGCTGCTGCATAGAGATCTTGCTCTCCTTAAAGTCAATAGGGGCGCTTTCATCAAATCCTTCCCTATTACTTGGTCTGACCTCAGGATATGGTGTTTTTGGCAAAGATTCTTCTAATATCCGAGGCATCACCAGAATAGTCTGTGATCATCCTCAGACTGTTAGCTTTGGCATCTTTTTCTTTTACTTTCTGTGCACTAGATGTGCAGCCAGCTATCACGTCCTTTCCGGGTTTCCTTTCTGCTTTGTACTTGGCCTCCTCTAGAGTCTCTTTGCCGTAACCTCGGGCCTCAAACAGATTCATGCTGTCAGCTGCTGCCTGAAAATCATAGGGGTGCATGAAGTTCCTTTTTATTCTTAATAATTTGCGATATGGGATACTAGTTATTGTTTTCCCTCGATGGCAACTGCTCGCATGTTGCACGGGATTCCATGCTGTCGGTTTCCTGTGCAATGCCGCGCACAATCTGCCGTCCGCAGGAAAAACTTTCAGGGCCAAAAAGTTAACCAATCCATGCTAACTTCACCTGTCAACTTGAGGTTGTTCATATTAAGAACATCAATGTATTCTTTAGCTGATTGCTCTGTGCCTCTGTAGACGATAAATACATTGTCTATGTACCTGTTCCAGCTTAGAACCCTGCAGGTCCAGTCTGCGTTCCCCTCTGCCCAGGCCACCTGCTTCTCCCACTAGCCCACGAAAAGATTTGCGTAGCTGGGGGAGAAGCAGGTGCCCATCGCAGTGCCACGTATCTGCTTGAATTGTTGGTCCTGGAAAAGAAAGATATTATTCCCTTGGCAAAATTCCACAAATTCCAATATCATTTTATTATGCTCAGCTAGATTCATCGATTTAGTTCCTAAAATCCACCTCACAGCTTCTATTCCCTGGAGATGATCTATGCTTGTATAGAGGTTTGAAATATCAAGTGTTATCATTACCAAGTCCTCATCCCAAAACAAACTCTTAATTCTTGTCAGAAAGTCTTTAGTGTCTGTTATGTATGAAACCAGTTCTTTAACAAAATCAAAAAGGAAATAGTCCACGAAACTTGACATATGCTCCGTCAGGCTCCCCAGGGACGACACAATAGGGCGACCTGGTGGATAGGTTGCGTGTTTGTGCAGCTTTGGAAGATGGTAAAAAGTCGGTATGCAGGGATGTTTCCACTTCAAAAAGGCAAACTCCTCCTTACTCAGCATCACTCTTTAATACCACTTGTTCAGGAGTGCCCGGTAGGCATTGATACTTTCCTCAAATGCTTTCCTTGTCACTCTTGTGTAACTTGTCACATCATTCAACTGCACTAGGGCCTCTTTTATGTAGTAGTAATTTGTCATCAGGACTAAATTCCCGCCCTTTTCGGATGGCTTGCAAACAATAGTCTTGTTCTATTTCAAATCTACAATGGCTTTTCTCTGCAGTTCTGTAATGTTACCTCCGCCTTTCTTTTTGTTACTTGAATGGCGAACTTTTAGAAGATCCTTGGTCACTATGTCCATGAAGACGTCTATGGAGTCAGCGGACATTAAAGGACAAAACCTCGACTTAGGCTTAAATGGGCTATCAGAATTGATCTTTGCACTCCCTGTCTGGTTCACATTGAACACAGATGATGGAATCAGTGATGTGGGATTCCCTTTGTATGCCAGACCCTCCAATACTGCTAGAATCTCAACATCGCCAGCTTTAAGGTTGTCACTTCTGCTTGCATCATTGGTGACTCGAGTTGGAACAGGACGTTCCTTGCATTTGAAATATTTCAGCAATTTCATTTTCCTACAACACTTAAATAGGTCTATTTTAGTCTGTGTGTATTCAGATGTTTCGTTGGGCAGAAGTTCAAACCCAGTTGTAAAACCTCCTCTTCTGCCTTCTTCAATTTTCTTGATGTTAGGTTTATAACCGTGAGCATTTCTATATTCATCTTTTGCTCCACTGTTTCTAGCTCCGGGTCACTCATGGCGATGCGCGGCTGGCGATTACGCCACCCGCCTCTCCTCGTCTGACATTTGCTTTGTTGTGGTTTCTCCGGTGGCTTTTCTCTCCCCCCTTTGCCCCACGTCTCCGTGTTGATTTGAAACTCCTCCAAAAAAGGGGCCGATACGGGTTCTGCAGCTTGCACAGATCCGGAAGCTCCACCTTCTCTTTCATCTTCATTTTGTTCAATGTCAGTGACCTCTGACTTCGAAGTTTCTCTATTTTCAACTGCAGTCTTACTCATATTGCTTAGAAGCTGCTTCCTTGGTTGGTCGTACCTCTTTGCAAATGTTGAATTTCGGCCCCGTAGGTAATCCCTCTCATCCCTTCTGAACTTGTCCAGTTTCCGCTGTTTTTTTTATATATACACACACACACACAACCACACAACCACACAACCACACAACCACACAAACAAACATATACACTGTCACTGCAGGAATACCTCCAAACCTTTTTCCTTCGCCCTTCCTGTTTTCTGAGGCGGTTTCTGTTGGCTTTCAGGACATTATGCACTTTACCTCTGCCAACTAGTGAAAAAGTGCTTGTGCATTTGAGGAAGCAATTAAAAATGACTTAGCAAAAATGAGGTAAACTAAATCAAAGAAATTCAAACGGGAACAAGCGAACCTTACAAGAGAACAACAACTTGCCCTAGAAAAGATACGGACGGACACCAACCTTGTGTGTAAGCCTTCAGAAAAAGGAGGAAACATTGTGCTCATGACAAGAGTGTGCTACTGATCCGAGGCCCTAATACAGCTAACAGAGATCACCTGTTACAGTAAAATTACTAAAGAAGAATACTACAGCAGTATTGCAGAATATCATGAGATGATAGACAGATGGTTTTCGCATGGAATGATCGATGTAAATGAACATAAGTTGCCAAAAACCAGTCACTCCAATGTTCTACCATCTGCCTAAAATCCATAAAAACTCTACAACACCGACAGACAGACCAATTATTTCCTCTAAAGGCAGCCTAACGGAGGCGATGTCGCAATATTTGGATTTTTTCCTAATTGATTTTGTCAAAATGCTGCCGTTATACATCTGTGATACAAAGGATTTTATACAGAAAATTTCACACATCAGTTGGGAACCTTTTATGCTCATGAATGTTCTAGATGTAACAGGTCTTTATACATGTATTTCCCACCAGGATGTCATTAACGCAGTGAAATATATTCTAAAAGGACGCTCTTTGAAGTTTGTGCAACACAATGCAATGTTAATTGAATTTTTGAAATTTTGTTCAACCAACAATATCTTCCTCTTCCAGAGACAATACTTTAGACAAATCAAAGGCACGGCGATGGGCACCTTCTTCACCCCTAGCTACGCAAACTTATTTGTGGGCTTGTGGGAGAAGCAGGTGGCCTGGACCGAACAGAACAATCAGTGGGTAACATCAGTGATATGTCTTGGTACAATTGTTTTATATTTCCCCTTTAATTTATGTTGCCCTTTGAAGTTGCAGTGTGTACTTTTAACCTGTAGCACATGCATTGCAGTTGCAATGACATCATATAGAATGTTATTGTTGGATTCTTGATCTGGACCTCTGCTGAAGCAGAAGTACTGTGCTCTTCCAATAAATTGGATTTTCTACTTTCTTGGATTCTGCATTTTTCTTTATTGGATTGTAACATTGGCGACAAGGAGAACCTGTACCTGCTACTTATTTGAGCACAGGAGTGGTACTATCTACTTGGGATTGTATTTTTAAAAACATTTTTGGACTATGCTGTTGTGATTAGTTTTCACTTCAATTTCCTAAGAGAGAAATGTTCATACTTCATTTCTGTTGATAGCTTGTGTTTGTAAGTGATTCCTGGACTTTGGAGCTGATTTTTAAATTTTGGGGTATTTTGTGAAACCCTGCTCTACCGAAAACGGAAGAAACATTCTTGTTCTACATTAGATGACATCTTCCTGGAAAACGTTTGATCAACTCTATGAATATTGAAATAACTTATTTGTGTGTACGAAGCTTTATTTCGATATGAAATATCTTAAAAAGCACATGACAGTTAAAATACAATACATTTTTAAAGAGCATTTAAATAAATACATAAACCAGAGTACGGCAATTAAAAAGTCATTAAACAAATTGGAGCTTTGGACATAAGGTAAAAACATTCACCATATAAAGTTATCTAAGGTCTTTCATTCTAATCAGCCATGCCCAACTGAGAAATTTAGCTACTCCACAGGCTAAAGTGGTGTTGGGATCCGTCCGTAAGATTCTGACTTGTTGGTCTTAAGCTGACGGCAAACAGATTTTAGCCATTTTGACCTAGGATTCTTATAGGCACTACATATAAAGAAAAAATGTGATATGGTTTCTGGTGTGTCGGTGCAAAACGGGCAATTGGCGGATGTTTGGTGGGGGGGTTTCCACTTGCAGGTACGTTCACGTACCGGAAGAGTTCCCAGTCTAAACTGGATGTACAAAGCCCTATCGCTGGGTTTCCTAATGAAATCCAGATAGGGCTCAAGACGATGAACAGTCTTGTGTAAACGGAATTCATCTGTCAACCTGCCCAGGTTAGGATCTCTAGACTCTTGGGCATCAACCCATAGCCAATAGGCTCTCTTAATCTCCAATTTAGACACCGACACACCCGTCTCCCATGCTGTATTAAAACCAATAGCAAATAAAAGCTTCTTGACCCTAGTAAGCCAGACAATTTTATGGGACCCCTGCATGTTCATGACTTCTCTAAGGGCGTTTGCGTAGCTAGATAGCTCAGGTGTACGCCACAAACGAGCCCAATAGAGAAGCGGACGCAAGGTGATAAGGTCTTTAATCGAACGACGTCCAAAGTCATAGAGGAGGGGTTTGGTGAGGGTGCCCCTAGGTAGTGAAACAGGCTCCCTAAAAAACTTGTTTTCAGCCATAACAAGGGGATCAACGTTGTTGAAGCCCCAGAGCTCTGCTCCATACAAAGCACTACCTATAGCTTTCGCAGAATAGATCTCCAGTGCCGGTGATATGGGTCTGGAGGTTGAGGCTTTATGTTCCCTCCCTATAACTCCCAAGACTCGTTTGTGATTCAGGGCCATTTTCTCAATATGTGGCTGCCACTTCAGTTGGTTCGATATCCTTGTCCCTAGGCAGTCAAATACTTTAACACGCTCTAGGGGCACATCATCAAGAGTAATCGTACAATTGGCTTTCTTACTAGGGTTAAAATATAGGAGCTTGGTTTTGGTTGTATTGATGACCAAGCCCCTTAAATTACAAAATGTAGAGAACCGATCTAAAAGCTTCTGGAGCCGCAAAGGTGTTTTAGGTACCAATAGCGTATCATCCGCAAAGAGCATAGCGGGCACTTTAACACCAGCCAGTGTCGGGGCATCAGCATCAATATCAGATAAAAAGGAAACAACCCCGTTAACAAACAGCGAAAAGAGGGTGGGCACCAGGACGCATCCCTGGCGAACACCTCTATTTACCGGGATTTTGTCCGTTTTCTGATCCTGAGTGCCCCACCGTATGCAAGCGTAATTACCATCGTGCATACGAGCCAACAAATTCAGGATGGGGGAGGGGAACCCCATCTCCCGCAAAACTGTCCACAGGCGTTCTCGAGGGACCAGGTCGAACGCCGTTTTTAAACCAATAAAAGCCAGGTAGAGGCCACCCTTGCCAATAATTACTATCTTCCAATAAAGTAACACCAGCCTAAATGCCTGGTCAATAGTGCTAGTGCACACCCTAAAACCTGCCTGGAATTGTTAAATGATATTATTCTCCTCCGCCCATGAAAGGATCCTCTCCAGTTGAACCCTGCCAACCACCTTCTGACCAGCATTAATGAGGCTGATTGGACGATAGTTGGCAGGGTCTCTTCTTGGTCCCTTTTTGTAACTCGTGATCTCCTCGGCCCCTTTCCAGGAGGTCGGGACCGGAGCCCCCTGTAGGAGGGCATTAATCAAAATGGAGAAGAACTTAGCCCAATGCTCAGTGTTCACTCGAAAAAGGTCGCCAGGGATGCCATCCTGGCCTGGTGCCTTCCCTTGGACAATTTTATTAATAGCAGTCTTGACCTCTTTTTGCCCTACAGGGTCAATGGTGGACACAATGGGTATCATGAATAACTTATTATAACTTAAAAGATCCTTTTTTCAACTTTCTCCAAACTTGCCTCATAACCGTCGACAAGTCATAAGAAGCGCCTGTGTTCATCACTCGCTCTGGAACTGTTGTTTTCTCCTGAAGGAACACTAGTTCTTCGTTCCGAGGAGAAGAGACGGCCGAGAAGAACAGACGCTGCGTTGCAGCCTAGGGAACTTCACCCTCATCATGCAGAAGCCTACCTGTCATCACGCTGACGACTACGTATTGACATCGGCGGCCATATTGGATGAAGACTTTGTAGACACTAATGTCTTTTGGTCACGCCGATGCGCACAGCTGTGCATTGGATTTCACACTTTTCCGGTGACGTTGAACATTAGGTGGGAGGAATTTCGCCAATGTGCACGGCTCTCCATTGGATTTCTTTTTCCTACAGTGACGTTGAGCATTATATATGAAGGTATAGACAGTTTTGGATATATTAGTCACGCCGATGCGCACGGCTGCACATTGAATTTCATTTTGACTTTATATAGAATATTGATTTTACTTACAATAACGCCTCTGCAGGAAGTATATTCCACCACTACCAATAATAATATCAATATATAAGAGTAATAGCAGTTATGTCACCGATGTGCACAGTTGTGTTTTGCTAATCACAACAATACCTAAATGCACAACAATTATTGCACTGAATTGCAATTTGTTTCATTTATTTGCATTGAATAATTTCCATTTGTGTACGTCATATGCACACAATCAAGGTAATTTATGTATAAAATTTTATTTCACTACTTCTTCCAGTGCACACTTTTTACATGATCCTTTTCTAGTTTAGTGCATAATTCCTTACTATATTATTGCAATGCAGGTTGATCCACCAATTACATTTCTACAGTCCAATGGTGTACCTCCCATTCCATGGTCTAGATGAAAGGAGGAATTTATAACATATTTAAGGGCTATTGATGGGGAGAGAATGGGGAACGAGAGGAAAAAAAGTATTTTGTTGCATTGTTTAGGCTCAGAAAGGCATGCTGTGTTTAGGACTTTACCAGCTGCCAGTCGAGATTTAAGCACGTTTGAAGAAGCAATGATACGTATGGAATCTTGTTTTAAACCTACTACTACATTTTATACTAGGGCGCAGAGAGAGTCAGAAACATTTGATGATTATTTACAGCTCTTAGGAGTTTAGTAATCTCTTCTAATTTCGGAATTCTTGCAGATGTGATGATTAGGGACCAAATAATTGTAAATGTAAGAAGCAAAAAAAAACAAGAACAATTGTGGATATTAGGAAATCCAAATTTACATGACACTATTGCCACAGCTAAAGCTTTCGAACAATCGGACAAGTGGAGGAAAACCATTGATGATGTTAGTTCCAAGGCTGCTAGTAGTAAGTGCTTAGATGAAGTTTGTGTGGTTAAAAGAAATGTTCCTACTATGCCCTTTTATCAAATTAGCAGGAATAACAAGAGCATTGTTTGTTTTAGATGTGGAAGTACGAACCACGTTGCATGTTTTTAAAATTTTGCCCCGCTATTGGGAAAGAATGCATCAAGTGTGGACGTGTTGGGCATTTTTGCCTAAGCATGTAAAGATGACCGGAGGAAAACTTTAGATGTGCATAAAAACATGCCCGGTAGGAACAGTGATGTTTCATGTGTGAGAGTGATTATTCAAGCTGATGAGGAACATTGTAATGGAAAAGGCTTAGTTGTGTCTATTACTGACATGTGTTCGGTAGAAGAAAATTTGTGTTCACTCAAATGTGTTGTCACGTTTTTAAATGAAACACTTCAAATTATGGCAGATTCAGGATCTCCCTGGACAATTATAACAGAAGTTTATTTTCATGAAAAGTATGGGAATGTCATCTCTTTAAATGATTTGAGTCCCCCAGATATTTTAGCGCAACGTTTTGATGGTTCTGCAATATATCTAGCAGGTTACGTATTTTTGGATGTTGTTTTCAAAGGAAAAACTGCTTTCATAAAGTTGTATGTTGCCAAGAAAGGTGTGAACATGTTAGGATGGCGTGATCAGTGAAAATTAGGAATAATTCTCAATCCACGCAACAGAGAACCTGTCATGGTGATTGAGGGTAATGAAAACGTAACTATAAAGGACAACCTGAATATTGTTGAAAGAGATTTTCCAGAAGTATTTCACGATTCGTTGGGAAGGCTCAAAGGTTTTTGTCATGAAATTAAATTAAAGAGAAAGGCTTCTCCTGTAAAACAGAAACTTAGGAATGTTCCCTTAAATGTGAGAAATGAGTTAGAAAAACCTTTGAAAAGCATGCTGCATGAGGGTGTGATTGAAGAGGTAGAATCATCGGAGTGGGTTTCTCTGATAGTTTTAGCGCGCAAATCGGATAATTCTCTGAGGTTGTGTGTTGATCTTCGTGCTCTGAATGCTAATATATTGATTGATTGTTATCCTTTACCGAATATAAATGAAGTGGTCAGCATGTTGGGAGGTGCCACAGTGTTCTCCACTTTAGACCTTAGGTCGGCATGTCATCAGGTTGAATTAGCTGCAAATTCTTGCCAAATGTTTGCATTTATCACACCACATGGTTTGTTTCAATTCAAGAGGATGCCCTTTGGTTTGGCGTCCACAGCCTCAGTCTTCCAAAGATCGATGTGTCATTTGTTCAAAGATTTAGAGTCGAATGTAGAGTGCTTCCAGGACGATATATTAATCTTCTCACCTCATAAAGCAATGCATTCAGAACATCTTAAAAGTGTGTGCAACATTCTCAAACATTACAGTCTTACTCTTAAGAAGAATGAATGTAAATTGTTCCAAGAATCTGTTGAGTGTCTAGGACACACTCCCTCTAAAGAGGGCGTTATTCCAAAGAAATCATTAGTTGATGCAATACTTGAAGCACCATCTCCAGATTCTAAAGAAAAACTTCTTTCATTCTCAAGGCTATGTGAGTATTATAGTAAGTTCATGAAAAACGTCGCTGAAAAAATGAAATCTTTGAGAGAATTATCTAGGGAAAATGTTGAATTTGTGTGGGGTGAAAAACAGCAAATTGCTTTTGAGAACATTAGGAAGGAAATGGTTGCCGCTCCATCTCTTAAACCATTCTGCATTGGAAAGACTTGTGTTCTGTCTGTTGATGCTAGTCTTTATAGCCTGGGTTGTGTTTTGTCCCAGTTTGCTGGTAAAGATGAGTGGAATGTGGCATTTGCACCCTGTATATGTAATGCTACAGAAAGACGATATGCTGTAATAGAAAGATAATTTCTGGCTTGTGTGTGGAGTGTTGAACATTTCAGGAACTATATTTGGGGTGCGCCGTTTGTGTTTAAGACTGATCACAAACCTTTGATTAATATTTTATCTCCTGGTGGAGGGCTAAGTGCTACAGCTAGAATTGCAAGGTTAATGTCAAGACCGCAAGAATGCAATTTTACCATTAAATATGTTCCAGGAAAGAAAAGACTAATGTCATGGCTGATTGCTTATCACGACTTCCCTGTGATGTTGAGGAGATTCCTTGTGCTAAAAAAATTGTTTCTAGCATCTCAGGGATTTTACCAGAGAAATTTGGTTCCATCTCTGAAGAATTGTGGGGAAAAAAAATGATGGCGATAAGTTGTTACAACAAATTATCAAATTTTCATCAAGTGTTTGGCTGCAAAACAGGGAAATTCTTAATTAATTATTTCCATACTGGAAAGTTTCTGAGGAAATTGTAGAAGGTGATTTTGTGTACATACAAGGAAAGTGTATTTCTCCTGATTCTTTACGAGAGACTATCTTGTCTTTGAGTCATGAAACTCATTTAGTAATGTCATCCATGAAAAGACTCATCAGATCTACTTTTTGGTGTCCTGGGTTGGATAGGTATGTAGAGAGGATAGTAAGGGAGTGTCCTGAATGTGTAAGTAGTGAAATGTCTCTCAGGTGTAATCTTGCTCCCCTTATTCCAGTTAAATGGTCTAGTTTTCCCTGGCAAAAAGTTGGTTTAGACATTGCTGGTCCTTTAAATTTTTTGCCACAAGATTGCAGATTTGCTATTGTGATGGTAGATTACCACAAAAAAGGGCCTGAAGTTAAGTTGGTTCCACATGTTGATACTAAGAGTGTCATTCTATTTTTGAAGGATATTTTTGCTAGGGAAGGGGCTCCTGAAGTTATTATTTCTGACAATGGAGTACAGCTGAAATCTAGTGAGATGAAGGAATTCTTAAAATTTCACAATATCAATCACATTACCACACCCTTTCATGAGCCTCAAGGGAATGGTCAAGTGGAGAGATTCAATAGGGTTCTTAAGCAGGATATCATCTGGGCCCAGGGTTTTGGAGCAGATTGGAAAGATAAATTAGGAGAGAGATTATGTTGTATCGTATAACTCCTCATTCAACCACACAAGTCTCACCTTTTCGATTGCTTAAGGGACGGTATCCTGTTTCTAAATTATGCCCTTGGTGGTTTAAACGATGGGGGAAATCATTCCTTAGTGAAACTCTTCCTTAATAATCACTTCTTTGTTGCCTGGTTATAATTATTAATCCAAAATCTTAACTCGTATATCTTCCTTGATTACATCACTGCGGAGACATCATGTTTGTACATTGAATTATGTATTCATCATTTTCAAATACCAGACGTTGCCATTCTAGGCTTTTACGAGGGCATGTGAGGACAAACATTTTTCAACAGTATTAAAATGACATCAAAGTGCTCCCAATGCATTTCGAATTGTAAAATTCTTCGTCAGGGGTTTAACTAAAAATGAAGCAAAGAAACAGTTAAGCTGGCTGCTCGACATTGTTCCTAACTCAAACTAGTGACTTTAACTCTCCCCTCAACCGTGCTGAACTAAAGCCATCGAGTGTTTAAACTTTCCGTGACTCTCCCTCCGTGCTCAAACCCTTCTCTCTCCCAAGTTGTCAATCAGCATTTAGCACAATCTATACAGTACATCTCAGCTCACTCCCTGCACTACAATTCCCACTAAGCTCCGAGCTACCCTTCTGTCGAATTTACCTTTTCAGCGCCGCAACCGGCGGCATGACCTCACTTCACTTCCTCGTGGTAAGAATACTAGGAATTTTGCCCTCACGCTCATGCCGTTATTTAAAGAGAAAAGTTACACACCTGTGAGCGATCTAGCTACGAGCCTCCACCCCCACTCGTAGTTTAGACGTACCCTATGTAAATGGGCTTCATCTCCCATAATACCCTTCATCGATCGGAGAAAGTGTGCTCACATCAAATAAAACGTCCCTTTAAATCATCCAAAAATGAAAAAAAACATATAGCAAAAATGTGTAAACTTCAAATTTCCCCATTTGACCAGTGCCCCTACTTGGAAAACATTAACAAAAAAACGGACTGTTCGAGTAGCAGAGTTCAATTGTCCCCTCATTCATGTATCAATATAGTTCATAATTGCATTTACATTCCACATAGGGTTGTGTTGTTTTTCTGTCTCCGCAATGACGTTTCCTTTAGAAAATTTAAACTTAAATCCTTGGGGTGCAAGCTCTGAGGTGATAATGTTGCAAAGCAATTTCAAGATTGAGCGGTTGCACTCCTTCCCTTGAACAGTTACTCTTGTGTTCCATTTTATACAATGAGGTGCGTGCAAATAGAAGCCGTGTCAAACCTCATCACGGCTAAGTTAGAAACGAATCAGGTAGGGCACTTCTCTCCTGCGCCCGTCTGTTGCACTGCGATGGGGGAAATCATTCCTTAGTGAAACTCTTCCTTAATAATCACTTCTTTGTTGCCTGGTTATAATCATTAATCCAAAATCTTAACTCGTATATCTTCCTTGATTACATCACTGCGGAGACATCATGTTTGTACATTGAATTATTTATTCATCATTTTCAAATACCGGACGTTGCCATTCAACGCTTTTTCGAGGGCATGTGAGGACAAACATTTTTCAACAGTATTAAAATGACATCAAAGTGCTCCCAATGTATTTCGAATTGTGAAATTAATAAGTCAAAACATTTGTTTGGGAATAGATAGAAATATGTTAATATATTTTATTTCTAAATTAATTGTCATTTAACATCCTCTTTAATGGTAAAGTCATATTTTGAGTCGCAATGACCCTTTTAAGGAGTTGGCATTTTCATATCCCAAACATTTGTTGCCTGCAGCCTGTATCCTGGGAGGAATACACAAAGGACAGCTTCCAACTACCCCCAGCTACACAAAACGGGCCTACCTATTGGCAGGATGGGAGGTGCGGAGCTCCATAAATACCTACTTTATTACAAAGGAGCAACTTCAGCACACACCCACAAAGAACTCAGCATTAGCATTTTGTTACCCCAGGCATCTTGTGGCCAGGGCATGGAGGAAGGAATTTCCTGAATCATCTGTGGGGAAAACTCAATAAGTTTCTCCCACTTCAAAGCTGACACTGGGTATGCAAATAGTACTCTTATACCAAATCTTCAGTACACTCCTTTACCACAGAAGGAGGACAGCTATGCTGCCAGAAGACCGTCCTGCTGCTTGAGGCCTGCCCTGTTCTCTGAGAAGGAAGATAGGATCTGGTCACCTTTATACCAGACAGAGTGTCTCCAAGGGTCAGATGGCTGACAAGTTTGGATCTACAGGGACACACAAATCTCCATAGGCTGCTCTGCAACTGCCCAGCTGACCTGCTGTAAATGAACCTGCCTGAGCCCTACTGGCATCTGCTAGAGTGAGTCTCTGAGCCCAAAGCAGCAGAGGCCAAGGGTCTGGACAGTTAGATGGCATCATAATGTGCCCCTATGAAGAACCACTAATGTGCCAGTTCATGCCAAAATCTTACTGCCAGCCAAGGTGAAGCTTCAGTGGACCCAACTCTTCATGCTACAGAGACTGCCAGCGATGAGTGGCAATGCAAGATCTGCTCTTCGTGCTACAGAATCAACAGCCTGCAATGGCCACCAACCTGAAACTCCAGAATCAACAATCCTTGATGCCCAACAGGATCTTTGAGCTACAGCAACAACCGGTCATGACACCCGACCTGCACTGCCCTCAACACCGATGACCATCCACAATGCTGATGCTCTCCCTGCTCCTCGTGGCCTCTTCCATTGTGAAATATACACTTTTCTCCAGAGTATGAGAAAGTAACTATTTCAGTGAGACCAACCTGGTCCTTGTATCTGTCCCATGCTCCATCGTAGCCAGGCTGCACTTTTCCCGGGTCAAGCAAGAACAGGTGTGGTGCTTTATGCTTTTAGGCACTATGTTTACCCAAATCTGGCCTCCTGTTATGAGCTACAGAGAAGCCTCTGGAGATTGGTGTGTCCCCGTACCTCAACAATATATTGATTTATAAAAGATCCCAGTGGTGTTGGTTACCTGTACGTAATTTGAAGCGGATTGGAACGATATATATCCCCCCCCCCCAAACTGGGGCCTGGAAATAGGGATTTCAAAAAAGTTTCTTAGGACCTGGTTATGAGATTGACACTGTAGTAGCAGACCGCCAAGCCAGCACCGCGCTTCCACACTGCCAGACTTGTCCTTTGACTGCCGGCCAGATTAGGAGTTTTCTCTTGTCTGCCAGGTGGTGATTTGGCAGTCCTAGGTGGTGAGCCTTAGGAAGGCACTTCAATGGGAACACCAAAGAAAGCTTCTGCATGGCATGGACTGTGAAGTGAAGTACTCTTGAAGCTCTGTAGTAATAATGTAGGAAATATTCCCAAACTTGTTTTAGTGCCCAAACAACCACCGACATAAAGTTCAAAGGCCTCCAAGACTTATTGGGCAGAGAGCAATAGCAAAGCATAAGGTCCAGTTGCCACTGGTCAGTCGGGATATCTCAATTGAATGTCCTCTTCAGCTATTTATGTTTCCGGAGCAACCCAGTGGACCAGCCTTATCATTATTGGAGATCTTTCCGTCTGTGGATTTCAAGTGGAGATGGTCCAACCTCCTCAGAACCCTCTCACAGGTCAAAGATGACAAGAGCAGCAAGTTCAGTCCACCTGATATCCTTTTGCAAGCTGAGCATTGTTCTGAGAATGGGTGTGCGAGTCCAGCATTGTAGGATTCACCAGCCTGTGGGTGGAGGGACACCCTAAAAACACTTCTATTTCCTCTCTGACTAATGGATTAAATGTTGCCAGGCCATGACTTACCTACTTTGCAATAGTTCCCATCTGCAGTATTACAAACAGGCCCAAAATGAAATGCATCAGGGAAAATCCAAGAAAGCTTGGATTCTGAGGGTTGGGTGTGTGTGTGGGGAGAGTGCTATGGTAAGCCTCCATGGAATACCAAAATCACTCTGAGGCAGGCACTGTACCCACATTAAACTCTTTAAGCAACCAGACAGGGGATCCACAGAAATGTCTTGGGATCCTGTTGTCTCCCTTTTAAATATGCCCATATGTTAAATGTGGCTTAACTCACCCGCCAAACTTGATTTGAAACTATATTTTTAAAAAAGAATATTCACTGCCTCTGCCCTGCATATTCTGTGGAATTCAGATGAGCCATCTCTGCCCAGTCGTGTCAGCCATTCATTTACACCTGTGAGGCATTTCACACCTAAATCAAGGCTGAGCACTGGAGGGAGCTAGTAAAGCCTTATGCTAATAAGCCTCCTGACACTTCAGACATGTACAAAGTAATTTTCTAAAGGTTACTTGTCTTTAATATTTATTACAAATTGGCCTTCACCTGATTTTTAATACATATTAAAAAAAATAGTAGATTACTTGTATAGATGGTCCAATTCACAAGATACACTAATAGTATTTTAATCTGTACTCTAGTTTTTTACAGAGGTCAGCTAGGTCTGCCACAGTGAAAATAGCCTTTAGGGCTTTATAACTAGATGGAATTAGGGTTAAAATACATATCCCACTTTTAAATTCCATGCACCCTATGTTGTGGGCTGCACAGCTTACTAAGTGGTGACTATTATTTAAAAGGGAGGTGTTCACCTGGGGGTTAGTGTTAACTGATCGAATTAGAGGTTTAAACTGCAGCAATCAGGCTCCAATGGTAGATTTGAAGCCATGTTGTCCTTTGTTACACTAACAGATGGCACACTAAGTGCTGCAGTCCACAGGAACAATTTTACTTTTCATGCCATGGCTGTATTCCCACACCATATTCTAGGGACTTATGGAAAAGTTAACATTGACAATAAGGAGTATGCCAATTGGGTCAATCTTTAGAGATCAGTATATGTATTGTATCTGGTTAGCAGTGTCCATCCTAGTCAAATAAAAGCCAACAGTATCTGTCCAGACAAAAAGGGGGGTTTGATCATGCCAAATGGGGTAATATAATACAGGAGCCATTAGTATTTTCCTGTAACACTTCTAATTATTCATATCTCTCATGATTCTGGCTTGCACTTCACCATGTACAGGATGACGATAGTGCCATCTTTGTCTGAAGTGGTAATGATTATGGTGTTGTCTTCTTGTGAATTCTTCTTGACAAGGAACACTACAAATTCCATTTCATACAGCATTTTATTTGGTCTATCTTATTTCTTTCTTTATTTCTAATGTTAAAACTTTCAAGGGGGTCTTGTTAGATAGTGGGAAGAAAGTGGATGAATTTCACAGACTTCTATGACTCAATGCGCCCTCTGCCACAGTGGTGACAAAACAGATCTTAATCTTACTTTTAAAACAATCTGTACATTTCAGTGTGGACATAGATTTAATCTGTTGGTTTTATTGGCACAAATTATAACCCCTTCGACAAGGTTGTTGACAACACCTCCCACATTTCCCTTGAAGAATTCACAGTTTTAAGGGAGTAAATATACAGCACCAATTGCAAAACGCAAGATGAATGCTTACATAAATAGGAGGCAAGGCGGTGCCAAATTAAAAGTATTCTTTCACAGCAATATTATTAACTACGTTTCACAGTAAGCATCAGCACAAGTGTATCACAAGTAGGAACCTATCCAATCCAAGCAGAACATTCCAGAAACAAACCCATATGGACAGTCACACTGATGTGGCAATCCGGACCGAGGTTAAATTAACTAGAGTTTTGTCAATGAAAGGTTTCTGGGATCAAAGTCATTGTCCATAGCCAAATTGTGTTGCAACAGGTATTCCGGAGGGCTTTCTAATGCTAAGGGGTTGATTCCAATCTCGATTGGAATGTCTCCGAATGCGATCCGGCTGGAAAAAGGACGGAGTCGGATGCATGTTTCCCGACTGACTCGGACACTTGTAAGAGCCAGCAAGTACGGTGAGACTGTGCACGTGTGTTCCAACCAAACTGCTTCTGGATCTGAAGCGCTCTGACCGACTTGTACGGTAATGATTTGCACCGCACAATGGAGACGTTTAACGACCGAGCGAGTACGATGTACGCGTCGGACAGCTGGATCGACCCGATGTTTCCGGCTCACAAAACATCCGGGAAGCTGCCTTTGGGGGGCGTACAGGGGCCCTGTCACCTGCAGCCTAACGACTTGGACACAGGGCCCTACACAGGCATGTACAAATAGCACCAGTTGTACCCACTGCAGGGGGCAGCCTTTTGTTATACCTACCCATTCAGTCAATGGGAGTCCATGTACTCGTCGTACGACTGGCTCCCATTGACTTCAATGGGAGTCCTACCAAACTGAGTCTGGCAGCATGTGGCCGCATCGTACTCGCTCGGTCGGGTTGGAGAAGTCCGGCTCGGTCAGAAAACACTCCGGATCCGGCTCAGTCGGAGAGCTTTACGACCTAGATCAGAATCGGCCCCAAAGTGTTGAATTTCCTGCTTACTGGATAATGTGAAAATGTCACCTTGTTCCACCCCCATACCTAGTTGAGCATTGTTTTTTTAGTGTTTCATATTCCACCTTTAAGGTGAAAACATTAGGCCACAGAGGAGAATTAGGCATTACATCAAAATTCAATCTTAAACAGTTCAACCACATTTATTCAGATTACATCCTCAGCAAGTTAAACCAGTAAGTAGTTCACATTAAACTTAATAAGCACATTTGCTTTCATGCCAAAATATACTTTTGTACTTTTACAAATTCATGTTCATTATTAGAGTCTATCTTCCTTCCAAATCAGAGAGGCATACAGCCAGATTCATCAAGGTAAAATCGGCTCGCAAAGGGCCAGATTCTGAGAATCTGGCCTTTGCGAGCACAATTTTTTCATTTGGGATTCATCATCCCAAATGCAAAATTCGAAATCGCTATACTGCGAGGAATTGCATTTAAGGAATCTGTATTTGAGATTCCTTAAATGCAATTCATGAACCATTTCAGAATTGCGAATTTGCAATTTTTGGCCGCTATTTACTGCGAAGTCTGACTTTGTGGTAAATAGCGAAAACTTAGAAAAATGCACTTTAGTGCATTTTTCCAAGTTGTATGTTACACACACACATGTCCTTTGGACATGTGTGTGCGCAACATCAGTCTACATTTTCATTTCAGGTGTGCTACAGGGTGTCCTTTGGACACCCCTGGCACCCTTGAAATCGCATCCTTATTTGCGATTAGCAAATTGCTAATCGCAAATAAGGAATGACTCCCCATTCATTCCTATGGGCCTTTAGGCAAAACGGGACATTGATAAATCTGGCAGATAATCCTTAAGAAGACCTCCATAAATTAGAACCCCATCAGAAGAGGTTGAAATAAGTCAAATCATGAAATGAGGAGCTTAATATACAGTACAAGAATCTTTTTCTTTTGCAAGGAAAATACAAGCTTAACATATAGAATAAACAATTATAGAAGTTTTCCTCATCTTGGTTGATCCAATGTGGGACACTATTCATTACAACTGCAGTGATTTTATGAAAGAAGTTCTAAAAATAAAAACTCGAAGCTCCTGAAATTTACTAGAAAAAAAAATGTTTTTATTCAATTAGTTATTATATTAATGGGTATTACGCACTTGAGATCTACTAAAATTAGTAGGTTTGTTTTGGGTTATGATAAGTCTTAAAAGTAATAAAGGGAATCAGTCACAAAGCACCGGAATTAAGTCCATGTGTTCGGCATAATTGATTGTTAGAGATTAATGGCCAACTGGGGTATATTATTAATTAGAATTAGGATTTTCCTAGAGGCATGTGAAGTTTGGCTACACCTGCCTGGGTGGAAAGGCTTGGTGGGTCCCTGAGAACACCATCCACCTCCCAAGCATCCCCTCTAGAAACTATCTTGTACTCTATTTCTTCCCACGATATATTGATAGAATAGCAAGTACAAAATAGTAAATTCATTTCATTCAGCCATCATCATGTGAATTTCCAAAATGATCCAAACTTGTGCATTGAATGAAAAAAAAGTTGTAGATTGGTATTGGAGGCTCCCATGATCAGATAGTCGCCAGTCCAGTTATATGCTTTAATGGATACACTGCAGACTTTGAAACACAGAGACACGGATTGAGATCCTGGCATCCTGGCTTCCCCTCCCAATGAAACTGGAAGATTTTTTTCTCTGGGTCTCAGTCACATTATCTGACAAAGAAGGACTGATCATAAATTCACTTTGCAGCATGTTCTATAAAAGGAAAAGCTTTAGTTCAGATTGTAGGTATGTGGAATCCTTGTAGGACAAACTGTGATATACGCATTTCACATATATGGGCGTGGTTTCCACAAGCACTTTCCTTTCTGTGCTCGTGGAGGTCACGCTCCATTCGCAGCATATTTCATTCTCGTTTTACAGTGGTCACGTTCCACTTCAAGTGCTGATTAAACTACCTTCGACCTCCTTTTGCCTCCTTCATCATTTTTTATGGAAGTATTTATCTTTTCCCACGTTGGAGACGACGGGGCAGAAACCTGCCCATACTCATTAAAGAATGAATTAATTTGGGAAAACTTAACGCTCCTTTACCTTCTTCAAAAGATCAGCTAGTTGCGTTCCTTGGGTTAATTGAATTTGATGCAAAGTTCATTCCTAACTATTCTGCTAAAGTTAATCCTTTCAGGTGTGGGCTTAAAAAAAACGCTAAATTCATATGGTCAAGTAAAATATCTGAAGCTTTCGAAAAATTGAAGAAATTTATTGTTAACGCTCCATGTTTAAAACCTTTTATTCCAGGAAAAAATGCAAAGTCATGGTTGATGCCAGCAATTTATTTCTTGGTGGTGTCTTATTACAAAAAACAATTGTAATGAATGGATGATAGCCTATGCTTCTAGTTCTTTAAGAGAAGCAGAGAAAAACTAGTCTGTGGGGTGCAGAACATGTTAGAAGTTTCTTGTGGGGCACTGAGTTCATCATCAAAACTGATCATAAACCACTTGTTTTTCTGATGTCCCCTGGTGGTGGTAGATCTATGTCTGCACGGTTAGCCAGATTATCCTCGAGATTACAATCTTTCAGTTTTTGCATAGCTTATGTTCAAGGAAAGGCGAATATGCACGCTGATTGTATGTCTACCTATTGCTAACCAAGAAATTCATCAGGATGATGATTGTGAAGTAGCTTTTACCACACATGATGTGAATTTAATACATGGTGGGAAACCTGCTTTGTGTGAGGATATTTGGATTTCAGAAATGGAAAAGGACGTTGAATTAAATACTGTTAAGAAATACATTGTGCAAGTTTGGCCGGAATTAAGGAAACTGTCTGGTGAAATGATGAATTAGCTATTGAGAATGGGTTAGTTATGAGAGAGAATAAAATAATTCCACCATTTTGCCTTGAGAGATACTATTATGGAGTTAGGTCATGAGGGACACCTTGGGATCTCCTTCACTAGGAGATGTATCAGGGAAGAGTTCGGTGTGGCCTGGAATAGATTCATCGGTTGAGCATTTTGTACGCCAGTGCACTAGGTGATCAATTAGCGATAAATCGGCAGTATCTTTGCGTGTTGAATCTCATCCTGTTCACCTTCCTGTTGGTCCAAGGAGGAAATTGGGTCTAGATATCATTGGTCCATTCCATGTCCTTCCCAAAGAAGAATCTTTTGGTATTGTTTTAATTGACTACTACTACTAAGATGGTCAGAGAGGTAAATTCACAAAGTGTGATTGAGTTTCTAGATAATATTTTTTGCAGAGAAGGGATTCCACAAGAAATTGTTACGGACAATGGGCCTCAATTAATTAGTAAGGAGATGGAGTAATTTTTTGGAGAATGTGGCATAACCCATAAAAAGATAGCTGTGTTCCATCCAGAGGCCAATGGTCAAGTTGTAAATTTTAACCGTGTTGTAAAGGAAGCTAGCCAACTATCCATAAAGGGAGGTCTTTATTGGCGTAATGCTCTGCAATCCATGTTACTAGCATATAGGACTTCCCCCAATTAAGTTACTTTAGCAAGTCCTTTTGAGTTTTTGAGGGGATGCAAACCAAGCATGTTTTTAGTTCCGTGGTGGCTCAAAAAATATTTCAGTGATGATAAATTGACTGCTATTGACTATGATGTAGTTAAACAAAGGATCAAGATATACAAAAAAAATGAAACAAATCATGGATAAACAAGCATTTGCAATGCAATAGGTCTCGCATTAGGAAAGTTTGATCTATTGGTCTTGTAAATGACAATTTTTTTATTTATGTGTTGGTTTTGAAAATAGCTAAATTAATAGCTTTGTCATTTACAATGCCAATAGTTATAACTTTTGCAAATGTGACACCTATAACCTGGGGTTGCACTGAGTGATGCTGTGGTGGTGCTGAGTGGTGCTGTGGTGGTGCTGTGGTCGTGCTGAGGGGTGCTGTGGTGGTGCTGAGTGATGCTGTGGTGGTGCTGAGTGGTGCTGTAGTGGTGCTGAGTGGTGCTGTGGTGGTGCTGAGTGGTGCTGTGGTGGTGCTGAGTGATAATGTGGTGGTGCTGAGTGATAATGTGGTGGTGCTGAGTGGTGCTGTGGTGGTGCTGAGTGGTGCTGTGGTGGTGCTGAGTGGTGCTGTGGTGGTGCTGAGGGGTGCTGAGTGATAATGTGGTGGTTCTGAGTGATAATGTGGTGGTGCTGAGTGATGCTGGGGTAGCGCTGAGTGGTGCTGTGGTGGTGCCGAGTGATGCTGGGGTAGCGCTGAGTAATGTTGTGGTGGTGCTGAGTGGTGCTGTGGTGGTGCTGAGTGGTGCGGTGGTGGTGCTGAGTGATGCTGGGGTGGCGCTGAGTGATGCTGTGGTGGCGCTGAGTGGTGCTGTGGTGGTGCTGAGTGATGCTGTGGTGGAGCTGAGTGATGCTGTGGTGGTGCTGAGTGTTGCTGTGGTGGTGCTGAGTGATAATGTGGTGGTGCTGAGTGGTGCTGTGGTGGTGCTGTGTTGTTGCTGAGTGATGCTGTGTTGGTGCTGAGTGGTGCTATGGTGGTGCTGAGTGATAATGTGGTGGTGCTGAGTGATAATGTGGTGGTGCTGAGTGATGCTGGGGTAGTGCTGAGTGATGCTGTGGTGGTGCTGACTGATGCTGTGGTGGTGCTGAGTGGTGCTGTGGTGGTGCTGAGTGATAATGTGGTGGTGCAGAGTGATGTTGTGGTGGTGCTGAGTGATGCTGTGGTGGTGCTGAGTGATGCTTGGGCGGCGCTGAGTGATGCTGGGGTGGCGCTGAGTGATAATGTGGTGATGCAGAGGGCAGAAAGGCAAAAAAAACGAGTCTAACAGAGGGCAGAAGGGCAGAAAATCAAGGGAAAAACGAGTCTAACAGAGGGCAGAAGGGCACAAAAAACGAGTCTAACAGGGGGCAGAAAGGCACAAAAAAGGAGTCTAACAGATGGCAGAAAGGCACAACAAGCAAGAGACTTGTCTATAGCATTAGAAATCATCTATGTAGCTTTTTAGAGGGCATGGTGTAAAACGCATGATCACATTTATTGAAACCTGACAGCTTGGTTATTTCTTTTCTACCGCATTTCACCCCATGCAAGTTTAGAAGCAACTTTTGGGCAACCGGGATTCTCTCCTCATAAAAAAGGTACACTGCCTTTCAGTAATGTAGTGACAGGTACAGCAGATTGTTGTGTGTGCTGTCTACATGATTTTATAAATTGCAACTACAAAACCCTCTTGAGGTGATTCATTGGTATGCTTATGTTATGAGCATGACCTGGCATTATTGGGATTTTCAGAGCCCCAGGCTTTGTTTTGGTGCTCCTGTGCCTTAGCAACAGGGCCATTACTATCGCCAATAGGTGGCTTTAGCATGCAATTTCCGGGGGAAAATAAAGAGCACTTCTTCACGTTTGCAAACGTCCTAGCGTTACTGAATGATTTAAAAAAAATGAGCTTTGTAGTAATTCTAGTGTCCATTTAAGCATTTGCACTTATTTACATAAACAACCTTCGCCAACTTAGATGATGGTTCAGCTAAGCAAGGCGCTCCTGAAGCGGCAGCCGCAATTAAAGTATGTTCACTGGGCTTACAGGGAGCGAGAAGCCTGTCGCACTCACTGCATCACACACAGAACATTCCCTTGCAAGTGCGTAACACTTAATAAGAATCAACTCAATGGTACTTGTATTTACCTCCAAAAGATGAACGGCTGAGTCGGCCTTGCAGGGTATACAAAGAGGCAGCAAAAAAATTATGGCTTGAAAGGCCGGAATCAATGGTTTATAACTAGTGGGCAATCCCCTGGCAGCATTCCGCTCCATCATTTTAGCTGGAATGAGTCATTACAGCAGGGGTCCAACCATATGCAAAATAATGCTTGTAAGCAGAGAACCAATAATATGCAAATCAGCCACGCATCAAAAGTTTTGGTGCTGGCCCGGGTTGCTTGGAGCCATCCTCTGGGAAAAGAAACACGATTTGGCCTTACTGGGCCCCCGTTAATCGGTGAAATATAAGGATTGAGCACTGCAGAGCACACACCTGGCACTTAAAGAGACTCGCAGCAGGGCCAACAAGAATGTGTTTTAGAAACTAAATACTTTTCTAACATTTTGTTAATAGCATAATAGCAGTCCTTTTTTATTGTATATTTTTGGATTTTATATCTGTTTTTGATTCGATGGTCATTGCAGTCTTGATGTCACTTGCGTTTCTCTTTAGACCTTGAGTAGAGACATTGTCGTCTTTATCCTGCCGATTTTTGTGCTCTAATTTTCCCTGTGTTCGTGGCTATCTGTGCCTGCTTAACACTATGCTCAACCTTAAATAAATAAATTATTAAAAATTCAGTGCGCAGTATTGGAGGATTACTATGTCATAGACACTCGAGTTTACGGCGTGGAGGCAAGACGTAGGCACTATTCAGACTAGCCTGCTTGGCATACAAAAACAACCCAGAAGAGAGAACGTAACAACGAAATCTATTCTGCCAAGGTTTCAAATTGCTGTGTGTGACATTTTCAGATTTTTTCATGTAATTATTTGTTAAAGTGGGTGGCTCTTGGCATTGCTGTGGGGTGGGGGGTAGGAGAAATGCGAGACACGGCCTGGCGGCCGTGAAAAGTGTGAAGCAGGGGGCGGGGGAGCGGATCCCTTTGAAGTCTTGATGTCACTTGCATTTCTCTTTAGACCTTGAGCAGAGACACTGTCGTCTTTATCCTGACGATTTTTTGTCCCGTGTTCGTGGCTATCTGTGCCTGCTTAACACTATGCTCTACCTTAAATAAATAAAAATTCAGTGCGCAGTATTAAAGGATTACTATTAGGCTGTCATAGACACTCGATTACTATGTCATAGACACTCGAGTTTACGGCGTGGAGGCAAGACATAGGCACTATTGAGACTAGCCTGCTTGCCATACAAAAACAACCCAGAAGAAAGAACGTAACAACAAAATCTATGCTGCCAATGTTTCAGATTGCTGTGTGTGACATTTTCAGATTTTTTTATGTAATTATTTGTTAAAGTGGGTGGCTCTTGGCATTGCTGTGGGGAGGGGGAGGGGGAGGAGAAATGCGAGACACGGCCTGGCGGACGTGAAAAGTGTGAAGCAGTGGGCGGGGGAGCGGATCCCTTTGAAGTGAAGCTCTCGGAGGCAGGCGGCTCGGGGAGCAAATGGTAAAAAGTGCTTACATGTGCACATGCACTCGACGTAATCCGCGATGGTTTCAGAGATTGGATGAGCCTCTATACTCTCGTCCTATTATCGCTTGCGCGATTAATAGGACAAGACCTAAAAAGAGGTTCTGCAAGCAAACAGAATATTGTTGTTGGTGATCTTGTTCGTGTAAGAAGAAAAGAAAATGTTCATAAAGGTTCTCAATGCTGGTCAGATCCGAAGAAAATTATTGAAGTGTTCAAAAATGCGGTGAGAATAGAAGGAGGAAGTGTTTGGAACCTGAACAGTATGTCTCTGTTCAAGGGGAATTTCTATTCACTTAAGAATACCAGCAAAAATGTTTGTTTTCGTGATGCTCGCAATTTGAATTTATTTGAATTTAAAAACATTTGTACAGCGCTCGCATACCCAACGGTTTCATGGCGCTAGTGATGATCAGTGGAAGGCGGCAATAAGGAATTTTAGGGGTAGGCTTGGGTAAACAAAAAGGTTTTAAGATTTTTCCGGAAAAGGGGGTAAGAAAGTGAGGTACGCAGAGCAATCGGGAGGGAGTTCCAAAATGTTGGACCCAGGACAGCGAATCTCACTCCGCCCGCACTCTGCTTTTTAAAGCGAGGAATGGTGAGGAGGGCCAAATGGGCCGAGCGGAGTTCTCTGCCTGGACAGTATGGTTTAATGAGGGAGCAAATAAACTTGGGAGCAGTGCCCGCTCTGGCTTGATAGGTAAGGCAGCCGAGTTTAAACAGGGCGCACTCCCTTATAGGAAGCCAATGCAAGGTCTTGAGTAAAGGGGTAACCCGATGATATCTGGGAAGGCCATGGATCAGGCGAGCCGCCTGATTCTGCACAAGTTGTAAGCGATGGATCATGTATGCAGGGGCTCCGTTGTAGACTATGTTGCCGTAGTCTATACGGGACAGTACCATGGCCATCAAAATAATTTTTAAAGCTGGGGGGGAAAAGAAGCGGGAAACTTTCCTAATCACTCTGAGAGAAAAGAAAGATGAAGAGACCACAGAATTAACTTGTGGGAGAACTGTGAGCTGGGGATTTAGAAAGATACCCAGGGTCTTCACTTTGGGAACCGGCAGTGGAGGGACACCAAGGGAGGGGGGCCAAAAAGAAGAAGACCAGGGACTGCAGCCACCTCCGGTCAAGACCAATTCGGTCTTGTCCGGGTTGAGTTTGAGGTGGCTGCAGTTCATCCAATCTTGGATGAGGGTCATGGTGGTTTGAACATTCAGGGCAGATGAGGGGGAGTGGGATAGGTTGAAGATTAACTGGAGGTCATCCGCATAGTTGAATACGGTGACCTCCAGTTGCTGTAACATAAAAATAAGGGGAAAAATATAAAGGTTGAACAGAAGGGGGGAAAGTGATGAACCCTGGGGGACCCCGCACTCTACCTTGCGAGAGGCCGCCGCGAAACCAGCCAGATGGACTCCCTGTGTTCTCCCAGCAAGAAAGGACTCTAGCCAACGAAAGGCTAGGCCCTCTACCCCCGCCGCCCTGACACGGTTAAGAAGAATGGTATGATTCATCGTGTCAAAAGCGGCGGATAGGTCAAGGAGAATCAGGGCTTGCGGAAGGTTGATGTCAATTCCTTCACGCAACTTGTCCATCACTGAAATGACCACTTTTTCGGTAGAGTGCAGGGGGCGAAAACCAGCTTGACAAGGGGAGAGGCAATGGTTTGTCTCAATGTGGGTGCTCAGTGTGGAAGTGATGTGGGTTTCGAGTACCTTGGCAAGGTAGGGAAGGAGTGAAATGGGGCGGTAATTAGAGGCAGAGGAAGGGTCAGCGTCCAATTTTTTTAAAATTGGGATGACAACCGCTGATTTGTGTGAAATGGGGACATGACCATGGATAAGGGAGTCATTGAGAAGGGTCAGGGGAGGGGTGGAACAAGCTGAGTAGATTTCCCTGAGTACGTTGGCAGGGGCAAAGTCCTGTAATTGTACTTCCGAACAGAGTCCAGGTTGCTCCTATTGGGACAGCGATTTTTCTAGGAGGAAACATGAACATCATCTTCCTGAGAGATTCAAAGACTATGCCGTGAATTAGCATTTTAAAAAAAAAAGGGGGGAGGATGTGTTATATATGTGTTTCACATGTATGAGCGTGGTTACCATGAGCACTTTCCTTTACGTGCTCGTGGGGGTCACGCTCCATTCCCAGCATATTTCATTCTCGTGTTGCAGTGGTCATGTTCCACTTCGAGTGTTGTTTTTCTAATGTACAGTGTCTGGGGGCAGTTAAGCTTTTTCTGTTATGGGGATTATGTAACTGCTTGCTGACTGAAGAAGATGGATTAAACTACCTTCGACCTCAAATGGATTCTTCATCATTTTTTATGGAAGTATTTATCTTTTCCCACCTTTGGCCAACAGGATCAAAGGAAAAGAGTGTGAATGAGTTATGGAAGAGGTGCATCTTCAGCTCTTTTTTTTAAACTAGAAAAGGATTGGAGTGATCCTTGTGGAAATTGAGATATTGGTTCTGATCATGGACGAATAGGTTGAGACAGGCTGTTTCCTCGTTTTTTTTCTTTTTTGCCCTGTTTTGTCAGTCAATTGCTGTTCTGCCTCAGTTGTGCCAAAAGTCACCGGAGATAATGAACAACTACTTAACCTAAACACATTTGGTATTAAAATTAAATAGAAAAAGTGTGGCTTTTTCTGTCAGATCTTAAGTAATATAAAGTTAATGATAAAATCGGTTTAAAAAATTGCCTGATTAATACTTTATTAATGGCCTTCTGAATTCCATATATACATATAAATATATATATTTTAACTGAAATGAAGACAGAATGGATTCTTCTGCGTTAAATATCCTTCAAATTACGACATTTGTAGACATGTCACTAACTTTTGCGCTTGCAATTATATTAAAATTTCATTTGCATTCTTCTATCAGTGTCACTAAATGGTTAAAATTCAGACACTTAATCCTGCTGATCTCACATTTTAGGTTCCATGTTTCTTCATAATCTTGCTACGCTAATTACCACAAGCCTTTCTTTATTCTACCATTATTGATATAAGGAAAGGGACATCTTTGGAATAATATATCCAAGGAACGGGCCATTGACAGCAGTAATTGCAGTTCTAACAGGCACGGATTTATTGCTGCCTCGCACAGGTCCCAAGATTCTTCATTATCCCTGAGATTTACCATGTAATCTATACCGTCACTCCGTCTCTGCACATGCAGCTGCTATTATTCTCATTAAATGCTTTGGGTCCTTGGTGGCAGCGGGATGTTTCATCTGCTAGCAGTGGCTTAGCGCTTTTTGACTCGTGGGGCTTCTGTAGTCGTGATTGTGTGCGCAGCTCCGGGAACGCGAGACCTCGAAGGAGTACGAGCCAATCCCCATGAAGACAATTAGAGACACACCATTCACTAAATAACTAATGCAAAATAACAAACAAAACACTTATTCCAGCGTAAACATTCTGCTAGAAATCGCAATGGAAATGTTTCGCAACCATAGGTATATTTTAAGCCACCATTTCGTAGCTATATACAAAATATAACAATGGCATAAAACAGAATGAAGTCAAAACATGGACATAAAATATCTACAACGAAGAAAAAGATCATTTGAGCACGGCATTCTATGATTTTTTTATTTTTTAACAGGACACGTCAATATGATTTGAAGGTAAATTCCTATTGAGCTAAACATTTGATTAAACATTTTAAAATAAAGCTACACTGTTTCTATCGAAACAATGATAAAATGCAACAGGACCATAAAAATACAGGTGGCATGACAGTCACATCCTCCTCACTATCTATGTAGTACAGAATACTTGAAGGTCTTACTTATCTCAGCATTATGGGCAGAGAATCCCTCTGCTCAGACCAGAGTGATTCCCTTTTGAAGCAGCATTTCAGGTTGCGGGGGAAGTTTAACCAGCAGCCTGCAGCTTATTTTTAGTGAATGGCTATCAGCATGCGAAATATGCTGACATCAGCACTATAGAAGTCAATGTGGAAGGAGTCATTTGTCTACTTTCACTGTGTTCAGTGCTTGACGGCACAAAAAAGCCACCGAGGTACTAATCACAAAGAAGGAGTGTTATCATTGGAAAGGGAAGATTCTCCACATTCCAATGATCTATCTCACTAATGGATCCCAGTTCAGGGGTTGCCATGTGGGCAATCCCCAGTCAGAGATCTACTCAACCAGAGTAGTGTTTGAGGATGGAAGGGGAGTGCCGTCTGTCCCCGACAGAGTGGGAAATTTGCCCTATTGGTTCTTAATCTGCCCTCTTTGTGTGAGCAAAATGCACTCTGGATACCATGGGAGGTATTACAATAAGTGCCCCAGGGGCGCAACAGGAGTTTAAGCCTGTTTTTCACACCCCCGGGGCACTTTGGTATTACAGAAGGGGGCACAGATGGTTGTGTGTTCCCTTCTATAATACTGCTAGTACCTGTGCACTGAAAGTGTCAGAGCTACCTTCAGAGGGTGTTCCCTCATTTGCCTAGAGGCGTGCCCTATGCAAATCAGGGGGTTCCCTTGACTCTGCACCCGTGCATATTACAGATGCAGGCACAGAGTCAGAGAAGCCATCAGGAGGCGCACTGACCGTGCGCCATTTAAAAGGTGGCGCACTGAAGAGTGCGCCTCCTGACAGCAGCCCTCTGCAAGGAGTAAAGGGGGGGTTCCGTGGACCACCCCAGACATCCCCTTGCAGGCTTGTGCAGCAACTGACTGCACCAGCCTGCCAGGGGATCTCTAGTCCCCTGTAAAAGAGCAGAGGGGTGCCTCCTGCACTCTAAAAACACGGATCGGCTTCTCCGTGTCTTCACATGAATGCACTGCCCTAGGGGCAGCGCAAGGTCGCGGCTGCCTTGGGGGCAATGCATACATCATAATAGGGAGCATTGTGATTGTTTGCGCCTGGCGCACCTTTTAAAAGGTGCGCTGGGTGCAAACAATCACAATGCTTAATAAGACCCCTGGAAGCAAAAAGGTTTAAAAAAAAGGCGGGTCGACTAAAGCCCCAACACTCTTTCTTCACTCCACTGGGAGGCTGAATGGAATATTTACGTCCACTAGATAACAGGGATAATTGCCTTTTAAAAAAAATGTGGTGTGGGGCTTCCAGATCAGGCATCTGCCCATACATCTTTTCTTCCCTCAGTTGGTGGGAGGGGTAATTTACTACAAAGCTGCTAACTCCAGGGAGTGATGAAAGCTAACTAGATACCAGGGATATATTTTTTATTTAAAAAAAGTGAATGGGGTGGAGGCCAGCTGGGTCCTAGCTTTGGGCAATGGCTGCCACCTCTAATGACTCAAGTGTCCTTTTGCCCCCTGGGAGAAAACTTTGGGATTTACCCTCAGAAAGTACACTAATCACAAGGGGTAATATCACATGAAGTGCCCAGGCGGGGCCACTTTGTCTTTGTGCCAGTTTACTAATGTAGGTGCAGAGAAAAATAGAATGTCTTGGAGGCGTACTAACTGGAGCGTCTCAAGACTGTTCCTTGGATCTCCAGGCATTCGTCTCTTTAAAAAAAGCCAGTCTATCTCCAGTGAAAGATGTCAGAGTTTGCACATGTGCGGAGGACAGTTTAAAAAAAATAGTAAATGGCCATGGTGTCACCCAATTTTAGGTGCACCAATGCATCATTTTGGCATTGGACCACACCCTCCACAGTGTAAGGGCAAACTGTGTTTATGACCCCCCAGGCAATCTAAAACCGGATTTGCACAGCCATCCCTGTAGCAAGTGACAGGGAATTTTTGATTCATTTAGACACAGTTTTGACAATGTTTCAGCTGCATTGCGGGAACCATACCAGCTTTGGGAATTTCTGAAAACTAAAGACCTAGAGGAATCCAGAGAGGTGTGACTTGCAAGAAGTCGAGCACGTTTTCATACCCAGAATGCCCATGAATGTTGAAGTAGGGGTCAGAAAAAGACTTCAAATGGTCCAAATGTTTACTGGTTTCTGATGCAGCGAATAGGCCCACACAGACAAGCGGTGCTCTTTATCAGGGGAAATTAAGAAACCCTTAGTCGGATGATCTTTGTCTATCCCGACAGATTTTAGTCAAGGTTTAATATCTTAGGATATTCTGCATACAGAACAGATTCCATTCAAGCCACGCCACCTTGCACTCCACCAGGTATATAGTCTTCAGAAATGTCTGCGGTTTCTAGTTGTGCCTGGTTCACACACCCCGAAAAAGATTGAAATATCACGGAAAAAGCTTGATGCATATTGCATTTTGAGCCTTCCATGTTGTGGGTGTTAGGCCCACCCACACAAGTGGGGCACAGTTTCTACCTGGAGAATCTCGGGTACACATAATATCATAACACCTGTTATTATATATTGAATTACTCTCCATTTTGTGGCTTCCAACCGTATATCAGTATTCAAGACAGCACACCTTTTGCAAAATGCCCTCTTAATCACATGAAATAAAGATATCTCTAAGTTCAGACTTCAGGTTCATTCAATAAAACACAATTCATAAACTAATTCTTAATCATATCAAGAGCATTGACTTCCTTTGTACCCATTTCTCATTAATGAGTATACAACATAAATTGATACATGATCGGTACACAAAGAAAAATCATAAGCTGCAGCTTGGTTGATGGCTGTGGGCATCTATGTTTTTTGACAACCAAAACTCATCATATATTTCTGTGGCCAAAAGAGTAAAAAAGATTTAGTGGTATATAGCTTTTGTAAATTTTCCATTGCAGCATAATAAAAAAATAGATTAAAAAAATCTGATGGAAATAACATGGTCACATATTTCTATATTATCTAATTATTTGCATTATTTTTAGATTTCAATGATTAGTTTCTCTGGGGAAACCAAGAGCAATCTACACCGTTGGTCCATTGTGGATTTTTCTTATTTTATCCTCTTTTAACAAATGTACAATTTTCTTAGTACATTCAAGAGATTTTTCCACCTCTTTCATCCACACACTGCAAGTAAGTGTAAACCGCAATATTAGGAACTCCATTGTTAAAACCTGAGTCGGGTCGTGGACAATCGATATTTGCCCGGCGGTATTGCCTCTGTGACCCTCTAGTTATTTAATCAATGAAGAGGCAGGCGCTGGAGACTGGAAAGCAGGAAACAAGGTTTTTATTTTCTCCGGAGGAGAACACAACGAAACGGACAGAAGGTATCGTTCTGAGGTGCTCTAGATACATTTCTGAGGCCTGGCCTCTTATACACTGTTTTACGACTTTATTGTAGATTACACATTCATGTTAAAGCTTTGATGTATGGAAAAGACATTCCCGGAACTCCCCTTTGAGCCCGTTCACACACACATTTACAGTTGAAGTCCCCACCCTAGTCACAACAGGTGATGAGTATCACGCAGCTGGATATTCCGCCGATTCACGGAATGTGGGGGGTTTGATCGGATCTCATGGAGTGGGGGCTTTGATCAACCCGGGGATCCTTTGATGGGGGAAGCTTTCTATTGTACGGGGAGGGGCAAGGAATGGTATCGGCAGAGCTGGGTGTCGGCCTGGGAACGGGGAAGACAAAACGGGCACACGGGGAAAAAGGGGGTTTGCATCTAAGGGCCGGAGATCATGAAAGGGAAGCAGGGAGGTGTCGCGCTGGGAACAGGATGAGGGCCTGGGGCAGAGCAGCGCCGAAGAGGGGTTTATGACTCAAGGCAGGTGCAAGCAGGGGGTGGTCTTAGTGAAGGCGAAGGGCTATGTCAGGGGCCAGCGGCATGCAAATGGGTTCGTTCTGCTCGGGGCATCTTAAAAAATGGCGGGCGCGCACGACAAAAGTGTGGCATCAGGGGAAGAGGCAAGATGGCGCAGATAATGTTCACCAAAACGTACTAATTTTCAACAGTCCTCCCTTTAACATATTCAAGACATCTTGCTGGTTCATTCTCTACTCGGTTCTATTGTGGTGGGCATGAGAAAGAAAACGGTAGGAACCCTAGAGGAAAAGAGTTGTAAACAATACATTTTAACATTTCTAGTTTTTAGGAGGTGGGCCTATTTGATAAACTTTGATCAATTTGTTTAGCAGGAAAGTCATAGGAATGCAATACAAAAACGATTCTGTAGCGAGAGCAGCAAGCATATTTCATACTGGCAGGTTATTACATATATATCAGGTTCGGATTGGAGCATGATCAATACAATGGCGGCTGGGAGAGAAATGAGGTCTAGCAGAAACGGCGATCAGGGATGTCAAATGTTCGAAGTTTAACGAGTTCTCATCATTCTTTGTTGCCTTTCGTTGGCGCTGTTGAGCACCGGCGGTGGAGCTACAAGTCCAGCTCTGTTCTAAGTTCTGCGTTGCAGGGCACGACCCTTTCCTCGCGTTTCTGGTCGGAAAGGTCCTTATCACCCTGTGTCCTTTGAGGTGATTGTCAGAAAGTTCAGATGGAAGAAGAGCGTACAAAACAGTCCATAGGGTAGGTCAGAGGAAAAGGGGGATGGAGCAAGGCCAAATTAGGAACAAACTAGGGAAACGAGAGACTTCAAATAGGCGGGCGTGTGACCGAATTCAGAGAGCGGGGACTTGTCGACCAACACTGGACATCGAGCAGGGGCATCAGGTCGACCCTTTCTTCTCATGTTGTCGAAAACAGTGCCTCGTCCTGCAGCTCTTTTCTGTCGTGGTCTCGCCTTGGCTAATGTCGCAGGTATTCCTTAGTCTGCAGTCAGGCCTCGTGCTCCCACATCCGGTCCTTCTCTCCTCCAACAGCAGTACCCTTAAACAAGTTTGAAAAGACAGTCTTTAGAGAATTTGCAGATGAAGATAATCAAAAAGTCTATTTCTCTCCCAGCTCCAGGCAAAGAATGAAAATGCCCGTTATATTAGTGTTCACAGCTGGCATATGAATGACCGGTGACGGGCCTGTTGGATTTACTATGATTTTCCTTTACAATTATTTATTACAGTCACGACAGTTCATCTGATGGTGGCCCACCTTCGTGAGACGAACCTGGCAAAGATATGCCGTTCTCTAGAGTTTTTCATTTACAAAGGGTACTGTGAGTCGTCAACATGGTACTACACAGGTATTTTGCTGAGAGACGAACATGGCTACCTGGTTTTCAACTACTACGGGGTTCATTTCGATGATTTCTTTACCTTGGACTAGTCTGTTAACCTTGTAAAACATCATTCTGGATCCTACGTAACCCTTTACAGCCCGATTACTTAATTAGGAAGGACAGGGGTTTTATGGGAAACAACCAGGGACATAGGAAACTTGTGGTAAGGGCATAAATCGACCCATCTCTCACAATCGGAAATGAGGGGTAGTTTCATAATTCCAGTTTTTGGGCGGCTGATACAGGGGAGGTAACAGGGGTGATCATTTTTCCGGTTTGGGTATTGCGACAATTCGGGGAGGGGAGGGTCGCGTATTCTGAGGTCCTTGTTTTATACCATAGGAGCCGCTGACATGTGGTTCCCTTATTTCGGGTCAGATTAGGGAACCTCTGTCGTCTTACCTGTCCTTTCCCTTACGGTCCAACCTCGGTTCATTGACTTCTAGCGGAAAAGGAGAGGTAATGACGCGGCCTCAGGGTGATTGTATTAAAGACACGTTTTTGTGCAAATACTGACGGTATTTGAAGCCAATTAGGTGGTGTGCTAGGGGTGGCAGTCTGCCAATTTCGGGGCTAATCACTCGGAAGAGTGGGAGTGCAAAAGTAGAGGGAGAGAGAGAGAGAGAGAGAGAGAGAGAGAGAGAGAGAGAGAGAGAGAGAGAGAGAGAGAGAGAGAGAGAGAGAGAGTGCAACGGCAGGCTAAATAGTACACGTGCAACAGAGAGGGTGGCAGTGTATTCAAGAAAGGCTATTTAGTGCATTACACAGTAAAGGGCATTCACGGGTCTGCGTTAGAATCTTGTAATCATGCAGTTTGAGCATTAGACAGGGTAGAGGGGACGTGCCTTGAGAAAAAGGGAAGAGAAAAGGAGGTACCATTTTGTCGCACTTCTCGCATTCTTGGTCCTTCGACCAGTTGGGTCGACGCCTCAGTCACACACACACACATTCCCTCATAGTTTCGCATCATACGTGACATGGGTTCATTCGTCCGGTCTGGTTTAAGGGTGATCACTTTTTATCGGGTTGTGCTAATTTTCCGGGTTTGTTCGATACGTGAGTAGTTTGCAGGCGTGTGTAGACACCACCTTGCGGCGCTAGTCCGCTTCGTGTATTAGACATGGCAAGGCTTCAGATCTTCGCCACACCTCGGCTGTAATCTCTGATGTAACCTGCAGAGGGAGGAAAAAAGGGGGGGGGGTGGGGGAGACAGCATTCGCGCATATTCAAACACATGGGTTCATAAGTCCTTTACTTACCTCTTACTCGTCTTTCCTCCTCGGGGCAGGGTCCCCGGGGATATGGTTTCTGGAGTCGAGGGGGGTAGTGTGTCCATATAGGTCGTGTGCGGGGAAACGTAAAAAGGAAACCAGAGGTGCTTAGTGCGAGGTATCTAGTCAAAGGATGTATCTCACTATCGGGATCCTTAAACCTCTTTCAACGCTGTGGCGTTCTAAGGTTCTCCGGTTCTTGGGTCAGCTCCGTTCCCTGATACTTTGGAACGTTGTACTTTATCACATTTACATTATTTCATTTCACCCTCCTTTTACATTCCCTCATTTACACCGTTCGTTTTACCCATCCTTGGAAGTCAAGGTCTTCCTCTACGCGAGAGTTCATGAGTCAGTCGCGTACTTTTAAGGCGGAGTGTCGAGTTGTCGATCCGATCCGTCCTCCAGGGCTGGGCAACCATCTTCTTTTAACCTTAAAGAGAGAGCAGAGTAGGGTGCACAGAAAAGAACTTTCCCACCGATCCCACATTTTTTTTTTTTTTTTAAATAAAGCATGCAATACCCGTCCATAGTTTCAAAAACTTTATTTTGCAAAATCATTTCAGCATGAGGATTATGAGGGTGCGGTCGTATTTGGCCGGTCGTGGCAATGGCTAAAGTGCGTACAGTGGGGGGTGTCGTTTGCAGCAATAAAAACATCGGAAAGTTTTACTCATTCATTTGTAAGAGACTAAAACGTCTATTAATTGGCTGGGGGTTCGGGGGCATTTATTTTCATAATTTGGAAGCATAATCATAATAGTGGTAATCAGATTTCCTATATGCATACCGTACGTGTGCGTCGTAAATGAGGTTTACATCAGTTATGAAAATATAATACATCGTACATTTGTAATCAACATTTGTAACGGGGATCCTTTCATACTGTTCGTCGAGTGAGTTCTCCTTGTCTTTTCTAGCCAAGTGTACAAAGGATCATATAAAATCTCAGAACATCAAGTTTATATTAGTGCGAAGGAACACCACGAGGTGTTCGTAAGTTCCGATTGATACCAGCGCCATTTTGGGCGGCGCCGGCTCAGTCCGGAAGCAGCATCAGGGGGAAATGTTTCCCATTACTGGCAGTTTGGACCAGAGTCCTTTTCGGCAGTTCTAGAATTCATGCTAACAGAAGGTGTGGCAATGTCATGTTTGCTTCGTTGGCGACCAAGGCAGCCGTCCCTTATCGGAAGCCTGCAAAGGCCGAAGGTTCCGCCGGGGACCTTTGTAGGATCTTCAAGGCTGCGGAGATGCTGTCGGAGATGGGGGCTCGTGCTCCAGGGGGCAAATGTTCGAGTTATATTGCCGGTCAAAGTTACTCTAGTGGCCGGGGCCCGCCTTCCAGCGGACCCAGACGCCATTTTGAGGCCCTACAGGGGCCACTCTCGTCGAGTTTGCAAGAGTGGGAGAGATCCTTCGGAGTGAAAGGAAGAGGTCCCTGTTGTGTGAAAGCGGGACGTTCAGCTGGGGTGCAGCTGTGATGCCCCCACCTGGGGGGGGGCGAGGGAGACTCGTTCGCATCGTCTCCTTCTCCCGGTGCACTCCATGCCGCTCCTTTTCATCGCCCCGCATGAAGGTCTCTCCACATCCGGTGTTTCCCAAGTCCTGTGCTCAGTGCTGTGGGAGTATGGTCACCTGTGGCGCGCATTCGGCGCGGCACGAGTATCAGTGCAGCCATTGCAGATTCGCTGTTCCGAAAATATGGCCACCATTGCACGTTCGGTGCTGCGCAAGTACTGGGGTGCCACCATGGTGTGTTCGGTGCTGTGGAAGTATTGGCACCATCGCCTGACTGGGGGTGTTCGGCGTCGGGCCGGGGGCTGGGAGACCTCCTATCGGTGGAGGTGGGAGAGGCTCGTCCGCGTCGCCTCTCCCTCCCAGCCCAACTTGGACAAATTGTTGTGGAGGCACGTGCAGGACATCCCGCCGTCCAGAGCTGCTGCGGCTGTTACGGAAGAGAAAAGGAAGAGGTGCCTCGTTCTTCTCTGGACATGTGGCGGGACTACTTAAGTCTATCCAGGCCCGTTGCGGCTGGCTGAGGAGACATGTGGCGGGACTACCTACAACTGCCCCGGCTGCTGGCTCCTGCCTCTCCTCCGGCTCCCCCATACGTTAAGATTTCCTGACCAAGAGTTGGCGGCCGGGCCCGCCTTATATGGGTTGCCGTTGGTTGGGCGTAGCCGTAACCCTGCCCTACTTTGGAAGGTTCCAGAATGGGGGGGGGGCGAATGTTCTGTTTGACTTTCATTTTCTACAGTTTACCGTTATCATTCCTTGTTTGTTGTGCTAAATTAAAAGTTCAAGTTCATTAATGGTCTACGGATTTTGTTTTACCATTTCTTTCTTTCCAGGTTGCTTTTATGCTAAGTTTCTGCTAACAGAGGTTGAGTAACACGGAAACACGTGTAGAGGGATGACGCAGATTTGTACATTACATACACACAAACTCAGACGGGGGACAGTACAAGTACGACATACAAAGACCCAAGACGAATATAAAACAGTTATTGGTCATAATTATCTCTTTCCGTCTGTGAATTTGAAACGAGGCTGGGTTCCCGTCTTGCATTTGCCCGACCTAGGAGAACTTGAGCATGCCGCTGAAATTGTCCTGGCGAAATCTGTGCCATCGGGCATAATCAAACGTGGTGGTTCTGTCTGGTCTGTCTATGTAAGTCGGGTTCTTCTTTGTCTCGCGCTTTTTCTCGTACTGCCGGTCTGTCGTTCCTGTCGGCCCTTTGCCTTTACTCACGCTCAGTAGAGTCGGGCATTGGGCTTTCCAGTGTCCGACATACCTACAAAAAGCGCATTGGTCTGGCCCTAAGTTTGGTCGTCTTTTGCATAGTGTCGGGGGATAAGTTGTGGGTAGCGATGTCCTGGGGTTGTCCTGTCGGTATATTTCTCTACTTGGTTTGTCCTCGTCTTTTCTTTGTCGTTGCATAGCCTCTCTGCGCCACATACCGAGACTGTCGAGCATAATTGGCGTTGTCTTATTATTTCGAAGGGCTATTTCTAACGTTTCTATTTTATCAAGGTCAAAGGATCCTGCCAGTGGCCACTGTTTGTCTTGACTCTCTTCGGTATACCTGTGCCACAATTTATTATAGGCTATGGTGACTAATCCATAGTTTATGAACATGTCCTTATTAGGGGTGCCTTCTAGTGGAGCTATATGGTCCACCTCTAATAAACGGTCCGGGCTAAACAGGCTATTAATCAGTGGGGAGAAGACAGACATGACGGCTCGTAACGAGGGACTAAAAAGTCAGCACTGCCTATCTTATCACTAGGTGCAAAGACTGGACAGAATATTTCTATTCAACGTTGTTTGCAGGCAGTGAATACCTCATGGATCAAAAAATAACAAAAAGACCAATAAATAACAATGGGGAGAATGAGTAGGTCCGCAAAGATCTGCGTTACCTACCCTTTTCACTATCTGCAAAAAGGGTGGTCTCTTCCCTGTTTGCAGACAGGGAATCTCCAGGAAACAATAGTTTTGCGAACAACAGTTCAGTTTCAAGTAATTATTGAGTGGGGGAGAAAAAAATAAGCACGGCTGCTGCCCTACCTATCCTCCACTGCTTGCAAAGAGAGAGCCCGTTGTTTCTCCGTTTGTAGACAGTGAATCTCCAAATAAATAAAGAGCAATACTAGTATTTTTAAACAATCAAACAATCAAGCACTCATTTCGCAACTTGTCGTGATTACACGACCTTACCCGGACCATGTGGACAGTTTCTTGTCTTCCGAATCCAGCGCCCGATCGTCCTCTTTTTCTCGTATTTCTCACGGCACTCCTGATGGTCCCCAGTCAGGACCGTAGATCACTCGAGAGAGGTCTGTTCGGAACTAGTGAAGTTCGGATGATCGGCTGCCAGACGAGGGTCTATTGGGCAAGAGCTCTCCCGATCGTTGCAGTCGTTCACTCTGTCGTCGGGACCTCTCCCACTGGATCCACGAGTCGCTGATGGGCCCCACGCTTGGGACGCCAATTGTTAAAACCTGAGTCGGGTCGTGGACAATCGATATTTGCCCGGCGGTATTGCCTCTGTGACCCTCTAGTTATTTAATCAATGAAGAGGCAGGCGCTGGAGACTGGAAAGCAGGAAACAAGGTTTTTATTTTCTCCGGAGGAGAACACAACGAAACGGACAGAAGGTATCGTTCTGAGGTGCTCTAGATACATTTCTGAGGCCTGGCCTCTTATACACTGTTTTACGACTTTATTGTAGATTACACATTCATGTTAAAGCTTTGATGTATGGAAAAGACATTCCCGGAACTCCCCTTTGAGCCCGTTCACACACACATTTACAGTTGAAGTCCCCACCCTAGTCACAACAGGTGATGAGTATCACGCAGCTGGATATTCCGCCGATTCACGGAATGTGGGGGGTTTGATCGGATCTCATGGAGTGGGGGCTTTGATCAACCCGGGGATCCTTTGATGGGGGAAGCTTTCTATTGTACGGGGAGGGGCAAGGAATGGTATCGGCAGAGCTGGGTGTCGGCCTGGGAACGGGGAAGACAAAACGGGCACACGGGGAAAAAGGGGGTTTGCATCTAAGGGCCGGAGATCATGAAAGGGAAGCAGGGAGGTGTCGCGCTGGGAACAGGATGAGGGCCTGGGGCAGAGCAGCGCCGAAGAGGGGTTTATGACTCAAGGCAGGTGCAAGCAGGGGGTGGTCTTAGTGAAGGCGAAGGGCTATGTCAGGGGCCAGCGGCATGCAAATGGGTTCGTTCTGCTCGGGGCATCTTAAAAAATGGCGGGCGCGCACGACAAAAGTGTGGCATCAGGGGAAGAGGCAAGATGGCGCAGATAATGTTCACCAAAACGTACTAATTTTCAACACTGGACCACCACTTCGATAATTGCAAAAATTGTGGCAAATAATATATTATGAAGAGGCAAAGCACTAGAATAGTGCGCGCCGCCCTTATGGCGGTCGAGCCCGTCCCTGGGAGAAGGGAGGGGGAGTACCCCCTCCCCCATTGGCCTACGGCGGGGTGAACCGGAAGCACTTTAGTGCTTCCGGTTCACCCGGGCGCACAAAAGCAGGGACAGACCAGTTGAGACTGGACTGGCCAGTGCACCCTGTTAAAAGGGGGTGTGGGGAGCGGAACGCTCTCTTGCTCCTACGCTCCCCACGGATGCAGCACCCGGGCCCCCAGCGGCCCGTAATTTCTTTTTTTTAGTTGCACATTAAGTGTCAAGGATAGGGCAGCAAGTTTATAGGGCATGACCTTCTTGGTGGGCTGTGGGGGAAGTCAGATAGTCGGGCAACCATGCTGTCCTGTGGCAGTAAGGTCATGATTGGAAAGCATAGTCTTCGGTCCTTAGCGGTCAAACATGTAACTCCAGGGGCAGTGACAGCCGGTAGGTAGGCTGTAGCGGTGCGAGGGCCGGGGGGAGTCTTTCTTCTCAGTGGGCCTGGGGCCACCCCCGCACGCGCATGCGCATCAGGCCGCAAGTATGCAGAGTTTCTGCAGCCCCCGTTATGGAGTTAAGGCACTGGGCACAGGGGGGGCCCGGTGGAAAATATCTGTCCAATAAGCTGTACCCCCTGCGCAAGCCATGCAGAGTTTCTGCAGCCCCCATTATGGAGTTTAAGGCATAGGGCGTAGGGGGGGCCCAGTGGAAAAAGATCTGTCCGATAAGCTGTAGCCCCTGCGCAAGCCGACTCAGGCATAGTAATTTCGCGTAGTTTGCGGGGATCCGGAGGCTGCCAGTCATTGACCTTGCCGTAGGCTCTAGAGGGGACACGCAGAAAGTGTATATATGCATTGTTAGATTTACAGTAGGAGTGTCATGTGTATTAGAGTTGAGGTTAGCCATGTGACATCATCGGCCTAATAATGTATCTGGCCTTTCTGCGTAATTGTAAACAATGTTAATAAATAATATTTTTTAATTTTGTAATAAATACGGCCGGGGGTTACTCCCCCCTATTCCAAAAATTCCCAAATCGGTGTGGTCTCAATACTTGACTTGAAAGAGAGAGGGAGACTTCATCCGGGCAAGGGATGGCCGTAGGTAAAACAAGTAAAAAGAGGGGACTTAGGGGAGTACCAGGCCATATAGATCTTCTTACAACTCTGCCTGTTCCTGAAAACTGAGACAAGGGCAATCTAACTGCACTAAATCTTTTGTTGAGGTCATTTTCACAGGAGAAAAACACACACATTTTCTTTCACAGAATTTTCCACCCATTTTTGGAAAGAAATTGGTACATTTGATATTTTTCCCCCTTGGTTATATCCTTTCCCCAATCCAGTGTGAACCCAACCTGTTCAAGCTGTATCCATTCCCAATATCTAGTTACTCCTGTCCAGATGTTCTGCAGCTATTCGGTTTACCTATGAACATCCTGGCATCTCTATCTATTTATTTTTTAGACTCTTCATTTGGACATTCCATTGAGCATGCAAACACGTTTCATGGATCTAAGAGAGGTGGGTTGAGGAGAGGTAAACACACTGGGCAGGAAGACCTGTGGACTGAGGAAGTCACGCTGAGGCCAAATTAATGGTTACAATTTAATTTCTAGCAGCCGCGGTCCGTGGAGGGAGTTACGGTGGGGCAGGGAGGCGGGGAGGGGGAGGGGCAGGGTAGAGGGTGCTAAATAGTAAAAACTGGCATATGGATAATTGCAGGTAAGTACTCAATTTAATTAATAAAACGAAATTCGTAGCGTGCACAGCATCGCATTTTGCGATGCAGTGCGCGCTACGAAATTCGTTTTATTAATTAAATTGTGGAAATGCGGCTGAGCATCCACTGCTGCCTGGCCACCCCGAAGTGCACCCTCGGACCCTTCTCCTGCTTGAGCTGCAGCTTCACAGCCTCCGCCCCGGACACCTGGGTAGGTCTAAACCACCTCAGATGCATACTACTTAACACCCGATCCGCCCACAAGCAAGCCATCGAACTCTGGGACCTACTTGACTCATCCTCTCCGGACGCCGTTTTCCTGACGGAGACCTGTTTGAACCCCTCCTCGGCTCCGGACATTGCCATAGCCATCCCGGACGGCTACAAGATCACATGCAGGGACTACAACATTGGAGAAGAGAAGGAGGAGGAATCACCTCAGAATCTCAACTAGCACCGAAGACACCCTCAGCGCAGCCGAACACCTGTTCTTCCCGATCCACATCGAGCCCAACACCACCCTCAGAGGAACCCTCATCTACAGAACCCCCGGACTCTAGCCACATTTCAGTGACTCCATTACTGACTTCATCAGCATGCACACACTTGCATCTATGGACGATGTCCTCATCCGAGACCTGAACTTCCACCTCGAGAACGCCAACGACAGCAACTCTACCATCCTGCTCACCAACGTCGCCAACCTCGAGCTCAAACAGCTGATCATGCCCCCCCGCCCACTCCGCCGGACACACGCTCGACCCCATCTTTTACGCCAGCAACCACATCACCTTCAGCCACACCACCGTACTCCACTGGACCGACCATTGCTGCATCCACTTCACGTTCGAGAAACCCACCACGCACCACCACCCACAACAGACCCCCCGCTGCAGCTGGAACAAAGTCACCGAAGACCAGCTAACCACGCACCCTCAGGCAATGGATCAACTACTGCGCCAAGACACTCGCCCCGATCAAGAAACCCTCAAACAGACCCACCGACAGAAAAGCCTTGTGGTTCACCTCTGACCTCCAGGCTTCCAAGCGGACCTGCCGAAGACCCGAGAAGAAGTCGCAACATGATCAGACACCGGACAACCACGCAGCCCACAAGAACGCCATCTGCAGGCACCACCAATTCATCCGTACCGCCAAAGGGACCTCCTTCAAGGAATGCACTGACAACAATGCACACAACTGCAAAGAGCTCTTCAACATTATGAAGGAACTCTCCAACCCCAGCTCCAACGCTAAGAACATCCTGCCATCACAAAACCTCAGTGACTTCCCAGCCATCCTCTTTCACCGCTAGATCGCAGACAACCATGACAGCTTCAACAACAAGGCCCCCAACAACCGCCAACACCTCAGACCCACCGCGCCCCAGCCACACCGACCTCCTGCTCTGCTGGACCCACGTCAATGACGACCACACCATCAAAATCATGAACACCATCCACACCGGCTCACCATCCAATCCCTGCCCGCACCACAGCTTCAAAAAAGCAAGCTCCATCATTGCACCCCATTTCCGGAAGATCGTCATCAACTCATTCGAGACCACCACCTTCCCGGAGAGCTGGAAGTTCGCCGATATCAACGCCTTTCTCACAAATCCCAAGGCGGACCACTCAAAAAGTTCCGACCCATCTCCCTGCTCTCGTTCCTGGCGAAAGTCATCAAGAAGATTGTCAACAGGCAACTGACCCGCTTCCTCGAGGAGAACAACGCTCTGGAGTCGTCCCAATATGGATTCCACAGCAATCACAGCACCAAAACTGCCCTCATCGCCGCCACCGATGATATCAGGACCCTGCTGGGCATTGGCGTAACTGAGGCCCTCATCCTCCTGGACCTTTCAGCTGCCTTCCATACCGTCTGCCACCAATCCCTCCACAATGCAGGGATCCGTGACAAAGCCCTGGACTGGACCACCTACTTGCTCACAGGCAGAACCCAGAGTGTCCGCCTCACTCCTTACCGATCTGAAGCCACCAAGATCATTTTACAGGGTACCCCAAGGATCATCCCTCAGTCCGACCCTTTTCAACATCTACATGGTACCACTCACCAACATCGTCCGGTCGCACAACCACAACATCGTCTCATACACTGACAACTCCCAGCTGATTCTCTCCCTCATCAAGGACCCCACCACCGCCAAGACCAACTTCCACAAAGGAATGAAGGCCATCGCCGAATGGATGAAGAACAGCTGCCTGAAACTAAACTCAGACAAGACAGAGGTCCTCATCCTTGGCTCCACCCCCTCCACCAGGAACTCCTGTTGGCCGGCCAAACTGGGAGCCGCACCGACACCCACCGACCACAAGCGCAACCTGGGGTTTATCCTAGAATCATCACTATCAGTGACCCAGCTAGTCAACCCTGTCTCCTCTTCCTGCTTCAACACCCTCTGCATGCTCGCAAGATCTACAGATGGATCCCCACCGGAACCAGAAGGACGATCACCCAGGCCCTTGTCAGCAGCAGACTGGACTATGGCAACGCCCTCTACACGGGAACCATGGCCAAACTCCGGAAATGACTATAACGCATGCCTCATCCTCATGCCTCATCCTTGACATCCCGCCACAGCCACATCACAGCACACCTGAGAGACCTGCACTGTCTCTCTGTCAACAAGAGGATCACCTTCAAGCTCCTCACCCACGCTCACAAGGCACTCCACAACACCGGACTAGCGTACCTCAACAAACGACTCATCTTCCACACCCCAAATGCCAGCTCCGCTCCGCAGACCTCGCCCTCGCCTCTGTTCCATGCATCCACAGAACCATCGCCGGTGGCAGATCATTCTCTCACCTCGCCGCCAAGACATGGAACACCCTCCCTGTCCAACTGGCTATTCGAGCAGTAACAGCACCCCCCCACCTTGAGACCCTCACGGGTGAGTAGTGCAGTCTACAAATGATTGATTGATAGATTGAAGGGTGGCTCCCTCCTGGCATGGAACTCAAAATAGAAAAGCACACTCCTGTAGGTTGTATCTGGTGAAAAAAGGTAAACAGGTAGATGGTTCAATCGGGTTGATCCTCCTGAGTATGAGGAAATGTACAGGCAATCCAAAAAGCATTCTCCTTGGTACAAGGGGATCGTCTCCCTGATGCAGTCAAATCAATGTTCAGTACTTTGTTTCACAAGTAAAAAACTTTCTTTCTGGAAACATCAGTTTCAAATTGTTATATCATCAATGCCATAATTATTGTGTCATAATAACAGTTATCTTAAACCAAACGTTTCTGTCATTCCCAATGCATTTCGCAATGCAATGCATCTGTGCCTGAAATGCATTGGGTATAACAGAAACATTTGGTTTACGATTACTGTTATTATTACGCAATAATAATGGAATTGATGATTATTTTAAGAGCAATTCGAAACTGATGAAAGAAACTATTGACCATTACTGAAGTTTCGATAAAAAAAGTTTTTTACTCGTGGAACAAAGTACTGAAAATTGATTTGAGAGCATCAGGGAGACGCTCCCCTTGTACAAAGGAGAGGGCTTTTTAGAATCCCCTCCTGGCTTGGCTCAAGCTGTCAGGCACTCTCCAGAAGGGCCTGCCCAAGACCACTGAACAGTGTGACAGCTGAATGCTTGATGCAGATGATTTGGACCACCCCGTTCCTTCCCAGGTGCTGTGCGAAGTACCTCTAATTGCTCCTTTTGAGTAGAGCAGCCTTGGTTCCTGCTGCTGGAGAAGATGCAATTACTGGGCACAGCAGGATGACACGAGGTCTGATCTCTGATCCTGAACTGATCCAGGAAAATATGGTAACTCTAAATGACACACAAGATGCACAGTTATCATTTTGAAAGTTACATATTTGATTTTCCGACAGTTTACACTCTAATACAAGACGTCAATGGTCTCTGTAGACCTAGGGGAGGTGAAACTACATTCTAAGGCAGGCTCCTCGCTATGTGTATAGAAGAGTGTCATTATAGTTGAAAAATAAAGCACACTGACTTTCCCTAATAGTGTACACTACCCTCATGACACATATACCAGGTGAATACCTAACACTGCAGAGTCCCCATTGCACCCGGCTACCTGTGTGTTGTTACTAGGGTGTGCACAACAGTAGTCTCACATGCGCAGGCCTCACACAGATACACAAACTTGTGAAAACATGTTCCAGTGCAACCAGCCAAATGCCCCATACCGCACCACAGTAGCCTTACCTTAAAAGGCATACAAAGATGGTAAACATGCACAGTCTGTTTACCATGTGTTTACCATGGGTAAGATACTGGCAATAAGGTTCACTCACAGCAAAAGGTGAAATAAAGGGTGATCAAAAAAGCCAAAAATCTGGGTGAACTACTGGGGCAGAACCCAATGCAAATGTTTAAGTCGATTGGATCACATTGGATTGGGTTTGTTTGGGTTGGGTTTTGTAAGAGTTCCCAAGTACTAGGACCTCTCTGGTATTCATAGTAGTAAACATCCAATTCACTGTAAAGGATTCTGGACCCGTATGTTTGCGATAGCCTTCTCATTTATCTACACATTCATTTTCTTTTCAAAACCTATGAATGCAACCCTTTCAGAATAAATTGAAGCTAAAAAATACCATGTGGACTTAGATATAGTCTTCAATTTTAATTATGAAACTCTTAATATTAGCAGCAGTGCCAATAGTAGTACTAATATTATCAATAATATTGTTTTAAGTAATCATAATAGTAGTGATTTTAAAAGCAGCCAAAGTAATTCTGTGTTTATTTCTAAGGCTGATGATTTTGATTCTCAATAGGATTTAATATCTATGAAAATTGCAACCACAACTGTAAACAGCAGCACTGAAACAAAAGCTCATTATAGTATTCATTATTGTCATGATATTGGAAAAGCACTTATAATATATTGTAATCACAACATTAGACAGTTTAACAATTATGTAGACACTTTTGGTTACATTTTCTGCTTAAAAACAATTCATGAATGTCACTCTACATCTAGGTTAAATATTTACTCTGGTTTCAACTTTGAAGAATCATGCATGTGCTCTAAAATACTTGAGTTTGAATATAGTGAAAGAAACCACAATATTACTGTCATCCATTCATGTAGATTATCTAAACAGTCCTTTAGGATGCTTTCATTGTTTCCCTATATTGCTACATAACACCACATGTGCCAATGTCATCATATATATCTTGCCAACTAAAAATATTTTTTGTTACACTGGTTCTCCTGATACAACTGCAGGTCCATTTTTGAATTCAAAGTTGACCTAGTGACAGTACCAAAGAGAGGTACCGGGCTGTTCCCAAATGGAGGGTTTGAGGTAGTTAGGTACGTGAAGAGTGGAGACTGGCGCAGGGGGCACACGTGCTTGCCTACGCTTGGGTATCCACTATGTTGGATATAATGGCCTTACACACCCTTGCGAGTGTCATGCTTCATCATTGGCAATGCTCCTCGTTGGGTCGGCGGTGCAATACCCAACGGGCAACACCTCAAAGAGGGGCTCTTTGGCGGAGATCTTTTATCCAACTGCCGTACAGGTGAAGTGAGGGTATGGGGCCAAAGTTATGTAGATGTGGTGATGGTTAAAGTTGAGGCAAGGGTACCAGGATCAGGTTTATTCTAGTGGTCCCTTGCTCCAAATTAAAAGGTGATCTAGAGTAGACTCGAAGGGAGTTAATGTACCCTAGTGCAAGGCTAGACTAGTATTAGGAAAAATGGTCGACATGTTTCTCGCTGTATGTCCACTGACTAGCGATTCTTCAGGACCGGTATCAAAAAAGTTTGAGGTTAATATACTATCTACAAATTATCTTTACCTTATGGAACTCTCATTTCATTAAATGGAAAGAGAAAGATGTACATGTGTTGTGCTGTATTTGCCTAACTGTGTAGAGGTGAGCTACAACAACAGCACCCAGCGGGTAGAGCTACGGGTTAAACCTCTTAGTTTTCAGGTTTGTGGTTCCCGTGCCTCCATTGGTCGACCTACCCCTCGCCGCTGGGTCCGGATAAGTTTACCTAGTGACATTGTGGTAAGCAGGATTTGTAAATTGGCAGGTGAACTGGACAGAAACACTAGATAATTTGTCAGTGTAAGTCAACCCTCCTAGGGATATGAAAAAAACAAGGAGGAACATATTTCCATACGATGGGGCTTCAAGAGAGAAAAAGATCTACGGCTCCAAGTTAGGGCAAACCATAAAAAGGAGGGAGGTGTGTAAATGGCCAGTTTCAATTAATGAGACTCTTATTTGTTCCTACTGGAACTAACAACAAGTTTGATTATTTTCCATTTTTTGCAAACTAAAACTCAATGTTAACTTCAATAAGACAAAATACATTCATGTGGACAAATGTCTAAGTTTTCAACGAAAACAAACTACAGAAAACAACCAAAAGACATACCTCTCCAAAGATTTACACTACTTCATCTTGACTCAAAAACACAAGGAGTAATATTGAACTTGTAGGCAATGGAAGTAGCATCAACAAGGATCACTACATAGCTCAAGTTGTCCACCAATCATCTAAATTCAGTAATTTAAGGCATATGACAAGCAATCCAACATTGGAATACGAAGCAAACATGATAGTAGAACTTAAACTAGCAGAAAGGTGGTTATGTCAGAGGAAATGTGAGTATCTATTGAACACAGATGCATATACATCAAGTCTTCAAAAATAACAATTGATGGACAGAATGCAGAACAATGTCATACATTCACCCCAGTACAGAGATCAGGGCCTAAATCCATCCATTGCTTTTATGCTCACCATGACATTTCAATTAAGAACCAGCCATATGCAAATCAGTCTTGACCCTGCGCCCAATGGGAACAGTCCAGCCCAAACTGCCAGGCCAGGTCCTCCCTGGACTGGAAACAAGGATCCTAGGACTGGTTTCGGGCTTTCAGCTCTCATCAGCCAGGATAGCTTGAAGCCAGTGGCATGGAGTGCACAGGACTCACATTTGAGCATACCAGTCCCACTCGGGGTGACAAATGCAAAAAGAACAATTCATGGACAGAATGCAGTACAATGTCATACGTTTACCCCAGTACAGAGATCTGGATCTAAATTCATTGTTTTTTTGCCCAACATGCCATTCCAGTTTGGTCCCAGCAATACGCAAATCAGTCATGACCATGCACCCAATGGGAACAGTCCAGCCCCAACTGCCAGGCCAGGTCCTCAATGGACTGGAACCAGGCATCCTAGGACCGGTTTCGGGCTTTCAGTCCTCATCAGTCAGGATATCTTGACTCCACTGACATGGAGAGCATGGGACACATGTCTAAGCATACCCGCCCCACTCGGGGTGATAAATGCAAAAAGAACAATTGATGGAAAGAATGCAGAACAATGTCATACATTCACTCCAGTACAGAGATCTGGTCCTAAATCCAACTTTTTTTTGCTCACCATGCCATTGCAGTTTGGACCCAGCCATATGCCCAGCCACGGGACGGAATCCGCGTTGGTGACCGTATTAGACAATCTGCGGGCGCGTGTCGACAGCGGTCGGGCAGCATTTTTGGTGCTGCTCGATATGTCGGCCGCGTTCGTAACGGTCAGTCATCCTACCCTGATTTCGAGGTTGGAAGAATGCGGGGTCAAAGACAAGGCCAGGGATTGGTTGATCTCCTACCTGGACAGCCGTCAGCAACGGGTTTCGCTACCTCCCTTCAGCTCAGAGGAGCGGAGTGTGGGACAAGGAGTACCCCAGGGCTCAGCCATCAGCCCCATACTCTTTAATATTTACCTCCGCCCTCTAGTCCAGCTCATTAAATCATTTGGTATCTCTGCATTTAATTATGCGGATGATACCCAGCTGGTCTTTTCCCTGGAGGGACAGGATGCAGTCCCATTGGAGACTTTCCACCGGTGCATGCAGGCTACAGCGGAATGGCTCCGTTTGAACTCGTTACAGTTCAATGGAACCAAGACAGAGGTCCTGCACTGCTCAACTGATCGAGTTCCCCGAGATCTCCCTGCTGACTTTTGGCCCCCGTCTCTTTCAGAGACAGTGTCAGCCGCACAATCGGCACGCAATCTGGGCGTCATTTTTGGGCCCAATTTGCAGCTAGATCTGCACGTGAATAAGACCACCTCAACGTGCATGATGCTGATTCGCATGCTGCGCAAGGTTTTGCCCCTTCTCCCTGAGCAAGCCAGACCAGAAGTAGTGCGTAGTACCATATTAAGTCGACTTGACTATTGCAACGCACTGCTTCTGGAGGCCCCGTTAACACTCATGGGCAAGCTTCAAAGGGTGCAAAATATGGCGGCCAAACTTGCCCTTTCCCGTCCCTACCACAGCTCTTCCACGGCAGCGTTGCAGGAACTCCATTGGCTTCCGGTCCATCTACGCGTACGCTACAAGGCAGCGTGCATTGTGTTCAGGGCTATCCATGGCCTGGGCCCAATCCCTCTGCGGCGTATGTTTGCCTGGTACGTTCCATCTCGCGCCCTGCGTTCCTCGTCGTCCAGGTTACTTGTAGTCCCGCGCTTCCAGAGAGTGAGGATGGGCGGTCGTTCGTTCAGAGTAGCGGCGGCCAAACTTTGGAACTCCTTGCCTCTATCCCTGAGAAGTCTTGAGGGACTTTCAGCCTTTAGAAAGGCTTTGAAAACTTACCTTTTCCCTAGGATGGGTTGAGCCGTTGCTTTGCTTGGTCCATGAGTCAAAAGCGCCAGGATGCCCTTGGTGGTGACAGGTGCGCTATATAAGTATACCACAATACAATACAATACAATATGCATATCAGTCTTTACCCTGCACCCAATGGGAACAGTCCAGCCCGAACTGCCAGGCCAGGTCCTCCCTGGAATGGAAACAAGCATCCTTGGACCGGTTTCGGGCTTTCAGCCCTCATCAGCCAGGATAGATTGACTCTAGTGGCATGGAGAGCATGGGACTCGTGTCTTAGTAAACCCATCCTACTCGGGGTGACAAATGAAAAAAGAACAATTGATGGACAGAATGCAGAACAATGTCATACATTCACCCCAGTATGGAGATCTGGGCCTAAATCCATTGTTTTTTTGCTCGCCATGCCATTCCAGTTTGGACCCAGCCATTTGCAAATCAGTCTTTACCCTGCACCCAATGGGAACAGTCCAGCCCAAACTGCCAGGCCAGGTCCTCCCTGGCTTGGAAACAAGCATCCCAGGACCGGTTTCGGGCTTTCAGCCCTCATCAGCCAGGATAGCTTGACTCCAGTGGCATGGAGAGCATGGGACTCACGTCTGAGGATACCCGTCCCACTTGGGGTCACAAATGCAAAAAGTACAATAGATGGAGAGAATGCAGAACAATATCATACATTCACTGCATTACAGAGATCTGGGCCTAAAGCCATAGTTTTTTTGCTCGCCATGCCATTCCAGTTTGGACCCGGCCATATGCAAATCAGTCTTGACCCTGCGCCCGATGGGAACAGTACAGCCTGAACTGCCAGGCCAGGTCATCCCTGGACTGGAAACAAGCATCCTGGGACCGGTTTCGGGCTTTCAGACCTCATCAGTCAGGATAGCTTGACTCCAGTGGCATGGAGAGCACGGGACTCACATCTGAGCATACCCGTCCCACTCGGGGTGACAAATGCAAAAAGAACGATAGATGGACAGAATGCAAAACAATATCATACATTCACTCCAAAACAGAGATCTGGGCATAAATCCATCGGTTTTTTTGCTCGCCATGCCATTCCAGTTTGGACCCAGCCATATTCAAATCAGTCTTGACCATGGACCAAATTGGAACAGTCCAGCCCGAATTGCCAGGCCAGGTCCTCCCTGGCTTGCAAACAAGCATCCTAGGATCAGTGTCGGGCTTTCAGCCCTCATCAGTCAGGAAAGCTTGACTCCAGTGGCATGGAGAGCACGGGACTCACGTCTGAGCATACCCGTCCCACTTAGGGTGACTAATGCAAAAAGAACCATTGATGGACAGAATGCAGTACAATGTCATACATTCACCCCAATACAGAGATCTGGGTCTAAATCCATCGTTTTTTTGAAAATCATGCCATTCCAGTCTGGACCCAGCCAAATGCAAATCAGTCTTGACCCTGCACCCAATGGGAGCAGTCCAGCCCGAAATACCAGGCCAGGTCCTCCCTGGACTGGAAAAAAGCATCCTAGGACCGGTTTCGGGCTTTCAGCCCTCATCGGCAAGGATAACTAGACTACACTGGCATGGAGAGCAAGGGACTCACGCCTGAGCATACCTGTCCCACTTAAGGTGACTAATGCAAAAAGAAAAAAGAACAATAGATGGACAGAATGCAGAACAATGTCATACATTCACCCCAGTACAGAGATCTGGGCCTAAATCCATATTTGTTTTGCTCACCATGGCATTCCAGTTTGGACCCAGCCATATGCAAATCAGTCTTGACCCTGCGCCCAATGGGAATATTTAGTTTAGTTTAGTTTAGTTTAAAGGAGTTTGTAGAGCGCATGGTAACACCTCCCGGCGTGTCCCCGCGCTATAGAGAAAGAAAGCAGCAGCAGAGGAAAAAAAGAAAGAGCCAGTTCACACAGCAAAGAGGCAAGTTTTCAGCTTCTTCCTAAATACGATTTCATTACTCTCCAACCTGATATCTAGAGGCAGGAGGTTCCATTGTCTGGCAGCTAAGGTGCGGAATGATCTGCCACCCATTTTAGCTTTTTTGGGGCAGGTAGTTTTAAGTAGACCCATTCCTTTGGATCTAAGAGATCTGTTGGGTTCGTACACAGACACCAAATCAGACATATATGCCGGCGCTCTGTGATGAATTATTTTATGGCACCAGAGCATTGCTTTAAAAACAATCCTCTTACTGATCGGTAACCAGTGGAGGGCTGCTAGAGAGGGACGTGAGGGAGCACGGCGGGGAAGCCTTAGCACCAGGCGAGCTGCCGAGTTTTGTAGAACCTGTAGTTTGTTTATGTTTTTCACTGAAGTCCCCATGAGTAGTACATTACCGTAATCAATGCGGGACGTTATTAGTGCCTGCGTCATGGTACGCCTGGAGTTAGTGGGTAACAGGTCGAGGGTGCGGTTGAGGGTTTTCATCACCCCAAAACATTTGCCAACAGTCCTCTTTACGTGGCTGTCAAAGGACAGTTTATTGTCCACCCATACACCTAAGTTCTTCGCCTCTTGTGCAGGCGTGGGCAGGGGACCCAGACAGCTGGGCCACCACTCTTTCGTCCATTTGACCTCATTTCCTCCCATAATGAGGACCTCTGTTTTTGTCCCATTTAATTTCAAACAGTGTTCATTCATCCACATAGCTAGTTTGGACATGCAGGCGTTGAAGTTATCAGCTTCCTTAGAAGGGGCATGGGTCAGGGATATGAGAAGTTGCGTGTCGTCGGCGTAGGAGACAAGCTCTACGCCGAACGATTGCACCACTTCTGCCAGAGGGGCCATGTAGAGATTGAACAGGGTAGGACTCAGGGAAGAGCCCTGAGGAACCCCCTGTTCCAGCATCACCCTGTCAGAGAGGAAAGTCCCTCTTTGAACCTGGAAGGTCCTGTTAATCAGGAAAGATTTCAGCCAACCCAGTGCCTTGTTGGTGACACCCGCTTTATTTAGACACTGTAGCAAGATGGAGTGTGCTACAGTGTCAAAAGCGGCACTGAGATCAAGCATGATGAGGGCCATTGTCTTTCCCTTATCTGCTCCTTCACGTAAGGTTTCAGTGGCCCTCAGGAGAGCTGTCTCCGTAGAGAAGCCAGTTCTGAAACCCGACTGAGATTTATGGAAAACATTATGGTTCTCAAGGTGTTCCATAAGTTGACTGTTAGCGATTTTCTCTGCTAACTTGGCCACGTAAGGTAGCAGGGATATGGGTCGTAGGTTGTCCATTATGTCCAAGCTGATGTTTGATTTTTTCTTAATGGGTAATACTATTGCCTGTTTCCACTCCTCCGGGAGGCAGGAGGTAGTAAAGGAAGCGTGTAATAAGTGCCTGAAATGAGGCTCTAGTACAGGAAAGGCTTCGGCTAAAATTTTCGGGGGTGCTGGATCCCTAGGGGATCCTGATTTAATTTTTTTGCACATTTTGGACAGGATTTCATAGGAAGGGACTGTAAAAGATTTTAAACATACGGGTGTATTTACAAGTTTGTCATTTTCGATAAAATCCATGCCCGAACTGCCAGGCCAGGTCCTCCCTGAACTTCAAACAGGAATCCTAGGACCGGTTTTGGGCTTTCAGCCCTCATCAGCCGGGATAGCTTTACTCCAGTGGCATGGAGTGCACGGGACTCAGGTCTGAGCATGCCCGTCCCACTCGGGGTGACTAATGCAAAAAGAACAATCGATTGGCAGAATGCAGAACAATGTCATGTGTTCACCCCAGTACAGAGATCTGGTCCTAAATCCATTGTTTTTTTGCTCACAATGCCATTCCAGTTTGGACCCAGCCATATGCAAATCAGTCTTGACCCTGCGCCCAATGGGAACAGTCCAGCCCGAACTGCCAGGCCAGCTCCTCCCTGGCTTGGAAACAAGCATCCTAGGACCAGTTTCAGGCTTTCAGCCCTCATCAGCCAGGATAGCTTGACTCCAGTGGCATGGAGAGCACAGGACTCACGTCTGAGCATACCAGTCCCACTGGGGTGACAAATGCAAAAAGAAAAATTGATGGACAGAATGCAGAACAATGTCATACATTCACCCCAGTACAGAGATCTGTATCTAAATCCATCATTGTTTCGCTCACCATGCCATTCCAGTTTGGACCCAGCCATATGCAAATCACAAATCACTCTTTACCCTGCACAAAATGGGAACAGTCCAGCCTGAACTGCCAGGCCAGGTCCTCCCTGGCTTGGAAACAAGCATCCTAGGACCGGTTTCGGGCTTTTAGCCCTCATCAGCCAGGATAGCTTGACTCCAGTTGCATGGGACTCACGTCTGAGCATACCCGTCCCACTCGGGGTCACAAATGAAAAAAGAACATTTGATGGACAGAATGAAGAACAATGTCATACATTCACCCCAGTATAGAGATCTGGGCCTAAATCCATCGTTTTTTTGCTCGCCATGCCATTCCAGTTTGGACCCAGCCATATGCAAGTCAGTCTTTACCCTGCACCCAATGGGAAAAGTCCAGTCCGAACTGCCAGGCCAGGTCCTCCCTGGCTTGGAAACAAGCGTCCTAGGACCGGTTTCGGGCTTTCAGCCCTCATCTGCCAGGATAGCTTGACTCCAGTGGCATGGAGAGCATGGGATTCACGTCTGAGCATACCCGTCCAACTCAGGGTGACTAATGCAAAAAGAACAATTGATGGGCAGAATGCAGTACAATGTCATACATTCACCCCAATACAGAGATCTGGGTCTAATCCATCGTTTTTTTGAAAATCATGCCATTCCAGTCTGGACCCAGCCAAATGCAAATCAGTCTTGACCCTGCACCCAATGGGAACAGTCCAGCCCGAATTGCCAGGCCAGGTCCTCCCTGGACTGGAAAAAAGCATCCTAGGACCGGTTTCGGGCTTTCAGTCCTCATCGGGAAGGATAACTAGACTCCACTGGCATGGAGAGCACAGGACTCACGTCTGAGCATACCTGTCCCACTCGAGGTGACTAATGCAAAAAGAACAATAGATGGACAGAATGCAGAACAATGTCATACATTCACCCCAGTACAGAGATCTGGATCTAAATCCATAATTTTTTTGCTCACCATGGCATTCCAGTTTGGACCCAGCCATATGCAAATCATAAATCTGTCTTCACCCTGCCCCCAATGGGAGCAGTCCAACCCGAACTGCCAGGCCAGATACTCCCTGGACTGGAAACAAGCATTCTAGGACCGGTTTCGGGCTTTCAGACCTCATCAGCCAGGATAGCTTGACTACAGTGGCATGGAGAGCATGGGACTCTGGTCTGAACATACCCGTCCCACTCCAGGTGAAAAATGTAAAAAGAACAATAGATGGAGAGAATGCAGAACAATGTAATACATTCACGCCGGAACAGAAATCTTGATCCAAATCCATTATTTTTTTGCTCACCATTCTATTCCAGTTTGGACCCAGCCATTTGCAAATCCGTCTTGACCCTGCACCCAATGGGAACAGCCCAGCCCAAACTGCCAGGCTAGATCCTCCCTGGACTAGAAACAAGCATCTTAGATCCAGTTCGGGCTTTTAGCCCTCATCTGCCAGGGTAGCTTGACTCCACTGGCACGGAGAGCACGGGACTCACGTCTGAGCATACCCGTCCCACTTGGGGTGACAAATGCAAAAAGAACAATAGATGGACAGAATGCAGAACAATGTCATACATTCACCTCAGTTCAGAGATCTTGTTAGAAATGGGATCTCTGGTTGGCTAAGCCTTGCGGCAAAACCAGGCAGAGACCACCACTCTACGTCAGTGCAAGGGAGTTACACACCAAGATAACCCCTGCTCACCCCCTTGGTAACGTGACACGAGCAGTAAGGCTAATCCCGTAGGCTTTGCAAGTCAAGCGTTTGCGCGCGCACCCAGCAACAACACCCAAGGCCCTCTACAAAGAAAACTCCACACAAGGTTATATATAAAAATAGCCTTTGTATTATACCAAACATATTAGATAATAAACGCACACTTTACAATGTGCCAGAGGCACAAGCAGAATTTTCAGGGGATATATGTACAGGACAGGGTCACAGGACCACTGTCAGGAATAAGCACTTTTGGAACTAGCACTTGGTAGAATTAGCACTTTGTAGGAATAATAATCAGAACATATAACAAATTATACACAGACAGGCCAACTTCTAGAAATGGTACTTCCACAATAGACACATTTATGCCGCACACATCATCGCGCAGCATTCAATCACACAAGTCCGCACATACAAAACTCGAGCCTGCACTCCCCACACATCAGGAACTAACATGGACACATACATTCCCCATGCATTCCTATGAGAGGGCAGGCCTATCTCACAACATGCACGCACTTTACACTGGGACACAGTGTTAAAGTGCACAGAAGCCAAAAATCACTAGCACCAACTCACAATTTAAAGCAAAAAGTTTAGGGGTGAACTGGCGAGAAGAGCCAAGTCCAACACAACCCCCTTCCAGCCAAAACGCTGTGATGGTCTTCCCTGCTTGGGGCGATAGAACACCGACGCGGGCTCGCAACTGCAGGGACACTCTCCTGTTCTATGTCACGGTGAACCCATGGGGTTCCTTCTAAAAACACTGTCTGGAACAACTGGGCTACCCCATTGGTACTCCTAAGCTGTCCGCAGCCAGGACCAGGCCCTAGGCCACCCAGGTGCCACTGGTCCCTGCCTATTCAGAGAGTGGGGGGTAGGAACCCCTGGTACATAGTAGCCATTCTCTACTCTCCCTGTCTGTAGGACAGGGCTAGACTGCCACTGGTTCTCCAGCCTATGGTCTACACCCTCAGGTGGACCAGGAGTCACAGGGGAGGCTCTCCTCCCTCTATCTCTCCTTCTAGGGTTCCTCCATCTCCTGCAAGGGGTACCCTGAGAACACCCCTCTACCAACCTAGGGTTTAACCCCTCAGGTTGCACCGGGGTAGAGGCGGGCTCGCCCACCCTCTGCACCCCCTTCCAGAGCTCTGCACCCTCCCAACTGGAGTGGTACCCCTGGAAGATGAACCGGTCAGGACGCTGGTTAAAGACGTCCTACCCTTCAGGTCAGGCTGATCCTGAACCTGGCCTTCCAACCTCTGATCTAGAACCTTTGGTAGAATAATTGCCTGGCACTCCAGGACTTCTGGGGACTTACACACCATATCCCTGAGGCTGACACATGACTCATATGTCGCGTGACTGTCTGTTTGGCTCAGATCTTCCATCCCCTGTCAACCTGACAGTGCGCGAAGATCCCCCAGAACAGAAGTGATGTCACCCGGGTCCCCCCAAGGGAATCTAGCCCAACTGGCTAGTCCCTTGTCCACTGGTTCTTCTACTGGGGAACTCATCCCCCAATCACTCCTCACTTCGGACTCCTGTGCCCTCCCAACTGGAGTAGCACTGCCGGACACTAGAACCACCGGAGCTCCAGGTTCTCTAGACACTAGGTGATCCTCCTCAAGTGGACTCACAGGACAGCCTAGGTCCCCAACCTGGTGTTCCTTTAAGAAACCATCCAGGCTCTGAGACAGGGCTTCGGGCGTCTGGGGACTCTTGGTAACCCACTTACTCCCGTTCCACTGTCACAGGTCGTAAGCCCCTACACCCCCCTCACTACTCTGGGACCTAGCTGGGCTATTCTGAGCCTCTTCCACCACGCTGGGCTGGAAGGTACCTGAACCACTACTTTTGGAATCGCTCCCCAATGACTATGCAGAACCTCTGGCCCTTTCCCAGCGGTCTGCTTCATCTGCAAGCTCAAATGCCTTAGACAATACACACCCCAACAGGTGTTGGCGCAACCCCGGCGAACAACAACTGAGCAGGTGTTTTTTGAGAACCAGATCACATAGTTTGTCATAATCAGTTTCTGCGAGAACCCAATCAAACAGTGCATCCTCACATTCATCCACAAACTCCTCCCAGGACTGGTGAGACAGTTTCCTACTGCCCCTGAATTTCAACCTATACTCCTCTTCTTGGGAAACAGGTACCATACTCTGGGAACTGGGAATGGGACTTTCTGCACTGAAGACTATATAGCTGCCACCACTGGACTCAACCCTCCCTGGGGATTCCAGAAAATTATAATTGCGCGCAGGGGATAGTCTACCCTCCAGAGCTAATTTCTCTCTGGTGAAGGCCCTCTCAGCCTCCTCTATCCTCTACTGCGCTAAGACCCTCTCAGTATCTAGCTTTTTCTGTTCAAGGCCCAACGCCTTAAGACTCAACTCCTGGGCCCATAATGCCTTCTTCTCCTCTAAGACTAGCTTCCTATTCTCCAGCTCCAATTTCTGAGCTTCCATATGCTCATAGCTCTCCTTCTGGAGTTTCTCGAAAGCCAGCTGATGCTCCCTTTCTTCCCTCCTATCTACCCACTCCTCTGGGGACAGGAAAAGAGATGAGGCACTTACTCCAACACAGGACCCAGCAAGGGACGCCCTATCTATGGGGTCTTCGCTATCTACTGGCGTCCATGCACTGTCATCTTCTTCTTCCTCTTCAGATTCTTCAGGGCTCCCCACTGACCCACCACCCTCATGGCGTGAGGCCCGGCCCTCTCCTCACTGTGCTCACGTTCCCAGTCATCCTTCTGCCATTGGATTAGGTTACCCCTAAGCTTGGACTGGGTGTCTGACTCGTTCACTGCGATGTCTCTCTCCTCACAAAACTGTACCAACTCATGCATACTGTATCTAAACAGACCACAGAGGTTAAAAGATAATTCCATCTTGGCAGGATGCTAACAGACACGTGCAACACAGGGTACTTAACTGTCTGAGCTAAAAACAGGAGTACTCAATTCACAAAGTATTCAGCAAGCTCCTTATTTCAGAGAACTCACACCCAATTATTCAGCAAGCTCCTTATTTCAGAGAACACACACCACTTGTCCAGTGCAACACAACATTAATCCACACACACCCCCCCTCGGACTGGTAAGGCAGTTTCCACCGCCCCTCATTTCTCAACTTGACCACACGTGACACAGGTACCAAACTCTAGGAATGGGGCGGGGAACAAATATACTGGGCACAATTACGCTGCTACCACTGGATTCCACCCCCTGGTGAATCCAGAAAATTCACACTGCACTTAGGGGATAGAAACCACCCAGAGCTAGTGACACCTAACTCACAGTGCACAAGAAACACATTTCCCAAAAAATGACATTTAGAACAATTTACAAACAATAATCCCCTTCTATGTGACTATCTAAAATGCAAAGTTTTGTAGTGAAGCCAGTTGTAGCAGTGGTACTGCGCAAACACAAATCCGGGTCCCTTTCATTGCCACCAATGTTAGAAATGGGATCTCTGGTTGGCTAAGGCTTGCGCCAAAATCAGGCAGAGACCACCACTCTACGTCAGAGCAAGGGAGTTACACGCCAAGATAACCCCTGCTCACCCCCTTGGTAACGTGACACTAGCAGTAAGGCTAATCCCGAAGGCTTTGTAAGTTAAGCGTTTGCGCGCGCACCCAGAAACAACACCCAATGCCCACCACAAAGGAAACTCCACACAAGGTTATATATAAAAATAGCCGTTGTACTATACCAAACACATTAAATAATAAACCCACACTTTACAATGTGCCAGAGGCACGGGCAGAATTTACAGGGGATATATGTACAGGACAGGGCCACATGGACCACTGTCAGGAATAAGCACTTTTAGAACTAGCACTTGGTAGAATTAGCACTTTGTAGGAATAATAATTAGCACATAGAACATATAATTGTAGCACCAAATAACAAATGTAGCACACAACCAGTAACCACTGGCAAGAGGTAAGTACCACATACGCAATCCTTACTGCCTTAGGAAAATATCACGCAGGGAATCATTAACTCACTAGTAGGACCTATATTAGGAAAAACAATCTCCTAAGCATCACATACATTCAGAGGTATAAAGCATTACACATGATGAAGGAATCACATTAGGCAGGTATCCCATTTGCGCAAAAGTAACCAGAACTGACCCCAGGCCAACCTGGCCTCTCAGGGGCTGAAACGCCCTGTGTCCAGCAAAGTCAAGGCAGGCTGCGCAGGCAGCCAAAGAAAATTCACAAGGGGCCTAAACGTAGCAGCTGCCCACTAAGTACTGGACAGCTGGAGAATTGAGCCTGGCATCAGTGTGCCTCCTGGCTCTTCTTCTGGGCCCTAAGGAAATAATAGGGCCAAAATCACGTGTGAGCCTTGCAGGCTCTAAATAACCAAATGCCCTCGCGTTGGGGGAGCGGCCCGCTGTTAGCCGGGGCCGCTCTACCACCAAAACTGCCCCCAAATTACGCTGGAGTCCCGATCGGGGGACTCGAACTCAGCAAATGCCCCGGAGCCTCTCGTGGGCTCTCAACAACAATGTGCCCTGGGATCGTTGGAGTCCCCCCTCTGGGGACTCGAAAGTACCACAAATGCCCCCGTTGGTGTCCCGCTCTGGGACTGCTAAAATAATGTGCCCCCAACGTTGGAGTCCCCCCTCTGGGGACTCAGAAACCAAAATGCCCCCCTTGAGCCTCGAGGGCTCTGGACAAATAGGTGCCAGGTCTTGTTGGAGCCTCGGGGGCTCAAAACAATGCCTCCGTGCAGAGGAGCGACCTGCCGAGATGCCTGCACTCACCGGCTGTTGGGAGACGACGTCTCAGTTGGGCTTCCCAGCTCCTTTCTGTGGCGATTCTGCAGTGTCTGGGTGCTCGGGCGGGTTTTTGGCAACTTCCTGAGGAGGCGGGGTGGGCTCCCGTCCTCTTCCACCCCCGCCGCCACACTTCTCAGCGAAGTCCAGTACGGGGTAGGCTCCCGCTTGGACTCTTCCACAGCGCACTTCTCCTCTTCTCACCGGAGCGCGGGGTGGCCTCCCGCCAGCTTCCGGTTCTGTTTGCGGCCTGCCCACGTCGGCAGCAAGGCTGCTTGACTTCTAGTGCAGCTGCCTGGGCCGTGGCGGTTTTCACTCGGGGCAAAGACGAGGGGACGGCACCCCCGTGAGTAAAAATATAGATTGAAGCGGGGAAGACACCCGCGCAAGAATAAAATCTAGGACAGGCACAAGAGGGGTCGGCACCCTCGGAAGACCCCATCCCTGGCGGGGTAAGCACCTGCCAGGGCTTTCACCCCTGGCACAAGTTCAAGTCTCAGGGTGGGCACCTGCGCAATTAAATCACTCTGATAGGGGGGATCCCCACGCTAGGGAATCTGTTGGTACAGTGAAGGGCAGCTCGGGGCTGCAGGCTGAAACCCCAGCGCTCCCCTGAAGGAAAGATCAGGCGCTGCCCTTGCGCCACAGGAAATACAGTCCAAAAGACCAGCAAGGTACTTAGGAAGGCGGCCCAGGGGCCAGCTCACAGGGCCCTCCAGGCAGGGAGGCAGTCCCAGTGGCGGTATTCTCCTGGCACCCAGCAGCAGCAGTACCCCCTCAAGATAGGATCAGGAAGAACATTTTCTAAGGCATCACAGCCCCTTTTTATACACCAAATTCCTTTGTCTGTGTCTGCAGGCTGGGGGGAAAACCAGTTGCAGCTGGTTTTGGAGCACTCTGTTGTGCTCAACAACTCTTCCAATTTACTAGTCAGGCTAGGGTCATCAGTCGCACCACAGGGGGCGGAGCCAGAATTGTGTGGGGAAAGCCCAGCCCTATTCAGGTCCCAGGTGCACCCCTCCCTCACATCAACATGCAGATCTCCCATTCACCACCGGGGCAGACTCTATCCTGACTCATGGAGCTAGGCACACCAGCCAGTCCTAGCTAATCACAAGCCAGACAGCCAATTTACCTTTTATACACAGACAGGCCAGTTTCTAGAAGTGGCACTTCCACACTAGACACATTTATGCCGCACACATCATCGCGCAGCATTCAATCAAACGAGTCCGCACATACCAAATTCGAGCCTACACTCCCCACACATCAGGATCTAACATGGACATATACATTCCCCATGCATTCCTATGGGAGGGCAGGCCTATCTGACAACACACACGCACTTTACACTGGGACACGGTGCGCAGAAGCCAAAAATCACTAGCACCAAGTCACAATTTAAAGAAAAAATTTAAGGGGTGAACCTGCCAGAAGGGCCAAGTCCAACAGATTTGGTCCTAAATAAGCATGAGCGAAAAATCCGCTCCGATCGCGGATTTTGCGGATTTTCGGTAAATCCGCGATCCGCGAACTCTCGCGAATTTACCGAAAATCCGCAATTCGCGAGCGGCGGATTCCCGGTCAAAAGTTCACGCCTTGCTGGTCTGTAACTGATTTACGATGGCGCCGGCAAGCTGCCAGTGCCATCCTAAAGTTACTTAATTAGCTTCAGCAGGAAGCTCTAATAGATAAGATAAAGCAGGGGCTCGAGCGCCTGCTTTATGTTACCAATTAGAGCTTCCTGTTGAAGCTAATTTAGTAACTATTTTAGGATGGCGCTGGCAGCTTGCCGGCGCCATCGTAAATTAGTTACAAAAAAACGGTGGTGTCTTCTTGAATAAATATGAAGGGCAGGGTTCATTCTGGCACGACGGTCCTGGCACAAAAATTACACCTCAACAGGAAGCACTTACAGATATCAATACAGCATGTGCCCTAGTTGAAGCTTTAATTCAGTGACTCATTCATCAGCCCAAAAACAATCCTGAGCGTTGTGGAGGCTGGGCAGGTGTGCCTTCTTCCCAAATATACCGTCGAAAATCAGCTGTGACGCTGGATACAGGCCTTTGCATCTTTGACCTTCACGAGCGCAATCCCCGTGCTGTTCTGTGACCAGGAGCTTCTGTTTCTACATCTGTTGCTCTGATCAGTCTCTGACCTTTTATACACACATCTCTGACCTTTTATACACACAAGAGGCATGTGCACTCGCATGGAAGCCCCGTCCGTTTGGCCCCGCCCACACACTCGAGGTGTGCACCGTCTTCCCGCCATTTACCCACTATGATGGGCAGATCACTCAAGGGACCCCTGCGCCCTTCGGCGCGATTGCATAGTAACACACACCTGGTCACTGTTGACAACTCTCGGGCACTTTAGGTAGCTGTAGTGTAGTAAAAGCACTATACATTTACCCAACGAGGTAGCACTTACTGATTATCCAGTAAAGCCCCGCCCCCAAATCCGCCGATCCACCGATCCGCAAAATCCGCGGATTTTGCGGATCCACGATCCGTGAATCCGCAAATTCGTGAATCGTGGATCCGCAAAATCCGCCCATGCTTAGTCCTAAATCCATTGTTTTTTTGCTCACCATGCCATTCCAGTTTGGACCCAGCCATATGCATATCAGTCTTGACCCTCCGTCTAATGGGATCAGTCCAGCCCGAAATGCCAGGCCAGGTCCTCCCTGAACTGGAAACAAGCATCTTAGGTCCAGTTTTGGGCTTTTAGCCCTCATCAGCCAGGATAGCTTGTCTCCAGTGGCATGGAGAGCACGGGACTCATGGCTGAGCATACCCGTCCCACGCAGGGTGACAATTGCAAAAAGAACAATTGATGGACAGAATGCAGGACAATGTCATACATTCACTCCAGTACAGAGATCTGGGCCTAAATCAAACTTTTTTTTGCTCACCATGCCATTGCAGTTTGGACCCAGCCATTTGCAAATCAGTCTTTACTCTGCACCCAATGGGAACAGTCCAGCCCGAACTGCCAGGCCAGGTCCTCCCTGGCTTGAAAACAAGCGTCCTAGGACCGGTTACGGGCTTTCAGCCCTCATCGGCCAGGATAGCTTGACTCCAGTGGCATGGAGAGCATGGGACTCACGTCTGAGCATACCCGTCCCACTCGAGGTACCAAATGCAAAAAGAACAATAGATGGACATAATGCAGAACAATATCATACATTCACTGCAGTACAGAGATCCGGGCCTCAATCCATCGTTTTTTTACTCGCCATGCCATTCCAGTTTGGACCCGGCCATATGCAAATCAGTCTTGACCCTGCGCCCAATGGGAACAGTCCAGCCTGAACTGCCAGGCCAGGTCATCCCTGGACTGGAAACAAGCATCCTGGGACCGGTTTCGGGCTTTCAGACCTCATCAGTCAGGATAGCTTGACGCCAGTGGCATGGAGAGCACGGGACTCACGTCTGAGCATACCCGTCCCAATCGGGGTAACAAATACAAAGAAGAACAATAGATGGGCAGAATGCAGAACAATATCATATATTCACTCCCGTAAGGAGATCTGGGCCTAAATCCATCGTTATTAATGGACAGAATGCAGAACAATGTCATATAGACACCCCAGTACAGAGATCTAGATCTAAATCCATTGTTTATTTGCTCACCATGCAATTCCAGTTTGGACCCAGGCATATGCAAATCAGTCTTGACCCTGCGCCCAGTGGGAACAGTCCAACCCGAACTGCCAGGCTAGGTCCTCCCTGGACTAGAAACAAGCATCTTAGGATCAGTTTCGGGCTTGTAGCCCTCATCGGCCAGGATAGCTTGAATCCACTGCATGGAGAGCACGGGACTCATGTCTGAGCATACCCTTTCCACTCAGGGTGAAAAATGCAAAAAGAACAATAGATGGATGGACAAACTGCAGAACAATGTCATACATTCACCCCAGTCCAGAGATCTGGGCCTAAATCTATTGTATTTTTGCTCACCATGCCATTCCAGTTTGGACCCAGCCAAATGCAAATCAGTCTTGACCCTGTGCCTAATGGGATCAATCCAGCCCGAACTGCGAGCCAGGTTCTCCCTGAACGCGAAACAAGCAACCTAGGTCCGGTTTTGGGCTTTCAACCCTCATCAGCCAGGATAGCTTGACTCCAGTGGCATCGAGAGCACGGGACTCACGTCTAAGCATACTCGTCCCACTCGGGGTGACTAATGCAAAAAGAACAATTGATGGACAGAATGTAGAACAATGTCATTTATTCACCCCTGTACAGAGATCTGGATCTAAATCCATTGTTTTTTTGCTCACCATGCAATTCCAGTTTGGATCCAGTCATATGCAAATCAGTCTTGACCCTGCGCCTAATGGAATCAGTCCAGCCCGAACTGCCAGGCCAGGTCCTCCCCGAACTCAATAAAGCATCCTAGGTCCTGTTTTGAGCTTTCAGCCCTCATCAGCCAGGATAGCTTGACTCCAGTGGCATCGAGAGAACAGGACTCACGTCTGAGCATACTCGTCCCACTCGGGGTGACTAATGCAAAAAGAACAATTGGTGGACAGAATGCAGAACAATGTCATACATTCTCCCCAGTACAGAGATCTGGTCCTAAATCCATTGTTTTTTTTTCTCACCATGCCATTCCAGTTTGGACCCAGCCATATGCAAATCAGTCTTGACCGTGCACCCAATGGGAAAAGTCCAGCCCGAACTGCCTGGCCCATTCTCCCTGGAATGGAAACAAGCATCCTAGGACCGGTTTTGGGCTTTCAGCCCTCATCAGCCAGGATAGCTTGACTCCAGGGGCATGGAGAGCACGGGACTCTGTTCTGAACATGCCCGTCCCACTCAGGGTGACAAATGTAAAAAGAACAATAGATGGACAGAATGCAGAACAATGTAATACATTCACCCCAGTACAGAAATCTTGACCTAAATCCATTGTTTTTTTGATCACCATGCCATTCCAGTTTGGACCCAGCCGTATGCAAATCAGACTTTACCCTGCACCCAGTGGGAACAGTCCAACCCGAACTGCCAGGCTAGGTCCTCCCTGGACTAGAAACAAGCATCTTAGGATCAGTTTCGGGCTTGTAGTCCTCATTGGCCAGGATAGCTTGAATCCACTGAATGGAGAGCACGGGACTCATGTCTGAGCATACCCTTTCCATTCGGGGTGACAAATGCAAAAAGAACAATAGATGGATGGACAAACTGCAGAACAATGTCATACATTCACCCCAGTACAGAGATCTGGGCCTAAATCTATTGTATTTTTGCTCACCATGCCATTCCAGTTTGGACCCAGCCATATGCAAATCAGTCTTGACCCTGTGCTTAATGGGATCAATCCAGCCCGAACTGCGAGCCAGGTTCTCCCTGAACGCGAAACAAGCAACCTAGGTCCGGTTTTGGGCTTTCAACCCTCATCAGCCAGGATAGCTTGACTCCAGTGGCATCGAGAGCACGGGACTCACGTCTGAACATACTCGTCCCACTCGGGGTGACTAATGCAAAAAGAACAATTGATGGACAGAATGACGAACAATGTCATTTATTCACCCCTGTACAGAGATCTGGATCTAAATCCATTGTTTTTTTGCTCACCATGCAATTCCAGTTTGGACCCAGGTATATACAAATCAGTCTTGACCCTGCGACCAATGGGAATAGTCCAGCCCGAACTGCCACGCCAGGTCCTCCCTGGACTCAAAACAAGCATCCTAGGACCGTTTCGGGCGTTCAACCCTCACCAGCCAGGTTAGCTTGACTCCAGTGGCATGGAGAGCACGGAACTCAGGTCTGAACATACCCGTCCCACTCTGGGTGACAAATGTAAAGAGAACAATAGATGGACAGAATGCAGAACAATCTCATACATTCACCCCAGTACAGAGATCTGGGCCTAAATCCATTGTTTTTTTGCTCACCATGCCATTTGAGTTTGGATCCAGCCATATGCAAATCAGTCTTGACCCTGCGTCTAATGGGATCAGTCCAGCCCGAAATGCCAGGCCAGGTCCTCCCTGAACTGGAAACAAGCATCCTAGGTACGGGTTTGGGCTTTCAGCCCTCATCAGCCAGGATAGCTTGACTCCAGTGGCATCGAGAGCACGGGACTCAGGTCTGAGCATACTTGTCCCCCTCGGGGTGACTAATGCAAAAAGAACAATTGGTGGACAGAATGCAGAACAATGTCATACATTCTACCCTCAGTACAGAGATCTGGTCCTGAATGCATTGTACTTTTTGCTCACCATGCCATTCCAGTTAGGACCCAGCCATATGCAAATCAGTCTTGACCCTGCACCCAATGGGAACAGTCCAGCCCGAACTGCCAGGCCCGGTCCTCACTGGAATGGAAACAAGCATCCTAGGACCAGTTTTCGGCTTTCAGTCCTCATCAGCCAGGATAGCTTGACTCCACTCACATGGAGAGCATGGGACACATGTCTGAGCATACCCGCCCCACTCGGGGTGATAAATGCAAAAAGAACAATTGATGGACAGAATGCAGAACAATGTCATACATTCACTCCAGTACAGAGATCTGTTCCAAAATCCAACTTTTTTTTACTCACCATGCCATTGCAGTTTGGACCCAGCCATATTCAAATCAGTCATCACCCTGCACCCAATGGGAACAGTCCAGCCCAAACTGCCAGGCCAGGTCCTCCCTGAACTGGAAACAAGCATCCTAGGACTGGTTTTGGTCTTTTAGCCCTCATCAGCCAGGATAGCTTGACTCCAGTGGCATGGAGAGCAGGGGACTCATGTCTGTGCATACCCGTCCCACTTGGGTGACGAATGCAAAAAGAACAACTGATGGACAGAATGCATCTCAATGCCATACATTCACCCCAGTATAGAGATCTGGGCCTAAATCCATCGTTCTTTTGCTCACCATGCCATTCCAGTTTGGACCCAGCCATGTGCAAATCAGTCTTGACCATGTGTCCAATGGGAACAGTCCAGTCTATACTGCCAGGCCAGGTCCTCCCTGGACTGGAAACAAGCATCCTAGGACCTCATCAGCCAGGTTAGCTTGTCTCTAGTGTAATGGAGAGCACGGGACTCATGTCCGAGCATACCCGTCCCACTCGAAGTGACAAATGTAGCAAGAACAATAGATTGACAGAATGCACAACAATGTCATACATTCACCCCAGTACAGAGATCTTGGCCTAAATCCATCGTTTTTTTGCTAACCATGCCATTCCAGTTTGGACCCAGCCATATGCAAATCAGTCTTGACCCTGCGCCCAATGGAAACAGTCCAGCCTGAACTGCCAGCCAGTTCCTCCCTGGACTGGAAACAAGCATCCTAGAACAAGTTTTGGGCTTTCAGCCCTCATCAGCCAGGTTAGCTTAACTCCAGTGGCATTGAGAGCACAGGACTCACGTCTGAGCATATGCGTCTCACACGGGGTCACAAATGCAAAAAGAACAATTGATGGACAGAATGCAGAACAATGTCATACATTCACCCCAGTACAGATTTCCGGGGTTAAATCCGTCATTTTTTTGTTTACCATGCCATTCCAGTTTGGACGTAGCCATATGCAAATCAGTCTTGACTCTGCGCCCAATGGGAACAGTCCAGCCCGAACTGCCAGGAAAGGTCCTCCCTGGACTGGAAACAAGCATCCTAAGACTGGTTTCAGGCTTTCAGCCCTCATCAGCAAGGATAGCTTGACTCCTGTGGCATAGAGAGCCGGGGACTCAGGTCTGAACCTACCCGTCCCACTCCGGGTGACAAATGTAAAAAGAACAATAAATGGACAGAATGCAGAACAATGTCATACATTCACCCCAGTACAGATGTCTGGGCCTAAATCCATTGTTTTTTTGATCAACATGCCATTCCAGTTTGGACCCAGCCATATGCAAATCAGTCTTGACCCTGTGCCCAATGGGAACAGTCCAGCCCAAACTGCCAGGCCAGGTCCTCCCTGGACTGGAAACAAGCATCATATGACCGGTTTCGGACTTTCAGCCCTCATCAGCCAGGGTAGCTTGACTCCAGTGGCATGGAGAGCAGGGGACTCATGTCTGTGCATACCCGTCCCACTTGGGTGACGAATGCAAAAAGAACAACTGATGGACAGAATGCATCTCAATGCCATACATTCACCCCAGTATAGAGATCTGGGCCTAAATCCATCGTTCTTTTGCTCACCATGCTATTCCAGTTCGGACCCAGCCATGTGCAAATCAGTCTTGACCATGCGCCCAATGGGAACAGTCCAGTCTATACTGCCAGGCCAGGTCCTCCCTGGACTGGAAACATGCATCCTAGGGCCTCATCAGCCAGGTTAGCTTGTCTCTAGTGTAATGGAGAGCACGGGACTCATGTCCGAGCATACCCGTCCCACTCGAAGTGACAAATGTAGCAAGAACAATAGATTGACAGAATGCACAACAATGTCATACATTCACCCCAATACAGAGATCTTGGCCTAAATCCATCGTTTTTTGCTCATTATGCCATTCCAGTTTGGACCCAGCCATATGCAAATCAGTCTTGACCCTGCGCCCAATGGGAGCAGTCCAGCCCGAACTGCCAGGCCAGGTCCTCCCTGGACTGGAAACAAGCATCCTATGACCAGTATCGGGCTTTCAGCCCTCATCAGCCAGGATAGCTTGACTCTAGTGGCATGGAGAGCATGGGACTCACGTCTGAGCATACATGCCCACTCGGGGTGACAAATGCAAAAAGAAAAATTGATGGACAGAATGCAGAACATTGCCATAAATTCACCCCAGTACAGAGATCTGGGCCTAAATCCATTGTTTTTTTGCTCACCATGCCATTCCAGTTTGGACCCAGACATATGCAAATCAGTCTTGACCCTGCACCCAATGGGAGCAGTCCAGCCCAAACTGCCAGGCCAGGTACTCCCAACAATATTTGGCAAAAAAAAGCATTTTTGCCCCTTCATTTTCCTGTAGACGTATAACGAATACAAGCACTTGTGGCTATGCAATGTCCTATGGCCTATACTTTATGAGATATTATATGCACAATCTTTCATTTGTCAAGTTTGACTTTTCCAATTTGATTCTCAATCACATGCTTTTACAAAATATCTACATGGAAAAGGTAGGATGGGTATATATTTAAAAGGCATACAAGTACCACAAAATACCACAAAAGGCATACAAGTCTCACGACCACAGGCTGTCGATGTCAGGCCTTGACGAATCCTACAGGCTCGCTCAGTAAAGCTATTGCTACATTATGGACAGAATAACAGATCAGGCCGCACATAGGCTAAACCAGTCTTGCATGCTTAGACCTCAGCCAGCAGCAGTTACAACATCACAGAATGTTTTATAAATGTGGAAGATGAAATGCATCCAAACAAGCGATGATGCAAAAGCCACAGCAGCAGGTCCCTCTTTTTTAACCAATAAAGTATGGACAGCAATAAGGTTCCTAAACTATCAGGAATTATTGCCGAAATATAGGCTTTGAATATATTGTATAGGCGCCATCAGTTTTCCATGTTCTAAAAACACTATGAAAAAATAGCCTTTTTCATAATTAAACAAATTTACCAGAACAGAAAGAAGCTTGTAAATATTCAAGAAAATAAAACTGCTTGTCTCAATTTTTTTTTTATTTTGTCTAAATACAATTTTGGCTTCTTGCAAGTGTGCAGAAAGGAAAGCAAGACGGTTCTTCAGTTTCTTCTCCTACAGACAATCAATATGGAGCGCTTTTTGGTAAACACAAAGTATCCCCATTATGAAATGTGTCAGATGCGAGACAACTGCCAAAAGGAGTGGATGTCCAGTCCAATTTCAGATAATATATAGATACGAATAAATACTAAATCAGCCAATTTCTAAGGTTTAACCAAAGTGCCTTGTTTTACTTTTACTTTATTTAACAGAAGAAATACTTAATTTACTTAGATTTTTTTTATCTTGCAGGACATTCAAATAAAACATACCCACAAAAGCAGGGTCATCTGGTGGTTCCTTAGTCATTGTATCATGTCAAAAAATAAATAAATAAACAAAGTGGTAACTTGTCCATGAATAACCTTTTGCTTCTTTTTGTACTTTACAATGCTGCGCAATTTAACTCCGAACATTTCTTTTTCAGGCGTCTTCAGCATGCAGGCATTTTCTGCCAGAGTGCTTATTATGTATGGGTTATACAAAGAGTAGAGTTTCCTTATTCCTTAACTCGTTTTTAGTTTTGGCCCATATTGTCTGTCTGTGTTCTGCCTGTGTTCATGTTTAACCAGGAATTCAGTTAGTATATTTGTATGGGCTTCTGCCTTGATTCTCCATGGCCTTATTGAGTTTTGATGAGTATGATTCTTTTTACATGCCCCCAAACTTTCCGAGGCCCTCATTTTGCTGTGCTACTAACCTTGTTTAACTGGTTTCCACCTTCCTATATTGGTCTCAGCTATCCTCACAGATCTTTTTTTTTTTTAAATAATATTTTATTGGAAAGAAAAACAGAGTCATGAAATCAGTCACATTAAAAACGACACAATTGAATCAACGTACAAATCAAGCAGAAAAATAAATTCGCATACATTCCGTCATGTGGGTCCAACTCGGGCCATAGCCAGCTCAGTTGTCCGATATTCACAGAGTTCACCTCGATATTTTATCCAGTGTCCCCATTTCTTATCCCACTTCTTGGGGCAGCCTCTGACTTTGTACACTGTTTTTTTGGCAATCATGCAACGGTCCATCTCAGCCATCCATCCCACCACCAGCGGCCTCTCTGGAGCGCCCCACTTCATAGCAATGGACCGCTTGGCAAGGAGGAAACCTAGCGCCACCCATTGTAGTTCCAGTTCGTTCAGGTCATTGGGTCCCCACATATTAAGGACACACTCCTTTGGTGATTGTGGGACTGTCTTACCAAAGGGAGTTTCCCATCTTACGAATAGTTCCACCCCAAAAGTGTTGAATCACCGGGCAGTCCCATAGGCTGTGATAGAAGGTGCCAGGTGAGCCACAACCTCTTAGACACAACACGTCATGGCGTCTATCAATTTTGCCCTGTGTTGGAGCAGACATGTATGCTTTATGTAAAACCTTCAGTTGGATCAGTTGGAAGCGATGGCAGATAGCTGCCTCCCTAGGGGACATTAGGGCCGCCTACCATTCCTCATCATCTAAAAGACCCAAGTCGTCCTCCTATTTGTTCTGCAGAGGTTGGAAGGAGTCAGTGAGATTGTTACAGAGCTTGCGGTAAGTGTAGGAAATGGCCTTCACAGGGAGAGGTTCAGACAGTAGTCAATCCTCCAGGGGGGAAGTTTCAGGTATGGATGTGAGGTCGGGGATTGCGGCAAGGATGGCGTATTTGATTTGTAGATAACGAAAGGATTCAGTCAGTGCAAGGGAGTGTTTGGCCTGCAGTTCAGCAAATGTCAGTAGTCTGCCCCTATGTACTAGGTCTCCTACCGTCGAGATCCCTATCGTGTCCCATTTGTCAAAACCCTGAAGGAAGCAAAGGGAACCCAGTCGTTGCGACGACCATAAGGGTGTTGCCTTGGTAAGTTTATGTGACCATCCCATACACTTGTTGGCCCTGTGCCATATAGCGACCGTGTGTGCCATGGGTCCCGCATATCTATTTCTGACCGGCTTGCTGTAGAGGGCTCCCAAATATCCCTCCCTCCCGGTCTGGCATCTATCAAGGAGGAAGGCCGGATTCAGGGGTGGACCATGTATCCAATGGTTGACTGCCACCAATTGCGACGCCCCATAGTAAAGGTGCAGGTTAGGCAAGGCAATTCCCCCATCGTACCAGCCTTGAAAGAGTTTGTGAAGGGCAATGCATGCTGCCCCGCCGTCCCATAACAGAAGGCGGATATCACTCTCCACCGCATTAAAATAGGAGTCAGGGATCGGGAACGGACAGTTTTGCATAGCGTACAAGAAACGCGGGAGCGCCAGCATTTTAAATAGGGCCGCCCTGCCAGGGAGGGAGAGTGGGAGGGACCGCCAATGAGCCACGTCACTGTGTAATCTTCGCAAGGGACCCAGCAGGTTACGATCATGGAACACCTTGGGGTCTGATGTAACATTGATACCGAGGTATTTGAATCCGTCTGGGGCCACAGCAATGGGGAACCCCCGGGGAAGAATGGGCGGGGGGCCATGTAGCATGTATAAGGTTGACTTAGACCAATTGATCGAGTAGCCCGAATATTTCCCAAAGTTAGTAAGGACATGGAACAAACTGTTAATAGAGGACTTGGGGGAGGATACATATACAAGGATGTCGTCGGCGTAGAGGGAAATTTTGTCTATTACCTCCTCGTTCCATTGGAAGCCTCTAATGGAGACGGCTGTGCGGACCCAGTGGGCCAGGGGTTCCAGGGTGAGGGCAAATAACAGTGGTGACAAGGGGCAGCCTTGTTGGGTTCCCCTGTGTAGTAGAAACCGTCAAGACGTATGGTTGTTGACCCGGACTTGGCCCAATAAGTCTGTGTACAGGAGTCATACCCAGCAGATGAAGTTGGGTCCGAAGCCAAATCTAATCAGGACCTCAAAAAGATAGGGCCACTCAATCGAGTCGAACGCCATCGTGGCGTCAAGGGACAGGATGGCTGCATCTTGATGGATAATCGATTGCAGAGTTAAGACATTGTTTACTCTCCGTAGGTTTAGGGCCGTATTTCGTCCCGGAAGGAAGCCCGATTGGTTGTCATGTATTAAGGAGGGGATCACGAGGATGAGACGATTAGCCAGAAGTTTAGCATCCTCACAGATCTTGACCCACTTAAAATTAAGAAACTCAGTTTTCAAACCATAGCTCAGTTAGCTAAAGTGCCATTCGTTATGGCATCCAATTTTTCCTTGTCGAATATCATTTATCAAGGTCACTCTTTGGATGAAACTGCTTTTCCTAATTCAGTTGGGTACTGATGTCTCTACTCTTCAGGTTTAGTTAATCGATTAAACAACCTTAGAGTTGGCTGGTCATGGTTCTGGTGACTCCAGTTGTGATGGCTAGGCTTCCCTTGGGTCTTGTTGTTTGCTTGAGGTCCGGGACCAATCATCTTTTGCTCCAAGGTTTAAGTCAGGGCAGTCCCACACCTTAGCATATGATCAGCTATTCTTGGTCATAGGTGAGACTTTGATACTTCTGTGTTTTTCAAAGGGGTAGGTAAATCAAAGATCTTCCTCAGTGGTTGCTTCCATCGTTGGTTCCCCTGGACCACCTGTCTTGTAGACCATAGCAATCTCTCTGGCCATGCCCTGGGTGTCTGTTGGGTTGCTATCTACCACTGGTCTTGGGCAGGCTTTATTGGATCAATGGTTGAAATCGGTGCTCCTCCACTGGTTGAAATCATGCCAGTTGCACTTGATCCTAGGTTAGGCTTTGATCCTCATGGTTTCCTTCATGGAGATAGTTGAGAAAGGCTTGTTCCTAGTGGTTGGGATGATCAGTGGTTCCCTCCAGTTAATCTGCCTTGTGGACCATTCCAATCCCTGTTTTTTTTTTAAAATAATCCTAAAGATCAAGTTTAAGTACTCACATATTCCAGTTCCTGCCCCAGTCATTCTTTCTGGCTTTTGTTTATAGAGGTGGGTGTGCGGCTACATTTATGCATCACAGTCTCCAAATATCACAGTGCTTTTTTTTGCTTCATACCAAGCATTCACCTGCGCTTCCTTGCAAATTGATAACTTCGGTCAGAGATCAGCTCTTATTCAGCAGCTCCACCTTGTTGTGCTCTGCCTATGGTCCCACCCAGGCAGGGTTTGAGACCTCAGCTTGCTGGGTCCCGCTGGTGCCTAGCTGCAGTGCCGGTATTTCCTTATTTTTCCTCTGCATCCCCTCACTACAGCCCATTAATGCTGTTCCCCCTCATTTTATTCTGTATCACTGTTATTGTGTGATTGTACTGTAGTCATCTGCTGCTTGTATCCCCCCACTATAGCCCATTAATGCTGTTCCCCCTCATTTCATTCTGTATCACTGTTACTGTGTGATTGTACTGTAGTTATCTGCTGTTTGTAGTTTGCCGTATTCCTTGCTGCTGTTCCGGTAATTTTTCCGGCCGCAACCCGGCCCGCCTCCAAGCTGCATGTCCCTACCCCACTTAATGGCGACCGCTGTGGGGAGCGCGAACTAGACCCCTGACTCTAGGTCAGAGTTCAGCTCTTCCCCAGCAGCTCCTCCTTGCTGTGTTCTGCCCACGGTCCCACCCAGGTAGGGTTCGTGACAACCGCACCTAACTGAGTCCCGCTGGTCCCTCGTGCAGGGCCGGTGTTTCCTAATTTTTCCTCTGCATCCCCACACCATAGCCTATTAACGCTGTTCCCCTTCATTTTATTCTGTATCACTGTTATTGTGTGTTTGTAGTGTAGTCATCTGCAGATTGTATCCCCCCACTATAGCCCATTAACGCTGTTTCCCTCATTTTATTCTGTATCACTATCACTGTGTGATTGTTCTGTAGTCATCTGCTGTCTGTAGTTTGCCGTATTCCCTGCTGCTGTTCCGGTAACTTTTCCCGCCCCAACCTGCCCCAGCTCCCGCCTCCCAGCTGCATGTCCCTCTTCCCTCCCCTACTTAATGGTGACTGCATGGGGCGGGCGAGCCAAAGGCAAGAACGTCTGCGCCCGTCCATGACCCGCCCGCGACCAGCGCCAGGAACCCTGAAACTCTGAGCCCCCGCCGATATGTCTCTGCCGCCCTTCACGCATTTAACTGCGGAAGACACGCTGACTGCCAAAGAGCCGCACCTAACACAAGAGAGTCTCTTTCCACGTACCCAAAAGGAACCTCCACTCCGCCGACCTCGTCTTGGCAGAGACCCCCCCGCATCTGCAGAAACAGAGCTGGCAGACAAGCCTTCTCCTACATTTGAACTGTCTCCCAGCAAACATCTGATGCTCACCAAACCTGCAAACGTTCAGGAAAAACCTCGAGCTGCCCCCTCCCCAACGCCTTGGGACCCTCACGGGTGAGCATCGCGCTTTATAAGCCCCCTGAATGATTGACAACTAAAACCTTGAAAATCCATTTATTTTAAGTATCAAATACATGAAGTGGTCATCAAATGCAAGGGATTCTAACAAGTATTATGCCAAGGATGGCTCTATTGTGTATGGTTGGACCAGGAGGAGATTTTTCTCCTGCTTCCATCCAACTTTGTCGGACTGTTCCTATTGGAGTAAGGCAAAGGCTGCTTTGCATTGCCTGGTTCAAATTTGAGGTGGCATGGTGGGCAAAAAGAAAAATGCACTGGGATGTGACCGAACTACTTATCAGATGCTGGGATTAATCCAAGCATCCTTTTGTTCAATGTAGTTTATCACCGTAGGATGTGGTATTCGAGTCATGACACCTTCTACGGTAACTCCACAATGAGAAGTTACAGATGGTATAAAAAGACAAGAATTGGCCCCCAAAGGCAAACATTAACAGATTGTGTTAGAACACAATGCCACAGCAGAATTCAACATCAAAACTTGATTTAGAGTTAGTAAATAAAGAAAGTGGGCTCTGATCACCTAGTGCAGATGCCATTTGTGTTGCTGTAGATGTTTCACCTTCCCCAAGGAAGTCAATATATGAATCCACAAACTAGACTAGCACTTGTGATTGACATAGCTTACTAAAACGTAGAAAGTTCATCTTTTGGAAAAACACACGCACATTCCACATTAACCTCTGTCTGGAAGTGACAAAAGGATACCGGATAGTCTCATGGAGCAAGAGATCCCCAATAACCCATCAGTCTAAACCCTTGACAGTGTTTTACTCAGCCAAGCTCATTGAAAGGCCTGCAAGCCTTTAGAAGGCAACAATTGAGGGTTCTCTGTGAGTCCTTAGGCTGTCTTTTTGATAATAGAATTAGTTTTTTCAGTTTTCCCAACTGGGGGAACTCATAGACCTTAACTGGTCAACCAATACTTTTTTAAGGCACAATCTTTATTAAGCTTATATAACAAACTAAATACATTCTGGATTCTGCTATGAAGGCTACACAAGAAATCCACTGACCTGAAGACAGAAAATAGAAGTAGACACGATCATTTTAGGATCTCAGGTACTCCAGAGAAGCTTGAAAGTTATTACACACTTTCGTTGCCTCACAATTTATGTTTTAACCTCTTGAAAATGAAGGTAAACCCTTCACTGGAACTTCAATTGGCCAGTGAAGTGGGAATGTGCAATTATTGCAAGTCATTTATGTCACGAACTGAGTCCATTGCCTGCAACACCAACAAGCACAAAAGGTCCTCTTTGGAATGAAGAAGCATGGCCCATGTCTACCGGCCAATTGCCACATTTATATCTTGGGGGACTTTTAAGATATGTCTGCCAGGAATAACGTTTAGCTCTCAGACCCCACCTACACAAATCAGAGATTTACTATGGATTGCTAAAACCAGAGATGATGTTGATTACTACTGATTGTCCCTCTGAAATGTATGAAAAACAGGGACATTTGAAGAATTTTCAAAATTCACTGGAATCCCCAGGAATGGACATTTCAGGGCCAAACGTCTTTCTGGAGTTAACATCAACAGCATAATAGACAGTGAATAAGCCCTTAGAACTGGACGAGAAGACCAGGCTAGAAAAGGCCTCTTTGATGCAGGCATCTGGAGAAAGACCTGGGACAGAATACATTTTACACCAGGGACCAACAGAAACCTCTCCAAGATTAAGGACCATGTGAGAGGACTGGAAGCATTAAATGATAGTTACATTCTCAATGTGGCAAATAAACCAGCCATCCTCCCATATGACCTGAGGAAATTTGGAGGAGTAAAGTGTTAATGTTGTCTGGTGAATACAATTGTTCTAACTCTTTTGTTAATGTAGCAGTGGTATATACATGGGTGAGGCAGTGCTAGATTGATGATACCACCAGAAATGATAAAGGAATGATGTTGGTATGCAATATTATATGTAAAGTCTGAAACTCCTCAATATTAACATACTACATTGGCTTTGTTCTCTCCCCTTTGGCATTCTCCCAAATCCTAACAGCACCACTGATTTTAATTGGGATTGAGACATAAGGACATGAGCAATGATTGATGCCAAACCCTGCACCTTCTGGAGGGCACCTCAGAACTGTTACTTCATCAGGGCATAACATCATAGAAGTGTGCAGTTTGGGGTACGCACTGCCCGAAGTTTGCATGCCACCTAACTATTCATGTTACAATTGGATATATTTATCCACTGATCTTATGGAGCTGCATGTCTAAGCTCAGTTAGGTGGATCCATTTAGTACACTGCAGATTATTCCAGGATGTTTTCTTTCGTTTTTGGGAATCTAGATATTCCTACCACCCAACCAATGTTAACAAAATTACCTGAAAAACCTTAGCACCATATAAGCTGATGATCCTCACAAGAGACTCTGGGTACATGTGGCATCTCTCACTTTTATATTGGAAATATTGAATTACCAGCTGCTCCAATAAGTTAGACCTTTGTTTCCACTGAATAACATTTGCTTTAACTTTACATTCACATTCACTACGCTCTAAGGGAGGACAGGTCAAATTAGCTTTTTAACCACCAACTTTACTCCTGAAACAATGTCTCCTAGGCCCTCACCGCCTTTTTCTCTCAATGTAAAATGACCTTATAAAATCTAGAAAGAAAAACAAAGTAAGCACACTCCTGGATTCAAACGCCCTAACATAGTCCTGTCTCAGGAAAATCATTTGACCATAATTGAAAGTAAGACATTTAAAAACATGTCCCATCAGAATGGAGATGACCCCAGAACCCCACTGGAACACAGAAAGGAGTGTTTCACAATTATGATTCACAAATCCCTTCAGGTGTGGGTTCTACGGACCTGGTCTGATAAAAGCCAATTTTGCTTTTTCGCTTTTTAATGGATCAGTAAATATACCAATAGTTGATCCAACAGAATTTTGGTAATCATCTCCATGACACCACACTCTTATGGTTATGAAGTACTTTTGGGTGGAGACTGGAATTTAACCATACACATTATACTGGACAAGTCTAACAAAGCAGACTTTTTGCACTCCTGAAACAGATAAAATATGGCAGATCAGTCAGTGCTGGACCATATGTGTTCATTAAACCCATGGAAAAAGGACGATATTTTCACCTGGCATGCATGAAACGTGCTACAGAATAGAATTCTTTGTCACTGTCCATTTAAATTGTCCATTTCTGTCAGTCTTCACTATCTGGATATTATATCCAACAATGTCCTGATAGATATTAAAATAGAGCTAGACTTAGCACCTCCCCTGGGAAACCAACAAATGAACGTTTTTCAGATGCATAGTGCCAGACAAAGATCCCTATGTTCCCCCCTATAAATGTGTGTACATGCTAACAAAGGTTCAGTTGCTTGTGCTCATGCTCTATGGCTGTCAGAGAAGGCATAAGCTAGAGGACATATAGGAGATTCAGTGATCAACATTAAGAAATCTATGCATAAGAAACAGTATGTACAAGTTATAACATAAAAGCTAACCTCCTCCTTTAATGAATCGCCTACTGAAAACACTCCGACAGCCATTGCCAAATCTATATAATACTTTAACATATTATACGTCACCCAAGCAGAAAAAAGTTAACTGAGACAATAGCACTATGTAAGAGGAGAAGAAGCTGGAATGCTATTTGCTACTCAACTAAAACAATTAATCTCTTTGGGGGATCTTCACATCTAGGGACAATCAGCATAGACCACTGACTACACCAATAGAAATTATAAAGGAATTAAGCTCATTTCATTAAACACTTTGTAGATCAAATGTGACGAATATAAAAGTCAGTTACTACAAGATCTAAAAGTGCAATGCCTGATCGATTAACATAGGGAAACTTGGGTGATGAAGATGATTTCTAATGAAGAAATTGTGATAACATGGCAGTGAGTAAGGTGCTAGGTGAAGAAGGACTTCCATTGGAGTTCTGTAAGATAAACAAATCCCTGGTCACCCCATTATTATGCAATGTCTTTAAAGAGGCTACCAAAGTAAGATATCTAGTAGATAAATTCAATAGGGCTAAAATCTCAAGGATACCTAAACCAGTTAGCGACCTGTTGAAATGGCCTAACTGTATACCCATATCCCTTATGAAAATGTATGTAAAGCTATTAGTAAAAATGTTGGCCAATAGTCTTAAACATGTAATGCTACAACTAATCACAGGTTGGATGTGTGCTGGGGCACTCGCCCATCAATCACCCATACAAAATCTTGCCCTTCCTCTGGCAGGTTACGGGCAATAATGAGGATTTGGTATTAGAACTGGACACTTAAAAGATATTCAACTACACGGACAGGTCCAACTGTTTCACATGATGGGAAAGCTACGAAAAGGGCAACACTTCCTTGACAAGATACCCAGTTGGAAGATTAAAATCCTTGCACTTAAAAAAACAGGAAAATGGACAAGACTACCATCTGTGATCCCTAGGGTTTCTGACAGCTCTTGAACTCCTGGCCATTGCCATCCATAAAGACTATGAAAGCAGCATTAATACCGTGACCAGATAACAAAAGCATTGTATTAGCGGCCAATTACATTCTAATGACACTTTCAAACCCAATTACCTTTATCCTGGCAGGGCCGGCTCTAGGCTCACGGAGGCCCTGAGCAGGGAGTGTAGGTAGGGGGCCTGAGGCCGCCAAATACCTGCCAGGGGCCGCCACGCAAATATGTATTTAAGGATATATATTGGCGTGGCGGCCCCTGGGGTTTGGCGGCCCTGTGCAGGTGCACAGCTTGCACATGCCTTAGGCCGGCCCTGATCCTGGCTATAAGGTCATTCATAGCCTGGTTCTCAATGTTTTCAGGATACAAACTCAGCTGGTCGAAATGTCAGGCATATCCTACCATCACATCCATGACAATAGCCTCCCTTGTGGACTTACCCATTGAGTGGACCCCGCCTTTGAGTACACCCAATCACACCTAAATTATCTCTGAATCTATCAAAGAAAGGCCTAGAAAACATAGACTGGGCAATGTTTCTTCATAACTTGAAGGGACCATGCACATCATTCACAAAAGGCCTACACCAGCTGTCCATCTGGCCATCTCAGATGACTATAAAATTGTGGCAGAAAACAGAGATGGCAATAGATTAGGAGGGGGAGTAGCCATCATTATCAAGACGGACTGGGAAATATCACACAAAAAAATAGTAACCAAAGATCTGTTGGAAGCTATTTCTTTCAAGGTTACTCTCTCCCCCACACTTAGTATAGCAGGAATACTTATTTATAGACCACCTGACTCAAAACCCAGTGAGTTATGGAATATATGCGATTTCATAGCTGACCTCTCGTTGACATATACAAATTATCTGGTCTTAGGGGATTTCAACATTCACATAGACAAGGTACACTGTTCCCTAGCTTTCCAACTGGTCGATTCCCTTAAAGGCTTAAATCTCAACCAAATGGTCACAACACCTACACATTCAGCCAGGCATATTTTAGATCTTGTTTTTACAAATATCTCTACCCTCGTGGCCGAGAAGTCTATCCCCCTGGCATAGTCTGACCACTATTTGGTCCCATTCAATCTTAGCTTTACTACCAGCATAGACAGTAGGGACAATAAACATGAGATCCAAAGAAATTGGCGGAAAGTCAACCCCAAAACTATTGGCAATGCACTTCAGAATATACCTCTTTTATTTACGGGTGAACCTAACAGCGATGTGGCTACTTTTAACCACTGGGTCACCGCCGCTTTGGACACTATTGCACCCTTGAAAGAGATGAAATCAGCCAGGCTTAAACCCTCCGCAACCTGGTTTACGCAGAATCTCCAAACAGAGAAAATCTGTTGCAAAAGACTTGAGCGAATATGCTGAAAATCCTATGGTATTGAAGCAAAAAATATCTATAGGAAGGCAGTGAACCAATTCCATAAACTAAAACACACAGCTATAAAAAAAACTACTTTGCTATTCAAATCAAAGCATCCAATACCTCTACAAAAGAAGTTTTTAAAATTGTCCAAAGTTTTATGAAACCGGAGGCTTTGAAAAGCAATATTACTCCGTCGAAAACTGTGAGAATTTAGCGAGTTTTTTCCACGATAAGATTTAAGATATTTACACTTCATTTACTGAGAATGAGATCCCAGTCACACCTTGGTCCTCACATACAGAAATCTGAACGAACTTTGGCCCCCTTCAGTACTGAAGACTTGCTTAATTTATAAAACTAAGTCTGGCTCCCCACTGGATCCCCTTCCGGCCAGATTATTTAGAACACTAGCTTACTTGATTAATCCCACTATGGAATGCTTCTCTAAATACTGGTATTTATCCATCTGTATGGAAAACACCCCTCATTCAACCCATCCTAAAAAAAGAAAATGCAGGCCCATCCATTTAAAAAAAATTTAGACCCATTTTCCTTCTGCCAGCCCTGGCCAAGGTTCTTGAGAAGGAGGTACAAAAACGGCTGTCTAGCTTTTTGGAAACCAATAAGCTACTGCATGATACACAGTCTGGAATTAGAGCTGGCTACCGCACCGAGACCGCTCTACTGGAAGTTACGGAATGCATCCGAGACACCCTTGACAAAGGCTGCTGTGCAATGTTGGTGCTGCTTGGCTTGTCAGCAGCATTTGACACAGTGTCACACAAGATTCTGCTCGACAGACTCAGTTAATTAGGGATTTCAGGGACTGTGTTGGCTTTGTTCCACTCCTTCCTTGAAGGACGAGTCCAGAGAATCTGACTGCAACCATTTGTGTCATCACCCCGCCCTTTAATCTGTGGAGTCCCCAAGGGCTCAGCCCCCTGGCCTCACTCATCGAACAATATGATGTCACTGTCATCTCATATGCTGATGACACTCAGCTAATTGTTTCTTTTAAAGATCATTCGGAAGCAACCTTCACCAAATTTCGGGACTGTCTGGCAGACATATCCACCTGGATGACTACAAACTGTTTACGGCTTAATGCCGATAAAACTGAAGTTCTATTTTTTAATCATCCTGCACCCTCTAGACCAGACCTTTGGTGGCCCTCAGTACTCAACCCACCACCCTGCCTTGTCTCTTTTTTTTTGTAAATCTTTTTATTGGGTTTTCACAGTTGTTACATCAGTAACATAATGAAATAAGTCTAAATGAACCTTCACACTACAGCATTCAACTTCCGGGTGATACAATTAATTGATGCACGTAATCTTACACTAAGCAGTCGTACACATATAGTGTAAATCATAAAGTAATTCAGAGTTAATCAATATCATCAACAGTTGGGTTTTCACGCAAATATTCCATGAGATATTGCCAGTAGTCCCGTGGTCTATATCTGGTGGGCAGTTCCTCTCATAAGTGCGCAATGTGTCCTGACAGTGCATCATATCTTCAGTCCAGAGTTTAACAGTAGGTACATTTTTACTGTCCCAGCACATGGAAATTCTGCGTTTAGCTAGCAACAATGCCACCATGCAAAATTTACGCTTTAAAGCACGCACATTTGGCCATAGCCCCAGTAAACACATTTTTATAGTACAAGCAACATCCACCCCCACCATCGCTGTTAACAGGGCCGTGACCCGTTCCCAGTATTCGTTTTTTTTACAACCCCACGCTAAATGGACAAAAGCAGCACGTTCATAACCACACCTTGCACATCTCGCGTCTGTGCGGAGACCATACTTATAAAGTTTTATAGGTGTGTAGTATGTTTGATGTAAGTATTTGACGTGGATTAATCTAAGGTTACCGTTAGGTGTCAGTAATTGGGTTAGTGTACATGCCGTGCGCCATTCCACCTCTGTAATAGGATCTTCTAAGAATTCATTCCATCTATCCTGTGCTCTTTGACTATTGCATCCTATTTCGTCCTGTGCGACAGTATACAGTCTGGAGACTAGATGTGCAGTGTTAGAGGATGTTATCAGGAGCTGAAGGGTATTCAGTTGCGCAGGTTCGTTGGGAAAGTTGGGGTATAATTGCTTAATGGCCCCTCTTAACCTGTGGTATGTGAATTGGAACAATAGGGCTGGGTTTTGAATATACGATAAGTCTTGCGCTGTGTTAAATATGCCATCTGTGTATAAGTCCCCCATTGTAACTATTCCTACTTGATGTAGGAGTCCCATTCCTACCTCCTCGTTTGTAACCGATATCTCAAGATGATAGTGTAGCGGGAGAGCTGGGGCATACAAAGGTAATTTGTGTGCCAGTTGCCCCAATCTGCTCCATGCTGTGTTTGTCGCGTCAAGGGTGTTGATGACGTCCCTTTCGCGCAGAGGCGGTCTGCGATGCGTAATAATCGCAGTTAAGGGGATTGGCTGCGCATCGCCCTCCTCCACCGCTTTGTGTGTCAAGTATGGAATTGTATGATACCTGTAGGTAGCATATTGTGCCTCTGCGCACAAATAATAGAGCAAAAAATCCGGTACACTAAGCCCCTCTTTGGAGTATGGTAGTGTGAGCGTGCGCATCTCAATGTGCGCCTGCTTACCGGCCCATATCAACTTTAGTACAACCAACGTTATTCAATTAAAAACCTCTCGCGGAGGGCAAATAGGAATATTGTTAAATAGATAAAGCAGTTTTGGCATGATCACCATTTTAACAATCGCAATACAATCTGCTAGGGATAGCGGTAACTGTATTCATCTATTTACCCTATCTTGTATTGAGGAGACCACCCGTCCATAATTAGTTTGGATGACCAATTCTGGGTCTCTATGATACCACACGCCTAGGTACTTGATTGGCTAGCTCTACCATTCTAAGGGGAATTCAATATCATGTGGTATGGTGGTGTCCGTGAGTGGTATAATGGATGACTTGTCCCAATTTATATGCAAGCCGGAGTGTCCTCCAAACCGAATGTATTCCCGCAGCAGGGGTTCCAGATGTCGCTCAGGATCTCTTACGTAGAGCAACATATCATCCGCGTACAGGGAAATATGTAGGGGTCGCCCCGGAAACTGCATTGTCGAGGGGTGATGGAGTTGCCTCACTTTACAAGCCAGGGGTTCGAGGGCGAGAGCGAATAATAGGGGGGATAGCGGGCAACCCTGTCGGGTCCCTCGTTCAATAGATCGGGTGTCCAGAATATCACCGTTTATGCGGACCCTAGCTACCGGTTTCATATATAGGAGTTTCACCCAGTGAATAAACAGCAGGGGAAACCCCATCCTATGAAGGACTGTAATTAAATAAGACCATTCAAGGGAATCGAAGGCCGTAGCTGCATCTAACATGACCGCTATGGCCTTAGTATTTGGGGTCAGATAGTGGGATAGGGCAAATAACATTCTAGTGTTGTGTGATGTGGATCTTGAGGGTATGAATCCGGATTGATCGGGGTGAACTAAATTGGTCATAAGGGGCTGTAAGCGGCTGGCTAGTATTTTAGCTAAAATTTTGGAGTCAACATTTATTAGCGATAGGGGTCTATAAGTGTCACATTTTTTGGGGTCTTTTGTAGGTTTTAACAATGCTAATATTTCCGCTTCCATAAGGTTGGGGGAAAGATATTGCTGTCAAAGGCTGCGCCATACATTTCTACCAGTCGGAGCGCTAGCATGTCCACGTGTGCTTTATAAAATTCACCTGTAAACCCATCGGGGCCTCGGGCTTTTCCGTTTGGTAAGGATTTGATTGTTTCTGTTACCTCCTCGATAGTGATCGGTAAGGACAAGTATGCCCTTTGTGTGTCCGAGAGCCACGCAATGGCTACGTCTTCCAGATAATTGAATATGTCAGCAGGTGATGTAATAGGTTGCGACTTATAAAGTCTGCTATAGGTTTGTACAAATCCAGTCAGTATCCCCTGTGTATCTGTGCAGAGATTACCCCCATCGTCTCTTATCTGCAAGACTGTTTGCTGCTTACGCCCTTCACAGATTCTGGCCGCTAGTACCTTGCCTGGTCGTCCACCTTCCCCAAATTTCCTAGCTATGGGACGCTCGTGTACATATTTAACCTCATCTTGAGCAAATGAGTGGTATTCCGTGAGGGTTTGGAGAATGTTGCTTAGGATGGACATGCCTGTTTTTGTAGGCAGTTTCTTGTGTTTTGAGGCGGGTTCACAGCGCGTGAGTTGGGCCCTGATGTGTCGCAGTATCCCAATTGAGGTGCTCATGCACACTCCACGTAACGTGGCCTTGAAAGCCTCCCAAAGAAGGCAGGGGTCGTCTGTGGAGTGTTCATTAAGTGAGAAGTAGTCCTTGATAGCCTTAGATATAGTGTCCGCATATACAGGGTCAGTGAGAGCCGTGGTGTTAAATCTCCAGCTGTATGGAGGTGGCGTTTAATGTGGTATTGGAAGGGTTAATATGAGAGGATTATGATCCAATAATGTCTTCGGCAGATGTTTAACTCCCGTGGCCCACAACAGTGCAGATTCCGAACCCAGCAATATATCAATGCGGTACCAGCTGTCATAGGCCGCAGAAGTGTGTGTGGCTTCTCTAACCTCTGGAATCCGAACTCCTCATATGTCATGTAGCTGTAAATCACCCATAATATCTTGTACTTTGTTCCTCGCTTTCCTATGGGGTCCGCCGTCAACCCTGACCTGTCCATCTAATCATGCAACGCTAGATTCAGGTCCCCTCCCCAAATCAGTGTTCTGCCTTATCCGTCTTGCAGATGCTGCCACATTTTGTGATAGAATTCAGGAGCATCAATGTTGTGCCCATACGTATTAAGGAGTGTCACTCGCTGCCCATGCAATATCCCCTTAAGTAACTAAAAACGTCCTTCTTTATCTATGATTGTGTTTTCTACTCGGAGATTCGTGCCTTTTTTAATAAGCATGGGCGCAAAATTTGTTCCGCTCGTGGATTTTTCGGATTTTCGGTAAATCCGCAATCCGCGAACCTCGCGGATGTGGCGAAAATACGCAAATCCGCGCGCGGCGGATTTTTTGCTTGTGTTCGCACTGCTCGCGGGCCGCGGCGCGGGCAGCAACAATCTCGCACTCGCGAAATTACAAAAATTACAATTGGGGAGGGGTGAAGGAAGTGACCCAGTCTCCAACTTCCTCTTCCTGTCCAGCAAGCTCCTCCCATTGCTTAGTCCATTTCCTGGCCACTTTGAATTCGATCTTGACTGGGAAGGATTACATTTTGTGGATGCTGCTGGAGATTTGGCTTTGAGGCCTTTTGGATTACTTTTTGATTAGAAATTTGATTTACAAGTAAGTTGATAAGTTGATGTTGTTTGTTTGTGGTGATTTTTGTGTGTGTTTTTCGACTTTTTAGGGGTGGGTTTGGGGGCTGGCTATGTGTGGGAGGCCATTTTGAGGCATGGTCCTGCAGGTCCATGTGGATGGGGTCAAGCGGCCATTTTGAAGTCAGGCAGTGTGCTTTGTGCCCTATGCCCACCCAGTCTGCTCTGATTGCTTTCATTATGCCCAGGGGGCCTCGAACTCCCGCGGATTACCCGAAAATCGGATTTTATAAAAAAAATGTGCCTGTGTTCGCACTGCTCGCGTCCCGCGCAGCAACAATCTCGCACTCGCGAAATTGTAAAAAAATTACAATTCTGCACATGAATTGAAAACTACCAGGCTTAGTTATTGGTGCATGCATGATACAACAGTTTTTTTTTAATTTTAACATTATTCTGGCCAGGGCATGGATGGCATTGGATTGTTGTGATTTTTGTGTGTTTTACGACTTTTTGGGGTGGTGTTGGGGCCTTGCTATGTGGGTGGGGGCCATTTTATTGCCTGGTCCCGTGTGGGTGGGGGTCTAGGGGCCATTTTTAAGCCAGTTTGTGTGCTTTGTGCCATAGGCCTGCACCCAGTGTGCTGTGATTTTATCATGCCCAGGGTGCCCAGGCCAGAATACGTCTGTTCGCGGATTTTGCTGGTTTTTCGCCACGTTCGCGTCGTGAAGCAACAATCTCGCACTCGCGAAATTGCAAACATTGCAATTCTGCACCAGAAAACCACCAGCAGGCAGCCTAAACCTTCTGAAACTTGATGGATGGCATTAGATTGTGGTGATTTGATTGGTGTTGTGTTTTTTGACTTTTAGGAGTAGGGGTTGGGGGCTGGCTATGTTGGTGGGGGCCATTTTGAGGCATGGTCCTTGCCATGTGGATGGGGGTCAAGTGGCCATTTTGAAGGCAGGCAGTGAGCTTTGTGCCATAGGCCTGCACCCATTTTGCCTTGCTTTCACCCATTTAGTCCAGGGGGAGTCAGTGGTACATGAAACTATAACCCTCTCTGTGTGTGCTCTCTTGGATCAATGTTAAATTCCTGTTTCCTCCTGATTCCCAAAAATTTAGCAAATCCTAATTTTGACATTTCCATATTGTGTGGTGTGCATGTGTGTATTCATAAATGCCTACTTGCAAACTATTTATTGAAGCGCTACATATGCAACATATATTTACTGATGTTCCTCTGTCTTCGTTTGCTTTTAGGTGCACAAAGTCAATACCTCCGCATCATCGTTGAGCATCAGTGCCAGGAAGAAGTCCTGCTGCGGCCTGTTGTTCCGACATCTGAAGAAGATGGCTCCAAAAAGAGGTGCCCGTAGCTCCTCTTGCAAGAAAAATGTCTCTACTAAGGAGAAGAAGAAGCAAGTGGCACCACTTACCAAGGAGACTGGTGGCTCGACCACTACATTTTTGTGGAACAAACAAAGGCCCACCATGAGTGCTGCACAGGTAGCCTGTTTAGTGGTTCAATCACCAACGACCAGTGATGTTGGCTCATCGCAAGAAAGTAGCAGCACACCATCAACACAGGTTGTAACTCATCTCACAAGTACTATTCAACAACCAAAGCCGCAACAACAACTGCATGGGCTACTAGTACAAGCACAAGTACATGCGCAAGGAGCTGTCCGAGAAGGAGCTGTCCGAGAAGGAGCTGTCCGAGAAGGAGCTGTCCGAGAAGGAGCTGGCCGAGAAGGAGAAGGCCGAGAAGGAGAAGGCCGAGAAGGAGAAGGCCGAGAAGGAGAGGTCCATGGAGAGTTGCAAGTAGAGGTCAGTGAAGAGGCCCATGTAGCGGCGCATGGAGTGGTGCAAGTGCCCACAATGGTTGTTCTTCCAGAAGTAGGGGCACAGGAGGAAATTGACTTTGGAGCCGGGGTATCATGTCAGGAAGACGAAGGCATTCCTCCTGATGATTCATTTTCTCCCAGCTCCCCACCAAGGAAAAGATCAAGGAGTGTGTGTAGAAGTTCCTCTTCAAGCCCCGCTCCATCAGATGATGATCTGGATCTAGATTGGCAACCATCTCTGAGAGGGAGGCACACCATGAGCTGCGAAAGGTATCAAATGTTAAAAGGAAGGGCCCCGGAAAGCTCATACTTATGGATCCGAACGTCGGACTTGATGAAGTGGTGCATTCTGATGTTGTTGAACAGGATGACAGCAATGACCTAGTCATCACACACGTCATTCCAGCCACACCGGCCATGCAGCAGACAGACATTTATACCCTATCCCGACGTCATGCTGAGCGAGACCCTGGCGACGTGGCACTGGTAGCACCACCAACGCAGTCAAGTAGTACAACAAGTTCAACAAAACCTACAGCTCCCATATTTTCTCCCCAGAGGGGGACTCCATCCAGCTCGACCCCCTCAAGTAGGGTTGCTGCAATAATTGCACAACCCAGTAGATGTCTGCAAGGCTCATCCACCACTGCTTCATCTGGCATTGGCAGTATCATCTCGTGCGGCAAAACCAGAAGTTTCCAGTCCCCAGTTTGGAACTTTTTTAGTGTCCATGCAAAGTATGATAACATAGCCGTTTGTTGCATTTGTAAGACTACAGTTAGCCGTGGTAAGACTGGTACCAACTATGGAACCGGAGGCCAGATAGATCATCTTCAAAGAAGGCACGCTGTCGTATGGTTTGCGCACCTAGCAAACATCAAGGGAAAGCAATCCCAAAGGGCAAGTGGCCAAAATATACCCATACTAGGTGTTTCATCTGAAGATGACGGGGAGGTAGAAGAAGCGTCAGACATTTGTCCGGTTGCACCCAGTACCCCTGGCAGCACCACACCCTCCGGAACACATAGGAGGCACACTGAGAGTCTGGGAGACACACCAATGCGGAAAATGTCAACACTGAGCAGAAGTGGGTCGAAGAAGGCATCAGCATCATCCAGTAAATTTGTCCAGCGCACCATTTCAGCCATGTTCTCCTCAGATGCGCAATTTCAACGCAACCACCCAACTGTACGCCTGTATAACACTAAGCAGGCTAAAATGCTAGCGGTGGACCTTCTCCCTTTTTCGTTTGTCGAAAATGTGGGTTTTCTTGAACTCGTGGCAACACTGGCCCCTAAATGGAAGGTTCCTAGCCGGTTCTATTTTGCCAGGGTTACTGTTCCAGCACTACATAAAGAGGTGCTTGAGTTGGTTGGGGCAGCTTTGCAGAAGAGTGCTGTTCACACTATACACCTGACAACAGACATGTGGACCAGTTGCCAAGCCCTTGATTACATGTGCATCACTGCACACTGGGTCTCTTTTTCAGGGGTTGCACAACAGATAAATGCAGGTGGTGACTTGGTCGAGATTTCTAAGGGTGCTCGTAAACATGCAACATTAGCCATGTTTGGCATGGAGAAAAGTCATACTGCAGTCAACATTTTGGATGACTTTAACAAAAAGGTCTCGCAATGGCTGCCCCCAAGAAATTGCAAGGTTGGTTATGTTTCTACTGATAATGGCAGCAATGTAGTTAAGGCCATGGAGAACGGTTACTATTTCAGAGTGCCGTGTTTGGCGCACTGTATGAACCTTGTCGTGCAAAAGTTCTTGAAAAAAGAACTTGCAGTCGACCAAATACTGATCATCTGCAGAAGAATATGCACACATTTCAACCATTCTTTTAGGGCCCGGAAGGAGCTGAGGTGCCAGCAAAATGTACGTAGAATGCCAGTGAAAGCACTTATCCAGGAGGTGGCAACACGTTGGAACTCAACCTTCTACATGCTTGAGCGTCTGCATGAGCTGTTTCCAGTAGTCAATGAGTATTTCTACAACCTGGGTGGTGATACGACAGAAATGATGCTAGCGGTGGAGCAATGGCAGCTAGTTAAAAGCCTGACAGACATGCTTCGTCCTTTTGAGGTCTTCACGCGTGACGTCAGCAGGGAGGACTGTTCTTTGAGCAAAGCTATCCCATTGTTGCTGAAGCTCGAGCACCAAGTCAAGGTGGTGTCTTCAGAATTAAAAGATGCTGGAAAGAATGAAGCATATGAGTTGGCGCAGAGATTATTACAACGCCTAGTTAGCAATAAACGGTTTGTAAATATCAAGAAACAACAGCACTACATTTGTGCTACTATTCTGGATCCACGTTACAAAAAGCCATTGTTTGGCAAAGTAATAATTCCTTTTGAAACATCAGATGTTACAGAGTACAAAGGTTGGCTAGCTCAGTCAGCCATTCGTTTTGAAAGAGAGCGGAAGGAAACTGTAGGAGAAGACAGTACTACTAGTGAATCAGCAGGCCATCAGGCGTCCCAAAAAAACACTTCTGCATCTGTGCCTGTGGCAGAAGTGAGTGACTTTTCCTCTGAGCCGTTAACCACACCAGCAACCGTATCATCTGCACCAGGCAGAGGCGATATGTCTGAAGCGGATTGGCTAAGTGAGCTAGGGTTTCCTTGTCCCAGAAAGGACACAGAAGTGCAAAGTACAGGAATCCGGGAGGACATTCTTTCAATGGTGCAGGCCTATCTGGATGACTCAACAGCGGTCAATATTACTGAGGACCCATTGGCGTATTGGCATGGGAAAAGAAACATATGGCAAGAGCTCACCAACCTGGCTATCAATTACTTGTCTTGCCCACTCGCAAGCGTGTCTTCAGAACGTGTTTTTAGTTCTGCCGGTGGCATTGTGACTTGCAAAAGGTCCCGCCTCTTGCCCGCAAATGTGGAGCGGCTCACCATGATAAAGATGAACCAGCACTTCATACCACCAGATTACAAAGTACGAGAATGCACGCAGGAAGAAGACGAGGACACCGACCTACCTGAGGAAAGTTCTCCTCAGTTACCAGAAGTACTACCGACTCAATTTGCAGAGTTTGAGGACGAGCTCTGCTTCCCTGACAGCGAGTTCTGAAAATGAGTCAATGATCCATTAACTTTAATATTAGTCCTTATTCACTTTTATTCCTGTGTGTCTGTCTTTCTTTTTTTAGCAAGTGCTTCATCACATTCACAACAAAACTGTAATCAATCAAACAACAAGCCCATCAACAGAACTGTCTTGATTTTGATGCCGCAGCATTCCTCAGGTTCACAACAGTTAGTTGACAAGAACTCAGTCCGGGTCGTCTATCTTCCTCCTCCAGACTCACCCTATCCATTTCCCGTAATGCTGATGCCTGGATTCTGCACAATGAAGAAACTTACGTTGACGAGTCCCCTAAAGAGGGACTGTCTGGAAGTAGTGAGTCCTCATTTAAATACATTTTGCTAAGTGTGACTTTTTTGCGTTTGGGTTTACGGGTCTTGGCTGGGCCATTGCTGGCAAAGTCTATTAATGGATGAAATTGGTTAGGCATTTACTTTGGAAAACTTTTGGCCTATTACACGTGAACGTTTAGGAGTTATTATTGCTCGCTTGCCTGTCTTAGGGGTGCTGTCTGTGGGGCTTCTAGGATTTTGGGGTCTGTGAGCACCGCAACCATATTTCTAATGTTGATTGCTTTTGTTTTGCAGAAAATCCACGCAGGGAAACTCCAGTTGGGGCCCTGCTGCAGAACGCTTTACGACACTGTGATTTCCAGGTGGAGCCAGCCCTCAAACACAAATTACAGGTAAGATAAGCGTTTGGATGGGAGGTAGTATAATGGAGTATTAGGAGAGGTGAGAGAGTGACAGTGGTACTAGTAGTAAAGTCCTAGGACTCCTCAATTAACAAACTCTGTGACAGGCATTTACTTTGGAAAACATTTGGCCAATTACACGTGAACCAACACGATGACAGTGTTCAGTAAAACGAACTTACTGCTAAACCACCACCCAACAGGCTCAAAAGTAGTTAAAAAAAAGATATGCTCAGATAAAGTTTGAAAAAGTATATTTTTATATCCCTAACAAAATAATCTCCCGCAAGACCCTCCCTAACCCCAACAAATAAATAGTCCCTCAAAAGTCCCCAAAAAACCCAACCCCCAAAAGTCTCTAAAAAAGGGGCAAGGGACACTCTAGGGATGCATGGTGTTGTTAACTTTGGCCTCCAGGGCATCATGCCTTAGGGCCAGGGCATCGTATTGCTCCCGGAGGGTGGCGTGATCTAAACGGAGGCCCTCCACCAAATTTTGGTACTCCTTCCATTTCCGGACCTCCGCCTCCAGGTCCGACACTCTGCGGATTGCTCGGCGCAAGCGAGCCTTTACAGTACTGTGAGGTGCAGCTTTTGCTGCTCGGCGGTGGCGTCTTCCAGCACGGCTCCGTTTGGCTGGAGCACTGCGCTGACCGGCAGAACGTGGGGTCACGGAGGAGGATGCAGATGTCACGTTGGAATTACTGGACTGCGTGTCGTCCCCCTCCAGTTCCACCAGCCGCCGATATTGGGCAACAGTTTCATCCAGCCTCTGTTGCCGGGCCAGTACAGCCTGCATACTCCTTGTAGGTTTTGTTTTAGTATGACCAACTATATGAAGAAAGAAAGACATATTCTGTAACCAATGCTCTTTAAGAATATGATTAACACAAAATGATTCAGCAGGAAGTTGTTTCACAGTACAACTAGCAACTAGCCAGCGCAGTACAAAAGAAACTATTCAGGCCAATATCATGGGCGTCCACAGGGATGGGCAAGAGAGGGCGCGATTGCCCCCCTCTGGATCGCAGGTCCATCCAGTGCTGGCCCAGTGACAAATTACAATATGGTAATTACAGTAGGCTGGGACCGACAGACAGATAGAGGCAGAGACAGAGAAAGAGGAAGACAGAAGGAGAGAGAGAGAGAGGGAGGGAGCCAGAAGGTGACAGAGGGAGGATGAGGGAGGGAGACAGAGAGAGAGGGAGGGGGAGAGAGAAAGAAAGATGTGTGTAATGTGTATGCCAGGTCTGGTGGCTCAGTGGACGAAGGCATCCGCTGCAGGGGCATGATTTCAATTTCATGGTCATATTTTTTTGTTGTTGCTCTAGATCCACCCCCCTCCCCCACTGACCCTGCCCCCTTCGGTGCGGCCCTTGGCCACAAACCACACTATCAATCATGTCAGGAGTAGGACTCAGGAGATGGTGATGATGTTGCACCCCCCCCCTGGAAACATTTCATAGTATGTTCGTAGTTCATCCAGTGACCGTCTACTCTCTGTAGATACACATCATATGCTATATAAGAGTCAGATAGTACCATGATCCAGCTTACCTGTACCTGCCACCACCACTGTCTCCTTCCTCACAGTCTGTACTTCTTGGTCCGACTCCTCTTGCGCCGCCTCCTCCCCAGAGTGATCCTCGGACTCGGAGTCGATCACTATTACCACATCCGAGCTGGCCCCGCCACCAGATGTTCCACCTACAAAGTAGATTTAAGAATGTTAGATTACACCACTCACTAGTATTTGGTCTATGAATGAAGAATGTGAAAACAACAGAAAAAGTAATTGACTGTCTACTCTAGTCTAAAGTAAAAATGTCCCTCCTTCCAGGGAAGGCTGTTGTCTTGCTGCATTTTTTTGTCATAATTGATGAATGCTTGATTAATTTTAACACACATCATTTTTCTCTGAACAGACAGAAACTGGACTTCTAAGGACAAGAGCAACATCAACTTCAAACCAGGTGAAAGCTCGGCTCGACCACAAGAAATGTGTTCCATTACTCATCAACTCAGCACCAAGCACTTTTCCATTTCCAACTAACTTTATTTTAAGATATGTGTTTACTTCAACTTTTAATAAAGCTTTTAAACTTGAATAGACTCTGTGGTTTTTGGTCCTCCAGACTAGAGTGACTGAGCGAAAGGTTTTGCAATTTTTGCAAGGAGGAGTCCGTGCCGCTGACACTACCAGGTTTATACAGTGTGCCAAACACGCCACTCTGATATATTATTACTCTGGTCTTTGGTGTCCATAGTTAGGTTTGTGGAGAATTGTCCCTGCAACAGTAGTATTATTGATTTTGCTCCTATCTAAACACTATTTCAAAAAAATTAAATTAGGAACGCTTGGACAACAATAGGTCCTCTATATTTAAATGAAAACTTACTGGGGCCAGCAAAGGAGCACTCGCCGCCCTGGCCTGCATCCTCTTCCTTTGGAGCCACTGCATCTGCTTTTTCTGTCCGCTTGCCCCTGGGCGGACCTGACGTACAACATGAAAGAATGAACAGAAAACATTGATGATTGCTGCTTGTCGATGGCCTTGTCAACCAAATCAAACATTTAGAAAGAACAAGAACCAACTATTTCAGCCAAAAAGAGAGCTACAAAGGAAGGACTGCACCTGAGCCTCTACTCTAGGGGCAGATTTACAAGCCCCTTGCAGCTCTTTTACTCCGTTCTTGCGTCACTTTTGTGACGCAGCGCCACAACAAGAGAGGCGCCATGGTGTGGCGTATATTAACAACGTGACGCATATGGGAGATGCATCCCATTCTAAAGCCCTGCGCCATAAGGGAGCGTTCCAGCGCAAGGGAGGGCGTTCCTGCACAGGAACGCATGCTAAAAGTGGCTATGGGGAATATATAAAATTTCAATCAGTCATTTAGGACAATGATGCGTCACTGAAACCATGCGCCTGCATGAAGCAGACTTACGGCTTGACGCAGCATTGCTGGAACTGCGCCATCGTTGCAACACAACTCCATCAATGAGCCGCCTTTACGGCACCGATGCGTAACGCTTCAGTGACGTTTTGGGACCATGGTGTGCCGCATTGTAAATACGGCGCACCATGGGTGGTGCTGGCGTGCCGCACACTTTGCAGGGATGCGCAGGTAATTGCTAATCTGACACTTAGGGCCATACTTACGAGTTCTGAGCTGGACACCTCCAGATGTGCACCAGAACAAATGCGTAACGCAAAACTAACCTTGCGTCACGGCAGATGCGCCGCAATTACAATGCGGCAAACCCTGGCGCAAGGGTAGGCAGATGCGTGACGCATCTCGTGACGAAAGAGGGGCGCATCTCTAGAGTCGCGTCGCAGGCGCGATGCAACTATAGCAATGCTCAGGGCTGCCCAATACTCAACATACCGCATCAGTCCTTATGCCTGCTTCAAGCAAGCAGGCATAAAGAATTGACGTAGCAGCGTCGCGGAAGTGCCTGCGTTAAATCTTGTAGATTTCACGCAGGCACTTTTGCGAGGCGCACAGCTGCCTGACTGCAGCGTCAGGCAGCTGAATGGCTGCGTGGGAACGCACCCATTGTGGCGCAGGCCCAGGCCTTAACGTGGCGCATCTCCTTAGATGCATCTCGTTGTACATGACTCGCATGGATTCGCCACGTTTACGTCGCTGTGCGTCAGGTAAGGCAGCGTAAACGTGGCGCAAGGGGCTTGTAAATCTGCCCCTTTGTGTCTAGCATTACGCAGTTCTGTAAAGTACACTCATACATTACTCAGCCCAATTAAATGAACACAAAATAGAAAACAAATAAGCAGTGGCACCGCCACAGAGAAGGAGAACAGTGCACCTGAAATGCACAGAAGATTTTGAAATATTAATTTACCTCTCCTATCAATGTAATCAGCAGCATTATTGCTGTTTGTAAAAAAGTTAAAGCAAACATTTGCAATATAACACAGTCACACAGAGCAGGAGAAAAAACAGAGTAGTGAGTGATGAAAAAATTGCTACTACTACTCACCAAGCCCGGGGACCTCCACTCCCAGCAGGTCTAGCAGGTCGCGCTCCCGGTCCAGGATATCGGTCCAGCGGTGGGTCACTTGATTGTAGGTGCGCTGGACCCCTGTGATGTCAAAAAGGGCACGGCACACCTGCCCCCACCGCTTCCGTCGCTCCTGGCTGTTGGTATAACCAGCAGCGATCCTGCCGCCTGCCGTGATGGTCCTGGGGAGACGGCGCTGCACATAAAAAACGAGTGAGCCCACCTCCTCAGGGCTGAAGATCTCCCTGGGCACCACCATTTCCGCCCTTAAACGGCCACACGGGAGCCGTGCACGGGCTGCGGGGGCCGTCTTGGGCAGCTTGACAGCTGTCTTCACCATGTTCTGGGCAGGTGTTAGCAGTAAGGAGACAAAATGAAAAAGAATAAGAGTAGGGAAGAAGGAAATAAAAGTTTAAAAAAGTAGTTGAAAAGTAAACAAAAGTAGCCTTAAACACAAAAATATAGACCTAGAAAAATAGAGGGATAGAAAAAAAGTTAAATAGATCAAAAAAATATTAAAACAAGTAAAGGATGGCAGAGATATACAGAGGATAGAAACACCATGCCCAGACACATAGGAATGAATGAAAAACAAGATGGCGGCCCGAACACGTGCGTGTAAGTAAGTTCGCACGCGATTTCTCTCGCGAACTTGCATTCGCAAGGCGCTCATTGCGCGAGATTACACATAGCGGGCGGAAACGGAAATACGTCATGCAAACAAAATGGCGGCGCCCATACTCAACCTTGGGGTAACTCCCACGAGTTCGCGGCTTCCACGGTCGATTTCGCACGACGCCGCGCCTCGCGAATAGGGCGAAATTACCGAAAAACGAGTTTTGCAAAAGCAAAACCAACGAGCAGGTGCAAAAGTTAGAGCTCATCATTTGTAACCATTTACCTGTAGTGCTTCCTGAAGGGGCCCTCCAGAATCCGGTTGCCTACTTGCAACTATTGTGTGACCCTGCTCTGACAGTCACAGAATAGTTACAAGTATGCCATTGCATCCTGTTATTGCAACAAAAAGGAAAGGGAGCAGACAAGCAGGTGCCAGCCTTCATTAATGTCAGTTGGAGCAGGGCAGGTGTTGTTGTTTGCAAAACTTAAAGCACTTAGCAGGTGTGCTTGGCTTTGCCACAATAATGTACACTCACTGGTCAATCAGACGGTGCTGTGATGACACCGAGGGTGGCATGGGTGTGCCAGCCAGAGGGTGGCATGGGTGACCAAGAGTGCCAGTGTTGACAGAGGATGGCAGTGCTTTGCTTTGCCCCAATAATGTACACTGGTGAACCAGAGGGTGCTGTGATGACACAGAGGGTGACATGGGTGAGCCAGAGGGTGGCATGGGTGACCAAAGAGAGTGCCAGTGGTGACAGAGGGTGGCAGTGATGAAAAAAGCCTTGCAAACAGGCTGGGCACGTAGAAACAACAAGTTCGCAAAACTGGCGACCCGACAAGTAAGTTCGCAATTTGCGAAATTGTACAAAACCCTCGCGAACTTGCAGAAACCCGTGCGAACACACACCCCAAAAAAATACGCAAATCCGCGAGAATTCGCGGATTTTGCATATTGTCGCAATCCGCAAATACGCAAATCCGCAAATTCGCGGATTGCGAATCCGCAAAATCCGCCCATGCTTATTTTTTAACCAATATGGAAACCCCTCTAGAGTACGAAGAGTACGTGGAGTTGTGTACAGTTTCAGCCCATCGTCTTACCAATATTTACAGATGTGTTTGGAGCGACATGAGTTTCCTGCAACATTACAATGTCGATGTGCCACCTATCCAGACATGCAAACATCTGCCTTATTTTTTTCGGGTTCATGAAGCCCCGGATATTCCACGTAATTAAGTTTAGTGCCGTTTTACCTAACATGTTATTAGCCATAGTCAACTGTTATACTTGGGGGTGAGTTTGCCGTGTCTGTGTGTACAGCGACCTTCATTAGATAGTGCCAGAAAATCCTGCATAACAAGAAAATAACGCATGTATGTTGTTCTCCCCGGAACTCAGCAATGCCTTTTAAGTGTTTCGGTTCATGAAACAGAACATTCCCCATCCCTCCCACCCCCCCCACCCACATCAGCAGCCCAATGCTGCCAAAGCCATTCCCAAACATGAAATCCCCAACAATACATAATCAGTTTGGGGATCACCCATTTGGAGGTCCGCCTAGGGTACACATCTCCATCCAATTTAATGGATGTGGACGGGACATATCGCAGTGGCAATAGCTGTGCTAAATATATCAGACAGTTTTTAGCATAATCACGAGCAAATAGTCCCAGTAGGCCTAAGCATAAAGGAATGCATAACTAAACCAGTGTAATAAAAAATTGTGTTATAGTCGCTCATCTGGAAAAGAATGGGCCTTTGGTGTGCCTTCCTCAACAGATGAAGATATGGATATCTGTATCTGCGCTACCTCACCATTTGACCCACTTCCCATGTTGCACCACTTCAGATGGACCATACGTTGGGCGGCAAGTTTTCCCTCGCCCTTTGTTATCCAGGGGCATTCAGAGGGTGCCATGAGTCTTAGTCCAGCAATTGCCACTAGATTAGTAGGAGTGGATAAGGTACAGTGGTAGCAAGTGATTTCGCATGCTGCCTTGTGTTTAAGGCCAATACAGTGCAGGATAAGATACCCTGCATCTCACCACAATGTCTGGAAAAGTCGTATTGCCCATAGTTCCAGGTCAGGCATCCTGCAATTCCTAGAGTTTCAATATGGGACTGTGCAACACCAGACCCATAATACCTGGATTCGTGCAATATTTTGCCAAAAGTCATTAATAACATCATAATATACCACCCTCTCGTCCAACTGTTGTGGCGTGTACATTGCTCAGTCTATTTCGCAACCCATAACCGTTAGCGATCATTTGTACAGTACCTTGTCGTTGCAATTCTTGAATTTCAGCATCTCCGCTACACTTAAAAGTTGTGGTGTCGATGAAGAATATTCAGCATCAGGATCTCAGTCCGACTCCTGCGAGTTATCTGTTTGCTTTCGTTCTTTCCGGTGTTCGTGGATTTTCTTAATGAAATTATGGGCAGCCTTCGGCGTAAAAAGGATCGTAGTTTTGCCATTCCATGTGACTTTTAGGCTTGCTGGATATAGGATTGCATATTCCACCTGTAGATTCCGTAACTTGGCTTTTGCAGCGGTGAACTCCTTACGTGCTTGTTGCACTGCCATTGTGTAGTCAGGATAAAACTCCAGGTGGTTGTCTTGATAGTCGATATCCTGCCGTTCCCTTGCCATTCGCAATATACCATCTCGGTCGTGGTAATTCAAGATCCGCGCTACAATGGGTCGAGGTGTTGCACCAGGCGGCGGTCGAGGCACCAAGGAGCGATGGGCACGTTCTACTATGAAGATGGGCGATAGGTGGTCCGCGCCAAAAACCGCTCTGCAGAGGTCCTCCACACACGTCTCCATGCGGCCTGTGTTGGTTGACTCTGGTATACCCGCTATTCGGATGTTATTTCTCCTCGATCGCGCCTCTGAATCTTCTGCTTTGTTTCTAATCACTTCTAAGACTTTTTCCATCTTGCTGCATTTGGAGGTGCTACCGTGCGCTTCATCTTCCACTGCTGACAGTCGTGTTTCTGCTTAATCCAGCCTCTTGCCCTGTCGGTCCATTTTCGCCGCCATGTTGTCCATACGACAAGTTAAGTGATCAAGTTTACCGTTGATGTCCTGAAGACTAGTTTGGATTGCTTTCAATATAGTCTCCATGCCATTCTCCGTGGCCCCCTCCGCTGCCATGTCTGCATCTGCTGTATTTGTGGGGCCGCGTACTGAGCGACGCGATTCAAAATTCAGCTTCGGCTGTTGCTTGACTGGTTTCCCAATTGCACAATGGGGGGTTATGTGCCTGATGACGCCACAGTGGACTATCCTGATGTCACAGTCTGCAGTTGTCACTGCTAATTCGTGCCTCTGCTCCAATGCACCGAAGTTGTCACGTGCGCTGTCGCCTCAAGCACCCCAATTGTTGCCCCGTGTGGGTGGAGCACCCAGTGAACCTGCATGAAGCTCCATAAGGTGTGATGGTCGTAATTAGGTCCGCACAATGGCCTGGTGCCTGCTATTAGAAGTAGCATGCAATGCAGGTAACAAGGTGATCAAGCTCTGTAGTGGTGGTGACTATAGGCAGGGTAGTTCTCCCGAGGCCCCACATCCGGTGTCAGAAAGGTGCGATCTCCACAGTGCCACAGTCCATATGTGTCTTCCTCTGTATCTGGGCCATCAGGCAGTCAGGCGCATTACAGGCACTTCCGCGCAATCATTAGACTGGCAAGGAAAGTGGCGCATTTTACAATCAACATGAGGGCCTCCCAGGTTTACCGCGGCAGTATCTCCCTTCAACGCCGTCAAAGCCAGAAGAGTTCCGATTTATGCCATCCGGCCGTGGAAGCAGCACACATTGGGCATAGCAAGCTGGTGTTATGGGCATTCGATCGTGTAGCTACCTCAGCGTGTGGCAGTGCAGTAGTGCAAATCAGGGGGCCACCATTAACGCAGTGCCTTACAGATCATTCACAGACCAAATGAAGCCGGAGTCCTTGATGAGCGGTCTTTTTAATCATAATGGGCATGTCAGCAGAGGTATATGGCAGTTAGCAGAGCCAGTGTTGTCTTGTCGCGCTCATTGCGACCATACGTGTGCAGTCAAACAGGGGGCCGCCATCTTAGTTCACTCCGCCGACGTTTTCGCGTCCGAGTGGTGTAGCGGTTAACAAATGTTCCAAATTGTCCCCTTCGTAATAAATCGCTATTCGTTTTTCATCCCACAGCTGGATAGGTTGCGGCGCGCAAGATTTGACCCAGTACTTATGCTGTCGGAGTGTGTGTACGATCCTTAATACAGCGCGGCGGCCGCCATCTTACCGTCTGCAGCTCGGGTGCTTCGGCAAGCAAAATCGGCGTTTTACCCGCAATGAGCCAAGGAATTAGTACAGTCACCACATCTTCAGGCGCCTGATAGGTTCCGATCAATCACGCTGCCTTTTTTGTTCACAGAGACTGCCGGAAAAGCAGCAATTTAGGCCGATCATGAGCCCGTCCGGCGGAGCTGCCTTCTCAACCAGCCATCAAGCAGTGCGCCCTTTAGTGCCTCTCCCCTGCCTTGTCTCTTCAGCAACAAATCTGGGTTTTAAAATCGACGAGACTCTGTCATGCAAAACCCAGATAGGTCAGGTCTCCTCCACATGTTTTTGGAAACTAAAAGACTTGCGTAAATTCCTTCATCTACTACCTGTAGAATGTAGGAAAACAATTGTTCACACATGAGTGACATCCCAATTAGACTATGTTAATAGTCTATACCTGGACCTACCAGCATATATGTACAGAAAGCTGAAGATAATACAGAATGCAGCCGCAAGGCTTATAAAAATATTCCCGTAAGACACCACATCTCGCCACATCTGCGTACCCTTCACTGGCTCCCAGTAAGGAAACGCACAGAATTTAAGGCACTCATTTTCACTTACAGAGCAATAAATGACACTGGCCAGCACTATCTAAGAAAAAATATTCAAATATTAAGACATACAAGAAACCTAAGGTCAAACTACCAAGAACTTCTTGTCATCCCCTGTTTTGCCAATGCCGGACTGGGTGGACAGTCTTTCTCAGTAAAAGCAGCCACCCTCTGCAACTCTCTACCTCTATAAATCAGAAAGGCCCCATCTGAACCCAGTGCCCGTAGGTTAGTGAAAAAATGGCTCTTCAGTCTACTGTAGTTTCTGACCGGGCCCCACAGTACTGACTTACATACTCCTTTTCTTTGCTTAGCGCAGAGACACTCCCGTTGGGGGTAGCTGTGCGCTCTAAAAGATGCATAATAATAATAAAGAGCAGCAAAAAATATTTGACATGGAGAGCTACAAAACCCAGAGTAAACATATGCAATTACAACCAGCTGCAGCGGATGGATCACTAAGCCTCACAAATACAGAATCAAACTATTTTATGCCTCAACATCTATTTGTAGCCACAGACATGAGCATGCATAGAGAAAAACATTTTAAAAATCAGCACAGGCTTGTACCATGTTATACATGGGAAGTCCTCAAATGTTAACCAGAAATAAACTGATATTTCACTTTTCTTCAGATTTACAGCAGAGGGTGCATGTATTGATCAAGAGTAAGAAAGAATTGCACTCAAAGATGCCCTGTGACATAACACGGTGATTCGAACTTGGGAGAAAGGAATAAGTTAGTCAATATTTTCTGGGTTACATCATTCTACATCTTCAGGGAAAATATGATATACCCCGGTCTCAATATTTGAGATATAAACAGTCTCCTGAGCACCAAGAAAATATCTAAAATCAATAAGTTCACTTGTCAGTTAAGATTCTTTATTTTGACTCTCAATCTTCACATTCATCCAACAAACTAGGGAAATCTTGTAGTCATTAGCTTACATGTATTTCTTTTTTTACATCTACCATCAACTTCATCAGGATACAAGAAAGATAAAATACACTCAGCCTTAATGATATGTTTTGACCACTTTTACTTAACCCCTTCAATGCCATGGACATAACGATTACGTTCATGGCTGTGGGGCTCTGGTGCCAAGGACATAAACGTTATGTCGAAGGGACACCACCACCTAATCAATCTGCTAAAAACAGCAAAGGATTTCCTTTTTTTTTGTTTGCCTCGGGAGGTGGGGAAGAGCTTCCCCAACATCCCAAAGCATTTATTTTCTTCAATGTAATGATTTGGCGCGCTGACGTCATTACATTGAAAGTCAAACTGAAATGAGCTGATTGGGTCATTTCAGTTTCAGTGCTTTGGTGCTCATGGGGCCATCTCAGCACCCTGAGCACCGAAACACATGGGAGAGGTATCATTGTAAAGGGGGGAACCCTTCCTTAGTGGATCACTGCTTGGGAATCACTGCAGAAGGGCGATTCCCAAGCACAAATCCACCACTAGACACCAGGGAGGAGTAAGTGGCCCCTTCGGCAAGGGTCTTTGCTCCCCATATTTAAATGAGCATATTCAGTCTTTCTGCCCCCCTGGGATGCAGATGGGAGCAGTAGCCCTCATGTGCCCACCAGGGGGCAGAGATTACACTAGACAACAGGGATTTCATTTTAGTACTTAGGCGTGGGGAAATGACCTAAATGGGAAGTATAAAGCCCTCATTCCTCATAAACATTTGCCAGTCTTTCTGCCCCTCTGGGGTGCAGATAAGGGTAATGGCCTGGATCTGCCCCCTCTGGCAAAAAGACCACTAGGCATCAAGGATGATAGTTTTTTTTATATATGAAAGAGGGGTGGTGGCTGCCCACAATGGGCATGCTAATGCCCCAACCCCCAGTACAAAAGGGACGCACTTTCTTCCCCCCAGGAGGCAGATGGGGGTTATGACCGCGTTCTGGCTCCCTGTGGACGAAAGCCCACTAGACATCAGGGATCATTTATTTTAGTACTTAGGGGTGGGTCACTATAATAACCCCAACCTTCCCCAAAATAACTAGTCTTTCTACTGCCGCCATGGGCTGCAGTTAGGGGCAATAGCAAAAGCCCACTCGGTAACAGAGATATGTTTATGTGCATGTCAGGGGGTGGACCCTTAAGCAAGGGTTGCTCCCATTTTTTGACTGCTTCACACATTATAATTGTAATGAATAACATTAAATGTAAATCTGTGTGAACATTGTGAAAATCAATACTGTTGATATGTTAAAGAAAAAACTGTGATTTATATAGTTTTAATTTAAACTCTTGTTAGTAGGAACATGAACACCAGGTTAGGATATAGAATAACACAGTGTTTATGTTTTTGTCTAGATGTTTTAAAATTGAGAGTATAGTCCTGAAGAAGGTGACGATCCTCATTTGAACACCGAAACGCCGCGTCAACAGAATTGTTTTTAAATAAACTTGTTTTTAATTGTACCTAATTTGTTTTTAATATATGTAGAAATCAAATGTTTGTAATGGTTTGATATGGGCAATGATTATATGCTTTCTAGCAGATAAAATAGATAACGAATAGATTCTTGACTTTTTTTTCTGTTTTCACTAAAATCAATGTTGTTTGTAATTGAAAATTCCTTTTGGTAACCTACCTTAGACTTTATATTTCAGAAATAGACTGGTGAATACTCCACTTTAAAGTGTAAAAGGCATAGATCCCCATTCTGTACAAAAAGCAGGGAAAGGGAGCTCTTTATTTGTTGTAGTGGTATACACCCCCTCCCTTTGCCAGGTAAAAGGGTACCTCCTTCATGTTGGTTAGTCATATTTCTGGGCACATCTGCTCCCAAGGGGGGTAGAAAACCAATAGAGACTGATGAACATTTCTGGGTGTTTATGTGAAGTGGAGTTTGGCGGAGGGTCTGTGTTTCCTGGCATTTGGCTGGCTGTGTGTAAACCTACATTTTGCTGGTGGTGTGTGGCCTTGTGCTTAGCTGGCAACATGTGTGGACTAGCGCTTGGCTGGAAGTTTGTGTGGACTGTCACTTGGCTAGCGATGTACATTGACTTGTTTGGCTGATAATGTGCGTGGGCTGTCGTTAGGCTGGTGATGTGCTTGGATGGTGCTTGGCTGGCAGTGTGCATGCATAGTGCATGGCTGATGGGGTGAGTGGATGCCGCTTGGGTAGCGGTGTGACTAGCGTGGATCCACCAACATTTTCTCACCCAGAATGCCCCGCAAATGTCAAATATAGCTAAAATAAACAAACAAAAAATCCTCACATTTCTGCCTGGGATTACCGAACCACCCAGCCTTCCCCTTGGTCCCCTGAGTAAAATGATACCTCACTTGTGTGGGTGGGACAAGGGCCTGCGACTGGGGAAGGACAAAAACTTGAAATTGAGGGAATAGCACAGCGTGCTCTAAGAGTTATATATTTTGTAATATATATTTTTAGGAGATTATGCATCAGGCAACCAAACAAGTGAGCTATACATTTTAACAGGAGACTAAGGGGAACGCTGAGTGGTAGGAAATTTGTGCTGGTGCGATGATCCCTGACAGAAATGTTTTAGCTAAATTTGACATTGCAGAGGACTCTGGGTATGAAATGACACCAACCTGGACTCCCCTGGGTGTCTAGTTTCAGAAATATCTGGGTTTGGTAGTGGTCCCAATATTGCAGTTAAGCCTGGGTCCAAAAATGCAGGTGTCTGCCTTGCAAAACCAGGTTGTTTTGTGAAAAATGATTTTGCTGTCTCAACAATAAGTTTTGGGCCATTTCCTGTTTCAGGCACTAGGCCTACCCATACACGCGAGGTACCATTTCTGTCAACAGACTTGGAGGAATGCTGGGTGGGTTGAAGTTTGTGGCTCCCCACAGATTCCAGAACTTTCCTTCACAGAAATATGGAGAAAATGTGCTTTTTACAAAGTTTGAGTTTTGCAACGGATTCTGGATAACAGAACCTGGTGAGAGCCACACAAGTCGTCCTATTGTGGATTCCCCAGAGTGTCTAATTTTCAAAGATGTATAGTTTTACTAGGTTTCCCTAGGTGCTTGCTGAGTTAGGGCACAAATTCCACAGCTAGGCACATTGCCAAAAAAAGGTGCGTTTTCACTGGAAAAATGTGATGTGTCCAAGTTGCGTTTTATGCTGTTTAGTGTCGCAGACACTAGGCCTGCCCACAGAAGTGAGGTACCGTTTTTATCAGTAGACTTGGGAGACTGCTGGGTGGATGGAAGTATGAAGCTCCCACCAGATTCAAAACATTTTCCTTCACAGAAATATGAGGAAAATGTGTTTTTTGACAAAGTTTGAGTTTGCAAGGGGTTCTGTGTAGTAGAACTTGATGAGAGCCAAACAGGTCACCCCATCTAGTGATTAAGTGTGGCTCAATGGTTAGAGCGGCGGACCCTGATGCAGGGTTCAATTCCCTGCCTCGGTGGGTCTTGTGCTCAAAATTCCACGGACCTGATAATTCTCGCCTGATATTCCAATCATGGGGTCCCACTCTGCAACTCTGGGCAATAGCTTGCTTAATCTCCACAACGGCCCCCGCAACGCTAAGGATGCCTGGCCTCCGCCTTGGGGGTGCCCAGGAGTGGACACCTCACAGGGAAAGCCAGGATGGGTTCCACAGCGGTATTTGTACAAGCGCCTTGAGACCCTTGCGGGTGAGTAGTGCGCTATACAAGTATCAATTTACATTTACATCCTGGATTTCCCTGGGTATATATATTTAAAAAGAAATTACAGGTTTGCTAGGTTTCCCTAGGTGCTGCCTGAACTAGAGCCCAAAATCCACAGCAAGGCACATTGCAAAAAAAAGGGTCCACGGTGTATTTTGGGCTGATTCCGGTTGTGGGAACTAGGCCCACTCACAACGGAGAGGTACCATTGTTATCAGCAGACTCGGAGAAATGCTGGGTGGGTGGATGTTTTCGGCTCCCCACAGATTCCAGAACTTTCCACCACAGAAATGTGAAGAAAATGTGTTTTTTTAAGTTTGAGGTTTGCAAGGGATTTTGGGAAACACGTCCTGGTGAGAGACACACAAGTCAGTACAGGTTTTCTAGCATTCCCTTGGTGCTGACTGAGCTTGGGCCCAAAATCCACAGCTAGGCACATTGCTAAAAAAGGTCCACGTTGTGTTTTGGGCCATTCATGTTGCAAACACTATGCATACTCACACAAGTGAGGTATCATTTTTATTGGGTAAATTAGTGGAACACAGAATAATAGAACAAGTGTTAATGCCATTTGTTTTTCTATGCATTTCTGCCTTCCAAATGTAAGCCATTGTGTAAAAAATAGTTATTTTGAACAATACCCTCTAATTCACATGCTAATGTGAGTAACCACAAATCCAGAGATGCACAAATAACCACTACTTCTAAACTCCATATATTCTTCTTCCCATTTCAGATATACATAGGTTTTCTCGATACCTATTTTCCACTCTTTATATTTTACCAAATGATTTACTGTATACCCGGTACACAAAAACTAACCATTGCAAGCTACAGCTCACTTATTGGCTCCGGGTACCTCAGATTATTGATAAACCTACAAGTATCATATATCCTCGCAACCAAAAGAGTCCCGCGGACGTAATGGTATTTAGCTTTAAAAGACTCTACATATTTAGAAGGAGCTACAAGGGTAAATGTAGGCACAAATGGCTGTTTTTTTTTTAAACTAAATTTCAATATTCTTTTATTTTAACTGTTCCTTTCTATAGGAAAACCTGGAAGGATCTGCACAATGACCCCTTGATGAATTCAGAATTATATATACTTTTAAAAAATGTATAGCTTCACAGGATCCACTATTGCATTCACACCCCTTTTAACCACTAGCTGGAAGGAGGTTGAAATCACAAAAAAATAAGGAAAATTAAGCGATGTCCCAGAAAAATGCCACAACTGTGTAGAAAAGTTTTGTTTTTCTAACAAACATTTTCCTGTTCCTGAAAGCTGGGGAGATGGTGATTTTAGACAACAAACCCTTTGTTTACACTATTTGCTGTGAAAAAACAGATGCTTTCTTCTTCAGCATTTAAATCCCACTTTCCCCCAAAACCCACAATTTTGTTGTATTTTGCCTAATTTCTCAGTCCCTTCCAGGTGAATCCACAAACCCTGGGTGCTTTTAGACTTCCCAGCATGTTGGAAAAAAGTTTTCAAATTTGGCATGGATACCCTATGTGGACAAAATGTTATAGGGGCCTAAGCATGAACTACCCCAAATAGCCAAAAAAGTGCATGGCACGGGGGAAAGGGCTTGGAACCGAAGGGTTTAACCATCATCATAGCCATGATATTTTCTTTTGGGGTAAACCTGGGTGGTCCCCAATTGCGATGATAATATCTTCAAAATGTGTATGAACCCAAAAAAAGAAGATATAAAAAAAGAAAATTAAGGTACCCTTATGTAGCATGTACAGATAAAAAATAAAAAAAGCTAAAAGGCAAAACCTGTATTGTGACTAAGTAACAAACCACAGAATGGTCACTACTTGATGAAAAAAATGCCCAAGAGACAGCATCAATATCCAATAAGATACTTACTACTCATATATTTGGACTAATGTATTCAAGTTCAAAGAAAGCACCTAGTTTATCCCCTTCTATGCTCATAAGGGAACTGTTCCGTCATGAGCACAAGTTCTAGCGTGTTCAAGACGGAACCATTCTGTCATGAGCACATGCTCAGGAAATTCCTCTGCTGCAGACATCAGAGGGATTTCCCATTTTTTTTAACTGGGAAGGTGGGGAAGAGCTTCCCCAACCTTCCCAGGTATATTTTGTGATTTCATTGCAATCACGATCATGCGCATGGCGCGCGATCATCATTGCAACGAAATCGAAACTAAACTTCGTTTCACTTTCTCATTTTCAGTGCTTGTGGGGCTATCTCAGCCCCCCGAGCACCGAAAAAGATCGGAGAGGTATTGTTGGAAAGAGGAGAATGTCCCCTTTCCAATGGTACCCTTCCCTAATGGATCCCTGCTTGGGGATCACCCCAGGATGGCAATCCCCAAGCAGGGATTTACCCACGAGCACCAGGGAGGGGGAGCGGACCCTTGGGCAAGGGCCTTTGCTTCCCCCATAATTTTTGGGTGGCAACAGTCTTTATGCCCACCTGGGAGGCAGTAGCCCCCAATCTGCTCCCCGGGGCGTAAAGCCCACTAGAAACCAGGGATTATTGTTTTTATTGATGTTGGGGCTGCCCAAACAGGGCATGACAAATGACAATTCCCCCCCCCTGAAAAATGCAAGTCTTTCTGCCTCCCCTGGGTGGCAGATGGAGGCAGTAGCCTCTAATCTGCCCCCAGGGAGGCAGAAAGCCTACTAGAAACTAGCGATTTTTTTATTGACGTTGGGGTGGGGATTGCCCAAAAAGGTAATGGCAATGCCCCCCAGAGAAATGTCAGTGTTTCTGCCCCCCTGGGGGCAGATGGGAAAGTAACCCCCAATCTGCCCCCGGGGAGGCAGAAAGCCCACTAGAAACCAGGGATTCTTTTATTGATGTTGGGGTGGGGGCTACCCAAAAAGGGCATGGCAATGCCCCTACTCCCAGAGAAATGTCAGTCTTTCTGCACCCCAGAGAGCAGATGGGATAGTAGCCCCCAATCTGCTCCTGGGGGGCACTAAGCCCACTAGAAACCAGTATTTTTTTTATAAACATCGGGTAGGGCTGCCCAAAAGGGGCATGGCAATTCCCCCACCCCCCCCAAAAAAATGCAACAGTCTTTCTGCTCTCCCCAGGGGCAGATGGGGGCAATAGCCCTTGATTTGCGCCCGGGGGTCTGAAAGCCCACTAGGCACCAGTTTTTTTTTAAAATAATGTAGTGGTGGGGGGTGTCCAGAATGGGCCTGATAATGCCCCACCCCAAAAAAAATTACCACAGTCTCTTTCTGACCCTTCCCGGAGGCATATTGGGGCAATGGCCCCTTTTCTACCACCCAGGGGTGGGGTAGAAAGCCCTCTAGGCCTCAGGACTTTTTTTTAATTCAGGGTTGAGGTCAGCCCTGAATGAGCATGTCAATGCCCACACCTCCCCAAAAAATGACACAGTCTTTCTGTCCCCCACGAGGGACGATGGGGGCAGTGGCCCCTGATCTGTCCTCTGGGGAGGCAGAAAGCCCACTAAGCACCAGCAATTATGCTGGCTTTTTTTTATGCATGGGGTGGGGGCTGCCCAGAATGTGCATACCAATACCTCCAACCCCCAAAAACATAGCCACAGTCTTTATGCCCCCCTGGGGGGCATTAATTGGGCAACCCCCCCGATACCCGCCCAGGGCGGCTGAAAGCCCACTAGGCACAGACTTGTTTTTAGCAATGTGCCTACCTGTGGATTTTGGGCCCTAGCACAGCCGGCACATAGGGAAACCTAGCAAACCTATACATTTTTTAAAACTAGATTTTCCTAGGAGCTTGCAGAGTTAGTGTTCAAAATCTAGAGCTAGATACTTTGCAAAAAAGGGACAGTTTTCACTGTGAAAATGTGGTGTGTCCAGGTTGCAATTTGGGCCGTTTCCGGTCACGGACCCTAGGCCTACGCACACAAGTGAGGTACGTAGCTGTTGGTGATTTATATAACACTTGAAGCGCCTGGATACATTCTTGTCCAAATCCTGCTCGAACCATGATGTTTCATAAATATTCTCATGAAAGGCGATCAAACGCTTTCTCCGCGTCTAATAATATCAGTCCCAGATCCCAGCCTGAACAACATCAACTAATGTCACAACTTTATTAATATGAGCTGCAGTCCCTCGAGAGGTGATAAAACCATGCTGGTGTAAAGAGATCAAAGGAGATATAACTTTTGCTAATCGGTTTACCAATATTTTGGCATACATTTTGCTGACACAATTAAGCAATGAAATTGGTCGATATGAGCCTGGGATCTCAGATGATTTTCCCTTCTTTTTAAAAACAACAACAGTGGCTTCATCCCATGTTTTAGGTGTCTGGCCGCTTTGAGCGAACCAAAGCAGGAGTGGGACCCATAAACCAAGTCGGGATTGGGTATAGTATGAACGTAAAAAACAATATCCCAACAGGTATCAGTTCAAATTCAGTTATGTATGTATGCGGAAAGCATTACACAAACAAGAAACAAGGAGACTCAATTGGATTGTCTAAAGGTTGTTATTCACCGAATGATATCATAAACAGTTACATAGGGGTATACAGTTAAAGCAGCACTGTATAGAGAAAATCATATGACAACCCGAAGGCACTTGGTGTATAGTGATATATACAAGTGGATAAAGGTGACAACGCAAGTGATCAGAGTGAACAGCATGAACGGCGCAAGGTGAACAATAGTAAAAAAATAATATACAGTGGTGGCTCAAAGAGTAACAATTTACATCAATTGCATTCATTATTTGCCATTTTTTTGTGAGCCAAACGGAAGAAATACGACAAAAATTGTGCTGTGGTGTCGACGGAGTTTCAATCCTCTCTACTAGGGATTGTCTTCAGGACGGGGTTGTCAAACTTGCTGAGTGCTAAAAGGCACCACCCTGGGTCTCGGGTGCTCGGGGAGCCGGCCGGAACGGCAGCGTCTCCGTGTACCCCTATGTAACTGTTTTTTATATAATTTGGCGAATAACAACCTTTAGACAATCCAATTGAGTCTCCTTGTTTCTTGTTTGTGTAATGCTTTCCGCATAAATACATAACTGTCTTTGAACTGATACCTGTTGGGATATTGTTTTTTACGTACATGGCCGCTTTGAGCGACACATATCGTCTCTAACAGCTCCTTCTTAAGATAGTGAAAGAGTACTCTATACACCTCCCCGGGGAGCTTGTCCAGACCAGCAGCCTTCCTGCTTGCTAAACCATTGACAGCGGCCTCTAATTCATCCATAGTAATACCACCATCTAGCTGCTCCGCCTCATCCCAATCTACTTGTATAAATTGCCTCTACCCGTTAGTGGGTAGAGGCAATATTTTAAAAATAAATATCTTACCCAGGGTTCTATACTTTTTTTCAGATCTGTTCCTTTAGAGGTGACTAAAGAGCAACTTCAGCAATTGCAAACTGTAAGTGCTAAATTTTAATGGGGCCCAGGTAGACCTAGAAGAGCAATACAGTTTATGACACTGCCAATAGAAAGGGGTGATTGGTCAATACCAGATTTTACTTTTTATTATTATGCCTGTTTTTTGCTCAAAATGCGTGTATTGTTGACCTGGGAAGAAGTCAGAAATGCAGCAGAAGCTCCATCAATCTTTCATGCATTACTTGGGTCGGAAGTTAAAAATTGTTTGTTTAAGGAAGTGGATGGTAGCTATTATAAACAGACTCGCTTTAAGATTATGGTGGCCTCTTTTACGGTTTGGAAAGTTATCAGGGCAAAATGTTCTTTAACTGGGATAACATTTTACACTCCCACTAATGCTGTACGCATCTTGCCTTCCATTGTTTGGGACCTGGTGCTTAGAAACTGGAGATGCATAGGTATTGTTCAAATTGGTGATTTTTTTGAAGGGGAGGGCCTTTATTCATTTCTCCAAATCCGGGATTTTTTAAGTAAGAAAAAGTTGGTAACGGTACGCCATAAACTGGTTGAGACAATTAAGCGCCAGGAGAAAATAGGGGCTGTATATAAAATATTGTTATCATCAAAAGTAGATAATTTGGAGACAAATAACTTAAAATGGGCTAATGTTCTGGGCGAACAAGAGGTTTCTTTAGAGAAGGTTATCATTATGGCTCGAGAAACATTTTTATCAGCGAATCTGAAAGCTCAGTTTTTAAAACTACCTTCAATTTATATTATACAACTGCAAAGATGTTGAAATGGGGCAGGAGGTATGATGGCACGTGTTTCCGCTGTGGGAGTGATAATGGGGATGCCTTGCATGTATTTTATGCTTGTAGTAAGCTGTCTTTATATATTAGTAACATTGAAATGTTTTTGTCTGTCATAACTGGGATGCCTATTAGAATTACTCCAGCCATGATGATGTTAGGTACTGGGTCTGAGTTAAAGCCTGGGAAACCATTGTATAAACATCGTTATTTATTGTTTTTGGCTATGACGGTTGCCCGGTTGTGTATTGCGTGGTTCCAACCTGAGGCTCTCGTTTTTGAAGTGTGGCGAGTCAGAATGTATAACATATATAATTCAGAATATAGTTTGTTTTCTGCTAAAGGCTCAACAAAACGCAAGATGGGTATTTATATCTGGGGGGCCTTTCTTGAGTATATGATTGCTTAAACTACGTTGATAAAATCTGATGCTGTGAAACAATAAAATTAATTTATTTTAAAAAAAACACAAGTGAGGTATCATTTTTCTCGGAAGAATTTGGGGAACACAAGGTGGGTGAAATGTTGTGGATTTGCACAGATTCCAGAAGTTTCGACAACAGAAATGTGAGGAAAATGTGTTTTTTGATACATTTTTAGGTTTACAAGGGATACTGGGTATAAGATCGTGGTGAGAGCCAGCCAAGTCACCCCATCCTGGATTTCCTTGGGTGTCTAGTTTTCAAAAATGTATAGGTTTGCTAGGTTTCCCTAGGTGCTGGCAGAGCTAGGGTACAAAATCTACAGCGAGGCACCTTACAAAAAAATGGTCAGTTTTCATTGTAAAAATAAAGTGTGTCCACATTGCGTTTTGAGCCGTTTCCTGTCGCAGGCACTAGGCCTACCCAAACAAGTGAGAGACCATTTTTATCTGGAGACTTAGGGTAACAGAGAATTGTAGAGGAGCAACTTATTACCTATTGACTTTCAATACATTTCTGTATTCCAAATAAAAGACAATGTGTAAAAACAAAGTCATTTGGAAAAATGACCTATAATTCTCAAGCTAGTATGGGTACACACAATTTGGGAAACGTGCAAATATGAACTGTTTCTAAACTCTATATATACATATGTGTCTTTTTTTATACTGATTTTTCCATGTATATATTTTCCCAAATGAATTGCCATATACCCGGTAAATAATTAAAAACCATTGCACAAAGCTGCTCAGTTATTGACTCTGTGTTCGTCGGGTTCTTGGTGAACCTAAAAGTTCTAAATATCCCTACAACCAGAAAGGTCCAGCAGATGTAACAGAATATTGCTTTCAAACAGCTGTCATAATTATAAGAAGTTACAGGTGAAAACGTTGACACAAATGGCTGTTTTTTTCAACTAATTTTCAATTTTTCCTATATTCAACTGTTAGTTTCTTTGAGGAAACCTTGAAGGATCTACACAAATGACCCCTTGCTGAATTCAGAATTTTGTCTACCTTTGGAAAATGTATAGCTTTTCAGGATCCATTATTGCTTTTATACCCATTTCTACCATTAACTGGAAAGAGGTTGAAAGCACAAAAAATAACTAAAATAGGCTATGTCCCAGAAAAATGTCAAAACTGTGTAAACAATTTTGGTTTTCTGACAAAAGTCTGCTTGTCCCCAAAAGCTGGGAAGATGGTGATTTCAGCACCACAACCCCTTTCCTGATACCATTTGCAGTGACAAAATCCACAAACCCTGGTACCTTTAGAATCCCCATGATGTTGGAAAAAAGGACGTACATTTGGCGTTGATACCTTATGTGGTCAAAATGTTACAGGGGTCTAAGCGCAAACTAACCCTAATAGCCAAAATAAAGGCTTAGCACGGGGGGGAGGCCTAGTAGAGAAGGGGTTAAATAATGCTATTCTCAAACAAAACCTATAATCAAGTAGAAAACAACATGACAAGTAACCAAGTGCAAATATGTACAAATATTTCTTCTCTCTCATTCTAATTTTGATGTGTAAAAAGTTTTTGTTCTTCCTGTTTTAGTTACTATCATGAAACGGGGATGTGATCTTCTTGTTATTGTTATTAATACTTATAAAGTGCACTATAACCGTATGGGCATCCTGGCGCTGAGCTACATGTACGCACAATTGTCAGTGGTTGTAGGACTATCAATTGAACACACTGCTTAATTGTACCTCCGTTTTCTTCTCTTCTATCTTTCGTTGGGGTCACACCTGTTTCGAGGAAATTCTTACAATTGGGGACCAACTGTTTTATCCAAAACAAACTATCACAGGTATGATAATGGTTTTGTTAAAAGTGACAACAACATATGATTAAGGCTGAATGCAATTTATATATTTTGTAGCCCTGATTAAGTCAAAGGTAGAAGTACCACATGACGAAACACATGTTGGCTAGTAACTACAAGATTTGTCGCGATTGTTGGATGAATGTGAAGATTGAGAAATCGAGTAAAAATAAAGAATCATAACTGACATGTGGACTTTTTGATTTTGAACATTTTCTTGGTGCTCAGTACACTGTACTTTGTTTGGAGGCTCTTTGAATTCACTTTTTAGAGTGTTGGGTGGCCGTTTCTCCTTCTTGGAGCATCCTCATGTTCATTTTTAAAAGTGTATAACACACAATTGTGTGCACAGGATGACCTTGCCACCTTGTTGTTTGGATATCAATATTGAAGATACATTCAATGTTCCCATTGTCTTAGACAAATACTGGGATTGGGGGGCTATCATGACATTAAATGAAAAGGAAATTTATTAAGAGCGAACATTCACTTGAGGGTGTCAAGGTGCTAGCTCATCAAACAGAATTAACTGGATGGTTCAAGGCCTCGTCAGAGGTTAACCAGCCAGGTCTTCAAGGCCTTCCTGAGGGCCAACATGTGTGTTTCTTGCTTTAACCTTAGAGGAAGGGAATTCAAAAGTCTGGTCGTGCTGACCAAAAATCTTCTTCCACCCAGGCGCATTTTTTAAACCTCGGAATTATCAGTTTATGGGAGTGGGATGAACGAATATTGCAGGCTGGTATATAAGACTGCAGATTATGTTGAAAGAAACCCTGCCCTTTATCATGTGTGGCCTTAAAAGTGAAACAAAGAGCCTTAAACTCAATCCGCCTCCTCACTGGCAGCCAGTGTAGTTCCTTAGATGGAATGTTCAGCAAAAGACGCGCCACAGCGTTTTGCACAATCTGTAATTTGGACAGGCACGTCTTCCGAAGGTTGATGAATACGCCATTACGGTGTTCAGCTCTAGATAGCACCAAAGCCACAACCACTGGCTTCCATACCTCAACCAGAATAAATAAAAGAATCCTTCTCAGTACTTTTAGTGTGAAAAGGAGAGCCCCAAGTTTTTCACCTTATTCGTAGTGGGCCCAGTTCGAACGGCCACAAAGTAGGGCACCAAACGTTAGTATGGCCTCCAAAGAGGAGGACTTCAATAGTACTGGAATACAGTTTCAAACAGTTGGCGGCTATACAATCCCCAACCTGACGCAGACAGGTGTGAAACTGTGGAGCAGTGTCTTCAGGGGAGCCTGTCACTGAGACTACAATATGGGTGTCATCAGCATAAGAAATAGCCGAGAAACCCAATGACCTGATTAGCCTAGCTAGTGGTGCCACATAATGTTAAAAAGGGTTGGGATTAATGAAGAGCCCTGTGGCACTACAAAGTACAACAGTCCCATATTTTTCAATTTTACTCAGACATGGAAGACAGAGAGGTACTGCATTAGATATGTGCTTGACCTGGACCTATAAACTTTCCTCCAACCTGAACTCGACTTATCTGAGTCACTGATCAGAAATACACTTAACGATTCAGTTCTCCGGTGAGCATTGCAACTCTCTCTCTCTTAGAGAATCATGAAAAAAGCCTAAGAGAGGCACACTTAAAATTCAGCTACTTTAAGATTATTCTGCAATGGCACTGGACTCTGGCCAAAAAGAAAAGATGAAACTTGTCCAGACTAAGTGCTGGAAATGCAAAACCCCAGGTTGCAACATAATTCACATCATATAGAAATGCCCAAAAACAATACGGAATGAAATAAAGATTGATGGACACCAAAGCACTCTTCACTGCTAAAAGAGTGCTAATACAGATACCTCAGATCTTTTGGCAATACCCTTTCATGTTATGAGGTGGCTATCCATGCATCAGCAAATGGTAAAATCAGCTACTCTCTGTTACTAGAAAACAGCAACCCTGTCAACCTATGTAAATTGGTTGTAAGATGTACAAATACGGCCATATATTAGAAACTCATCAACAAAGTAAATGACCAATAACACATTGAAAAAAGTGTGAAATAGGTTTCTTAGAAGCGGAAAATGCAGAAACGAGTGCTCATGGACTGATTTAGTCAACTCCAGACTGATACAATAACCCGGAATGACAGGCCGTTTCGATTATCAAATGTTACCCTGCATGCCCTCAGTTTGTTTAACATTAAATATCCTCATTCCTCTGAGATTATCAGAATATCACTCTACTTACTTCATTCTGGAAAGGATGGCCACTCTAATTGCATGAGGAGCCAAAATGATATTCTGAATTCCCACAATACATACATTTTATGCCCCTATTAAGCTAAGTGTTATGTATGGAGAAGAAGCTTGCCCAAATATTGTAGTAGTAAATGCTTCCTTGCATGTGCAACAACCTGGATGGAATAGAGGCGATACGCGTAAAGAAGGTTATATGAACTAATATAAAAGAAAGATAGAAAACAATTTATATTGCTGTTATGCATTGCATACTGAGAGTACAAACCATAATATAACTGTGTGCCCACATTCCTGCACTATAATCTGTGCCCTCACCGCGTTTAGCGCGGAGTCTGTTGTCCTTTGTGCTGCCTTCTCGTGGCGCTTGGCCGCCATCTTGGGGGTGGTTATTGCTGATCGCGCCATTTGCCTGAGCGCTCTAGCGCTTTCCAGGAGGCCAGGTGAGCTGGTACTTAAAGCTCACACTGGTCGCGCAGCGGTGACGCGCAGCGGTAGCGCCTGACTCGCGCCTGAGTCAAGCCAGAGTCTGCCCGTCTGCGCCCGTCCGCGCTAAGGACGCGCGGGACGTCGCGGGTCTCTTCCGGCATTACCCTCTGAGTGGTAGGATGATCGTATACTCCAGTGCCTCGCTTCGGGCAATTGGGGACTCTCTTCCACGGTGCTCTTCTGCACCGTACCACCCGCTGTGCGGCCATCATCAGTGCGCCTGCAAGAGGTGGTCGCTGGACCTGCCAGTAGGTATTCGTGCCACTGACACCCCCTCTGTTCCACGAGCACACAGTGGTGTGCCCCCGGTGACTAGAGGCTTGGTGCATGGTCTACGAATCCTAAATCTTAATACCAGATCTCTGGTAAAACACCACCTGTCCATCGCAGACTTAATCATGGATGAGCTGCCAGACCTGTTTGCCATCACTGAAACTTGGCTCCAGGACACCGACACTGCCATAATCAATCTAGCCTGTCCTCCCGGTTATTCTTTTTTCACATGTAATCGCCGGTCTAGAGGTGGAGGTGTCGCCTTAGTTATCAAATCCACTTTTGCGTGCACCTGGACGGTTTTGCAGATTGCTGGGTGCGAAAGCGCGCTGTTTAAGATCATCATCAACCCCCAGTTCTCGCTGTCGGGGATGGTCGTTTATCGCCCCCCAGGCAGCGATGTTGCTTTTAGGGGCGCCTTTCCGGAGGCGGTGAGCACGCTGGCTAGTGGTTGTGCCAACTTTTCTATCTTAGGTGACCTTAACCTCCATTTCGACAGGCTGGAGACTATGGCTATTAGTGGTTTCCTGGCCGACTTAGAGGCCCTGCAGTTGACCCAACTTGTCTCCCAACCTACACATCTAGCTGGCCACACTTTGGATCCGTTCTTCACCAACTTAACGGATGTCCAAATCGCGGCTGTTTCTCCTGTGGCATGGACTGACCACTTTTTGGTGTCCGTCTGGCTACCCCTTCCTATAACCCCCACTATTCCATCTTCTAAGCAGATTCCTCGGCGCCACTGGAACAAGCTTAGGCTAGAGGACCTTCATCACATCATGGCTGACGAGCCACTAGGCCCCCTGCTTAATGCTTCCTCGGGCTATGATCTGTTCTGTAACTGGATTACTAAGGCGCTTGACGCCCTGGTACCTATCATCTCCAGTAAATCCAGTTCCCGGCAGGCGAGCCCCTGGTACGACAGTGCTCTCCGCGCCTTGAAGGCCTCTTGTAGACGGGCAGAAAGGGAGTGGCGTAAGACGTATGACGCCGTTAAAAAAACTGCATATCTGGCTTCTGTCAAGCTCTACCATCGAGCCATATGCAGGACCCGGGCGGCGTTCTATGCGGCAGAATTCCGTAGCAGCCTCAATCCATCTAAGACCATCTTTAAAATTATTAAAGATCTGATGGCTAAGAGAGCTGCCCCGCAGGTGGACAGTTCCATCTCCCACTGTGAAACCTTAGCCACTTTTTTCTTGGACAAAGTTAAGAACATCTACCAGTCGTTTCCAAGTACGACGCTGCCTGCGATCCCCTTGAGGGGCTCCAGTAGTTGTCTGTCGTTGCACTCTCTCCCTACTCTTTCTGGAGATGAGTTTGACAAGTGGGCGCAGCGAGTCAAATCTGGCTCGCCTGCAGACCCGTTAAGATCTGCCCTTTTCAGGGATCCTGCCTTTCAGGGGCGCACGACAGTGTGCTCACTGATTAATCTCTCCCTGACTTCAGGCCTCGTTCCCGCCAAGTGGAAGCAAGCGGTGGTCTCCCCGATCCTAAAAAAAACATCCTTGGATCCTTTAAAACCAGAAAACTACCGCCCGATCTCTTTGCTTCCTTGGCCGGCCAAATTTATGGAGGCCCATGTCAATCTGGCCCTCGTGGAGCATATGACCCGGGCCAATGTCCTCGATCCCATGCAGAATGGGTTCCGTGCTGGTCACAGCACGGAGACAGCCCTTCTGGCAATGGTTGAACATCTGCGGAATGTGTTGGATGCAGGTCAAACGGCAGCGCTTATTCTATTAGATCTTAGCTCTGCCTTTGACACCGTGTCCCATCGCATCCTTCTACACCGCTTAGAGGACATTGGCATCTATGGCTCTGCTCTGCAATGGTTCCGCTCCTTCCTCAGTGATCGCTCCTTCTGCGTTGCCACCCCTCCTTTTCAGTCCAAGTACCATCCTTTGGACCTGGGGGTTCCCCAAGGCTCCTCGCTGAGTCCCACGCTTTTCAACCTGTACGTGCAGCCGCTGGCTGAGGTCGCCAGGCAGTGGGGCCTAACCATGGTCTCTTATGCCGACGACACTCAGCTAGCGGTTACGATCAGCGGGGATGCCGAGCAGGATGCCCCCAGGTTCCGAAACGGGCTGAGAGAGGTGGCCAGCTGGATGAATAACAACTGTCTCCAGCTGAACGCGAAAAAAAACTGAGGTGATGATCGTTGGAAGAGATGCGGACCGTTGGGGGGACAGTTGGTGGCCGCCTGAGATGGGGCCGGCCCCTACACCAGTCTTGGAACTCAGGAACCTGGGAGTGTGGCTTGACCATACACTCTGTTTTACGACCCATACCAAGAGAGTGGCGGCAAGCTGTTTTGGTGTACTACGCGGGTTAAGACCGGTGCTCAAATTTTTTGATGCCCCGACAAGACAGCTGGTCATCCAAGCGATGATTATCTCCCGGTTGGACTATGCTAGTTCACTTCTTCTGGGAGCAAACCAAGCTGAGATTCTTCGTTTACAACGGGTACAGAATGCAGCGGCGAGGGCGGTGGTCGGTTTGCCTCGGACCTGTCCTACCTCTACCGATTAAAAGTAGAATTCACTTTAAAGCCCTTAGCCTGGCTTTTAAAATTTTCAAAAGGTCGGCACCTGAGATACTTAACAATCTTGTATCTCCCTACGTTCCAACTCGCCCACTCAGATCTCTCGGTCAATCCCTTGCGGTTGTCCCACGGTTTAGACTCAGCCGGATGGGCGGACGTTCATTTCGAGTGAGAGCTGCGACTCTCTGGAATGCTCTTCCTTTAGAAATCCGCCTCTTAGATGATCTATTAGCATTTCGTAGGGCTCTGAAAACCTTTTTGTTTTAAAAATTCCTGTTTCTTCCTTTCCTTCTGGTTTTAGTGTTGTGTTATGTCCACCTTTCCCTGCGCCAGGACGCTCCTTCGCTGGAGCATCTGTGCGCACTAAAAATGACAATAACATAACATAACATAACAACATAACAAGGCACTGCCAATGCATTGTTAACACCCATTCCCAATTCGGGCATGGAGCAAGAAAGCGAAGGGAACACAATTCATCTTGTAGAAGGATATCAAGTAGAAGCCAAAATACTGACTGAGATCCACAACAAGTGCAAGGTCAGCTTGTCTTTGGATTAAACATAACATTATTAGTGCTCAAAAGTCAATCAGTCAATTTGGAGAATAATATCCCAATCCATAGTGACTGATCAGAGGAACAGGCCTTGCATGAATCAAGGAATACACCATGGGGGCTGTTGCCTATGGGACAATGAAAAGGATAATCAAGAAGGACTAGCATGTCGTGAACAGTAAAAATAGCAATATACTGCAGCCCTATTTCCCATTCAGACACACCAATAACTTTAAAGAGGGACTGGTAAATACTCAACTTAAATAAAATCAAATACGGCATTATGGGACCTGCCATCAGCCACAGGAGATTACATATGTAGAATTTTCAATGAGTGCCATCTTCAAAAGTGCGACCAAAGAAAGCACATTTAATGGTGGTTGTACAAGTGCTCAACAGCAGAGTGCAAAACCTAGTTTACCATCCACAAATGTTAGTGTATTTTCCAACTACGTTATATATTCTTGACTAGATGTGAAATAAAAATACGCATTTGAAAACACACCAACACGCTTATGAAAAGTTTTAATAAAAGGGTCCTAGGACATAGGTAAAAACATCGTCGGGAATTGCATGAGGTTTATGAATCTACCTCTGTGTCACTTCAGAGATTTAGGTCTACTAGTTTCAACCTTTGAATTAGTTCAGGAGACTTTCGTCAGGACCAAAATAAAGTGTGTTACCAAAAAAGGAAAGAATGGTCACAGTGGTGAAAATATCAGCACACACCCTAAAGTGTGCTTTAAGAGTAGTGGATTTTTGTTACTTACAAAATCCTCTGGTTTGCTAATGTTTATACACAATGTTACGTTTTCACCCACCAGGGTCTCTTACTCCTAACCTTGTACCATTCCCATTTCAACATGGCTGCACCTCTGTGAAAACCTGCAAACCTGTCCCTATCATGTGCTCACCTACCTACCAAGGCTGTTACAATCTCTAAGGAACCAATAGAACCACAGGACGAGGATGACTGGGACCTGGGGCGGGGGGTGATTGTGGGTCAATCCGATCTTCCATCCTTTGTTGTTGAAAAAACATTGGCTCAAGCACTGTCTTACAACAGCGTGCCACAGTTCATACGAATTTTGTAAAAATGTTGTATGGTGACACCAACTGGAATGTCACCTCCTATTAGTTAAATGATGTTCACAAGACTGAATATATTCTCCTGCATTCACTTTTAGAAGATGAGTGACAACTCTATACATTCCAGCTGTTAGCAGGGCCATGTTTCCTCCCCCAAAAGCCAAGACGTACTTTCTTCTCACCAGTTGGGGGGCAAAGAGGGGGCTATTTAGGCACATCTGACAATGAACCCGTGCTGCTTTTCTCCACACAATAGGGAATTACAAGTGAATATTGTGATCAGTTAATTGCACCAGAGAACACAGAAACATCATACTCACTAGCATGCTATTAAATAAGTGAGGACAAACACATATCATCCCAAGGGCCAACATATACAAAATGTTGGACTTGGCTCTTTTTGCAGGGTCATTCCCAAACTTTTTGCTTTCTTCTTGTATTTTGTCTGACCTGTTTATGTTGCTTTTATGATTCTGGGCACTTTACCACTGATGATCAGTGCTAAAGTGCATATGCTCTCCCTATTGTAAATTGATGTATGGATTAGTGATTCCATGATTGGCTAGTTTTGTTTACATGTCAGACCCTAGTACATTGCACTGAGTATGCCCAGGTCTTGTAAACCAAATGCTGCTGGTGGGCTTGCCGCACTGGTTGTGCCACCCACAGAAGCGGCCTGTAAGAGTTTGTCTAAGGCTTTCCATTGCAGAGACTGTGTGCAGTCTGGTACTGCCATACTGACTGGGCAAGTGCACCCACTTGCCAGTTCCTAAACCTTCCCCTTATCCTCATATCAGACACTCCTAAGGTAGGCCCAAGGGCAGGGTGCATTGTAAGTATAAGGTATGACAAGCCTTGATGTGTGTGGCATGTCCTAATAGGGAATTACAGCCATGTTTGTTTTTCACTATTGCAAGGCTACGTATTCCCCATAGGCCAGAATGGGCAGATTGATTATTACATCTTATAATCCTAACTGACTCAGGGAACTAGGTAGAAATTTGAGTTTTGTATGCCTGAACTCAGAATGGTAAAATACTTAGTGAAGTTGATTTTAACATTCTGTGTTTGAAAATAACACTTTTAGAACATAGTTTTTTCTTGTCTAACTATCCAAGCCTGCCTCTGCTAGTTTGTGTCTTCCTTGTCTGGAGTTTGAGTGACAGGGGCTGGGGGATTCCAGGAGACAGCGTGAGTCAGCCCAGTGGTGAATAGAGAGATATGCATCTAGATGGGAGGGAGGAGTTGCACCTGGGACCTTAATAGGGCTGTGCCTTCCCTCCACAATGCTGGCTCCACCTCCTGTGGGGTGTCTGATGTCTCCACCCTTCACTGTGAAAGGACTGTGTGTACTTTCATCAACTTGTAAGGATCTCCAAGGGCTTGAGAGAAGAGCTTGCTTCCTACTGAATTCTCAGGGACAACAGACTTCAACCACCAGCTCCCCAAGAGTTCTTTGGAAGTGCCTGCTGCTGTTTTGGGCCTTCTGAGGGACTGTGTGGGACTTCGTGTTGCAAGGAGCTGGAAGCATGGCTCACAAAGAAGAAGCGTGTTGCCGTTGCAGCTGCTGCCGTTGCATCTCTGAACAAGGACGTCGCCGCTGTAGCTGACGCATTGCACCGCATTGCAAGAAACGTCCCGCAACATCGAAGAAGCGGGTAGCCGTCGCAGCTGCCGCATCCGCCACATTTCTGAACAAGGATGTCGCCGCTGTAGCAGACGCATTGCACCGCAGAAGCGCCTCGCATCCACGGAGAAGCGTGCCGCCGTTGGAGCCGCTGTTGTTGCATCTCTGAACAAGGGTGTCGCCGCTGAGCTGTCGCATCGAGCAGAAGCATCTCACATCGAGGGAGAAGAGTGTCATCACCGAAGCTGCTGGTCTCGCAAGGGTGTCGCTGCTGCCGCTGATGCATCGAGTCGAGACATCTCGCAATATCAGAGAAGCGCACCGCATCAAGAAGAAGACGTCATCTTTTTTTCTTTTCATCAGATCTTCAACGAATCACCGTCCTTGCTTGTCAGGGACTACCGCATCACCTTTACTGCAACACTTTCATTGCCCTGCATGTCGCATCTTAAGGTACATTGACTCAAAGTGTCGCATTTTAAGATCTAAAGAGAACTAAGCCAATTCTACAATTTTAAGCCCCAGTTCTCGCTGTCGGGGATGGTCGTTTATCGCCCCCCAGGCAGCGATGTTGCTTTTAGGGGCGCCTTTCCGGAGGCGGTGAGCACGCTGGCTAGTGGTTGTGCCAACTTTTCTATCTTAGGTGACCTTAACCTCCATTTCGACAGGCTGGAGACTATGGCTATTAGTGGTTTCCTGGCCGACTTAGAGGCCCTGCAGTTGACCCAACTTGTCTCCCAACCTACACATCTAGCTGGCCACACTTTGGATCCGTTCTTCACCAACTTAACGGATGTCCAAATCGCGGCTGTTTCTCCTGTGGCATGGATTGACCACTTTTTGGTGTCCGTCTGGCTACCCCTTCCTATAACCCCCACTATTCCATCTTCTAAGCAGATTCCTCGGCGCCACTGGAACAAGCTTAGGCTAGAGGACCTTCATCACATCATGGCTGACGAGCCACTAGGCCCCCTGCTTAATGCTTCCTCGGGCTATGATCTGTTCTGTAACTGGATTACTAAGGCGCTTGACGCCCTGGTACCTATCATCTCCAGTAAATCCAGTTCCCGGCAGGCGAGCCCCTGGTATGACAGTGCTCTCCGCGCCTTGAAGGCCTCTTGTAGACGGGCAGAAAGGGAGTGGCGTAAGACGTATGACGCCGTTAAAAAAACTGCATATCTGGCTTCTGTCAAGCTCTACCATCGAGCCATATGCAGGACCCGGGCGGCGTTCTATGCGGCAGAATTCCGTAGCAGCCTCAATCCATCTAAGACCATCTTTAAAATTATTAAAGATCTGATGGCTAAGAGAGCTGCCCCGCAGGTGGACAGTTCCATCTCCCACTGTGAAACCTTAGCCACTTTTTTCTTGGACAAAGTTAAGAACATCTACCAGTCGTTTCCAAGTACGACGCTGCCTGCGATCCCCTTGAGGGGCTCCAGTAGTTGTCTGTCGTTGCACTCTCTCCCTACTCTTTCTGGAGATGAGTTTGACAAGTGGGCGCAGCGAGTCAAATCTGGCTCGCCTGCAGACCTGTTAAGATCTGCCCTTTTCAGGGATCCTGCCTTTCAGGGGCGCACGACAGTGTGCTCACTGATTAATCTCTCCCTGACTTCAGGCCTCGTTCCCGCCAAGTGGAAGCAAGCGGTGGTCTCCCCGATCCTAAAAAAACCATCCTTGGATCCTTTAAAACCAGAAAACTACCACCCGATCTCTTTGCTTCCTTGGCCGGCCAAATTTATGGAGGCCCATGTCAATCTGGCCCTCGTGGAGCATATGACCCGGGCCAATGTCCTCGATCCCATGCAGAATGGGTTCCGTGCTGGTCACAGCACGGAGACAGCCCTTCTGGCAATGGTTGAACATCTGCGGAATGTGTTGGATGCAGGTCAAACGGCAGCGCTTATTCTATTAGATCTTAGCTCTGCCTTTGACACCGTGTCCCATCGCATCCTTCTACACCGCTTAGAGGACATTGGCATCTGTGGCTCTGCTCTGCAATGGTTCCGCTCCTTCCTCAGTGATCGCTCCTTCTGCGTTGCCACCCCTCCTTTTCAGTCCAAGTACCATCCTTTGGACCTGGGGGTTCCCCAAGGCTCCTCGCTGAGTCCCACGCTTTTCAACCTGTACGTGCAGCCGCTGGCTGAGGTCGCCAGGCAGTGGGGCCTAACCATGGTCTCTTATGCCGACGACACTCAGCTAGCGGTTACGATCAGCGGGGATGCCGAGCAGGATGCCCCCAGGTTCCGAAACGGGCTGAGAGAGGTGGCCAGCTGGATGAATAACAACTGTCTCCAGCTGAACGCGAAAAAAAACTGAGGTGATGATCGTTGGAAGAGATGCGGACCGTTGGGGGGACAGTTGGTGGCCGCCTGAGATGGGGCCGGCCCCTACACCAGTCTTGGAACTCAGGAACCTGGGAGTGTGGCTTGACCATACACTCTGTTTTACGACCCATACCAAGAGAGTGGCGGCAAGCTGTTTTGGTGTACTACGCGGGTTAAGACCGGTGCTCAAATTTTTTGATGCCCCGACAAGACAGCTGGTCATCCAAGCGATGATTATCTCCTGGTTGGACTATGCTAGTTCACTTCTTCTGGGAGCAAACCAAGCTGAGATTCTTCGTTTACAACGGGTACAGAATGCAGCGGCGAGGGCGGTGGTCGGTTTGCCTCGGACCTGTCCTACCTCTACCGATTAAAAGTAGAATTCACTTTAAAGCCCTTAGCCTGGCTTTTAAAATTTTCAAAAGGTCGGCACCTGAGATACTTAACAATCTTGTATCTCCCTACGTTCCAACTCGCCCACTCAGATCTCTCGGTCAATCCCTTGCGGTTGTCCCACGGTTTAGACTCAGCCGGATGGGCGGACGTTCATTTCGAGTGAGAGCTGCGACTCTCTGGAATGCTCTTCCTTTAGAAATCCGCCTCTTAGATGATCTATTAGCATTTCGTAGGGCTCTGAAAACCTTTTTGTTTTAAAAATTCCTGTTTCTTCCTTTCCTTCTGGTTTTAGTGTTGTGTTATGTCCACCTTTCCCTGCGCCAGGACGCTCCTTCGCTGGAGCATCTGTGCGCACTAAAAATGACAATAACATAACATAACATAACAACATAACAAGGCACTGCCAATGCATTGTTAACACCCATTCCCAATTCGGGCATGGAGCAAGAAAGCGAAGGGAACACAATTCATCTTGTAGAAGGATATCAAGTAGAAGCCAAAATACTGACTGAGATCCACAACAAGTGCAAGGTCAGCTTGTCTTTGGATTAAACATAACATTATTAGTGCTCAAAAGTCAATCAGTCAATTTGGAGAATAATATCCCAATCCATAGTGACTGATCAGAGGAACAGGCCTTGCATGAATCAAGGACTACACCATGGGGGCTGTTGCCTATGGGACAATGAAAAGGATAATCAAGAAGGACTAGCATGTCGTGAACAGTAAAAATAGCAATATACTGCAGCCCTATTTCCCATTCAGACACACCAATAACTTTAAAGAGGGACTGGTAAATACTCAACTTAAATAAAATCAAATACGGCATTATGGGACCTGCCATCAGCCACAGGAGATTACATATGTAGAATTTTCAATGAGTGCCATCTTCAAAAGTGCGACCAAAGAAAGCACATTTAATGGTGGTTGTACAAGTGCTCAACAGCAGAGTGCAAAACCTAGTTTACCATCCACAAATGTTAGTGTATTTTCCAACTACGTCATATATTCTTGACTAGATGTGAAATAAAAATACGCATTTGAAAACACACCAACACGCTTATGAAAAGTTTTAATAAAAGGGTCCTAGGACATAGGTAAAAACATCGTCGGGATCGGCATGAGGTTTATGAATCTACCTCTGTGTCACTTCAGAGATTTAGGTCTACTAGTTTCAACCTTTGAATTAGTTCAGGAGACTTTCGTCAGGACCAAAATAAAGTGTGTTACCAAAAAAGGAAAGAATGGTCACAGTGGTGAAAATATCAGCACACACCTTAAAGTGTGCTTTAAGAGTAGTGGATTTTTGTTACTTACAAAATCCTCTGGTTTGCTAATGTTTATACACAATGTTACGTTTTCACCCACCAGGGTCTCTTACTCCTAACCTTGTACCATTCCCATTTCAACATGGCTGCACCTCTGTGAAAACCTGCAAACCTGTCCCTATCATGTGCTCACCTACCTACCAAGGCTGTTACAATCTCCAAGGAACCAATAGAACCACAGGACGAGGATGACTGGGACCTGGGGCGGGGGGTGATTGTGGGTCAATCCGATCTTCCATCCTTTGTTGTTGAAAAAACATTGGCTCAAGCACTGTCTTACAACAGCGTGCCACAGTTCATACGAATTTTGTAAAAATGTTGTATGGTGACACCAACTGGAATGTCACCTCCTATTAGTTAAATGATGTTCACAAGACTGAATATATTCTCCTGCATTCACTTTTAGAAGATGAGTGACAACTCTATACATTCCAGCTGTTAGCAGGGCCATGTTTCCTCCCCCAAAAGCCAAGACGTACTTTCTTCTCACCAGTTGGGGGGCAAAGAGGGGGCTATTTAGGCACATCTGACAATGAACCCGTGCTGCTTTTCTCCACACAATAGGGAATTACAAGTGAATATTGTGATCAGTTAATTGCACCAGAGAACACAGAAACATCATACTCACTAGCATGCTATTAAATAAGTGAAGACAAACACATATCATCCCAAGGGCCAACATATACAAAATGTTGGACTTGGCTCTTTTTGCAGGGTCATTCCCAAACTTTTTGCTTTCTTCTTGTATGTTGTCTGACCTGTTTATGTTGCTTTTATGATTCTGGGCACTTTACCACTGATGATCAGTGCTAAAGTGCATATGCTCTCCCTATTGTAAATTGATGTATGGATTAGTGATTCCATGATTGGCTAGTTTTGTTTACATGTCAGACCCTAGTACATTGCACTGAGTATGCCCAGGTCTTGTAAACCAAATGCTGCTGGTGGGCTTGCCGCACTGGTTGTGCCACCCACAGAAGCGGCCTGTAAGAGTTTGTCTAAGGCTTTCCATTGCAGAGACTGTGTGCAGTCTGGTACTGCCATACTGACTGGGCAAGTGCACCCACTTGCCAGTTCCTAAACCTTCCCCTTATCCTCATATCAGACACTCCTAAGGTAGGCCCAAGGGCAGGGTGCATTGTAAGTATAAGGTATGACAAGCCCTGATGTGTGTGGCATGTCCTAATAGGGAATTACAGCCATTTTTGTTTTTCACTATTGCAAGGCTACGTATTCCCCATAGGCCAGAATGGGCAGATTGATTATTACATCTTATAATCCTAACTGACTCAGGGAACTAGGTAGAAATTTGAGTTTTGTATGCCTGAACTCAGAATGGTAAAATACTTAGTGAAGTTGATTTTAACATTCTGTGTTTGAAAATAACACTTTTAGAACATAGTTTTTTCTTGTCTAACTATCCAAGCCTGCCTCTGCTAGTTTGTGTCTTCCTTGTCTGGAGTTTGAGTGACAGGGGCTGGGGGATTCCAGGAGACAGCGTGAGTCAGCCCAGTGGTGAATAGAGAGATATGCATCTAGATGGGAGGGAGGAGTTGCACCTGGGACCTTAATAGGGCTGTGCCTTCCCTCCACAATGCTGGCTCCACCTCCTGTGGGGTGTCTGATGTCTCCACCCTTCACTGTGAAAGGACTGTGTGTACTTTCATCAACTTGTAAGGATCTCCAAGGGCTTGAGAGAAGAGCTTGCTTCCTACTGAATTCTCAGGGACAACAGACTTCAACCACCAGCTCCCCAAGAGTTCTTTGGAAGTGCCTGCTGCTGTTTTGGGCCTTCTGAGGGACTGTGTGGGACTTCGTGTTGCAAGGAGCTGGAAGCATGGCTCACAAAGAAGAAGCGTGTCGCCGTTGCAGCTGCTGCTGTTGCATCTCTGAACAAGGACGTCGCCGCTGTAGCTGACGCATTGCACCGCATTGCAAGAAACGTCCCGCAACATCGAAGAAGCGGGTAGCCGTCGCAGCTGCCGCATCCGCCACATTTCTGAACAAGGATGTCGCCGCTGTAGCAGACGCATTGCACCGCAGAAGCGCCTCGCATCCACGGAGAAGCGTGCCGCCGTTGGAGCCGCTGTTGTTGCATCTCTGAACAAGGGTGTCGCCGCTGAGCTGTCGCATCGAGCAGAAGCATCTCACATCGAGGGAGAAGAGTGTCATCACCAAAGCTGCTGGTCTCGCAAGGGTGTCGCTGCTGCCGCTGATGCATCGAGTCGAGACATCTCGCAATATCAGAGAAGCGCACCACATCAAGAAGAAGACGTCATCTTTTTTTCTTTTCATCAGATCTTCAACGCATCACCGTCCTTGCTTGTCAGGGACTACTGCATCACCTTTACTGCAACACTTTCATTGCCCTGCATGTCGCATCTTAAGGTACATTGACTTAAAGTGTCACATTTTAAGATCTAAAGAGAACTAAGCCAATTCTACAATTTTAAGTAGAGTATTGTGGATTTTTGTTGTTTGTGGTCTTGTGTTAAATCTATATAAAGAATACTTATTTTTATATAAAATCTGTGTGGTGTCCATCTGTAGTGTTGTCACTGCGTTACTGTATGTGTTCACAAATGCTTTACACACTGCATCTGAGATAAGCCTGTCTGCTCGTGCCAAGCTACCAAGGGGGTGAGCAGGGGTTATTTTAGGAGTATACCCCCTTACCCTGACTAGAGGCAAGGGTCCCTATTTGTCACAAGTACCTACCTGTGCCAACTAAAGACCCCAAATCTAACACAAAACTGTTGAAAAAACACAGACAAATAAGACCTACCAAGGATTTCTGAAGCCTGCTTCCTTATGGGCTCGGTCAGTAAGTAGGCAAAAGGCAAAATCTTCCAATAAAAAGCTGCTAGTTCAATTATGTATATAACCTACTGTTGTTTGCAAGTAGGTAGTTATACTTTGTTGTGTAGTTCCTATAAAACCCACACAGGATCTGTGTGTTCGGACAGCGCACACTGTAGGATTGGTGTCCGACTGATTCAGAACTCCCTCACTGGGTATTTTGGAATTTTTTACCAGCTAGCACACAGTGCCACTATAATCTCCTCTTATCAAGGAGAGAATAGTTCTTGACAACCATCGAACATTACAACCCTAATCCCTTAGGCCCATGGAAACAATATACTACTTTTTGCTCAGTCACTCGTGCTTACTTAGCCTGTCTTCGAGAGATACACAGAATAAACAGCTGGGAGCTTTCAAGAAGGATGAATGAACAGTTGCTATTCTGGTGTAGACTAGATGAACTTTAACAACCACTAGACAGTAGCAGATATATAGGATCAGAAGTGCGATGAAAGTAAATGGATGGTAAAGCTCTACCATCTTACAGTAATCATGAATACCTACAAGTATAGAAAATAGATGATAATGAAAGGATGTGTACTCCTACGATGCCAAACTAGACGTACCTACGTGTACCTAGCACATGTGTAGAATCCCTCTAGGATAACGTCAATCCCATTACCTGAAGTGAGAGATTGTGGGGTCCTGTCTTGATCTCAGGTTGGACACCCCATAAGGGATGTTAGACCACTGCGAGCTGCAGTGTCTGCATACAGGAACCTCAGCGTCTCGCATCAGTGTGTTGGCCGGAAAGTCCTGGTCTGCACTATCTATTTTAGCAAGATGTGATATATAAATATCCATAGGTCTCACCAGGGGTCCTACGTTGCTGTATTACTGTGTCGGCATAAGGATGACGTCGGGAATGAACTTTGTACATAGATATCATGCAGGAGTTGTTAGCCCTGCTGCGCTTCCAAAAATCCTCCTGCATAATGTATGAGGTTTTTCCAAGGGAAAATTCAGCGTTCTGAATGCAGTGTGGTATCTAGGTAAAAGGTCAGTCCTTGAAAACCGTTATGCATGTAGTGTAGGGAAGAATATAGGTGAAGGGTTATGAAGTTACCTGGGCCTATATCAGGGCACCTTTATGTAATATAACACCCATTCCTCTTCCGAATGGACGACATAGTTAAATTCTCAATGTACTATTAGGTCGACTAGATACTGGTACGCTACTAGCTCCAAAACATTAGGTTTTTTTGCTAAAAAATAATTCAAAGTTCTAAAAAATCTTTAAAAAGTTTAAAAAGAAAATTGTCACTTAAGCCATTGCTCTGATGTGTCTGTAGATATAGTTCGAACTACTACAAGCATTTTATAGCCATGTATGTCATAAAAAGTGTCAATATTGGGTTTGAGTTCCAATTTGAAGTGTGTTTGAAAAAGGCTGAATTTTTCCCAGCATGCGATGAGCCAAATGTTTTGGTGTCCTGGCTGGTAGATGCAACATCGCTGTTGCCTGCCTCCACATACGATGAACCCTGGAACACCTCGCACATTACTTCAATAGAGAACAGATGATCTTCCGCACTGCCAGAAGCCTATTTTGGGGCAGCCTGGGTGTCAGTGGAAGAACCGGTATCCTTTCCAACAGGAGCCGAAACTTTCTGTGGTGGCTGTAAGAATGCTGCCAACAACAACGGGATGTGCTGGGGACACTGCAGAACATGGGCCATTATCGGGTCCATTATAGCATCAAAGTCCACATGTGCACATGATGGAAGTGCCAGACAGAGATCCAACACGCGCTCTTCTCTGCAGAACAGGCATAGGAGTACAGGTAGGGCACAGTCCAACCATACTGGTCTGACTGACAGGAACCAAGAGGTGCTTAGTTCCCATAGGAAAGGTGTGTCTAGATGTTGTACCATGGGATCACTGTATTTACGCTCCAGGAGCGCTCTTTCCATCTCTTTGATGACTGGGGCGTCCATTGCATAGCAGAAATAATTGCAATCAAGATTCCTGCTATTAGAAACAGGATCAGTGGAAGTCTTCCAAAAATGCTTCCGAACACAGAGTATATAAAGTTTGGTATAACTCCAAGGACCGTCTGAAAGGTGCTTAATAGCCCCGAACCTACGGTCTTACATTGTATCAGACATGTTAAAGATACGATTAACCATTTCTACAAAATGGAAGAGGCAGTTTGTACATATGAGTGCCTGTATCTCAGCTGAGGACCTTGCGATCGGGAGATCAAAAATCTATTGAATGGAGATTAATGGCACGGTCTTGTGTAGAACCATGGCTTTCATTCTGCTCACAGTATCAAACCCTATTAAAGAAACATTTAGTTAAGGCCATAACGCTCCTCCCTGACTGTATGTGTTGATGGAAACAATACTTGCATACAGCATGTAACCCTGCAGCTCATGGTTACCAGATATGCGGTGCCCGGAATCATCCCACAGTAACGTTGATTGTTCAGCATCAAGTACCTCCCATTCAAAAGCAGCTTGAACACTGGAGTGGTCACAGCAGCTGGGGCACCCCTCAAGTGACCGGTTAAATTAGCTACTGATCCGTAGCAGGCCCCATGCAGAATTATAACCTGATAAATGAGTGATCCACTCAAAGTGTCCTCACAGTTTTTGTAGCTCGAAAACACTTCTCTATCCCCACTAAGGCACTGAAATCTGTACGGTAATTCCCAAGATTCCTTGATGATTCCTTTCCATTTCTTCATTTCTGCCTGCCTGCTTTTGCTTAAGACAATATTGAAATTGAAAAGTAACGACCGGTAGAGTTATGTGGCCATGGATTAAGCATTCTGTGGATGGTGATTCTGCCCCTGTAATGGCTAATCTATCAAGTTTTTCAATAAACAGCATTGTACATTTTGCACCCCTTTGTGCCATCTCTATCTGTTTTTCTGTTAGTTTATATGAAGAAAACAGAGATGCATGGTTGATGAAACGCCAAGGCACATAGCCTGTGCACAAAAATTGCGGCGTCCAGCTTAACAATATATTAGAACACAATTGTGATTGCCCATGTTGTAATATGGACAAAACCTGTTCTAATATATCTATTGCAGAAGATACAATGTTGCCCAGTGAATATATCCTGGAGAGTAGTGTAGTTAAACCATTGTCAACCACGGCCAGAGCTTTCTCTAGGTTTCTACGATCTATTTCATGTAATCTCTCCGCGGCCTCTTGTTGTGATATTTTCCAGATTTCATTATAGACAGCATAAAAGAAACACTTCTGGCATGGCTTTCTAGGACCCAATAAATACAGTAGATCCACATCCTTTGTAAGTAAGGATAAGTGTTGTTTCACATGTGACAGTGTCGAGGTTCTTAGCTAATCGAGGCATAACTTCCCAACACTGTATGATGTCACTGCCCCTGGATGTTCTTTCTGGAGACACTGTGAATCTGGCCGGTAGATATTAAACCCTTTGGCTTTACCCAATAATCTTTCTTGACATCTATTGGATGTATGTGGGCTAAACTAACCATCCCTTCCAATCGGGGTCTGATCTATTGTATTGCATGATCTCATCTAAAGTAATCCCTTCTTGTGATGTTATGTTACCCTCAATGTGTGATGGTGTCGGCATCCAAGTTGTATTTAAGTCTTTGTTCTTGGCTACTCTAAGACAGGTAGTATGTTGCACAGTTTCATTCAAAAACATTATTTTCTGAGGAACAAGGCTTGCTTAAAATAGTGCTTCTGTACCCTGGGCCTGCCAGTCTCTAGTACCCCAGTGAGATTTTAAGTCTATTGTGTCTTTCCATAAGTCGAAACCTTGTACAGACAACTGGTCAAAAAGAGGAAGCAGAATAAATCTGTTTGGTGTTTGCAAACATATTTCCTTGTGCTGGTATTGGTGGAACCTTATATTAATATGAGGCTAGGTCAGATGTGTTTAATCCTGAAAAATATGGACATTTCTGTGCAAATATCTTTGAACTGCTTTTCGGCGGTGTAGGGTAATGTTCCCGTTGGTGGTAGGTAAAAACATTTCGGGGATTAGCAGATTTATGCAGAAAATGATGACCATAATGTTAATAGCAATACGTTGTTTCAAAATCCGATGTGTCTTCCAACATTTCACTATTAGAAAAGGCAGCAGATTTTTCTAAATCAGACAGCATATTATTTACAGTTTCATAATCTCAATCATCGGAAAATGTACTGGAGGTAATGATATCATTCAATGATATGTTAAATAAATTTGGAATTTTTAAAGGTTTGTTGGGACCAAATATATTGTAATCAACCTTGTCCCACACTATACCATCAGGTATAGGACCTGCTGTAATGTTCACTGATGACAAGTCTCTTTGTTAACGATGTGATGATAGGTGAGGTTTCAGACTCATTTTTTGTGCTACAGAGCTTTGTCAAAGGTAATTCCATTTATAAGCATGCTAAATACAGTTACTAAGTCTATCCAGAAAAGAAAGAAAAGTATCCCAGTAATTACCCAGAGTTCTATCCAAGGTGATAGCAGATAAGTATTTTTAAGAAAGTTCAGAAAGTCTTTAATTTGCTGGTTGAGTGTTTTTTGAGCAGGCATCGTTTCAGGTTCACTGGGATCAAATGAAAAGGTATCAAAGTCGATGAAATAGCCAGATGCAGTTCGATCATTTTTTGGGATTTCTGCCAGTCTTGTGGAATCTGTAGCTTGCTCTCCATGAGGCATGTTTTGATATTTGATATTTGATATTTATGGGCATTTGTAAAGCGCGAGCGTTCGCTCCCAAGGGAGCATCATGGCGCTGGGCAAGCTGCAGAGAAATAACTGGGAAAAGTGAAGTAAATGGAGGAGAGAACTAGATGGCAGCCAGGACAAGTCTATTGTGTCTTTCCATAAGTCGAAACCTTGTACAGACAACTGGTCAAAAAGAGGAAGCAGAATAAATCTGTTTGGTGTTTGCAAACATATTTCCTTGTGCTGGTATTGGTGGAACCTTATATTAATATGAGGCTAGGTCAGATGTGTTTAATCCTGAAAAATATGGACATTTCTGTGCAAATATCTTTGAACTGCTTTTCGGCGGTGTAGGGTAATGTTCCCGTTGGTGGTAGGTAAAAACATTTCGGGGATTAGCAGATTTATGCAGAAAATGATGACCATAAGGTTAATAGCAATACGTTGTTTCAAAATCCGATGTGTCTTCCAACATTTCACTATTAGAAAAGGCAGCAGATTTTTCTAAATCAGACAGCATATTATTTACAGTTTCATAATCTCAATCATCGGAAAATGTACTGGAGGTAATGATATCATTCAATGATATGTTAAATAAATTTGGAATTTTTAAAGGTTTGTTGGGACCAAATATATTGTAATCAACCTTGTCCCACACTATACCATCAGGTATAGGACCTGCTGTAATGTTCACTGATGACAAGTCTCTTTGTTAACGATGTGATGATAGGTGAGGTTTCAGACTCATTTTTTGTGCTACAGAGCTTTGTCAAAGGTAATTCCATTTATAAGCATGCTAAATACAGTTACTAAGTCTATCCAGAAAAGAAAGAAAAGTATCCCAGTAATTACCCAGAGTTCTATCCAAGGTGATAGCAGATAAGTATTTTTAAGAAAGTTCAGAAAGTCTTTAATTTGCTGGTTGAGTGTTTTTTGAGCAGGCATCGTTTCAGGTTCACTGGGATCAAATGAAAAGGTATCAAAGTCGATGAAATAGCCAGATGCAGTTCGATCATTTTTTGGGATTTCTGCCAGTCTTGTGGAATCTGTAGCTTGCTCTCCATGAGGCATGTTTTGATATTTGATATTTGATATTTATGGGCATTTGTAAAGCGCGAGCGTTCGCTCCCAAGGGAGCATCATGGCGCTGGGCAAGCTGCAGAGAAATAACTGGGAAAAGTGAAGTAAATGGAGGAGAGAACTAGATGGCAGCCAGGACAGAGGAGTCTGGTAATTTGTAGATCCATGTCTTGAGGAGTTTTCTGAAATTGTTCTCGTTGTCTATGACTCTAAGGTCGGCGGGTAGAGTGTTCCAGGCTTTAGCTGCCAGAACATTGAAGGATTTTCCTCCTCTAGTCTTATATTTAAATCTGGGAATTTGAACCAGGTTAGTCCCAGAGGATCTCAAGCAACGCGAAGGGTTATAGCGCTTGAAACGGTTTACAAAGTAACGGGGTCCTGTGTTTTGCATGGTTTTGTGGACTGTAAGAAGCAGTTTAAAAAGGATTCTTTTGTGCAGTGGCATCCAGTGAAGTGAATTCAGGGCTGCAGACGCAGATGACCTTCTGGGGAGTTGTAAAACCAGTCGAGCTGCAGCATGTTGTAGGCTCTGCAGCTTTCTGAGGGTGGATTTTTTCACTCCGGCCATGAGGCCATTGCAGTAGTCAAGTCGGGAAAGTAAGAGGGCTACCGCGACTGACTTTCTGGCTGCTATTGGGAGGAAGTCAAAAAATTTCCTCAGAGATTTTATTAATCCAAAGCATCGTCCGGCAGTGATCTTAACATGGTCATCAAAAGTAAGAGAAGAATCAAATTGCACGCCCAGATTTCTAGCTGATGTAACTGCACTAGGAGGGGCCTCAGATCCTGTGGGCCACCAATCTTTTGGGCAAAAAGAAGGATTCTTACCTATTGGGATGATCTCTGTCTTTGCGCTATTGCATCTAAGATGATTAGTGTTTAACCAGTCAAAGACGTCAAGGAGGCAGTTTTTGAACCGGAGCTCTGCGTCGATACGCTGTTTGTCAATGGTGACGACCAATTGAGTGTCGTCAGCGTAAGACGTAACCAGAATCCCATGTGATTCTATCACGGCTAGGAGGGGTGCCATGTAGATATTAAAAAATAAAGGGCTTAATATGGACCCCTGGGGCACTCCAGATGTAATTGGCTTTTCGCAGGATAGGTGTGGTCCTAGCGCCACAGTCTGAGACCTATTTGAAAGAAATGATAAAATCCAGGCCAGGGCTGAGTCTGTCACGCCAATCTCTCGCATTCGATTGATTAGAATAACATGCGAGATGGTGTCGAATGCTGCTGTGAGATCCAGCAGGATGAGGACAACTTGCTTGCCCTCATCCTGTAGGAATTTGATGGAATCAGCAAGTTCGATCAGGGCTGTTTCGGTGGAGTGACCGGAGCGGAAGCCCGATTGCTGGGGGTGCAAGATGTTGTGGGCTTCTGTGAAAGTTTTTAGCTCCTCATGCACTAAATGCTCCGTGACTTTGCCCAGAATAGGAAGTAAGGAAATGGGGCGCATGTTAGTCAAATCTGTAGATGATTTATTCTGTTTTTTCAACAGGGGTTTGACAGTAGCCTTCTTCCATTCGGCAGGTACAATTCCGGATTGAAGGGATTCATTAATGATTCCATTAATGTAAGGATTGACTGTGTCAATGAGATGGTGAAGAATGATTGGGGGACAGGAATCAGTGGGTGCTCCTGATTTACAGGCCCGGATTGCCTTGCTTGTTTGTTGATGTTGATATCTGTGTTTGGTCGAGTTGAAATTTGTATTTCATTTTGATTTTGACTCTGATTAAGAACTTCAGTTTCAACCAGATGGACACTAAGATAGTGGATAAATTGCCTCAAAGCTGGCCGGATCACTCTCTAGTTCACTTCCATAGATCAATACCCAAGTCGGAGGATAATAATAATCGCCGGACGACCTACAGACAGGGAAGAGAGTGGGCCATGCTAGTAAAAAATAAGATATACGTGACACCTCTGAATCAACATCTTTTTGCCCCTACAAATTCGGTTGGTGAAAATTATCACATATACTGTAGTTTTATAGCTAGTTCTCTGGATAATATAGCTCCAATTGCCTCGAATAGTACAAAAGCTCTGTTTATCATTGTTATTGATCTCTTCCATCCAGCATGCACCAGCAGTAAGGTGACTGCCTTGCAGAAAAATTGTTGGTGAGCTTTGCCCTTATAATGTCAACAATAAGGATGACTTGACTGAGAGACCTGGGGAAGGGCTTGGGAGAGCTTCTTGTCTGGAGAACTTTCAAGCCCCCTTAGAGGACCTTTTCGACACCTTAGCCCAAAGTATCACCTCGAGCTCCTCCCGGGATCCCTTCCCGCATAGAATCTGAAAAGTATCTGGGAAGAAACCTCTTCGCATGGTTGCGATTAATCTGCAAACAATCCCTGGAAGAAGGAGTGGTTCTGGAGGCTTGGAAACAGGCTGTAGTTACTCTCTTGCTTAAGAAACCCTCCCTAGACCCCTCGGTCCCGGCCAACTTCAGACCTATATCCCCTATATTCCTTCTGCCATACCCTGTTAAAATCCTCGAGAAAATAGTTAGTAAAACTTTGTCAGGCTATCTAGAGGACAATCATCTACTAGATAGAGATCTATTTTGTCTTTCGTCCAAGCCACAGTACTGAGTCTGCTCTGGTTACTGTAATGGGCAATTTACGGATGCGTGCCGACAAGGGAGATTTCTCTATTCTAGTATTACTAGACATGTCGGCCGCATTTGATACGGTGAGCCACACAGTACTGATGGAAAGATTAAAAAACATGGGGGAAAAAAGACGAGCCTTGCAGTGGCTACAATCCTATTTATCAGGGAGGCAACAGACTGTGACTATGCCACCGTTTGAGTCCAGTCACTCTCCTGTACTTCACGGGGTTCCGCAGGGGTGTGCGATAAGCCCATCCTCTTCAATATCTACCTGCGTCCTCTACTCTCTCTAATCAAGTCTCATGGAATCGACCTGGTTAACTACGCGGACGACACCCAATTGGTGTTCTCCCTGAAAGGGAAACAGGCGGTGTTTATGGACAAGTTTCAGGAGTGTATGCTCCAGACAGTAGGCTGGCTCAGGCAAAATTCTCTGCAATTCAATGGTGGAAAAACAGAGGTGATATTCTGTCCGCAAACCAGCCTACATTTACTTCCAATGCTGGAGTTTAAGCTCACACCAGAGGATGATCCCCTGGTTCCTGCCACAACAGCGTGCAACCTGGGGGTACTAGTGGACGGTAGTCTCCAAATGGAGTCCCAGGCAAATAAAACTGCTAATGTTTGCTTCTTTCTGCTACGAATGTTACGACAGATCCTCCCGCTTCTGCCGAAAGATACTCGATCGCTTGTAGTAAGAAGTGTAATCCTGCAGACTGGACTACTGCAATGCTCTGTATTTGGGAGCCCCGCAGTACATCTTACAGTGACTGCAGAGGGTCCAGTCCATGGCAGCAAAGCTGGTGCTGAATAGGAAATGAAGGGCCTCTACGACCGGAGCCTTGAGAGACCTACACTGGTTGCCTGTTAAAGAGAGACTCTGCTTCCAATCTCTTTGTATTGTTTGCAGAGCGGCCCATGACTTGGGCCCAACACCACTACAGAAAAGATTTACCTGGCATAATCTGAAAACGCAGCTCTGCTCCTCTAATGCAAACCTTGTAAGTACCACCAGGTTTAAGAAAACCAGGAAGGGGGGGCAGACCCTTTGGCGTGGCAGCAGCACGTCTTTGGAATGACCTTCCTCAGACCATCAGACAGGCCAATTCGCTGACCTGTTTCAGAAAAATTATGAAAACTTGGAGATTTCCAAGGGCGGAAAACTAGACCCTCTACTGCCAGTTTAGGTTTGCCCGCGTGCTGACTACTCTGAAGTCTAAGCGCCAGGATACCAGCAGGGTGACAGTTTTTGTGCTATATAAATGTCCAATACAATACAATACAATACAATGAGTTCCATGGCATTATTGCATAGTTCATCATTCCGTGCAGGGGACTCTTCAAATGTGATGAGTTCTGTTTGAACTTCTTGTATTTTAGCAAGAGAAGGGCATTGGCTACTCTGGAGTCAGCAAGGTCAACTATTCAGTATCGACCAAATAGTGTGGTTTGATTAAGTTGATTGAGACAAATCTTTTCTCCTTTTTTCTGGCAAGAGGCGGCAGAAGTACAGTTCTTGTTCCTTTAATGGCCAGGACAGGTACAGCCTTTCTCTTATGATGGCCCAAATGATTTTTTGTCCGCAGTTATTTCTCTGACCAGATCCCCAACTTTAAGGACCCAGACAGGTCTTGCGATAACGGACTTGACTTCCCCAGTGGCAGTCCGCTTTACCACGACATTTCTTTGTAGTGCCCTGGATTAATTTAGCTCCTGTAAAACAGCCAAGCGTTTATGGTTGTGAAAAGGCTTTTCATCCACCACTGTGCCTTCACAATCAAGATCAGGTACCCACATTCTTGTCCCAAATAAGACCTCATAAGGAGTGACACCCCCTAGAGAAATTCTTGGCATATTATTCAATGCTCATTGAATTTCATACTAATGTTTTACCCATCTCTCACCCTATCCTAATACTCTAGCTGTTAAAGACTGCTTTAGGTCCCAGTTTTTCCTTTCCAATACAGAATTTCCCTCGGGGTGGTACGGAGGGGAGTACCACAATGCTACACCCAAACCTCCCATGGCCTCCTTGTAAGCCCTAGAGCTAAACTAGATGGCAGCCAGGACAGAGGAGTCTGGTAATTTGTAGATCCATGTCGTGAGGAGTTTTCTGAAATTGTTCTCGTTGTCTATGACTCTAAGGTCGGCGGGTAGAGTGTTCCAGGCTTTAGCTGCCAGAACATTGAAGGATTTTCCTCCTCTAGTCTTATATTTAAATCTGGGAATTTGAACCAGGTTAGTCCCAGAGGATCTCAAGCAACGCGAAGGGTTATAGCGCTTGAAACGGTTTACAAAGTAACGGGGTCCTGTGTTTTGCATGGTTTTGTGGACTGTAAGAAGCAGTTTAAAAAGGATTCTTTTGTGCAGTGGCATCCAGTGAAGTGAATTCAGGGCTGCAGACGCAGATGACCTTCTGGGGAGTTGTAAAACCAGTCGAGCTGCAGCATGTTGTAGGCTCTGCAGCTTTCTGAGGGTGGATTTTTTCACTCCGGCCATGAGGCCATTGCAGTAGTCAAGTCGGGAAAGTAAGAGGGCTACCGCGACTGACTTTCTGGCTGCTATTGGGAGGAAGTCAAAAAATTTCCTCAGAGATTTTATTAATCCAAAGCATCGTCCGGCAGTGATCTTAACATGGTCATCAAAAGTAAGAGAAGAATCAAATTGCACGCCCAGATTTCTAGCTGATGTAACTGCACTAGGAGGGGCCTCAGATCCTGTGGGCCACCAATCTTTTGGGCAAAAAGAAGGATTCTTACCTATTGGGATGATCTCTGTCTTTGCGCTATTGCATCTAAGATGATTAGTGTTTAACCAGTCAAAGACGTCAAGGAGGCAGTTTTTGAACCGGAGCTCTGCGTCGATACGCTGTTTGTCAATGGTGACGACCAATTGAGTGTCGTCAGCGTAAGACGTAACCAGAATCCCATGTGATTCTATCACGGCTAGGAGGGGTGCCATGTAGATATTAAAAAATAAAGGGCTTAATATGGACCCCTGGGGCACTCCAGATGTAATTGGCTTTTCGCAGGATAGGTGTGGTCCTAGCGCCACAGTCTGAGACCTATTTGAAAGAAATGATAAAATCCAGGCCAGGGCTGAGTCTGTCACGCCAATCTCTCGCATTCGATTGATTAGAATAACATGCGAGATGGTGTCGAATGCTGCTGTGAGATCCAGCAGGATGAGGACAACTTGCTTGCCCTCATCCTGTAGGAATTTGATGGAATCAGCAAGTTCGATCAGGGCTGTTTCGGTGGAGTGACCGGAGCGGAAGCCCGATTGCTGGGGGTGCAAGATGTTGTGGGCTTCTGTGAAAGTTTTTAGCTCCTCATGCACTAAATGCTCCGTGACTTTGCCCAGAATAGGAAGTAAGGAAATGGGGCGCATGTTAGTCAAATCTGTAGATGATTTATTCTGTTTTTTCAACAGGGGTTTGACAGTAGCCTTCTTCCATTCGGCAGGTACAATTCCGGATTGAAGGGATTCATTAATGATTCCATTAATGTAAGGATTGACTGTGTCAATGAGATGGTGAAGAATGATTGGGGGACAGGAATCAGTGGGTGCTCCTGATTTACAGGCCCGGATTGCCTTGCTTGTTTGTTGATGTTGATATCTGTGTTTGGTCGAGTTGAAATTTGTATTTCATTTTGATTTTGACTCTGATTAAGAACTTCAGTTTCAACCAGATGGACACTAAGATAGTGGATAAATTGCCTCAAAGCTGGCCGGATCACTCTCTAGTTCACTTCCATAGATCAATACCCAAGTCGGAGGATAATAATAATCGCCGGACGACCTACAGACAGGGAAGAGAGTGGGCCATGCTAGTAAAAAATAAGATATACGTGACACCTCTGAATCAACATCTTTTTGCCCCTACAAATTCGGTTGGTGAAAATTATCACATATACTGTAGTTTTATAGCTAGTTCTCTGGATAATATAGCTCCAATTGCCTCGAATAGTACAAAAGCTCTGTTTATCATTGTTATTGATCTCTTCCATCCAGCATGCACCAGCAGTAAGGTGACTGCCTTGCAGAAAAATTGTTGGTGAGCTTTGCCCTTATAATGTCAACAATAAGGATGACTTGACTGAGAGACCTGGGGAAGGGCTTGGGAGAGCTTCTTGTCTGGAGAACTTTCAAGCCCCCTTAGAGGACCTTTTCGACACCTTAGCCCAAAGTATCACCTCGAGCTCCTCCCGGGATCCCTTCCCGCATAGAATCTGAAAAGTATCTGGGAAGAAACCTCTTCGCATGGTTGCGATTAATCTGCAAACAATCCCTGGAAGAAGGAGTGGTTCTGGAGGCTTGGAAACAGGCTGTAGTTACTCTCTTGCTTAAGAAACCCTCCCTAGACCCCTCGGTCCCGGCCAACTTCAGACCTATATCCCCTATATTCCTTCTGCCATACCCTGTTAAAATCCTCAAGAAAATAGTTAGTAAAACTTTGTCAGGCTATCTAGAGGACAATCATCTACTAGATAGAGATCTATTTTGTCTTTCGTCCAAGCCACAGTACTGAGTCTGCTCTGGTTACCGTAATGGGCAATTTACGGATGCGTGCCGACAAGGGAGATTTCTCTATTCTAGTATTACTAGACATGTCGGCCGCATTTGATACGGTGAGCCACACAGTACTGATGGAAAGATTAAAAAACATGGGGGAAAAAAGACGAGCCTTGCAGTGGCTACAATCCTATTTATCAGGGAGGCAACAGACTGTGACTATGCCACCGTTTGAGTCCAGTCACTCTCCTGTACTTCACGGGGTTCCGCAGGGGTGTGCGATAAGCCCATCCTCTTCAATATCTACCTGCGTCCTCTACTCTCTCTAATCAAGTCTCATGGAATCGACCTGGTTAACTACGCGGACGACACCCAATTGGTGTTCTCCCTGAAAGGGAAACAGGCGGTGTTTATGGACAAGTTTCAGGAGTGTATGCTCCAGACAGTAGGCTGGCTCAGGCAAAATTCTCTGCAATTCAATGGTGGAAAAACAGAGGTGATATTCTGTCCGCAAACCAGCCTACATTTACTTCCAATGCTGGAGTTTAAGCTCACACCAGAGGATGATCCCCTGGTTCCTGCCACAACAGCGTGCAACCTGGGGGTACTAGTGGACGGTAGTCTCCAAATGGAGTCCCAGGCAAATAAAACTGCTAATGTTTGCTTCTTTCTGCTACGAATGTTACGACAGATCCTCCCGCTTCTGCCGAAAGATACTCGATCGCTTGTAGTAAGAAGTGTAATCCTGCAGACTGGACTACTGCAATGCTCTGTATTTGGGAGCCCCGCAGTACATCTTACAGTGACTGCAGAGGGTCCAGTCCATGGCAGCAAAGCTGGTGCTGAATAGGAAATGAAGGGCCTCTACGACCGGAGCCTTGAGAGACCTACACTGGTTGCCTGTTAAAGAGAGACTCTGCTTCCAATCTCTTTGTATTGTTTGCAGAGCGGCCCATGACTTGGGCCCAACACCACTACAGAAAAGATTTACCTGGCATAATCTGAAAACGCAGCTCTGCTCCTCTAATGCAAACCTTGTAAGTACCACCAGGTTTAAGAAAACCAGGAAGGGGGGGCAGACCCTTTGGCGTGGCAGCAGCACGTCTTTGGAATGACCTTCCTCAGACCATCAGACAGGCCAATTCGCTGACCTGTTTCAGAAAAATTATGAAAACTTGGAGATTTCCAAGGGCGGAAAACTAGACCCTCTACTGCCAGTTTAGGTTTGCCCGCGTGCTGACTACTCTGAAGTCTAAGCGCCAGGATACCAGCAGGGTGACAGTTTTTGTGCTATATAAATGTCCAATACAATACAATACAATACAATGAGTTCCATGGCATTATTGCATAGTTCATCATTCCGTGCAGGGGACTCTTCAAATGTGATGAGTTCTGTTTGAACTTCTTGTATTTTAGCAAGAGAAGGGCATTGGCTACTCTGGAGTCAGCAAGGTCAACTATTCAGTATCGACCAAATAGTGTGGTTTGATTAAGTTGATTGAGACAAATCTTTTCTCCTTTTTTCTGGCAAGAGGCGGCAGAAGTACAGTTCTTGTTCCTTTAATGGCCAGGACAGGTACAGCCTTTCTCTTATGATGGCCCAAATGATTTTTTGTCCGCAGTTATTTCTCTGACCAGATCCCCAACTTTAAGGACCCAGACAGGTCTTGCGATAACGGACTTGACTTCCCCAGTGGCAGTCCGCTTTACCACGACATTTCTTTGTAGTGCCCTGGATTAATTTAGCTCCTGTAAAACAGCCAAGCGTTTATGGTTGTGAAAAGGCTTTTCATCCACCACTGTGCCTTCACAATCAAGATCAGGTACCCACATTCTTGTCCCAAATAAGACCTCATAAGGAGTGACACCCCCTAGAGAAATTCTTGGCATATTATTCAATGCTCATTGAATTTCATACTAATGTTTTACCCATCTCTCACCCTATCCTAATACTCTAGCTGTTAAAGACTGCTTTAGGTCCCAGTTTTTCCTTTCCAATACAGAATTTCCCTCGGGGTGGTACGGAGGGGAGTACCACAATGCTACACCCAAACCTCCCATGGCCTCCTTGTAAGCCCTAGAGCTAAACGTGTGCCAATTTCGTATGTTCCTATAAAGACTCGCAAATTCTTTATAACAGTTCGAGCAAAAGCTGAGCACTGGGGCCACAACCATTGGAATCTAGAGCAGGAATCCACTGCAACCATTATATACCTGTAAGCCACATCTGTTTGTAAGGGGTCACAGTGGTCCAAAGAAACACACACAAGTGATTTGTCTGATGTTAGCAATGGTATCTGCGTTGGACATATTACTCTGGAGTGTTTCATCTGCTGACAGATGTGGCATTTCAAGGCATAGTCTTTAGTCTGCTTTGTTAAACCTGGCCACCAGTAGCGTTGCTTCAGTAAGGAAACGGTTGCCGTAACTCCTGCATGTGCAGCACCTATACCCTTGTGTGCTGCTAGGAATACACCTACTCTGCGATCCATATTTGGTATTACTCTATCCACCACTCCAGGAATCTGAGCAAATGGAATGTTATTTGCATCTAACTTGTAGGAGTACTTGAGTGGAAATCGTTTTGGTAGTGCCGTTTTATTACATGTAGCAATAATTGCAACCATAATCTCACCGTCTTTTCTTGTTTTTGAATGAGTGATTGTATCTACTGAAGCTATGCATACAGCCCCCTTCGTGGCTTCATCTGCCAATGAATTCCCTTCAACGTGAACACCATCACATTCATGATTCAGGGTGTATATCATGTGAGCCCTTGGTTGTTCATTTTTCAACTCCACTACCTGTTGCCATAGCATGTTATGCTTAATTGTGCTACTTTTTGCATCTTTGAACCCATTTTGTCCCTGTGGTGCAAATATTCATTATATGACAGTACACAGTAAAAGGAATCATATATGATTAGTGTGGGGAGTTCTCAATCTGTATTCACTAGTGCCAGTAACAGTGCTTTCAATTCTGCCAACTGCTCTGTGCAGTCTTCTAGAGACCAGGGGCCAGATGTAGGAGCCAAAATACCGGTCGGTAACGGCCGATTTCGGCCGTTACCGACCGGTATTTAAGAATTGGCATGTAGGGGCCATATTTTACCGAATCGGTAAATTTACCGATTCCGTAAAATACCGAATCGGTATTTTTACCGATTCGGTAAATCCCAGATGTAGGTGGGACTCTTCTGAGTCCCAAAGGCCCTACAAATTCGGTATTTTACCACCCAATCCAATTGGGTGTTAAAATACCGAATCCAGGTGTGCATGCACATGTGTGCATGCACACCTAGCCATGTGACAGACAGACATGCCCTTAGGGCATGTCTGTGTGCCACATGGCGCACATGCCTATTTTTGGGGTGCCAGAGGGTGTCAAAGTGACACCCCCTGCACCCTTGCTGGAATCGGTATTTACCGATTCGGTAATTACCGAATCAGTATTTACCATTGATTCCTATGGGCTTCACAGCCCATAGGAATCAATAGGAAATACCGATTCGGTATTTACAGAATCGGTAAATACCGAATATTAACGATTCCGTATTTCAACATCTAGAAATACCTACATCTCCCCCCTTCATATTTACCGATTCATAAATACCGAATCGGTAAAATTCGGTATTTATGAATCGGTAAATAACATTTACCTACATCTAGCCCTAAGTGTTTGTAAAACTCAGATTAAACTTTCCGTCCTGCATGTGTTCTTTAACTAATGTAGATGCAGCACTGTATTGCGGTTTACTCCCAATTGCCGGCTGAGCAGATCCGTCAGTGTAAATTATATATTCATACTGATCTAGAGGCAATATTTAATTGGGGAAAGGATATTCTTATTCGGATTGCAGAAATGCTTGTGTTTTTAGGTTAGGGTTCTACCTGTATTCTACATCTGTTGCAGTGAGTGAATTAGCCCATTGTATCCATCTCGGATGTAATGCCTTAGTGTTAGGAATGCTAGCTTTTGTAGCAGCTTCTAGGGCCAGTACCAGGGTTAAGACTATTATTTGTTTTCCCTGAGCCAGTGCTCTTTCTCTCAATACAGCAGTCTGTACAGCTTTAAGAATCTTTTTCTATTGATGCAAAGCGCATCTCAGCATTTGTACACAAATGTCATTTGTATACTATTGGTACTGTTTCACCTTCATTATATGTTAGGTAGATTTATCCTGATTGACCCGCGACTATACAGATCACCAGGTTGCGTACCTTCACGCATGTCTGTAAATGTTTTGAACCTATCATGTCAGCTTGTAGGGAACGAAGAATATCTGTATGTTCACGTGTCCATTGTCTAACTGAAAAATAAGGTTTTATGAAATCATCGAAGGGTTTAATCCTCTCTGCGTAATCCAAAATGTATGTTCTGTCAAAGTTCAGGAATCCCAGTATTGATTGTAAACTTGTTTATGATTTTGGAGGTTGTAGAAGGGCACATTTTTCTAAAAAGTTTGCTGCTAGGCTTTTCCCTTTGCTTGAAAGCTCATATCCTAGGAAAAGGACATTGAGGTGGGCTATCTTTGATTGTTTTTAAGAAATGTGTAGCATTCAGAGGCAAATCCCAATATTATGGTATTTACTCTGTTCAAGTGTTCCTCCAAGTCATCATCCATTAGTTAAATATCAACCACGTAGGACAATGCCTCTGTTACTCTGGCTGAAAATAACCCTGGGCTGTTCTTATACCCCTGGGGGAGTCTAAAAAATTGACGATGGGAGCCTATCACTGAAAATGCCGGTAAATACCTGCTTTCAGGTGCCATATTTTGGCAAAAGAATTCATTTGAGATGTCTAGTGTTGTTTTGTATTTTTTCCTCACAATGTTATTCATTAGTGCGACACTGAGTGCATTTTGTACTGCAAATTTCTTTGTGCAAGGGTTTAATGTCTGTAATCCAATACTAGATGATATGAGTTGTCAAGTTTCATTACGGGAACCAAGGAATTATTCATTTGAGAGGTGCAAGTTTCAATCACCCCTTGATATTCAAGTTGATATAAGATCTCCATGACCTGTTTTTTTAGTTTCTTGCTTTATTTGATACTGCCTCTGTGGAGTTGAAGTATTTTTTAAAGGAGTTATGTGGTGAGTTGAATCCTCATCCCATCCAACATAGTTTTTATATAATACCAGGTCTAGGACTACTGCCAACTCCAGTGCATATGTATATTTTAGATATTTTGGAAGAGGGTCAGAAAAGGCTGGTAAAATTACTGTTTCTCCCCTAGGGCAGCCCATGACAAATGCTGGCGGCCAATCTTGTTCAGCTAATAGAATATCATAACCAAACGTCAGGTTCTCCCACCCAAAAGAGACCTCTAATTTTCCTGGGCTTGTCCCCCTCCATTTGGAGTGTTATGTCATATAATTTATGTGGGACACTTACGCTAGTATCAGGTGTTTCCACTGTGATATAATCATTCAAGTACGCTGTCACCAGAATTTCCATTAGGTTCTGGTGAGCTATTGTTACTTCTGCTGCACTGTCTAGCATCTTCAGAGCCCATTCCCTGTTCAGTAGTTGAGTCCTCAGATTTCTGGGCATGTCTAATCTTTAGACCTGCAACCTTCTTTTCGAACTGAGGTTTTGGTTTTGACTTTTTCTTCTTTTTTTTGGGAATTATAGTCTTAAGCGTGCTGCTTGTCTCTGGGTTTTGTACGCTCTTCTTGTCTGTGTGACCGTCCTCCCCTCTCAGAGTTTTTCGTTGAACCCTGAAAGGAACTAGAGGAACTTGTATCAGTAACCTGATACCTGTCAGGTTTCCTAATACTTTCCCTATTCCTAAGGTTTTACCTCCTTTCGGAGGGCTCCTGTTGAGGAGCTCTACCTCTGGATTGAGATCTGTTTTCTTTATTTTTTTGATTTTCGTTGTTGTCCCACTTCGTCTTTGAAGAAGCAGGTGCCTGCCTAAAGGTGTCTTTTTTGGGACTACCCATCAATTGAGGTTTTAATGCTTTCCCACCTAAACTGTCTCTGCCTAACTGTACATACGCAGCTTCAATTATTTTACGTAATTCATGTTCCTGTTGTAAGGGACTGAACTTCCTTAGGCGTTGACGGAATGCCACTGATGCTGCCTCCCCTTTAATATTTGCTAATAATATAGCTGATACCTTGGCAAATGACCTAGTAAGTTCAGAGCAGGCTCTGCTCCGTACTCATTTAGTATTTGTCTTAATACATCTGGTACAAGAGGTACAATCTTCTATCTGTAGTGTTATCCCCATGGGCAAGCAGATTGTAAGCATTCTGTGTTTTTCATAAGGGATGGTATTTGGGAATACTTCTTCTAGCTATGTTATTTTCTGAGCTACCCAGAATGGCATTTGTTCACATTTTGCGGTCATTTTACCCATTAAAGATTTGTGGTGTGATTTTAGTTGTCGTATTTTGAATAGGCCTGGGTGGTAAATTCCGTTCCGCTCGTGGAATTTGCTGAATTTGGGTAATTTCGCGTTCTGCGGATAATGCGAAATTGGCAAAAATTTTGCAATCCACAGCTTCGCGGAATTTTTTGCATATTCGCGTTTTCAAAATGCGTGTTCGCAAGATATTTCCCCCCGAGCACTCAAACAGCGATCGCGAACAGGAAAAAAGCATTGCGAACAAGCAATTCCGCGTGTTTGCAGAATTTCAGCGTGTTTGCGGAGATTTCTTACCTTTTCGCGAAGCTTTGCGTAGCGCGACTACGCAAATTCCACCCACCCCTAATTTTGAACTGTATTCCTGTTTGTTGAAGCCGTAGCTGACTAGACAGTAAGTATCCTCATGAGGAACTGTATCATGTTTTGGTAAAGCTTTATCAATTCTTTGCGAAGTGTAAGCAAGTCTCCTTCTGGCATTGTTTCAATGTCAGGATGCAGTGTGTAGGCCACTAATTCTGGCAATGTTGCTCCGTCTCTTCTGAGCAGACAGAGTCTTACCTTATTTCTTGTATGGGGGAGGGCACCTTTAAACCAGTATAAATGTTCCTGGTAAGTTAGTGGAATGTCAATGTCCTCATAGGGACAATCAGCCAGATTCATCAAGCCGAAATCGGCTCGCAAAGGGCCAGATTCTGAGAATCTGGCCCTTTCCGAGCGCTATTTTTGCATTTGGGATTCATCATCCCAAATGCAAAAATCGCAATTTTAGAAATCGCTAAATTGCGAATAATTGCATTTAAGGAATCTCAATTTGAGATTCCTTAAATGCAATTCATGAACCATTTTAAAATTCCGAATTCGCAATCTGGGTCCGCTATTTACCGTGAAGTCTAACTACGTGGTAAATAGCGAAAACTTAGAAAAATGCACTTCAGTGCATTTTTCCAAGTTGTATGTTACACACACACATGTCCTTTGGACATGTGTGTGCGCAACACCAGTGTACCTTACCATTCCAGGGGTGCTACAGGGTGTCCTTTGGACACCCTGGCACCCTTGAAATCGCTTCCTTATTTGCGATTCGCTAATTACTAATCGCAAATAAGGAATGACTCCCCATTCATTCCTATGGGCCTTTAGGCCCATAGGAATTAATAGGAAAGCCATTCCTTATTTGCGATTAGCAATTACCGAATCGCAAATAAGGAAGCAGTAGAAATCGCAAAAAATATTGCGATTTCTACATGCATCCCGTTTTGCGAGTCTTTAATAGCGATTCCTTAAAAATCGCTATTAAGGACTTGCAAAATGGGACTTTGATGAATCTGGGGGAATATTCTTCCGGTATTCCACTTTCTGTGTAGAAGTGAAATGTTTTTGTTTTTGTTTTTGCATTTGCAACTGGGAATGTAACCCATGAATAGAATACCTCTGTTTTATATTATTTGTGTGCCTCAATCATGCACGCTACATGTCCACCCCAGGATGTTAGACCGTGTGACCTAGTTTTATGGTAACAGCATTCCTAACATTTTCTGCAATGGGAATTGCATCTACATCTTCTTCGTCTGCTTAGAGATGCAGTTCTTGCACAACTCTATCCACGTTTCCTGTTTCTTCAGTCATTGTTTTAGAGAAAAGGAGCTTATCAAAGGAGTTAGGTGTTTTGCACAGTTTAGGAACAATGTGTCCTTAAGCTTGATTAACCAACAGCCAATAAACAGGATTTTTGCCTACTCAGCTGTGGCTGAGTTAGTGCCCACCCACACCAGATGTCTCTGAGGAATTGGGAGTAGGGCTCTCTGAGAGAAGCACGACTGAACTACTCAGATTTACTGTTAAATAAGTACCCAATGAGGGGTGTGGCTTAGCCAGCTGCAAGATGGCCGCACCTTGAGTGGGCCCTCCCAGCCAAGCCTACAATCCGCTAAAGATCCTGCAGAATCAACATTCATCGTGACCTGGAACCCTGCCATTGTTTCCTACCTGACCCTTGGTCGCAGTTTGGTCTGTTTCCCATGGCCCTATGAACTCCCTGTGCTGGGATCAGACACCACGTGTGTTCCGGAATGGGCCCTACATCCTGCCTGATTCTGCCTGTGCTGCTCGCCGGCAGCCTTCCGGGGGCTGGCCCCCTGCCCTGCACTCCACATCTGCGACTCCGCTTTGGGAGCCAGTAAGTGCAGCTGCTGTGGGTGCGCTCCGTGGCGGGGTTGGGAGTGCGTGAGTCGCACTTCCCGACCGGGCATGCTCACAGCCGGAAGCCTCGATCCTGACACCAGCGCTCGCTGCACACCATCCACCATCGGGCCTGGTAAACTTGGGCGGTGCTCTCCACGCGACTCTCCGCTGCGAACTGCTCTCCTCCCGCTGTGGCTGCCTGGCTCCCATGGGTGTTCTCCTGAGGCTGCCGAGCTGGCCATCTGCTTACCTCTGCCTCATTTGCCCAGAGGCTTGTCTGCTGCAGGGTGCGGCCCACTCGGGGCCCTACGATAGGCGGTTGTCCTGCCCTGGGCATTCCCGCCTACCTCTCTACACTGCTGCCTGCGTGCTACACCTGCCTTGCCCGGTGTCTTCCTGTTCTTCCTTCCGGGCCCCCACCAGCCTTCCTACAATTGCTGAGGCTTGCGATCGCTAATAGGGGTAAGTGCATGTGCTGCGGGGACCGCCGTGGCAGGGTTGAGGGTGCGCACGCACACCACTGGCCCATCTTTTCACGGCTTGCATTACTCCTTCTGTTTCACCCATAAGCCTGGTGGTTCTGGCCCTGTGGGAGTGAGCAGTGCGCCCTCCTTGCATCCCTGCTGTCCCGTCTCCCTCTGTCACACTCCCCTACACGATTGCCCCTAGTGGGGGTGTAGGATTCTGCTGGAAAGATACTCTTTGGACTTATTCTACCCACCTGGCTCACCTGCCTTACTGACCGGGAGACCCTGGATGGCACTCCTTTAGGTGGGCAGATGGCGGACACAATTACTGACACCTCCCCTGGGATCCTGGGAACCGCCCCCCAACACTGCCCCCGACTCCTCCGATCCTCCACCTGGGCGGCTGCTAGTTTGGACATTGTTCCTTTGCCCCCAGCCGGGCCCCCCTGTGCGCTCTTTATTTTGGGTGGCCGACATGGATAAGGCTGACCCCAAACAACCCATGCTCACATTTAACCAGCGCAGACAGACGCGCCAGGAGGGCTCGGTCGCCGACAGGGGGGACCCAACTATCCCCGCAGAGATTGCCGCCTCTCAAGAAGATGACCTCAAATCCATCATGTTAGAGATCAAATCCAGGGTCTCTGGCACTGCTACCCAGTTGGAACAGCTGTCCTCTTGCCTGGATGTGGTCAAATCTCGAGTGGATTCACACGACAATAACTTGCTCCATGTCGAGTCAAGGGTCTCCGATGTTGAGGATGCTGCCACTCAAGACCGTTGAAAATTCCTCCAAATGGATAAAGTCTTACTAATATGCACCAAGAATGACGATTTGGAGGCTCACTCCCACAGGAGCAACCTCCATGTCACGTGGGTGCCTGAGTCCACCAACATTTCGCGAATGGAAGACTTCCTGGAGCAACTGGTACTTGAACTGTTTGGTGACGTGCTCTCCCCGGTCTTTATTGTGGAAAGAGCGCACCACTCCCTCGGACCCCGTCCGGCCCCCGGATTGCCAGCCTACCTAATCATCGCCAAAATCCTAAATTTCCAGGATCGCGACACAATTCTCCGGGCGGCCAGGAAAAAAGGTGAAATCCGACATCAAGGCAACTCATTGTCATTGTACCCCGACTACACCTTGGCGGTACAGGCTGCCCGCTGCGAGTTCCTGCCTGCGAAGTGTATTCTCCAGAAACATGAGATCCTATACTCTCTTGCTCATCCAGCAAAATTACGAGTCAAGCAGGGCTCTAAGACTCTGGTCTTCCCGGATCCTAAGGACGCCCTTGTCTATGCCAAGAAATTTGATCGCACCCATCGGTCCACCCCAGCTAACTCCCAGGACTCAGGCATGGCCAATCTCAGCGACAATGACTGACAGGATTTTCTCCAGTGCCTTTGGTTGTTTATCTCTTCCTCCATGATTGCCTTCTTACCTGTCTAACATGGCCTCATTGCGCCCCTGGCCTCCCGAATGTTCGCCCCCTGCCGCATGCCTAAAGGCCTTGCACTCATGCTCCTTTTTTTTTTAGGTTCATGATGTATCCTGAAGTCTGCTTTCACATCTGGCTTGGCCAACCTGCCTTCGCCGGCAGGGGTGTACGCTGAGCAACACCATGCCTCCGCAGGATGATTCCCACTTTGGCTATTGACTGTCCCTTCCAAGTTGTGGTTCCCCGGGGTCGCTGCAGGTGGTTTCTCAACCTGTTTGGGAGGTTGAAGTGGGCAGAGGGAGGGAGGGATTTGGATGTTTGCCTCCTCCTTCTGAGGCGCTTTTGCACTTGGGATGTTCGCCTCCTCCTTCTGAGGCGCTTTTGCACTTGACTATGTTTTCTGCTGTTTTTTAGCACATCACACATTGCTGTATTTCAATCTGGTTGGGGGTTAGTGTGAGTTGGGGATGGGGGTTCATTGGGTTGCATGGCCTCTTCTTGAGTCAACGTTGTTTTTGTATTCAGATATTCTGTTGACATATTGCTTGCATCACATCACTGTTACACATATTCTCCACACAGCCACGGCGCTTCGCTTGGCGCGCTTTCCTAAGGTCGTGCTCTTGGGCACAACACCTAATGCCATCCTCCCTCCTGTGGCTGGTGCTCCCCCTGATTGCCCAGCTACCTGTCTTGGCGTGCTCTTGCCAGGTCCCTTGCACACCCTACGTTGTTGCACTCCTCATCAGTTTCTCAGTTGGTTCGCACCATCATACGCACCCACTCACGGGCACAGGTCTTATTTACCGCACTTCGTTCTACTATTTCCCATGCTACAATGGCATGCCAGACACATCTACTCTGATATGCAGGGGACTCCCTTGGCAAACTACTCAGGTAATCACTGACCCCAATGGGCAGTATGTTATCCTACATGGCTCTCTGCAGGCCCAACCTTTCATGATTGCTGCAATATATGGCCCTAATATTGATGACCCTGATTTTTTTGCGCAAATCTGGCATCACATATCAATCCTAGACCCTGTCGCGCTCCTCTGGGGGGGACTTCAATGTGACACTTTCCACAGTCTTGGACCGCTCTGGCCCCTGTGCCTCCCACCCACACTCTGTGGCACTCCTTACCTCCATTCTCGCTGAAAACTCCCTGTACGATGCTTGGCACCACATGCGACCTGATGTCCTCAAGGGCACTTGCGTCACTGGAACCCATGGTTGTTGGTCACGTCTAGATATCTGGATCACCTCTCCGGACATCCTCTCCTGGCTTACCTCTGTCGATCATATGGCCCACGCTCTCTTGGATCACTCGCCTGTACAGCTTAGTCTCTATCTACATCTATCCCCTCGGCGTGCCTTTTTTTTTTTTTATTCCGTAATTTTTTTTATTGTAGAAAAAATATATATATACATGGATCATTACATATACATGGGTGGAAAATGAAAGAAGAAGAGGAAAGAGAAAGAAAAAGAGAAGAGAAAGCGGGGGGTGGCTGATTCAAAGTCCAGCTTTCCAGTCTTATTGTGGTAAGTCCGATTTTCAGTCTTGGCGGTAAGATGGTTAGACCTCCATCCCCATGTAGCGTTGGTTGTCCTTCTTGGTCATGTGCCCCGGCCGCCCGCTGGAGAGATAGAGAGAGGAGAGAGGGAAGAGGAGCAGTGTGCGTTCCTGGAGTGTGCACTATCTGGGGGTCTACTGCTTGGCTGTTGCTGGTCGGTGACTGACCCTTCTGCCTATGGTGGTTTGTGCGACGCGAGGTAGTTGACCAGGGCCTCCCACATACCTGACTGCCTGTGTATTTTTGGTGAGTATTTCGCTGTGATTGAGTCCGCCCCCCTCAGGAAAGTGACCCAGTTGAGCCATGCCTTAGGCGTGGCTTTCCCTGTGTCCTTCCAGTTGTGCAAGACCGTTTTGACCGCTGCTGTCAGCAGGAGGTCGATGACGTCCCGAATTTCCTTGGCTTCTACTGTGGGGGATGCGAAACCTAGTGCTAGGCTGTGGAAGTCAAGCTGCAGGTTGGTCCCTGTGATCTCATTTATTAGTGATTCTATTGTGTTCCAGAAAACTCTGACTTTTGAGCATTGGAAGAGTAGGTGTGCGAGGTCTCCCTTTTCTTTGTTGCAATTCCAGCAGGAATCGCTGTCGCGGATACCCATGGATGCCAATCGGGCAGGGGTCCAGTATGCCTTATGCATGAGCCAGAATTTGGTCTGGTTTAAAGTAGCGGTGACCTTTTTCCTGGATGTTGATCTCCACATCTCTACCCTCTCCTTCTCGCTCAGCGCGCTCCCTCTTAGTGTCTCCCAGTAGCTGTTTACCTTGTCGTTAAGTTTGGTGGACTTAGGGCATAGTGCTTTGTATAGGTGTGCGACCTGGTGCCCCAGTTTGTTGAGGTTGGTTGCGTATTGTATGATCGACGGTGTTAGTCCATTCAGGTTTGGCTTCCTTATTGCTACCTTAATCTTCAGGAAGTTGTACAGTTCTACGCTCTCTAGGTCGTGTTCCTCCTTGAGTGTGTCACAGGTAATGTTTGTGCCCTGTTTCAGTAGGTCTCTGGCTGTTGTGATGCCATGCTTGTACCATGAGTGCATGTTTAGAGTCTTGTCCCTGTATTTTATCGTGGGGTTGTGCCATATTGATTCTAGCTGAGTTCTCTTTATGCTTGTTCCCATTAGTTTGTCAATACTTAGTAGCGCTGTCTTTGTGCTGTTTAGGATGGGGTTTTCTTTGATTGCTGGGTGTCGTGTGGCTGTTAGTAGGGCGATTGGTTCCATCCCTTTCAGCAGGCTACGCTCCAGTGTTAGCCACGCTGGGGTGTATTCCGCATACGGGGTAAGCCAGTGTAGACCCTGTCTTGCTATGCACGCTTTTTGGAAAGTTCTGAAGTTCGTTATATTCAGGCCTCCTAAGTCCTTAGACAGTCTGAGCTTTTTTAGGCTTATTCTGGGCTTCTTCCCCCTCCACAGGAAGGTATTCAGCATTTTGTCTAGCCTCTTGTGGAAGTCTTCTGTGTTTATCAATGGTAGCATGTTCAGCATGTAGTTCACCATCGGTGTGAGCATCATTTTGATCGTCTCCACCCTACCCCACCACGTGGTGAATTTGGGAGACCAACCCTCCACTCTTTCCTTTATTTTGCTTAGTATGGCTTGTTCATTGTGTTCCAGTGTGGACCTAAGGTCTCTCTCGAAAAGGAGGCCGAGGTATTTGATGGGTTTCTCCTGCCACGTCAGGCCGGACAAGCCTAGGACCATCTTGGTGGTATGAACGTTTAGAGGCTTGCACTCGGATTTGTCCCTATTTAGTTTGTACCCCGAGACCTGGGCGTATTGTTCTATCGTTCCCATCAGTGCCTTGATCGATTTTTCTGGGTCTTCAGTGATTATTAGCACATCGTCTACGTACGCCGCTAGCTTGAAAGTTTCTCCTTTTACCGGTATCCCTGTTATGTCTGTGTTGCCTCTGATCATGTTTAGGAGAGGTTCTATCGCTAGCAGGAACAGGGCTGGTGAGAGTGGGCACCCTTGTCTGGTCCCCCGGCTAAGATGGAGTAGGTGTGACGCCCCCCGTTAACTACCACTCGTGCTTTGGGGTCATTATAGAGGGCCAGCACCATCTTCCTATAGTTGGGTCCGAAGCCGAATTTCAGCATACATTGGTCTAGGAAGGGCCAGGACACTCTGTCGAAGGCTTTCTCGGCGTCTAGGGCTATCATGACCGCTGCATTACTGCTTTTGGAGGAATGATTTACTATGTGGCATAGTAGTCTTGTGTTGTCATGAGACATTCTGTTCCGCAGGTAGCCTACCTGTGAGCAATGTATGAGCTTCGGTAGGAGGGCATTGAGCCTGGTTGCTAGTATCTTTGTGTAGATTTTGCAGTCTACGTTGATAAGTGAGATTGGTCTGAAATTCTTTGCTTCGATTGTGTCTTTGCCTTCCTTCGGTATTACTATTATGTTGGCTTCCGCCATGGTGGGTGTCATGCGTCCTTGCTGGACACACTTTGTGAAGACCTCCTTCATTGTGGGTCTGAGGATCTGTAGGTACTGTTTGTAGAAGCCTGCCGTGAATCCGTCTGGTCCTGGTGCTTTGTTTTCTTTAAGACTCGCTGTGGCTTTCCCTATTTCGTCTTCTGTTATGTCTAGGTCAAGGACTTCTCGTTCCCTGTCAGATAGCGTTGGTGTGGAGATGCGTGCTAGGAGTTCCTTTCCACCATCCTCTCGTAGGGTTTCATCCCTTGTGTAGAGCTCCTCATAGAAGTCTTTGAAGACCTCCAGGATCTCCTTATTTGCAGTCTGGGATTTTCCGTTCCTGTCTTTGATGGCCTCTATCGAATGCTGTTTCTGTTTCCCCTTGAGGTAGGATGCTAGATTTTTCTCTGCTTTGTTTGCTGAGCACAGGTTGATAGCTTTGTATTTGTTTATCCAGGTTCCTGCCCTCTCACTCAGGATTTTGTTTAGTTCGTATTTACGTTTAGTTAGGTTTGTGAGGGTATTCCTATCTTCCAGGTTAGCTATGTGTCCGTTCTCTAGGTTTTTGATTTCTTCCTCCAATTCGGCAATTTTTTTGTTCCTTTCTTTGTTAATCCTCCCTTTAATGGCCATGACTGTCCCTCTTATGGTAGCCTTTAAGGCATCCCATAGAAGGTCTCTGTCTATCTCGGGGGTGTCGTTATTCGATAGATACTCTTTAATTGCTGTCTCGATCTCTGCGCTATTTGAGGTGTCTGTAAGCAGGTCATCATCGAACCGCCATCTGCGAGTTGGTTCCTCATTGTGTTTCCCTGATAGCGTTAGGCTGATGTGTGAATGATCTGAGATGCCCCGGGGTCCTATTTCCGTGTGGTCTGTGAGGTGTGTGTGTGTGTCTGATATGAGGATGTGGTCTATTCTGCTGTAGGAGTTGTGTGGATTCAAGTAGAAAGTGTATTCTCTGGCATCTGGATTTTGGAGGGGCCATGGGTCCTTAAGGTTAAGTTTGGAGCAGAGGTTTTTCAGGATGTTGCCCTTGTGTGTCGTGTGGCTTTGTCTGTGCGGGTGCTTATCAATGGCTGGGTCTAGGACCTGGTTCATGTCTCCTGCAACCACCAGGAGCTCTCCCAGTGGCAGGGTGTGTAGTTGCGTCTCTACTCAATCCCAGAAGGCCTTGTCATCGCTATTAGGGCCATATACATTGGCCACGTGTATCATTTCCCCGGCTCTTCTTAGGCTGGTTACTAGTAGCCTGCCCTCTGTGTCTGTCTGCGTGTTTACCAGAGTTAGCTTTGATTTTTTGCTTGTGAAAGTCACCACCCCGTTCTTTTTGTTCTGTGCTGCGGACCCCCATACTTCGCCTATACATCTGGTCTTGAGGCGCGCTATGTCCTCTGATTCTAATCTTGTCTCCTGCAGAACATAGATGTCGGCCTTCAGTTTCCTCAGGTGCTCTAGTACATTCTCCTTTTCACCGGGCTATTGAGACCTTTAACGTTTAGGGACACTATCTTGATGTCAGATGATAGGTCAGTGTTGTTGTTTTGCATCATTTGTGGATTCGTGCATTTGGCGATCTGTGTGGTCTTGCGATCTGTGGGGCCCTGTGATTCCCCCTCCCTAGTCCTTGGCTAGCTAGTGCGTTATTGTGCTTATACCTGTGCTTGCTGCTCCTCGTTGAAGGTGTGGAAAGTTGAAAGATAGAGTAGTAGAGAAGATAGAAAAGAATGATCCCATGTGTGTGCTCCCCGACCCCTTCTGCCCTCCCTGAGCCCCCCTCCCTCCCTCCCCTTCCCCCCTTACTTGCTGAGTGGGAGTGCGACGACAAAGTTCCTTTGCTCCGCATCCTCCCTGAGGTAGAGTTTGTGCGTTGTCTGTGGTATAGTTCTGAGGTAGTTTCTTCCGGACCTGTCCTTCTCCTTGTGGCAAATAAATAGGGTTAGGACTCTGCTGTGCTGCTTCCATTGTCTGTATGGCTGATTGTCGCTCGTTAGAGTCTGCTCGCCTGAGGTAGCCTTGTTGCGCTGTAGTTCCGGGTTGTTTCTCACTCCGATTGGGCGGACCCATCTGGCGAGGCGCTTCTCTTGGCTGCGCCTGGGGGTTTTGTGTCCATCTCTTCTGTCGGTGGTTTTTGCATGTATCGTCTCAGGTCTTCAGGGTTCTCGAATGTCATTGTTCTCATCTTGTCTGTGATCCTGAAGCGGGCTGGGCCCGCGAAACTGAAGCTGATGCCTCTTTTGCGTAGGGCATCCCTGAGAGCGAAGAAACCCTTCCGGGTCTCGACCGTTGGCTTCGAGTAGTCCTGGGTTAGTACGATCTTGCTGCTCGCCCATGTGAGATTTTGGTACTTCCTGGCGAATGCGAAGATGGCATCGGTGTGGGTTGTTCGCAGTGGGTTGCATATTATAGGTCTCGGCCCCCTTCCTGTTGTCAGTTTCCCTGCCGGCACTCTATATGCCTTTTGTACTTTGAACCTTCTGTCGAAATTGATGCCTGTGAGCTCAGGGATCATGTCCTCAAGCATTTTTGCGCATGAGCCTGCTTTGTCTTCTGTTTCTTCCGGCACTCCTAGTATCCTCACGTTACCTCTTCTGGCTCTGTTGTCCTGTTCCGCTAGCTGTTTTGTATGGCTTTCGTGGCTTTTTGGCACTCTGCTATTATTTTGGAGTTTTCCACAGTTACATCCTCCACGGAGCTTATTCGTCCCTCTGCTGCTTCCATTCTGATATTGGTGCTGTGCAGGTCGGCTTTGATTGCCGCGAGTTCTAGTTGCATGTTGTCTATCTTAAGTTTTGTTTCCTTAGCCACTGCGTTCCCTTCATTGATCTTCCTTAGGATAGTTTCAGCGGGGAGTCAGGGGTCTCTTTTTTTGCTTTTTTCGGGTCACCTGCTGTTTTGCCATCATTGTTTGCCATTGTCCTGATGCCCCTTCTTGATAGGATGCTGCCCAGGCGCCCTTCTTTTTGAGCGGCGATCGGGCCACAGGTTGGGTTTGTGGCTTGGGCTGTTGCGTAGGTTCTGTACCTGCTCGGTTCTCTTATGTGCCTTGTTCTGGTCTTAGCTTTTGGTCCTGCCAACGTGTGCTTTGTCTCGTTCGCAGCCTCAACCGGCTGTTTTTTACTGGGTCGCTGGTGAGTTTGTTGTCTGTCTAGGAGGTGCCAGTTGAGGCTCTGTTTGGGTCTTGGCTCCCCGGCTCTTGATCCGTTGTTCCGGTGTCGGATGTGGCGGTTCGATGGTTCCCCCTGCTTTTGGGCTTTGTATGCGGGTATTCTTAGGGCACAGCTTGCGAGTCAGCCTAGAACCCTTGCGCGCGTTTCCCGCTCTGAGCTTCCACAAGTCTTTCCCAGCAGGTGCGCTTTCCAGCTCGTTTCCCAAGAGCGTGCGTGTCTCTCTTTCCCGCTACTTGTTTGTCTCCTCCACGCGGCTGCCTGGGGCTACTTAGTGGGACCATGCTGCGGTCTTCCTGCGTTTCCTCACCTTCGCCTTCCCCTGTTGCGTCGTGTGGGGCTGCACTGTCGCGATGGTTGCGTTGCTTGCTGCCCCTCGGGCGTTCTCCACTTCCGGTGTTTCTGCTTGTTGTTTACTGTTTCTCGCTTCCAGTAATGGCGGCGCCTATGTGTGGAGTTGCTTTCGATTTTGCCAGCGCCTGTTTCTGAAAGTGCCCTTCGCCGCGAGAGGCACCGGGGCTTCGGGGCTTCCCCGCTGCCTGGCGTCTCCCCCTGCAGGTCTCCCGGCAACTCCTTCACCTCTCCCCGCCTTGATCACCCTCCTTTCTCCGTGCGTCCCCCTCCTCCGTGCCTCTCTCCTTCCGCTCTGATTGCCCGGTGCGTTTGGGGGGGGCGGGGGAGTAGTGGGTGGTTCCGCTCTGGGGGTAAGGGGTGGTTCCGCTCTGGTCGACCTTGCGTGGCTGCGCTGTTGAGCGTGGCGGTGGTGCAGAGAGTTGTCCCTCGGGCGTTTACCACTTCCGGTGTTCTCGGCGCCTGTTGTTTACTGTTCCAGGCTTACGGTAATGGCGGCGCCCATGTGTAGGGTTCGCTTTCGATTTCACCAGCGCCTGTTTTTCGAGAGTGCCCTGAGCTGCGAGAGACACCGGGACTTCGGGGCTTCCCCGCTGCCTAGCATCTCTCCCTGCGGACCTCTCGGCGACTCCTCCGCTTCTCCGCCCGCCTCGATCACCTTCCTTCCTCCGTATGCCCCCCTCCACCTTGCCTCTCTGCTTCCGCTTTGATTGACCGGTGCGTTTGAGGGGGGCCGGGGGTGGTGGGTGATGGTGCTTGGCTCACCTCCACTTCGTGTCTTTTTGTCTCGCTCGGCTCGGTGTCTGCGGTGGGCTACCTTCTTTTACTCACTGGGCGCCATTTTGTCTGTCCTCCGTTTTTGGGTCTCAGGGGTTCCGTGGTCCGATATTGCTGATCGCGCTGTTCCTGTCATGCGATCCTTCGTTCCGATTGTAGCCTCTCTCTTCCCATGCTCCAAACTTGCTCTCTTGCTTAGAACAAACTTGTTTGGCTGCTCATTATGGCCTTAGTTAACCTCAAGGGTGCGGAGCGAGTGGACTCAGACGACCGTCCACATTGCCGTCCAAGCCACGCCCCGCCCCCTCGGCGTGCCTTTACCTGGCGGCTTCCCATGAATGCGCTATGAGATTCTGTCTTCTGTGACGAGGTCCAGGACACAATCACTAATTCTTTTGAGCAAAACGAGTGTTATGTGGATTCTCCCTCCACACTTTGGGAGGGATTCAAGGTCGTTATCCAGTCCAGAGTCGTACGCTCTCTTGATAAACTGGAAATTAACTCTTTGGACTCCACCCATGCTCTTCACCCCAGCTCCGATACACTCACTCGCCTTCATGAGAATCACACAGAATGTGCTGAGAAGGCCAACAGAGAGCTCTCATTCCTTGGCATGGAGGCCTGGGCACAACGCTTTATTGGGAGGGGATCAGCCCAATAAAACCCTGGCCAATCTTCTCCATCTACCTCATGCCGCATCCTATAACACAGCGCTTCAGGATGGTGGCCCTACTGGGACTACCTCCCCTGAAGAAATCAAGGCACGATTTGCGGAGTACTACACACATTTATATACTGTGGGTTCCACCCCCATGCACGAGGTCTTTAACCAGTATTTTGATACCCTTGAGCTCTTATGGCTTGATAACTATCCACGCGAATTCCTGGACGAGCCCTTCTCTAAAGATGAAATACTTGCAGCCATCAATGGTATGCCTGGAGACACGGCCCCTGGTTTGGACGGTTTGCCTCTTTCTTTCTACAAGACCTTCACCCTGCTTTTGGTGCTACACCTGGCTTCCATATGTAATGAATCTTTCGAGAGCAGTCTTCTCCCACCGTTGCTCCACAAGGCTATGTTAACTCTTCTTCTCAAGCCGGACAAGCCCCCCCAAATGCCGTGATTCCTACTGTCCCTGTCCCTCATTATTACAGACAATACAGACAATAAAATCTTCGCCAAGCTGCTCGCCTCGCGCCTCCTTCTTCCCATGCCGCTCATTGCTCGGCCTGATCAGTCCGGCTTCATTCCTGGACTCCCTACTTCACACAATCTTCAGGCCATCTTTTCCGTCCTCCATCAGATTTCCGGCTCTCCCTGCAGTGGCCGCCCTCCTTGACGCCACTAAGGCCTTTGATACCCTAGAGTGGCCCTTTCTTTTCTTTCTCCTTCCACGTCTCAGCTTCAGCCCAGTCTTTATATGCAAAATCTTACTCCTATACACTCTTCCCACCGCCCGTCTTCAGACTGATGGACAAATATCCGATCCTAGCCCTATAGGGTGCGGTACCCGCCAGCCCATGCTCTTCGCCATCGCAATGGAGCCACTCACGGCCAGACTCCGACAACACCACAATCAGTGGAGCACTGGCTTTGCAGCCCATGCCCTCTTGGTCTCCATATATGCAGACAATATTACTTTATATATCCGCCACCCCCAAGAAAATCTCAGTCCTCTGGTGCACGAGATCATACAATTCAGAGGATATTCTGGAATTCAGGTGAACTGGAGTACGTCAGTCCTCTTTCCTCTCACTGACATCACTACTCCCTTTACTCCAGACTACCCCTTCATTTGGGCGTCTGGTCCCACTTGCTATTTGGGTCTCTGGCTTAGCAGGGATGTGGATGAACTTTGGAGGGCTAACTTCGGTCGCTTGAGTCCAAGATTCCCCAATGGAACCAGGTGCCCCCATCGTTGGCCGATCGCATAGCCATTGCCAAGATGGTGGTCCTCCTGAAGGATCTGCTCGTTGATTGTCTCTCCAATTTGGGCTGGTATAACACTCTCACCCTCCCAATGTCGTGCGGTGGCCTGAGCACCCTTAACTTTAAGCTCTAATCATTCTGTGCTCAGGCCAGTTTTTTGCATTTCTGGATTCATCCCACCTCTTTCCAGCTGCATGTGGCAGTTGAGGCGGACCTAGCTGCACTGTGGTCGCTCGGCACCACCCTGTTTGCCCCAATCATACTCACATGCACCGAAATAGACACAGTCGAGACCTTGTGCTAGGCTTTGTATGAACTACGCCATTTGTCCGGTGCTCTGATGCTTTCTGCAAATACAATGCTGACCGTTCGGCATCCGGCTTTCCCCCCTCTCCAGCCCTCCGGCATGGCTAAACATGCCACCCGCCTGGGAATGGCTACATTGGTAGATCTCTACCTGGGGAACACATTCTATTCTCTTGCTGACGATTCCGGTCCCATGGATACTTTACTTTTTTTATCAGCTACAGGCTATCTGCAGGGAGCTGCATCCTGTGTTCCCCCAGCCTCCTCCCTCGATGACCACTCTTAATTTCCAGTATTCGTCTCCCTCTCCTCAGAAGTTGGATACCAAACTCTATACCCTCACGCTGGCGGCCACATCCATCTCCACTGACCACGCTAGTGTGGCATGAGGTGAGGACCTTGGTGTTGATATCTCCCAAGTCGATTGGCTTTATTGTTGCAACCAGATGAAACCCTGGTCCCCGAATTATCGCCTGCATCTCATACATTTTAAATAGTTGCATAGGCTTTATCGCACTCCCGTTCAGCTACATAATTTGGGACTCATCCCCAGTGATAGCTGCTAGCGCTGTTCTGCTCCCGCGGCGGACTTTTCTCCTCTTGCCTGGTTATGCCCAAAGGTCTCCAAATATTGGCGAGCGGTCTGGACCGCAATCTCTGAGATCACCTCCTCACCGGTTCAGCTTGACCCAACGCTCTGCCTCCTAGGCTTTGTTAAATATTGCCCAGACATCTCCCGCTGTTTGATTGCCATGCGGCTTTTCCTCACGCGGCGAAGGGTATTCATGTGCTGGGGCCGCAAATCTGCACCTAAGTTCGCTCAATGGCTCGAGGATGCATAGCGATGCCAGACCCTATTATCTGAATTTTGGGACCTAATGCCAGCAAGGTCTCGCCCACTCGACATATGGGGGCCTCCTAGTGACATACTTCAGGCTCATTTTCCCCAAAGCCAGACTGCCTCTCCCGGGCTCCCCACCAGCACTCTGCTTGCGGCAGTCACCGCTGAAGGACAGTAGCTGCCCTTTACCCTGTCCCTATCCCTTCCGGTCAGGCCTGCTCCTTCTCCTGTAGTTTGTAGGATTTATATCCTCTATTGCTCACTGTCCAGATGTGCCTGCATAATGTCTGTCTAAGCTTTTGCTCTCTTCTGGTCTGTACTAATGGCCCTCCTTTATATCCTCAATTGCATTTATGTATACGTTGCTCTGATTTGACGCAAGATTGTAACGCGTCTATGCAATTCTGTCAATAAAGATTTTTGAACATTTTAAAAATAAATAAATAATTAAGTACCCAACGAACGTTTGGCGCTATGTTGTGTAGTTCTTATAAACCCTATAGAGGATTTGTGTGTTCGGACAGCATACACTGTTGGATTAGTGTCAGAATGATTCTGAACACCCCCAACGGGTATGTTGGCATTTGTACCAGCTAGCTTACAGTGCCACTATAATTTCCTCTTACCAAGGAGAGAATAGCTCTTGGCAACCATGGAACATTACAACCCTGACCCCTCTGGACCATTGAAACAATATACTACTTTTTGCTCAGTCACTCAGTCTTACTTAGTCTGTCTTAGAGAGATACACAGAATACCCTCCTGGTAGGTCGCTCCCCCTCCACGCAGCTCCGCCTGTGTGCTCCTGCTGCCGCTGGCGAGTACCAGCTGGTAAGTGTGCTCTACCCCCGTTTCTGTGTCCCGCTTCTGCCCTCTGTGCCACTGTTTTTCCCCCTCTGTGTGCCCCGTTTTTGCTCTCTGTGCCACTTGTTTTTTCCCTCTGTTGTGCCCCTTTTTTCCCTCTGTGCCACTGTTTTTCCCCCCTCTGTGTGCCCGGTTTTTGCTTCTGTGCCACTCGTTTTTCCCCTCTGTTGTGCCCCATTTTGCCCGCTGTTCCACTGTCTTCCCCCTCCTTTGTGCTCCGTTTTTGCTCTCTGTGCTACTCGTTTTTCCCCTCTCTGTGCCCCATTTTTGCTTCTGTGCCACTCGTTTTTCCCCTCTGTTGTGCCCCGTTTTGCTCTCTGTGCCACTGTTTTCCCCCTCTTTGCGCGCCATTCTGCTTTCTGTTCCACTCTCCCCACTCGCTGTTCCCGCCTCCCAGCTGCTCCTCCCTCCCACTTCCCCTTATATGCCGGACTCTGTGCGGTCGCGCCGCTGGAGTGCCAAAGGCGTGCCTAAGGCAAGCCCGTCTGCGCCCATCCGCGACTGGACCACGCCAGGTGCCAGAACCCCTGGACCCCGCGAAGGCCACAACACCAGACTCTGCTATGACGCCAGCACCCTCAAAGCACTCAACGCCGGCCGAAACCACACCTGTTTCCAGGCCGCCCCGAACCGGACCCACGGACCCTTGTCCTGCCGCACCTGCAGCTTCACCAACGACAGAGCCACCAAACCTCCAAGGACTGGACACAACCACCTCCGCTGCATACTCCTCAACCCCCACTCCGCACGCAAACACGCTGCCGAGCTCTGGGATCTGCTCGACACCTCCGCCACAGACGTGGCCTTACTAAACGAGACTTGGTGGAACGACTCCTTGGCCTCGACATCGCCATAGCTACACGATCACCCGCAGGAATCACGCCAACGGAATCGGAGGAGGAATAGCCATCGTCCACAACTCCACCCTCAAGGTTGCCACCCACGCAGACGACACCCTCAACACCGCCGAACACCTGCACTTCCGGATCCACACCGACCCCAACACCATCCTTGGAGGAACACTTGTCTACAGTACCCCCGGACCCCGGGCTCAGTTCAGCGACTCCATCGCCGACCTTGCCAGCACCCACGCACTCACCTCCACGGACTACATCCTCCTCGGGGACCTGAACTTCCACGTCGAGACAACGATGATGCCAACTCCGCCATGCTGATCGACAACCTCGCCAACCTCGGCCTCAGACAACTCGTCACTGCAGCCACCCATGCCGCCGGCCACATGCTGGACCCCATCTTCTCCACAAGCACCCACGTTGCTTCGACTGCACCACCATACTCCACTGGACTGACCAAGGCTGCATCCATTTCCCCTCCAAGAAACCAACCATGCATCACCTCACCCAACAGCTGCCTCGCCGCTGCTGGAGCAAACTCACTGAAGACCAGCTGATCACCACCCTCGCCCAGAACCCACCCACCGACCCCAACAACCCAGACGCCTCAGCCCGCAACCTCAGACAGTGGATCGACGACTGCGCCAACACCCTCGCCCCACTCAAGAAACCCTCCAACAGCCACACCAGCAAGAGAGCCACCTGGTTCACGGCCGAGCTCCAGACTCCAAACGTGCATGCCAGAAACTGGAGAAGAAATGGCTTCACGAACGCAAACCGGACAACCACGCAGCCCACAGACATCACCACCTCATCAGATCAGCAAGAGGTTGTCCTTCAAAGACCGCCTGGATAACAACGCACATGACAGCAAAGAGATCTTCAGCATCGTAAAAGAACTCTCCAACCCCAACGCCAATGCCAACAACATCCCGCCCTCACAAGAACTGTCCGACTCACTGGCCATCTTCTTCCACCGCAAGATTGCTGACATCCACGACAGCTTCAACACCACGACCGCCCCGACTACGCTAGACTCCATCTCCCCTGCGAACACCATCAGCGCCAACTGCCCGACCTCCTGGTCAAACGTCAACGACGACAAGACACGCAAGGTCATGAACTCCATCCACTCAGGATCTCCATCAGACCCGTGCCCACACCATGTTTTCAACAAAGCAGACGCAGCCATCGCACCCCAACTACGGAAGGTCATCAACATCTCCTTCAAAACAGCAACATTCCCGGAAAGCTGGAAGCACGCCGAAATCAACGCCCTCCTCAAGAATCCGAAGGCAGACCCCAAGGACCTCATGAACTTCCGGCCCATCTCCCTGCTCCCGTTCCCGGCGAAGGTCATCGAGAAAATCGTCAACATGCAATTGGCCCGCCACCTCGAAGACAGCAACATATTGGACTCGTCCCAGTCCGATTCAGACAAAACCACAGCACCGAGACAACACTCATCGCCGCCACAGACGACATCAGGTGCCAACTAGACAACAGCGAAACATCAGCCCTCATCCTCCTTGACCTGTCAGCCGCCTTCGACACGGTCTGCCATTGCACTCTAAACACACACCTCCAAGAAGCTGGAATCCAAGAGAAGGCCCTTGACTGGACCACGTCCTTCCTCTCCGGCAGAACCCAGAGCGTCCACCTCCCACCCCTCTGATCCGAAGCCACCGACATAATCTGCGGCATCCTCCAGGGCTCATCCCTCAGCCCGATGCTGATCAATGTCTACATGGTCCCCTCGCACATGTGGCCCGCCATCACAACCTCAACATCATCTCCTATGCCGACGACACCCAGCTCATCCTCTCCCTCACCAAGGACCCACACACTGCCAAAATAAACCTTCACAAGGGATTGAAGGCCGTCGCTGACTGGATAAGGAGCAGTCATCTGAAACTGAATTCGGACAAGACGGAGGTCCTCATCCTCGGACCTACCCCCTCAGCCTGGGACGACTCCTGGTGGCCGACCACACTGGGAACAGCACCGACATCCACCGACCATGCATGCAACCTAGGATTCATCCTCGACTCTTCACTCTCCATGTCTAAGCAGGTCAACGCCATCTCCTACTCCTGCTACAACACCCTCCGCACGCTCCGCAGGATCTACAAGTGGATCCCAACCGAAACAAGAACGGTGACATAGGCGCTCGTCAGCAGCAGACTGGACTACGGCAACGCACTTTACGCAGGAATCCCAGCCAAACACCTACGATGACTACAACGCATCCAAAACGCCTCCGCCCGACTGATCGTCAACGTCCCCCGCCGCAGCCACATCACCCCTCACCTGAGAGACCTACACTGGCTCCCTGTCGACAAGAGGATCACCTTCAAGCTCCTCACCCACGCACAAAAGCACTCCACAACGCCGGACCAGCCTACCTGAACAGCAGACTCAGCTTCTACACCCCCACCTGCCAGCTCCGCTCAGCCAGACTCGCCCTCGCAACTGTCCCCCGCATCCAACGAACTTCCTTCGGCGGCAGATCCTTCTCCTACTTTGCCGCCAAGACCCTCCCTACCCACCTACGGCAGACCCATGACCTACTTGCATTCAGAAGACTCCTCAAGACCTGGCTCTTCGAGCAGTAGCGGCACCCCCTCCCCTCAGCGCCTTGAGACCTTCACGGGTAAGTAGAGCGCTTTACAAGTACTCTGATTGATTGATTGATTGATAAACAGGCTGGGCACTTTTAATAAGTATTTATTGAACAGTTGTTACTCTGGTTTAGAATAGATGAGCTGCAAAAACTGCTAGACAGTAGCAGATATAGAGGATCTGAAGCACTATGAAAGTAAATAGATGGTAAAGCTCTACCTTCTTAAAGTAATCATGAATACATACATTTTAGATTTGGGGGTTTCTAGTTGGCACAGGTACATACTTGTGACAAATAGGGACCCTCTCCTCTAGTCAGGATAAGAAGGATTATACTCCTCCTAAAATAACCCCAGCTCACCCTCTAGGTTGCGTGGCACGAGCAGTCAAGGCTTATTTCAGAGGCGTTGTAAGTTAAGCAGTTGTGAACACACACAGTAACCCAGTGACAACACTACAAATGGACACCACACAGGTTTTATATAGAAAGTAAGTAGATTTTATATACAGTTACCACAAGACCATAAACGACAAAAATACACACTATGATTACTTTAAGATGGTAGATTTAAGCTTAGTTCAGTTCAGTTCTTAGATGCGACACTCTGCTTCAATGTACCTTAAGTTGTGTTGCGCTTCCACGACAAGCAATGTCGCAGCGATGGGAAATGCGGCAAAGTTCAGATACAAAGAAATAAAGATGTGAAGATCTTCCAGATGCGGCACGCTTCTCGGGGATGAGAGAAGTTCTCCATTCGATGCGTGGACTGCAGCGGCGACAACCTTATGATGCGACGGCAACAGCTCCAGTGGCGATGCTCTACTCCCACGATGCGTGAAGCTTCCGCTCAATGCGACAACTACCTCGGAAACATCCAAGATGCGATGGCAGCAGCTCTGACAGTGGTGCGCTTCTCGGGGATGCGAGGTGCTCTTGGTTGATGCAGTGCAATGCAACAGTTCCAGCTGCAACACCCTCCTTCGGAGTTGAGACGTCAGGCACAGCGACGGCGACACGTACCGACCTGTTTGCGAGGTTCTTCTCCTGATGCAGTGCAGTGCGACAACTACAGCGGTGACATCCTCCTTCGGAGTTGCAACGGCAGCAGCATCGACAGCGACACGCTTCCTCTTCGTTGTGGCACACTTCTCTCCGATGCGGTGCAGTATGATAGTTCCAGCAGTGACACCCTCCTTCGGAGATGCGACGGCAGGCACAGCGAAGGCGATACACTTCTTCTCGTTGAGTCACACTTCCAGCTCCTTGCGACACGCAGTTCCTCAGAAGGCCCAAAACAGCAGCAGGCACTTCCAAGAGAACTCTGGGGAGCTGGGGTTTGAAGTCTGTTGTCCCTGAGACTTCAGCAGGAGGCAAGCTCTTTTCCAAGCCCTTCACAAGTTGAAAGCAAAGTACACAAAGTTCCTTTATCCTTCCTTTGGCAGTAAGGCAACCACTGCAGGCCAATCCCCCAAGCAGCACTTCCGCTTGGGAATAGTCTCTCCTCTGTTTCTTCAGGTTCCTCTCCTCAGTAAAGGTTTCTTCTTGTAGTACAAAAGTGATCTAATTTCATGGGATCAGGGTCCCAATATTTATACCCCAAAATCCTTTGTTCTCTGAGGGGAGAGGTGCCTTTGCCCAGTCCAAACCAGTTCTGAAGCACTCTGTTTACCAGACTTCTCCTTTCCTTTCACAGTGCAGGGCATGCACATCAGACGCCCCACAGGAGGTGGAGACAGCATTGTGGAAGGCAGGTACAGTCCTGGAGCACTTTGTTTACAGGACTCCTTCTCTTCTTTCAGTGTGCAGGGCAGAGACATCAGCCGCTCCCCAGGGGGTGGAGCCAGCATTGTGGAAGGCAGGCACAGCCCTATTCAAGGTTCAGGTGCAGCTCCTCCCTCCCATCTAGATGCAGATCTCTCTATTCACTGCTGGGTGACTCAGACTGCCTCCTGGAATTCCCCAGACCTGTCACTCACAAAACCAGACATAGGAGTACACCACCTAGCAGAGGCAGGTTTGAATGGTTAGACAAGCAAATACCTACTTTCTAAAAGTGGTATTTGCAAACACAGAATATTAAAATAAACGTCACTAAAAGATGTATTTTGTTATTCTGAGTTCAGGCATGGTAAACTCGAATTTCTACCATGTTCTCTGAGACAGTTAGGATTATAAAATGTAATAACTCTAACAGCCCATTCTGGCCTATGGAGAACAGATAGCCTTGCAATAGTGAAAAACGAAAATTGCTGTAATTCACTATTAGGACATGCCACACACATCAGGGCTTGTCCTACCTTATATTTAAAATGCACCCTACCCTTGGGCCTACCATAGGGGTGACTGATATGAAGAAAAGGGAAGGTTTAGGGACTGGCAAGTGGGTACACTTGCCCAGTCAGCATGACAGTACCAAAGTGCACGCAGGCTCTGCAATGGCAGGCCTTAGACACATTTTACAAGGCTGCTTCTGAGGGTGGCACAACCAGTGCTGCAGGCCCATCAGCAGCATTTGGATTTACACGCCCTGGACACACTCAGTGCACTAGACTAGGGTCTGACAAGTAAACCAAATAGCCAAACATGGAACCACTGATTAGTACATCAATTTACAGTAGGGAGCACTTGTACTGTGGCACTGGATTTCAGTGGCACAGTCCTCAAAGCATATAACACCAGCAAAAAGACGAGGCAACAGCAAAAATGAAAGGGAGACCCACACCAATGGTTCCAGGTCTAAAACGTGCCCCGTCCAGCTGAAAAGTGGGGAGAACTACCCTAACTCGTGGGAGTTCTTTTCACTAAGACGGAAAAATCTGGACAGACCGTCAGCGTTGGCGTGTTCTGTACAAGGGCGGTGTTCCACCATAAAGTCCATACCCTGTAGGGAGATGGACCACCTCAACAGCTTCTGATTCTCACCCCTCATCTGCATCAACCATCTGAGGGGCCTGTGGTCTGTCTAAACGCGGAAGTGAGTCTCAAACAGGTTTGTCTCAGCTTCTTCAGTGCCCAGACCACAGCAAATGCCTCGCGCTCAATAGCACTCCTCCTCTGTTCCCGTGGAAGTAACCTTCTACTGATAAAGGCTACAGGTTGATCTAGGCCCTCCTCATTCATCTGTGACAGAACAGCCCCCACGCCATGCTCTGAAGCGTCTGTTTGAACGATAAACTCTCTTGAGAAGTTGGGTACGAGGAGCACAGGCACCGTGCACATGGCAGCTTTCAGGGCCTCAAAAGCTTTCTGACAGGTGCCAGTCCAGATCACCTTCTTAGGCTGCTTCCTGGAAGTCAGCTTTGTCAAGGGTGCAACAATGTTGCTATAGCCCTTGACAAACCTCCTGTAATACCCTGTGAGACCTAATAAGGCTCTCACCTCTGTCTGGGTTTTGGGTGTCTCCCAAGCCAGGATGGTTTCAATCTTGGTTTGTAGGGGCGCCACCTGGCCGCTCCCAACTTGGTGTCCCAAATACACCACGGAACCCTGCCTGATCTGGCACTTACTCACCTTGATCGTGAGGCCTGCTTTCCCAAGCGCCATCAACACTTCCCAGAGGTGGCACAGATGTTCCTCCCAACTGGCACTGAACACTGCGATGTCATCCAGGTAGGCGGCACTGAACTCATCCTGTCCAACCAACACCTGGTTGACCAACCTCTGAAAGGTGGCAGGGGCATTCTTCATCCCAAAGGGCATAACACGGAACTGGAAATGCCCATCTGGTGTCGAGAATGCTGACCTCTCCTTTGCCCCATCTGTCAAGGCGATCTGCAGTACCCGGGTGTTAAGTCAAACATGCTGAGGTACCGTGCAGCCCCTAGCCGATCTATGAGGTCATCAGCTCTGGGGATGGGGTGTGCGTCAGTCTTCGGGACTGAATTGAGCCCTCTGTAGTCCACACAGAACCAGAGTTTGGGTGTGGCACCCAGGGCTGCAGCCTTCGGGACCAAGACCACTGGGCTAGCCCAAGGACTGCTAGATGACTCAATGACCCCAAGTGCAAACATCTTTGAGACCTCCTCTTTAATGCAAGCTCTTACCCTGTCGGTTACCCTGTAAGACTTGTGCTTTACAGGTAAGTTGTCTCCTGTGTCCACATCATGGACGCAACAATCTGTGACACCAGGAACCAGGGAGAACAGATCAGAAAACTGTCCCAGCAACGGGCGGCAGTCATTCTGTTGTTCATGGGTCAGGGTGGAAGAGAGGTTAACACCATCCATTGACCCATTTTGCTCTGAGGCTCATAGGAGGTCAGGAAGAGGCTCAGTCACCTCCTCCATCCCAGCATCTGTTGCCAAGAGCATGCCCACTTCAGACCTCTCTCAGTGGGGCTTAAGGCTGTTGACATGTAGGACCCGCAAGGGGGTCCTAGGAGACCGCAAGTCCACCAAGTAGGTAACTGGACGCTTGCGCTCCACAACCTCAAATGGTCCGGTCCATTTATCCTGGAGCATGCAGGGCTCCACTGGGGCCATGAGCCACACTTTTTGGCCAGGTTGAAGCTCTACAAGAGATGCATTCTGGTCATACCAGCGCTTCATATCCTCCTGGCTGGCTTCCATATTTGCCTCAGCGAGTTGCCTGAAACACCTAGTCTGGTTTCTGAAGGCCAGCATGCAGCTATATACATCCTGGGGAGGTTTCCTGGAAGATTGCTCCCAGCCTTCTTTAACCAGACTCAGAGGTCCTCTGACTGGGTGTCCATAGAGAAGCTCAAACGGACTGAACCCTAGAGATTTCTGTGGAACCTTACGGTATACAAACAGTAGGCACTGTAAGAGGACATCCCACTTACGCCTTATGGGTTCCTCAAGACCCATTATCATGCCCTTCAGGGTCCGGTTGACCCTTTCAACCAACCTATTTCCTTGGGGTTGGTAAGGAGTGGTGAACTTGTAGGTTACACCACACTCCTGCCACAGGGACTTCATATACTTGGAAATGAAGTTGGTATCCCGGTCAGACACTACCTTGCGAGGGAATACCACTCAGGAGAAAATTCCCATCAGTGCTCGTCCCACCACGGGGGCCGTCACTGTCCTCAGAGGTATGGCCTCCGGGTACCGGGTGGCATGGTCCACCAAGACTAGGATGAACCTCTTGCCCATGGCTGTCTTGGGGTCCAGTGGCCCCACAATGTCAATTCCCATGCGCTCAAAGGGGGTACTGACCACAGGGAATGGCTGGAGAAGAGCCTTGTGCTTCCTCCCACTCTTTCCTTTTGCCTGGCAAGTCTGACATGTCCTGCAATGAGTATCAGAACTCTTGCGCATTTGGGGCCAATGAAAGTGGGTGACAAGCCTTTCAAAGGTCTTGTCCTGCCCCAAATGTCCTGCTAACGGTACATCATGAGCCAGCCCCAGTAGGAAGGCTCTGTATTTCTGGGGTACCACCAGCACACGGGCTGACCCAGGTTCAGCAACCTTAGGCTCACTATACAGGAGACCATTCTCCCAGTAAATCAAGTGTGACCCTGACTGATCACCTGCTGCCTGGCTTGCAGCCTGTTGCCGCAAGCAAACAAGAGAAGGGCACTCTCTCTGCTCCTTGCAAAATTCTTCCCTGGAGGGGCCTCCTTCTTGCTGCCAATGGGTCAGCGCAGGCAGGTCCCCCAGTACAGCTACTTGCTCCCCGGTAGGGTCCAGGGCATCCCCCTCAGGGTCTACCTCCTCCTGGGCAGTGGGAACTTCGGGGGCCGGTTTACTGCGCCCCTCGCCACTTCTTTCCTTGACAGGTTCCTGGGCCTCCCTCTCAGGCTCTAGGTCCTCTTGAGAACCCCTACTGGCTGACATTGACCGGGTGGTCAAGCACGCCCAGTCAGGCAGTCCAACCATCTTCAAGTGAGTTGTTTTCCCCACCTTTTCCAAAGGGGTGCTCTCCAAATAATTTACCAACAAACAGTCAACAGGCATGGCGGGCCTCACAGCTACCTGAAGAGTACCAGAGACCCCCCACTCTAAGGGAACCTGAGCCATTGGACAATGACTCTCTGTGTTGTCAGCGTTAACAACTCGGCAAAATGCATGAGGGAAAATCTGCTCTTGAGACACCAGGTGACACCTGACAGCTGTCACACTGGCTCCTGTATCACTAACAGCCTCTACCTTTTGGCCATTGACGGTTACTCGCTGCCCATATTTCTTAGTATTCCTGGGCAGCTGAGTCTCTGGGACCATCTCACTGTTTCCTAAAGAGTCTAAGGTCATCTGTATGGGACCCCACCCACCTTGGACTTCAATCTCCTCCCCCAAGGCTACACTAGCCATCTGCCAGGGTGGAGCACCAGTGGGTGCTTGTTTACCAAACAGGCAGCACATGGTATCATTTGTCTTATGACCCATGTCACCACACTTGTAACATTTCAGGGGCCCCTGGGGAACAGGACTACCTGTCAGGCCCCTTGTTTTCTCTCAGGGGATGCTGGGAACCTTTCACGGGGTTCCCCTGGAGACTACTTTGGGGCCCTTTGCGGAACTACTTCTTTTTTCCCTTGTCACCCCCACTCTTCTGCTGGGGACCCTGCCCACCTTTGGCTGAGTCTCCCATGTGACCCTTGTGGACCCGGGTGCTCACCCAGCGGTTCGCCTCCTCCGCAAGCTTCCTAGGGTTAGTCAGCTTGCTATCTAGCAGATGCTGGCGCAGCTCTGGAAAACAATTATCAGACAAGTGCTCTCATGCAATCAAATCAAAGAGACCTTGAAAATCATTAACCTTGCTGCCCTTTACCCAACCATCCAATGTTCTGCAAAACAAAGTGATATATTCAACCCAAGTACTGTTTTCTTTTTTTTATATAATATTTTTATTATTTTCACCTGGTATAAAGTTACAAACACATTCAGATATTATTTCAAATCAAATTAAACCAGTTCGTCATATACATACATGATCTGCTCTCATTTTATAAAATAACATTACTGTACATAAATCAAAACTTAATGTCAATTCAGTTCAATTCTAGTTTCCCCCATATTTTCTCATATTTCTGCAACGATTTGACACCTCTAAGTTCTGCCAACGTGCATTCCATGATGTTGATTTCGTTAACCAGATACCACCATTCCAAAGCGTTAGGTGAGTTAGGACTGACCCAAGCTCTAGCTAAAGTTAATTTAGCACAGGATAATAAGATAGATAATAATACGGAATGTGGTTGATTTGTGGTGTGTATACCTAAAATTACCATAGGGGCTGTTATTGGTGTGCTGGTAACATTTTTTATAGCTAAGATTTTTCCCACTTCTTCCCAGAACTTCCCAAGTTTTGGACATGTAAACAGCATATGTGTTAGATCTGCTGCATATTCGTCACATTTTGGACACTTGGTTTTTTCTCCCAGATTATTATTTGAAGCCCATTTAGAGATCTTTTCTGGTGTATAGTATAGCATATATATGGTTCTATATTGTTGTAGACGTAGGCTAGAAGATCTTACATTGTAATGAATGTTAGTGTACGAATTAGTTATTTGTTTTCCTGTTATATTGGTTCCCAGTTTTACATTCCATTTATTAGCTATTATTTCGTTATCATTCGTTCTTAAATCTGTCAATATCTTATATGCTAAACTGATTATTGATTTCTCCTTTTTTGAGTTTAGGATATCCCAGATACCCCCGCTCGATAAGACTTTGATTCTGTTCTTCCGCACTAGAAAATCATATATTTGCCTATATTTAAACTCATGTGTATCGAGTAGTCCATATATTTGTTTTAAGGTGCGAAAATCCATTATGCCTTGAGAGGTATATAAGTCCCCTAGTACCTCGATTCCTTTCGATTGCCATCTTCGGGATTCCCCGTCACTAAATATGTTAGGTAGTCCAGGATTGTCCCATAAGGTTAGTTGGGTGTGATATATGTTGCTTTTACAGTGGGTTAGTATATCCTTCCAAATCCTTACTAGATCCCGTGCAGTCTTAAATTGAACCCTTTTGTAGAAGTTCGGGTCTGTAATACGAAGTAGAAACTGTTTGGAATCTTCTTTTAAAAGTAAATGATGGTAGAAAAGCAAATTCTCTGAATCTAATAAGGATCTAATACGCCTTATAAATGAGGCCCAAAAGTAAAGTTTTAAATCAGGAAAGTTGAGACCACCTGATCCTATTTGATTTTTTAACATCTTTAGCGACCTCCTAGCTCTCTTATAACCCCAGATAAAGTTACAGAAAACGCTGTCTAATTGTTTGAAAAAAAGCCTATCTCGTGCCAGAGGAATTGATCTGAATAGATATAAGTATTTGGGTATGATTTTCATTTTTATTAAATTTATTCTGCCGATTAAGTTCAGTGGAAGTCGGTGCCATTTTTTTAGATTCGAGGTGGTGGTTTTCATTAGTTTATTATAATTGATCTTGTTTATCTCTTTAATATTTGAGGTAATTTGTACTCCTAAATATGTCGCAGTCTTACAAATTTCAGGCATTATTTGAGGGGGAGCAAAGTTAGCTATTATTTGAGTTTTGTGGGTGTTTAATTTGTAACCAGATACATTGCCGAATTTGGATGCTTCTAAATTGATTGTTTTCAAAGAATCGATAATCTCAGTAGAATAAATGGCTATATCATCCGCGTATGCGGTTATTTTTAAGCTCTGCCTATTGGTTTTGAACGGTATTATTTCTGGTTGATTTTCTAATGCCTTTAAAAATGGTTCTAATGATAAGGCAAATAATAAAGGAGATAAGGGGCACCCTTGACGTGTGCCTCTCCGGATTGTGAAGTAATTTGACGTGAGACCGCAATAACTAATATATGCGGATGGATTATCATAAAGTGCCTGGATCCCATTTATAAAATTTCTGCCGAACCCCATATATCTCATTGTATGCCATAAATAATCCCACCCCACCCGATCGAATGCTTTTTCAGCATCAAGCATTATCATTGCTAAGGGAGTGGACTCTACTTCTGCTATGTCAAAAGCTGTTATTGCCGTGTTTACGTGAGCTGATGTGTCCCTCCCCATCACAAATCCGTGTTGTTGTGTACTTACTATTTTAGGCAATAGCGGTGCTAGTCTTCTTGCTAGGCATTTTGCGAATATTTTAGCATCGGCGTTAATTAAGGATATAGGTCTGTATGAGCCCATCTCCTCTTTGGGTTTACCTTTTTTGTGAAAAAAAATAATTTTCGCCTTATTCCAAGAGCGCGGAGCGGACCCTGTTCTACTTATATGGTTGATTACTTCTAAGAAGAGGGGTGTTAGCTCTTCCATACATAATTTATACAATTCCAGAGGGATAGTGTCTTCCCCAGCAGCTTTACCTAATGGTAATGATTTTATAGCTTCTCTTAGTTCTTCTCTAGTTATTTCTAAAGCCAAGTTTTCTGCTTCACAAGTTGTTATTTTGTTTGTTAAGTTCTCTTTTAAGTAGTTATCAATTGTATCGCTATTGGGAGTGTTTTCCGGAGTATATAAAATTTCGTAATATTTAGCAAACTGTTGTATTATATTGTCTGTCTGATTATATCTCCTATTGTCGACTCCTATAATCTGTGAAATTGTAGATTCTGCTCTATCCTCTGCAACCTTAAATGCTAAAATTTTACCAATTTTGTCACCGCCTTCATATTGTGCAAATTTATATTTATGAATCTGTGCACTTCTTTTTTTTATCAAAGTTTCTTTTGTCTTGCATTTTAACCGGCTAAGATTAGTGTTAATAACCAAAGTTGGAAGATTTCCTCTTAAAGCCTCCACTAGTTTTGCCTCTTCTACAACAATATCCGATGTTAGGGTTAAGTTATGTTTACGTCTTTCTTGATTTTGTTTTAGGACATACGTCTGTACGAACCCTCTAATACTAGCTTTGCATGTGTCCCAAACTGTTAGACAGGAAGCAGTATTTCTATTAAAAATCAAAAATTCTATAATATGTTGTTTCAGTTGTGAAGTGAAGATCGTATTCGATATTAAATTCCTTGGAAACGTAAAGGCTCTAGGAGGATTACGTTTTTGAAAGGTAGTTAGTTCCACCATAATAGGGTTGTGGTCAGATGTGATGCGTGGGTATATGACCATTGTTGTGATAGAACTCATCAAAGAGTCTGATATTAGAGCCATATCTATACGTGAGCATAGCTTGTGAGGAGCAGAGTAGTATGTATACCCTGGGGCATTAGAATATAATGAACTCCAAACATCTCTAACATTATGTAGCTTGCACAGGTTTAAGATAGATGTTCTGGTTCTGGGCTTTCGGATAAGGTTGCCAGGGCGTGTTGTGTCCGTCTGACAATTCATGATACAATTAAAATCACCCATTATTATAATTTCTCCTTCCCAGTCTAATAAAGCTATATTTAATTCTTCATATATACTTGGATCTTCTCTGTTTGGTCCATATACAACACAAACCACAAGCTTCATATTGTTATGACATAATTGAGTGATTGCCCACCGCCCCCTTTTTTCAGATTGCGTCTTAATTATCTCTACCTTGAATCTTTTATCTTTTAATATGGCCACCCCTCTGACATGTGAGACAGCTGCTGAATATATTATCATCTCAAAGCCCAATTGATTCAGTAGCTTCTTGTCACTATCTATAATATGGGTTTCTGACAAAAATACTAGCTGGGGGTTATATAAATGTAGTTCTTCAGCGACTAAGTGTCTTTTGCGCTTATTGTTTAGCCCTGAGACGTTCCATGCTAAACATCTAATGCTTTGCATCTTTAAAGTAATAAGAATAAACAATAGTGCCAATTAACAGCATAGTTTGACATTCTCTAACATGTAAAAGAAAGTACTTTACAGACTTAAATCTCTTCTTAAGTCTTTCTACCAGGTTGAAAATATTTTTTTCCTCCCCCCTTTTTCCCCAGCCCTTTCTCCACCCGTCCTCCCCACACACAACCCCCCCAAACTGCGAAGACCTACCCTCCCCTTCCCCCCCTTACCTACTGCTGCCGTTGATAAGGCAGCCCTTGCGGCGCGAAACCTAGGGCCGCCCCCCCCCTCCATCCTTAGTGATTTTACATCTGCTAATAGTGTTAGATCAAACTCCCCTCTTTTTTTTGTTATTTATTTATTTTTATTTTTTTTGTTATATGCTACCTCCTTTCATTTCAACTTTGTGGTTGTTTACTCTTATTAGCGCTTAACACTGGTTAAGAATGCCTGCGCTTCCTGTACATCATAAAAGAAGTTTGTATGTCCTTTCAAGATCACTTTGAGTCGAGCTGGTTCCTGCAAATATGCTAAGCCACCCAGTTTATTGATTGGATCAATTAATTTGCGCATCTCCCATCTCTTATCCATCGTAGCTTTACTTAAATCTGAGCGCACAAAGATGGTAAAGTTATCAATTGTTATTGGAGTATTGGGTTTAGCTTTTTGCCACACCGCTTGTCGTAGCAGAAAGTTGCCGAAGTAGATCAAAAACGGGTGCGGAAATTTACTGTTGAGGCGTTTTTGACCAAGTGGGAGCCGATGTGCTCGTTGAATTTGGGAGTCCCAGTCCCAATCAGAGAGTTCAGGAAATGTTCGGGGCATCAGTTTCACCAAGAAGGCCCTAGGGTCGGACCCCTCTGCCCCTTCCGGAATACCATACAACTTAAGATTTGACCTTCTTAAACGATTTTCCAGGTCATCCACTTTCCCCTGTAGCTGGGTTAGTACTGAGTCATGTCGCTCCACAGTGGCATCAACCCTTTGCGTTCTTTCTTCAACTAATACTGTGCGCTGTTGTAGCTCTGTTATCTCCTGTGTGACTCCCGTGTTTGGTCTGGCTAAAACAAGGTTTCAGTCTACAGGTATAACTACAGCTACTGAAGGCATGTCACCTAAACACCCCTCGCGAACAACGCGAAACACAAAAAACTCAACAACAGCCGCGGCGGTAGCAGCGGCGACTACTGTATCTGTACCTGTTTCTTTGCCTTCGGCAGGAGACGTAACGGCAGCCCTGACCCCGGCCCCTATTCCTGTTCCAGCTCCAGCCCAACAGACAGCAGGGATTCCAGCAACTAGTACGCAGGGGGGCGTGGAGAAAACGACAGCGAGTATGGAGCCGAATGAAAGGGAAGCAGAAATGGCAATGCAAGTTCCATCAACTCATGGAGCAAAAGGCAATCCTGAAAAAATTGAAAAAACTGCTACTGTCAAGGGGAGCGATAAGAAGATGGCAGGTAAGACGGTCCTGCACCCTCCTTTATTTAACTGTGGAACAATTCCAAAAAAAAGTACAATGGTAAAAAAAAATACAGACACTAATGAAAGTGCTAAAGTTGGGACTAATGTAAGGGGGGAAAGAGGCTCACTCAATAAAACCGACAATAATGATAACACCCCTACTATGACCGAAGGCAATAAGACCCATGAAATAACAGAGCTGGAAAGCCCCGAGATAACCATCGAGCTAGAAATGGCAACTAAGATACTAAACACTGCTAAACCATCATTATCGGCAAGGAAGGAAACTACCGCAGATAACGGCAAAAATACAATGGAAGAGCTTAATTATCTTGCCGCTGAACCCATGAGTAGTCACATGTCAGAGCAAGTTCCGGAATTTAATGAGGATCACCCCTCTTCTGAGGATTGTGACTATGACACAGAGGAGGAATTAGACAAACCTACGAACAAGACCTCGAATAAACTACCTTCACGGAAACGCAGAGGCAAGGTCAAGACGATCTATAAAAAAATAGGTAGAACTTTGACCGACATGGTAGCAGGAGTAATACCCTTAAGCACAAGGAAAACTACTATTGATGAAAGCCCTTTAAGAAAGTGGATGGCGGCTAAAGGACTAGTTAAAAATATGACTTTAAGGCTCTCAGGGGGCAACCCCATAGACTTTGACAATGGGATACAGCAGCCTCAGGAAAATGTGTCTAACTCAATGACGCAAACCCCGAATCTTATCATTAACGAACAGGTAAACGAACAAATCAAAGGGAGGAATGAAGTTCTGGCTGGTGCATCCTCATCGGGTTCAGCAGTTATAGTGGACCTGGGCTCGGACTCTGAATCAAACCAAACAAATGCTGAAAGCAAGCAGGATAAATCAAGGGAAGAGCCCAAGCTGGGCAACACCGACCACCCTCAGCTAGATGCCATCTTAAATCTCCTTGTGAATCAAAGGGCAGAGTCGGAGGCACACTATCAGCTGCTAAAAAATGATAATATAAGACTGCAAACCTCAATAACTGACATAGCCTCCATATTAAAGGGAGTCACCCAAGTACTGTTTTCTAACGTTTTGCATTTCCTGAACCTCTGCCTATAGAGCCCAGGTGTCAAACCATATCTAGACATCAATGCATCTTTCATGTGGTTGTATGAATTGTGGACTTCAGAAGGCAAGTCTAACAATGTATCCCGCCCCTCACTAAGAAACCTTTCCCACAACCCAGCTCCCCAATCTCTCTCAGGGACCCGGTGGGAAGACATGGCTACCTCATAGGCTCTGAACCACTGACCAATATCATCATTTTTGTAAAACTCCTTCACCACGTCCTTGGGAATATACACTCTACGTTCTGTATGTACGACAGTATGCTGCTTCCAGAGTGAGTAACTTCTAAACTTTTGGTTTTAAACTCCAACTCCATCAAAACTTGTTCATGCTCAAATTGCATTTACTTTTTTCAAGATCAAATCTCTTATTTTCTATTTCCAGTTGCCTATTCACATTGAACTTGGTCAGTTTCATTTCATGCCTCCTTGATCTATCTCTGTCCTCCAACTCCTCTGGAGACAGACTTTTGTTAGAAGCTTTGCTCCCTGCAGGGGAAGGTAGTCTCCTTCCTCCTAAGCCCCATTACCCTTCCTGTTGTACTTCTGCATCGTCATACTCCTCAATCATAGGAGTTTTCCTTGCTTCTACCCAGGCCCTCAGTGCCTTGTAGAATTCTTCCTTCACTTTAAATCCAGAAGTGGAAACATTGAATTTCTTGCAAAAGTACTTTATCTGCTTTACTGTATAGCATTTCAGCCTCTTTTCTTCCCTTTCACAATTAAGGGAGGCTACTGATTCTTCTCTCTCTACTACAACTGAATCAGGCATCTTTAAAAAATAGGCAATCAAAACAAATTCAAAGGGGAATCTACCAAAAAGTATGTGGTATTGTTATGGTCTGCACTCACCAGTCACTGTACATGAGTCACAAATGCAAATCCAGAATCCTCACCTCTAACTGCCAAAGTTAGATTTGGGGGTCTCGAGTTGGCACAGATAGGTACTTGTGAGAAATAGGGACCCTCCCCTCTAGTCAGGATAAGGGGATTATACTCCTAAAATAACCCCTGCTCACCCTCTAGGTTGCGTGGCACGAGCAGTCAATGATTATTTCAGAGGCATTGTAAGTTAAGCAGTTGTGACCACCTACAGTAACCCAGTGACAACACTACAAATGGACACCACACAGGTTTTATATCAAAAATAAGTAGACTTTATATACAGTTACCACAAGACCATAAATGACAAAAATACACACTATGATTACTTTAAGATGGTAGATTTAAGCTTAGTTCAGTTCAGTTCTTAAATGCAACACCCTGCGTCAATGTACCTTAAGGTGCGTTGCGCTTCCGCAACAAGCAATGTAACAGCGATGGGAAATGCATCAAAGTTCAGATGCAAAGAAATAAAGACGTGAAGATCTCAGGGTTATTCATGAAGTGGGGGCTGAGAAAAAGGGGGGTTCAAAAACTTTTTCTCCATTTTAATTTCCATAATTTCTTTGGTTTTGACCAAATGAAATGTCAGACTTACTATATCGTCCCTCTAACCTTTGGCTATTTCCGTGAATATCAAAGGATTTTTTAAATGCTAAATACTAACTATAACGTCCCCGAAACCTGTGGTCTTCCAGAGAATTTCTAATGTTTTTTTATTTCTAATTTCTAAATATAACATCCCTGAGACCTGTGTTTTTTCAGTGAATATATATATTGTTGTTTAGCAGAATTGGTATTCAGCACTTACAAACCCCCCTGCCCACTCGTCCCAATTTGTGTAATCCTGGCACCTTTACAAACAAGGTCTCCAGAGGCATATAGTCCTCATTCAGAAAGAAGAGTTAATATGTTTTAACACTGTAACACTGGTGGACCCTTTCTTTTTTACATAAATAATGATTGATTTGCTCTTTCCATTCTGAACTCGAATTGTCCAATCTCCATTTGTCAGCAACTTCGACACCGGTGGCAGTTCCACCCAGATTAACTCCTCATTGCAGCCTCAACTTTTGCCCTTAAACCTGTGTCTCCTTCCTGGGGAAAGACGCCCCTTAACTAATTTAGAGAACCGTCTCCTTGACAACACATCATCACAAAATATACCATCAAAACAAGGGGGCAAATCTACCACCTAAAGATAGACAAAGACATCCGAGCAGTACTGTGCTGCTAGATGTATTGATATTAGATCAAATGAAGTAGTTTTTTTTTAGGCAATGAATAAATCTTATTGCAAGCACTCATTGTTTTCTACCTACTTTAATCTTGCGCGTTTATTTGTATTTACCGTAAGAATGAATCCTTTTGAGGAACTTTACACTTTTACCCTACCAGACCTTTCCATTTTGTTCCCGCTGGTCTCACATTTATCTCAGTTGTTACCGGGGATTGTTCCACAGGGGTAGCACAGACACATGGGGCAGCGAAATAACTTTTTGTCGTACGTTTATTTTGAACGTGTTCGCTAATAAAGTAATAATATTATCACTATTCCAAAATGTATTAGACATCAGCTAGCATTTTCTGCCCCATACAGAGGAAGCAGCCGGGATACATCCTGAAAACTATACCGGCTCGCCTCAGTAAATAAAAAGCAAAGGTTAACAGAAAAAAACTGTAGTTAGTTTCCGGTCAGATATGCTATTACCAGTAGACACTTTTTGTTTTGTATCACTATTCCCATATTAACTCTTTTCTATGAGGTGCGTTTAAAAAATAATTACATGCGATGTTTAGCTGCTCTAATGGCTTCCATTTCCCACCTGAAAATTACCAATTATCAAGCGCTCTGTACAAAAACCATTTAGCAAATTTAAGCATCAGATGAGACAGCTCAAATCTCATTAACATTTTCATTTGCTGCATTTGTGGTCCACGGAAATATAAACCTCTGTGAGGGAATGCTAGCTTTTTGGTGTAAAGCCCGTTCTCGCAGCCTCTGGAGCCTGAGACACAATATCTTGCAGTAAATCATCTCTCGTGATCCCCGGAGCCAGACGCTTGCCACATTAGATTTCTCAGTGCTGCTGCTCCCCATTAATGTTGGTAACCAGGCTAAACTCACTGTCATAGCACAATCCGTGGAGGCAGGGGCCGGAGAGGCACTCGTCAATATTGAGCTCGCAGCGCGGGCCTGCAAACCCCCGTGCACACAGGCAGCTGAATCCGAGGGGAAAGCTGTCCAGCGCTGTCTCTTCCGTGCACAGAGCTCCATTCTCGCAGGGTTTGCTGGTCTCGCAGGTCCCTAATTCGCAGTTAGTTCCTGAAACAAGAAAACAAGCAGGAGCTGTAGCTGTCAGTCTTAAATTGATGAACAAACCACCCTCATCTACTGTTCTATCCTAAAGCGTCTCAGCGCTCAACTAACAGCGAGAACCACGTTCTAAGGTGTTTTGCTGCTTTTCGTCAAGAGCGAAATGTCAAACAAGAGCTATGTGAATCTTCACTCTCTCATCTTCTCAATAAAAATGCCGCAAGGCATTTATATAGTTATAGCTAATCTGGAAATTCACTATAATTGTGTTACTTGATGTTTGGGCCACTCTACTTCTCTCTGTTGTTATTTCAGCAGAAACGAACATTATAGTTATTCCTTGAGCGTCAAATGTATAAAACGGTTGAATATGCTTTGCAAATAAAACAAGCAATGAAAGAAACAAATTTATCGAGAAAAGCTGTTCTAGTGTTACAGTAGAACTCAATAAGTAGGAAAGGGTTCAATATGGTGGCGGTGTCTGTTAGACACCACCAGCCATATTTGGATGTTGGATGGAACATGCCTTTCCGTGCCAGCATGAAAGGCATGCGGTGTCTGCTTGCGGGGGACCGCTGCGGCCCCCAGGGACTCCAGGGGGGGGGAGGTGTACATGGGGGTACCTTGGGTAACCCCCTGCATTTCCATGCACAACATGGCAGGCACCGCGCGGTGTCCAAATTACCACCTCAAGCATAGTGTATTCAGTCCAATTTGTTTTATTTGGATAGTGGCACTTCAAGTTCTTTTTATTCATTTATAAATTCAGGAGTACAACTACAACAATGGATAAAAAATCTGTCTTGAGTGAGCATCAAATATTAACTCTGGAAACAGGAGAGCTTAGCACAATCCACTCAAGGTAAAGCAGCACAATTAAACTCAAATAATAATTCTAGATTAAAAACCACGTTTACAGATGCAACCATGATTCGGCCCCCACCACTAGGCCTCGACCAAGAGGAGGGGCAGATGTTTCCATTATTTTCAGGTGAGCGAGGGCCTATACCAAGCCCCAGGGGGGCTGTTGGGCTCTTTAAAGACTCCCGCTCGCTCAGGCTTGTCCGGACCGTCTCTCGTCCCCTTCCGAACAGAAAACCGCCGGTGGATCAGGCTTCCTACGTGGTGTGGTGCGTCGCGCACCTCACTGTCCCCCTGAGACGAGCCTCCCGCCGCTTGAAACAAAGCGCGGGAAGGTCAGCGATGAAATCTCTGGCACCGTGGGTAGGTCATGCGTCTTCGGTGAAGGAGAGCACCGTTCGCCCTGCAGGCGCACAGTACTCCTGGCTGCTCAGTCCGCTGGTTCAGTAGTCTTCAGGCCGATCGTCTTCTCCGCTGGTCCAGTATCTCTCCGCTGGTCCAGTAGTCTTCACGCCGATCGTCCTCTCCGACAGAGCTTCGCCGTGCACAGCTACTTCGGGCCTCTTCCTGCAGAACTCCGTCCGGTGCGCCGCTCTCCCTGCTCCACGAAGTTAGGAGCTACTCGGGAGAGCGGCGACTTATATCCTCATTTCCCTTACTTTGGAACTCAGGTGTCGCCCCCTGATTGGGGAGGTTCGAACCTAACGCCACATGCCCATCGGTCGCCTTTTGGCACCTCTGGGCACTCTCCTTTTTGCGGGGTTGGCATCTCCTTCCGGCTGCGCCCAGAACCGGTTTTCCACTGGGGGCACGGCGCGGGTTATGGCGCCGGCCCCTGAGCCTCCCCCCCTTTGGAGGGGGTGAAGCGGCCTCTGCAAAACAAGAGCTATGTGAATCTTCACTCTTTCATCTTCTAAATAAAAATGCTGCAAGGCATTTATATAGTTATAGCTAATCTAGAAATTCAATGTAATTGTGTTACTTGATGTTTGGGCCACTCTACTTTTCTCCGTTGTTATTTCAGCAGAAACGAACATTATAGTGTGCAAGTTATTCCTTGAGCGTCAAATGTATAAAAAGGTTGAATATGCTTTGCAAATAAAACAAGCAATGAAAGAAACAATTTTATTGAGAACAGCGGTTCTAGTGTTACAGTAGAACTCAATAAGTAGAAAAGGGTTCAATATGGTGGCGGTGTCTGTTAGACACCACCAGCCATATTTGGATGTGGGCTGGAACATGCCTTTCCGTGGCGGCATGAAAGGCATGCGGAGTCTGCTTGCGGGGGCCTGTTGCGGGCCCCCAAGGACTCCGGGGGGGTGGGATGTGCACATGGGGGTACCTTGGGTAACCCCCTGCATTTCCATGCACAACATGGCAGGCACCTCGCGGTGTCCAGATTACCACCTCAAGCATAGTATATTCAGTCCAATTTGTTTTATTTGCATAGTGGCACTTCAAGTTCTTTTTATTCATTTATAATTTTAGGAGTACAATTACAACAATGGTTAAAAAATCTGTCCTGAGTGAGCATCAACTATTAACTCTGGAAACAGGCGAGCTTAGCACAAACCACTCAAGGTAAGGCAGCACAATTAAACTCAAATAATAATTCTAGATTAAAAACAACATTTACAGATGCAACCATGATTTGCAGACTTTCAGTTCTGTGTACAGCAAATCTGATAACTAGAAACCTGTGTATTTATAGTTGTCAATAAACACAAATTCCCCAACACCTGAGCTTAAAAAGATATACTTATTTGTAGGAACACTTCACTTTGCTTAAATATAAGGCTTTTTTTTAAATCACGGAGGAAATTAAATAGGTAATGACTACCCAAAATTCATGTCCTCAGGGCTAATTTAAGGCAGTTCACGGTGCAAGGCTCTCCGTCTAGTTTCTGGAGGTAAAATGTGACAAGGATATTTATTCCTGTTTACTGTGTGATTTTTTTGAAATGGTTATTTGTTTTGTTGTTTTTTAGGTCTCGCCTAGGCAGCGGATGCACTGTCTCTTCAATGCAAGCTGTTTTAAGTATGTGGGGTTCAATTCCACCCATCACTGCCAATTTGCTCAAATGTGTGTCGATCTTAAAAGCTTGATTTTGTATGGTTTATTGGCCTTATCTCTCCCACCTTTTCTGTTTTGCTACTCCCTTGGATTATTGGGCACTACAGCTATCCATTCTCTGCAGGCTTTTTTCTTTTGTGTTCTCACACTCTTTTTGCATTAGCAGCCTGTGCATTTGTTTTCTGAATATTCTTATTTCTGTGCCACTTTTTTCATATGGCTTGTTCTAAAATACAGCATGCATGTTTGTTTTCTGAATGTTCCTGGTTCTTTGCCACTGTTTCTTTACACCTTGTCAAGCTTTGGCACAGATTTTTTTTCGTGTTTGTTTAAAATCTACCTTTTGTTTTGATATTGTCAACCTTCTGTGCAATGTTTTGTACTGCTTTTGAGTCTTCCTTTTGTTTCAGTTTTGTCAACCTTTAGCACAATGTTTTGTATGGCTTTCTAGTCTGGGCAGGAGGCTTAACAACTACTTCCAAACTACTAATTTTGCCTCTGCAGTGCTGCCAGATTACCGAAAGGCTCAACCGCAGCTCAGGGTGTGCCTGGGTAGGTATCAAGCTCTGATCGAGTTTGCACTCCAACATTACCATCGGGCACAAAAAGGGACTCCTTGCAGGCTCCTGTATTCTTTGTGCACCCTCCAGTGCCCCCAGGCCAAAGCAGGCAGCCACATTGTTGTGTCTTCAGTGTGCCCAACCCCAAGGAACACATGGAAACAGGTATATATTCTATACATATATATATACAGTTATTTATTCTTTGCTTCTGGACTGCATTCACAGGCACGTCTTCCTTAGGCCCTGGTCTCCCCAAGGTGCCACATCCTCTTCCATGACCGGAAGTGGTGTCTGGTGGCTGGCCCCTCCCTTAGTTCTTGTGCACGGTCCTAGTGCCCTCTGCACCACCTCACAATATCTACCACTTTTGTGAAAAGAACAAAAAGAGAAAATAAGAGAAAGCGAGAGAAGAAAACACACTGGCAGGACATGGGACAAAACCACTGTCATCATTGTCCTTGTTTGCTTTGCTGCTGGTGGTGTTTGTTTGCTGCCCCCACCACTAGATTTCTTTGATACCTCTCTTTGGCCTTTAGCTCAGTCTCTTTGGGCAAGGCACTTCTGTTCCTTTGTTTGGTATCCCATCCACAAGGCCTCGTCTCTCGCAGCAGTGTGACATCCTATCCATGCTATCGATGACTTCCTCTTTGAGATGTGGTGCATTGCTCTTGGGGGCCGCATCTCCTTCATCCTCATCTGATGTCCTTAGACCCTTGAAATGTGAGCTGTTTCTGGTGATCCAGTAGGGGCCTGAAGCAGCTGTTATCATTGGTCCTTTAACATTTATTATTGTTAGTGGTTAAATTGAGAAAATGCTGTCACATTTCCTTGCCTGTCATTGACGCACCAGCACTGAGTCCCCTTGCTTCAGCTTGGATGGTGTGGCATGTCTCCGGTCGTCAGCATATTGATTCCTTTTTTCCTTCACCTCTTGATCTCTTGCAGCGATGCTGTTGTGCTATGGTTGCGCTTTTGCCTCCAGCTAGGGCAGTCTTGTCCTGCTTGTTCTTCCCAGCACCAGTTCTGCTGAACATCGTCATGTGGAACTGTGAGGGGTGTCTTGGTAGTCTCTTAGTATTTGCATAGTGCTTGGCCCACAGAGATCTGTGCCAGTGTGGCATGCTGGACTGCTTTCTTGAAGTTTCCCATGAATCTTTTCACCATGCCATTTGCTGGTGTCCACAGAGGTGTTACCTTCCAGTGGTGCAAATGGGGGTGGGGTCGCACACTACTCACACACCGGCGGTGTCGCCCCTAAGGATTCTGGTCAATGTAGTAAAGTTTTCGCGATGCATCATCTTTCGATCTTCTGCTATCTTCGCTGTCTTCACCATCCCTGGACACGTGTTTCGGGGTATCACCCCTCGTCAGCAGGGATAGGCCGTGTACTGGGGTTGCCGATGGCTGCCAATATCTGCAAGGTATAGTACCACTCAGGCGCGTAGGTGCGGGATCCCAGGCTCGTCAGCCCACTGCTCACGGGAGCTTTAAAGTTACAAATGGGGGTGGGGTCGCACACTACTCACACACTGGTGGTGTCACCCCTAAGGACTCTGGTCAATGTAGTAGCTGACGAGGGGTGATACCCCGAAACACGTGTCCAAGGATGGTGAAGACAGCGAAGATAGCAGAAGTAGTATGCGACCCCACCCACATTTGTAACTTTAAAGCTCCCGTGAGCAGTGGGCTGACGAGCCTGGGATCCCGCACCTACGCGCCTGAGTGGTACTATACCTGGCAGATATTGGCAGCCATCAGCAACCCCAGTACACGGCCTATCCCTGCTGACGAGGGGTGATACCCCGAAACACGTGTCCAGGGATGGCGAAGACAGCGAAGATAGCAGAAGATCGAAAGATGATGCATCGCGAACACTTTACTACATTGACCAGAGTCCTTAGGGGCGACACCGCCGGTGTGTGAGTAGTGTGCGACCCCACCCCCATTTGAAACTTTAAAGCTCCCGTAAGCAGTGGGCTGACGAGCCTGGGATCCCGCACCTACGCGCCTGAGTGGTACTATACCTGGCAGATATTGGCAGCCATCGGCAACCCCAGTACACGGCCTATCCCTGCTGACGAGGGGTGATACCCCGAAACACGTGTCCAGGGATGACGAAGACAGCGAAGATAGCAGAAGATCGAAAGATGATGCATCGCGAACACTTTACTAACATGACCAGAGTCCTTAGGGGCGACACCGCCGGTGTGTGAGTAGTGTGCGACCCCACCCCATTTGTAACTTTAAAGCTCCCGTGAGCAGTGGGCTGACGAGTCTGGGATCCCGCACCTACGCGCCTGAGTGGTACTATACCTGGCAGATATTGGCAGCCATCGGCAACCCCAGTACACGGCCTATCCCTGCTGACGAGGGGTGATACCCCGAAACACGTGTCCAGGGATGGCGAAGACAGCGAAGATAGCAGAAGATCGAAAGATGATGCATCGCGAACAATTTACTACATTGACCAGAGTCCTTAGGGGCGACAGCGCCGGTGTGTGAGTAGTGTGCGACCCCACCCCCATTTGTAACTTTAAAGCTCCCGTGAGCAGTGGGCTGACGAGCCTGGGATCCCGCACCTACGCGCCTGAGTGGTACTATACCTGGCAGATATTGGCAGCCATCGGCAACCCCAGTACACGGCCTATCCCTGCTGATGAGGGGTGATACCCCGAAACACGTGTCCAGGGATGGCGAAGACAGCGAAGATAGCAGAAGATCGAAAGATGATGCATCGCGAACACTTTACTACATTGACCAGAGTCCTAAGGGGCGACACCGCCGGTGTGTGAGTAGTGTGCGACCCCACCCCCATTTGTAACATTAAAGCTCCCGTGAGCAGTGGGCTGACGAGCCTGGGATCCCGCACCTACGCGCCTGAGTGGTACTATACCTGGCAGATATTGGCAGCCATCGGCAACCCCAGTACACGGCCTATCCCTGCTGACGAGGGGTGATACCCCGAAACACGTGTCCAGGGATGGCGAAGACAGCGAAGATAGCAGAAGATCGAAAGATGATGCATCGCGAACAATTTACTACATTGACCAGAGTCCTTAGGGGCGACACCGCCGGTGTGTGAGTAGTGTGCGACCCCACCCCCATTTGTAACTTTAAAGCTCCCGTGAGCAGTGGGCTGACGAGCCTGGGATCCCGCACCGATGCGCCTGAGTGGTACTATACCTGGCAGATATTGGCAGCCATCGGCAACCCCAGTACACGGCCTAACCCTGCTGATGAGGGGTGATACCCCGAAACACATGTCCAGGGATGTCAAAGACAGCGAAGATAGCAGAAGATCGAAAGATGATGCATCGCGAACACTTTACTACATTGACCAGAGTCCTTAGGGGCGAAAGCGCCGGTGTGTGAGTAGTGTGCGACCCCACCCCCATTTGTAACTTTAAAGCTCCCGTGAGCAGTGGGCTGACGAGCCTGGGATCCTGCACCTACGCGCCTGAGTGGTACTATGCCTGGCAGATATTGGCAGCCATCGGCAACCCCAGTACACGGCCTATCCCTGCTGACAAGGGGTGATACCCCGAAACACGTGTCCAGGGATGGCGAAGACAGCGAAGATAGCAGAAGATCGAAAGATGATGCATCGCGAACAATTTACTACATTGACCAGAGTCCTTAGGGGCGACACCGCCGGTGTGTGAGTAGTGTGCGACCCCACCCCCATTTGTAACTTTAAAGCTCCCGTGAGCAGTTGGCTGACGAGCCTGGGATCCCGCACCTACGCGCCTGAGTGGTACTATACCTGGCAGATATTGGCAGCCATCGGCAACCCCAGTACACGGCCTATCCCTGCTGACGAGGGGTGATACCCCGAAACACGTGTCCAGGGATGGCAAAGACAGCGAAGATAGCAGAAGATAGAAAGATGATGCATCGCGAACACTTTACTACATTGACCAGAGTCCTTAGGGGCGACAGCGCCGGTGTGTGAGTACTGTGCGACCCCACCCCTATTTGTAACTTTAAAGCTCCCGTGAGCAGTGGGCTGATGAGCCTGGGATCCCGCACCTACGCGCCTGAGTGGTACTATACCTGGCAGATATTGGCAGCCATCGGCAACCCCAGTACACGGCCTTTCCCTGCTGACGAGGGGTGATACCCCGAAACACGTGTCCAGGGATGGCGAAGACAGCGAAGATAGCAGAAGATCGAAAGATGATGCATCGCAAACACTTTACTACATTGACCAGAGTCCTTAGGGGCGACACCGCTGGTGTGTGAGTAGTGTCCGACCCCACCCCCATTTGTAACTTTAAAGCTCCCGTGAGCAGTGGACTGACGAGCCTGGGATCCCCCACCTACGCGCCTGAGTGGTACTATACCTGGCAGATATTGGCAGCCATCGGCAACCCCAGTACACGGCCTATCCCTGCTGACGAGGGGTGATACCCCGAAACACGTGTCCAGGGATGGCGAAGACAGCGAAGATAGCAGAAGATCGAAAAATGATGCATCGCGAACACTTTACTACATTGACCAGAGTCCTTAGGGGCGACAGCGCCGGTGTGTGAGTACTGTGCGACCCCACCCCCATTTGTAACTTTAAAGCTCCCGTGAGCAGTGGGCTGACGAGCCTGGGATCCCGCACCTACGCGCCTGAGTGGTACTATGCCTGGCAGATATTGGCAGCCATCGGCAACCCCAGTACACGGCCTATCCCTGCTGACAAGGGGTGATACCCCGAAACACGTGTCCAGGGATGGCGAAGACAGCGAAGATAGCAGAAGATCGAAAGATGATGCATCGCGAACACTTTACTACATTGACCAGAGTCCTTAGGGGCGACACCGCCGGTGTGTGAGTAGTGTGCGACCCCACCCCCATTTGTAACTTTAAAGCTCCCGTGAGCAGTTGGCTGACGAGCCTGGGATCCCGCACCTACGCGCCTGAGTGGTACTATACCTGGCAGATATTGGCAGCCATCGGCAACCCCAGTACACGGCCTATCCCTGCTGACGAGGGGTGATACCCCGAAACACGTGTCCAGGGATGGCAAAGACAGCAAAGATAGCAGAAGATCGAAAGATGATGCATCGCAAACACTTTACTACATTGACCAGAGTCCTTAGGGGCGACACCGCTGGTGTGTGAGTAGTGTCCGACCCCACCCCCATTTGTAACTTTAAAGCTCCCGTGAGCAGTGGGCTGACGAGCCTGGGATCCCGCACCTACGCGCCTGAGTGGTACTATACCTGGCAGATATTGGCAGCCATCGGCAACCCCAGTACACAGCCTATCCCTGCTGACGAGGGGTGATACCCCGAAACACGTGTCCAGTGATGGCAAAGACAGCGAAGATAGCAGAAGATCGAAAGATGATGCATCGCGAACACTTTACTACATTGACCAGAGTCCTTAGGGGCGACAGCGCCGGTGTGTGAGTACTGTACGACCCCACCCCCATTTGTAACTTTAAAGCTCCCGTGAGCAGTGGGCTGACGAGCCTGGGATCCCGCACCTACGCGCCTGAGTGGTACTATACCTGGCAGATATTGGCAGCCATCGGCAACCCCAGTACACGGCCTATCCCTGCTGACGAGGGGTGATACCCCGAAACACGTGTCCAGGGATGGCGAAGACAGCAAAGATAGCAGAAGATCGAAAGATGATGCATCGCAAACACTTTACTACATTGACCAGAGTCCTTAGGGGCGACACCGCTGGTGTGTGAGTAGTGTCCGACCCCACCCCCATTTGTAACTTTAAAGCTCACGTGAGCAGTGGGCTGACGAGCCTGGGATCCCGCACCTACGCGCCTGAGTGGTACTATACCTGGCAGATATTGGCAGCCATCGGCAACCCCAGTACACGGCCTATCCCTGCTGACGAGGGGTGATACCCCGAAACACGTGTCCAGGGATGGCGAAGACAGCGAAGATAGCAGAAGATCGAAAGATGATGCATCGCGAACACTTTACTACATTGACCAGAGTCCTTAGGGGCGACAGCGCCGGTGTGTGAGTACTGTGCGACCCCACCCCCATTTGTAACTTTAAAGCTCCCGTGAGCAGTGGGCTGACGAGCCTGGGATCCCGCACCTACGCCCCTGAGTGGTACTATGCCTGGCAGATATTGGCAGCCATCGGCAACCCCAGTAAACGACCTATCCCTGCTGACAAGGGGTGATACCCCGAAACACGTGTCCAGGGATGGCGAAGACAGCAAAGAGAGCAGAAGATCGAAAGATGATGCTTGGCGAACACTTTACTACATTGACCAGAGTCCTTAGGGGCGACAGCGCCGGTGTGTGAGTACTGTGCGACCCCACCCCCATTTGTAACTTTAAAGCTCCCGTGAGCAGTGGGCTGACGAGCCTGGGATCCCGCACCTACGCGCCTGAGTGGTACTATGCCTGGCAGATATTGGCAGCCATCGGCAACCCCAGTACACGGCCTATCCCTGCTGACAAGGGGTGATACCCCGAAATACGTGTCCAGGGATGGCGAAGACAGCGAAGATAGCAGAAGATCGAAAGATGATGCATCGCGAACACTTTACTACATTGACCAGAGTCCTTAGGGGCGACACCGCCGGTGTGTGAGTAGTGTGCGACCCCACCCCCATTTGTAACTTTAAAGCTCCCGTGAGCAGTTGGCTGACGAGCCTGGGATCCCGCACCTACGCGCCTGAGTGGTACTATACCTGGCAGATATTGGCAGCCATCGGCAACCCCAGTACACGGCCTATCCCTGCTGACGAGGGGTGATACCCCGAAACACGTGTCCAGGGATGGCAAAGACAGCGAAGATAGCAGAAGATCGAAAGATGATGCATCGCAAACACTTTACTACATTGACCAGAGTCCTTAGGGGCGACACCGCTGGTGTGTGAGTAGTGTCCGACCCCACCCCCATTTGTAACTTTAAAGCTCCCGTGAGCAGTGGGCTGACGAGCCTGGGATTCCGCACCTACGCGCCTGAGTGGTACTATACCTGGCAGATATTGGCAGCCATCGGCAACCCCAGTACACGGCCTATCCCTGCTGACGAGGGGTGATACCCCGAAACACGTGTCCAGGGATGGCAAAGACAGCGAAGATAGCAGAAGATCGAAAGATGATGCATCGCGAACACTTTACTACATTGACCAGAGTCCTTAGGAGCGACAGCGCCGGTGTGTGAGTACTGTGCGACCCCACCCCCATTTGTAACTTTAAAGCTCCCGTGAGCAGTGGGCTGACGAGCCTGGGATCCCGCACCTACGCGCCTGAGTGGTACTATACCTGGCAGATATTGGCAGCCATCGGCAACCCCAGTACACGGCCTATCCCTGCTGACAAGGGGTGATACCCCGAAACACGTGTCCAGGGATGGCGAAGACAGCGAAGATAGCAGAAGATCGAAAGATGATGCATCGCGAACACTTTACTACATTGACCAGAGTCCTTAGAGCGACACCGCCGGTTTGTGAGTAGTGTGCGACCCCACCCCCATTTGTAAATTTAAAGCTCCCGTGAGCAGTGGGCTTACGAGCCTGGGATCCCGCACCTACGCGCCTGAGTGGTACTATACCTGGCAGATATTGGCAGCCATCGGCAACTCCAGTACACGGCCTTTCCCTGCTGACGAGGGGTGATACCCCGAAACACGTGTCCAGGGATGACGAAGACAGCGAAGATAGCAGAAGATCGAAAGATGATGCATCGCGAACACTTTACTACATTGACCAGAGTCCTTAGGGGCGACAGCGCCGGTGTGTGAGTACTGTGCGACCCCACCCCCATTTGTAACTTTAAAGCTCCCGTGAGCAGTGGGCTGACGAGCCTGGGATCCCGCACCTACGCGCCTGAGTGGTACTATACCTGGCAGATATTGGCAGCCATCGGCAACCCCAGTACACGGCCTATCCCTGCTGACGAGGGGTGATACCCCGAAACACGTGTCCAGGGATGGCGAAGACAGCGAAGATAGCAGAAGATCGAAAGATGATGCATCGCGAACACTTTACTACATTGACCAGAGTCCTTAGAGCGACACCGCCGGTGTGTGAGTAGTGTGCGACCCCACCCCCATTTGCAACTTTAAAGTTCCCGTGAGCAGTGGGCTGACGAGCCTGGGATCCCGCACCTACGCGCCTGAGTGGTACTATACCTGGCAGATATTGGCAGCCATCGGCAACCCCAGTACACGGCCTTTCCCTGCTGACGAGGGGTGATACCCCGAAACACGTGTCCAGGGATGGCGAAGACAGCGAAGATAGCAGAAGATCGAAAGATGATGCATCGCGAACACTTTACTACATTGACCAGAGTCCTTAGAGCGACACCGCCGGTTTGTGAGTAGTGTGCGACCCCACCCCCATTTGTAAATTTAAAGCTCCCGTGAGCAGTGGGCTTACGAGCCTGGGATCCCGCACCTACGCGCCTGAGTGGTACTATACCTGGCAGATATTGGCAGCCATCGGCAACTCCAGTACACGGCCTTTCCCTGCTGACGAGGGGTGATACCCCGAAACACGTGTCCAGGGATGACGAAGACAGCGAAGATAGCAGAAGATCGAAAGATGATGCATCGCGAACACTTTACTACATTGACCAGAGTCCTTAGGGGCGACAGCGCCGGTGTGTGAGTACTGTGCGACCCCACCCCCATTTGTAACTTTAAAGCTCCCGTGAGCAGTGGGCTGACGAGCCTGGGATCCCGCACCTACGCGCCTGAGTGGTACTATACCTGGCAGATATTGGCAGCCATCGGCAACCCCAGTACACGGCCTATCCCTGCTGACGAGGGGTGATACCCCGAAACACGTGTCCAGGGATGGCGAAGACAGCGAAGATAGCAGAAGATCGAAAGATGATGCATCGCGAACACTTTACTACATTGACCAGAGTCCTTAGAGCGACACCGCCGGTGTGTGAGTAGTGTGCGACCCCACCCCCATTTGCAACTTTAAAGTTCCCGTGAGCAGTGGGCTGACGAGCCTGGGATCCCGCACCTACGCGCCTGAGTGGTACTATACCTGGCAGATATTGGCAGCCATCGGCAACCCCAGTACACGGCCTTTCCCTGCTGACGAGGGGTGATACCCCGAAACACGTGTCCAGGGATGGCGAAGACAGCGAAGATAGCAGAAGATCGAAAGATGATGCATCGCGAACACTTTACTACATTGACCAGAGTCCTTAGAGCGACACCGCCGGTGTGTGAGTAGTGTGCGACCCCACCCCCATTTGTAAATTTAAAGCTCCCGTGAGCAGTGGGCTTACGAGCCTGGGATCCCGCACCTACGCGCCTGAGTGGTACTATACCTGGCAGATATTGGCAGCCATCGGCAACTCCAGTACACGGCCTTTCCCTGCTGACGAGGGGTGATACCCCGAAACACGTGTCCAGGGATGACGAAGACAGCGAAGATAGCAGAAGATCGAAAGATGATGCATCGCAAACACTTTACTACATTGACCAGAGTCCTTAGGGGCGACACCGCTGGTGTGTGAGTAGTGTCCGACCCCACCCCCATTTGTAACTTTAAAGCTCCCGTGAGCAGTGGGCTGACGAGCCTGGGATCCCGCACCTACGCGCCTGAGTGGTACTATACCTGGCAGATATTGGCAGCCATCGGCAACCCCAGTACACGGCCTATCCCTGCTGACGAGGGGTGATACCCCGAAACACGTGTCCAGGGATGGCGAAGACAGCGAAGATAGCAGAAGATCGAAAGATGATGCATCGCGAACACTTTACTACATTGACCAGAGTCCTTAGGGGCGACAGCGCCGGTGTGTGAGTACTGTGCGACCCCACCCCCATTTGTAACTTTAAAGCTCCCGTGAGCAGTGGGCTGACGAGCCTGGGATCCCGCACCTACGCGCCTGAGTGGTACTATACCTGGCAGATATTGGCAGCCATCGGCAACCCCAGTACACGGCCTATCCCTGCTGACGAGGGGTGATACCCCGAAACACGTGTCCAGGGATGGCGAAGACAGCGAAGATAGCAGAAGATCGAAAGATGATGCATCGCGAACACTTTACTACATTGACCAGAGTCCTTAGAGCGACACCGCCGGTGTGTGAGTAGTGTGCGACCCCACCCCCATTTGCAACTTTAAAGTTCCCGTGAGCAGTGGGCTGACGAGCCTGGGATCCCGCACCTACGCGCCTGAGTGGTACTATACCTGGCAGATATTGGCAGCCATCGGCAACCCCAGTACACGGCCTTTCCCTGCTGACGAGGGGTGATACCCCGAAACACGTGTCCAGGGATGGCGAAGACAGCGAAGATAGCAGAAGATCGAAAGATGATGCATCGCAAACACTTTACTACATTGACCAGAGTCCTTAGGGGCGACACCGCTGGTGTGTGAGTAGTGTCCGACCCCACCCCCATTTGTAACTTTAAAGCTCCCGTGAGCAGTGGGCGGACGAGCCTGGGATCCCGCACCTACGCGCCTGAGTGGTACTATACCTGGCAGATATTGGCAGCCATCGGCAACCCCAGTACACGGCCTATCCCTGCTGACGAGGGTTGATACCCCGAAACACGTGTCCAGGGATGGCGAAGACAGCGAAGATAGCAGAAGATCGAAAGATGATGCATCGCGAACACTTTACTACATTGACCAGAGTCCTTAGGGGCGACACCGCCGGTGTGTGAGTAGTGTGCGACCCCACCCCCATTTGTAACTTTAAAGCTCCCGTGAGCAATGGGCTGACGATCCTGCGATCCCGCACCTACGCGCCTGAGTGGTACTATACCTGGCAGATATTGGCAGCCATCGGCAACCCCAGTACACGGCCTATCCCTGCTGACGAGGGGTGATACCCCGAAACACGTGTCCAGGGATGGCGAAGACAGCGAAGATAGCAGAAGATCGAAAGATGATGCATCGCGAACACTTTACTACATTGACCAGAGTCCTTAGGGGCGACATCGCCGGTGTGTGAGTAGTGTGCGACCCCACCCCCATTATTAACTTTAAAGCTCCCGTGAGCAGTGGGCTGACGAGCCTGGGATCCCGCACCTACGCGCCTGAGTGGTACTATACCTGGCAGATATTGGCAGCCATCGACAACCCCAGTACACGGCCTATCCCTGCTGACGAGGGGTGATACCCCGAAACACGTGTCCAGGGATGGCGAAGACAGCGAAGATAGCAGAAGATCGAAAGATTATGCATCGCGAACACTTTACTACATTGACCAGAGTCCTTAGGGGCGACACCGCCGATGTGGGAGTAGTGTGCGACCCCACCCCCATTTGTAACTTTAAAGCTCCCGTGAGCAGTGGGCTGACGAGCCTGGGATCCCGCACCTACGCGCCTGAGTGGTACTATACCTGGCAGATATTGGCAGCCATCGGCAACCCCAGTACACGGCCTATCCCTGCTGACAAGGGGTGATACCCCGAAACTCGTGTCCAGGGATGGCGAAGACAGCGAAGATAGCAGAAGATCGAAAGATGATGCATCGCGAACACTTTACTACATTGACCAGAGTCCTTAGGGGCGACATCGCCGGTGTGTGAGTAGTGTGCGACCCCACCCCCATTTGTAACTTTAAAGCTCCCGTGAGCAGTGGGCTGACGAGCCTGGGATCCCGCACCTATGCGCCTGAGTGGTACTATACCCGGCAGATATTGGCAGCCATCGGCAACCCCAGTACACGGCCTATCCCTGCTGATGAGGGGTGATACCCCGAAACACGTGTCCAGGGATGGCGAAGACAGCGAAGATAGCAGAAGATCGAAAGATGATGCATCGCAAACACTTTACTACATTGACCAGAGTCCTTAGGGTCGACACCGCCGGTGTGTGAGTAGTGTGCGACCCCACCCCCATTTGTAACTTTAAAGCTCCCGTGAGCAGTGGGCTGACGAGCCTGGGATCCCACACCTACGCGCCTGAGTGGTACTATACCTGGCAGATATTGGCAGCCATCGGCAACCCCAGTACACAGCCTATCCCTGCTGACGAGGGGTGATACCCCGAAACACGTGTCCAGTGATGGCAAAGACAGCGAAGATAGCAGAAGATCGAAAGATGATGCATCGCGAACACTTTACTACATTGACCAGAGTCCTTAGGGGCGACAGCACCGGTGTGTGAGTACTGTGCGACCCCACCCCCATTTGTAACTTTAAAGCTCCCGTGAGCAGTTGGCTGACGAGCCTGGGATCCCGCACCTACGCGCCTGAGTGGTACTATACCTGGCAGATATTGGCAGCCATCGGCAACCCCAGTACACGGCCTATCCCTGCTGACGAGGGGTGATACCCCGAAACACGTGTCCAGGGATGGCAAAGACAGCGAAGATAGCAGAAGATCGAAAGATGATGCATCGCAAACACTTTACTACATTGACCAGAGTCCTTAGGGGCGACACCGCTGGTGTGTGAGTAGTGTCCGACCCCACCCCCATTTGTAACTTTAAAGCTCCCGTGAGCAGTGGGCTGACGAGCCTGGGATCCCGCACCTACGCGCCTGAGTGGTACTATACCTGGCAGATATTGGCAGCCATCGGCAACCCCAGTACACAGCCTATCCCTGCTGACGAGGGGTGATACCCCGAAACACGTGTCCAGTAATGGCAAAGACAGCGAAGATAGCAGAAGATCGAAAGATGATGCATCGCGAACACTTTACTACATTGACCAGAGTCCTTAGGGGCGACAGCGCCGGTGTGTGAGTACTGTGCGACCACACCCCCATTTGTAACTTTAAAGCTCCCGTGAGCAGTGGGCTGACGAGCCTGGGATCCCGCACCTACGCGCCTGAGTGGTACTATACCTGGCAGATATTGGCAGCCATCGGCAACCCCAGTACACGGCCTATCCCTGCTGACGAGGGGTGATACCCCGAAACACGTGTCCAGGGATGGCGAAGACAGCGAAGATAGCAGAAGATCGAAAGATGATGCATCGCGAACACTTTACTACATTGACCAGAGTCCTTAGAGCGACACCGCCGGTGTGTGAGTAGTGTGCGACCACACCCCCATTTGTAAATTTAAAGCTCCCGTGAGCAGTGGGCTGACGAGCCTGGGATCCCGCACCTACGCGCCTGAGTGGTAGTATACCTGGCAGATATTGGCAGCCATCGGCAACCCCAGTACACGGCCTTTCCCTGCTGACGAGGGGTGATACCCCGAAACACGTGTCCAGGGATGGCGAAGACAGCGAAGATAGCAGAAGATCGAAAGATGATGCATCGCAAACACTTTACTACATTGACCAGAGTCCTTAGGGGCGACACCGCTGGTGTGTGAGTAGTGTCCGACCCCACCCCCATTTGTAACTTTAAAGCTCCCGTGAGCAGTGGGCTGACGAGCCTGGGATCCCGCACCTACGCGCCTGAGTGGTACTATACCTGGCAGATATTGGCAGCCATCGGCAACCCCAGTACACGGCCTATCCCTGCTGACAAGGGGTGATACCCCGAAACACGTGTCCAGGGATGGCGAAGACAGCGAAGATAGCAGAAGATCGAAAGATGATGCATCGCGAACACTTTACTACATTGACCAGAGTCCTTAGGGGCGACACCGCCGGTGTGTGAGTAGTGTGCGACCCCACCCCCATTTGTAACTTTAAAGCTCCCGTGAGCAGTTGGCTGACGAGCCTGGGATCCCGCACCTACGCGCCTGAGTGGTACTATACCTGGCAGATATTGGCAGCCATCGGCAACCCCAGTACACGGCCTATCCCTGCTGACGAGGGGTGATACCCCGAAACACGTGTCCAGGGATGGCAAAGACAGCGAAGATAGCAGAAGATCGAAAGATGATGCATCGCAAACACTTTACTACATTGACCAGAGTCCTTAGGGGCGACACCGCTGGTGTGTGAGTAGTGTCCGACCCCACCCCCATTTGTAACTTTAAAGCTCCCGTGAGCAGTGGGCTGACGAGCCTGGGATCCCGCACCTACGCGCCTGAGTTGTACTATACCTGGCAGATATTGGCAGCCATCGGCAACCCCAGTACACAGCCTATCCCTGCTGACGAGGGGTGATACCCCGAAACACGTGTCCAGTGATGGCAAAGACAGCGAAGATAGCAGAAGATCGAAAGATGATGCATCGCGAACACTTTACTACATTGACCAGAGTCCTTAGGGGCGACAGCGCCGGTGTGTGAGTACTGTGCGACCCCACCCCCATTTGTAACTTTAAAGCTCCCGTGAGCAGTGGGCTGAAGAGCCTGGGATCCCGCACCTACGCGCCTGAGTGGTACTATACCTGGCAGATATTGGCAGCCATCGGCAGCCCCAGTACACGGCCTATCCCTGCTGACGAGGGGTGATACCCCGAAACACGTGTCCAGGGATGGCGAAGACAGCGAAGATAGCAGAAGATCGAAAGATGATGCATCGCGAACACTTTACTACATTGACCAGAGTCCTTAGAGCGACACCGCCGGTGAGTAGGTAATGTGTGCGACCCCACCCCCATTTGTAAATTTAAAGCTCCCGTGAGCAGTGGGCTGACGAGCCTGGGATCCCGCACCTACGCGCCTGAGTGGTACTATACCTGGCAGATATTGGCAGCCATCGGCAACCCCAGTACACAGCCTTTCCCTGCTGACGAGGGGTGATACCCCGAAACACGTGTCCAGGGATGGCGAAGACAGCGAAGATAGCAGAAGATCGAAAGATGATGCATCGCAAACACTTTACTACATTGACCAGAGTCCTTAGGGGCGACACCGCTGGTGTGTGAGTAGTGTCCGACCCCACCCCCATTTGTAACTTTAAAGCTCCCGTGAGCAGTGGGCTGACGAGCCTGGGATCCCGCACCTACGCGCCTGAGTGGTACTATACCTGGCAGATATTGGCAGCCATCGGCAACCCCAGTACACAGCCTATCCCTGCTGACGAGGGGTGATACCCCGAAACACGTGTCCAGTGATGGCAAAGACAGCGAAGATAGCAGAAGATCGAAAGATGATGCATCGCGAACACTTTACTACATTGACCAGAGTCCTTAGGGGCGACAGCGCCGGTGTGTGAGTACTGTGCAACCCCACCCCCATTTGTAACTTTAAAGCTCCCGTGAGCAGTGGGCTGACGAGCCTGGGATCCCGCACCTACGCGCCTGAGTGGTACTATACCTGGCAGATATTGGCAGCCATCGGCAACCCCAGTACACGGCCTATCCCTGCTGACGAGGGGTGATACCCCGAAACACGTGTCCAGGGATGGCGAAGACAGCGAAGATAGCAGAAGATCGAAAGATGATGCATCGCGAACACTTTACTACATTGACCAGAGTCCTTAGAGCGACACCGCCGGTGAGTAGGTAATGTGTGCGACCCCACCCCCATTTGCAAATTTAAAGCTCCCGTGAGCAGTGGGCTGACGAGCCTGGGATCCCGCACCTACGCGCCTGAGTGGTACTATACCTGGCAGATATTGGCAGCCATCGGCAACCCCAGTACACGGCCTTTCCCTGCTGACGAGGGGTGATACCCCGAAACACGTGTCCAGGGATGGCGAAGACAGCGAAGATAGCAGAAGATCGAAAGATGATGCATCGCAAACACTTTACTACATTGACCAGAGTCCTTAGGGGCGACACCGCTGGTGTGTGAGTAGTGTCCGACCCCACCCCCATTTGTAACTTTAAAGCTCCCGTGAGCAGTGGGCTGACGAGCCTGGGATCCCGCACCTACGCGCCTGAGTGGTACTATACCTGGCAGATATTGGCAGCCATCGGCAACCCCAGTACACGGCCTATCCCTGCTGACGAGGGGTGATACCCCGAAACACGTGTCCAGGGATGGCGAAGACAGCGAAGATAGCAGAAGATCGAAAGATGATGCATCGCGAACACTTTACTACATTGACCAGAGTCCTTAGGGGCGACAGCGCCGGTGTGTGAGAACTGTGCGACCCCACCCCCATTTGTAACTTTAAAACTCCCGTGAGCAGTGGGCTGACGAGCCTGGGATCCCGCACCTACGCGCCTGAGTGGTACTATGCCTGGCAGATATTGGCAGCCATCGGCAACCCCAGTACACGGCCTATCCCTGCTGACAAGGGGTGATACCCCGAAACACGTGTCCAGGGATGGCGAAGACAGCAAAGATAGCAGAAGATCGAAAGATGATGCATCGCGAACACTTTACTACATTGACCAGAGTCCTTAGGGGCGACAGCGCCGGTGTGTGAGTACTGTGCGACCCCACCCCCATTTGTAACTTTAAAGCTCCCGTGAGCAGTGGGCTGACGAGCCTGGGATCCCGCACCTACGCGCCTGAGTGGTACTATGCCTGGCAGATATTGGCAGCCATCGGCAACCCCAGTACACGGCCTATCCCTGCTGACAAGGGGTGATACCCCGAAATACGTGTCCAGGGATGGCGAAGACAGCGAAGATAGCAGAAGATCGAAAGATGATGCATCGCGAACACTTTACTACATTGACCAGAGTCCTTAGGGGCGACACCGCCGGTGTGTGAGTAGTGTGCGATCCCACCCCCATTTGTAACTTTAAAGCTCCCGTAAGCAGTTGGCTGACGAGCCTGGGATCCCGCACCTACGCGCCTGAGTGGTACTATACCTGGCAGATATTGGCAGCCATCGGCAACCCCAGTACACGGCCTATCCCTGCTGACGAGGGGTGATACCCCGAAACACGTGTCCAGGGATGGCAAAGACAGCGAAGATAGCAGAAGATCGAAAGATGATGCATCGCAAACACTTTACTACATTGACCAGAGTCCTTAGGGGCGACACCGCTGGTGTGTGAGTAGTGTCCGACCCCACCCCCATTTGTAACTTTAAAGCTCCCGTGAGCAGTGGGCTGACGAGCCTGGGATCCCGCACCTACGCGCCTGAGTGGTACTATACCTGGCAGATATTGGCAGCCATCGGCAACCCCAGTACACGGCCTATCCCTGCTGACGAGGGGTGATACCCCGAAACACGTGTCCAGGGATGGCAAAGACAGCGAAGATAGCAGAAGATCGAAAGATGATGCATCGCGAACACTTTACTACATTGACCAGAGTCCTTAGGAGCGACAGCGCCGGTGTGTGAGTACTGTGCGACCCCACCCCCATTTGTAACTTTAAAGCTCCCGTGAGCAGTGGGCTGACGAGCCTGGGATCCCGCACCTACGTGCCTGAGTGGTACTATACCTGGCAGATATTGGCAGCCATCGGCAACCCCAGTACACGGCCTATCCCTGCTGACAAGGGGTGATACCCCGAAACACGTGTCCAGGGATGGCGAAGACAGCGAAGATAGCAGAAGATCGAAAGATGATGCATCGCGAACACTTTACTACATTGACCAGAGTCCTTAGAGCGACACCGCCGGTGTGTGAGTAGTGTGCGACCCCACCCCCATTTGTAAATTTAAAGCTCCCGTGAGCAGTTGGCTGACGAGCCTGGGATCCCGCACCTACGCGCCTGAGTGGTACTATACCTGGCAGATATTGGCAGCCATCGGCAACCCCAGTACACGGCCTATCCCTGCTGACGAGGGGTGATACCCCGAAACACGTGTCCAGGGATGGCAAAGACAGCGAAGATAGCAGAAGATCGAAAGATGATGCATCGCAAACACTTTACTACATTGACCAGAGTCCTTAGGGGCGACACCGCTGGTGTGTGAGTAGTGTCCGACCCCACCCCCATTTGTAACTTTAAAGCTCCCGTGAGCAGTGGGCTGACGAGCCTGGGATCCCGCACCTACGCGCCTGAGTGGTACTATACCTGGCAGATATTGGCAGCCATCGGCAACCCCAGTACACGGCCTATCCCTGCTGACGAGGGGTGATACCCCGAAACACGTGTCCAGGGATGGCAAAGACAGCGAAGATAGCAGAAGATCGAAAGATGATGCATCGCGAACACTTTACTACATTGACCAGAGTCCTTAGGAGCGACAGCGCCGGTGTGTGAGTACTGTGCGACCCCACCCCCATTTGTAACTTTAAAGCTCCCGTGAGCAGTGGGCTGACGAGCCTGGGATCCCGCACCTACGTGCCTGAGTGGTACTATACCTGGCAGATATTGGCAGCCATCGGCAACCCCAGTACACGGCCTATCCCTGCTGACAAGGGGTGATACCCCGAAACACGTGTCCAGGGATGGCGAAGACAGCGAAGATAGCAGAAGATCGAAAGATGATGCATCGCGAACACTTTACTACATTGACCAGAGTCCTTAGAGCGACACCGCCGGTGTGTGAGTAGTGTGCGACCCCACCCCCATTTGTAAATTTAAAGCTCCCGTGAGCAGTGGGCTGACGAGCCTGGGATCCCGCACCTACGCGCCTGAGTGGTACTATACCTGGCAGATATTGGCAGCCATCGGCAACCCCAGTACACGGCCTATCCCTGCTGACGAGGGGTGATACCCTGAAACACGTGTCCAGGGATGGCGAAGACAGCGAAGATAGCAGAAGATCGAAAGATGATGCATCGCGAACACTTTACTACATTGACCAGAGTCCTTAGGGGCGACAGCGCCGGTGTGTGAGTACTGTGCGACCCCACCCCCATTTGTAACTTTAAAGCTCCCGTGAGCAGTGGGCTGACGAGCCTGGGATCCCACACCTACGCGCCTGAGTGGTACTATACCTGGCAGATATTGGCAGCCATCGGCAACCCCAGTACACGGCCTATCCCTGCTGACGAGGGGTGATACCCCGAAACACGTGCCCAGAGATGGCGAAGACAGCGAAGATAGCAGAAGATCGAAAGATGATGCATCGCGAACACTTTACTACATTGACCAGAGTCCTTAGGGGCGACAGCGCCGGTGTGTGAGTACTGTGCGACCCCACCCCCATTTGTAACTTTAAAGCTCCCGTGAGCAGTGGGCTGACGAGCCTGGGATCCCGCACCTACGCCCCTGAGTGGTACTATGCCTGGCAGATATTGGCAGCCATCGGCAACCCCAGTAAACGGCCTATCCCTGCTGACAAGGGGTGATACCCCGAAACACGTGTCCAGGGATGGCGAAGACAGCAAAGATAGCAGAAGATCGAAAGATGATGCTTGGCGAACACTTTACTACATTGACCAGAGTCCTTAGGGGCGACAGCGCCGGTGTGTGAGTACTGTGCGACCCCACCCCCATTTGTAACTTTAAAGCTCCCGTGAGCAGTGGGCTGACGAGCCTGGGATCCCGCACCTACGCGCCTGAGTGGTACTATGCCTGGCAGATATTGGCAGCCATCGGCAACCCCAGTACACGGCCTATCCCTGCTGACAAGGGGTGATACCCCGAAATACGTGTCCAGGGATGGCGAAGACAGCGAAGATAGCAGAAGATCGAAAGATGATGCATCGCGAACACTTTACTACATTGACCAGAGTCCTTAGGGGCGACACCGCCGGTGTGTGAGTAGTGTGCGACCCCACCCCCATTTGTAACTTTAAAGCTCCCGTGAGCAGTTGGCTGACGAGCCTGGGATCCCGCACCTACGCGCCTGAGTGGTACTATACCTGGCAGATATTGGCAGCCATCGGCAACCCCAGTACACGGCCTATCCCTGCTGACGAGGGGTGATACCCCGAAACACGTGTCCAGGGATGGCAAAGACAGCGAAGATAGCAGAAGATCGAAAGATGATGCATCGCAAACACTTTACTACATTGACCAGAGTCCTTAGGGGCGACACCGCTGGTGTGTGAGTAGTGTCCGACCCCACCCCCATTTGTAACTTTAAAGCTCCCGTGAGCAGTGGGCTGACGAGACTGGGATTCCGCACCTACGCGCCTGAGTGGTACTATACCTGGCAGATATTGGCAGCCATCGGCAACCCCAGTACACGGCCTATCCCTGCTGACGAGGGGTGATACCCCGAAACACGTGTCCAGGGATGGCAAAGACAGCGAAGATAGCAGAAGATCGAAAGATGATGCATCGCGAACACTTTACTACATTGACCAGAGTCCTTAGGAGCGACAGCGCCGGTGTGTGAGTACTGTGCGACCCCACCCCCATTTGTAACTTTAAAGCTCCCGTGAGCAGTGGGCTGACGAGCCTGGGATCCCGCACCTACGCGCCTGAGTGGTACTATACCTGGCAGATATTGGCAGCCATCGGCAACCCCAGTACACGGCCTATCCCTGCTGACAAGGGGTGATACCCCGAAACACGTGTCCAGGGATGGCGAAGACAGCGAAGATAGCAGAAGATCGAAAGATGATGCATCGCGAACACTTTACTACATTGACCAGAGTCCTTAGAGCGACACCGCCGGTGTGTGAGTAGTGTGCGACCCCACCCCCATTTGTAAATTTAAAGCTCCCGTGAGCAGTGGGCTTACGAGCCTGGGATCCCGCACCTACGCGCCTGAGTGGTACTATACCTGGCAGATATTGGCAGCCATCGGCAACTCCAGTACACGGCCTTTCCCTGCTGACGAGGGGTGATACCCCGAAACACGTGTCCAGGGATGACGAAGACAGCGAAGATAGCAGAAGATCGAAAGATGATGCATCGCAAACACTTTACTACATTGACCAGAGTCCTTAGGGGCGACACCGCTGGTGTGTGAGTAGTGTCCGACCCCACCCCCATTTGTAACTTTAAAGCTCCCGTGAGCAGTGGGCTGACGAGCCTGGGATCCCGCACCTACGCGCCTGAGTGGTACTATACCTGGCAGATATTGGCAGCCATCGGCAACCCCAGTACACGGCCTATCCCTGCTGACGAGGGGTGATACCCCGAAACACGTGTCCAGGGATGGCGAAGACAGCGAAGATAGCAGAAGATCGAAAGATGATGCATCGCGAACACTTTACTACATTGACCAGAGTCCTTAGGGGCGACAGCGCCGGTGTGTGAGTACTGTGCGACCCCACCCCCATTTGTAACTTTAAAGCTCCCGTGAGCAGTGGGCTGACGAGCCTGGGATCCCGCACCTACGCGCCTGAGTGGTACTATACCTGGCAGATATTGGCAGCCATCGGCAACCCCAGTACACGGCCTATCCCTGCTGACGAGGGGTGATACCCCGAAACACGTGTCCAGGGATGGCGAAGACAGCGAAGATAGCAGAAGATCGAAAGATGATGCATCGCGAACACTTTACTACATTGACCAGAGTCCTTAGAGCGACACCGCCGGTGTGTGAGTAGTGTGCGACCCCACCCCCATTTGCAACTTTAAAGTTCCCGTGAGCAGTGGGCTGACGAGCCTGGGATCCCGCACCTACGCGCCTGAGTGGTACTATACCTGGCAGATATTGGCAGCCATCGGCAACCCCAGTACACGGCCTTTCCCTGCTGACGAGGGGTGATACCCCGAAACACGTGTCCAGGGATGGCGAAGACAGCGAAGATAGCAGAAGATCGAAAGATGATGCATCGCAAACACTTTACTACATTGACCAGAGTCCTTAGGGGCGACACCGCTGGTGTGTGAGTAGTGTCCGACCCCACCCCCATTTGTAACTTTAAAGCTCCCGTGAGCAGTGGGCGGACGAGCCTGGGATCCCGCACCTACGCGCCTGAGTGGTACTATACCTGGCAGATATTGGCAGCCATCGGCAACCCCAGTACACGGCCTATCCCTGCTGACGAGGGGTGATACCCCGAAACACGTGTCCAGGGATGGCGAAGACAGCGAAGATAGCAGAAGATCGAAAGATGATGCATCGCGAACACTTTACTACATTGACCAGAGTCCTTAGGGGCGACACCGCCGGTGTGTGAGTAGTGTGCGACCCCACCCCCATTTGTAACTTTAAAGCTCCCGTGAGCAATGGGCTGACGAGCCTGCGATCCCGCACCTACGCGCCTGAGTGGTACTATACCTGGCAGATATTGGCAGCCATCGGCAACCCCAGTACACGGCTTATCCCTGCTGACGAGGGGTGATACCCCGAAACACGTGTCCAGGGATGGCGAAGACAGCGAAGATAGCAGAAGATCGAAAGATGATGCATCGCGAACACTTTACTACATTGACCAGAGTCCTTAGGGGCGACATCGCCGGTGTGTGAGTAGTGTGCGACCCCACCCCCATTATTAACTTTAAAGCTCCCGTGAGCAGTGGGCTGACGAGCCTGGGATCCCGCACCTACGCGCCTGAGTGGTACTATACCTGGCAGATATTGGCAGCCATCGACAACCCCAGTACACGGCCTATCCCTGCTGACGAGGGGTGATACCCCGAAACACGTGTCCAGGGATGGCGAAGACAGCGAAGATAGCAGAAGATCGAAAGATTATGCATCGAAACACTTTACTACATTGACCAGAGTCCTTAGGGGCGACACCGCCGATGTGGGAGTAGTGTGCGACCCCACCCCCATTTGTAACTTTAAAGCTCCCGTGAGCAGTGGGCTGACGAGCCTGGGATCCCGCACCTACGCGCCTGAGTGGTACTATACCTGGCAGATATTGGCAGCCATCGGCAACCACAGTACACGGCCTATCCCTGCTGACGAGGGGTGATACCCCGAAACTCGTGTCCAGGGATGGCGAAGACAGCGAAGATAGCAGAAGATCGAAAGATGATGCATCGCGAACACTTTACTACATTGACCAGAGTCCTTAGGGGCGACATCGCCGGTGTGTGAGTAGTGTGCGACCCCACCCCCATTTGTAACTTTAAAGCTCCCGTGAGCAGTGGGCTGACGAGCCTGGGATCCCGCACCTATGCGCCTGAGTGGTACTATACCCGGCAGATATTGGCAGCCATCGGCAACCCCAGTACACGGCCTATCCCTGCTGATGAGGGGTGATACCCCGAAACACGTGTCCAGGGATGGCGAAGACAGCGAAGATAGCAGAAGATCGAAAGATGATGCATCGCAAACACTTTACTACATTGACCAGAGTCCTTAGGGTCGACACCGCCGGTGTGTGAGTAGTGTGCGACCCCACCCCCATTTGTAACTTTAAAGCTCCCGTGAGCAGTGGGCTGACGAGCCTGGGATCCCACACCTACGCGCCTGAGTGGTACTATACCTGGCAGATATTGGCAGCCATCGGCAACCCCAGTACACAGCCTATCCCTGCTGACGAGGGGTGATACCCCGAAACACGTGTCCAGTGATGGCAAAGACAGCGAAGATAGCAGAAGATCGAAAGATGATGCATCGCGAACACTTTACTACATTGACCAGAGTCCTTAGGGGCGACAGCGCCGGTGTGTGAGTACTGTGCGACCCCACCCCCATTTGTAACTTTAAAGCTCCCGTGAGCAGTTGGCTGACGAGCCTGGGATCCCGCACCTACGCGCCTGAGTGGTACTATACCTGGCAGATATTGGCAGCCATCGGCAACCCCAGTACACGGCCTATCCCTGCTGACGAGGGGTGATACCCCGAAACACGTGTCCAGGGATGGCAAAGACAGCGAAGATAGCAGAAGATCGAAAGATGATGCATCGCAAACACTTTACTACATTGACCAGAGTCCTTAGGGGCGACACCGCTGGTGTGTGAGTAGTGTCCGACCCCACCCCCATTTGTAACTTTAAAGCTCCCGTGAGCAGTGGGCTGACGAGCCTGGGATCCCGCACCTACGCGCCTGAGTGGTACTATACCTGGCAGATATTGGCAGCCATCGGCAACCCCAGTACACAGCCTATCCCTGCTGACGAGGGGTGATACCCCGAAACACGTGTCCAGTGATGGCAAAGACAGCGAAGATAGCAGAAGATCGAAAGATGATGCATCGCGAACACTTTACTACATTGACCAGAGTCCTTAGGGGCGACAGCGCCGGTGTGTGAGTACTGTGCGACCCCACCCCCATTTGTAACTTTAAAGCTCCCGTGAGCAGTGGGCTGACGAGCCTGGGATCCCGCACCTACGCGCCTGAGTGGTACTATACCTGGCAGATATTGGCAGCCATCGGCAACCCCAGTACACGGCCTATCCCTGCTGACGAGGGGTGATACCCCGAAACACGTGTCCAGGGATGGCGAAGACAGCGAAGATAGCAGAAGATCGAAAGATGATGCATCGCGAACACTTTACTACATTGACCAGAGTCCTTAGAGCGACACCGCCGGTGTGTGAGTAGTGTGCGACCACACCCCCATTTGTAAATTTAAAGCTCCCGTGAGCAGTGGGCTGACGAGCCTGGGATGCCGCACCTACGCGCCTGAGTGGTAGTATACCTGGCAGATATTGGCAGCCATCGGCAACCCCAGTACACGGCCTTTCCCTGCTGACGAGGGGTGATACCCCGAAACACGTGTCCAGGGATGGCGAAGACAGCGAAGATAGCAGAAGATCGAAAGATGATGCATCGCAAACACTTTACTACATTGACCAGAGTCCTTAGGGGCGACACCGCTGGTGTGTGAGTAGTGTCCGACCCCACCCCCATTTGTAACTTTAAAGCTCCCGTGAGCAGTGGGCTGACGAGCCTGGGATCCCGCACCTACGCGCCTGAGTGGTACTATACCTGGCAGATATTGGCAGCCATCGGCAACCCCAGTACACGGCCTATCCCTGCTGACAAGGGGTGATACCCCGAAACACGTGTCCAGGGATGGCGAAGACAGCGAAGATAGCAGAAGATCGAAAGATGATGCATCGCGAACACTTTACTACATTGACCAGAGTCCTTAGGGGCGACACCGCCGGTGTGTGAGTAGTGTGCGACCCCACCCCCATTTGTAACTTTAAAGCTCCCGTGAGCAGTTGGCTGACGAGCCTGGGATCCCGCACCTACGCGCCTGAGTGGTACTATACCTGGCAGATATTGGCAGCCATCGGCAACCCCAGTACACGGCCTATCCCTGCTGACGAGGGGTGATACCCCGAAACACGTGTCCAGGGATGGCAAAAACAGCGAAGATAGCAGAAGATCGAAAGATGATGCATCGCAAACACTTTACTACATTGACCAGAGTCCTTAGGGGCTACACCGCTGGTGTGTGAGTAGTGTCCGACCCCACCCCCATTTGTAACTTTAAAGCTCCCGTGAGCAGTGGGCTGACGAGCCTGGGATCCCGCACCTACGCGCCTGAGTGGTACTATACCTGGCAGATATTGGCAGCCATCGGCAACCCCAGTACACAGCCTATCCCTGCTGACGAGGGGTGATACCCCGAAACACGTGTCCAGTGATGGCAAAGACAGCGAAGATAGCAGAAGATCGAAAGATGATGCATCGCGAACACTTTACTACATTGACCAGAGTCCTTAGGGGCGACAGCGCCGGTGTGTGAGTACTGTGCGACCCCACCCCCATTTGTAACTTTAAAGCTCCCGTGAGCAGTGGGCTGACGAGCCTGGGATCCCGCACCTACGCGCCTGAGTGGTACTATACCTGGCAGATATTGGCAGCCATCGGCAACCCCAGTACACGGCCTATCCCTGCTGACGAGGGGTGATACCCCGAAACACGTGTCCAGGGATGGCGAAGACAGCGAAGATAGCAGAAGATCGAAAGATGATGCATCGCGAACACTTTACTACATTGACCAGAGTCCTTAGAGCGACACCACCGGTGTGTGAGTAGTGTGCGACCACACCCCCATTTGTAAATTTAAAGCTCCCGTGAGCAGTGGGCTGACGAGCCTGGGATGCCGCACCTACGCGCCTGAGTGGTAGTATACCTGGCAGATATTGGCAGCCATCGGCAACCCCAGTACACGGCCTTTCCCTGCTGACGAGGGGTGATACCCCGAAACACGTGTCCAGGGATGGCGAAGACAGCGAAGATAGCAGAAGATCGAAAGATGATGCATCGCAAACACTTTACTACATTGACCAGAGTCCTTAGGGGCGACACCGCTGGTGTGTGAGTAGTGTCCGACCCCACCCCCATTTGTAACTTTAAAGCTCCCGTGAGCAGTGGGCTGACGAGCCTGGGATCCCACACCTACGCGCCTGAGTGGTACTATACCTGGCAGATATTGGCAGCCATCGGCAACCCCAGTACACAGCCTATCCCTGCTGACGAGGGGTGATACCCCGAAACACGTGTCCAGTGATGGCAAAGACAGCGAAGATAGCAGAAGATCGAAAGATGATGCATCGCGAACACTTTACTACATTGACCAGAGTCCTTAGGGGCGACAGCGCCGGTGTGTGAGTACTGTGCGACCCCACCCCCATTTGTAACTTTAAAGCTCCCGTGAGCAGTTGGCTGACGAGCCTGGGATCCCGCACCTACGCGCCTGAGTGGTACTATACCTGGCAGATATTGGCAGCCATCGGCAACCCCAGTACACGGCCTATCCCTGCTGACGAGGGGTGATACCCCGAAACACGTGTCCAGGGATGGCAAAGACAGCGAAGATAGCAGAAGATCGAAAGATGATGCATCGCAAACACTTTACTACATTGACCAGAGTCCTTAGGGGCGACACCGCTGGTGTGTGAGTAGTGTCCGACCCCACCCCCATTTGTAACTTTAAAGCTCCCGTGAGCAGTGGGCTGACGAGCCTGGGATCCCGCACCTACGCGCCTGAGTGGTACTATACCTGGCAGATATTGGCAGCCATCGGCAACCCCAGTACACAGCCTATCCCTGCTGACGAGGGGTGATACCCCGAAACACGTGTCCAGTGATGGCAAAGACAGCGAAGATAGCAGAAGATCGAAAGATGATGCATCGCGAACACTTTACTACATTGACCAGAGTCCTTAGGGGCGACAGCGCCGGTGTGTGAGTACTGTGCGACCCCACCCCCATTTGTAACTTTAAAGCTCCCGTGAGCAGTGGGCTGACGAGCCTGGGATCCCGCACCTACGCGCCTGAGTGGTACTATACCTGGCAGATATTGGCAGCCATCGGCAACCCCAGTACACAGCCTATCCCTGCTGACGAGGGGTGATACCCCGAAACACGTGTCCAGGGATGGCGAAGACAGCGAAGATAGCAGAAGATCGAAAGATGATGCATCGCGAACACTTTACTACATTGACCAGAGTCCTTAGAGCGACACCGCCGGTGTGTGAGTAGTGTGCGACCACACCCCCATTTGTAAATTTAAAGCTCCCGTGAGCAGTGGGCTGACGAGCCTGGGATGCCGCACCTACGCGCCTGAGTGGTAGTATACCTGGCAGATATTGGCAGCCATCGGCAACCCCAGTACACGGCCTTTCCCTGCTGACGAGGGGTGATACCCCGAAACACGTGTCCAGGGATGGCGAAGACAGCGAAGATAGCAGAAGATCGAAAGATGATGCATCGCAAACACTTTACTACATTGACCAGAGTCCTTAGGGGCGACACCGCTGGTGTGTGAGTAGTGTCCGACCCCACCCCCATTTGTAACTTTAAAGCTCCCGTGAGCAGTGGGCTGACGAGCCTGGGATCCCGCACCTACGCGCCTGAGTGGTACTATACCTGGCAGATATTGGCAGCCATCGGCAACCCCAGTACACGGCCTATCCCTGCTGACAAGGGGTGATACCCCGAAACACGTGTCCAGGGATGGCGAAGACAGCGAAGATAGCAGAAGATCGAAAGATGATGCATCGCGAACACTTTACTACATTGACCAGAGTCCTTAGGGGCGACACCGCCGGTGTGTGAGTAGTGTGCGACCCCACCCCCATTTGTAACTTTAAAGCTCCCGTGAGCAGTTGGCTGACGAGCCTGGGATCCCGCACCTACGCGCCTGAGTGGTACTATACCTGGCAGATATTGGCAGCCATCGGCAACCCCAGTACACGGCCTATCCCTGCTGACGAGGGGTGATACCCCGAAACACGTGTCCAGGGATGGCAAAGACAGCGAAGATAGCAGAAGATCGAAAGATGATGCATCGCAAACACTTTACTACATTGACCAGAGTCCTTAGGGGCTACACCGCTGGTGTGTGAGTAGTGTCCGACCCCACCCCCATTTGTAACTTTAAAGCTCCCGTGAGCAGTGGGCTGACGAGCCTGGGATCCCGCACCTACGCGCCTGAGTGGTACTATACCTGGCAGATATTGGCAGCCATCGGCAACCCCAGTACACAGCCTATCCCTGCTGACGAGGGGTGATACCCCGAAACACGTGTCCAGTGATGGCAAAGACAGCGAAGATAGCAGAAGATCGAAAGATGATGCATCGCGAACACTTTACTACATTGACCAGAGTCCTTAGGGGCGACAGCGCCGGTGTGTGAGTACTGTGCGACCCCACCCCCATTTGTAACTTTAAAGCTCCCGTGAGCAGTGGGCTGAAGAGCCTGGGATCCCGCACCTACGCGCCTGAGTGGTACTATACCTGGCAGATATTGGCAGCCATCGGCAACCCCAGTACACGGCCTATCCCTGCTGACGAGGGGTGATACCCCGAAACACGTGTCCAGGGATGGCGAAGACAGCGAAGATAGCAGAAGATCGAAAGATGATGCATCGCGAACACTTTACTACATTGACCAGAGTCCTTAGAGCGACACCGCCGGTGAGTAGGTAATGTGTGCGACCCCACCCCCATTTGTAAATTTAAAGCTCCCGTGAGCAGTGGGCTGACGAGCCTGGGATCCCGCACCTACGCGCCTGAGTGGTACTATACCTGGCAGATATTGGCAGCCATCGGCAACCCCAGTACACGGCCTTTCCCTGCTGACGAGGGGTGATACCCCGAAACACGTGTCCAGGGATGGCGAAGACAGCGAAGATAGCAGAAGATTGAAAGATGATGCATCGCAAACACTTTACTACATTGACCAGAGTCCTTAGGGGCGACACCGCTGGTGTGTGAGTAGTGTCCGACCCCACCCCCATTTGTAACTTTAAAGCTCCCGTGAGCAGTGGGCTGACGAGCCTGGGATCCCGCACCTACGCGCCTGAGTGGTACTATACCTGGCAGATATTGGCAGCCATCGGCAACCCCAGTACACAGCCTATCCCTGCTGACGAGGGGTGATACCCCGAAACACGTGTCCAGTGATGGCAAAGACAGCGAAGATAGCAGAAGATCGAAAGATGATGCATCGCGAACACTTTACTACATTGACCAGAGTCCTTAGGGGCGACAGCGCCGGTGTGTGAGTACTGTGCGACCCCACCCCCATTTGTAACTTTAAAGCTCCCGTGAGCAGTGGGCTGACGAGCCTGGGATCCCGCACCTACGCGCCTGAGTGGTACTATACCTGGCAGATATTGGCAGCCATCGGCAACCCCAGTACACGGCCTATCCCTGCTGACGAGGGGTGATACCCCGAAACACGTGTCCAGGGATGGCGAAGACGGCGAAGATAGCAGAAGATCGAAAGATGATGCATCGCGATCACTTTACTACATTGACCAGAGTCCTTAGAGCGACACCGCCGGTGAGTAGGTAATGTGTGCGACCCCACCCCCATTTGCAAATTTAAAGCTCCCGTGAGCAGTGGGCTGACGAGCCTGGGATCCCGCACCTACGCGCCTGAGTGGTACTATACCTGGCAGATATTGGCAGCCATCGGCAACCCCAGTACACGGCCTTTCCCTGCTGACGAGGGGTGATACCCCGAAACACGTGTCCAGGGATGGCGAAGACAGCGAAGATAGCAGAAGATCGAAAGATGATGCATCGCAAACACTTTACTACATTGACCAGAGTCCTTAGGGGCGACACCGCTGGTGTGTGAGTAGTGTCCGACCCCACCCCCATTTGTAACTTTAAAGCTCCCGTGAGCAGTGGGCTGACGAGCCTGGGATCCCGCACCTACGCGCCTGAGTGGTACTATACCTGGCAGATATTGGCAGCCATCGGCAACCCCAGTACACGGCCTATCCCTGCTGACGAGGGGTGATACCCCGAAACACGTGTCCAGGGATGGCGAAGACAGCGAAGATAGCAGAAGATCGAAAGATGATGCATCGCGAACACTTTACTACATTGACCAGAGTCCTTAGGGGCGACAGCGCCGGTGTGTGAGTACTGTGCGACCCCACCCCCATTTGTAACTTTAAAACTCCCGTGAGCAGTGGGCTGACGAGCCTGGGATCCCGCACCTACGCGCCTGAGTGGTACTATGCCTGGCAGATATTGGCAGCCATCGGCAACCCCAGTACACGGCCTATCCCTGCTGACAAGGGGTGATACCCCGAAACACGTGTCCAGGGATGGCGAAGACAGCAAAGATAGCAGAAGATCGAAAGATGATGCATCGCGAACACTTTACTACATTGACCAGAGTCCTTAGGGGCGACAGCGCCGGTGTGTGAGTACTGTGCGACCCCACCCCCATTTGTAACTTTAAAGCTCCCGTGAGCAGTGGGCTGACGAGCCTGGGATCCCGCACCTACGCGCCTGAGTGGTACTATGCCTGGCAGATATTGGCAGCCATAGGCAACCCCAGTACACGGCCTATCCCTGCTGACAAGGGGTGATACCCCGAAATACGTGTCCAGGGATGGCGAAGACAGCGAAGATAGCAGAAGATCGAAAGATGATGCATCGCGAACACTTTACTACATTGACCAGAGTCCTTAGGGGCGACACCGCCGGTGTGTGAGTAGTGTGCGATCCCACGCCCATTTGTAACTTTAAAGCTCCCGTGAGCAGTTGACTGACGAGCCTGGGATCCCGCACCTACGCGCCTGAGTGGTACTATACCTGGCAGATATTGGCAGCCATCGGCAACCCCAGTACACGGCCTATCCCTGCTGACGAGGGGTGATACCCCGAAACACGTGTCCAGGGATGGCAAAGACAGCGAAGATAGCAGAAGATCGAAAGATGATGCATCGCAAACACTTTACTACATTGACCAGAGTCCTTAGGGGCGACACCGCTGGTGTGTGAGTAGTGTCCGACCCCACCCCCATTTGTAACTTTAAAGCTCCCGTGAGCAGTGGGCTGACGAGCCTGGGATCCCGCACCTACGCGCCTGAGTGGTACTATACCTGGCAGATATTGGCAGCCATCGGCAACCCCAGTACACGGCCTATCCCTGCTGACGAGGGGTGATACCCCGAAACACGTGTCCAGGGATGGCAAAGACAGCGAAGATAGCAGAAGATCGAAAGATGATGCATCGCGAACACTTTACTACATTGACCAGAGTCCTTAGGAGCGACAGCGCCGGTGTGTGAGTACTGTGCGACCCCACCCCCATTTGTAACTTTAAAGCTCCCGTGAGCAGTGGGCTGACGAGCCTGGGATCCCGCACCTACGTGCCTGAGTGGTACTATACCTGGCAGATATTGGCAGCCATCGGCAACCCCAGTACACGGCCTATCCCTGCTGACAAGGGGTGATACCCCGAAACACGTGTCCAGGGATGGCGAAGACAGCGAAGATAGCAGAAGATCGAAAGATGATGCATCGCGAACACTTTACTACATTGACCAGAGTCCTTAGAGCGACACCGCCGGTGTGTGAGTAGTGTGCGACCCCACCCCCATTTGTAAATTTAAAGCTCCCGTGAGCAGTTGGCTGACGAGCCTGGGATCCCGCACCTACGCGCCTGAGTGGTACTATACCTGGCAGATATTGGCAGCCATCGGCAACCCCAGTACACGGCCTATCCCTGCTGACGAGGGGTGATACCCCGAAACACGTGTCCAGGGATGGCAAAGACAGCGAAGATAGCAGAAGATCGAAAGATGATGCATCGCAAACACTTTACTACATTGACCAGAGTCCTTAGGGGCGACACCGCTGGTGTGTGAGTAGTGTCCGACCCCACCCCCATTTGTAACTTTAAAGCTCCCGTGAGCAGTGGGCTGACGAGCCTGGGATCCCGCACCTACGCGCCTGAGTGGTACTATACCTGGCAGATATTGGCAGCCATCGGCAACCCCAGTACACGGCCTATCCCTGCTGACGAGGGGTGATACCCCGAAACACGTGTCCAGGGATGGCAAAGACAGCGAAGATAGCAGAAGATCGAAAGATGATGCATCGCGAACACTTTACTACATTGACCAGAGTCCTTAGGAGCGACAGCGCCGGTGTGTGAGTACTGTGCGACCCCACCCCCATTTGTAACTTTAAAGCTCCCGTGAGCAGTGGGCTGACGAGCCTGGGATCCCGCACCTACGTGCCTGAGTGGTACTATACCTGGCAGATATTGGCAGCCATCGGCAACCCCAGTACACGGCCTATCCCTGCTGACAAGGGGTGATACCCCGAAACACGTGTCCAGGGATGGCGAAGACAGCGAAGATAGCAGAAGATCGAAAGATGATGCATCGCGAACACTTTACTACATTGACCAGAGTCCTTAGAGCGACACCGCCGGTGTGTGAGTAGTGTGCGACCCCACCCCCATTTGTAAATTTAAAGCTCCCGTGAGCAGTGGGCTTACGAGCCTGGGATCCCGCACCTACGCGCCTGAGTGGTACTATACCTGGCAGATATTGGCAGCCATCGGCAACCCCAGTACACGGCCTTTCCCTGCTGACGAGGGGTGATACCCCGAAACACGTGTCCAGGGATGGCGAAGACAGCGAAGATAGCAGAAGATCGAAAGATGATGCATCGCAAACACTTTACTACATTGACCAGAGTCCTTAGGGGCGACACCGCTGGTGTGTGAGTAGTGTCCGACCCCACCCCCATTTGTAACTTTAAAGCTCCCGTGAGCAGTGGGCTGACGAGCCTGGGATCCCGCACCTACGCGCCTGAGTGGTACTATACCTGGCAGATATTGGCAGCCATCGGCAACCCCAGTACACGGCCTATCCCTGCTGACGAGGGGTGATACCCCGAAACACGTGTCCAGGGATGGCGAAGACAGCGAAGATAGCAGAAGATCGAAAGATGATGCATCGCGAACACTTTACTACATTGACCAGAGTCCTTAGGGGCGACAGCGCCGGTGTGTGAGTACTGTGCGACCCCACCCCCATTTGTAACTTTAAAGCTCCCGTGAGCAGTGGGCTGACGAGCCTGGGATCCCGCACCTACGCGCCTGAGTGGTACTATACCTGGCAGATATTGGCAGCCATCGGCAACCCCAGTACACGGCCTATCCCTGCTGACGAGGGGTGATACCCCGAAACACGTGTCCAGGGATGGCGAAGACAGCGAAGATAGCAGAAGATCGAAAGATGATGCATCGCGAACACTTTACTACATTGACCAGAGTCCTTAGAGCGACACCGCCGGTGTGTGAGTAGTGTGCGACCCCACCCTCATTTGCAACTTTAAAGCTCCCGTGAGCAGTGGGCTGACGAGCCTGGGATCCCGCACCTACGCGCCTGAGTGGTACTATACCTGGCAGATATTGGCAGCCATCGGCAACCCCAGTACACGGCCTTTCCCTGCTGACGAGGGGTGATACCCCGAAACACGTGTCCAGGGATGGCGAAGACAGCGAAGATAGCAGAAGATCGAAAGATGATGCATCGCAAACACTTTACTACATTGACCAGAGTCCTTAGGGGCGACACCGCTGGTGTGTGAGTAGTGTCCGACCCCACCCCCATTTGTAACTTTAAAGCTCCCGTGAGCAGTGGGCTGACGAGCCTGGGATCCCGCACCTACGCACCTTAGTGGTACTATACCTGGCAGATATTGGCAGCCATCGGCAACCCCAGTACACGGCCTATCCCTCCTGACGAGGGGTGATACCCCGAAACACGTGTCCAGGGATGGCGAAGACAGCGAAGATAGCAGAAGATCGAAAGATGATGCATCGCGAACACTTTACTACATTGACCAGAGTCCTTAGGGGCGACACCGCCGGTGTGTGAGTAGTGTGCGACCCCACCCCCATTTGTAACTTTAAAGCTCCCGTGAGCAATGGGCTGACGAGCCTGGGATCCCGCACCTACGCGCCTGAGTGGTACTATACCTGGCAGATATTGGCAGCCATCGGCAACCCCAGTACACGGCCTATCCCTGCTGACGAGGGGTGATACCCCGAAACACGTGTCCAGGGATGGCGAAGACAGCGAAGATAGCAGAAGATCGAAAGATGATGCATCGCGAACACTTTACTACATTGACCAGAGTCCTTAGGGGCGACATCGCCGGTGTGTGAGTAGTGTGCGACCCCACCCCCATTATTAACTTTAAAGCTCCCGTGAGCAGTGGGCTGACGAGCCTGGGATCCCGCACCTACGCGCCTGAGTGGTACTATACCTGGCAGATATTGGCAGCCATCGACAACCCCAGTACACGGCCTATCCCTGCTGACGAGGGGTGATACCCCGCAACACGTGTCCATCGATGGCGAAGATAGCAGAAGATCGAAAGATTATGCATCGCGAACACTTTACTACATTGAGCAGAGTCCTTAGGGGCGACACCGCCGATGTGGGAGTAGTGTGCGACCCCACCCCCATTTGTAACTTTAAAGCTCCCGTGAGCAGTGGGCTGACGAGCCTGGGATCCCGCACCTACGCGCCTGAGTGGTACTATACCTGGCAGATATTGGCAGCCATCGGCAACCCCAGTACACGGCCTATCCCTGCTGACGAGGGGTGATACCCCGAAACACGTGTCCAGGGATGGCGAAGACAGCGAAGATAGCAGAAGATCGAAAGATGATGCATCGCGAACACTTTACTACATTGACCAGAGTCCTTAGGGGCGACATCGCCGGTGTGTGAGTAGTGTGCGACCCCACCCCCATTTGTAACTTTAAAGCTCCCGTGAGCAATGGGCTGACGAGCCTGGGATCCCACACCTACGCGCCTGAGTGGTACTATACCTGGCAGATATTGGCTGCCATCGGCAACCCCAGTACACGGCCTATCCCTGCTGACGAGGGGTGATACCCCGAAACACGTGTCCAGGGATGGCGAAGACAGCGAAGATAGCAGAAGATCGAAAGATGATGCATCGCGAACACTTTACTACATTGACCAGAGTCCTTAGGGGCGACATCGCCGGTGTGTGAGTAGTGTGCGACCCCACCCCCATTATTAACTTTAAAGCTCCCGTGAGCAGTGGGCTGACGAGCCTGGGATCCCGCACCTACGCGCCTGAGTGGTACTATACCTGGCAGATATTGGCAGCCATCGACAACCCCAGTACACGGCCTATCCCTGCTGACGAGGGGTGATACCCCGCAACACGTGTCCACCGATGGCGAAGATAGCAGAAGATCGAAAGATTATGCATCGCGAACACTTTACTACATTGACCAGAGTCCTTAGGGGCGACACCGCCGATGTGGGAGTAGTGTGCGACCCCACCCCCATTTGTAACTTTAAAGCTCCCGTGAGCAGTGGGCTGACGAGCCTGGGATCCCGCACCTACGCGCCTGAGTGGTACTATACCTGGCAGATATTGGCAGCCATCGGCAACCCCAGTACACGGCCTATCCCTGCTGACGAGGGGTGATACCCCGAAACACGTGTCCAGGGATGGCGAAGACAGCGAAGATAGCAGAAGATCGAAAGATGATGCATCGCGAACACTTTACTACATTGACCAGAGTCCTTAGGGGCGACATCGCCGGTGTGTGAGTAGTGTGCGACCCCACCCCCATTTGTAACTTTAAAGCTCCCGTGAGCAGTGGGCTGACGAGCCTGGGATCCCACACCTACGCGCCTGAGTGGTACTATACCTGGCAGATATTGGCTGCCATCGGCAACCCCAGTACACGGCCTATCCCTGCTGACGAGGGGTGATACCCCGAAACACGTGTCCAGGGATGGCGAAGACAGCGAAGATAGCAGAAGATCGAAAGATGATGCATCGCAAACACTTTACTACATTGACCAGAGTCCTTAGGGGCGACACCGCCGGTGTGTGAGTAGTGTGCGACCCCACCCCCATTTGTAACTTTAAAGCTCCCGTGAGCAGTGGGCTGACGAGCCTGGGATCCCGCACCTACGCGCCTGAGTGGTACTATACCTGGCAGATATTGGCAGCCATCGGCAACCCCAGTACACGGCCTATCCCTGCTGACGAGGGGTGATACCCCGAAACACGTGTCCAGGGATGGCGAAGACAGCGAAGATAGCAGAAGATCGAAAGATGATGCATCGCGAACACTTTACTACATTGACCAGAGTCCTTAGGGGCGACAGCGCCGGTGTGTGAGTAGTGTGCGACCCCACCCCCATTTGTAACTTTAAAGCTCCGTGAGCAGTGGGCTGACGAGCCTGGGATCCCGCACCTACGCGCCTGAGTGGTACTATACCTGGCAGATATTGGCAGCCATCGGCAACCCCAGTACACGGCCTATCCCTGCTGACGAGGGGTAATACCCCGAAACACGTGTCCAGGGATGGCGAAGACAGCAAAGATAGCAGAAGATCGAAAGATGATACATCGCAAACACTTTACTACATTGACCAGAGTCCTTAGGGGCGACACCGCCGGTGTGTGAGTAGTGTGCGACCCCACCCCCATTTTTACCTTCCAGTGGTGGATGCCCTGTATGCAATGAATCTGATAAACTCCTCTCCTAAGAAGGGTGGTCCATTGTCTATCTTCATCATTTGTGGGGAGCCTTATGCTGCAAATATGTCATCAAATATTGACACAGTTGCTGTTGCTGTCGTTGATACCACTTGTCATACTATGGGAAACCTGAAAAATTCTTCAATGACTACTAGCAAGGTGGTTTCCAGTGTCCAGTGGTCCATAGAATTCAGCTGCTAATGTTGTCCACACTTCCCCGGGAAGGTCAAACATCTATAGCTGTTCTGCCGTCTCTGGCCTTACTGTTATTTGGCATTGGTGATAGTTTATTATTGTGTCTTCCACCTGTCGATCCAACCTCGGGAACCATACTCTTTCCCGTAGCATCTTCTTTGTTGCTACTATGCCTCTGTGGGACTCATGTGCTAAGTTCACATTCTGCCGCCATAGCGTTTTTGGTATTCCTCTTAGTATAATTTCCTTTTCTGCTTCCGATAACTCTTCTTGTATGTTTTTGAACGTCAGCATTTCATCCCTTCTTACTCCTTCTCCCAATGGGCTGCCTTTGTTCACATGTCTCCATTTTTGCTGTTCTGTTGTTATTTTGACTGCTTGCAGTGTGTCATCCCTGGTTTTCTCTCACTCCAGCTCTTTAATTGTTATTGGAGAGGGAGTCTTCTACCTTAACACAAAGTTTAGGTACTCTTCAGCCATGGATGTGTTCCCTGGTGCCTATGGTAGAGGATGCCGTGACTTGTAGTCAACTGGGTTGTGTTGCTTGCCAGGTTTGAGCACTATCTTGAAGTCATAGTCCATTAGTCATATTCCCCAGTTTTCAATGTGCGGTGGTATTTTTGGTGTTTGGGTTTCCATATATATATATATATATATATTGTTATTAGTGCTTGGTGGTCCGTTACAATGGTGAAATATTTCCGTAAATGAACATGTGGTAGTGTTCACATGCCCAAACTACTGCTAAGCTTTCCTTCTCTGGTTGCCAGTATGCCCTTTCTATGTCCGATATACGCTTGCTTGCATATGCAACAATTTGCCTGGGTGAGTCTCTTCCAGGCGTGTGTTGTGCTAGAATTGCTCCTAGCCCCTAGGTGTCAACTGGCTGGCGTCAACAGTGAGCTCGGTGCATAGAGAGGAGTTGAAGTATGCAAGATGATCCAGTTCTGTGACTGCGTGTCTGATGGCCTCAAACGCCCTGTTGCATTCATTGGTCCAGAGAAATTTCTGGCCTTGCTTCGTTAGGTCCCGAAGTAAGGCACTTACTATGGCAAAGTGCTTTATGTATCGAGCACGGTAAACACCCAAAATATCGAATTTTAAATATCTATCTACTGTCCAAAATATCGAATCAAAAATATAGAGAGGCCAGAATGTTGAATTCTCAAAATATGGTTGCATAGATTATCAAATTTGTGGTAAGACATATCGATTTCCATAATATCAAATTTAGAAACATAGTTTTCCATAATATCACATTTTATTTAGTGTTATGTATGCTAGTATATGTTTTCAAATTATACATTATTTTTGTAATGTATGTTTGATTTTTTTAAAGTAATAAAGTTTGTTATTTAATTTTTGCGTAATTTAATTCCATAGCGGGTTGTGGGTTTATAGGGGAATAGGGTGGGAAGTAACTTATTTATAGAAAATTAAATATACATTTTTAGGAATTATTAATTATTTGTAATTTAATTTTGTCTTTTAGTTCTGTAGCGCGTTGTAGGTTTAGAGGGGAATAGGGGGGAATTAATTTAATTGTAATTAAGTAAATACGTATTTTTATTTATATTTATTGATAATTAATTGATTGTTAATTAATATATTAATTGGTAATTATTTGTTATCAATTGGTAATTAATTTTAATTAATTGTTTAACTGATAATTATGTTAATTGTATAATGTTATCATTTGGAGTGGGTTTTGGGTTATAGGGGAATTGGGTGGGCAGAAATGTGATTGTAATTAAATAATTATTGAAATAATTTTTGTGTATTGATAAAGAATTTATTGTTAATTAATTATTAATTGGTAAACATTTGTATTACTTATTATTGGTATTGAAAATTAATTGGTTGTTAATTAATTATTAATAGGTAATTAATTTTTAATAGATAATATTTATTGGTATTTATAATTAATTAATTATTAAATAGTTTGTGATTGGTAATTAATTTTAATCTCTCTTTTAATTGGTATTGATACTTAATGTATTCTTACTTAATAGTAATTTTCACCCCTACTCTATCCAACGCTTTCCCTACTGTTGCACTCATTGGAGTGGGAATAGTCATTTTTACCCCTCCGCTATCCATCGCTTTCCCTACTTTTGCACTCCCTGAAGTTGGAATAGTAATTTTTACCCCTACGCTTTCCAACGCTTTCCCTACTGTTAGACTCACTGGAGTGGGAATAGTAATTTTTAACCTCCCACTATCCAATAAATTCTCTACTTTTGCACTTGTTGGAGTGTGAGTACTAATATTATTCCCTTCGCTATGTAATGTTTTTAATTTTGTTATTTTTAATGTAGAGTAAATTATTAATAAACATAAAAAGTATTACTTTAATTATTTAAATTATTATATATTATTTATTTTTATATTTATATAATAGGCTTATTTATATATATATATGTAAATACATTTTTAATAATGTTTTAAATATTTTATAATTAAGATTAATAACTATTTTATATTAAGTAAATATATATGTCAACAAATGTATGTTTTTTTTACATTACATTTATTATTTTTACATTTTAAGCTTTTTACATTATTTTAACAGTTTTATTTAATTGTGTTTATTATTTAATTACTTTTATATTATTTTTAATACATTTAAAAAATTCGATATTTTAGTTACCTGTATTTTAACTATCGATATTTTGTACTCGATATTTTAGTACTTACCTGTTTGTAGATAGGGATTCTATATTCTGTCCCTCGATATTTTTGAATCGATATTCTGGGCAGTCTATATTCTGTCCCTCGATATTTAGTCAATGAACCATCGAGCACAGTAGCTTCCTAGTTCAAGAATTGACCTCATTCTGCTACCTCTGTTGAAGGTCTTGCTTTTTTCAGTGTTTCCACTTTGCTGGGATCTGTCCTCGTTCTTTTAAAAAAATATATATATGCGTCCACAGAACATTAGTTCTCCCTCCATCTCACACTTTTCCTCATTTAAAGTCAGGTCGGCTTGTTGTAATTGGCTTTATACCTCTCGCAGGGCCTTGTTGTGCTCCTCATCTGAGCGTCCGAATACCAAGATGTCATCGCTGTAGTTCAAGCTGTTTTTTACAGGCCGGATCACCTGTATTACTTTTTCTTGAAATATTTCTGCTGCCGATGATATTCTGAAGCTGAGTCGCTTGTAGAAAAAAGACCCATGTGAGTGGAGAATGTTGTGATGTATTGTGATTGTGGATCAAGTTCCTGTTGATGGTATCCTTTGCATGGGTCTAACTTTCAAAATCTGCAAGCGCTGGTAAGACAGCTGACAATGTAATTTAAGTGAGGTCCTTGGTGTCTATTCCTCTCAATTGCTGTGTTTGGTATTCTTATGTTAACTTAGATGCACATTTTTGGTGTGTTCTTCTTTGGTATTGTTACTATTGGAAATACCCATGGAGTCGGTTTATCTACCGGCTCTATAATGTCTTGCGCCAGTAGGCTTTGTATCTCCTCTTCCACTTGTGGTTGCAGATGTATGGGCACTCTTTGCTGATGCTGAACTACTGGCTTGACTGGGTTCTGAAAGCAAAACTATTACCCTCCCTCAATTACGCTACACAGGCCTTCCCGGGCAAATTGAGTGAAGATCTTGAAAAGATTAACTGCGCAGCCTATAAAAAGCTATTTTGCCTTCCACCATGCACAAGGAATACTTTAATTCGCTTAGAATTCAATCTCAGCCGGCAATCCTTGGAAGAACTGGCAAACATGGCAAAATATTATTACTTAACGACTACAGCTCCGGAGAACTCGATGAAGCAACTAATAAATAAAATATTTACAAAATCAGGTAACCCATGGTCAGCCAGCCTAAACCTAGCCAAAGAGTACCTGAGTTTAGCGATAGAAATTTGGGACCCTAACACAATAAAATATACTGCCATCAAATCAATTATGAAAAAGCAAGTAAGAACTTGCTCAAGAAAATTGGACATTGAAGCATTGACGGTCAGAGGCTTCCATGAGTCTCAAAGCTCTCCTCATATTTTAAATGGCCACAAACCACATCTTGTACAGTCGTTCGGTAGGCAAGCCCTACAAAGGATCCTGGCTCCAAGACTGCATGTGCTCCCCTTAAAACAGCTGTATCCGGCTGTGAAAGTAGGCCCAGCTATCGCGGAATGTCGCCTTTGTCATTATAAACAAATTCAATTGAGTTTATGCTGAATTACTTCATTCAGTAACAAACAATCATTACAAATTCCTTTGAGATTAATTAATTGTTGGCCTATCTATTATCTGTGTATATAATTGTATTTATTCATTTTCACTGTACATATACCTTAGCACTTGAGCACTTCTTTCACCAACTGTCACTGAAATGTATCTATGTTTGATGGTCTTACTTTGTACTGATTGTTTGTTACTGAATGAAGTAATTCAGCATAAACACAATTGAATTCTAAACATAAATACTTATGAATTCAATAACTGGCTATAACATTTATCTGTTTCTGCTTTAGCATTGATTTCTCAGCTGCACATGTGTATCAGAGAGTTCTCATTTTCATTTCATTTGCATGTATTAGCATTTTCCAAAGCAATTTGTCTTACCCAACAGAACCATTTCTTTGTTTAACCACTAAAACCCAGGTTCTGAGGGACACAGGGTTACCCCTTTTTTGTTAAGCGATGTTGCTTAGTAGACACAGTGCTGGGATCTCTCATCGTAGCACATGTACTTCATCATTTATCGACCTTTCTTTGTATGTCAGTATCTCCATGAACTCCCCCATTTTCACCACTGGTTTCCTTGAGCCCCACGTGAAGACATCAACAGTGGACAGTGATACAGGTGGTTTCCATCTCATCTTTTCATATTCTGACACGCACATGATGTTGCATGCAGCTCCACTGTCCAGTAGAAGCTTGTGCTGTGATTTCCTACCTCAATGTTCACCGTCGCTGTCTTCTTTATCTTTTGTGCTTCTACTAGTTGGATGTGCTCCTGTGTGCGACCTTCTGTTGGTACGTCTGACACCAGATACAGCCGGTCTGCTGCATCTTGCAGATTTGTCTAATCCGACTCTGTTGACGGACTGCAGTTTTGCGGGTCCATGTGCCGTGTGCATCTGCTTGTCACAGTCTGTTATCGGATTAGTCTCCCCTTCTCACTTTGGAATTGTCCACTCATACAGGCGTTCGCAAAATGTTTTTCTCTGTTGCATTTCTGGCATTTGTGACCCATCGCTGGGCAGGCACCATCATGTGGGAATTCGAGCCCACAGCGATGGCATGTTCTTTCTTGTTTCTGCTTCTGGGTGGCAGCATTTTCTGACATTCCCAGCTACGCGATTTGTCTGATCCACTGTCCTTGCTTTCTCATTTTACCATTTGCCTGGCATGTGCTGCGGCTCTGGCCTTGGCCCGGGCCATTGCTTGTATCTTCTCCAATTTATAGGGTTCTTTTAGTATTCGGGCACAGAAATCCACTGACTGACAGCCTTCGCTGATGCGCAGTTGTATGGCCTGCTCATTGCGAAATTTGTTGAATTTGCAGTATGTAACCAGTTTGCATAGTCTGGTTGCCAAGTTATTGAGGGACTCCTCTGTCAGTTGGCAGGTGGTGTAACATGTGTATCTCTCAAAATCCACTTTTTTTTAGGTTCAAATTTGTCCATGAGGCACTTCATCAGCTCTTTGTATGTTGAAGACTGTTCTGGGTAAAAGGTTCTCAACAAGTTTTCAACCTCATCGCCCACAAAGTTTAAAAATAAGTCTATGCTTTGCTGTTCTGAGTAGTCCTTGCATTTGGTACTCATGTAGTATTCAAATTGCCTAACCGATCTCTCCCAGCGAATCCCTTTCGCCTGTGGGTGTGACAAACCAAAATGTAGTGGTCTGCGCAAAATTGCATTTGCAGAGTTTTTGTCATTACCTTCCTCTGTCATTATTGTTGTAGTGCAGGCCTGCTTCTCCTTACTCTGCCTTCCTTTGTATGTGCAATTTCCTCTTTATTCGCTCTTTATTTCCTTTTTTTGCCTTTGTTACCTCTTTATTTTTACATTTCTCACTTTTTTATGTCTTTTCTATTGACTTGTTTGACTTCAAAATGGCAGCCGGGCCTTCTTCAATGCAGATTGGCTCCTTTACCTGACTTAAAGATCACTGTGAGGTCTTGCAGGAGCGAGATTTCCCATTTCTTGGTATTGCCTGCCTTTACGATGGCCGCCAGGCCTTCTTCAACCCTGATTGGCTTATTTTGCCTGACTTAAAGATAGCCGGTGAGTTATCGCACAATTTCAACTTGTAATCCAAGCAGAAGGCTCGGGATTTCTCTTAAATCAGTGGGTGGCTGCGGGCACAGTTGGGTGCACTGCTTGTCCGCAGATGGTTGCGGGGGAAGCTTCTTTTATGCAGATAGTCAAGGAGAGCCTCTTACCGCCTCTTGTATTCAATGCGGCCTAAGTGGGCTCCTAGTGTCACTGGAGTCCCTTTGGCATGCTGACCAGGATGGGCTCCTGGCTCCATTCTTTCCTGCAGCTGGGGTAGGCTCCCGACATTGCAGTACTTCTCATGTGGCAGGTCGACCAGGGTGGGCTCCTGGCTCAGTTAATGAGTTGCAGAGGACACAGGCACACGTGTCTGGCTGGTGGCGATTTGTAATCCCACCTTCTCCTCGCCAGTTGCTGTGTCTTCAGTATGCCCGACCCCAAGGAACGTACGGAAACAGGTAGGGGTTTCTCTCTATTTATTCTTTGCTTTTGGACCGTGCTCCCAGGCACATCTTCCTTGGGCCATTGTCTCTCCGAAGTGCCGCATCCCCCTTCCCTGACCAGAAGTGGTGTCCGGTGGCTGGCCTCTCCCTTAGTTTTGTGCAGGGTCCTAGTGCCCTCTGCACCACGTCACAATACACATCCTTGTACTTTTGTGGTGCGGAGGGATTCCCTGAGTCCGGCTTGCTTATCTATGTGTACAGATTCAATTGCAGTGTTTAAAACTTCAGCATTCTTTTCTGGTGCCCATGCACTTGTTATCTAGTTTGGATGAAGTGCCAATGTCTTAATCAAAGAACGATATAATACTGGTCTAGTTCTTTTGCTGAGATAAAGCAGGGGCTTTATATTGGGATGAATTTACTTTTGAAATCGGCTATTGTTATTGCAGCACAGGTGTCTTACGTGTTAGCCCACAACTCGGGCTCTTATGTAATTGTATTTAAGTGACCGGCAGCAACGTAATTGACTGCCCTGACAGCTACAACCGTGTTTGTGAATGGTAATTATTCGCCCCTCAGAAAGCAGGATTACCGTGTCACTCAGATGATGAACACTGGCATTAGAGTCAAGAACATTGCAGTGGTGGATAACGTAAAGTGGATCCTTGACCAGCCTCTCTCCTTTGCGGGGGACCACTATAGGATTTATAGAAAGTTACATAAGACCAATTCATGGTCAAAGTGCAAATAATAGTTTCTGTATTAGATCAGACATATGGCCCTGTATTGACAAACATACCTTCACTATGTACATTTGCGTCACTATTCATCTGTCTTCGACGGGTAAAAGTTTATCAAAAAGTACCAACTCGACAAGTGCCAACATTTCTTTAAGAGATATCACAAAAAAAACAAATCAAAATTCCATGTCTCCTATGTGGTCATTTTATCGCTTGTTAATAGTATACAGCCAAATTACTAAGACCCTGAAAAGATCTACACGTAAAAAACGTGATTGCCACATTAAAAAAGTGATAATGATGCATTGGCGTCCGCAATATCTGATGTAGTTTACCATAATCTTGCTACTATGATTGCTGTTTTCATCACTTATGTTCTCCAGATGTTTTGACATGGCATGAATCTGTAGTACTTATGGCGATTTATATCCTTTTAGCAATAAATGTCGTATTTGATCCGTGTATAATGTATTTCATAACTTTAGAAATTCCCTTGTGTTGGGGCACTAATTTTTATTTGAAGAATTGTCTTAAATATACAATTCCCTTAAATACTTTGTCATCTGCACTACTGGGACTTAAATTGTGCATGATGGAAGAGCAGAACTTTACAAATCCATGTCCTGGTCGCTTCTCTCTTCTTTACAATAGCCTAAATGTTATATTAGGGATACATACATACATAATACGGACATAACCTATCGTTTTCAACGATACCAGTAGGTCACCGTATTACTGTTTATGCAGTTGGGTTACTTGAGGAATACGTGGTTTTCCTTTAATTTCCTCAGAAACTGTTCTATTTGAAAAATTGTTGACAAGAGACTTAATATGGTGTCCATTCTTGGACATTGTATGCAGTTGTATAAATGGAGGGTCAGCATGATCACCATAGTTGATACCCCCATAGGATGTTTGTTTTAGGATGTACCATTTTGCAAACCATCAGGTGTTTGTTGAGATGCAAGGCCGACCATCTAACACCCAGAGATGAGCGTTGGAGAAAGTCTGGACCCCACACGCACGCCTTGCCCCATGGAGTGCCATAGCAGGACGGCCAGTGACGGTGCAAGGGGAATCCTCCTGTAAACACTCTTCCAAACCCAGGGTGGCACACCAACAGGTGTGAGCGGAAGATCACCTGTGCAGGACCTGCAGCAGGGGAAGCACTAGCTGGGATTACAAAGGAACACAGGATCAAGGACCTGGTGGAAGGGGAGACTTCCCCCTCCGACTCCTGTGCAGTCACTCTATTTGCGAGAGAGACCCCTGCACCATTATAAGGGCTGCGCAGGTGACACTACAGGAAGCATTGAGGCAGTAACTCACCAATCACCTCCCGCCGTGAGCCCAATTCACAACTGCAAGGGCAGCCCCAAGGTAGCGAAAGAGGAGAACATTTCCTGTGGTGCACATTACGTGAGGCGCCTGTGACACCAGTGGTGTTCCTTGCGCCGTGCTAGGGCGCAAGCCATGGTTTCGCCCCAACTATTAACTCACTATCAATCACCCTTGAACAATAAATGTGGGCACATTGAGGACTCATGGAGAAGCCCTGACAACTGGGTTACCCACCAGGAACATACCAATACACCAACGCTTTGAGCCGTGTGGTGCAGTCTGGTGAAGTAGAGTGAAACGGCCACCTGTTGGACGTGAATGCCTACTGCACAACAACTAGTGATGGGTCGCATACGAGCCAATATGCAGCAGGGTGCACTGCGTGCAAGTAGCTTGGAGCCACTGCACACCGAGGGAGAGGGTGAACACAGCTTTGGCAGTCAAAATAGACTCAGTATTGGCGGCAGTGTAAAAGATCGATAATGCACTGGAGCAAACTAGAGCTTCCCTGGAATCCAGGCTTGACAAGGTCACCTCAGACTTTGCTTTGGTACACGTGGACCACCGTAATGTACCTGAGAAAGCAACCTGCTCAACCAGTCACTTACGGAACTAAAGCCTATCACCCAGAGCCATACCGCTGGCCCACAGCACATTCTCGATGGCATCCACACGCTGGAGGATAGAGTCAAAGATGCGGAGGGGCGTTCCCTCCGCAATAATATCTGTGTGGTTGGCCTTCCGGAGGGAGAGGATGGACAAACTCCAGAACTTTACATTGAGCACTGGCTCTGAGACATGCTGCCCCAAGGAATGCTATTGTTGCAGTTTGCAGTTGAGAGGGCACAACGAGTACTGGCACAAATACCTCTACTGGGAGCCTGGCTGTGGCTGTTTCTCTTCAGACTCCTGAACTACAGGGAAGCAGTATTGTACAAAGCTCGGAAACTTGCGGAACTCAAGGTGGGTGGAAACCAGGTTATGATGTTTCCGGATTATACAGCGCTGGTGCAGACACGCAGGAGCAACTACAAGGTGGTGAAGCGCCAGCTCCAAGAGCTAGGCCTACCCTATTTCCTACTATTCCCCACCAGGCTGAGAGTGGTGACGAAAGGAGGAGTTCGGTTCTTTGACTCCCCTGCGGAAGCATTGCGCTGGCTGGAGGAGTCGGGGCTGTGGTCGGGAACGCGTCCTTCTGACACAGACATCGTCAAGATGACTGGCAAGAGAATGTGTAGACAGGGGCGACGTGAGAAGCAGGGAAACACAGCACCGGTGACGACGGTACTGAGCCCCGAGAGAATCAGGATGGAGCGACAGGACTTTTAGAAACAGTTGTGGCACATATAACAGCACGGGATTGGGAGCACTCGGATGGGTGCTCGACTGACTCAATTGCGGCTAGTGGCTCGTTGTCCCTTGGGCGTGAAGATCGTGATGAAGTGAGGCTCCCTGTGGTGACTCAGCACACTGCTGATGATATCAAATGAATGGACGCCATCCCTATGAACAATCTCAGAGACAGTTCACACAAGTAGAGACTTATTCATGAAGTTTGCTTGTGTGTATAACTGCGGGCTGTTCACGTGGGTAACACCTATGAGTTAGTAAATGCACAAGGTATCTAACACGGAACCACACAACCACTGGCAGTAAGAGTTTGGCATAGTGCATACACTGGAGCGTAGAATGGGTGAATGAGTAGCGATGGCCTGACATGGCACACTGTGCTGCGCCTCCCCTAAAGCCTCAACTAATCACCAAAGCTGAGCTCAGCCAAATTACATATTAGTCAGTTCGGAAATCAGAAGGGGACGCCTCTAAACAGGTCAAGAGTCAGTGAAGTGCTATTACACCGGAGGAGTGGCTGTGATGTCTGCCTGAGCACATGCAGCGTGCTGTCCTATCCCTTTCTAGAGGCATGCAGCATACCTGCAGACACCTCACATACCTGCTGCTGTGGCTCATTGTCCGTATATCCTGTAATTATATAAACCCAAGTACCGACCTGGCTGGAAACCGGATAGTACCCCATTTGAACATAAAGGGAATGGAAATGCTGTAGTTGAGCACACGTTAAAATGCACTGTACTAGAATAGTTACTTTCCTGTCATTGTTAGATGCACAGTTTGAACGAACATCGTCGCAGTGTTCGCCCCAATTATTATGATGTTAACAGTTGAATCGATGTTTTGGTTACGTAAGACCAGCCCAAAGCTACTTACATATGGCACATGTTTGAGAACAAAGTCTTTGCGCTTGATCCCCTTGCTGGTTATGCATGTTTGTAATGGGACGAGTTAATGTACTAACATTGAATATACGCGGCATGCATACACCCATGCAACAATACTCAATATTTGCCAACCTCCAGAGACATTCAGTCGGCATCGCCCTGTTACAGGAAACGCACATTTCATAAATAGAACTGGAAAGGCTACGCAGGTGTTGGAGAGGGCAGATATTCGGCACTGCATACTCAGCACATGCGAGAGGCACACTAATCTGGGTGAGAGCAGGATTCGCATTTACACATGAGGAAGCTGTAATCGATACTGAGGGCAGATACACCTTTGTACGAGGAAGGCTGAATGTTCAAACTGTGTTACTAGGCTCTATATACACCCCAAATGTGGACCAACCCTCCTTTTTTAGGCTTCTGACACAAACAATGACCCCCTATGCTGGGCTCCCCCGGATGATGGGAGGAGACTTCAACTTGGTGCTCAATGTTGATCTGGATAGGTCATTCTCCCCTCTCCATAAGACTTCCGCCATGTCTAATGCCCAAACACTTACGGACTGGCTCGCAAATTGGGCACTATTGGATATATGGCACACTCTTAACCCTACATAACGTGTCTACTCCTATTGCTTGGCTGTGCATGACCTACATGTACGTCTTGATAGTAGTGAGTTCCCAATCACTACTCCCTTTAATTATGAAGATAGAATACCTCAGTCGGACACATTCCGATCATAATTCCCTATGGATGCAACTCAGCTGGGAGGCAGACCGTCCCCCCATACCCACATGGCGTCTCCAAACACCTGCGTTAAAATATCCAGAATTCCGCTTGTTGCTAGGGATGGTCATCCTCACATATTTTTAACTAAATGAGGGTACAGCGAGCAATGCGCTCATAGAGTGGGAGGCTGCTTTTAAGGTGACTATCAGAGGGCACTGCCTGGGGGCCACGTGAAGCATACGTAAGCAGCTGATGACCTCATTCACGAAAATAGAAACCCATCTACTGGGGTGCGAGTGGGAGGGAAAAGGTAAGGATACATGGCACATGGACAGCTGCATACAGAGCATGCAGACCTACTGGAGTGATTAAGATGCCTTATTTACACAGCACATACAGCTCGCACCCATGCATCAGCCGATCGAGCGGGCAGACTGCTTGCCTGTCTGATACGACAGGAAACCAACCGCACTCTGATAGGGGCCATACATACACTGGAATATACACAGCACGAGATACACAAGGCCCTGACAGACCACTACACCCAGTTATACCAATCTATAGAGCGCTGTCGGAACCATGAATTGGAAGGGTTTCTGAGCTCTGTGCAACTGCCTACAGTCTCCGGGAACACCAGGATATACCTAATGGTCCGCTCACATTGGAAGAGATTGGAGATGCAATCGGATCCATGGCATCCGTGAAGATGGCAGGGCCGGATGTCCTGCCAGCAGAGTACTATAGGGCATACCGTGAGTCTCTCACGCAAAGCCTTCACACTCTATTCACAGCATATAACAGCTATAACGGTGTGCAGGGGCACCAGACAGGGATGACCATTGTTCCCCCTCCTTTACGCGCTCGCAATAGAGCCCCTGGTAGAGGCGATGTGCACCACACTGGGAGACGGCATACCTCTGGGTGAGGCAATTCACCAAGTATCACTCAACGTTGACGATCACCTAGTTTATGTTAAAGATATAGAGAGTGTTCCTGATCAATTGGCACACCTCTTAGAGAATTTTGCCACAATCTCCAGGCTGTGAGTGAACATTGATAAATCCTGCTTATATGCGTTCCATGAGGAGGGTCGAGATCTGGGCTATACTATTAACAGTAAAAGACTGCAGTGGAGAGAGGGCACCTTTTGCTACCTGGGGATCCTGGTCTATCGCCAGCCGAAAGACCTGTTTGACGGGAATCTTGGGTGAGCCTTAACAGCAATATGGTCGCAAATGCACTTTTGAGGCATGCTTCCACTGGCGGTACCAGACAGAGTGGTGCTGACGAAGATGGCAATGCGTTCCCGGCTCCTATATTATTTTGCCAATTTGCCTTTATATATCCTTGTATCCTTTTATACCACACCAACTAAACTAGTTCAGGACTTCCTGTGGGGGAACAAATGACACAGAATGGCATTGGTAAAACTATATTTACCTACGGACCAAGGAGGATTGCTGCGCCTTGCTTTGAACACTACTATCTGGCTGCTCAACTGCAGTGGATAGCCCGCTGGCTTGCGTATAGGAATCATGCAGACACAGCTACCACACATCCGCCCCACTGATTTCAACAAATAGCCTGACTTTTTCACCCTGCTACTCGGGCTAAAACACCAACATCATTGCTACTAGCGGTGGCATACAAATGCTACTCCCTATGTGCCGGCAATACAGCTGGAGCGGTCCCCTAGCGAGCCCACAGTGCTCAAGTCACAACTGATTGAATGTACCCATTCTCCATCCCTCTTGCATCTCCCCCTTCCATCCCCGCTGTCTCCCCACTTCCCCCTTCCCCCCACCCAGGACAGCCCCCTCCACTCACCCCCATAACTAGGCAGTCAGGCAGAGCCTGAATGATGTGCATCTAATAGGCTGCCCCGCCACCCCTCCAAATGGAAAAAACAAAATAACATAAGTGCAACATTTCATTTCTCTTGTCAGTCATAGCCTCAAGGCCTGCTGACCTCACACCTTCGTGCTCTCCACACCTTTCCCTAATTTGAAAATCTCATTTAGGTACTCCTGCACCATAATTTCTGAGGCAAACACCTGAGTAGTATACTTGTACTTCACTTTCAACCTGGCCGGGCTCTGTAAGAACACCTCAGCCCCTGCTTTCTGTAGAGGTGCTATCAATTGTCTCAGTCTCCACCGTTGTTCCACAGTCGCATGGGCAAAGTCCGGCTTAGCAAAAAAGGAGACACCATCATGCGACTTTGGGGAATTTGGTTGGGCTTGATCGTACACAAGTTGGCACTGTAGAAAATTGCCAAAGAACGCTAAAAAAGCCATTGGTCGCTCTTGGGGCTGTCTCCTCATCGTCAGGGGTATTTGGTGGGCTCTTCGAATCTTGTCATTCCAGTCAAGTTTCACCTGCTCTGGAAAAGTATTTTTCAGAAGATTCACAATGTACAGACTCGGCTTATTACCTTCCACCCCCTCTGGTACCCCCAAGGAGCTCAAGTTATTCTTCTGCTGCTTATTTTTCTGCTCCTCAAGCTTGCGTATAACATCTGGTAGGGTTCCACTCTGTCCTAAGTTCTGTTCCTTTAGTGCCTCAACTTCTAATTCTAAGGCCTCAGTTTGAGCTCCACCATCGTCAGCCTTTCTGCAAAATCCCCGCATTTTAAAATTTATTTTCCTAATCCTGGCTTGTACCTTCTTGTTGGTGATTTTTTCCCCTGCGACCATCCTCCCTTAGTTCCTCCTGCATCTGCTGACTGGAGCATAGTATCATTGATAGTGAAGGTTCTGCCATCTCTTTCATGCCTTCCCTCACTTCCTCCCCCGGAACCGGGTGCATATTCAATTAGTCCCATTTCAGCTGTCTCCCCCCGTGCCATCTCTGACTTTCTTTCCTTTTATGCCCATCTGTGCTCTTTCTCCTTGGGTTAATTGCAGTAGGTCCTCCGATGAAGAGTCATCTGTTTCAAAGCCCCCTTTACTACCATTTGAGGAAATCTCGTCTTTTCCAGAGGGGTACGATTCATCAGTCAGAGAAAAAAAAATCTCCCCAGTCCTTTAGGGCGAGAATTCCTCTCTGGTCTGCTGCCCCATTCTCCCCATGTCTCTCCTTGCTAGATTTGTATGCATATCTTGCTCATTTGCCGGTTCTTGTAGCAATATTTCACTCTCTGGAGTAGCTATCTTGTCTTCATTTTCCTTCCTTAGGTTTAAAACATCACAATAGTCGCCTATTTCCTCCAAATCATCATCTGAACTCTTCTCTGAGCCAGGAGACACATTTCTGGAGGGTAGATCAAATTTATCATTCCTAGACCGGTTTCCATAGAGCCCACCTCTTCACCATGCATACTCTCCTCTGTCCTAGGGGTTATCTATGTCTGCATAAAAGTTTCCCCCTTACTTACAGTTTCTGCTGTAGACTGGCTGGTAAACATGGAAATGAGAGTGGGCTGCGCTGGGTCACCTTCTGTCTGCTGACCTGATTTCCCCGGTGCTTTCTTGGCTCCAAGATCCTTCTTTGCTCCTCTGGTCATAGCGGCATGTTGTTTACCTTAGCCTAAGCTCCCGCTTGCCTCCTTCAGGTTTGCCGAAACTGAGGGTGTGGAGCCACCCCCTATGGCGCCTCCCACGCCAGCCGCAGTATGAGCCTTGACCACTTTAGCGCCCCAAGCAGCCATTATCCCTGAAACCTTTTTCCGCGTCCGCCGAATCAATTCAGCACTCTCGCGGCATGAGCACGTCACAGTTAAGCACAGGACGATCAAAAGCAGCAGGAGAAGGATATCCACCGTCTCAGACGCTGTGTTCGACCTCAGGCCAGCAAGTTCAGCCTGCCTCTGACCATCGCATTGATCCATTCAGGGGAGCTAGCAGGAACAGAGCAACTAACCACATGCCATCTTGCCACTCCGATTACTTTTCAAGTTACTTTTGCTAATCAGTGTGATGTGCTTAGATATCAAGTTACTTTTGCGAATCAGTGTGATGTGCTTAGATATCACACTGAAACATTTTCTGGATAAAGGGTAAGTAATTCAGATTTTTACCCACATGCAGTTTTTCAATGTTTCATACAAACCAATTCCACAGTTAGAAGAATTTCCAAGTAAAGCAATCAATGGAATGCTATGGGAGGAAATGAAGTTATCAGTTTGCGGGTAAGTACTGGTTTGTGGGAATTGATATTCTGGGGTTGGAACCAGGGTTCCCCCAGGGTCCTGGATGTGCTCTCAAAGCACCCTCATCGGCACTAGGTTGGCTGGGTGCAGAGTGCAGAAACCCAATATTATCCAATGTGGGACAGAGGTCTCCGGTTGGTGACTGATCACAAGCAGGCCACAATGTTCTGGGGTTGGGCTCAGGCCTAAGCAGGGTCCAGTTTTGCACACAAGGTACACTCACAGCAGCACTGGGGTGGCTAGGTGCAGGGCACTGGTTTGGCATTGGGTGCCCTGTTGTTTTTAATGGAGATTCTCCTGTTGCAACAAACACTGCAGGCTTGAGGACCAAGATCTTCTGGAGGTGACCACTGATTGGAGAGGTAAGTTGGGATGCCTGGGGATGCTGGGACACTGTCGGTTGCACCACCCAAGGCTGTGGGACATCAGGTGCAGGGGTGTCTTTAGTCATCAGGTTTGTTTTAACCGCTCCAGTCGCTGTAAGGGAGATCCTCCATAAAGGAACTGCACGTGTCGACTGGAGAGTCAAGGCAGGTCAGAGATCACTAGATCTCAGGTTAGGATTGCCAGGAAGGCCTCCTCTTAGTGTTGACCCACTCAAACTCATGCAGGCCATGGGTTGTCGGGTGCTGAGTGGTGCAGATTTGAGGATAATGCCGGTGCCAGAGTCTGTTGGTGAGCAAATCTGGTGCTCACAGGAGACAAAGTCTTGGTTTAGGAAGGCAGAGCAGATCCTCTGGGTTCTTGGGGGCTGCTTGCTGCAGAACACACTGGGATTTCCCTGGAGCAGATTTGAGGCAGGGACAGGCCGGTAGGGGTGGGACCAAGTCAGTGGGCGTCCTCCTCTTCTTAGTTCAGCATGGCTTCTTCAGTCCTTCTTCTTCTGGTCAGTTCTTGTTCGAGGAGGCGAGGTTTGTGGTTGCCCCTAAATACTAGATTTAGATGCGCTACAGGTAGGTAAAGGTCGGGATCAATGGGTCCCTTCCTTGGGGTGGGAACATCCCCTAATTTCCCTCCCTTCAGTGGGAGGTGGGCATATGCTTCACTTCGGTTGGCTAAGTCCCCCATCTACAAGATTGCGGGGACTGAGAGTTGTGCTTCACCTCGCCTCCCCCACCTGAGGGTTGGGGTTTGCAAAGGTGGGCACACCTCCCTTCCTCGCTTTTCCTGCAGATTCTCCTGCCCAAAGTGGGGATCAGAACCAGGGGGGACCAATTGCTGGAAGCAGCAAATGGCTGGGGTAGCTCACAAAGGCGGCAAGCCTTTGAAGATTCCCCTTCATGGACCCTGCCCATTCTGGGGTCGGAGGCCTTAGGACCTCGTCCCAGGATATGCATTGTTTCAGGATCCCAGGAGCAGCAGGCTCTCAACTTATGGGTCCAGAAACATGTGTGGTGGTGGCAGCTGGCGAGCAGCCACTTATCCAGGACACTAGACTTATGTAATATTTTCAAGGGGCCTCTCTAAGATGCCCTCTGAGTGCATTTTTCATTAAATCCCACACTGGTATTTGTGTGGGTTTAATGTGCTGAGAAGTTTGATACCAAACTTCCCAGTTTTCAGTAAAGCCATTATGGTAATGTGGAGTTCGTATTGACAAACTCCCAGCACCATAAAATCTTAATGGAATTACTGCACTTACAATGTCTAAGAATTGGTTTAGACACTGTAGGGGTACATGGCTCATGCACCTGTACCCTCACCACTGGTATAGTGCACCCAGCTAGAGGGGTGGCTTACCTATGCCAGGGCAGTGGGCTGTTGGCATGGCACACATATCGTATATGTTTACACAGGGATGTGTGCCACGTTGACTCTTCACTTTGTTCTGCACCAAAACTTGCAGCCTGCAATGGCAGTGGGTGTTTGTAAACGTATAGGGCCTCTAAGGGTGCACCATAAGTGCTGCAGCCCTTAGGGGCCTTCCCTGGCCATTGTGCCTTTGGTACCCGTGGTACCATTTACAAGGGACTTACATGTGGCCAAAGAGTGGCAATTGGGTTTTGTATCAATGCAGTTTAGGTAAAGAACATATGCCAAAGCGTACCTGGTTGGCAGGAACCTAGGGGCATGCTCAGTTAAAGTATGTCAAACATTGGCACAAAGTGGGCACAGCCATGCACAAAGAGGGCACTTTCTTACATCCTGCTCTAATGGAAACAGTCCAGTCTGTACTGTAAGGTCAGGTCCTCCCTGAACCAGAACACAGGCATCCTGGGATCGGTTTCGCCCTTATAAGGGATCACCAGCCAGATATAGTTTGGTTCTAGTTTCAGAGATCCTCAATAGGCTCACCAGCTGGTTATTGTTTAGTTCTAGTAGCACAGAGGCCACGGGACCCACGTCTGGGATACCCGTCCCACTTATGTCTTGTCACTGAAATATACAAAATAGTGATGAATGGAACCTTTGATTTAATCTCAGCCAATGGTAACTAGTAGGGGCTGCATCCCAGCCCATCTTTACTTTGTACACCATGCCACCTCAGTTTGTACCCAGTGACATAGGCAAAAACATCTTGACTCTGGTACCATGGAAACAGTTAGGCCAAAACAGAAGGACCACGTACTCCCTGAACACAAGCAACCCTGGACCCGTTTCCCATTATTAAGCTTCATCAGCTGGGTATAGCTTGGTTCCAGTGGCACAGGAACCACTCCTGGGCATACTAGTCCCACTTAGGGCATCACTCCAAAGTATACCAAACAGTGATGGATGGAATGCTTGAATAATCTTAGTCGCTGGTAATTACTTGGACTGCATCATAGATCATCATTATTTTGCACATAAAAAGTCCTGCGTTTGGACCCAGCCAAATGCAAATCAGTCTTGACAATGTTCCAGTGAGAATAGTCAGCATGAACCACCAGGTCTTTCCTGCACTAGACCACGAGCAACCTAGGACCGGTTTCACCATTATTAGAGCTCTTAAGCCATGTATAGCCTGGTTCCAGTGTCACAGTGTGCACCAAACCCTCATCTGGGCATACTCTTCCCACTAAGGGCATCATTCAAGTAGACAAGAAAGTGATGCATGGAATGCCCCATCCTTGTCTGTCATTACTATGTACATCATGCCACCCCACTTTGGAACACGGCATTTACTAATCAGGCTTGACCCTGCTCCAAAGAGAACCAGCCAGACCAAACTACCAGTTCCTCCCTGAATCAACACACAAGCAACCCAGGTTGGGTTTGGCACTTCTTAAGGCTAATCAATGAGGCATAGCTTAGTTCCAGTGCACAATGTCCACCCCCCCATGTCTGAGCATACCATTTTGCTTTGGAAATCACACTGACATTTACAAAAGAGTGATGAATGGGATGATTGCAATAATCTCAGCTACTGGTAAGCAATTGGGGCCACATTCCAGTCCATCATTATTCTGCACAACAAGAAACCTCTGTTTGAAAATCCGTCTTGACCCTGCTCAATTGGGAACAGTCTGTCCAGAAATGCCAGGCTAGGCCTTCCCTTATTAGGGCTCATCAGCTAGGTATAGCGTGGTTCTTGTTGCACCTCGTGCACAGAACCCTCTTTTGGGCATACCAGTCCTGCTTAGTACATCATATTGAAGTATACAAATATTCTGATGGATGGGAACTTGAAGTTATACTGTCCTTGAAAGAGGCAGACATTTCCTGCTGCTCTATCAATGTCAGAATTGCTGGATCTCAGTACCGTCGCATCGCTCACGGACTTGACTCACCACCGGCATTTTGAGGAGAAATTAAAATGTATCACCACAACTGTGTGGGATCATGGTTGCATCTTGTTGTTTGCGACTAGAATAAAGGTACTTTTGCTCAGTGGGCCCTGTATGGGTCCTGTTTTGAGTCAGCCCTCCATTGTGGTCAGTCTGAACACTTGACTTTCTCCTTGTGCAGCAAGACCAATGAACTCTTTAAGAACTATTTTTGCATTTAATCTTTAAAAATCCATATCTCAACTTCTAATGATTCGATTTTGTCATTTTTGTCTTCTTTGTTTTTTAAAAGTTTTCTGTTTTTTTAAGCTGGTGTGAAGTATTTTTGTCGTGTTCTCACTGTGTTTGGTGTGTTTCACAAATACTTTACACATTGCCTCTTATGGTGAGCTGGACTGTTCTGTGCCAAGCTACAAGAGGTTGAGCACAGATTAATTTAAAGTATGCTACTGACTTACCTTGACTATTATTGTGGTTGTTGTTTGGACAGGGTGCATGCCTCTGCCAACCAGAAACTCAATTTCTAACTTGAGAAAAGCTGTTACGGTCTTGTGTTTTACTGTCCAGTTCTGACTATCTCCTTTATTTTTGTTAAGGTCATGTTTTATACCTCCTGATGCCACCCCTTATCTTTTTTACTCTTATTGAAGTGTTTTGTTCAATAAAGTTGCATTATTCAACTAAACTTAGTTTGGACATGATGGAGAGGGGTTTTCTATATCACAACCTTCAGGTGTAAATTATTAAATAAACTCCACCACTGGTTGTATGGACCTCTGTTCGTCAACAAGGAGAAACGAAAAGGAGCAAACATCTATATCAATCGGATGTCATGTTAAATCAATAATGATTTTCAGTATAGTCAATAAAGAGAATTTGAATGGGCTGAAGGGTTTTATTTTCAAAGATGTAATTTTTTACATGAAATAATCTTTTAGGGACAGATGTAGGTAGGCAAATACCGGTCGGTACCGGCCGAAATTCGGTAATTTCGGCCGTTACCAACCGGTATTTGGAAAATGAGATGTAGGTGGGCATTTTACTGATTCGGTAATTTACCGATTCGGTATTTTAAGGAATCAGTAAATTACCGATTCCTTAAAATACCGAATCGGTAAATTACCGATTTTGCTATGTAGGGAGCACTCAAATGAGTGCTGTTCCCCTTTTAGGATTCGTTATTTACCACCAACTACAAGTTGGGTTCTAAATAATGAAAACCTTGGAAAAAGCATTTTTTTTGCTTTTCCACCCGTGCCATGTTGCAGACATACATGCCCTTAGGGCATACACAATTGAGGGGTGCAACAGGGTGTCAAAGTGACACCCTACCACCCTTCAATGTTTCCCCCTTTTACCGAATCGGTAAATACCGATTCGGTAATTGCCATTCATTCCTATGGGTCTCCAGGCCCATAGGAATGAATGGCAATTACCAAATCGGTATTTACCGATTCGGTAATTACCGAATCTTAACGTTTCGGTAATTTTTCACCTACATACCATTTTCTGAATTTAAAATACCGAATCGGTATGATTCAGTATTTTAGATTCGGTAAAATGGAATTACCTACATCTGGCCCTTAGTATCCATAATAATAGTTAGTGTAGTCTAAAAATCGGCATTTGACTATAAAATAGAAAACAATTTTTGTTGTAATAACAGTCAATAGTGGAATAATACAACAAGCTTGTTATGTTGGTTAACTAACATGAATCATCGGAGCCACGTTGAGGGGAGGAGGTCGAATTTCGTCCAAGTAACCATCGTTCTATTGAGCCAGATGGAACCCTCCAAAACGTAAAAGGCTCATGAGGCATTATATCCTTATTTATTGAGTCTTCACCACACGCCGATTTGGCGAAGAAAGATTACGCTAAAGATCTAGCAACTAGGTACATTACACCTATAGTTCACTTTTTCTGTAATTTATGTATAATACACTTTGATAAGTACATACATGTGAGTAAGGTGGGTCTCTTAGCAATTCCCGTCCTGAAGAAGGAGGCCTTGAACTCCGAAACATGTCCATGTAGACGCACAAACGAGGTTGTTGTACTTAACTATACACTCACAACCTCACATTGCACCCCTTTTAACAATACCAGCCGGGGGCTTAATAAAAATGTATTTTCCTACCCCACGAGCCAGGTATTTTTTATCTTTCACTCACTTTAAACTCACCACTCACATATGTCCTTGTACCCCACACACATTCACACATAGTCCAATAGAAAGTGCTCCCACTTCGTTGTCGGTCGTAGCACGCCGCATCCCATAGAGGGGTGCGAAGACCCCGATGATGAAGCATGACCCCAAGGGGCATGTTGGTGTGTGAGGGGTTTTTAAACAACACTGAGTGTTCCCCACCACTATAGGGATTAACTCAAAGCTGCCTAAGTGGATTCCACTTTGTTTCTGTGGTTAACTAACATGGTCATCAGGCACATTGTGATTCTCTGCTGCAACATTGGAAGACAAATACTTTTTTGTCAATGCCTTAGGAGTTTGAACCAAATGGATAGTTTTCTTTTTGCTCCTTTAACATGAAGATAATACATTTTTCCTGTTGTATAGAGATTGCTTTTTCTGAACACAGTGTTTCACAGAAAGTTAGCAGTTAATGAGTGTGCTTGTTATTTACTGCAGGTGTGATGTTTGGCAAAGTAAGAAAAAATGTATAGCCAATCATTCTTTAGAGAACTTTTGAATTCATATATTTATTATTACCTGGGGTTCAAGGTTGCAGATAAATAGTCTTAGCACATTATACCTGTCCCTCCTCTTCCACGCCAGCCGAAGCAGTACTTTATTAACACAAATGCACAGCTAGCATATAGTCAGCCACCTGTGCAGTTTAGGTAAATTATTTAAAACATACATTTATGAATATATCCTTAATGTACTCTGGTTTATTGGCAATAACTGGATGGCAAACCAGTCTCCATTTTCTGAATCCCACATCACAAATTAGTCTAAGATGTTTCACACTGATTATGTGTTTGAGTTCTCATATGACATTTCATTTCCTTGACTGGTTTTGTTGCAATTTAATTAGTGAAGCCATTATGCACACACATCAGCTGCTGCAGCTTGGGTCGATGGTGTGGGCAGACATATTATTTGAAAATACCTGTATTGCTTTCATTTTATAGAAAGTTTGAGTGAGATGGAGAGGCACCATCAATTCTAATATGTGTCTGCTATCCGGTGGTACGTGCCTCTACAGATGTGTATGTCCATGTCTAGACTCTATGATTTAAATGTAATATTTTTGGTTTCAAGCTTGGTCCTTAGGAAGGAAAACTGCAGCAACCACTGAACTCTGTAAATGAGAAAAATCCCAGAGTTCATAGCAATTGACACAGGAAATACTGAGGGCTCGACTCACAAAGGCAAAGCTAGACCAAAAGTCTAAGTTTAGATCAAATGTCTAACTGTACTACTTTTCGGTATTCACCAACGGATTTACAGTAGTATCTTTATGCCTTCAGAGGTTCCACATTCGGGCAGAGATTCTCACTCTGGGCAGAACCTCTTCACTCAGGGCCGATCACAACACTGTGAAAGAAAAGGGCAATCATTGGTGTATGCGCAACACATATGCCTAGATCCACACATCATGAGATCTATTACATCTTGTTGTAGTACCAACATGGTACAACATGCTTTACTCGAAATAGAAAATAGCTATATGTAGGCACTGGGCTGTTATGGTCATGCTGTGCCATCCTCCCCTCAGAGCATCATCCACTGCGATCCTGCTGCTCTGTTTATCTAATCTGACCTCAACATGGCTGAGGTACCTGAGGACAATGCAACCCCTTTCTTTAATATTAAATAAACATTCTAACTTAGGGAGAGCTTGATAAGTACCCTCAGCTTTATAGGGGCCCTGCTAGTCAAATGAGCCATGCATCACACAAGCAAATCTGGCATGATATAGCTGCATGCTGCAGAGCAGTAAATGTGTACCAGCCACGGGGCAAGATGTGTTGTAAGTGCTCGGAGGACCTGTGATGCTGGGCCCATATTAATATTAATGGCCAAGACATCATGGGAATGTCCTCCCATATCCTTTCACAAGGGTCCGCTTTAACCCACCATACAGGAGACTCCTGGAGACAGCCTGACTGACCCTCCATACTCAGCTAGAGGATTTTGAGCAGCAGCTACCTGGTAAGTGCATGAACAGCATTATGTGTCTTGAAGTATGATTTGAGTGGTGAGAGAGATGTACAATCATGTGTCTTTTGTCACCTTTCACTTTGACTGAACAATGACTGCAATAACGATAAGGTCTAGGCATCAGTGGAGCTATTAAAGTGCTGTTTTCTGGGCATTTTGGAACTGCAGTGTTCAAAACACGTGGGTAGATTTCCATCACAATTTCATTTTTGTGGAAAAATGCACTTACATAATCATGACCAGTGAAGTAAGGGCCTTAAAACTTTTGTACACTATGGTGAACAAATGGCTTGGATAGTGTCCATGGTTGGCATGTGAGGCTTTGTATATTATATGTTGTAACCTGTATCCTTTTTGTGTGTATTTTCCATGAAGACTATAATTTCTTTAAAAGTGAAGTAAAGACTACCATCATGTCATATGTCTCAATCAAAATGACACATACGTTTCCAAGGTGTACAAAATACACACAACAGTGTCATGTATGTCATTTAAATATATATATATAGGTATCTGTAAGCACATATGATTTCTGTTGTACAGGACAAACAAAGCAGTCTTCTCATGCAAAATGTGGTCCTTGCCATGTAGCGTCTGTGGTGTTGCCAAGGAATATATAAAATTGGAATCACATCTTTGCAAACACATTTATCTAAGGCTTTGTTTGAATAGGTACAACACATGTAGCATGCATGGCATTTGAGAGTAAGTGTAAGACTGTTGAGACTGTGCATTTAACAGGATAAAACTGGATCCACTTTAAGGTGCGGATATATCGATCCAGACTGTGTACTATCTCCACTGGTAAAATTACATTGAATGATAACTATACTTAAATGTTTGAAACCTCACATTGCACCAATGCTGAAGGTGAGGGCTGTCTAAATAGTAAAGAATATACTCTCCTAAACTGAGAAAGATTTTATTGTTTAATTAATTTCTGGACATGACACCTACTTTTGGTTACAAACCACATATCATTGGTTGGTGAGGTCAAGTAATTACAGTGTAAGCACTTGCTTTCTGTTGTCTAGACCTACATCATAAATTTACACAAACTACATAATTGTTTGTATTCATTTTCAGTGCAGCTGGCTGGTCAAGAGGCATCCAGACAGAGGCAAATGCATAACAGGACAACCTGACTCACTGTTGGGCATGTCTTTTGTACATCACAAGTGAAGAGAAGGTGGTGGGAGATAAACCAGCAGGCAGAGCTAGTTCACCTACCCAGACCAAACCATTCCCAGCTACATCAACAACCAGGGTGGAGGCTGAGGAGATGGAAGGGGAGACATTGATAGGGACTCCACCAAATAGGTGGAAGATGAATGTGTGTCTCCCCCTACTCTACAAGAGTTTGATTTGGAAATGATGTCCCGTGAGCAGTTCCCAACACCATTCAGTCCCTAACTCTTGATGCCCCCATTCCCTTGGCATCTCCTCTTGTGATCCCTACCAGTACTCCCTCTCCAAGTGCCTGCCCAGAAGAGCTGAAGGAGACATTTGCCTGACACCCCAAGCTCCTCCATGTGTTGTTATTCCTGTGGCTACATCCCAGGAAGTGATGGTGCCAGCTGAAGATATCCAGACTGTGGTCTCCTGGGGCGTTCAGGAGGTTAGGCATGAGATACTGATGTTCCATGAGTCACAGTCCAGACAATTGGATGACCTCACTTCCTTAGGTGCAGCCATATTGTCTGCATTGTACCAAGAATCTACCCAAACCACTCTTGTTGTGCCTCCAAGTGTGTCTTCCCTCACTATTTACCCTGCTACCCTTCATACCCCTCATGTTATCCACTCCAGCGCGGTGTCTGGGCCTTTATCAGCCATCCACGGCAAGCCCACAGGTGCGGACGATTTGGACATTGTCATCAAGGTGTACAGTGAGGCTGACCAGTGACTGTGACCCCCCAAACGTGGACTCTTGTTGGGAAAGCACATGTGGCTTGGGGGATGCAGATATTTTCTTTTCTTTGACAGTGGACTCTTCTGAGGACTTCATTACATTTTCTACAAGTACATAAACTGGCTCCTATGATGCTTTGTATGATGTTTTGTGTCTAGTGGTGGATGATAAATACCTCCCTGCCGGCTGAGTTTACAGAGTTTTGCCCACCACACGTTAAGCTGGTAATGCAGAGCTCTGCAACGACGCTGCCAACTGCCATGTGGTGGAGTTTTCCTCACATGCTTCCCACCAACATTAAGTTAACTAGTACAAGCAAGAATTGGAATCACCTATGTCAATTTTCTGGCACTATAACGTCACCCGGTGAGATTTTCTCAACGCAGGCAGTCACAACCACTCGCGGTAAGAAAGCTGCTTCTTGCGGTGAAGTAGCACCCTTTGCAGCAAAGAACAAGCTCCCAACACTAAAAATCAGCACAATATGATGATTCTGCCTGCTCATGGATCTCCATGTGACCTCACTGAGTTTGTATGTAACTCTGGGGAATTCCACCAATTGAAACTCCACGCCCTTCCGCCCTCCCTATTTCTGAAGTATTTTATTTATGCCGCCCAACTCCTTCCAAGTTCCTTTGTCATTCTCCCTTTCCAATGGACAGTATTTATTTGAAATTTATTTTGGGAACTAATTTAATTAATACATAAAATTTAGTTTAAACCTTCTCTCAATCTAGTGTTTTCTATCATATATGCTGGATTCAAAGTAGGGAAGTCTATATCTGCCAGTGTTTTTCCATGCTTTCAACACAATACCTTGTAACTACTGCAAACCAACCTTTTTTATTCACATATATTTAGTCGCATACATGTCCTAAAACCAGAATAACCATTTGACAATCACCAACTAATAATCCACTCAGGACTAAAGTACTGAATTGTAAATGTTATTTTTATTTACATATTTTTTGAGTATTTATATATTCATAGTGCTCATGGGAGGTCTCTCTTGCAACTTTGCAAATGTGGTGGTGAGGATCTGTGTGAGTAAGTGCGTATTTTGTGTTAGTGTTGATTTGTGGGGAGTGTTGTGCATCTGACTTTGCAGGTGAGGATGTGCCTGTACAGGGAGGAAGGTGCCTGTGAAGGGGGTGCCTGTGCAGACGGAGGATGTGCTTATGCACGGTTTGTTGCTATTCAGTTGGGGGATGTGTCTGTGCATAGGGGTTGTATGTACAGGTGTGGAGGACACCAATATGTATGGGGGACATGCCTGTGCATGGGAGGGCTACCTGTGCAGGATGGGGTCATGTCTGTGTCCGGGGTGTTGCTAATACAGGTAGGGGACGTGTCTGTGCATGGGGGCTGCCTGTACAAGTGGGGACGTTGCCTTTCCATATGGGAGACATGCCTGTACAGGTGACGGACATGCCTGTACAAAGGGGGTCGACTGTGTATGTGAGGAAGTGCCTGTGCAGTTGGTGGCACAGGTGGCTGGTGGGTGGTTTGCAGGTAGGTATGTTGGGTCCCCGCCACATGTTGACTGTGAAGGAATCCTTTGAAATATTTTTAACATACCCTCCATAATCTTCATGGCCAATGCATGGTGTCTTGCACTCTCTGCCTTACAGATTGATAGTTAATCATGGTGCATCCTTGACATGTCTTGGTAAGACTTCTCAATCCCGTCCAAGACACATGTGTGCCTGTCAATCATCTGAGGGATTTCCTGTAGTGATTCTGAAATACCATACAGAGAAGTCCCTTTTGCACAAATGTCCTTCCTCACATCAGACTGTTTTTGGAAATAATCTCCCTCCCATTGGCCAACATAAGCACCTGCCATCCCTCTCCACATGGGATGCCCTCTGATATGACCATCCAGTCCAACAGCATGAGGAGGGGTGCCATCTGGGAGACTGTGAGAAGCAGATTCATGACTTGGGGATACCTGCTCCTCGCCAGGGTCGTTAGGTCCTTCAGATGCTTTGAGAGAATGCCTGGGATGCACTGTCATGTAAGGGGTGTGCAGGAGAAGCTACACAGTAACCTTGGATAGGAAGGCTGTGAGGTGGGGATAGTTGTGCTGGGTGAGGTGAACTCTGTGGTGGGTTGACTGACTGCTGGTAATGGGCCATCCTTAGAAGTGAACAGGGTGGTACTATGCTGGCCGGGGCTTAATGTTACCTTCAGACTTTTGGGCAGTAGGACAACAATCAGGGCCGGACCGGGGACCACAACAAGCCTTGGCAAAGTGTTTGGCTGCCCCCCCCCCCCACTTGGGGAGGGGGGTTGGAGGTGCCGCCGAGCTCTTTGACAGGGCCAGTTTTTGGCCGATTTTGGTACAGGTCCGATTTTGCAGCCAGGGGCCCAAAACCGTCTCGCACCCATGCAGTGCACCAGGGGATTGCCCGGTGCCCGCTATGGCCAGTACGACCCTGACAACAATGCACTTCCAGGTCCAACCCCGCAGCCAGCATGTGCACATCTTCTTCCTCCTTATCATCCTCTTGTTGAGCAGTGCTGGCTACTGACATTGCCTCCTTGAAGGTGGATTTGGGTCGCTCCTCTGATTGCCTGCTCCCCTCCTCTAGTAGATGATTCAGCTTCATCAAGCGACTCATTGTCCCCAGCACCTGAAAGACGGCGGTTGCAACATGGTAAGTATTTGCCATAGTATATAATGTGCAACAACACAAGGGTTAGAACCATCTTTCTTTGCATACATCTGAAGTTCTAAATGTGATCTGGTTTGTAAAGCTATATGTGACAGCTCACACTGTACATTGACGTGTTCAGTAAAGATGTGCAATGCAAAACACACTCACCAGCACAAGCCAAAGGTCTTATGTGGTATTGAGATCCCCCTTGATGTCAGCTGCTGAACCTGGCTCCTTGATTATATGGCAGAAGGCATGATCCTCAATCTAGCAGTTTCAGAAAGAAGTGACTCCTTAATCAATGTTCAGCATGAATTATAAGTAAGCATGGGCGGATTTTGCGGATTCGCAATCCGCGAATTTGCGGATTTGCGTATTCGCGGATTGCGAAAATACGCGAAATCCGCGAATTCTCGCGGATTAGCGGATTTTTTGGGGGTGTGTGTGTTCGCACGGGTTTCTGCAAGTTCGCGAGGGTTTTGTACTATTTCGCAAATTGCGAACTTACTTGTCGGGTCGCCAGTTTAGCGAACTTGTTGTTTCTACGTGCCAAGCCTGTTTGCTAAGCTTTCTTCATCACTGCCACCCTCTGTCACCACTGGCACTCTCTTTGGTCACCCATGCCACCCTCTGGCTCACCCATGTCACCCTCTGTGTCATCACATCACCCTCTAGTTCACCAGTGTACATTATTGGGGCAAAGCAAAGCACTGCCATCCTCTGTCAACACTGGCACTCTGGTTCACCCATGCCACCCTATGGCTGGCACACCCATGCCACCCTCAGTGTCATCACAACACCCTCTGATTGACCACTGAGTGAACAAACACCTGCTAAGTGCTTTAAGTTTTGCAAACAACAACACCTGCCCTGCCCCAACTGACATTAATGAAGGCTGGCACCTGCTTGTCTGCTCCCTTTCCTTTTTGTTGCAAATGCAATGTAAATAAATTTTTTTAACAGGATGCAATGGCATACTTGTAACTATTCTGTGACTGTCAGAGCAGGGTCACACAATAGTTGCAAGTAGGCAACTGGATTCTGGAGGGCCCCTTCAGGAAGCACTACAGGTAAATGGTTACAAATGATGAGCTCGAACTTTTGCACCTGCTCGTTCGTTTTGCTTTTGCAAAACTCGTTTTTCGGTAATTTCGCCCTATTCGCGGGGCGCGTCGTATTGCGAACTGGCCCGTGGAGGCCGCGAACTCGTGCGAGTTACCTCAAGGTTGAGTATGGGCGCCGCCATTTTGTTTGCGTGACGTATTTCCGTTTCCGCCCGCTAAGTGTAATCTCGCCCGACTCGCGCCTTGCGAATACAAGTTCGCACGAGTTCGCGAGAGAAATCGCGTGCGAACTTACTTACGCGCACGTGATCGGGCCGCCATCTTGTTTTTCATTCATTCCTATGTGTCTGGGTATGGTGTTTCTATCCTCTCTATATCTCTGCCATCCTTTGCTTGTTTTAATATTTTTTTGATCTATTTAACTTATTTTCTATCCCTGTATTTTTCTAGATCTATATTTTTGTGTTTTAGGCTATTTTTTTTTACTTTTGAACTACTTTTTTAAACTTTTACTTTCCTTCTTCCCTACTCTTATTCTTTTTCATTTTGTCTCTTCTTTACTGCTCACACCTGCCCAGAACATGGTCAAGACAGCTGTGAAGCTGCCCAAGACGGGCACCGCAGCCCGTGCCCGACTCCCGTGTGGTCGATTGAGGGCGGAAATGGTGGTGCCCCGGGAGATTTTCAGCCCTGAGGAGGTGGGCGCACTTGTTTTTTACGTGCAGCGCCATCTCCCCAGGACCATCGCGGCAGGCGGCAGGATTGCTGCTGGTTACACCAACAGCCAGGAGCGACGGAAGCGGTGGGGGCAGGTGTGCCGGGCCCTTTTTAAGATCACGGGGGTCCAGCGCACCTACAATCAGGTCACCCACCGCTGGACCGACATCCTTGACCGAGAGCGTGACCTGCTAGACGTGCTGGGAGTGGAGGTCCCCGGTCTTGGTGAGTAGTAGTAGCAATTTTTTCATTAATATTTCAAAATCTTCTGTGCATTTCAGGTGCACTGTTCTCTTTCTCTGTGCCGGTGCCACTGCTTATTTGTTATCTATTTTGTGTTCATTTAATTGGGCTGAGTATGAGTGTATTTTACAGAACTGCGTAATGCTAGACACAAAGGGGCAGATTTACAAGCCCCTTGTTCCACGTTTACACTGCCTTACCTGACGCACAGCGACGTAAACGTGGCGCATCCCTGCGAGTCATGTACAACGTGATGCATCTAAGGAGATGCGCCACGTGAATGCCTGGGCCTGCGCCTCAATGGGTGCGTTCCCACGCAGGGGGGGAGTGGGGGGTGGGTGGTGCCGGTCAGGCAGATGTGTGCCTCGCAAAAGTGCCTGCGTGAAATCTACAAGATTTAACGCAGGCACTTCCGCGACGCTGCTATGTCAATTCTTTATGCCTGCTTGCTTGAAGCAGGCGTAAGGACTGATGCGGTATGTAGAGTATTGGGCAGCCCTGAGCACTGCTATAGTTGCATTGCGCCCGCGACGCGACTCTAGAGATGCGCCCCTATTTCGTCACGAGATGCGTCACGCATCTGCCTACCCTTGCGCCAGGGTTTGCCGCATTGTAATAGCGGCGCATCTGCCGTGACGCAAGGTTAGTTTTGCGTTACGTATTTGTTCTGGTGCACATCTGGAGGTGTCCAGCTCAGAACTCGTAAGTATGCCCGTAAGTGTCAGATTAGCAATTACCTGCGCATCCCTGCAAAGTGTGTGGCACGGCAGCACCACCCATGGTGCGCCGTATTTACAATGCGGCACACCATGGTCCCAAAACGTCACCGAAGCGTTACGCATCGGTGCCGTAAAGGCGGCTCTTTGATGGAGTTGCGTTGCAACGATGGCGCAGCTCCAGCAATGCTGCGTCAAGCCGTAAGTCTGCTTCATGCAGGCGCAGGGTTTCAGTGACGCATCATTGTCCTAAATGACTGATTGAAATTTTATATATTCCCCATAGCCACTTTTAGCATGCGTTCCTGGGCAGGAACGCCCTCCCTTGCGATGGAATGCTCCCTAATGGCGCAGGGTTTTAGAATGGGATGCATCTCCCATATGCGTCACGTTGTTAATATACGCCACACCATGGCGCCTCTCTTGTGGCGCTGCGTCACAAAATTGACGCAAGAATGGAGCAAAAGAGCTGCAAGGGGCTTGTAAATCTGCCCCTAGAGTAGAGGCTCAGGTGCAGTCCTTCCTTTGTAGCCCTCTTTTTGGATGAAATAGTAGGTTCTTGTTCTTTCTAAATGTTTGATTTGGTTGACAAGGACATCGGCAAGCAGCAATCATCAATGTTTTCTGTTATTTCTTTCATGTTGTACGTCAGGTCCGCCCAGGGGCAAGCGGACCGAAAAATCTGATGCAGCAGTGGCTCCAAAGGAGGAGGATGCAGGCCAGGGCGGCGAGTGCTCCTTTGCTGGCCCCAGTAAGTTTTCATTTAAATATAGAGGACCTATTGTTGTCCAAGCATTCCTAATTTAATTGTTTCGAAATAGTGTTTAGATAGGAGCAAAATCAATAATCCTACTGTTGCAGGGACAATTCTCCACAAACCGAACTATGGACACCAAAGACCAGAGTAATAATATTTCAGAGTGGCGTGTTTGGCACACTGTATAAATAAACCTGGTAGTGTCAGCAGCACAGATTCCTCCTTCCAAAAATTGCAAAACTTTCCGCTCAGTCACTCTAGTCTGGACTCTCTGGAGGAAAAACTACAGAGTCAATTCAAGTTTAAAAGCTTTATTAAAAGTTTAAGTAAACACATATATTAAAATAAAGTTAGTTGGAAATGGAAAAGTGCTTGGTGCTGAGTTGATGAGTACTGGATTGGTACACATTTCTTGTGGTCGAGCCGAGCTTTCACCTGGTTTCAAGTTGATGTTCCTCTTGTCCTTAGAAGTCCAGTTTCTGTCTGTTCAGAGAAAAATAATGTGTGTTAAAATTAAGCAAGCATTCAACAATTGTGACAAAAAAATTAAGCAAGACAACAGCTTTCCCTGGAAGGAGGGACATTTACTTTAGACTAGAGTAGACAGTCAATTACTTTTTCAGTTGTTTTCACATTTTTTCATTCATAGACCAAATACTAGTGGAGTGGTGTAATCTAACATTCTTAAATCTACTTTGTAGGTGGAACATCTGGTGGCGGGGCCAGCTCGGATGTGGTCATCATTGACTCGGAGTCCGAGGGTCAATCTGGGGAGGAGGCGGCGCTAGAAGAGTCGGACCAAGAAGAAGTACAGACTGTGAGGAAGGAGACAGTGGCGGTGGCGAGTACAGGTAAGCTGGATCATGGTACTATCTGACTCTTAGATAGGATATGATGTGTATCCAGTGGTGGCCCAGTGACAAATTACAATATGGTAATTACAGCAGGCTGGGACCGAAAGACAGATAGAGGCAGAGACAGAGAGAGAGGAAGACAGACGGAGAGAGAGAGATGGAGGGAGCCAGAGGGAGGGTGAGGGAGGGAGACAGAGAGAGAGAGACAGCGAGATAGAGGGAGACACAGGGAGACAGAAAGAGGGAGACAGAGAGAGAGAGAGAGAGAGAGAGAGAGAGAGAGAGAGGGAGGGAAACAGACATATCGCCTGGGCCTGGTGCAGATGATACGGTTGCTGGTGTGGTTAACGGCTCAGAGGAAAAATCACTCACTTCTGCCAGATCTCTTTCATATGAAAGAGCACCAAACCAAGGATACAAGTGAGTTGTGGGAAGGGAAATGGTGATTCAAGCGCCCCTCCCTGCGGACGCCCATGATACTGGCCTGAATAGTTTTGTACTGCCCTGGCTAGTTGCTAGTTGTACTGTGACACAACTTCCTGCTGAATCATTTTGTGTTAATCATATTCCTAAAGAGCATTGCTTACAGATTATGTCTTTCTTTCTTCATATAGTTGGCAATACTAAAACCTCCAAACCAACGAGGAGTATGCTGGCTGTACTGGCCCGGCAACGGAGGCTGGAAGCAACTGTTGCCGAATATCGGCGACTGGTGGAACTCGAGGGGGATGACACGCACTCCAGTGCATCAAACTTAACATCGTCTACATCCTCCTCTGTTACCCCACGTTCTGCCGGTAAGCACAGTGCTCCAGCGAACCGGAGCCGTGCCGGAAGACGCCACCGCCGAGCAGCAAAAGCTGCACCTCGCAGCACTGTTAAAGGTCGCTTGCGCCGTGCACTCCGCAGAGTGTCAGACCTAGAGGCGGAGGTCCAGAAATGGCACAAATTTCAAAATGTGGTGGAGGGCCTCCGCCTAGATCAAGCCATCCTCCAAGAAAAATATGATGCCCTGGCCCTAAAGCATGATGCCCTGGAGGCCAAACTTACCAGCTTGCATCCCTAGAGTGTCCCTTGCCCCTTTTTTTGAGACTTTTGGGGGGTGGGAATTGGGAGTTGGGTTTTTGGGGGACTTTTGAGGACTATTTATTTGTTGGGGTTAGGGAGGGTCTTGCGGGAGATTATTTTGTTAGGGATATAAATATACTTTTTCAAACTTTATCTGAGCATACCTGTTTTTTTACTACTTTTGAGCTGGGTGGGTGGTGGTTTTGCAGTAATTTCATTTAACTGAACACTGTCATCGTGTTGGTTGACGTGCAATAGGCCAAATGTTTTCCTAAGTAAATGCCTGTCACAGAGTTTGTTAATTCAAGAGCCCTAGGACTTTGCTGCTAGTACCACTGTCACTCTCTCGCCTCTCCGAATACTCCATTATACTACCTCCCATCCAAAAGCTTATCTTACCTGTAATTTGTGTTTGAGGGCTGTCTCCACCTGGAATTCACAGAGTCCTAACGCGTTCTGCAGCAGGGCCACAACTGGAGTTTCCCGGCGTGGATTTTCTGCAAATCAAAAGCAATCAACATTAGAAATGTGGTAGCGGTGCTGACACAACCCTAAAACCTAGAAGCCCCAGAGACAGCACCCCTGAGACAGGCAAGCGAGCAATATAACGCCTACACGTTCACGTGCAATAGGCCAAATGTTTTCCTAAGTAAATGCCTGTCACAGAGTTTGTTAATTCAAGAGCCCTAGGACTTTGCTGCTAGTACCACTGTCACTCTCTCGCCTCTCCGAATACTCCATTATACTACCTCCCATCCAAAAGCTTATCTTACCTGTAATTTGTGTTTGAGGGCTGGCTCCACCTGGAATTCACAGAGTCCTAACGCGTTCTGCAGCAGGGCCACAACTGGAGTTTCCCGGCGTGGATTTTCTGCAAATCAAAAGCAATCAACATTAGAAATGTGGTAGCGGTGCTGACACAACCCTAAAACCTAGAAGCCCCAGAGACAGCACCCCTGAGACAGGCAAGCGAGCAATATAACGCCTACACGTTCACGTGCAATAGGCCAAATGTTTTCCTAAGTAAATGCCTGTCACAGAGTTTGTTAATTCAAGAGCCCTAGGACTTTGCTGCTAGTACCACTGTCACTCTCTCGCCTCTCCGAATACTCCATTATACTACCTCCCATCCAAAAGCTTATCTTACCTGTAATTTGTGTTTGAGGGCTGGCTCCTTCATTTCTTCATTTCTTTATTGTGCAGAATCCAGGCATCAGCATTATGGGTAATGGATAGGGTGAGTCTGGAGGAGGAGGACTCAGGATAGACGACCAGGACTGAGTTCTTGTCAACTAACTGTTGTGAACCTGAGGAATGCTGCGGCATAAAAATCAAGACAGTTCTGCTGATGGGCTTGTTGTTTGATTGGGTGATTACAGTTTTGTTGGGAATGTGATGAAGCACTTGCTAAAGAAAGACAGACACACAGGAATAAAAGTGAATAAGGAGGACTATTTACAATTAATGAATGAATGATTGAGTCATTTTCAGAACTCGCTGTCAGGGAAGCAGAACTCGTCCTCATACTCTGCTAAATCATCAGTCGGGGTTACTTCTGGTAACTGAGGAGAACTTTCCTCGGGTAGGGCGGTGTCCTCTTCTTCCTGCGTGCATTCTCGTACTCTGTAATCTGGTGGTATGAAGTGCTGGTTCATCTTTATCAAGGTGAGCCGCTCCACATTTGCGGGCAAGAGGCGGGACCTTTTGGAAGTCACAATGCCACCAGCAGAACTAAAAACACGTTCTGAAGACACGCTTGCGAGTGGGCAAGACAAGTAATTGATAGCCAGGTTGGTGAGCTCTCGCCATATTTTTCTTTTCCCATGCCAATACGCCAATGGGTCCTCAGTAATATTGACCTCTGTTGAGTCATCCAGATAGGCCTGCACCATTGAAAGAATGTCCTCCCGGATTCCTGTACTTTGCACTTCTGTGTCCTTTCTAGGACCAGGAAACCCTAGCTGAGTTAGCCAACTCGCTTCAGACATATCGCATGCGCCTGGTGCAGATGATACGGTTGCTGGTGTGGTTAACGGCTCAGAGGGAAAGTCACTCACTTCTGCCACAGGCACAGATGCAGACGGGCTTTTTTGGGACGCCTGATCGCCTGCTGATTCACTAGTAGTACTGTCTTCTCCTACAGTTTCCTTCCGTTCTATTTCAAAACGAATGGCTGACTGAGCTAGCCAACCTTTGTACTCTGTAACATCCGATGTTTCAAAAGGAATTATTACTTTGCCAAACAATGGCTTTTTGTAACGTGGATCCAGAATAGTAGCACAAATGTAGTGCTGTTGTTTCTTGATATTTACAAGCCGTTCATTGCTAACTAGGCGTTGTAATAATCTCTGCGCCAACTCATGTGCTTCGTTCTTTCCAACGTCCTTTAATTGTGAAGACACCACCTTGACTTGGTGCTCGAGCTTCAGCAACAGTGGGATAGCTTTGCTCAAAGAACAGTCCTCCCTGCTCACGTCACGCGTGAAGACCTCAAAAGGCCGAAGCATGTCTGTCAGGCTTTTAACTAGCTGCCATTGCTCCACCGCTAGCATCATTCCTGTCGTATCACCACCCAGGTTGTAGAAATACTCATTGACTACTGGAAACAGCTCATGCAGACGCTCAAGCATGTAGAAGGTTGAGTTCCAACGTGTTGCCACCTCCTGGATAAGTGCTTTCACTGGCATTCTACGTTCATTTTGCTTGCGCCTCAGCTCCTTCCGGGCCTTAAAAGAATGGTTGAAATGTGTGCATATTCTTCTTCAGATGGTCAGTGTTTTGTCGACTGCAAGTTCTTTTTTCAAAAAATTTTGCACAACAAGGTTGATACAGTGCGCCAAACACGGCACTCTGAAATAGAAACCGTCCTCCATGGCCCTAACTACATTCCTGCCATTATCTGTAGAAACATAACCAACCTTGCAATTTCTTGGGCGCAGCCATTTCAAGATCTTTTTGTTAAAGTCAGCCAAAATGTTGACTGCAGTATGACTTTTCTCCATGCCAAACATGGCTAATGTTGCATGTTTACGAGCACCCTTAAAAATCTCGACCAAGTCACCACCTGCATTTATCTGTTTAATAACCCCTGAAAAAGAGACCCAGTGTGCAGTGATGCACATGTAATCAGTGGCTGCGCAACTGGTCCACATGTCTGTTGTCAGGTGTATAGTGTGAACAGCACTCTTCTGCAAAGCTGCCCCCACCAACTCAAGCACCTCTTTGTGTAGTGCTGGAACAGCAACCCTGGCAAAATAGTACCGGCTAGGAACCTTCCATTTAGGGGCCAATGTTGCCACGAGTTCAAGGAAACCCACACCTTCGACAAACGAAAAAGGGAGAAGGTCCACCGCTAGCATTTTTGCCAGCTTAGTGTTATAGAGGCGTACAGTTGGGTGGTTGCGTTGAAATTGCGCATCTGAGGAGAACATGGCTGAAATGGTGCGCTGGACAAATTTACGGGATGATGCTGATGCCTTCTTCGACCCACTTCTGATCAGTGTTGACATTTTCCGCATTGGTGTGTCTCCCAGACTCTCAGTGTGCCTGCTATGTGTTACGGAGGGTGTGGTGCTGCAAGGGGTACTGGGTGCAACCGGACACATGTCTGACGCTTCTTCTACCTCCCCATCATCTTCAGATGAAACACCTACTATGGGTATATTTTGGCCACTTGCCCTTTGGGATCGCTTTCCCTTGACGTTTGCTAGGTGCGGAAACCATTCGACAGCGTGCTTTCTTTCAAGATGACCTATCTGGCCTCCGGTTCCATAGTTGGTACCAGTCTTACCACGGCTAACGCTAGTCTTACAAATGCAACAAACGGCTATGTTATCATATTTTTCATTGACACTAAAAAAGTTCCAAACTGGGGACTGGAAACTTCTGGTTTTGCCGCACGAGGTGATACTGCTGCCAATGCCAGATGAAGCAGTGGTGGATGAGCCTTGCAGACATCTACTGGGTTGTGCAATTATTGCAGCAACCTTACTTGAGGGAGTCGAGCTGGATGGAGTCCCCCTCCGGGGAGAAAATATGGGAGCTGTAGGTTTTGTTGAACTTGTGGTACTACTTGACTGCGTTGGTGGTGCTACCAGTGGCACGTCGCCAGGGTCACGCTCAGCATGACGTCGGGATAGGGTGTAAATGTCTGTCTGCTGCATGGCCGGTGTGGCTGGACTGACATGTGTGATGACTAGGTCATTGCTGTCATCCTCTTCAACAACATCAGAATGCACCACTTCATCAAGTCCGACGTTCGGATCCATAAGTATGAGCTTTCCGGGGCCCTTCCTTTTAACATTTGATACCTTTCGCAGCTCATGGTGTGCCTCCCTCTCAGACGTCGGAGATGGTTGCCAATCCAGATCCAGATCATCATCTGATGGAGCGGGGCTTGAAGAGGAACTTCTACACACCCTCCTTGATCTTTTCCTTGCTGGGGAGCTGGGAGAAAATGAATCATCAGGAGGAGTGGCTTCGTCTTCCTGACATGATACCCCGGCTCCAAAGTCAATTTCCTCCTGTGCCCCTACTTCTGGAAGAACAACCATTGTGGGCACTTGCACCGCTCCATGGCCATCTTCACTGACCTCTACTTGCAAGTCTCCATGGACCTCTCCTTCTCGGCCTTCTCCTTCTCGGCCTTCTCCTTCTCGGCCTTCTCCTTCTCGGCCTTCTCCTTCTCGGACAGCTCCTTCTCGGCCTTCTCCTTCTCGGACAGCTCCTTCTCGGCCTTCTCCTTCTCGGCCTTCTCCTTCTCGGCCTTCTCCTTCTCGGCCTTCTCCTTCTCGGACAGCTCCTTCTCGGCCTTCTCCTTCTCGGACAGCTCCTTCTCGGCCTTCTCCTTCTCGGACAGCTCCTTCTCGGACAGCTCCTTCTCGGACAGCTCCTTCTCGGACAGCTCCTTCTCGGACAGCTCCTTCTTGGACAGCTCCTTGCGCATGTACTTCTGCTTGTACTAGTAGCCCATGCAGTTGTTGTTGCGGCTTTGGTTGTTGAATAGTACTTGTGAGATGAGTTAAAACCTGTGTTGATGGCGTGCTGCTACTTTCTTGCGATGATCCAACATCACTGGTCATTGGTGATTCAACAACTAAACAGGCTACCTGTGCAGCACTCATGGTGGGCCTTTGTTTTTTTTGTTGTTGTTGCCCAAAAAATGTCTTGGTTGAGCAACCAGTCGCCTTGGTAAGTGGTGCCACTTGCTTCTTCTTCTCCTTAGTAGAGACATCTTTCTTGGAAGAGGACCTACGGGCACCTCTTTTTGGAGCCATCTTCTTCAGATGTCGGAACAACAGGCCGCAGCAGCACTTCTTCCTGGCACTGATGCTCAACGATGATGCGTAGTTTTGTGCACCTAAACGCAAACGAAGACAGAGGAACATCAGTAAATATAAATGTTGCATATGTAGCGCTTGAATAAACAGTTAGCAAGTAGGCATTTATGAATACACACGTGCACACCACACAATATGGAATTTTCAAAATTAGGATTTGCTAAATTTTTGGGAAACAGGAATTTAACATTGATCCAAGAGAGCACACACACAGAGGGTTGTGCTTTCATGTACCCCTGACTCCGCCTGGGCACAATGGGTAAAAGAAAGGCACAATGGGTGTAGGCCTATGTCTCAAAGCTCACTGCCTGCCTTCAAAATGGCCGCTTGACCCCCCCATCCACATGGCCAGGACCATGCCTCAAAATGGCCACCACCAACATAGCCAGCACCCAACCCCTACTCCAAAAAGTGAAAACACACAACACAAATCAAATCACCACAATCCAATGCCATCCATCCATTTTCAGAAGGCTTATGCTGCCTGCTGGTGGTTTTCCGGTGCAAAATTGCATTTTTTACAATTTCGCGAGTGCGAGATTGTTGCTTCACGGCGCGAACGTGGCAAAAACCCGCAAAATCCGCGAACAGACCGATTCTGGGCCCCCCTGGGCATAATGGATGACATCAGAGCACAGTGGGTGCAGGCCTATGGCACAAAGCACACAACTTACAAATGGCCCCTAGACCCCCACCCACATGGGACCAGACAATAAAATGGCCCCCACCCCCATAGCAAGCCCCCAACACCACCCCAAAAAGTCCTAAAACACACAAAAATCAGCACAATCCAATGTCATCCATGCCCTGGCCAGAATCATGTTAACAAAAATAATTTCAACAAAACAGTTGTATCATCCATGCACCCATAAATAAGCCTGGTGGTTTTCAATTCATGTGCAGCAGAATTGTAATTTTTACAATTTCGCGAGTGCGAGATTGTTGCTGCGCGGGACACGAGCAGTGCGAACACAAGCAAAAACATCCTCAGCTCGCGAACTTGCAGATTTTCCCCCCAAAAAAGTCGAAAAAAAACAACACACACAAAAATCACCACAAACAAACAACATCAACTTACTTCTTTGTGAAATCAAAATTCGAATCCAAAAGTAATCCAAAAGGCCTCAAATCCAAATATCCAGCAGCAACCACAAAAAGTAATCCTTCCCAGTCAAGAATGATCGAAAAGTGGCCAGGAAATGGAGGAGCTTGCTGGACAGGAACAGGAAGTTGGAGACTGGGGCACTTCCTTCACCCCACCCCTATGGGAGGAGCTTGCTGGACAGGAACAGGAAGTTGGAGACTGGGCCACTTCCTTTACTAAGTAATTTTTGTACTTTCGCTAGTGCGAGATTGTTCCTGCCCGCGCCGCGGACCGCGAGCAGCGCGAGCAGTGCGAACACAAACAAAAAATCCGCTTCGCGCGGATTTTGCGTATTCTCGCCGCATCCGCGAGAGTTCGCGGATTGCGGATTCTCCGAAAATACGAAAAATCCGCGAGCGTAACGGATTTTACGCCCATGCTTAATTATAAGTAAAAATGCAAAATAAACCCAGGCATCATAGATTATGTTGGAAACAAATCAAACACCAACATCAGCTGCTTAGAAAAAGTAGTGAAATCTTCAAATTTACTTTCACAATGATATGGTTATTGTGAACTATTAGGAAAATAAAAGTTTACAAATCTCTTTAGCACGCTTACCTGATGGACTGATGCTAGTGTGTCTGACTGTTGTAGCCAGAAAGTCCTATAAATCCATGGATGTGATACTTTGGATGACTGAGGTACTTCTGACAGCACCTGTAATAAAAAAATATCATTTTTCTATACAAATGATATCATAGAATACTTGCTCAACACAGTTAGTGCTACACATCTTCAAATAAGATGATATAAGCAATTTGGTATATAATTTACTATTTAAATTTAAATGTAGAGTCATCTTTTCATTAGCCTAAATGCTATGAAATTGTATTCTCTTAGGAGCCATATCTGAGCATATGGACATGGGTGACAACAGGGGTGTTTGACACACACCATATACTGCTAACATGTCACCCAATATAATAGATTATGAGCTTTGAATGAAGTTTATTTTCATTGACCTTACCAAGGCATACCATCCGACCAACGTGTGGTGCTTGACTATATATCACAGACGTACATGGAGCAGAGGTCACTGTAGCATGTGATTTCCTGGGCAACGGTGCGGAGCCTAAAAATATATGAGTATATAATAATAGTCATTCTAGTTGACACATGTTAAAAACCAATATATACTATTTCAGATCACATGTGTGAGACTAAGGATGGAGTTTATGTAAAATATCTATAGGTTGTCGTATGATAATTTAGTACATGGGAGGTAATTCTGGCCACATATATGTACCAGGTTGTGTCGGTGGTAGTGGTGGATCTTCCCTAAGATGTTGCACCCTTGCAAGTGCAGGAACCTCTGCTCCAATGAATGGATCTCTAGCTGTATGTGGATATTAAATGAAGGACACACCAGACAAATACAACAAATGATTATGTACAACTTTTTATATAGTTACTTAATTGCATTTACTATGCAACTATGAGTGTTACTGATTCATGCACAGTTTCACATGCCAGTTACAAACAATATTCAAATCTCCAGCAGAGATGGGCCACTGTTTGTGAAGAAGAAATTCGAAGCTAAGATTTGCAGTACTTAGTATTCTGGGACTTGTAGTGTGATCGACAAAATTAAACACATGACACTCCAATTGACCATAAATATGTGCTCAACTTGTGGCTTCCATAATCACATTTTCCAGTTCATATTAAACATTTATCAAAAAAAGAATCATTGTTTAATCATCACATATTACCTGGCACCACATCAAGATCACCATTCACAGGTAGCCCAGGCAGCAGATGGAGTTGCATGGTGGAGAGGATGGCCTTCTTAAGTGGTGTGAGACAGAGACAGGGTCCAATTAGTCCACCAGAAAGAGATATGGCCACCTATGTCCTGGTGAACTTCTCCTATGCCCGCCACCTTTAATCCTGCCCCTTCATTTTCATGTTTGTGATGATCCCGACATCCTTCCCCAACGTACAGACTGCATTAGCCAACTTCTGCCATAGGGGTTCCTTCTGTGTTTCAATGCTGAGGAATGGAGGAAGACCAGGTAATTGTTTGGAGTTCCCCATAACAAATCTAACAATTATCTGGGTCTTCTCCTCTGTGAAGTTGTTCTTCCTCCTCACATTTAACAGGCTTACACTTGGCAGATGGCAAGGCCAGGTGCAGAGGGGCAGGTGAAGTATGGGTGTGGAGAAACCAGAGCTCTGGGTGTATGCTACTTTTATGTACTTTGCAGACAAGAGTTGCAGGTGGCATAAATTATCTGCAAGTGTATGAACCTACATGTACTCTTGCCGAAGTGCGGATGTTCCACTCTGAGAGATGAGTTTCTGACCTGAGTACAGAGATCTCGCAATCGGCTGGAGATTCGCCAAGAGTGTGGAACCTCCATTGGAGAAAATATACTGCTTTTAAGTCCCTATGTGAACCCCGAAATTTAGTAATGCTAAACCTTTGGTCTATATTTAGACTTGGTTGAACTTTACCTTTGTGAATTGGGCCCTAAGTCTTTAATTGAAAGGGGGGCTAATTAGGAATCCTGAATTACCTGAGTAGATGTAAGCAAGCAGTCAATGTTTTCAATCAAGGCAAATCTGTAGAGTGGGTTTAGGAACAGTAGAATACAATTATGGAGCAGCAATAATGCATAAATGACTAGAAGAAGATTGTGGGCACATAACACTTTTATAATAGCTCATATATCATAAACGCATTTTCAGTATAAACACGATCATATCAGATGCAAGCTGCAGAGAAAAATCCCATGCATTACAAAACGTAAACTCAATATATGCAGTTATGGTACAATGAGCCGGTAATCTCTCGAATATAATAGCAATCTCATGTCAAATTAGCTTTATATAGGTCAGCCTGTCTCTAACCATGGTATGGGGTTCAGCAGCACTGTTGATGTTTGTGAACACAGGTGTTTAACTAAAGAGATTCTTTGTAGCTCTCCACAGTGGCTCAGGTTAAAATCAGGATCTTTGTAAATGCAGGGTTATTGGGCTTGCTCTTGACTGCAGCACTAGTGAATGGGAAATGTAAGGCATACAAGCAGAGATCGAGTAGAGCTGTTACAGCCAAGAGGAAGCGGGCCGCTGGCCTCACACTCTTGATACAGTTTAGCAAACCGTGGTCTCCACAGGTCAAGGCTTAAATTGGCTCAGTGAGTTAAAGGACAATACCGATCTCAATTTATGCGGGCCGGATTCACTACGGTAAACTTACACTTTTGTATAAGTTTACTGATCTTTTGGGTATTCACAAACTGCAAGCTAATAGCAAGTTTACAACTTTTTCATTTGCAAAGAACAAAAAAAGAGCAAACTCGCACAAAAGTGTACATTTACATTTGTGAAATCAGGACCAAAGTGGGGCATTTTGCATAGATCCAATAGACAAGTGCAAGATATAGATCTCATTATTTTATTGAGCAGGCCCATCAGTGAGTGGTATGGTTCACTTCCTTGGCGAGAGGATCTGGGATTTCATAGCAAGGCAAGGAGACGTTCAAATTATAATGCAATTTAAAATTAATGTCAACTCTCAGCAGCAAAACCCTCACAGAGTATCTGTTTTGTAATTGAAACACATGCCTCTCATAACAAGGATACTGGCTATTTAAGCCTTTCACTGCTAGGCCATTCCCCACCCAGCTCTAAGCCCATTTTTTGACTATTTGCAATAGTTTGTACTTAGGCCTTCATAACTGTTTTTCCACACAAGTTCTCCATGCCAAATTTGTGTCTTTGTTTTCCAATTTCCTGGGGATTCTAAAGGTATCCAAGATTTGTTAATTCCCACAGAAAAGAGGGTAATGAGAAATTAGCCAAAATATAGCTACATATTTAGTTTTGGGGGAAATATTGAAATGCTCTGAAAAAAGGTGTCTGCTTTTTCCCTAAAATTTGCATTAACAAAAGGTTAGCTTTGCCGTAGCCACAATTTTTCTGGCTCTCTGGAATATGCAAAGCTGAATCAAAAACCTTTTTTTTAACCACAGTTTTAAAAAATTTCTAAAAGGTACGCCATTTTTCCAAATTTTTATGCTCTCAATCTACTTCCAGTTTGTGCTGGAAACTGCTTTGAAACCCCTGGGTGATCCTGGAATGCTATTGATTTATGAAATGTAGGCGAAATTCTCAACTCAGTATGGATCATTTGTGTAGATATATCAAAGTTTTCCCAAATAAATTAACTGTTTAAATATTAAAATATTGAAAACTAATGGGAAAAAAGTATATTTATGTCAAGGTTTTCATTTATAACTTCTAATCACGGTAGCCGATTTACAAAACCAATATACCAGTACATCTGCTAGACCCTTCTGACTTAGGGCTTATATAGGATTTATTGTTTTTCTAGGAACTCGAGGTACTCAGAGCCAATAACTGAGCTGCACCTTGCAGTGTTTTTCGTTACGTATTGGGTACATAGCAAGTCATATGGAAAAATATAAAGGGTGAAAAATAGGTATCAAGGAAACCCATTATTTACAAAATGGGCACAAGATAAGAAGTTTAGAAGCAGTAGTTATTTGCATATCTCTGAATTTGTAGGTACCCATACTAGACTGTGAATACTAAGGCGTTTCTCAAAATGTCTTCTTTCTTACAAACTGGCTTACATTTGGAAGACACAAATACAGAGAAATACAATTTGTAATAACACTTGTTCTACTATTCTGTGTGGATAGGGCTAGTCCAATTAACTGGAGCCTCAGGGGGAAGAAGAGGGTACAGGCCGCCCCCCACTCAAACCGTGATAAACAACAAAAGGCCTGTCCCTCCTGACAATTTTATTCTCTTCTTTTTCAAGAGCTATAGCAGTATACAACTTTTACTACCACCAGCCCAATGTCTTTGGGCTATTCATAACTGCACATGTGTCAGAAGCTAGCAAGGTACACACAAGATACAAATAAAATTTGTCATGATACCATCACCCACCAAAATTTTAATGGAAAAAAATGTGTGGAAAAGAGAGTGAGCACCTCACGGAAGATCCGCCAATGGGGTTTTTTGGCTAGCAATTGCCAGGATACCCATTTATCATCATCGGTGACTCACTCTCGTGATAGTGGGAAGTAAAGACAAACACCAGAAAAAGACCGACAACATAAAACAGTGCTTTTTCTCAACATCAGCCCCACAATCTGCTGATTGTTAATACCATAGCAAGTCAACATGAACCCTTGCTATTCTCATGTGCACATACACCAAAACCCCTAGTGAGAAATGAAAACGTGAATCTCACACAATTAAAATTGAAGAGTTCACTGGCCACTCTGGATTTATTCTGGGCTGTGAATCCTCCAAATTAAAAACGACTCACACCAAGCATAGTCTCGTGTGAATCATAGTCGCCAACATGTTTCGTTGCTCTTATTTTACGCAACTTCTTCAGGGCAAATAGGGGTTACCCACTTAAATTTCTACTTTCTTGTAAAACACACCTGTGATGGTAAAAACGACAAATTGCAAATAAAATGAGCCAGGGGTTCAAGACCCTCACATACCCAATGGCTGGATCAAAATATAGTACACGGCTGTGGTGCTCAAGTCAACTGTAGCATAATCACCTGGGGTTAGCGTCTCTCACGCATACCTGCTACCCCTCTCAATAGGTACGTCTGTGTCCTGAAGGATCACGTGTCCCTCTGAAGACCCGCTGTCGTCGGGTGTTCTGCGCACAAAAAGAAATACATAGACCGAATTCAATCAAAATACAGCCACATCTCTTTCGGCCCTGTACCCTGTCTACAATGTCAATGACACTCAGTCACACGGGTGAAGGATTAAATGGGCGAAAGATTAAATAACCGCCCGTCCTCAGAGTGATGCACCTCCACCAATACAGCCATTTACTGGCCGATTATCTTTCAAACACTCCCGGTGGGGATACTAACTCAATACTCTTACCGCTTAGGGTAGAGCCTCTTACTCACGCCGGATCGCCGGCAATTCTTGATCTCAGCCGCGCCCAGCCCGGACTTCCGCAACAGATTATCAGAAGCCGTGTAGTGACGTGCAGTGCGTCGCGTGTCACATGACAGCAATGCGCCTACCGTGGCGGCCATCTTGAGACAGACCCAATCTCGTATGTTCAGATCTATCGGTCAGACTGTTCTTCATATACGTCCTGATTACTACACCATACAGGCGTCAGGTACCAATATATGAATAATAATATAGTTGTATGTGGTCTAGCCTCAACCTAATGGCTTGTTACCAATCGCACATCGTATAAGGGCTACTAAGTTGATAGAAGTGCCTGAACTATGTGGCGGACATCTTAGAATGGGGTGGAAATGGACTACTACCCTGTATGTAATGCATTGTACAGCCCTAGCATACCAAAACACTACAATATCTGATTGTCCAGAGTGTTGCCCCCCGTTTTGTACAGTCATCGTTTGCTAATCTTATTCCATTCGATCAAGTCATTTAAACCCTCGCGGTCAACCTGTTCCTGGTTGATCCAGCGTGCTTCTTTTCTGGCCAAAATACTTTCAGCATTGTGACTCTCACAAATTACTCTCTCCAGAACAACCCACTCCAAATCCTTGGGATCATGTCCCATCTTGTTAAAGTGTTGCACCAATCTCGTGGTCAGTTTTTTTGCTCTGAGAGTGCTGAGGTGTTCTTGAATGCGGACTTTCACCTTTCTCGATTTGAGTCCAATATAATGGAGGCCACATTTACAGGTTAATCTGTAGATCACGTTTACAGTGTTACAATTACTAAACCTAGTAAGGAGCCAGATTCTGCCATTTCTCAGGGTGACTGCCTTGGTAGTAGTTGTCAGATTGCATACTGAACAACTAGTGCAGGGGCGGTGGCCCGATGGTAACCTATCTGTATATGAAGTATGTAAGGTCCGAGTATGGACCAGTTTGTCCTTCAAATTAGTGGCTCTTTTGAAGGCAAATCATGGAGGAGGCATCTTTCCGTCACTGGTATCAAGAATCGACCAGTGTTTCCTCACAATTTGTCTCAATTTGGTAGATAAGGGATTGAAGGTCGTGACCACCGGTATGCACTCCTGTTTGGTTCTCACATGTCTTTCAAGGAGTGCCTCGCGGGGCGTGTTCAATGCACGTGTACGGGCTTGCTTCACAACCTTCTTAGGATATGCCCTGGCAGACAGTTTCACAGCCAATTCTTCAGACTGTCCCCCAAATGCCTCGTAGTGGAGCAATTGCGCCGATAGCGCAAAAATTTCCCCACGGGAAGATTGTCACGAAGAGCTCGTGGCTGGAAAGATTTATAGTGGAGCAATGAGTTCTTGTCAGTCTTTTTATGATGTACAGTCGTTACCAGTTTACGGTCAACTTCCAAGATATCAACATCTAGGTAAACTGCTGTGGTTCTATTGATGGACCAAGTGAACTTCAGGCAATCATCCATCTGATTTAACCATGTTAGAAATTCCAGGAGGTGGTCCTCTGTACCTGTCCAGATACAGAGGACGTCATCAATATATCTCCTCCACAGGGAAATATGTTCCCTGAAGGGGTTGTTGTTCCGATGGAGGACCGCATTCACCTCAAACTGTCCCACATAAATGCAGGCCAGACTTGGGGCGAATGTGGCCCCCATCGAAGTCCCGGACACTGGCAGGTATAATTGGTTCTTGTACTCAAAATTATTTTTTTGTCAATGCAAGCTCAATACATTGCATGACAAAAGTGACGGGCGTATCATAAAACCACTCCAGCTCCCCCAGGGCCCGTGCTGCTGCCACCAGCGTGGCGTCCTGGAGGATACTGGTGTAGAGTGACTCGATGTCGATATTCACTAATAGTTGCAATTCGGGATCAAATTGCACTCCGTCAAGGACATTCAAGATGTCGCTCATGTCCTGAACATAGGACTCCTGGGTGATCACTGCTTCACGTAAAAAGAAGTCAGCGAATTGGGATAAGGGCTCTAGCACTGACTGGATGCCCGAGACTATAGGGCGTAGGGTCTCTAGCCAAGGGATGGTAATTAGTGCGTACACTCAGTAGTCTCAGCACTTCTGCCTCATAATCGCATGTATTTAACACCACGACCGCACCCCCCTTATCAGCTTGTTTTATAGTTAACAGTGTATTCTCTTGTAGGGATTTAACAGCTTGCCAGTCCTGTTTGCTCATGTTGCAACCACGATGTAATTGTGGGGCTTGTTCCAGAGTGGCAACGTCGCAGAGCACTTTCTGTACGCACTAATTACCATCCCTTGGCTAGAGACCCTACGCCCGATTTACTCGAGATGATTACCAGCATGGTGGCAGATGCCTTAGATAAGAAGTGGATAACATCGAAAGTGGCGGACTTTATTGTCAACAAAAAGTCAAGCATTCCGGCGTTTTATATCTTGCCGAAGATCCACAAACCCCAACGACCACCCCCAGGACGCCCTATAGTCTCGGGCATCCAGTTAGGGCTAGAGCCCTTATCCCAATTCGCTGACTTCTTTTTACGTGAAGCAGTGATCACCCAGGAGTCCTATGTTCAGGACACGACCGACATCTTGAATGTCCTTGACGGAGTGCAATTTGATCCCGAATTGCCACTATTAGTGACTATCGACATCGAGTCACTCTACACCAGTATCCCCCAGGACGCCACGCTGGTGGCAGCAGCACGGGCCCTGGGGGAGCTGGAGTGGTTTTATGATATGCCCGTCACTTTTGTCATGCAATGTATTAAGCTTGCATTGACAAAAAAATGTTTTGAGTACAAGAACCAATTATACCTGCAAGTGTCCGGGACTTCTATGGGGGACACATTCGCCCCAAGTCTGGCCTGCATTTATGTGGGCCAGTTTGAGGTGAATGCGGTCCTCCATCGGAACAACAACCCCTTCAGGGAACATATTTCCCTGTGGAGGAGATATATTGACGACGTCCTCTGTATCTGGACAGGTACACAGGACCACCTCCTGGAATTTCTAACATGGTTAAATCAGATGGATGATTGCCTGAAGTTCACTTGGTCCATCAATAGAACCACAGCAGTTTACCTAGATGTTGATATCTTGGCAGTTGACCGTAAACTGGTAACGACTGTACATCATAAAAAGACTGACAAGAACTCATTGCTCCACTATAAATCTTTCCACCCATGAGCTCTACGTGACAATCTTCCGGTGGGGCAATTTTTGCGCTATCGGCGCAATTGCTCCACTACGGAGGCATTTGTGGAACAGTCTGAAGAATTGGCTGTGAAACTGTCTGCCAGGGCAAATCCTAAGAAGGTTGTGAAAAAGCCCGTAAACGTGCATTGAACACGCCCCGCAAGGCACTCCTTGAAAGACATGTGAGAACCAAACAGGAGTGCATAACGGTGGTCACGACCTTCGATCCCTTATCTACCAAATTGAGACAAATTGTGAGGAAACACTGGTCGATTCTTGATACGAGTGTTGGAAAGATGCCTCCTCCACGATTTGCCTTCAAAAGAGCCACTAATTTGAAGGACAAACTGGTCCATACTCGGACCTTACATACGTCATATACAGATAGGTTACCATCGGGCCACCGCCCCTGCACTAGTTGTTCAGTATGCAATCTGACAACTACTACCAAGGCAGTCACCCTGAGAAATGGCAGAATCTGGCACCTTACTAGGTTTAGTAATTGTAACACTGTAAACGTGATCTACAGATTAACCTGTAAATGTGGCCTCCATTATATTGGACTCACATTGAGAAAGGTGAAAGTCCGCATTCAAGAACACCTAAGCACTCTCAGAGCAAAAAAACTGACCACGAGATTGGTGCAACACTTTAACAAGATGGGACATGATCCCAAGGATTTGGAGTGGGTTGTTCTGGAGAGAGTAATTTGTGAGAGTCACAATGCTGAAAGTATTTTGGCCAGAAAAGAAGCACGCTGGATTTACCAGGAACAGGTTGACCGCGAAGGTTTAAATGACTTTATCGAATGGAATAAGATTAGCAAACTATGACTGTACAAAATGGGAGGCAACACTCTGGACAATCAGATATTGTAGTGTTTTGGTATGCTAGGGCTGTACTATGCATTACATACAGGGTAGTAGTCCATTTCCACCCCATTCTAAGATGTCCGCCACATAGTTCAGGCACTTCTATCAACTTAGTAGCCCTTATACGATGGGCAATTGGTAACAAGCCATTAGGTTGAGGCTAGACCACATACAACTATATTATTATTCATATATTGGTACCTGACGCCTGTATGGTGTAGTAATCAGGACGTATATGAAGAACAGTCTGACCGATAGATCTGAACATACGAGATTGGGTCCGTCTCAAGATGGCCGCCGCGGTAGGCGTATTGCTGTCATGTGACACGCGATGCACTGCACGTCACTACACGGCTTCTGATAATCTGTTGCGGAAGTCCGGGCTGGGCGCGGCTGAGATCAAGAATTGCCGGTGATCCAGCGTGGATAAGAGGCTCTACCCTAAGCAGTAAGAGTATTGAGTTAGTATCCCCACCGGGAGTGTTTGAAAGATAATCGGCCAGTAAATGGCTGTATTGGTGGAGGTGCATCACTCTGAGGACGGGCGGTTATTTAATCTTTCGCCCATTTAATCCTTCACCCGTGTGACTGAGTGTCATTGACATCGTAGACAGGGTACAGGGCCGAAAGAGATGTGGCTGTATTTTGATTGAATTCGGTCTATGTATTTGTTTTTGTGCGCAGAACACCCGACGACAGCGGGTCTTCAGAGGGACACGTGATCCTTCAGGACACGGACGTACCTATTGAGAGGGGTAGCAGGTATGCGTGAGAGACGCTAACCCGGTGATTATGCTACAGTTGACTTGAGAACCACAGCCGTGTACTATATTTTGATCCAGCCATTGGGTATGTGAGGGTCTTGAACCCCTGGCTCATTTTATTTGCAATTTGTCGTTTTTACCATCACAGGTGTGTTTTACAAGAAAGTAGAAATTTAAGTGGGTAACCCCTATTTGCCCTGAAGAAGTTGCATAAAATAAGAGCAACGAAACATGTTGGCGACTATGATTCACACGAGACTATACTTGGTGTGAGTCGTTTTTAATTTGGAGGATTCACAGCCCAGAATAAATCCAGAGTGGCCAGTGAACTCTTCAATTTTAATTGTGTGAGATTCACGTTTTCATTTCTCACTAGGGATTTTGGTGTATGTGCACATGAGAATAGCAAGGGTTCATGTTGACTTACTATGGTATTAACAATCAGCAGATTGTGGGGCAGATGTTGAGAAAAAGCACTGTTTTATGTTGTCGGTCTTTTTCTGGTGTTTGTCTTTACTTCCCACTATCACGAGAGTGAGTCACCGATGATGATAAATGGGTATACTGGCAATTGCTAGCCAGAAAACCCCATTGGCGGATCTTCCGTGAGGGGCTCACTCTCTTTTCCACACATTTTTTTCCATTAAAATTTTGGTGGGTGATGGTATCATGACAAATTTTATTTGTATCTTGTGTGTACCTTGCTAGCTTCTGACACATGTACAGTTATGAATAGCCCAAAGACATTGGGCTGGTGGTAGTAAAAGTTGTATACCGCTATAACTCTTGAAAAAGAAGAGAATAAAAGTGTCAGGAGGGACAGGCCTTTTGTTGGATAGGGCTAGTGACTGCTATAGGAAAGGTGCAAAAACGCAACATTGACAACCACATTTCTCCACTGATATCTGGCCCTTTTTGTCTGTGCCTAGGTGTGGATTTTGGGCCATAGGTCAGTCGACACCTAAGGAAACCTAGCAAACATGCACATTTTTGAAACTACATACCTGGGGAATGCTGGGACTTCGGGCGTGCATGGGTATCACCAGGTTTTCTTATCCAGAAGCTGTTGCAAATCTCAAACTTTGACAAAAAAATAATTTTCCTCATATTTCTGTGATGGAAAGTTATGCCATCTACAGGGAGCAACTCATTTCCTACCACCTACTATTCACCAAAGATTCTCAATAAAATAGCATCTCACTTGTGTGGGTGGGCTAGTTGCTGCAGCAGAAAAGGTACCAAAATGCAACATGGACGCATCACATTGTTCCACTCAATACTGACCCTTTTTTGCATTGTCCCTAGCAGTGGATTTCGGGCCCTAGCCCAGCGGGCACCTAGGGAAACCTAGCACCTGGGGAAATACAGGGTGGGGTGACTTGGTTAGCTCTCACCAGGTTATCTTACCCAGAAGAACTTGCAAATCTCACATTCTGACTAAAAATACATTGTCCTCACATTTCTGTGATGGAAAGCTTGTGGAATCTGTATGGAGCAACTCATTTCCTACCACCTACCATTCCATCAAATCGCTAGTTAAAAATGGAATCTCACTTGTGTGGATATGGCTAGTGGCTGCGATTGAAAAGGTCCCAAAATGCAACATTGACACATAACATTTTTCCACTGTCATCTTTTTTGCCTGTGCCTAGCTGTGGATTTGGGGTCATAGGTCAGTCGACACCTCACATTTCTGTGACAGAAAGTTCTGACAGCTACAGGGAGCAACTCATTTCCTACCATCTACTATTCACCCAAGTCTCTCAATAAAATATTACCTCACCTGTGTGGGTGGGGCTAGTGGCTGCAGCAGGAAAGGTACTAAAATGCAACATGGACACATCATATTTTTCTACTCAATACCAACCGTTTTTTGCAATGTTCCTAGCTGTGGATTGTGGGCCCTAGCTCAGCCGGCACCTAAGGAAGCCTAACAAACGTGCACATTTTAAAAACTAGACCCCAAGGAAAATCCAGGGTGGGGTGAATACCATGGCTCCTACCAGGTGTTTCTATTCTGAATCCCTTGCAAACATAAATCTTTGACTAAAAATGGTACCTTACTTGTGTAGGTTGGGTTAGTGGCTGTGACAGGATAGGTGCCAAAATGCAACATGGACACATCACATTTTTCCACTGAATATAGCCCCTTTTTTTGCAATGTGTTTAGCTGTGGATTTTGGGCCGTGGATCAGCTGGCACCTAGGAAAACCTAGCAAACCTGTACATTTGTTAAAACTAGTCACCTAGGAGAATCCATGGTGGGGTGACTTTTGTGAATCCCACCAGGTTTTTCTATCCAGAAGCCATTGCAAACCTCCAACCTTGCCTAATATTGTGTGCATTTTCCTTGCATTTCTGTGACGCAAACTTCTAGAATCAATAGTAATCCACAACATTTCTTCTATCCCATTTGTTTCAATAGGAAATGCTGACCCACTTGTGTTGTGGGCCCAGTACCTGCAAAAATATATGTTAATTTGATCTGTTCCTGTTGCAGGCTCTAGGCACAGTCAACTAAGTGGACCAGCATTTTTACTGGGACAAGTGGGAAAACGCTGGGTGTGAGGAATTTTGTGTATTCCTTCTTATTATGGGAAATTATGTCACAGAAATGCAAGTAAAATGTGCAAATTTGGTCACATTTTGAGGTTTTCAGGACATTGTGTGTAAGAAAGGTTTGTGGGATCCATGAAAGGCACACCATTCCCCTGAGTATCTAGTTTTCGTTCCTGGGTTTAGTAGGTTTTCCTGAGTCCAGGAACAAAAACTGCATCTACCTGTTTTGATGATATTGCTACATTGCATCTATGATACCCCCTTATGCGGGCACTAGGCCTACCAATTCAGGTGAGGTACAATTTTTATCAGGAGATAAGTAGGAAGTCTGGGTGGTAGGAAATTGAGGTTCCAGCAGATTCCAGTAAACGAGGGATCCACATGAGCCACACTGGAGTGCTCCTGGTATCTAGTTTTTTTAAATATCTAGAGTTGGTAGATTTTCCTAAGAGGCAATGTACACCATGGCAGAGAATGACCAAAAAGACAAATCTTACTGCACAACAATCTAATCCTCATGTGCACATACATACTGTCTGAGTTTGACTCAAGGTTGAGTGAAAAGTTCAAAATGTAAAATTTTTTCCCAAAAGATTTCACAAAAATGAATTTCACTTTTAGTAATATAATTAAACTTTCAGAATACTGAATCAGTGACTCACAGAACATGAGTTGTAAAGCCACGACAAGGCACCAACTGCTTTTCATGCATCACAAACACAAAACCATTCACACCCCCAGCAGCGGGCCCAGCACAGAGCAACACTCACATCAGCAAACAGCACCGTTCAAGGGCCCATCACATTCATACATGCGTAGGACTGACAAAGCAATCACACTGCCGGGCAGCTGATGGAGTGTGTGGAATTGAGTTTGGCGTTCAATGTGTGTGTAGAGACCAACAGCAGGTCACTACACACACACTGCCAGCCAAATGTAACCACACACACACCATGAGTCAGAGGCCAACCACACACACTTCCAGTGCACAAACCACCAGCCAGATGACAATTCAGACATCGCAATCACACCTTCTAGAAGCTGGTGGAATGTGTGGACTGCTATTTTGGTAATGGTGTGCATGTGTAGTGACTTGCTAATGGTCACAACCCACACACCCACAATGGCAGGCAAATGCCACTTCACACACACTGCAGGTCACACACACTACCAGTCAAACACCAGACTACACATGCTGCCATTATTTCAGTTTAACAAAAAAGAAAACACAAACCAATTTGAAGGAGATGAATAAATAACTGTGACTTCAAACAGAACAGGTCTAACTAAATACATAAACTAACCACCAACTGTGAAACTGAGCTAAAATGAAAAAATAAAACAGACCAGTCAATTAATCAATCAATCAATCAAGGGCTGGTAACGCACAACTACACAACTACTCAACCATGAGGGTCTCAAGATGCTGGGGGGAGGTGGGGAGCAGATCCGTCTAAGTGTTAGGGTCACTCGAAGAGCCAGGTCTTGAGGCCCTTCCTGAACTGGGGTTGTGTGTGAGTTAGTCTGAGGTAAAGGGGTAGGGTGTTTCAGGTCTTGGCAGCGAGGAAGGAGAAGGACTTTCCTCTGGTTCTGGTCCTATGGATCCATCGGATAGTGGCCAGGGTGAGCTGGGCGGAGTAGAGGTTTCTTTAGGCTGTGTGGAAGGAGAGGCGGCTGTTCAGGTATTCTGGTCCGCCATTGTGGAGGGCATTGTAAGCATGGGTGAGGAGTTTGAAGGTTACAGCTTTGTCTTTGGGAGCTAGTGGAGTTTGCAGATGTGTTCAGTGATGTGCCTGTGCTAGGGGAGGTCACGCACCAGTCTGGCAGCGGCATTCTGGACATTTTGGAGCTTGTGGAGGTTTTTCTGGGTAACGCCGGCATAGAGTGCATTGCCGTAATCTACTCTGTTGCTGATGAGAGCATGAGTGTAGTATGGTGTTGAGGTTTTGTGTATGGTCCATCTGGGTTGGGGGAATTCCTAGTACAGACTACCACCAGGTATCTTTCCATGCGATGGAGGTGGATCCTAGGATGAGGAATTCTGTCTTGTCTGACTTGAGTTTAAGGCAGCTGTTCTTCATCCAGGTGGTGACCGCTTTCATTCCTTCTTGGTAGTTGTGCCTGGTAACCTTGGTTTCATTGGTGGGGGAGAGATCAGTTGTCGGTGTTGGAGACGATGTTGAGTCTGTGGTTCCTGATGATGTCCACAAGAGGGGCCATGCAGACATTGAAGAGGGTGGCCCTGAAAGAGGAGCCCGGGGCACTCTGCAGTTGGTCTCTGTCGGTTCCAAGAGGTATGGCGGAAGTCTGACCTGTTATGTTCTGCCTGAGAGGAAGGATCAGATCCAGTCTTAGGGCCTTGTTGCCGATGCCGGCGTCATGGAATCTAGTGGTTAAGGTGTGGCGTGAGATGGTACTGAATGCTGCAGAGAGGTCCAGGAGGATAAGGGCCACGGTTTTACCCTGGTCAAGGAGGGAGCGGTGTCATTGGTGGCAGTCTTTGTGCTGTAATTGCTTAAGAATCTGGATTGGGAGATGTCCAGGATGTCAGTTTTGTCGATGAAGTTGGCTAGTTGGTTGTTATCTGCATTTTCAATGACTTTGGCTGGAAATGGGAGCATAGAGATGGGCCTGAAGTTCCCAAGGTCTGTCAGGTCAGTGGAGGGTTTCTGTAGGAGGGGGTTGATTTCTGCATGTTTCCAGTTTTCGGGGAAGGAGGCGTTCTCGAGGGAGCAGTTGATGTTTCATGTTTCGGGTCTAGCTCAGTGCAATGGCAGGGAAGGCTCTGGGGAAGATGTGGTACGGGCAGAGGTCCGATGGTGCTGTGGATTAGATACTGTTCAGTCAGTCAGCTCACTTTACTTTGACGGTTGCTCCCAATATGTAGGTTGCCTGAGGTATGAATTAAAACATGTGAGCACACAGAGCCCAGGATTAGAATGACACTCGGGGCAGTATATGCAATCCTGCTTTTGTATGCCTCTTAGGACACTGACTCAACATCTCCTACAGGGAAAGTTTTCTGGGATGTGAGAGGAATGTAATTAAGAAAGTGGTGATTTTTTAATCAAGCCACATCCTTCACAACTCCAACTCCATGAACACTTACCTGTCCCACTACACACAGGCTGCTGAAAATGAACAAAAGTCATCTTTGAATCTAGAGAACAATCCTTGAGTACAGCAAAAACATTCAAGGTTGCCAAATGAAACAAATGCACAGATAACTTTTATATTACATTTATGACTTACAAACAGCTCTGTAAGACTACAACCTTTGATTTACTCTATCTACACCATCCATGTGCTTATTGTAGTCTAAAATGCATACCAGTTTGCGAACTTTAGCAACTTGACTCCAAACAGTCACAGGTAAAGTACTTTCATCATGAATGGTTGTCAGCATGTGGACATCTCTCCTGTTGAATAATTTTGCAGCTGAAGTTCCTCACTGTTAGATGTTAGGAATTCTCACGTAAACACTCCTGTGTAATTTGCCAACCTTCTTCTGGAGTATATTTAAATCATGTCTCTGTAATTTAAGCATGTTTCTTGCTATTAATCATGTTCACACGTTTATGTACGAACATTTGGTCTTGACAATGCTTTTTTGGTTTACTGGTATTGTGTATAAACCGGTACACCGTTATCAGGGACGTCAATATCACGCTTGGAACAAGAAGTGATAAACGTAGATACCACAACCTTGCTTCCTCTATAAATATCCACACCCATCATGTAGCGGTGCCCTGGCTTTTTGTTTAAGTCTTGTGAGGATCTTGATCAACCACGCAGAGACCTGTGAGAAGAAGGACGCCTGAATTCTTCAAGCCATCTCCAACAACCAAGAGGATCATTCTCTCAAGAACAAAGCTAAGTGACACTTGAGCTTTATTTTTTGAAAGCGCATTTGAAATATTTGCTGCGTTGTCATCAAAAGAAAAGTCTCCACCTTAACCCCTACCATTCACGTGACTGAACCGTTCCGTCATGAGCCTCGGGTGGGCTGTGCTGCTGACGGAATGGTTCCATCACGGTCCGCTCGTCGGAGCCTGCGCGAATTCTGCGCCTGCGCTGACGTTCTAAAGAGCGGGCGGGCCGTGACAGAACCGTTCCGTCACAAGCACAGCTCACTCGAAGGCCGTAATGGAATGATTCCGTCACGAGTACAGGAGCGCCGCGTGGCCACGCCTCCCCCTTAGTGCTGCGGCGGAATAGCCGCCGCAGCGAAGGGGCTAAATGTGCGTGTGCTTTTTACAGCGAACGGTGTGTTGATTACTGTACGCTTGAGTTCTTTCAAGAAGGTTTGATTATGAGGCATACGGGAAAGCTGCAAACTATTTAGGATATAAATCTAAGGCTTAAAAGTCAAGTTGTTCGGGACAATTATAAAAACAAACTTAACAGTGATATTTAACTGTGTTTGTTCCATGTTTGATTTGTCAACAAAAGAGAACTTGGGGGCATATTATCAAGGGTGGCGATAGGGAATTTTTGCCGCTTTAGCGGCCGTTTTAGGCGTTTTCGCCCTATTAGCAAGCTGGCGCTAACACCAGTTAGCGACAGCTTTTAGGTGATAGCGAGCGGTTTGGGGCCCGCTTTGCATGTTAGCGATATTTATCGCTAATGACATGCAAAGTGGGTGTACCCAAACTGTTAGCGACTGAAAACAGTCGCTAACATCGCTATCGCCTATTAGCAAGGCAGGCATAGCAATGGAAATATTCGCGCTAAGCGCGAATATCTCCAAATACTAACACCTGCCCAGACCAGGTCTTAGCCATGTTATCCAATTGGAGTTGGATAACATGGCTTGGCTAAGAGCATTTTGTCGCTAATGCGTGAATATCGCTGTATTCTCAGCGATATTCACGATTTTCGCCGCTTTCACCGGAAAATGTATCGCTTTGGAGATAAATGTTCCTAATAGCACGTTATCTCAGCGATAAATTCCGGCGATGCTCACCGATAAAAAAATCGTCGCTTAGCCTATTTAGCGATAAATATCACTACTTGTTGGTAATATGCCCCTCGGTTTACATGCAATGTGAAGCGGCTGAGACACAATCTGCATATTTCTTTCGGTCTTAGTCTTGATTCTGTGAAAATCTTTGAAGGACCTTGAACTGCATCTTAGACAAGTAGTTATTCTTTAGGTATGTTTCTCCTACAACCTGTGGGCTAATTTGGGGGGCTCAATTCAACAAAGCTTGAGAAGTCACTGCACATATTTATTGTGTTTTTTTGTATTCCCTTTAACCAACATCAGTTATTTAAGATTTAGAAGTCATCACTGTCATTCCCAATTTACTGTGCAACACCAGTCATTATTAAGGTATTCACTAGTGCAGCATGATTTTCTTATAAAACTGTTCAAGTTCAACTGATGTTTCATTATATTTCATTTATTGATTACATTTTTCTTATTTACAGATAGAAGATACTTACACAACACCTACTCATGAGAACTAGGATCCTGGCTGGCCCAGGTAGAAGATGATTGCGGTGTCTTCTCTTTTCTCTCTTGTCGTCCCAATCCCCTTCTCTTTTGGGACAATTGCCAAGCCTGCTGTTCTTCCAGTAGCCTTGAGAATTGTTCCAAGAGGAGTGGAGATCTAGCATTGCCCCTGCAAATCTTCTTGGATATTCAGGTGAGTGGCTGGAGTCTCATCTGACATTAGACTTGACATCTTTTGGCATGTTTCCCCTGTCTTCTTGCTTTCTGACCTCCTGGTTTTGACTCTGTTGTTGCCGGTTTAGTGTCTCTGCAAACTTTCTCACTGCTTTTCAATGTTAAAGTGCAAGTGCTCCTGTTGTAAATTGTGCAATGGATTGGTGTTTCCATAATTGGCATATTGTATTTACTGGTAATTCCCTAGTAAAGTGCATTGAGAGTGCCAGGGTCTGTAAGTCCAAGGCTACTGTAGACTCGCTGCACGGGTTGTGCCACCCGCAGAAGAAGCCGGTAAAAAGATACCGCATACCGCATACCTGCCATCACCGAGTCTGCATGGAGATTGTATCTGCCATGTCAACCTGGCAGGTGCACCCACTTGCCAGACCCTAAATCTTCCCTTTTCTACATGTTAGTCACCCCTAAGTTAGGCCCAAGGTACCCCTGTGCCGCTCGTGAAGGAGACGCTGTTTCTGCTCTGTTTGTTTGCCCACGCTACTGGAGTAGCTAAAAACCTTTTCTTTTGCTGCTGGACTTAGGCATCAAGCCTATATACACCCTTGAGGCCGCAGAGGAGGGAGAGGCGCCGGCCCCGGGACTGCGAGGACCAGCATACAACACCTCCAGCTGGTCCTCTTCCCGCGTGAGCCGCGCCCCCTCCCAGTGCCACGCCCCCAGCCAAGTTCGGATAACTTCTCGCGGCCCCCGCTTCGCGGGAGCCGCTCGTGAAGGAGACGCTGTTTCTGCTCTGTTTGTTTGCCCACGCTACTGGAGTAGCTAAAAATCTTTTCTTTTGCTGCTGGACTTAGGCATCAAGCCTATATACACCCTTGAGGCCGCAGAGGAGGGAGAGGCGCCGGCCCCGGGACTACGAGGACCAGCATACAACACCTCCAGCTGGTCCTCTTCCCGCGTGAGCCGCGCCCCCTCCCAGTGCCACGCCCCCAGCCAAGTTCGGATAACTTCTCGCGGCCCCCGCTTCGCGGGAGCCGCTCGTGAAGGAGACGCTGTTTCTGCTCTGTTTGTTTGCCCACGCTACTGGAGTAGCTAAAAATCTTTTCTTTTGCTGCTGGACTTAGGCATCAAGCCTATATACACCCTTGAGGCCGCAGAGGAGGGAGAGGCGCCGGCCCCGGGACTGCGAGGACCAGCATACAACACCTCCAGCTGGTCCTCTTCCCGCGTGAGCCACGCCCCCTCCCAGTGCCACGCCCCCAGCCAAGTTCGGATAACTTCTCGCGGCCCCCGCTTCGCGGGGGCCGCTCGTGAAGGAGACGCTGTTTCTGCTCTGTTTGTTTGCCCACGCTACTGGAGTAGCTAAAAACCTTTTCTTTTGCTGCTGGACTTAGGCATCAAGCCTATATAAACCCTTGAGGCCGCAGAGAAGGGAGAGGCGCCGGCCCCGGGACTGCGAGGACCAGCATACAACACCTCCAGCTGGTCCTCTTCCCGCGTGAGCCGCGCCCCCTCCCAGTGCCACGCCCCCAGCCAAGTTCGGATAACTTCTCGCGGCCCCCGCTTCGCGGGAGCCGCTCATGAAGGAGACGCTGTTTCTGCTCTGTTTGTTTGCCCACGCTACTGGAGTAGCTAAAAATCTTTTCTTTTGCTGCTGGACTTAGGCATCAGCCTATATACACCCTTAAGGCCGCAGAGGAGGGAGAGGCGCCGGCCCCGGGACTGCGAGGACCAGCATACAACACCTCCAGCTGGTCCTCTTCCCGCGTGAGCCGCGCCCCCTCCCAGTGCCACGCCCCCAGCCAAGTTCGGATAACTTCTCGCGGCCCCCGCTTCGCGGGAGCCGCTCGTGAAGGAGACGCTGTTTGTTTGCCCACGCTACTGGAGTAGCTAAAAACCTTTTCTTTTGCTGCTTTTGCTGCTGGACTTAGGCATCAAGCCTATATACACCCTTGAGGCCGCAGAGGAGGGAGAGGCGCCGGCCCCGGGACTGCGAGGACCAGCATACAACACCTCCAGCTGGTCCTCTTCCCGCGTGAGCCGCGCCCCCTTCCAGTGCCACGCCCCCACAACCCGACATACTATTTAACCATATCCTGTAACGCGCATCGCGGGACGCGCGCGGGTCGGAGCACGGGGCGAAGCCCAGGCAAAGGGCGGGCCGTCTGTGGCCGTCCTGGGACGTCCCAGGATGGGACGGGCCACCTCACTTTCATTTTACATTTTTCTACTGTGAACAATAAGATCCTGTTACCCTAGGGTCCCTGGATCGAGTAACAACTGGCATCAGTGTGGTAAGTGTAATTTCTGTCTACCTGATAAACGACTCCCAGAGCTGTTAGTGTATCAATTAACAACAGAGAAGCAAACAACAACTATACCTCCACAAATTTGACTAAGGAAAACTTTATGGCTTTTAAAAAGCTCAGATCTCGCACTATATTTATGAAGCGAATGGGTACCGAGGAAGCAGTCAGAAAATCTTCTGACAAAGCGATAAAACATGTTCAGTTAACTGGAACGCCGGCAATTAGTAACTACTTTTTAGCCTTATCACCAAAAAAGCAAGTTCCTACCCATGTCCGGGAATATCCTATAAATATTGAAATAACAACATTAAATGAGGCAACAGAGTTGCCCCTCCCAGACTTTGAAACTACTCAAAATTCAAGTGTTTCGGGTCCCGAATCCAACCAAAAGATTTTATTTTCAACACAGGAATCACAAATCCCGATTCACGAGTCCTCACATCTAACATCTTTAACTCCTATAAAATGACTAGGTAGCCTTTCTTGTACCGAGGATCCTTTTCAAAACGACATGAAGTTTATGGAAAATATCTCAGATCTTCAGTTAAATCCTGATAATTCACTTACCAAGTTTCAAGATCAATCATTAGAACATAAAATAGACCGGGATACATCATTGGACCCATTTCTTCCCAATTACATTAATTCAACTGATACCGCAACACCTATCTCTAAAGCTCTTTATACCTTACAGGAAATATTGGAATCGGTTCTTTCTTTTTTAGGTAATATTTTGGAAAATTCCGATCAAACTTTGGATGTCCAAATTGGTATATTAAAATTTTTAGTAGAAGAAAAGAGGAAAAAAGATCTCGCTGATGTAACAAATAACAAACAGATAACTGATGCGAAGCAGGATAACTACAATATTTCTTCTAACATTATCATAAGCACTGAATCTCAAATTAAATGTGATATTAGTACCCAAACATCCGATGTAAAAATACTAGAAAAATCCAATAAAAAGATCCGGAAAAAGCTTAAGGATGTTAAAATATATTCCTTGAAGAATCTTTTTAGAGAAGAGCCTTTACCCACTATTAAAGAGTACTCTATTTTTTCGGTCTCCAAAAAACAAAACTTGCCAAAGAAAGGATCCGATAAAGAAGAACAAGGAACCTCCACTATACTTTCACTTGACGAAGTTGGAGATGACAAGATCACCCAAACAAAACTCAACAAAAGAAAAAAGGGAAAAAACAGAAAAAGGAAACCGCTAAGAAGAATAAATAAAAAGAAATCCCGAAAGCTAAAATTCAAAAGTGCAATCACTCCTCAAAAAAACCAAGAGGAACAAAACGATAAAACAATACCTAACTTTTTTTCGGTAGAGGCAACTAGCGATACAATAAATATACCATCAATAAAGTTATTGAACAACAAAGCAATTGAATATATACCTTCCAAAGTAATTGATAGAGTAGGTCTGACAAACAAAGAAATAAGCGAGAATAATAAGAAGATGCCTTTAGGCGGTGAACAAATTCTGACTAACCGTTTACAGTTTGAAGAACTCTTTCCTATCGATAATTTACCATTAAATCGAGGAAGGATAATTAATTTGCTACAGCAAATACATCCTTTACAAACTATAACTAGCAAAGAAATAGATTTGGTGACCTTCCCCACAAAAGAAAATCGTAAAATAGCGGAAGTAGTATTTTGGTCATCAGTTCTTCCTGGGATTATCATAAAGGAAAAAGAAACATTACATAAATACGGTTATGATGTAATCGAAAGATTTCTACCTAAAGAAATTAAAATTAAGAACAAGATTTCTGGCCTCCAAGGAACTAACTTGAATATCCCAATTGAGAATTGGTATTCCAATAACTTTAATCAAGATGATTCAGGATTAACATGTCCAAGGAAGGAAATTTTGAAAATTCAGGTAAATAAAGGTGAAAGGAAAGTTTGGAGCCAAGACCAAGAAGTAAAAGAGGTAAAAAAAACAACAAAGTCCTGGGCTTGGGTCTCGGAGACCATAAACAGCAATAAATTAGTCCATCAACAACAATTTACTGTTTAACAATGGTTTAAAGATCACCTCATGGAACATAGCCGGAAAAACGAACAATAAATTTAATGAAGCACTCGAAAATTATCCTGATATTTTAGCTATACAGGAAACATGGGCAATAAAATCCTTCAATCAGATGGGCTACTATGTCTACGATATTCCGGCTAAAGCTACAAACCGTGGCCACGCAAAGGGCGGTTTGGCAATTTTGTTGAGTGAGGAGCATTCATGGTTCCAAGAAGTTGTTGAGTCCAAATCTGATAACTTCCAATGTATTAAGGTTTCGCTGAAGATTCACAACTTTGACCAAAAAAAGGACTTTCTACTCTTTAATATGTACGTCCCTCCAGGCACCAACCAGGACGTCACTTTTGTGGAAACCTTGGATGCAATTACACAGATAATCGAAGATAGAGCAAATATGTCATATTTAATTATGGGTGACCTGAATGGGAAAATCTCTAATGCCGAGATCGGAAAATGGGCAAAACTATATGAAGAAGAATCGCTGGAACTATCTATCCCAATATTCCCTAAAGGGAAAGCTTCTGACAAAAGAGGAAAATTGTTACTAGCATGTTTGCCAAATCTAAATGGGACAATTCTGAACGGCAATGTGGACGGAGATATACCGGCGTCTTTTACAAGACGAGGGAAAGGAACTCTAACAATTATTGACTACATAATATGTGGTATGGAGCTAGTGGAGACGGTTTCACATTTGAGTATTAACTTTACAGATGATAGCGACCATGCTCTTTTACATTTAAATACTGGTTGGTCGGTAAAGCCCTCCTCGTCGAACCGAATCATGTTCCATAAAAGCAATATTGAAATTAACAACAATCAGAGACGGATCTTTTGGAACTCGGCGACCTTAGACCATATTACTGAAATGATTTCACATAATCAACTTTTAACTAGTATACATTCTAATGACCAAATAACAAACTTTGAATGTATTATTATTAACCTTAAGAGAGCCCTCTTAGATAGGATAAAACAAGATAAAAAGAGAAACTGCAAGATGTCCAACAAGAATACAACCAAGAGGAAGCTCAATAAACTTATTCAAGGGCAATACCTGAATTTTTCACCTGTAACTCAACAAGAAATAAATAAATTAAAAAATCAATTAAGAAGAGAGAAGATCAGCCAAAAGAGAATGTTGCAGGATAAAAATTGGGTGGATATCCAAGTAGCGGCTAAAAAATATAATCAAAGAAAATACTGGTCTCTGATTGCCAAAATGACTGGAACAAAAAAGAAACTGCATGCTATACCAGTTCCACCGCAGGAATGGGAAATTTATCTAACTGACCTATATAAAGAAAATGTAATTGAATCTGACAGAAAAGATACTGATATTACTTTGGAAAACAAATCAATTCCGATAGTAAAAACTACAACATTTTCAATAGAAATGCATATTAGAAAAGCAAGAAGTACCGCAGCGTCAGGTCCGGATCAAATACCCATTAAGGTTCTGCAGTCGTATCCTAAAGAATGGAGTCAGATGTTATTACCGCTTTTTAATTATATTTTCAGTACTGGGAGACTACCAAAGTCGTGGCAGGGGAGTATTATAATTCCAATATACAAAAAGGGGAGTAAAAATATCGCTGGAAACTATCGCCAAATAGCATTGATGGACGCTACAGCAAAAATCTTCGCTGCAGAGGTCTTGGATAGACTAAAAGACTGGGCCTTCTCGCAGGGACTAATACCTAAGTACCAAGCAGACTTTCGACCTAATCATTCAGTTACTGATAATATATCAATTCTCCAGACTATTTTAGACAAATACATTGTACAGAAATCACAACCAGTGTACGCTGCGTTTATTGACTATTCTACAGCGTTTGACCGCGTAGACAGACCTACACTGTGGAAAAAATTAAGGAGACTGGGAATTTCTGAAAATCTACTGCAGGTCGTAATTAAACTCCATACTAACACTTGGTCCCAGGTGCAAATGGGGAGTGAAAAAGGACTAACTAAACCGATCAAAACTTCTAACGGCCTCAAACAAGGGTGCCTTCTAGCACCAATATTATTTTCACTATATCTGAGTGATTTACCGTACCATCTGCAACAATGCTCTAGTTTGCCTCCAAAGATTGCTTCACATAGCATTCACGCTCTGCTATACGCAGATGATATTGTAATGCTGGACCTTACTCCTTTTGGTTTGCAAAAGTTACTGGACTCCTTAAACGACTATTCAAAGGATCATTTTTTAATTCCTAACTTAACTAAAACCAAAGTGGTAGCTTTTTCTGGTAGGAAACAAAGTGTAAAATACTGTTGGAATCTTGATGGGATCAGAGTAGAGGAAGTAGAAGAATATACTTACCTCGGCAGGATTTTCTCAAAGAACTTGCAAAATACAAAACAGATAAACAACTTGAGGAGAAAATCAGAATTACATCCCGGGGCTCTCTCTAGATTGTACTCTGCCACAGGAAACAGACACTTCTCTTCATTGCTAAAAGTGTATAGAGCAAAAATTCCCCCGGTTTTATCTTATGCTACCGAGAACATACCAACAAAGCAATGGTCCTATATGGACACAACCGAAGGGAAAATTTTGAAAAAAATCTTAAAGGTTTCTAAATCAACACCTGTTCAAGCTCTAAGACTGGAATTCTCAATAACAACCTCCTATGCTATAGCTGTCGCCAATGTTATCAGATGGGCTTATAATATTCTGCACGCAAAGGAAGGAACATTGCGATTCTTGCTTAAGACTGAGATATTTGACTTAGTGGCATTAAAACTCAATTTTTACAGGAATATGTCAGCGGCATTTGAAATTGCTAATCTTACTAAAGACATTTTGCTGACCTGGTCAAATTCCCAATTGAAACTCTTTTTGAAATGCTTCACATCAAGACTGAGCTTTGATCTTGATCTTGCATATTGTAGTAAGTTATCTACATACAAACTCTATTCTGAGACATTGGAATATAAGCAAATACAGCCATATTTAGGGTTTTGCCTTACGCATGGTGCAAGAAGGGCTACAACAATGTTGCGCCTAGGTATCTTACCTGTGTCTACCTCTAGATGGTCACTAGCAGGTTCCCCGATATGCAAACTCTGTCAAGGAGGTGATCAGGACATTGAGCATATTTTATTTGTTTGTCCCCATCCAAATATAGTCTTAGCACGGGCAAGATATCTTGACCCGATATATCGAAAATGTAAAATTACTACAGTAAAAGATCTGTTACTAGTGGGCAAACATCCACCCAGTGAATGGGTTTGTTATAATTTTTATAAATTTCTAAAGTCCTTTTTAATACTATATTAATTTCTGTTGATTTATCCTTATGTAAATTGTTTTTTAAGTTTGTGGTCCTCAGTTGAGTACCAAAACAAATAAAATCTTTTTGACTTGACTTTGTACCCCTGTGGGAAGGGTGCAGTGTATGCAAAAGGTAGGACATGCCCTGATGTGTGTGGCATGTCCTGATGGTGAAATACTGCCAATGTCGTTTTGCACTATTGCAAGGCTACCTGCTCCCATAGGACAGAATGGGGAGTTTGTTTATAACAGCTTAAAAACATAACTGGCCCTGGGTACTAGGTAAAAAATGAAGTTTAAACTCAGAATTTAAAGATGCATCTTTTAGTGACAGTGATTTTTACATTCTCTGTTTGTAAATGCCACTTTTTAAAAGTTGGTATTTTCTTGCTCAGCCGTCCAGTAGGCCTCTACTAGGTTTGTAGATTGACTGACTGAGTTTTGGATGACAGGGGCTGGGTAAGAGCCGTGGCTCCAGATAGTCTAGGTGGGTCAGGAAAGGGCTGAATAGTCCTGGGCTGCATTTAGAGTAGGGGGAGGAGATTTCCATTCACCTGAATAGGCCAGGTCTGCCTCTGGCAATGCCGTCTCCACCTCCTGCCAGGAAGCCACACCAGAGAGGGCAGAACTGGTTCTGTCTGGGCACAGACACTCTCTGCCTGAGAGGACAAAGGATTTTGGGCTATATAATGTGGGGCCCAAACCCCTGAACTATAGAATTCTTTTGGACCAAGAAGACGGGCAAGAAGAAGAGCTGGAGTAGCTGTGAGGAGGAACTACCACTTTGCTGAGTGCTTTGCTGTGTTGGCCTGCAGTGGCTGCTTCTGTCTTGGGCAGTGAAGGGACTGGACTAAACTTTCTGCAATCAACTTTTGTGAGTTTCTCCAAGGGCTTGAGGTAGAGCTTGGCCCCTGTTCAAAAAGTCTCAGGAACAGCAAATACTTCAAGTTATTCTGCCCTCAGCACTGGCTGGGTACTGTGTGTTTTGTGAAGTAACAGAAGAAAAAGCAACCCAACCTCATCAACGCCGCCGCTGCTGACTCCGTGTCCTGAAGGACTATCTGAATGACTCAACAGAGGTCTATATTCATGATGACCCATTGGCGTATTGGCATGGGAAAAGAGAATTGTGGCCAGAGATCACCAACCTGGCTATAAATTACTTGTCTTGCCCACTCGCAAGCGTGTCTTCTGAATGTGTTTTCAGTGCTGCTGATGGCATTGTAACTTGCAAAAGGACCCGCCTCTCGCCCAAAAATGTGGCGAGGTTCACAATGATCAAGATGAATCAGCACCTCATTACAAAGTACGAGAATACACGCCGGAAGAAGACGAGGAGGACACCAACTTAGATGAGGGAATTTCTTCTCTGTTAGGTGACCTACTCCCCCCTGAATTCGCAGAGTATGAGGACGAACTCTGCTTCCCTGACACCGAGCCCTGAAAATGAGCCAATGAATCAATAACTTTCTTTTTCGTCCTTATTCACTTTTATTCCTGTGTGTATGTCTTTCTTTGTTTTGCAAAGTCAATATAAATAAAAACTTTAATCACCTAATCACAAATACAAGCCCATCAGCAGAACTGTCTTCAGTTATTTGCTTATTGATTTGAAGGTGCCGCAGTCTGCATTCCTCAGGTTCACAAGTTCACAAGAACATGCTCCTCTATCCTCCTCCTCCAGACTCCTATTTCCCTCGAAGCAGAGGGCTGGATTACGCCCAATGAAGAAGGACTCTGCACTTGTGGGGGTGTTTTACTTCTTTGCGGGTGAATTGACGGCTCTGGGGCCATTGCTGGGAAGGTCTAATACCGGATAAAAGTGGTTTGGACAAAATCGGAGGCGAAATTTTCTTTACATTTTTGCTGGCTTGCTTGTCTTTGAGGTGCTCTTGGGGGGGGTTCCGGGTGTTTGTGGGTGGGTTTTGTGGTCTGGGAGCACTGCTGGCACAGTCTAATTTTGATTGCATTTGTTTTTCAGGAAATCCATGGTGGAAAATGGGAGTTATGACCTAGCTGCACAGCGCGTTTGGACAGAAGGCAGAAAAATATTGTAAGTATGAGATTTTCCATTTTTGCTTTTTGCCTGTTTGGGGGTGTTGTGCTTTTTTGAGGGTGGGTTGGCGGGTCTTGCGGCATTGCTGGGAAGTTCTAATACCGGATAAAACTGGTTTGGACCAAATCCATGAGGAAAAAGTTTTTGCTTTTTCTGACATTTCGGTCAATTTAGCGTTTTCGGCGGCCGGTTTGGGGGTCTTCCTGGTGTTTGTGGGTGGGTTTCGGGGTCTGGGAGCACTGCTGGGTATGGATAGTTTTGATAGCAAGAGGTTTGAAGAAAATCCATGGTGGCAGAGGGGAGTTAGGGCCTAGCTGCAGAGCGCGCGCGGAGTAATTTTGGAAACTGCCCCGAAAATGACTAAGTGCCCATTTTTGTACTTTTGATTTTTGGCTGTTTGGGGGTCTTCTACTTGTTTTCGCCTGGGTTGACGGCTCTGGGGCCATTGCTGGGAAGCTCTAATACCGGATAAAACTGGTTTGGACCAAATCCATGAGGAAAAAGTTTTTGCTTTTTCTGACATTTTGGTCAATTTAGCGTTTTCGGGGGCCGGTTTGGGGGGCTTCCTGGTGTTTGTGGGTGGATTTTGGGGTCTGGGAGCACTGCTGGGTATGGATAGTTTTGATAGCAAGAGGTTTGAAGAAAATCCATGGTGGCAGAGGGGAGTTAGGGCCTAGCTGCAGAGCGCGCGCGGAGTAATTTTGGAAATTGCCCCGAAAATGACTAAGTGCCCATTTTTGTACATTTGCTTTTTGGCTGTTTGGGGGTCTTCTACTTGTTTTCGGCCTGGGTTGACGGCTCTGGGGCCATTGGTGGTAAGCTCGAATACCGGATAAAACTGGTTTGGACCAAATCCATGAGGAAAAGGTTTTAGCTTTTTCTGACATTTCGGTCAATTTTGCGTTTTCGGGGGCCGGTTTGGGGGGCTTCCTGGTGTTTGTGGGTGGTTTTCGGGGTCTGGGAGCACTGCTAGGTATGGATAGTTTTGATAGCAAGAGGTTTGAAGAAAACCCATGGTGGCAGAGGGGAGTTAGGGCCTAACTGCAGAGCGCGCGCGGAGTGATTTTGGAAATTGCCCCGAAAATGACTAAGTGCCCATTTTTGTACTTTTGCTTTTTGGCTGTTTGGGGGTCTTCTACTTGTTTTCGCCTGGGTTGGCGGCTCTGGGGCCATTGCTGGGAAGCTCTAATACCGGATAAAACTGGTTTGGACCAAATCGGAGGCAAAAACTTTTTTGCGTTTTTGCTGACTTGCTTGTATTTTGAGGTGCTCTTTGGGGGGGTTCCGGGTGTTTGTGGGTGGGTTTTGGGGTCTGGGAGCACTGCTGGCACAGTCTAATTTTGATTGCATTTGTTTTTGTTTTTATTTGTTTAAATAATTCCTAACCACTATTTTGAGGGTGCCCCAGATAGGAGGTAGAACCTAAACTTCCAATTAGGACCAATATCCAAACATAATTGATACAGCAGGTATCTGTGCACACGTCGCCTTTTACAGAGTAAATTGATACGAATCAGCGAGAACCTCCACAGTACCCGGTAGCCAGGTCGGAATTGGAAGCGGTTGAGAGCACCTAGCCATTGTGGCAATAGCTTTGGAACCGCTGCCCGCGGGAGCCCTGATGAAGTCGCAGGCTACTAGCCCTGACGAAACACGTGTTGGCTGGGCGTGGTGGATAAAATCTGAATTGAAGAAAAACTTCTATCAAGACTACTTCCACATTGTTCGTCTATTGGTTGTGTTGTTTGATTACCTACAGCATTTACTCTGTAAAAGGCGACGTGTGCATAGATACCTGTTGTAACAGTATAACATTTTGGCATGTATCTTTCCGCCGTCTTTGTAAGCCTGTGACATTACTGGGAGTTTCAGGAATTCCACTAGCAGCACTATGGGTGGACTCACTACTTCATACATAGTCAGAGAGTACTAAAAAAGGCCTTTTTTTACTTTTTTTCTCTTGGGTTGCAAAAGAAATCACTGGTACGTGAACATGTGCTCGCCGCCATAATGGCAGCTCACTCTGCTTTCACCCAAGAAATACAGACACAGGCCATGATGATGCAGACTCGCAGTACTTTAAGCAGTACATGCAAGTGGGGATCTGAATGTCTTACTTTTCTATAGGGGTGGCACTGCCACTGGCCATACTTCTTCCACTCAGCGTCTGCTCTACTACATCATACACCTCTGCTATCGACGAGGAGGATAAAGAAGATAACATCCAGGCTTCGAAAGTACATCTATGATTCTTCTTGATGTCTCAAATGTACCAAAATGTATTTTTGTCAAAAACCAACGAACACCTTTTTCATTATATTTTGGAAAGCAATGTCTTCTTATGTTGAATTGCATTCAACAAAACCATTCTTTACAGTCATAAATATTAAGACTCGCTCGTCCTTCGTTTCACCCTTCTTTAACTTTTCGTTCTTCACATCCCTAAACTTCATCTGATATGACTTGGCTTCACAAATCACAATAAAAATTTGCCAGCTGAGTTGAAGTGAAATAGAGGGGGCCATTGCTTACCAGAGTAGAACCGCAGCTAATGCTATTAAAAGTCAAGGTTGACTGTCTTCTACGTGATAGTCCAAAAAGTAGTTCTAAATTAGTAAATGTTCTTGACAGTACAGTCTACTTATACTAGTACTGTGTACTACTGTACAGTACATCATACACTACTTTGCGAGGCTACTCAAAAAAAATTCAATATGTAAGGAGTATAATAACTTACCACCGTCTGCCGCCACTGAGTCTTCCCCCCCAGCTCCTCCTGTTGGCGCCACCCCATCCTGAGTGGACCCCTCCGCACTGCTGGCCCCGGCACTGGTTGTCATCTGTGCCGCGTCAGATGTTGTGACGTCTAGGAAAAACATGTCATATTTTCAGATGCCATACACAACACCCTATTTTGTCTCGTAACGGAAGAAAATGTTACATAACACATTTTTTTTATTACTGGGATTGAAAAAAAGTAACGGTTTTGGGGAGGGTGTTAACCTTTTATATGCTTATTCCATTAAATGCTACTCTTGTTCTTATGACAACTGATGAATGCTTGCTTAACGGGCACCATTTTTCTCATTACAGAAAGAAGATTCCATTGCCCTTCTGCCAGACAATTCTCCAACTACTAGTAAGTTATCACCAGCAGTACTGTGTTTTCATTTCTTAATTGAAAATAAAACTTTAAAACTAACAAACACTGTGTGGTTTTTGTTTAGGAGTGAGTGAGCGGAAAGGTTTGAACTACTGCACTTGGCAGTCATGTTTCAGTGACTCAGATAGGACGGGACTCAGAGGTAGTCTTCTTCTGTTCTTCTGGGTAGTAAAAATCATTGGTCAGACATTCTAGATAGTCGGTCAGGGAATTGGGGGTTCAACTTCTGTTCGGACTGAGGTATGTCGAAAGACGAACTGCACCTATCTTCTTGTCCATACTTCTTTGTGTGCAGAATAGTCCCCGAAACACTAGCGGTATGGGATGTGCTCCTCTCAAATCAAAAAGGACACTGCTACCTTTTACATGGTGTAAACAATTACATTTTGTTGTTGCAAATTGTCAAAGCACTTACATTAAGAAGACTGGAATAGACAGCAAGGGCAACCCAGAGGACTACACTCAGTGCCTAGAGCTATTGCTGTATCAGAGTTTTGTTTCACACCGTTTGCCGAATGGGCAAGCTTAGCTACCTACACAGACCGACTCATAATTGTAAATAGTAGTAGCACAGAGAGTGATGGTGGAGGCAGGATAAGAATGTAAAAAGTAGTCTACATTAGAAGAAGATCCAAGACTATTTTGTAAAACATAGAATTATTAGGAACCAGTTTATAATAAATAGGGGCTGTAAAAGTTAGGGAAGTATAAGTATTAAGATAACAATAAGACAACTTACTGGGGCCAGCAGAAGAGCCTGGAAGGGACTGCTCCTGTCCAACTTCTGCCACTGGAGTCTCTGTCGCCGCCGTCGCCTTGCCCCTGGGAGTTGCTGCTGGTGATCATGAAATAAAGAAACACAACATGGACAATTGTTTTTTGGGAAATATTTGATTTCTTTGTACTCAATCTAAAATTGTGTCGGGGAAACAAATTAACATCAATTGCATCTGATCTGGTCAACTAAGAGGATAGTAGTACAGTATTGCAGGATTCGCAGACCGTCTAATAGGAAAGTTATGTAATTCACGAACTACATCAACAACAAAAAGGTTCTACTACGACTGCCATCACTCAGCAGCACGAGACATCGCGTGACAGACATAGTCCGTCATCATGATTGCAGACCACTAACAAATGTCCTAGAACAAGTAATAAATAGTATACTCAACGTAACAATCCACCACTATCTCTTCAAAGTGGCAGCAGCAGGAGTACAAAGAAGGACTAGACTTGAGTCTACTGTCTCTAGCATTACGTAGTAATGCTCTCAAATGACTAAAAAGTTGCAAACAAGTAAGCATAGTAGCAACACCAATAACCAGGCGAGCACCTGCAATAACAGAAGGTATTTAAACATGAATTTACCTGCAATGTAATCTAATCAGAAGCATTCGTACTCTTCAGGAAAAAAATAGATTAGCAATATAACAGAGCAGAAGGAAAAAAAGTAGTTATTAAATAGCTACTTACCAAGCCCAGGATCTCCACACCAAGCAGGTCGACCATGTCATGCTCCCGGTCCAAGATGTCACTCCACCGGTGCGTCACTTGGTGGTAGGTGCGCCGGACCCCAGACTCCTTATACCTTCTCCCACAGCTGGCGACGCTCCCTGGTTTTAGGGAGGTGGACTTGCACAAACACCATCAAGGCGGCCACCTCCAGAAGATCTCCCTGGGCTGCACTTCCTCCCCCTTCCAACGCCCGCAAGGGAGCCGGGTACGTGGTGCTGGGCCCTTCCCCTTGCCCTTGTCGCCTCCCTTAGCCATGGTCCTCGGCACAAGAAGAAGGAAAGAAGAATAGGTGTGAAAAAAAATAAGAGAGAGAGCAAAAGAAATAAAGTAGGTAATAAAGTAACAAAAAGTTAAAAAAAAACACAAAATATAGATGTATGAAATTGAAGAGAGATAATAAGCAAAAAAAAACAAGACGTTCAGAAAAATATAGGATTGCAAAGATGTAAGGTGGATAGAAAGGTAGCATGCCCAAAACCATAGCAGTGAATGAAAAACAAGATGGCCGCGCCCATAAAGGACCGCGTGGGTAAATTTGCGCGATATTTCCCCCGCGAGCACGCAAAAAGGCCCACGAATACGTAATCGCGCGCCGCATACGACGCGAACTTGCAACGAGCGGCCGGAAACAGAAACACGTCACGCAAACAAGATGGCCGCGCCCGTACATGACCTCATGGGCAACCTCGGAGTCGGTGCGCTGCAAGCGGCCCGCGAATAAGCAAAAAACCGTCCGAACACGCAAAAAAAAAGAAAATCCGCCCGAACATACAAAAAAAAGAGAAATCAGCAAATTCGCAGGAATTTGCGGATTGCAAGTTCGATTTCGCGTCCCGCAAATCTCGCGAAATAGAAGAAAAACAAATTTTGGAAAACTGAAAGCACTTAGCAGGTGCAAAAGTTCAAACTAATTTGTAACCATTCCCTGTAGTGCTCCATCCTAGATTATACATTTGCCAGTTTGGCCTAATTTCCACACATCCTGGGATTTAGAATGGGGGACAAGGGCGAAAGTGATCACCGCCCCCAGGAATGCCATTTAACGGCAAAAACGCCCACTGCACTTAAGCCAGACAAAATGATAGGGGCTATTCATTCGATCAATCAAAAAAGACTTAAATGCACGCCAACCAATCTGTCAACTCTGGCAGAAACTGCCCTTAAATTACATAACACGCTACAATCAAATGTGGTTGGGCATATCCAATACTGGGAGCAATACACTGAGTCTCTGCTACGAGATCTGACAACCAAGCCCACCCAAAAAAGCAATCTTCCTAATAAGGGCACCAAATCCAACTTAAAAAGAGGTCAGAGAGCACAACTAAGGTCACACAAAAAACAAATTAACTCGACTTTACGGAAGCTAAGAGCATCTGCCGAGAATACAAACCTTCGGATAGAGCTGAGGAAACAAAGAGCGGAACTCAAACGCACAAAATGGAACATAAAACAAGAGGCTGAAAACGAAACATGGGCAAAACTGCTATATGACACCAAAAGCAGTAATAGCGCACGCTTTTGGCAATCGGTGAATAGGATTCTGCGTCCACAATATAAAGAACCAGGCTCGCACATCATGGAACAGACATGGATTAACCATCTCTCCAGTCATTTCAACAACCACCTGGAACAGGCAGGAGCCCAAGAATCCAACAAAATAGAGCCCCACCACACAACGCCCTCGTCGCAGTCTTAGATCAAGAAGGAACAAGGCCTACCCGAAAGTATTATGGTTGCATCAGCCTCTCAGCAAATAACACTAATATCAAAACAAATTCGCAAGGGCAGAAAAGAAGGCGCTCCAGGTCCCAATGGCATACCGCCAGTTCTATTCAAGGAAAAGAGCATAGAATGGGCCACTATTATGCAACCGCTATTCTGGGAAGTTAGACTTCTAAATAAAATCCCAGAATCCTGGAGAGGGTCGACAATAGTCCCCATATATAAAAAAGGCGATAAAATGGATCCAAACAACTATCGTCTAGTAGCCCTTCTCGACAATGAGGCAAAATACTTTGCGGGTACAATCTTAGAGGAGATTGTTTCATGGGCGGACTCTAATGAGATTATACCATTGAACCAGACCGGCTTCCGGAAAAACACTGGAACAACTACAAATATTCTGGCCATCTCACTAATGATCGATGCAGCAAAAATACGAAAATTGCCGCTGCACATGTGCTACATTGATTTCAGTGCGGCATTCGATAACATTGAGAGAGACAGACTCTGGAGTAAACTGGCACAATGGGGAATACCGCATTCCATGTTAAGTATGCTGAAGCTTCTCCATTCTGACACCTGGGTGCAGGTGAAGCTAGGAGGCGGCACACATCTGTCATCTAAAGTCCGCACCACCAAAGGCCTTAAGCAAGGGTGTGTGCTTGCCCCTATATTGTTTAATTTGTATATGGCAGATCTACCAGGCATATTAAACACTTGCAATTCCCATTCCCCGAGGCTGGGAGGGAAACCCCTGAGTAACCTTTTGTACGCAGATGATGTCATGCTACTGAGCCATACTTACATCGGCCTCAAGCAATTATTAATTCAAATGCATAGTTATGCCACGGAAAATAAACTAAAAATAAATTTGAGCAAAACTCGCACTATGTCAATAAACTTACACAAAAAGCCACAGAAGATTTGGAAACTGGGCGGCCAAAACATTGAGTCAGCTTCGGACTACAAATACTTGGGAGTCCTCTTCGACCAAGACGGTTCATTCTCACAGCAAAAGCTGGAAGCAAAAAGGAGAGCGTCTTGTATTGCTGCCACATTAAAAAGCATAGCTAACCAACTAATGGGACCAATTCTGACTCCTTATCTGAAAATCATCCAGGCTAAGCTACTACCTTCCATCTGCTACGGCAGTGAGGCTCTACGTGGGAGAGATGCCAAGAATCTGGACTTAATCCAGATAAAATCCTACCGAACAATGTTTTCGCTCCCGTCCTATACATCGCCCGCCCAACTCAGGCTGGAATTTGGATTACAAAAACAAGCTCTTGCAAGACAGGGAGCTTATATTATCTGCTGCCACAAACTTCGTTCTGCTACTACTAACACTTTAAATGAGCTGTTATGGCAAGACATACAAAGCAGCGACGTATCTCAGGCAAGATCTTATCTGAAGACAGCCTTGGGGGCTACCAAACTAACCGCGATCTGGGATATGCAACTCGGCCACAGAGCATTCAAAAATCTGGTTTGGAAAACTGTCAAAACTCTTTCACTACTAGAGGATAAAGAGTCATTTGCTAAAAGAAATCATGCATGGATGACCATAAACTCATATAAATCCCTGACACCACAACCATATTTCAGCCAGGGTTATTCCAAGACAATAAAACTGAAGTTCCTGAAATACAGACTAGGGGTCTTGCCTACTAGAGAGCATTTTCCACCATAGCTCAGGAGCAACGGCCACGATGCCTGCACCTTCTGCAATACAGAGAAGGGCGATATACTTCATATGACTTGCCTCTGCCAAGAGTTTAGGCCAGCACGCCAACAGTTCTTAAAGGACCAGCTTAAACAGATAGGAACTCGCACTAGAAGGCAAGCAGTACTTGCTTGTCTTAACCCTGCAAACACAAAACTGAACTGCAGGTATGTAAAGTTCCTTGCGCTAATTGAGCAGAAACTGCCCAAAAACATTACACAGTAAACATACAGATGCTAATCAGAACTCAATGATACCTGCTCCTGCCTAAAAGTAATGCATCTGGACATTAGATTGGGCTTTTACTGTTTGCTCTTTTAATGACGTTTTAAAGAAACAACTTCTCTTATGATATTTTAATCTGTTTTGTAAAATGTTTGCACTGGTTTTAATTAACTATGCACAACAAAAATTACCTTACCTTACCTTACCTGCAGTGCTTCCTGAGGGGCCCCTCCAGAGTTCAGTTGCCTACTTTCAAGTTTCAACTATTCTCTGACCCTGCTCTGACCATCAAAGCAGGGTCAGAGAATAGTTACAAGTATGGCACATTGCTCCTGTAAAAAAAATAACTGCAACAGGAAGGTCTTACAGCTAAGGAAGCAGGTGCCAGACTTGAAGCACAAATTCAGTGACACATTAACCAGCCCCAAATTAATTCATCTCAGTTGAGGCTGGGAAGGTGTGCTTTGCTTTTCCCCCCATAATCTACAGTGGTGAACAAGAGGGTGGTAGTGGTGAACCAGAGGGTGCTGTGGCAAACTAGAGGGTGGCAGGGATGAACCAGAGGATGGCAGTGGCAAACCAGAGGGTGGCAGTGATGAACCAGAGGGTGGCAGTGATGAACTAGAGGGTGGCAGCCTTGAACCAGAGGGGGACAGTGATGATCCAGAGGGTGGCAGTGGCAAACCAGAGGGTGGCAGTGATGAACCAAAGGGTGGCAGGGAGGAACCAGAGGATGGCAGCGATCAACCAGAGGGTGGCATTGATGAACCAGAGGGTGGCAGTGATCAACCAAAGGGTGGCAGTGATGAACGAGAGGGTGCTGTGATAAACCAGAGGGGGACAGTGATGATCCAGAGGGTGGCAGTGATGAACCAGAGGGTGGCAGGGATGAACCTGAGGGGGACAGTGATGATCCAGAGGGTGGCAGTGGCAAACGAGAGGGTGGCAGTGATGAACCAGAGGGTGCCAGGGATGAACCAGAGGATGGCAGTGATCAACCAGATCACCACATCATTTTGCTCCACAACCCTGATCTCACCGACAATGCCATCTGATAATGCCACCAAGCCGCTGCTCGCACAATGACCTGAGGACATTGCACCGCAGCAACCAATGCCTGCCGACACCAGCGCTCCTGACTTCAACCATGAGGAGAGGAGTTTGATCTGCAACGCGTGTGACTTCAAGGGCCTGACGACTCCTGCAATGAACTTCTGCACTGACGCCGGTGGACGCCGTGCTTTCAGAAGCACAACAAGAGGTCGCTGACACCCTGCATTTCTAAATGTACGGTTTTGCGGGTCTTCCCGACACCGTAGCTGGCCCGCGACGCAGAGGTCTGCCAGAACTGTTTGGATTTGTTTGTCCACGACGCTGTGATAGCCCCAGACAGAGCTATCAACTTCAAGGAACTGTATTGCAAGCTTATTTTGATAACTGAAGATTTCTAAGTTCCAAGGGGTCTATTAGGATGGCCGGCGGAGGCACCACCGCGGTGCTGGCGGTGAGGTCAAATGCAATTTTCCGCCAACGAGTAGTGGTCCTCATGCCCGACATATTACAATGGGCAAACACAGCCCATTTCCCATCCACTGCGGTGCAACGCTAACTGCCAACTAAAAGCTCCCGCCACCACGGCGGTGGGAGCCAATGGACACTCACCGCCGTGCAGAATGACGACCCGACCGCTGTATGAATCAGGATGCTCCAATCAGCCTGCCCCACCGCAGCGGAGAAACCAACCAACCAGAGATGGCGGAAACATCACAGCAGATCGAGTACAATCAGATTCACGGTCCCGACCACAATGGACCCTGCCTTACACATTTTCCTTGCGCTGTATGTGACACACTACCAGCAATTCATGGACCGTCGTGGACGCTGCTACAGGTACGCAATGACACAACTCCACCCACAAACACACCACACAACTTCAGAGCTGATATAGGGTCCATGTCCACACCATACACCCTGGTGGGGACAGGAACACATCGACAAGTGCATCCACACATGTGCCAACCGTCACAAAATCACCCCTCCAAATCCAGGTCACACATCTACCGCAATTTTGCCAAAATGTCCCAGTCACATCACCACATCGGTGAAGCTGCAGGAAAGCAAGCGCTGAATGCAGGAAGGCAGGTCCTGCACCAGGCCTGGGCAGTGCACAGAGATCACAGGGCCACACCTCCACCCACCAGGCCCCCACCCTGAAGCGACATGCCATGTGCCTCACCTGTGCCACCCCATGTAGAACAACCACCTGGGTGAATCCACACCCAGCACCGAACACTCCAAACAACTAGGGAGGCAGCTCACCCTGGCAGGGCTGTAGAGGAACAGACGGCACAGAAGCACATGACAGGGCAACCCTCACACCACACCTACATAACGCATGGTGACAAAACTGAGACCAAGCACAAAATCAACACCCGTAGAGAATAGAACCAAACACTCAACTGGACACACAGCCTGTCAAGTCACACATACATACCTCACACTGACACATAGCCACATACACAGGCCACAAGTCAGCAGCAATATAGGCCAACAAATAGGGAAGCAAAATTGATGTGCACACCAATGGAAGGCCAAGGAGCCAACCACTAAGCAATTGGACATCACATGCACAACAATGAACACATGACAACACCTTTACCCCAACAAAGCACACATGGCTGCTACAGTGAGTGAAATTAAACCACTGCCACCCCATTTGCAACAATTCAGGGAGACAGCAAAGCAAACCATGTATAGGCTAAGGAATTAAAGGAAGTCACTGAAGTCAGACAACTGCCACACATCTGCATCTAACTACTTGATAGATGTGGCTCAGCAGCACCACACACAGGGTCCATTTACAAACTCCATACCTGTCTAACACAAGTAGCATCCTCCACACATACCGCCCCCAACCACACATGCATCACACAACACCAGTGTCAAACACACAGTAGGGTGGCAATAATGTCCAGTCAATAAATCCACAGACAATCATACTCGCTGGTGGGCATACACAAACATCACACACACTCAGGGAGTCCTGAACCAATGCTGACACAAAAACAACAGCCAACCACCAACATCAATAACAACACACACAGGAGTACAACACAGGGGTAACCAGGAGACTTGTAAGACCAATGCCCTTCGATGTCAGGCGTTGCAGTGTGGATGACGATGACCTTGACTCTGCAGTTGTGAGGATCAGGTGATGATGAGGAGGACCAGGAGCCTTGCACAAGCTGTCCCACGAAGGATGATTTACAAACAGTGATCCGGCACTCCACTCGGTAATACGTATGTTTATAACAGACACATTTTCAGAGACAGATCAGCAGGTCGTTGTGCAACTTCTTTATTCAAGGTTCTTCTTTTTTTAATTAAAAATATGACATAGAGTAGCCAACACGCTTCGTCCTTATGGACTTCTTCAGGGGTCAATAGAAATTATGTGATGACAAAATCCAGTGCGCTATGGTGGTAGGCTCTAGAGTATCATCCATCAATGATACAATTATAGTATTTATACATATCCCAATTTGTAAAACAACACCATGTCGGTTCTAAGCTGCGAGCGTTCCGGCTGTGTCCCACGAAGGATGTCAAGTGCTGAGGGATTGGGGTCTGGCAGGAGCACCAACAAGCCTTGGCAAATGCAACCAAAGCAAATGAAGAAGGAGCAATGTCGGGACCAGCAAGATCCAGGGGACTCTTTAAAAGCGGGGGTGTCACGGCATAAGCAATCAGGAAAGCTCAAAAGAAACAACGGTGACCATCAAGTGGACCCACAGGCCAGAGGCACTGGAGTAGCGAGAGGACCTCAAGCAGCTCACTAAACGTTTCAGGCCACAATACACACAATATGGTTTGGCTGAAGATTCAGGTCACTGGGAGTGTACGAGATTTGGGCTATTTGGAGCTTGAAGGTCTTCTTGGAAAGATGTCAACAAGCTTTGCAACTAAAGGTGGATGTGTAGCACAGGGGTTCAGTTATTGCAACCCTCACAAGGAATACTGGCCTGAAACTTGGTGAGATGACAGGGCAGGCCTTGGGAGCTGTGCAAAATCATCACCTGTGTTGCAGAGCCTTTGGAGTCCGGAGGAGCTCAGGATCAGCAGACCAGTCGACTCAGTTGCGGTGCCTTCGAATGCAGGGGAGTAACTCCTTCATTCCAAGGGAGACTCCTTCCATTTTCTTTGATGCTTTGCAGGCCTGGGAAGCTTCCTGTATGATGCACAGGCACAGTCGATGCAGCAGATTGGAAGAGAGATGTAGTCAGGCCCAAAAAAAGTCCAGCAAAGTCCAGAGATTCCATACGGCAGAAGAGTAATGGTGTCTGATCTGAATCTAATCCCACAAAGAATCTAGGGACCGAAACCCAGGTAAGCCCCTAAGTACCCTAGGGAAAAGGGTGGGAAGATTCAGGGGAACCGCCTAAGTGTGGGTTTGGATAGGGGGGAGGTTACTCCCATGTCCTTTGTCCAGTTTCGCACCAGAGAAGGAGCCAAGAGCTCCCAGGAATGGTTTTAACTGGGCTATACACAGGGACACCAAATGTGCCCCTCGTACAGACTTTGTGGCGCTGGCAAGCGCTCCCACCCGGTTGCAAAACACTAAATATTGTCTGGGAGGTGGTTACACCTCCCTGTGACAGGATGAATATTGTTCTGCCTTCCTCTGCTCGAGCTTGGCTCAGCCGCAGGAGGGCAGAAGTGTGTCTCTGGGTGGCAGCAGCCATGTTGTGCTGTCCTGGTCTAGAAGATCGGCACTGGGAACACTGAGAGCCTCACGGAGGGCTCTTTCAGTGCTTGGAATCATACCGGTATGATTTCAACATGTTTGATACCAAACAGGATAGGATTTGTTGCAGCCAAGAATAATAGTTTCAATATCTTTGTGGGCCCTCTATTCCCTTTCTCTGAGGGATTAGGGACTCTACAAAGTTGGCTAACATGAAAAGTCAAAGGAATATCTTGGAGCAAACAAGGAATTCTGGGGTTGGCCCTGCTATTGTGCTGGTACCAGGTATTTGTCCCATCAAATGGCATGGGCTATAGTGGACATAGCTATATTAATCTGCTATTGTGACATGGTAAATTTCAATGGTGAGAACTGGTTTCTGCTAGAAATAGTCTCATTTGTTGAGTAAGTTATTCCTGTCCTTTGGATGCTCTTTCTTATCAGTGTCTCATGGCCCAAGTACTGCTTTCATCCGCTATTATGGGAATTTTTTTAAGGTTTTGCCTTCACAGCACTTATGCTGTCCTTGTTTACCTAATGTCCTAGTGGCTGTACTTCAAGGTTTTAGGTTTTACCTTCACAGCACTTGCACTGTGCTTGTTGAACTAATTTCCCCGTGGCTGCACGCCTTTCAAGCGTGCTTGTTTTACATGGTTGTTGCACAGGGTTGTAACCTTTGTAAACTGGCTGCTGTGTGAGTCTGCATTTACATACAAATCTCCCCGTGGCTGCATGCATTTCAAACTTGCTTGTTTAACACAGCAGTGCACAGGGTTCATAGCCTTTATAAACATATTGCTGGGTTAGTCTGCATTTACAAAAAAGGCTATAAACCCTGTGCACAGCCATGTAAAAAGCATGCTTGAAATATTTGCAGTCACTGGGAGTGTTGATCCCTATCCAGTGAATGAATTATCCCCCCCTATTAGTCAACTTGTATAGCCTTGCCCCAGGAAGAATATTATTGTTTGGTCCTATGCATCTTTCTTTGATGATCCCCAATGTGTCTTGTTTTCACAAGCATCGGCAGTGACATAATTGCCCTTAACTCTTAGTGATTGCACTGTTGTATAATTTAACAGTTGTGTAGTGCTGTAGAGTTTAGTACACATATGCCTACATTTGCGATCAAGCATATACCTTCTTTTGAAGGACATGGGAGACATTGTACATTACATTTGGGATACCAGAGTTTCTTTCTTTTCAAAGTTAAACTACAGGAAGATACATTAAAGTCTGTGGCACACAAATCCCTTTTGCACAAGCACTAAAATAGGTGAACCTGTAAACTAACGTTCTTGACCACCTAAGAACTTCCTTTCTTTTTCCAACAGTGCCAGAATGGGCGACAAACAGAAACAGTTTCTTGAACAAACATGACCATCAGTCAGTGTTTTGTCATCATTTGAAAGAAAAAGAAAAGTCCCCAGAAAATGAGTTATAGGGGAAATTAGGTTGTTTTCAGATTAGGGTTAAACTTTATCTCAAGTGCCTCCTAATTTGATTGCACAGTGGGAGACTGGTGTGCTGTTTCCACAAGGACTCTCACGTGAACAGCTATTCCACTACGTCATCAGAGCACAGATGTCAGCACCAGAGAAGGATCACTCGGTACCGGAGCAAGATTACTTGGCTGACTAACGGTAAAGGAGGCTGAGTGAATAATTTCAAGGGAAATAAGTTTTCTGACAAAGTAACCAATGCCTGATACGTTCATTCCACGCACTACACTTGTCCCTTTGCTCTCACTTGGCAATATGATATTGTACAAAACATCGTCTAGTAGTGCGACTTTCAAAAGATGCAAGCGCTCAGTTTCTCTCTTCGTCAGTGCACATATGGCACATAAAACATGCGCCTGTTTTAAAATGAGTCAATTACAATATACATGCACATATCACTCAAGCTAACCACTTCTCTGACCTGTCACCTTGGGATGTGCCTTCAAACGCAGCTGTGTTTCATACTAGGCAGATCGCTGGAGTGACAGTTGATAGACATTGGGAAAGTTGTGACAAGGTGGTTCTCTGAACTGGGATAAATGTTCCGCATTTTGAACCAGGCTTATAGCCCACAGTGCTGAGACAGTTTGTCCACAAAAGAAATAAAATTTAAAGGAAACTTAGAGGCCCGAATCACAACTAGAGGTCTATACCCAGAGAAAAAGAACCAGAATCTAGACACCTGGCCCAGAACTTCATCTTGGACAAGAGAACTGGCTCTAAATTTTTCGACGGGAACATCCTTCCAGAACTTTTGTCCCATTGAGGCATTTGTTGAACTGTTTAATCTTCAACAATGAGCGGGAAGCCGCGACAGACAAACACTCATTGGAGAAAATAAACTTTATATTCCGGTTTTTGCTGGCCACAATGACGGGTTTTAGAGAGTAGACTAACTCTTCATGTTTTGTCAATCGAAGGGGAGAAGGTGGTCATCATGATCTTTTTCATCATTCTCATCTTGATCCTGATTCTCTTCCTTCGTGATCTGGACATCCATGAGGTCGCTGACCTCCTATGTGTTATATGTTTTAATCTTCGTGTTTTCCATGCTTTAACTCTTACAATGTGTTTGAGTCTTTTATTTTTGTTTTTATTTGTAAAGGGAGAATATATGTTGTATATTTATACTTCATTCAATACGGCTACTTGGTGTCAGTAGTCCTTTCTTAGTGTTCCCATCTTCCCATCTTCCCAACCTCCCATAGTACCTAAGAGTGTTCTATCTAGTATGTGAAGATTCCAGCCTTGGCAGTTGATGGTCTGGTCAGCTGTGAGGTTTACTGCTCTGCAGTGTAACTTAATAAATCTATCTTATTAACTTGAAGACGTGTCCTGCTGCCTACCTAATCTACTTACAACACAATTCCTCGGCAGTTCGAGGGGGCCCATGTTCACCATTTCGTTGAATAAAGTGGTATAGTTCAGAGATTAATTATTTCTTCTGCTTCCTATACAACTTCTTTCAAATTTGTCAGAGGGTGTCTTCCTGAATTGCCCTGCCACTTAACATGCCTCCCATAAAATTCGACCCATGCCAGCATGCCACAAACTCAGTAAAAGACTTTGTAATTTACAGTGCCAACAGCTCAAACTCAATCAGATGCAAGACCAATTTGCATTTCAAATGCTTGTTTTACATGTTGCACTGCGGCACGGGTTGTTCTGCAGCATGACAAAGTCAAAAGCACTATAAAAGGTCAGAGGTGGTTGCATCAGTGCTTTTTTCTCTTTAAGCCTTGTTTAATAATGCACACTCTATCGGAAGGTATCAGTGCTTTTAATGAGCACAAACTACATTCCTCAGCCTCAAATTATACCAAAAAGGAGATTAAGGTATTTTTCCGGAATGCAAGGATGTTTAGCCGACACCGGGCATTGAACTTGTTGAATCGTATGCCAGATAGGCAGCAGAGGTATTCTGTATTCATCCAGTTGGCAGATATACTTCACTGATTATCCATCAGCTCATTAAAAAGCAGTCTTTCTCTTTATTTGTCTTGCTCTTCGTCACTTAGCAGATTTTCTTCAGTAGTACTGCCAGCACCATAGCTCAGTAAATTGAAAGGTCGATGATTACAAATACCATGATCTAAAGACTATTAGAAGCACTTAGAAACAGCAAAATGATGGTATAAAGTTGTTACATAAAACCCCATGATGTCTATCCGACTACAATCAGCCTGCTCATATATCTAACTGATGTTTTTGCTAGTTACTGATGGTGTTGTCATATAGTACATGTTGTTCACCCGTTACCAGCTTACCAAGCACATAGCAAATACCCTTAATCATTTATCTGCTTCATAGATAGAAGATATTCTTCACTAGGTAATTGGCTCCCTGGTTCTGAACAGATTTACTTTTTTACATTACTCTTTCATACGTGACAAACACTCTTTGCTATTTATCCAATACATTCCACTATCTCACCTGACCAGTAGACCTGCCTCTATTAAAGCATCACATTTAAGTAGTATGAAATAGGTTAAACGTTATTCAACCAGGAATTGGTGACTGGTAACTTAAAAGGGAAGGTGAGGGATTATTGAAGGCTCTACTTGCTTCCTGCAGGTGCTTCAACTGTGTGTCCCTGCTGTGCCATACGGATCTAGCACAGATTCCAACCTGCGATCAATGACCTTCCACTGGCTACAGGTTCCTGCAGATACTTTTTTCTTTATTTTTTTACATGCACTCTATATATGAGTGCATGTGTCTCCATCACCTTCCTCCACCTGCCAGCCGCACTCTCTTCCCCTATTCCAGCCCGTTCCTCATTGTGTTGTTGCTCCCTCCCTCCCGCCAACCCCACACCTCCCTTATGTTACTTAACCCCCAGCCACATTCCTCCCACCCTCCTCCTCCACACCTCCCTATGTCTGTTGTGTTGCTAACTCCCCCTCACTGTTTTTCACCATCCAACCATTCCACCCGCCATGAAAAATATCAATAAATATTTTTAAGACATATTGCTTTCAATCTATCAATCAATCAATCAATCATTTGTAAAGTGCACTACATACCCGCGAGGGTCTCAAGGCACTGGGGGAGAGGGGGCGCTACTGATCACAATGCAGCGTTACCTACGAGGAGCCTGTGCATCGGCCAACTGCCTGACCATTTTGCCTTAGCGGATCGCGTATTTCACCGACCGCACCAACGGACAGGCTCCTATCAAAACGCGGATCGAATATCAAATCGAACGCTGGTCTAAAACAAAAACAACCAACGTGGCACCCACACGGGGCTGCCTGGTTCCTTGAACAATCGCGCCATTACCTAATTTCGGAAATTGCCACCAGGATCCAGCCACCACTCATCTGACTTCTTGGAAACCATCTCACGCGCCACTCGAGCTACCTGGTTGCTCGAACAATTGCGCCATTAACCATTTTTAGGAATTGCTACCAGGATCCAGCCACCACCTATCTGACTTCTTGGAAATCATTTTACGCGCCACTCGGATCATTCTAGCACCGAGGGCAAAAATGTTCTTTGTTATACCAGGCAACTATTAAGTCCTGATGATGATCCCATTATTTTGAGCACGGGATCGAAACGCCGTCGACTTTGCTCAGTAGACATACAGTTGATTTATAAATATTTTATATGTATGTACCACTGTGGAATATTGCCTATTTGAATTCTAAGCAGTATCCAGTTTTGCTCAAACTCCCTCTTTGCCTGACGTAAACTGTCTTCTCTTCTGCACCCTCTCTCACAACCTTCCTCTATTTTTCTAGTACGGCACAGGCTTGTGCCTCACTCCAAACGCCAAATGTTTGTTGTTTGATTGTAACTTACATATTGAATAATTGTTTGAAATAAATTCTTTGCCCGGCTGGGTATAAGAAAAGTACATATAGTGTCCAATTGTGGTCTATATGACATTGCGTTGAAATAATGTTCTAGGCTTAGGACCGTTGTTTTCTGAAAATAATTGATACCCATGATCCCAAGCCATTTAGTGGGTCCCCTTGTTTTTTGATAAAACTGATCACAATGCAAGCTGCTGTGCAACATGGCTTATAGAAAAAAGAATGCTAGGATGCGGTCAACACTGGTCGTATCATATCGCTGTTTTTTATTTTACTTTATGCCATGTTGTATTTAGTTCACGCTTCTGTGCACCATGCCTAAAACATTGACAAATCCAAAACATGTCCATCTTGGATTGTACTTTGGTGGAAGAAGCCTGTGGGGGCTCAACTTCTTAGTGTAAAACAAACTCTTGCGGTGTCAGGGAATTACTTTGCTGGCTTTTTGCACAGTTTGTGAATGTACAGATTTTCCGTACGTGACTACATTGCTAGAAGCAGTTGAAACTGTGTTTGTTTCTCCCTCAGTTTTTCCCACTCACAGGTCTATAACAAGTGTATTCTTGAATATTGCATAGGTTACTTGCACTGGTTGTGGTACCTTACTATACTTACAGTATTTAAACATGCTCCTGTCCTTTGATACATTTGCGGCACTCAGTTAGTGTATCAGCTGTGTTATTTCACTTGACTATGCAAATTGTTGCTCCACCACAATTTTTCATCTTCAATCCAGGAGAGCCTATGTGAAAGCCGCTCACGATCCGGGGAACTGAATTAGCACCCCCGTTAGTCCCCTGGTGTATCCTTGCCCTGAGAACGTGGCATCCTAAAGCCATGTTAAATACTCCCTGATGTCCCAGGAAGAACATCATTGTTAAAATGAATCAAGCAGATCTGCTGCTTGAAGATTCTCTTGTTTGCAATAATAACTAATGATAAGATAGCTATCAATTGCAATGGTTCATCACTCTTTTCAGAATATTATTACTTCCTATTTATATTGTTTTAACACAAACACATGATATTTCATACACAGCTTCAATAATTCATATTCTCCAATAGTTGACTTTGAAAAAGATAATCACGTTTTGTCCTGATGGACTCCTTCAGGGCTCTATGCAAACAGTGGTACTTACTGGAGACAGTACTCATGTATAACTGGTCAATATCCATAAAAGAACTAATCCATTGAATCCTGTGGTGTTAATAAGTTTCCGCGCAGACAATGTTGTCCTGCTCATTAGGAAATTCTCTCATAACATTTCTGGAGTTCGAGTACTCCAGAGCATAAATTGTGTAACAATGTATTCTGAAGAAGTCCATCCAGACCAAATACATTGGCTACTGTGGTTATTGTTTTTCAAAAGAATAAGAAGAATGTGAACATGAATAAAGAATTATCTTCAAAACTCTATTATGGGAGAATATGAACTATTGAAGCAGTGTATGAAATATCACGAGTTTGTGTTAAACCAATATGAATAAGAAGTAATATTATTCTGAAAAGAGTCCCGAACCATTGCAATTGTTTTGTATTGGAATATTTTCCCATTGAAAGTTGAAAGAGGGTGAACTTTTGGTAAAGGTCACCTTAAGAAGTAACTTAACAATTTTCCTATGGTAAGGTTGGATGCATTAGCATATTGTCTCAACTTCTTTTGGAAATATATTTCATGATAAAACATCTCCTCTATGAACTATTCAGTAATAGTGCCAAAACCTTGGCATATAGCACGCTAGGCAGGGGTGACTCCAGCAAGTCTTGAATGCTTTCTTAGACATTATGTGTTTCTTTTCCCTCTCATGTCCCTCCCCTCCGCACCACTGGCTGGGTTGGGTGAGGAAGCCTCAGCCAGTGTCTCTTGGGGACTTATTGCACTGTATGTGCCTCTCTCCACCCCAATAACTTGCTTCTCCTTCCTTTTCTCCTGCTGCACGTACCTGTCCCTTGACCCACACCCTCAAGCTCGCTCTCCCTACATATTTAATGTTCCATAGCCAGCAGTTCTTGCTAGAAACACAGGCTGGTCTCTTGCTGCCTGTCCATCTTCCTCCCTACTCCTCTCTATCTACTCTAGACATCAAACCTTGCCCCAGTGTCTCTCTACTATTCCCTACCACACTGTCTCTGGCTCAACAACACTCGGTCCATCCATCCTCATCCTTCTGTCTCATGCTCTCTACCCCCATGTTTTCTCTGTACCCCTTCTCGAGGTCACTATCTCTTCTTCTCCAAACATGGCCTCTTATCTCCATATCCCTCTGTCTGCTGCTCTCTACCCCAATCTCCTGATACCTACTCCTGATAACTACGCTAGTATCCCTTCATTCAAGTCACTCTCTTCCGCTCTGCACCTCTCTGTCCCTTGCACTCTGCCTTGTGTTTTTTAAAGAGTCTTTAAAGATGCATACACATCTGTACACTTTTAGTAATGATTTCCCATTCCCTGCATTAGCCGTATTGGGGAAGGCATGCACTGGGCGGACTACGGCAGTAGCTGACTAGGAATAATCTACAGAGTAATTTGGCATCACAACACCTCTATTAACAACCGTTAATATACTTACATTTTAGGATTACAAAAAAAAATATTAATCACAAAGGCGAAACCTATTGCCTCCACCATTGCTTTTTCACTTTCTTGCCTATACTAACCAGTGATCTGCATGGAAGCTGTTTATTTCTCAGTTCTTTGCATTTTTTCATTCCATAACTTGCCATTCAGTGCCTTTGCACATACAAATACAGGTGAATCGTTTTCACTTGAATTCCTACATTCACCTGGCATTGCTCGCTTAAACAGTTATTGTTTGTTCGAAAGCTCTTCATGGTCCTCTGCATTACTGCATCTAGAATTAGACTGTTTCAAGCAGACAGGCCGCCGGGAAGAAGGGACTGCGAAATGTAGCTATGAATGTTTTATTTACAAGTTCCAACATAGAGGCCTTGGGAATTAACTTTCATCACCTCAGCTAAATTCTCTAAAATGGCATTTTCCATAACCTTGAAAGAGGTTAGGTGCACCTCTAAGCTTTCAATCATTTCTATCTGCTAGATCATTAGTTCCATCAATTTCATGGTACCGGTACACAACTGGGTAGTCATCATGTACAACACACAGGTTAAAACCCGTATTCCAACTTTACATGCGAATATAAATGCATGTATGCTGCATTTTAAAGCGCAGTTAGGTAAGAATCTCATATTGTAAAGTCAAAGGGAATAAACACAGGCAAACAGACATTAATTTGGCACAGGAAGTCTGCGCGTGTAGCTAATTATCAGTCCAGCTGGTCTGCTGGTGATGCATTCCTGTAGACTGCTGATTTTACACCAGATTTTACTAAAGAAAGAAGTACATAGATGACAGTGAAATGCGGCAAATATATCAAATCAATGGATCGTCACGAAGAATCTGTGTATGCTGAGCTGACATCAGAATGGGTTCACTATTATAAAACAAATCTATCGAGAAAACGAAAGCATGCAGCATGTCCTCTGCAGCCAAACACAGCACGGGGCAAATAATTCGAGTCACGAAACGAGACGAATTCAAATGCATAAATGCACAGATAAAAAATGTTGGTACAGTACAGATTTCTGTATATTATTATAGACCTCTATGGATTCTTAGCATTGCATTTCAACTGAATCACTTCGATCGATTCCAGATCACCTTTTTTTATTAAAGAAGTAGAACATTTCAAAGGAAACTGGAGGAATACAGAGAAACCTAGTGCGTTAAACCTTTTGTTTCTCTAGGAGCTGTTTTTTTGTCACTGTAGGTGGAATATTACTCCGGCCAATATTTTAATGTAATGTCTCCTTCCTCCCCGCAAAAAGTCAAAATGATTTTCTGGCTAGGGTGCTACTATGAGCCTGTGCGATTTGTTAATGATGAATTATATTGCATGCTGTACACGTGATGGTACTGCTATTGAAGCTATGACCAGTGCCACTTGAACTATACCTTAGTCTGGCGTCTTTCACAAAATTATGGATTCGATACTGGAGCAGCATAATTTTGTCTCCATCCTTTTTACGTTTGGCTTGAAAAAATTATTAGGTTTCAAATGCTTCCATACGTTATGGAGCAAGTAACCAGCAAAGTGCAAGGTGCATATTAATCCCCGAAACATATTTATATATATATATTGCTTACGAGGGCCGTTGGGAAATTTCCAAAAGAAGACAGTGGCACACCTGACAGACACAAATTTATTGTGCCCAAAAATGATGCGTTTCGGCGAAGCCTTTTTCAAGTAAGTGACCTGTGCCCAACTGCCTGTAAAAATACGGGAAACGGCCACTACAACGAAGCCGTTTCCACAAAATCCTTAACCACGCATGCAGTACAACGCAAAAAAAACTCACCTGAAGTCACGTCGGGATATGCAGAAAATCAGCGTCGTTTAAGAGAAATCGGAAAATAAACTTCCGCTTTCTCTTAACGACGTATGACGTCACCACGCAAGTTTTCGAGGTAAAGGTTATGCGTGGAAAACGAATTCCGTTGTAACGCATGCGTGGTAAAGGCATGCGTTGCAACGGAATTCGTTGTAACGTCATACATTCTAAAAATACAGGTCAGCGTCAGTAGACATGAAAGACATACTACAGCCTAAACATAATACATATCAGCTGTAACTGAAAAAGCATTTCATAATTCATGGATGACCGTGTAGAAATTTGCCATATTTCATTATACATCATAATAATTGTTTTGTAAATTTCATTTCAATGAATTAACCAATTTCTGTAAATCCTTGCACATTGCACAATGCGGACTCAGCCACAGAAAGTGCATTTATATCCCCAATTTTTCAATTTATAGAAATCATACCATTAGGCTCAATGGTTAGAGCGGCAGACCCTGATGCAGAGGTCTGGCCCGGGACCAGGGTTCAAATCCCGCCTCGGCGGGTCTTGGGCTCAATTTCCTCGGACCTGATAATTCTCGCCTCGGTGCCTATTCCAATCATGGGTCCCACTCTGCAACTCTGGGCAATAGCTTGCTTAATCTCCACAACGGCCTCAACAGCGCTGGGATGCCTGGCTTCACCTTGGGAGTACCCAGGAGTGGACATTTCACAGGGAAAAGCCAAGAAGGGTTCCACAGCGGTATGAGTACAGCGCCAGGACGCCCCATTGCTGGGGCAGCAGTGTGCTTTAACAAATTCATTCATTCATAGGTAAACATGCACACAGGGCAAAAAAAGTAGGAGCACTGTAATCTCTGTGGGGGAGTGTGAAGGGAAGAAGTCACTCCTACCGGTCTGAAAGTGTGGTGTTGCTCAGAGTGACATGGTGCTGAGATGAGATGCTGCTACACTCGGGTATGAAACGGAGAGCCTAAACCATGAGCTCATTGCTGTAAAGTGATGTGGTCTGATCTTTGTAGCATTCGTGTGGAAGTAGTGTTAATAGGCGTTTATACCATACAGGGAGTGGGAAGCGAACTACTGACCGCTACCCTGCATTTGTACTATACCAGAAGTGAAGTACTCACGCCTACTGGTGTGAAGACTCATGGATCAAACGTAGCTGATTGGTGTGAAGTGATGGGCTCTGGGCGCAGTAGCATATTGGCTGCTGTAGTATTACTGTGTAAGTAGTGTGCGTATGCGTTTATAGTATAGTCTAATCACCCCTACTGGTCTGAAGACTCGGGGATTAAACCGGCAGCCTAAATCGAGTTCATTGCTGTAAAGTGATGTGCTCTGGGTGGTGTAGCATACCTGTGGAAGTAGTGTTAGTTTGCGTTTATACAATACAGGGAGTGGGAAGTGAACTCCTCACCCCTACCAGTCTCAAGACTCGCGGATGCAACTATGAGCTCATTGCTGTAAAGTCATGTGCTATGTGTAGTATTGCAATGTAAGTCATAGTAGAATGTTAGTATGTAATGCTACTAGAATTAAGTATGTAATGTTAGAATGTAGGATTGTCAGGAGGGGAATCTTGGGGAGTTTGTATATGGTGCTGGAGAAGATGGTTGCCTCGCTGTCCGGTCCTGTTGGTGGATGTTTAAGCTGTCTTGTTTTCCTGTGATAAATATAGTAATCGGATCCACTGCTGTCTGCCACTACAGTACATAAATTTGGTGACGAGCGGGAGAAGGTAAAAAGAAGGCAGCACTCACCAATATTTTGAGCTTGCTTGCGTTGTGCTGAAGACCCGTTTTCTTTGTGAAGCTGTTTCTACTCATCCCAGGGTCGTTGGCTCATTGAACTATGTCTTCTGACCTCTGGTAGGATTTATATTTTTAGATTTTGGGCTTCCTCTGCCTCTTCAGTACACTCTGGTCACTGCACTACACGTGTGCAAGTACTGTTATACTAATTCTGTAGTTATGCAGAAACCAATGCATCATGGCACTAGGGAGTGCCACGTCACAGGCGCAGCTCACACAATGTCCTGGGGTGTGCATCCGCGGGACATTTATGTTTGCTATTACAGGGCGGGAGCATGGCTTCAACTCTATGATAGCAAATCCATGTTTGGCTCGTTGATGCAAGAGGAGGAAAACTTCGTATTGCTTCAATAAAGCGGAACCGGATGGTAAAAATGGAGAGAAAAAAAATGAAGAGGGGTCTCACCTGTTCATTTAAATGAGCCCCCTGGTGGGTAATGTTCCGAGGCCAATCCTATTATTATAATGCGGGGTCTGTGCAGGACTGGGGACCTTAATCTCACATGTAAATTAGGCACGAGAGGGCACAGAGACGTTTCGCAGCCTAGGGGATCGCCACCTCCCCGGGTTTTGTCTACTAATTGTTCAGGGGGCTTCGAGGCCAACTGAAGCCCGGGGATCGCCACCCTCCGAGGCATCACTTAAATATGCGGTGTGGGCCTCGCCAGTCCTTGCAGCCTCAGTGGTCCTAGGCAGTGCCTTATTGATTTATAATCACACGGGCAGTACACATGGTGTTGTAATAAAGTGATACACGCATAGAACCCTTGCAGTTGTAGAATTCCAAATACTTCATTTATGTAATAGTCTGTTGGTGTATATTTGGTAGGTGCATCACTAAATTACAGATGTTTTCCCTCATGACCTCCTAAGACAGACAATTTCCACAATAAACTACAGAGAAGTGTTTTCAGAAAAAGAAGACGTATACACTCCCTTATTTATTTGTAAAAAAAAAAATAACCTAACAACAAAAATAAATGCAAACACAACTTTATTCGAAGAAACAACAGTATAACTTGAAATAAGTGACTGGGTCTCCTCCGGAAGCAGTGTACAAAACCTGTAAGACAAAAATGAAACATAAGTATGTGTGCTATGTCCAAGAGAAAAAGGTAGTCAGAATGGAAGGAAGATAGTGAGAATGGGACAGAGAGGGAGTCGGTGGAAGGGAGAAGGGGAGGTAGAGTCAAAAGAAGGAGTGAGGAGGAGACAGAGTGTCGGTCTACTGCACCCAACTCTCACTGTTTACCTCCCGTCACCCCTGTGTCTAGGACGCTGGGGTCCACGATAAAGAGTGCGGTCCAGCAAGTCCTTAAAATGAAACAAGTATGAATGAGGCCAGAGATTACATTATTAGCTCCGGGAACATCACTTGCCTGCACCTGTGCGCCCAGGCTGCTGCACCCCAGCCCCTTCCCCTGCATGTGCTCAAATGTAGTTCCTGCGCACCGAGACTTCACTGCTCACCTGCCATCATCGGTGTGTCCAACGACGTGCCGGTGCAAGCTTCGACCCTGAGGTGCCTCTGTAGGGTGGCACAGCCGGTCTCCGGTTGGGGATGTTGTCTTGATACCACAATGGAAGGCCCAGGGCATCATCACAGAGTGAGCACCAATTCCGCCCATTTCGGCGCAACAAATTCAGTGTCTGAAAAGGAAGAAAAAATATAATGGTGGAAATGTCTGAAGGTAAATGAAGGTTTATTTGAAGTTTAATAGAGAACACCAGTTGAGTGCATCCTTCCTTCTTGAAGTACAATCTATCAACTGTTAGTGGTAATTGTGGTTCAAAGAGGAGTTGGAGTGCACGAGAATACACAAGGTTAAATAATAATATGTTATGCCAACGTTTACATACAAAGGCACAGAGCGCATGCTAGAAGCATAATGCGCACGTGTAATGCAGTGGCGCAAGCCTGTGTGCATGTACACTTAGTAATCAGCTCATTACAGTGCCTTTAAAGGCAACACTATGTGTCTGTAGGGCAGCGCTGCCCCTGACTCAAACCTACAGTACGGTCCAGCAGGTCCTTAAAATGAGAGAGAGATGTGACTGAATGAGGTCAGAGATCATATCATTAGGCACGGCAACATCGCTTGTTTGCAGCTGCACACCCAGGCTGATGCACCCCACCCATCCTGCAGCGCTGCGCTCAACACGCGTCTGTAGGGCAGCGCTGTCCGGTGGCTCGGGACTACAGTACAGTCCAGCAGGTCCTTAAAATGAGACAGAGATGTGAGTGAATGAGGTCAGAGATCATGTCATTACGGAGGGCAGTATCGCTATTTCGCACCTGCGCACCCAGGCTGATGCACCCCACCCCTCCCGCAGCACTGCCTCAAATGCAATGCCTGGGCACCCAGGCCCCACTGCTCACCTGCTGTCATTGTTGTGTGTCCAAACTCAACAGGCAGTAGTGTTCACAATACAATGCAGTGTTGATTGCAGGATGGTGTACACCTCATGGATCCCTTTCGAAACACGACGTCCAGCAGGGTTCACAAATGATGTCCAGTGTTGATTGCCAGGATGAGGTACGCCTTATGGATCCCTTTTTTTTATTGCGCATTGTGATATGCAAGATGGATGCGGCCATATCACCTTAGGCAGTGTGGAAGAACTGGGACATGTGGCATCGTCGTTATCCTATTTATACGTACCCAAAGTGGGCTGGGCTTGCATAGGCCAGGCCAGCATAGGGGTGTGAATAAGTGTTCCTGGGACCTGGGCGTGGTTCAGTTCCTGCCTGGCCAGGAAGTGCACTTATGTGTGTTTCTGTTGCAGTTTTGACGTCTCAGAATGCGCAGTTAACATTATTGTAGCATGTACCGGGAGGGCGGCAACCATCGCTAATTAGATGCTGTTCAAAAACATTGAATGGCCAACATCACATGTCGTTGTCAAGGATGATGATATGCACAGACACGCATGTAAGTGGTTTGTGGTTATATTGAAAGTGTTGCTATTGCGAAGCGCACACATGTGAATGTGCTCGGATGGAGGGAGGATCAGCAGTAAGGCTACTTCATACACAGTGATCAACGTCCATTACAATCAAGCAATGCATGTCAAACATGAATCTGAAAGTCTCACATATGACACACTACTATACCGGTAAAGCCTGACAAGAGATTATACAGCAATGCAAATTTACACATTACTGTTTACTGTTTGTCACATGTGATCTAGGATGTGCACTCTGCCCGTTGCTGATGATACCCCTTCGTGCCAACAATACCCAGGCTGAAAGGCAGTCCACTAATGTAACGTTTGAGATACATGACCATCACACGTGGAAGGCTAATGTACAGACCATGAATATTGATCAAGATGATCGTTGCATGTTGTGTGTAGTATAAGATATGTGTACACAGCAAAAATCTTTTTAAAAAAGCTCTCTAAGAAGAAGGGGTGTGTCTCATCAAACGCTGTAGAGAGAATGGCTTAAATGGGTTGGGTCCTCCAACTGTTACAATGGGAAATGTTAGAAACTAATCAAATGCTTTTTTTAGGTCAGGGGGCAATCGCGTATCGAGGGAGCAAGAAAGCCGCACCTGACGTGATTTTGAGAAAATATACTTATCATAATATAAGTTTATTACAGTTAGAAATATATAAATGTTTATAAGATTTTAGATTATCGCTCGCTCACTTATACAGTTTAAAGTTATTTAGATTTCGAATGGAGACATAAAAAAAAACGAGGGAATGGCGTACCCGGCGAGACACAATACGTCTGTGACATAACACAGGGCCTGGCAGCGTGTATTTGTTGCATACGTTCCCATACGTACATGACGTAACGCATGGCTTGGTACTGCATACCCGTCAGATATCAAAGTAGCAGCTGGCGCAACCTCATATGCATATGATGTTTTGCGGGACGCGGTGCCACGAATCAGTTGGATACGAAATGCACATAATTTACGAGTTTAGCAATATGGCGGATAGAATTCGCGTGGTGATGGAGCTTGGTACACTACCGGTATAGGAGTGCAGTTTTGGAGAAAAAAAAAGATATACATATTTTTGGGGGACGATATGAAACATTACATAATTTTTAAAGTTAAAAAAAGAAGAAGTATAGTAGAGTTCCAAAATATTACAAAAAAAGAAAAAATGTAGGTTTTATAAACATTAAAATATGAAATTTGCATAAAAAAAATCACTGAAACAACCATAGGTTTTACAGAGCTTATAGTTAGAAATTAGCATTATAAAAATACTTTGAAATTTACTTAAAAAACATAGATTTCAGGGACATTATAGTTAGTTGGACATTTGACTCATATAAAACCAGAGAAATTATTGTCTGTATTTTAGAGAGGGTGTATCAAGTGTTATATTAGGGTCTGATGAGGTGCATCAGATTTTTATCGGGATGATGTCATCAGTGATGTCATTTGAGATGTCATCAGTGATGTCACTGACCATATCATGAATGATGTAATGTGTGATGTCATCAGTAGTGCATTGAAGAGGCGCAAGTTATGGTTAGCTCAACTAACTATAACAGATGAACTTCTCTGGTTTTATATGAGTCAAATGTCCAACTAACTATAACGTCTGTAAAACCTATGTTTTTTTCAGTGAATATATATGTATATATTACCTACTGGCGGTCGGCAGTAGGTAGTTACAACCTAGTTTCCACAGGAAAAGCATTTATTGATTTGCTAATAAATTTGTCGGTTGTTTGATGAATCTTTGCGAAATTCTTCAAAAAGAAAGTCTATCCAGGTCAGCTCCTATGCCGAAAGGTTGGGGGTGATTCGTCAAGCGTGGGCTGAGAAAAAAGGGGGGTCCCCTGTTTTCCCCATGTTAATTTACATAAGAAATTTTGCGACAAGCTATAGCCCGAACGGCTGAACGGAATTACCCCACATTTTGCAAAAATGTAGTGCTTGGATCAGAAAGTGAATTTTTTTTAAATGGTGTAAATCCGTTCAGTAGTTGCTGAGAAATTAGAAAAATAAAAAATGCAATATCTGGGCGGAGCCCAAGTCCCCTGCATGAGCTTCACTGTGATTGGCTGTCAACACTCCAAACCAGGAAGTGTTGGCAGCCATCTTGTGGCTCGGTAGAAACGAGTCACCAGAAAATAGAGAAACAAAGGTATAAAACAAGGGAAGGGGGAAAGGTAGAAACACTCTGACCCACTAGGCCTGCTCAGGGGGTCCCAGAAGGACCCCCAGGGCCTGAAAGAAAATTTGTTTTATTATTATTTTGGCGCGTTTGCACAGTGGGGCAGCGAGGGGGCGGGGCTTGACATAGCAAGTGTGCAAACGCACCACCTGGCACATTGTATATTGGTGGATTAAGTCCCCTTCAATCCTAAGGGTCCCTGGTGGCAAACTAGCCCACCAGGTATCTCCAGTATGCACCAGGGAGCTGCGTTGCAGAGAGGTGTTGAGAGGCCACGTCCCTTTTTACACCTTTCTTCAACGTAGCTCTGTGGCGCTTACTGGAGGTAGCTGGTGGACTAGTTGGTCCCCAGGGACCCTCAGGTCTCAAGGGGATGTAATCCCCCAATATACAACGCTCCAGGGGACGCGTTTGCACCATTGTGCAGGGAGGGGGCGAGGCCTGATATGACATGTGTGTACTTATGCAATCACTCTGCCAAAACCCAAACAATTATAAATTCACCATGCACTCTCCTTGCATCACTCTAATCCCCCAGTCACTACCCATGCACTCATTCAATGACTCATGCAGTAACTCATGCATTGCTACAATACCCTGAGCAGTACCCATGCACTCCAGCCATTGCCCTGTCACTACCCATGCACCCCTCAAATCACCCAGCGAGCACCATGTACTTATCTAATCAACCCAGGCACTTATACATTCACCATGCAATGTCCTTGCAGTACTCTAATCATCCAATCACTACCTATGTACTTATGCAATGACCCAGGCATTAACACATGCACTGCTACAATCCTCTGAGCACTACCCATGTACCACAGCCATCCCCCTGTCTCCACCCATTCACTCTTTCAATCCCCCAGCCAGCACCATGTACTTATACAATCCCTCCACCAAAACCCAAGCACTTATAAATTCACCATGCACTCTCCTTGAAGTACGAAAATCTTCCAGTCAGTACCCATGTACTCATGGACTAACCCAGGCACTAACACATGCACTGCTACAATCCCCTGTGCACTACCCATGCAGACCTCTAACCACCTACACAGTAGTGATTCACTCCTCCAATCATCCAGGTTGTACTCCAGAAATCCCTCTGTCACTACCCATGCACTCCTCAAATCAGCCATCCAGCATCATGTACTTATCCAATCACTCTGCCAAAACCCAAGCAGTTATAAAATTACCATTCACTGTCCTTGCAGCACTCTAATCATCCAGTCACTACCCATGTTCTCATGCAATGACCCAGGCACGAACTAAAGACAAATACAGAGGAGGTCATGCTAATTACAGGGGTACCCCAACACATAGTGTTCCCTAGTGTATGTAAGAGGTTTTACCGTATTCTAAGTGTCTTTTAGCATAGCACTGGCCCCGGTCCTGGTTAGTCAAAGTCAGTTACCACCAGTACCCGTCAATAAAAAGTTGGGGGCACATGAGGACTTTCTGCTCCTCTGTTCGTTCTTTCTGCACATCTCTTGCTTTTTCCTGCAGTTTTCTTTGTCTTTCTGGACTTCTTTTGCCTCTTTCTGTATTTGTCTTGCTTCTTTTTGTGCTTTTTCCCTCTTTCTTCACATGTCCTAACTTTGTAGGCACAGTTAGAAATTAGCATTTAAAAAAACATTGAAATTCACTGAAAAAAACATAGGTTTCAGGCACATTATAGTTAGAAATTAGCATTGAAAAAACCATTGAAATTCACTGAAAAAAAACATAGGTTTCAGGACAATGCAGTTAGAAATTAGCATTTAAAAAACCTTAGAAACCCACTGAAAAAAACATAGGTTTCAGGGACGTTATAGTTAGTGGGACATTTCACTCGTACAAAACTATAGAAATGTTCCGTTATAGTTAGTTCAGCTAACTATAAGTTGCGCCCCCGCAATGCACTGCTGATGATGTCACATATTACATCATTCATGACATGGTCAGTGACATCACTGATGACATTTCAAATGGCATCACTGATGACATCACTGATGACATCATCCACGTGAAAATCTGATTCACCTCCTCACACCCTAATATAACCTTTGATACACCCAATGTAAAATACAGACTACCATTTTCGAAACCATCGACACACCAATACCAGTTACTACATATGCACTCATTGATTCCTAGGTCTACACACACATTCACTCATTCACCCATAAAATCACTCATGCATACAGTCACTCATCAATGCAACACTATCATATGCACTCATATACCTATACAGACACTCGCACAGCACCAATCATTCATGGAGTTACTCACTCACCTAGTCAGTCAGGCAAAGAATCAATCCACTTCCATTTACTGACCTATAGAATTATACACACAACAGATCACGTATTCAATCAGAATTGAACACATAATTACTCTCTTATACACTCACTGATACAAGTAAACACTCATCTATACAGCCACTCTCACAATCACTGACTCTCACATATAGTCATTTATATACTCCAGCTCTCACATACACTGCCTTTTACATATGTAGTTACTTTGACATGTACCACTGAGACATCCATTTACTCAGTAACATACCCATACACACACTGACCCACCCATACAGCTGTTTCCACATGCACTTTCGAAGCCATACAGCCAATGAATCAATCCCGTAAAAATGTATGTACAGAGTCACACACCTCCCATGCACCCACATACACACTCAGGCACCCATACAAATACTCTGGCGCCCAATTAATAACCCAAGTAGACACTCATGTAGCTACTAACCAACCCATGGAACAGCTTATACAACAGCAGACAGAATGATACATACATTCACACAGTTTATTCCCTAACCCATGCATTCAATAACACACATGTAATAACTCATTTAACAGTCAATGAAGCACCTACTAAATCCTCCATCGAGACACGTACACCCACTCGTTCTTCAATACACCTTGGCATATATATATTACATATTTAATCTTTATAGAAACACACAATCACTGGATGATCTCATCAGTGATGTAATTTGAGATGTCATCAGTGATGTCATCAGTGATGTCACTGACCATGTCATGAATGATGAAATATGTGACGTCATCAGCAGTGCATTCCGGAGGCGCGAGTTATAGTTAGCTAAACTAACTATAACGGGGGAATTCCTATGGTTTTGTAAGAGTGAAATGTCCAACTAACTATAACGTCCTGAAACCTAGGTTTTTGTCAGTGAATATATATATATTCATGGTCCAGTTGAAGGCATCTGCCGAAACGCGTTGACCGTCCTTACACGTTGCACTAATGGTGTAGTTATAATAAAGTACCTTTAAAAAGAAGGCATTTTCGTGGACTCCGTCTGTGCTGTGGAGAATCTGGTTCACCGATGGGAGCATTGGAGGGTTCTTTTGTTGAAAAAAAATAAATATATATATATATATATATATATATATATATGTCTCACAACCAATTTCTGTGGGAAAAAGGAGAAGGCCACTCAAGGGAAACGTAGGAAGCTTCTTTATTCAGCACAGCGTAGCATGATGCATTTCGGCCTTGCGGCCTTTCTCAAATGCCGCCGTATACCAAGTGTAACTCCACCCCCATCTTTCAATGTCCGGCTTCTCCCTCATTGGCGGAAATCCGCTGACCTCTGGTCACTTGACACCAACTTCGCTGCAGTCCTGCCACGACTACAGCTCCCAGCATTCAGTATTACCAGGCAATTGTTGGTTGGGGGAGAACATTTTCCGGAAGGTGCGGGGTGTTAGAATACCGAGTGCAAACAAAGTTCTTCCCTCGGTCCCTTTTAACACTCCAGCCTCTGAGCGCAAGTGTCCACAGGATCGTGAAACAGGATGGGTTAAACCTGCCTCCTCGTCAAAGTGGCGATCTGCGTTAAGCAGCGATTACCTGCTGGGCATGCGTTCAAGGGCGGGCCGGAGTTTATCAATAACTTGATCTGAGGAAACGCTGCAGGCAGCGGGGTGCCAGTAGAACTCCAGCCACTTCATGGAGCGGGGCCTTCAAACGCGCTTCTGGCCAGCGCGTACAAATGTCTCACAACCAATTTCTGTGGGAAAAACGAGAAGGCCACTCAAGGGAAACGTAGGAAGCTTCTTTATTCAGCACAGCGTAGCATGATGCATTTCGGCCTTGCGGCCTTTCTCAAATGCCGCCGTATACCAAGTGTAACTCCACCCCCATCTTTCAATGTCCGGCTTCTCCCTCATTGGCGGAAATCCCCTGACCTCTGGTCACTTGACACCAACTTCGCTGCAGTCCTGCCACGACTACAGCTCCCAGCATTCAGTATTACCAGGCAATTGTTGGTTGGGGGAGAACATTTTCCGGAAGGTGCGGGGTGTTAGAATACCGAGTTTTGGTGCAAACAAAGTTCTTCCCTCGGTCCCTTTTAACACTCCAGCCTCTGAGCACAAGTGTCCACAGGATCGTGAAACAGGATGGGTTAAACCTGCCTCCTCGTCAAAGTGGCGATCTGCGTTAAGCAGCGATTACCTGCTGGGCATGCGTTCAAGGGCGGGCCGGAGTTTATCAATAACTTGATCTGAGGAAACGCTGCAGGCAGCGGGGTGCCAGTAGAACTCCAGCCACTTGATGGAGCGGGGCCTTCAAACGCGCTTCTGGCCAGCGCGTACAAATGTCTCACAACCAATTTCTGTGGGAAAAAGGAGAAGGCCACTCAAGGGAAACGTAGGAAGCTTCTTTATTCAGCACAGCGTAGCATGATGCATTTCGGCCTTGCGGCCTTTCTCAAATGCTGCCGTATACCAAGTGTAACTCCACCCCCATCTTTCAATGTCCGGCTTCTCCCTCATTGGCGGAAATCCGCTGACCTCTGGTCACTTGACACCAACTTCGCTGCAGTCCTGCCACGACTACAGCTCCCAGCATTCAGTATTACCAGGCAATTGTTGGTTGGGGGAGAACATTTTCCGGAAGGTGCAGGGTGTTAGAATACCGAGTTTTGGTGCAAACAAAGTTCTTCCCTCGGTCCCTTTTAACACTCCAGCCTCTGAGCGCAAGTGTCCACAGGATCGTGAAACAGGATGGGTTAAACCTGCCTCCTCGTCAAAGTGGCGATCTGCGTTAAGCAGCGATTACCTGCTGGGCATGCGTTCAAGGGCGGGCCGGAGTTTATCAATAACTTGATCTGAGGAAACGCTGCAGGCAGCGGGGTGCCAGTAGAACTCCAGCCACTTGATGGAGCGGGGCCTTCAAACGCGCTTCTGGCCAGCGCGTACAAATGTCTCACAACCAATTTCTGTGGGAAAAAGGAGAAGGCCACTCAAGGGAAACGTAGGAAGCTTCTTTATTCAGCACAGCGTAGCATGATGCATTTCGTCCTTGCGGCCTTTCTCAAATGCCGCCGTATACCAAGTGTAACTCCACCCCCATCTTTCAATGTCCGGCTTCTCCCTCATTGGCGGAAATCCGCTGACCTCTGGTCACTTGACACCAACTTCGCTGCAGTCCTGCCACGACTACAGCTCCCAGCATTCAGTATTACCAGGCAATTGTTGGTTGGGGGAGAACATTTTCCGGAAGGTGCGGGGTGTTAAAATACCGAGTTTTGGTGCAAACAAAGTTCTTCCCTCGGTCCCTTTTAACACTCCAGCCTCTGAGCACAAGTGTCCACAGGATCGTGAAACAGGATGGGTTAAACCTGCCTCCTCGTCAAAGTGGCGATCTGCGTTAAGCAGCGATTACCTGCTGGGCATGCGTTCAAGGGCGGGCCGGAGTTTATCAATAACTTGATCTGAGGAAACGCTGCAGGCAGCGGGGTGCCAGTAGAACTCCAGCCACTTGATGGAGCGGGGCCTTCAAACGCGCTTCTGGCCAGCGCGTACAAATGTCTCACAACCAATTTCTGTGGGAAAAAGGAGAAGGCCACTCAAGGGAAACGTAGGAAGCTTCTTTATTCAGCACAGCGTAGCATGATGCATTTCGGCCTTGCGGCCTTTCTCAAATGCCGCCGTATACCAAGTGTAACTCCACCCCCATCTTTCAATGTCCGGCTTCTCCCTCATTGGCGGAAATCTGCTGACCTCTGGTCACTTGACACCAACTTCGCTGCAGTCCTGCCACGACTACAGCTCCCAGCATTCAGTATTACCAGGCAATTGTTGGTTGGGGGAGAACATTTTCCGGAAGGTGCGGGGTGTTAGAATACCGAGTTTTGGTGCAAACAAAGTTCTTCCCTCGGTCCCTTTTAACACTCCAGCCTCTGAGCGCAAGTGTCTACAGGATCGTGAAACAGGATGGGTTAAACCTGCCTCCTCGTCAAAGTGGCGATCTGCGTTAAGCAGCGATTACCTGCTGGGCATGCGTTCAAGGCGGGCCGGAGTTTATCAATAACTTGATCTGAGGAAACGCTGCAGGCAGCGGGGTGCCAGTAGAACTCCAGCCACTTCATGGAGCGGGGCCTTCAAACGCGCTTCTGGCCAGCGCGTACAAATGTCTCACAACCAATTTCTGTGGGAAAAAGGAGAAGGCCACTCAAGGGAAACGTAGGAAGCTTCTTTATTCAGCACAGCGTAGCATGATGCATTTCGGCCTTGCGGCCTTTCTCAAATGCCGCCGTATACCAAGTGTAACTCCACCCCCATCTTTCAATGTCCGGCTTCTCCCTCATTGGCGGAAATCCGCTGACCTCTGGTCACTTGACACCAACTTTGCTGCAGTCCTGCCACGACTACAGCTCCCAGCATTCAGTATTACCAGGCAATTGTTGGTTGGGGGAGAACATTTTCCGGAAGGTGCGGGGTGTTAGAATACCGAGTTTTGGTGCAAACAAAGTTCTTCCCTCGGTCCCTTTTAACACTCCAGCCTCTGAGCACAAGTGTCCACAGGATCGTGAAACAGGATGGGTTAAACCTGCCTCCTCGTCAAAGTGGCGGTCTGCGTTAAGCAGCGATTACCTGCTGGGCATGCGTTCAAGGGCGGGCCGGAGTTTATCAATAACTTGATCTGAGGAAACGCTGCAGGCAGCGGGGTGCCAGTAGAACTCCAGACACTTGATGGAGCGGGGCCTTCAACCGCGCTTCTGGCCAGCGCGTACAAATGTCTCACAACCAATTTCTGTGGGAAAAAGGAGAAGGCCACTCAAGGGAAACGTAGGAAGCTTCTTTATTCAGCACAGCGTAGCATGATGCATTTCGGCCTTGCGGCCTTTCTCAAATGCCGCCGTATACCAAGTGTAACTCCACCCCCATCTTTCAATGTCCGGCTTCTCCCTCATTGGCGGAAATCCGCTGACCTCTGGTCACTTGACACCAACTTCGCTGCAGTCCTGCCACGACTACAGCTCCCAGCATTCAGTATTACCAGGCAATTGTTGGTTGGGGGAGAACATTTTCCGGAAGGTGCGGGGTGTTAGAATACCAAGTTTTGGTGCAAACAAAGTTCTTCCCTCGGTCCCTTTTAACACTCCAGCCTCTGAGCACAAGTGTCCACAGGATCGTGAAACAGGATGGGTTAAAACTGCCTCCTTGTCAAAGTGGCGATCTGCGTTAAGCAGCGATTACCTGCTGGGCATGCGTTCAAGGGCGGGCCGGAGTTTATCAATAACTTGATCTGAGGAAACGCTGCAGGCAGCGGGGTGCCAGTAGAACTCCAGCCACTTCATGGAGCGGGGCCTTCAAACGCGCTTCTGGCCAGCGCGTACAAATGTCTCACAACCAATTTCTGTGGGAAAAAGGAGAAGGCCACTCAAGGGAAACGTAGGAAGCTTCTTTATTCAGCACAGCGTAGCATGATGCATTTCGGCGTTGCGGCCTTTCTCAAATGCCGCCGTATACCAAGTGTAACTCCACCCCCATCTTTCAATGTCCGGCTTCTCCCTCATTGGCGGAAATCCGCTGACCTCTGGTCACTTGACACCAACTTCGCTGCAGTCCTGCCACGACTACAGCTCCCAGCATTCAGTATTACCAGGCAATTGTTGGTTGGGGGAGAACATTTTCCGGAAGGTGCGGGGTGTTAGAATACCGAGTTTTGGTGCAAACAAAGTTCTTCCCTCGGTCCCTTTTAACACTCCAGCCTCTGAGCGCAAGTGTCCACAGGATCGTGAAACAGGATGGGTTAAACCTGCCTCCTCGTCAAAGTGGCGATCTGCGTTAAGCAGCGATTACCTGCTGGGCATGCGTTCAAGGGCGGGCCGGAGTTTATCAATAACTTGATCTGAGGAAACGCTGCAGGCAGCGGGGTGCCAGTAGAACTCCAGCCACTTGATGGAGCGGGGCCTTCAAACGCGCTTCTGGCCAGCGCGTACAAATGTCTCACAACCAATTTCTGTGGGAAAAAGGAGAAGGCCACTCAAGGGAAACGTAGGAAGCTTCTTTATTCAGCACAGCGTAGCATGATGCATTTCGGCCTTGCGGCCTTTCTCAAATACCACCGTATACCAAGTGTAACTCCACCCCCATCTTTCAATGTCCGGCTTCTCCCTCATTGGCGGAAATCCGCTGACCTCTGGTCACTTGACACCAACTTCGCTGCAGTCCTGCCACGACTACAGCTCCCAGCATTCAGTATTACCAGGCAATTGTTGGTTGGGGGAGAACATTTTCCAGAAGGTGCGGGGTGTTAGAATACCGAGTTTTGGTGCAAACAAAGTTCTTCCCTCGGTCCCTTTTAGATATATATATATACGTGCGGTGAGTTCATTCAACGAAATACTACCCGGTGGTGAAGTTGTTAAGCAGCGATATTAGAGCGGGCGGAAGAATTACATTTGCCTGCTAGTTATTTATACAAAATACAACAGAACTAAAAAACAACATGAACGAAGAGGAAATTGACAAACTACGGGAGGAAGCCGCTCTCACTTTGTTTGACAGAACTGACAATCCCCCTGGTCAAAACAAAGTACCATCGCAGGGCGATCGCAACACTATTCAAACAAGGGACTTGAAATATTTATTCAAAGAACTAATAAAATTGCGTAAAGCTGAATGTACAAAATGGTGGGAGCATAAATCCCTAAGCAAATATGAACAAGTTGGTCGTGTTCCTCGTGGGTTGCGTCTTATAGTGGCGCCTTGCTTTGATGATCCGGATCCGGCGATGCTGCAGGAGTGGGGGGAGAGCAACCTAGCGGCGTCTATGAATTTGGTCTGCATCTTAATTAAATATGCTGTGAGTGACCGAGCAAAATTGTTGGACAAAATTAAAACTATAGAAATAGAAATAAACGCTTGCCCGGAACTATCAGAAATCAAACAATTAACGGACAACATGAACGAACAACTACGCAAACATGAGGAAAGAATTAAAATCAGAAAAGCCACCAAGTTCACTCGTGATGCCGACGATTACCGTTTCGGCAGGATTTTTACATTCTCGCGAAAATATAACACAGCAAAAAGGCAAGCCTACACTAAGAAGAAAAATGCTATGGGAGGTAATACCAGCAATGTTAATCCAGCCATAAGTGCCGGTACAGCAACATCAGGTACTTCTAATAATGATGGGGCTGAGCGAAACTACGAAACCTCATCTATAATAAGCACATCTAGTATTGAATTATCATCATCCGGCTCCACAAGCTCGGATTTAAACTCAATGGGACTGGAAGCGTTCAATCTCCAGCAAGAAATGGATTTTGTGGTGAAAGAGAGATTGCAAACTCTGAGGTCATGGCAACCCAATTCACAGACAGGCAAAGGAGGAACCAACGTCGGAAAGCACGACGGCGCAGATGTAAACAGCGCCGGGACACAGCAACAACAAAAGAAAAAGAAAAAAATATGGGGGAAACATCGTTAGGTGACAACACCATCATTAATCTATCTAACGTCACCCTAGATAAAGCTGAAAAACAATTGCTGTCGTTAGGTTTGAATTACTCACCTGTACAAAGCCTCAATTATGCTATGACCAGAGTGGACCTCTTCCGCTTCATAAGGAAGCTGAAATTAAAAAAACATTTCGCTTTACAAACTGCTAAAGATCTTAATAAATCAAATGACCCAAATGAAGAAACAGAATCCAATGAGCTACATGAATTATGCGCATCAGACACCCATACTTTTTTGGACGCCAATGAATTGATGGACTCCAACAATGATTTGGAATTAGAATCCGAAGAGGCCACACAAAGTCGTTTAAGGCGAGTACCCATTGCCCAAAAAGGTGCTGGCTTGAGTCCTTTTCGCAGCAAATCAAAATTCATCCCCTTGATGCCCAAGGATGCGATCGATACCTTTAACGACTGCGTTACCAATGACATCAAAAAACTTTATATACAAGTAAATAACAAACATCGAAAAAAGGAGATACATACCAAATGCGCATATAACAAGTTGATGAGGAAATTGGAAGAGAATCCAGATATCGTAATAAAAAAATCAGATAAGGGAGGCAATCTGGTAATTTGGCCCAAACAAGACTATATTAAGGAGGCCAAACGCCAACTTGGAGACCCTCTATGCTATACTTTTTCCTCACAAAAAGAATATGAGAATGCTACTTCTAGACTCCACAAGATGTTAAGTCAATGGAAAAGAGAGAGTCTAATTTCATCTGAAGAGTACAAATTTATGTACATTAATTTTCCTATTTTGCCCTCTCTCTACCTTATCCCGAAGGTGCACAAAGATGTACAACCGATACCTGGAAGGCCTATTGTATCGACAATAGGTAGCATGGGTGAGAAAGTGGGGGAATATATTGACTTTTTCCTCCAGGATTTTGTGAAACATCTCCCCAGCTTTATCCGGGATACTAGTGACTTCATCACAAAAATTTCTAACATTAAGTGGGACAGTGATATGTGGCTCATCTCTTTGGATGTCGAGGCATTGTACACTAGTATAGACCATGTACAAGGGCTTTCCGCAATACACCATTACCTCTCTAGCAGACAAATCATGTACTATGAACATAATAAGGTAATTTGGAGCCTCATAGAATGGTGTTTGCACAACAATTTTTTCTCCTTTGGTAAAGAAATATATAGACAATTAAGAGGAGTGGCGATGGGGGCCTGCTTCTCTCTCAGCTATGCGTGCTTGCACGTTGGCTGGTGGGAGGAGCAGGTCCTCAACATACGCCACAAAGCTTGGATGGAGAAACATGTGAAGCCCTTCTGTTTATTCAAGATATCAATAACAATTCACTCAACTTGAACTTTACAGCGCATATTGATAAAACCAGAATTCAATTTCTAGATGTTGAAGTATATGTTACTAATTGTACATTACACACAACATTACACAGAAAAGTGACAGCGGGTAATGCTACATTGCACGCCACTAGTATGCATCCGAGACACACCATTTCAGGAATTCCGTATGGCGAAATCTTGAGACTCAAAAGGATTTGTAGCTCCCCCGAAGACTATAATAATTGTCTAGGAGACCTTATGATGAGATTAAAAGCTCGGGGCTATTCAGACACTATCTTAAAGACAGTATGAACAAATCCTTATCTAGATCTAGAGAAAGTCTCTTTCCCATATCTAGGTCTGAAACTGAAGACTCCAGTAATATTGAGTCCCAGTTGGAATGCCCACGTCTAATTACTACGTACAGTAGAGAGGACAGAAAAATTAGGTCCATTTTAAACAAAAATTGGCCAATAGTTTTGAGTGATCCTATACTCAACTCCCGACTTCCAACTACCCCTACTGTTACCTTTAGACGGGCTAAAACCATGGGCAATTCCCTGGACAAAACAGCCCCTGAATTAAAAATGAAAAAACCTTGGTTACGCCCTACCAAAGGTTTTTACAGATGCACTAGTTGTCGTGCATGCAAATTCGGTACCACCACTACACATTACTCTACCCCTTTCAGTACAGCTCCTAAACCGATTACTGGTCACTATACCTGTAGGACAGATCATGCTGTCTATGTTCTGGCATGCACCTGTGGGCTTAGATATGTTGGTAGCACTAAGCTCCAGGTGCATGTCCGGATATTACAGCATCTACGGGCTATACTACATAGTGACCCTGCGTACCCGGTTGCCCGTCATTTTAAACGGGTACACAATAAAGATTTAAAACATCTCAGTTATTTTGTCATTGGAGCTGTACCAGGTTTGAAAAGAGGGGGTGATCAGGAACTACAGCTAAGAAAACTGGAGTCTCGGTTTATTCTTGAGCTTGATAGCCGCTGGCCTAATGGGCTTAACAACATTGAAGAAATGCACCATTACTTATAAATATCTAGGTTTTGGGTTGCAGTTTCTCAGAGCCAGTAGTACATACCCAGTATTCTTCCCTATACGTGGTCTCTGGCAGTTGATGGAGCGAGATAGAAAACAAAATTTTGTTTAATCTCGTGAAGTCACATTTCCATAACATGAATAATAATATTAATGATTTGTGATATGTCGTGCTAATACAACTTAGATTAAACTTTACACATGGGGGGACTAACATGTGTGCTCATAAACGTGCATAATTGTTGCATCTTTTTGTTCGTGCAAAATAATAAAATAATTTATTGTTTTCGTTTTTGTCATTACTAACTGCTGCAAACTTAAAAGAAGCATGTGCTTGTTTTGCTTTTCCTTGTCTGTGTGATGTCATTTCTACTATTCTAGGTGCATATGAGTCTCATGGAATAACGGAGACTGGTAGATATAAACGCTGCTTTATTTGTTTGCTTTGGCTAGGTAACATTTTGATTAATCGGGTGGGTTAATTAATTAGTAAATCTTGGGGTGGATACAGAATCTACATTATTTCTTACATTAATACTTTTCTTGTGTTTGTTTTATACTAGAAAGCTTAAGTTGCCTGCTTTGGGCCTAGTCACTTGAGTCGCAGAAAAAGAGCTGACTTGTAATTCTGCAAGAGTCACGAGACGCCCATTCTGAAATAAATTATTCGTCAAAAGCTGCGTTCACAAAGCAAAAACTAACGTGCTGTCATCATTCTGTCGGACATGGCCAAGGTCGAAAGTGAACATTTTGTCAGCCTTAACTTGGCATCCGCGGAAGTTGCTTGGACGTAGTGAGAACAAATTTGAACATTTGTTGCAAACTCAGGAAGCTCCTGGTTTCACGTGGAAGAGACAATGGTCTTTATGAAACATGAGCTAATGGAACTTTTGAAAAGTGGGTGACATGTCACTTGTCACTCTCAGCCAATGGGACGTCGAAGATTTCTGAAAACTTTCCTTTGAGTAGTTTAGTTAGCGTAGAAAGGTATAAAAAGTCATGCCCCTAGGGATGGGCTGGCTGCTGCTTTCTGACTTTCCGATGAGGGTGATGTGCTGTCGGACTTTGCGTGGAGCACGTAAGAATCCTCAAAGAACTTTTCTTTAATTTCTATCTATTTAGCTCAGTTAGGGAATTAGGTTTTAGAAATGCTAAACTTTAAATATTCACTTTGATTTTGATTCACTTGCTTAAATTGTATTTTCTCATATTTCTTTACAATCATGCTTGCTTTATTGCTAATAAAATTCATTTATAAAACTATCAACTTATATACCATAATTTAGTAAATAAAATCTTACTTTTGACAAACAAGCTGGTCTTGGTTATTCAGGAGTGTAGGTTACTATTAGCTAGATCACGTCGCCAATGGTGGTCATATAAATGGTTAAGTTTTATTCTAATGACAATATTCCTTTCGCAGATGTATAAAATGTATATATTTTGTAGATAATGTGTATATAGATTTAATCTGACCACCTGATTCAGTAGGCCCAAAATATGTCAGGTTTATAAATGGGTCCATATTTAGTATAGAATTTTGTTTATAGGTTATGAAGTTGGGTAGCGTTGTTTATGATATATTTTCTATAGGCCGCTGGATCAATTCTCTGGTAGCAGAGGATGGTTGCTAAGGGTAACCAAGGTAATATGTTGGTTGCTAAGGGTTACTAAAACGTTATGGTATGGAAATAGGATCGATGTTTTAACACATGTTGAGTTCGTTTTTCGTGCTATCTGTAAGCTATACCGGTATAGATTGTGTGGCGAGAAATTAGTCACGCAAGCCATCTGTTCCGTTTGTAGTGATATCACCGAGTATCACAAGAGGTATCGCCGTGTACCATAGTGTTGTCGCCGAGCAGCACAGTTTTAGGGCTAGGTCTGAATCTTGTAAAGTGAGGGTTTTCTAAGAAATTAAAACAGCATGAGAATAGGGACAAAGCGCCTTCCATAAAACTCACTGTGATGAGAGTATTAGTTATATCCGAGCTTGAGTGAAGGGTAAATTAGCGTCGGTGCATGATTATCTATAAACAGGTTAGAGTCCTGTACGGGTACATGTTTCATATCTATAAACAGGTGAGAGCCCTGTACGGATAACGTCGTTATTTTGCTAACGGTGCATGATTTCTATAAACAGGTGAGAGTCCTGTACGGATTTCATGTGTGTTTGAAATTAGGGAATTTTCAGTGTGAAAGTGCGAGTTTGAATTGTATTTTATGTTCAAGTGGAACTCTTAGAACTTTCACTTCGCGGTGGGTTCAGAGCAAAGCGAGTTCATAATTATACGTGTTAGAAGAGTGGGGTAAGGGTTACTCTACTGACAATTGAATATTATCCTTAGTGTGAATAGCGCCGTCTATTCCGAAGTGTGGATACTTGAATGTATGTAAACTATCCTAAATAGTGAAACGAACAGATGTTGTCTTTATAGTCATTGTTAAGAATTAATTTACACTGAAAAGTGTTCTTAAAATGGCGCTGTGAAAAGATTTTGTGAAGGAGGGGTAAGCGCCAGGAGTGAGAAACGAGAAACCGCAGCTGCTGTGTACGTCACAGAGCCGCGCTGGGATTGGGTGACCTACGTCACAAGCTATATTCTGATTGGCTCTTGAGTCTCTGACGGCCTGTGAGCTGATTGGTCTTTCGGAAAAACTCCAAATTTATTGGTTGAGCAGAAAAGTGACGTAGCTCAACTGTCATTGGCTTGTTGGTGTGTTTCGCGCACGGATTGGTTGTTTTACGGAACATCCCGGAAATATTTTACGAACGACTTTGTGAATTAGATTTAACTCTTAAAAATGAGTTATCATTTTAAACATGTTGAGAAAAAGTCAACATTACTTCAGAAGTTTAAGAATTTATTTTCACCTGACAAGAAAATCGAAACGCGAGGTGGTAAACTACTTCATAAGTATAAAACACCTGCAGCGTATATGGAAGGTGAATATGGATATCATACTGTCTTATGGTTCGATAGTTGGAAACGCTATACTAAAAACGACGGTGTTTTAACTTGGCCTGATGATGGTTCATTTAATGTAAGAGTCTTGAGAAATTTACGAGAGAAAATGAATGCTCTTGTTCCGAAACCGAGACCAACTCAATTTGAAGCTTTAGTTGAGTGGGAAGACGAGATGTATCAGTTACAAAGAGAAGCTAGTGGAATTAAAAGAACTTCTAAAAATCCATCTTGGAAAAGAGAAACTCATGAAGATAGATTGCGAATGTGGAGACAGGGAAACATGAGTGAAGGATTGTATTTAATTCATGAAATGGTAATGGGTACTCCTACAAGGAAATCTATGGAAAGTGAATCTGAGGATGCAGTTATGGAAGAAATATATACAACTGCTAGAAAGAATCAGCCTTTGAGACCTCCTAGATCATGGTCTACTCCGGTGGTTTCTACTGAAACTTCACCGAGTGCACCTCCAATTAATGAAGCTCCTAAACTTTATCCAAATAATTGTGAAATCATTGAAACTCCTAGAAGACCAGAATTCGAGAATGCTCGAAATGAAGGTAGACATTTTACAATGGCTCCAAGAGCAAGAGAACCTCCAAAAGATTATACAAGAGAGGCAAGAAATGTTGAAGATGTTGATTATAATGAATATTTAAGATCTAAAGAAGAATTAATAAAAAGAATGACAAAAGGCATGGAAGCTGTGACAGTTCCAGTAACAATTGGTCCTGTTCAACCCGTATTTGACCAAAAGGAAACAAACAAAACTGGATTAATTATTCCTTTAAATACAGAAATTCAAAAGGCTGCTGAAAAATTTTATTCAGACTTATCTGAAATAAACTCTTCTAAATCGAGAATGCCTGATTTAACCTTTAATGAGGATTTATCTCCAAAAACACCAATGGGTGCTATATCAGATATAGGGAGTCCTGAAGTCAGGGTAACCACACCAAAACTTGATGTGGCCAAATTAAAAGCGAATATTGAAGAATTAATAATTGGAACAATTGGTCCAGATAGTTTTAATTACTATCGAGATGATGAACTACTGTTCATTTGTAAAAGCATTCAGTGGAAAACGAAAAACAAATATGATCAACTAGAGGATCTAGCAGCAGAACTTGAAATTGATGTGAGTAAACAAAAGAATTTTGCAAAGCATTACAGATTAGATTTTTCAGAAAGTGACATCGAGAGTTTGAACTCAATGGGAAGAATAGTTCATATTAAAGATTTGATTGTCTATATCAAAAAGCTAGGAGAACTGAATAAATGGAGAGTAAAATGGACGAAAAAGAAGGAAGATGAAAGATTGGAAAAATTGTCAAAACAATTTCCAATGAGAGAAATTGCAGGTGGAGGATATGTTCATGTCCCTTGGTCGAGACAGGACATTCTGTTATTTACAAATGACTTTCCAAAATTGAGGGAAAAACCAGTTGAGTGGTACAGGCAAGTCGATAGATTTATTAAAGTGTCAAAAGTTCTGTGGATTGATTTAGATGGATTTTTTGACATTGTCGTTCCATCGGATCTTTGGACAGAATGCAAAATATCGATTAGTTGGCCAAAAACAGAACCTGAGAGAATTAAAGAAACAGGTGCTCCAAATCCACTTGTAATGGATTTTTATGAGAAAGTAATTGTTTGGATGAAAAACAAAATTCCACCCAAAGAAGTTGATTGGGTTAAAATAGAAAGGACAGAACAGGAAACAAAAGAATCAGTTCATTCTTTTTATGAAAGACTACTGTTAATCTTTAAACAATACAGTGGTTATGAAAAATTAGATGAAAAAGACATGAGCCATTTTGTCTATAGATTTGTTTATGGACTAAAACCTGAAATTGGAGAAATGATCAGAAATAGTATTGTCGGATGGCAATCACTATCTGTAGATGATATTCTAAGAAAAGCAAAGTATTGCAGTGATGAAATAGAAGTAAAACAGAAGAAGCTGAAGGAGAAAGCCATGTGGGCTCAGGTAAAAGTGGCTGAGCAACAGATTGCCAGCATGGGAAATAAGAACACTAATTTTGTTCAAACTGGAAATACAAACCAGATACAAGGAAAGTTTAAAGGTAATAATTTCCAAAAGAAATTTAGCCCAAAGATTGAGGAGTTAAAACAAAGATTACCTTGTTTTAATTGTGGCGAAATTGGACATTGGAGAGACGAGTGTCCTCATCCTCCTAAAAACTTAAAGAATCCCTTATTGAATCCACAGATGCAGAATGGTGTTGACCTGCAGCGACAGCTACAGATGCAACAGGGGTTAAACGAATTTAATATTCAGCGACAGTTACAACAACAGCAACAACAACAGGTGAATAATCGTCAAGACCAATTGCCACAACCACCTTTTCCGAATTGTGGGGGAGTTCAAAAATATAATCCAAACGTAGGATTTCAGGGAAGTGAACAGGTAATAAAACCACAAAAACAGCAAAAGCAGCAAAGGGTTCAAATGCAAAATGCTTCACAACAATTTTTATTAACAGAAAGTCAAGACAGCGATTCTGATGATTATTGCTGACGGTGCCCGAGAGAGGAGGAAGAGTGTGTTGTTGGAGCCACTCTTGAGGTTGACCAGTCTGGTCCTTTTGTAAACGGGAAAGTTAATGATGTAGACATCACTTTTCTAGTGGACACTGGTGCTACCCGTTCTACTGTTAGATCAGTGGAAATTGAAAACCTACCTCTCTCTGGGGATACCATCCAAGTTGTCGGAGTAAGTAATCAGCAAATTAAAACTGACTTAACTGATCCAGTACCAGTCGAAATTGGAAATTACAGAGACAAACACAGATTTGTGGTTTGTAATAGTAGTCCAGTAAATCTATTGGGCAGAGACATCCTATGTAAAATGAATTGTAGAATATATTGTTCTCCTGATGGAGTTGAGTTACAAACAATGGAGGAAGATGGTTTATACAGAATGACAATGATGATGATGGAAGCAGAAGAAACAAAATTGTTTCCTGCATTTGAAGAAAAAGATTTACCTGAAGAACTCAAGGAAACAGTGAAATCTGAAATATGGGATTTTACTGGAAATGAGATGGGTCTGATGAAAAACGTAGATCCAGTAAAAATTACATTGAAACAGGGAATAGAATTTCCAAACACTCCACAATATAAAATGAAAACAGAAACAATTGAAGGTATTACACCTATAATTGAAAAATTAATCAAGCAAGGTGTATTAAAAGAAATGGAGAGTAGCTCTTGTAATTCACCAATTATGGGAGTTAAAAAGTCTAACGGAACATTTAGAATCGTACAAGATTTGAGAAAGGTTAATCAAATTGTCGTTCCATGTTGTCCTGTGGTTCCAAATCCAGCAGTAATTCTATTTCAGATTCCACATGATGCTGAATGGTATACAGTCATTGACCTTTGCAATGCATTCTTTACTGTTCCCTTACATCCAGACAGTTATGAAATATTTGCTTTCAGATTCCAAGGTAAGACCCTCGGATGGTCAAGAATCCCTCAGGGCTATACAGAAAGTCCTTCAATCTTTAACGAATTGTTAAAAAGATCATTAGAAGACCTAGACTTACCTGGTAGGTCTACGCTAGTACAGTATATTGATGATTTGTTAATAGCTGCAAAGACAAGAGAAAATTGTGTAACAGACACAATAATTCTGTTAAATCGCCTTGCAGAAGAAGGACATAAAGTGTCCCCAGCAAAACTACAGTTTTGCAAACAAGAAGTAAAATATCTTGGTCACAGAATTGCAAAGGGAAAAAGACAAGTAACAATAGAAAGAATAAAAATGATTCAAGCAATGTTACCACCAAGAACACAAAGACAGGTCAGAATGTTCTTGGGAATGGTTGGTTACTGTCGACAATGGATAAGTGGATTTTCAGTAATTGCAAAACCACTACAAAGACTGACAAAGTCAGATGTAAAAGATCCAATTATTCTCAATGATGCTGAGATGGACTCTTTTGAGAACCTGAAAAAGAGCTTATGCCAAGCTCCTGCTTTAGGTATGCCAAATTATGAGAAAGATTTCGAACTGTATTGCAGTGAGAGAGAAGGATGTGCATTATCTGTGTTAATACAGAGACACGGAAATTTAAAGAAACCTATTGCATACTTCTCTGCAGTTCTTGATCCAATTGCAAAAGCATTACCAGGTTGTTTGAAAGCAGTTGCAGCTACAAGTATCAGCCTCGAACAAAGTGAGGGGATCATTATGGGATTTCCTGTGAAAGTTTTTGTGCCTCATTCAGTTGAAATATTACTGACAAGAGGTAAGACTCAACATTTAACAAGTAGCAGATTAACAAAGTATGAGAAAATCATACTAGGAGCAGATAATGTTTCGATTTCAAGATGTTTAAATCTGAATCCTTCTACATTACTGCCTGATTCTGAAATTGTTGATGACATTGAAACAGAACATGAATGTTTAGATGTCATGGAATTCTGCACTAAACCAAGAAAAGACATCAAAGACAGACCTTTGTCTGAATCGGATTTTGTCTACTTTGTAGATGGGTCATGTTTAAGATCCGAAGGAGGTGTCTTAAAAGCTTCATATTCGGTTTGTACAGTCGTAGATGTTGAAGAAGCATCATGTCTTGAAGGAGTTCGTTCAGCACAAGTGGCTGAATTAATTGCTTTAATTCGTGCATGTGAAATATCAAAGGATATAAGAGTTACCATCATTACTGATAGTCAGTATGGGTACGGAGTTGTGCATGATTATGGACAACTCTGGTCACAGAGAGGATACATGACATCAGCAGGATCACCAATTAAAAATGCAGTTTTCATTAGGAGATTAATTGAAGCAATACAATTGCCAAAAGAAATCGCCATTGTTAAGTGTGCAGCGCACACTAGAGGAACTGATTATATTTCCAAGGGAAATGCCTTCGCAGATGAAACAGCTAAATACTGCGCAAGGAAAAATTATTCATACAATCGGGAGAGGAGTAAAGAAACTGATTCAAATTCATTAATGCTAACAACTGTTGTAGAAACATGGCATGAGATTAGAGATTTACAAAATGAAGCAGAAGATGAAGAAAAAGACTTGTGGTTAAGATCAGATTGTAGACCACGTGAAGAAGATGGAGTGTGGGTTTACAAAGATGGCAGAGTAGTCTTACCAAATTGTTTGATTGCTGACATGGCCAGATTATATCATGGTCCAGCACATCTGGGAAGAGATTCTATGGTTAGACTTTTCAGAGAAACATGGTTCAATACCAAGTTTAGAACCATTGCTGAATCTTTTTGTCAAAGGTGTTTGTCATGCCAACAAATGAATCCAAACAGAAAATCAGTGGTGGGGACAGGAATAATTGGTCGAGAAGGTGGTCCCTTTACCAGGTTACAAATGGATTTCATCGAAATGCCCTTACACAATTGTTTGAAATATGTGCTTGTAATTGTGTGCTTATTTTCAAGATGGGTAGAGGCTTTCCCTACACGACATTGTGATTCAATTACAGTGGCAAAACTAATGCTCAGAGAAATCATCCCAAGGTACGGTTTTCCAGTCACTATTGAGAGTGATGGAGGAAGCCATTTTGATAACAAACTGATGAAGTTAATTTGCGAAGCTTTGAGCATTGAGCAGAAAATACACTGTGCATACAGACCAGAGGCATCAGGAGTAGTTGAACAAATAAATGGAACAATTAAAAACAGAATTGGAAAAATGTGTCTTGAAACAGGTATAAAGTGGACTGATGCTCTTCCACTTGTTTTGATGTCATTAAGAAGTACACCAGATAAAAAGACAGGTTTGAGTCCTCATGAAATATTAATGGGAAGAGTTATGAGGCAAGCTTTTGTACCTGTAGGTAAACTGTTGAGCATAAATGACAGTGCAATTTTGGATTACTGTAAAAGGTTATCTGATATGGTAACTTCTGTGTCTAATCAGGTGGGAACTGAAGCTCAATCAAATGAAAAGGTTTTGACACATGATCTGAGACCTGGCGATTGGGTCAGAACGAAAGTACATCGAAGAAGAAATTGTCTAGCTCCTAGATGGCAGAAACCTAGGCAGATAATTTTGATCACTACTAATGCTGTAAAGTGCAAAGGATTAAAACGTTGGATTCATCCTAGTCATACTATTCCAGTACCAACTCCTGAGAGTTCTGATATTGAAAGTGATACCACAGATGATTCTGATTCTGAAGCTGAAGGCGAAACAGAAGGTGAAATAATTCCAGATTCTGAAGATCGACAAGAAAGTCGACATCTGGAAACTGTGCCAGTGAATGGAAATTTGACAAGAAAAGACTTGGAAATAATTGAAATAGATTCTGAAGGTGAAGAGAATCTGTTAAAAGGAAAGATAACTGAGGATTCGGTTATATCCATTGAAGACAAAGAGGCAGAACAAAAAGAAGTTTCAGACCAGGAGAGTATCGAAAGACAGAGAACAAACTCTGAAGTAAGGAACAAAAATCCGAAATCTGGGAAGTTGGAGGTAATTGAAGAAGAGGAGGAGAACGAATTACCAAGTACCAGTGATGGAAGACAAAGTGAAGTTCCTGAAGGAGTGAAATTGCCGAATAGAGAAGTTCCTGAGTCAATTGAAATTTCAGACTACGAAACTGAAGAAAGTGACGTGGAAGGTGTTTGTTACATAAAAGAAAGAAACAGTTGAAAGAAAAGAAAAGAATCTATAAACTCAGAAAAGAAGAAGAAAGGGAGATCGAATTACAGGAGTTACATAGAGAGCGTTATGCTAATTCCAAAGATTATGCAGAAACAGACTTTTAGGTTTACTGATACAAATGAATTTGAATCGATTTCTTAAAAATATAAATTATCAAAATTTTGAGTGCTGGTGTGGTGATTTGTTAATCACCAGATGAGGGAGTTGATGGAGCGAGATAGAAAACAAAATTTTGTTTAATCTCGTGAAGTCACATTTCCATAACATGAATAATAATATTAATGATTTGTGATATGTCGTGCTAATACAACTTAGATTAAACTTTACACATGGGGGGACTAACATGTGTGCTCATAAACGTGCATAATTGTTGCATCTTTTTGTTCGTGCAAAATAATAAAATAATTTATTGTTTTCGTTTTTGTCATTACTAACTGCTGCAAACTTAAAAGAAGCATGTGCTTGTTTTGCTTTTCCTTGTCTGTGTGATGTCATTTCTACTATTCTAGGTGCATATGAGTCTCATGGAATAACGGAGACTGGTAGATATAAACGCTGCTTTATTTGTTTGCTTTGGCTAGGTAACATTTTGATTAATCGGGTGGGTTAATTAATTAGTAAATCTTGGGGTGGATACAGAATCTACATTATTTCTTACATTAATACTTTTCTTGTGTTTGTTTTATACTAGAAAGCTTAAGTTGCCTGCTTTGGGCCTAGTCACTTGAGTCGCAGAAAAAGAGCTGACTTGTAATTCTGCAAGAGTCACGAGACGCCCATTCTGAAATAAATTATTCGTCAAAAGCTGCGTTCACAAAGCAAAAACTAACGTGCTGTCATCATTCTGTCGGACATGGCCAAGGTCGAAAGTGAACATTTTGTCAGCCTTAACTTGGCATCCGCGGAAGTTGCTTGGACGTAGTGAGAACAAATTTGAACATTTGTTGCAAACTCAGGAAGCTCCTGGTTTCACGTGGAAGAGACAATGGTCTTTATGAAACATGAGCTAATGGAACTTTTGAAAAGTGGGTGACATGTCACTTGTCACTCTCAGCCAATGGGACGTCGAAGATTTCTGAAAACTTTCCTTTGAGTAGTTTAGTTAGCGTAGAAAGGTATAAAAAGTCATGCCCCTAGGGATGGGCTGGCTGCTGCTTTCTGACTTTCCGATGAGGGTGATGTGCTGTCGGACTTTGCGTGGAGCACGTAAGAATCCTCAAAGAACTTTTCTTTAATTTCTATCTATTTAGCTCAGTTAGGGAATTAGGTTTTAGAAATGCTAAACTTTAAATATTCACTTTGATTTTGATTCACTTGCTTAAATTGTATTTTCTCATATTTCTTTACAATCATGCTTGCTTTATTGCTAATAAAATTCATTTATAAAACTATCAACTTATATACCATAATTTAGTAAATAAAATCTTACTTTTGACAAACAAGCTGGTCTTGGTTATTCAGGAGTGTAGGTTACTATTAGCTAGATCACGTCGCCAATGGTGGTCATATAAATGGTTAAGTTTTATTCTAATGACAATATTCCTTTCGCAGATGTATAAAATGTATATATTTTGTAGATAATGTGTATATAGATTTAATCTGACCACCTGATTCAGTAGGCCCAAAATATGTCAGGTTTATAAATGGGTCCATATTTAGTATAGAATTTTGTTTATAGGTTATGAAGTTGGGTAGCGTTGTTTATGATATATTTTCTATAGGCCGCTGGATCACCCTCTAGTTAGGTTCCCTATTAGAGGGCACAGTGAAGAAATACACCATTACTTATAAATATCTAGGTTTTGGGTTGCAGTTTCTCAGAGCCAGTGGCACATATCCAGTATTCTCGTCTATACGTGTTCTCTGGCCCTCTAGTTAGGTTCCCTATTAGAGGGCACAGTATACTTTAGTTACATTATGGTAGACCACATTGCCATGTTTCACTGTACCGAATTTTTGCTAAATTATTTCTGTGTTGTTCTGATAAGAATTCATGAGTACTCTTTCTAATCATAGACTTCCATCTACTCTATTGGTATTTTACAATTCTGTATTTATTCTGATACCTGAGGGTTTAGGTCTTGATTTGTGTTTAGTCTTATATTTAGATTACACTATTCGAACTTTTGTTTGGGTTTTTTTTGTATATAGGGGTTTTGGCATTATGTAGTTGTGTCTTTTTATGTAAGTGAGTGTATTTGTATATATATGAGATATGGTACTATTTTTACATATGCTCGTTTTTAACATTTTTGATACATAGTTTTACCATTAATAACTTTTAGAGAACCTCTAACTATATAATGTAATCATTTATGAAGTTATGAAATTGAAAATGTTAACCAATATGTAGCATTAGGTATCTCTGTTTCAATGGTAACACGGCTTTTCCCTGCACTTTGTACCTTTTATAAAATGTCTTCACTTATGCACTTTTTTATACACTTATTGCACTTTAACTTTCGCTGCTATAATGCATTGTTTTGCACATAGGTATACATCCTACAATATTTGGGGTCTAGCAAACCTTCTTAATATAATAATATGGAATGTAATCGGATTTATCCAGAAATTGCATTGTCTCCTTGTTCTATGTGCTAAAGAAGCAAAGAAAGACTAACAGCGATAGTATATCGTCACTATTTGTTATTTACTGGTGATCACCACTAGGGGGCGGTGATGTTATCACTAAAAGCATATAAAAAAGCATTATTACGTCTAAACATGTTGCAGCGTGAACAAGGGCTTTTTAGCTCGAAACGCGTCGCTGGTTCTGTTTTGTAATAAAACCATCTTTGCTGACTCTGTTGGTCCGTTCCTCATTACTGCTGGCGTGGAGGCGGTGTCTGCGAGCGCAGAGCGTGCTGAGGAGGAGCTCTAATTTCATATATATATATATATATATTCACTGAAAAAACCATAGGTTATAGACCATATATAGTTAGGAATTAGCATTTACAAAACCTTATTTTACTCACACAAAACCATTGAAATTCCATATATAGTTACTTGCACTAACTATATATCGCGCACCCGCAATCCACTGCTGATGATGTCACATATTACATCATTCATGACATGGTCAGTGACATCACTGATGACATCACTGATGAATTCTCAAAAAACATGTGGAATAACAGAGAGAAAAAACAGAAAGCATAAAAGAAGAAGTAACAGAAAAGGAATGATTGAAACAGCAAAGAAATGTAAATAACATAGGGGTATATTATCAACATAGGTGATAAAATTATCGCTGCTTTTATCGGCAGAAATCTGCCGCTAAAGCCGCTTTTGCGGCAGTTTTCTGCCGATAAAAGCAGCGATAATTTTATTGCCTGTGTTGATAATATGCCCCTTAGTGTGCTTGAACTACAGGGAGAAACCATAATGAACAAGTAGTGAAAGAGTGATCAGTCAGAGACAGTGAGAGTAATAGAGACGGAGTGAGTGAACAAGAGTGAGGAACTATGAGAATAGAGGGACTGAGAAAAGGAGTGGAAGGAGTAGAGTAAGTATGTAATAGAGAAAGGAATGAGGGAAGTAGCAAAGGCAGGAAACTGAGCGTTAAAGAAATGAAGCAGTGGAACTAATAGAAGTTAAATGTGATAGAAATGTAACGAAAAGAGTACAAAACATTTACCTTATAATTGTCGTTAACTTAGTCACTTGTTATTTTTATACTTTCAATCTGTGAAAGAAAGAACAAAAATTTGAAAAATATTAAAACATGTATTTAAAAATTAGAAAAGACAAGGGAAAAGATTGAAGGACAAACAGTTTTTCAACAACTTTGACACTTACAGAAGCCTCTGCTTCTCCATGCCCCCTACACAGTCCTAAATATATACATTTTAAACTAACAGTATCTTGTTGCAGATGAAGTGAGGCCTATCTTGCAACATGGTGCATCTTTTGCACTGCTGCTTTGTCACAAAAGTGACGCAACGGCAGCGCAAAAGAGGTGCACGGCCATCATAAAACTGCCCCTAACATTTTAAATGATTGTTTCAGGATGCCGGTAAGGTGTGGCCTATCCAGAGATTTGTTTGAGGTGAGGTCTACTCAGAATTACAGATTAAATTTAGGCTTGTTGAAGAGTACAGACGAGATAATACATGTGCAAGCCTACCAACGAAGTGAGTCATGTCCACTGCACTCTTGAAAAAAGGCCAGACCTCCTCTGTCTCCCTGGACAGGCCTAAACCTCATCTGCACAATGTGATTCGTAATGTTAGGAAACACAGGTGATATAATTGAAAAACGTGCAAATATTTTTGCTCATTTAACAATCACATCACCTGTATTTCCTCAGCTTAGGTATCTCATTGTACAGATGTAGCTTAGCATATCCAAGAGTACGCAGAAGGTGAGGACTGTATGCAACAGAGCAATGTACATTACTCACCTCCCTTGACACTTACAGAAGCCTCAGTTTCTCCATGCCTCCTACACATTTCTAAATGTATTAATTATACATGTTAAATGGTTTATTTTTGCTGTTCTCAGAATATATCAAATTTCACTAAAAACAGTGACTTGAAGGTATTCATCATATAACAACGGGGGAAAAAAACACAACCAAAATGATTGTGTTTAAAAAACCCATATAACATAACCAATCAGAAATCAGAACTCCTCAAAAGTAACTTACTTTCCATGACATCGAAGGATGTCCTATGAACAGCTTATACTCTGTTGTGCTGATATTATTTTCAGCCCACCACTTTCTGAAAGAAAAGCTCAATCGTTTTGACAAATATGTTACATACAATAAATGACTTCTCGCTCTCTACCGCACTTCTCCTCAAGGCCAAATCGTGTAAGAGCCATTTATAAGTCTTGGAATTCTTCTAAGCAAATCCCGTCATTTTCTTTTTCCGCAACTTTCAGAAAGAAAAAGTTCAAGATCACTTTCATAATCCTGTACTAGTAATATCTCACCCTTCTTGCTCACTCATGTTCCACATTTCCTATGACACTGATACTGCTTACTATGAAGCAGACTTACACTACCTCTATGACTACTACAATTATTTAATTCTCTACATCACTTTTAATCACAAAGCAATTTAAAACAGTACATAAAATTATATCAACTCCTAAAATCATTATAGGCCAGTTACCTACCCTAAATTCTTCCTTCTGAAAACAGAACGTAAGAATATTTTTAAATAAAAAGGCAACATTGTTTCATAGTGCAATGTGAATTATTTCCGGAACATCAGCTTTTTTTACAATTTGAATAAGATGTGTAATAAATGGATGTTGTCAAAGGACCATCATGTCATATAATAGCTGCAGTTAGAAATGTTTTTCCTAAAATCAACGACTGTGTAGCCATAACATTTGTAATTAAAGTTGAAAACTTATTTTCATCAGGTTTATATATTTGGAATTTTTAAATGACATTATAACCAAAAGTTTGTTCAAAATATGTCGACAGCATTGCAGACTTACATTACCTCTACTCCATGTTTTGATTGGCTGCTTGAATTAGCTTATTAAAAGAAACAGTTTTTCTGAACTCATTCAAAGTGTAGTTATTTTTCCATGACGTCAAGTGTTATGGTAAGAACACCGTTTGCTTTGGGAAATACTCTGTTGTCCTTTAACTAATCCGTGCCCACCACTTTCTGTAAGAAAACCTTCTTTTTTTTCAGGAACTACTTAAAACTGAAAAATAACTTTTGCCTCTGTACTACACTTATCCTCAAGGCCAAATAGTGTAGGAGCCATTAGAACCTCTTGAAATTCCTCAGAGCAAATCCCGAGATTCTTTCCCTAAAATTTTGGTTGTAAAAACACCAGGTAAGAATTTTTAAGGTCAAAAGGCAATTTTTTTTTTTAAGTTAAAACAGAATCATTGCAGAATGACCAGCCATTTCTAAACTTCAAATAAGCTGTGTAATGTCCTGATGTTGTTGAAGGACCGTCATGATATATAATTGCTGCAGTTACAAAAGTCCTTCCTGATATTGACAACTGCGAAGCCACAAAATTTTTAATTAAAGTTCTCAATTTTGTTCCATCAGGCCTACATCGTTGGAACATTAAAATGACATACTGGCCATATGTTCGTATAAATAATGTGGACAACATTTCAGACTTACATTGGCTACACTCCATATTGTGATCGGCAGCTTTTACTAGCTTATTAAAGGACACTGATTTACTGTCTGGCAAAGTTAAATATATAAATCTTTCTGAGTCTACACTAGTAGTACTTGATACCCTACAGTTCTCGCAGTCATGCTGCCATTGATAAGAAAGGCCAAACAGGTGATCTACATCTACACCTTCATCTTGCAATACATCAAGCATATACATTAAAAACTCCTGACAATCTTGCTGAATATTTTGAGAGAATTGCGTTTGACCTGAACATTTGTCTAACAGATTTCGAATTTCAGACACACTTTCTATTTTTGTTCTGTCAGTGCTACATTTCTCTGACACAGAATTCAACAAACTGCAAAATCTTTGATCCGAATTGACCACAATCTCTTCTTTTAAAGTTTCTAGAGAAAAGACAACATTAACCACAACATTAGCATAGCAGTTGACACCAGAACTATTTTCAAATTGAAAACCAACAACATCTTCAACAGAATCCATTTTTTTTCTGCTTATAATTTCGGGTTCATCGACTTTTCGTCTTTTTGCTACAACCTCCCTACTATTGGTCACATTTCTTCGTTTCCGGCCTACCACACGTTTCTCAAACAAAGGATATTGAGGCAAATGTGGCGCATACTCTCTTCTTAACCTATTGTATTCCTTAACACAATCTAGATCCGCACAAATGTTTGTGACATCACAATCAATCAAGTACAATCCCGATAAAGTTCTGACTCGTGACAATGCCACATATGCCATACCCTCCTTGAACACAGAACTGCCAATATTCACCAATGCACTGTCTACACTTGAACCTTGCGATTTATGGATTGTCACCGCATATGCCAAGCAAACAGGAAACTGCTTACGGCGAACATATAAGTCTTTTACAAGCAAAAACCTAGCAGAGCAACGACCAATTAGCTTTACTTCCTCAATGCCATCAAATTTAATTTTTAAAAATTCAATTCCATCTCTATTTCTGTATTTCTCAAAATCAACAACATTACCCATTGATCCATTTACCAGACCTCTTTCAACATGTAAATTCCTTCTTAAAATTATACGGCAATTTAAGCACACATTCAGAGTCTTTTCAAAACCAGCAGTTTTAGATATAGTCTTCTCTAATGAATCCAATTTTGATTTCAAATTCTCAGACAAAATAATTGTTGCTCCCATATGCTCTATTCTGTCAATAGCTTCCAGTTTCACAATCTCTTGGTTTTCTAAATTCAACATTTTGTTGTTGAAGATGGCATATTCTGCAAGAGTTGGCATCAAACATATTCCAGATTTCTTCTCAGTAATTTTCCGAAAAATATTCTCAGGCACAACGTCTTCTTCTGGATACAAATTTGACAGTAATCGTGCATGTAAAGCTTCTTTCCCATGCTCGGTCACTTTTCCGATTCTAACATCTTGTAGAATATTCTTATAATCTTCATCCTTCGCTTGACGCATATTTTCACGCAGTTCAGCATAATTGAAGTTTAACCATATATTGACGTTGCCAATGCTCCCTAGGCACTTCCTGGTATCTTCATGCGTGAGCATTTTGAACACAGGTTGTCCTTTCACTGGTGTCAGCTGCAGAAGATCACCGAAAACAATGATGTGTTTGCCACCAAATAACACATCATACTCTGTTTTGAGAACTTCTTGCATTCTCAAATGCACAAAGGCAAGCATGACATTGGAAACCATGCTTACTTCGTCAATGATAAGAAGTTTCATTTTCCTCAAGACTCTTGAAACTTCACAACAAGCATCTCCAGATAACTTGTGGTATTGTAATTTGTTATCATGCTCCACTGGCAGCATCAGTAGACGATGCAAAGTAATACCTTTAATGTTATGTGCTGCCAGTCCAGTTGGAGCGGTGACAACACAAGACAGCGATGACTCAGTCCTTTTCTGCAAATAACATGAAATTGCTTTAATGAGGAAACTTTTTCCAGTTCCCGCTTCTCCACTCACGTACAGTCGGACAGGCTTCAACGACGTACATGAGCACTCTTTCTTCTCATGACTTAATCCATGATCTATTTGGTTGGTAACTTCATCATATATTTTCCTCTGCTCAACGTTGAGTTGTCTTTCCAAGTCTTCTAAGTTAACCGCATCCTCCTGAGCATGTGCCATGGCTCTTTCCACTTCAATCATGGCAGTGGCAGCTTCATTTTCGATAACTGGTCCTCCTAGTGGATCCTGACTCAATGAAACAGAACTCTGACTGTCATGAGAACTGTCTCTAGCAATCTCGGCTGCAATCGTTGCTTCCTGCTCGATTTCCGCATTCAACATTTCTAGATATTTGGGAAAAACAGGACATTCTATGGTCTCCTTGGCGGCATTGAAAGAGTCTTCGTAACAGAGGAAATCTCCAAGCAGTTCCTCTTCCGCACGCCAAGGATTGAAAAGTTGCAAAAGTGCTAAATAGAAAAACTCTTTTCTTTCAGGAGATTGGCCACTCAATTTTCGATGGTTTACCAAGTGACATTTTCTTTGCTTGACCAGACATCCCTCACTTCCAATTACAGCATACACTCCTTTATCAATATCTTCTTTGGTGTTCCTCTTGAATATGTAATTTTGTAGAACCTCATACAGACAAACATTCTCGAGGTGACTGCTTCTATTTGGATAATATGTATCCAACATGTTGGTCTTCAAAATATCTGTACTGTTTGGCTCCTTTTCCGCCAAATACTCAATTTCCCGTACAGGTTTCAGAACTCGATTACGCGTTGCAGCAAGACCAAGACTCGCCCAAATGATACTCCTGGATTTGGCATAGAGACTTGCTGAAGACAACCGGTCAGAACATTCGTAAGCTCCGATTTCTCGATGCGACAACATCTTCAGACTGAAACTGTACAACTTCTTACTGAGGCTCTTTTCATGGGAAATGTCCTCCCACATATCCTTCAATTCTGTCTTTTCTTTTTTGGTGATGTAAGATGTCACATACCGAGCCACAGCCATACAGTTATCAGCCACAAACTGTATATCCATGTTAGCATTCCACATGGACAAAATCACTGGGTTGTAGTCGTTGATGTACTTGGACTCTTCGTTCCTTTTCAAATTGTACGTATTTTTGGGTGATTTCTTCATCACATTATGTCGCAGCGAAGACATCAAACTGTTCACTCTTCCTTTAGAAATCACCGGTCGTGGAAAGGAGAAACGACATTTTGTGTAGAACTTGTCCTTGTTTCTGAATTTACGACAACAGTACTTTCCACAACGATGGCTTTGGAAGCGTAAAACTTGTTCTCTTAGGCTTTTGTCTTCCTTTGCCTTTGGAACAGCACATGTAGAATACTGTTCTATGAAACTCATCACTAAGTTATCCGGATCTGTTCCAAATTTGGGTGCATCTTTGATCCACAGCAGCATATGTATATGAGGAGCACCTCTTGCTTGGTACTCCTTTCTCCAGAAGAAATCCAACACCTCTCCAAGAGGTGGATTTTTCTTGTTCATGATGAAAGACATCATAGCTTCAAATCTATGATTGAAGTACCTGCATACATTCACTGGATCCAAGGAGCACAGTTCTCCGGGTGTCTTGAATTCGATATTTTCAATGTTTCCATTTGCCTCTCGTAGAAATTCAAGTAAGTCTTCCCAGCCATACTCGGCACAGCTGAGAGTGAGGAACCATGTGGGAGTTCCTAAGTTCCTCAGCATACATTTTAAATCACCATGACGACGGTACCAGTACTCATTAGTACCACGCTGACACGCCATGAGATTAATCAGGTGAGAATCCAAAATACTGTCTTGCACATTGACTTTATCCATAAAGTCACTTGCCGAGATGTTTTGCATCTGTATACCACTTTTCAAGATGTGGTTCACTGCATATGACAGTCCAGACAGATCGCTTTCAAACAGGAGATGAAACAAATAGGGAATGCATTGTCGAAACCTAGGATCTTCTGCATACAATCGTAAAGTCCGGTATTCAGAAGCAGGAATTTGATGAGGTCGCTCATCATATCTTCCTCCTTGACCTGTTGGAAATAGCTGTGGGAAACACCGAGCTTCCAAACTTTCCTCCCAAACACTAATGGGACTCCCTTTGGCTTGTTTCATTTGAAACAACTCAATAGCATTCCCCATGACTTCCTTGGAATGCAAAGGATGAACACTATAATGTTCATATATTTCTTCATTTTTAGAGGCTTCTACTTTCTCAATTTGACCAGCACACAAATCACTATCCTCTTCTTCACTTACTTCCTCTTCTGCAACATATACATTCTTGTAGTACCTATTGTCTTTCTTCAAATACAATGTTGCCTTTTTGACTTTCCTAACATCCACTAAATCTTGCCAGATTTTCTTACTCTTTGTCGGAACCCCATTAACTAAGATAACCAGAGGTTCCTCTTCCACTTTCTCTACTCCAATTGTATTAATGTTTTTCTTCAAATCTAGAGGCAAATAAACAACTCTTCCCTTTAATCCTCTTTGTAAATCTGATGGAGGCAATTTCCCTGTCTTTGGCTCCATTTGTACAATAGCCTGAAAGGGATGGATACTTTGAATCAAAATAGATTCATAAGTATTTAAATCCTTCAATTCAGAAGGAATCTCAACCAATTCCAGATTATTATGAACCGCTCTAGCAGGCATCCGGTTTTGATTTAATTTGTTACAACAATAAGTACACACACGTTGATCCGATCCCAAATCAAAACAATTTTCTACCATCAAGTATGTTGCAAAATCCTTCCATTCACTATTATTTTCCCTTTCACTTTTCGCATATAAATCCACTAACTTAGTCTGATTCTTATAATAAGTGCGTCGACAACACACACAAGTGAAATTAGGCCTCTCATTTGATTTCACCTGAAACGTGGCAATTTCTTTCTGAAAATTATCTGTACTGGAAACCTGTACACTATCTTCCACATTACCTTCTTCTTCTGGGTCAATTTCAACATTCTCCTCATTACTTGCAAAGTAACAAAACTCAATTTCTTCACAAATATTCTTCACATCTACTTCAGAACCATGCAAAAGAGCAGTGCATAATTGTTTAAGCATAATTGCTGGACTCTTAGCATAATACAACATTCTAACTAATTTCCTCACTTTATTATGATGCACTGCTAGCATCCTGAAATGATGAAAAACACTCTGGCATACTCTCCTGGAAAGACAAGCCAGTGAATGACCATGCAAACCTGTCACTTCCCTAACTCTGCAAGGATCTAATTCTTGCAACAACTTCATTTTCTGTTTTAAAGTTTTCTTATTAAATGTCCGTACAAAATCACAAAGCAAATTGATGGAATCCTGTCGCACACTGCACATACTACTACACTTCCAGGTATACACTGGTCCCTTAGGACGTCTTCCTAAAACCTCATTACCTAACACCTCTTCTGCCTCTGTTGTCACAAGATTTTTTTTTTCAACTGGACAACCATCTTTCACCTCATAAGCTCGACCACTGGTGTCAACTGCATGCACCAAATCATTATCCTGGAAATAACTCTCCTCATTAAAAAATGCCTCACAACTAGAACTTTGCATCCATTCTCCTGAAAAAACTTCACAAAAATTACTACGATTAACTGTTCTCTTCCATCTACTATTTCTTTTGAAATCATAAATTGCCTTGTTTAGTTTCCTAATTCTATTGATGATCAAAATAAATAACTTTCGCTTAATTTCAAATGCCTGATCAATAATTTTCTCAACTTTTTTTTTCTCTTATAAAAAACCACTTTCTGTTGACCTTTCTTAATATTTTTTAACAAATTGCCAATTATCCTGTTGCAGAACATTCGTCTACGAATGTCCCTAAACTGATTTTTCCTTCTACTACCATGCACAGAGTTATCTCCTGCTCTACCAGTCACATTTTTGATTGGCCTTTCCTTTCCGTTTAAATTGGCTCTCTTTTTCTGGACTAAAACATGTTCTGTAGTACTACTTTTTTTTCTACAAATGTTTCTTAGGAATGATTTCGTTGTCTTACCTGGAGCTTTCTTGGTGACTTGACTCGTTTTTATTGTAGAGGACTGCTGCAAGCATTTAGTAATCTGCTGTCTTTGACGTTTTGTAGCCTTTCGGGTTCTTTCTTTAGATGGCATAATGTAGTTTTGAAATGATCTGCAGTTGAATCTGTGGTAAAATATAATAAAAAATGTTATTAACCACTATTACCAATCAGTAAATCAATAACAGTCGTCACAAAATTAACACACTATTTGTCAATTTTACATAAAATAATTTTTAGTGCATTGGCAAATTTAGTACTCACAAATAGTAGCAAAGAAATAGAATGCTTCTACATTTGACCTTTGCTCTTTTATATGTGAATCTGAACTAATTTTTATCAGCATATTTCCCTATTTTATTAAAGACACTTCACACAAGCTGTTTTTGAAGATGTGTTTAATTTTAAATGAAACGGTTAACATGTTTAATTTTTATTTCCAGTAACTTTTAAAAATAAATGTTTATAGTTCCATAGGCTCGAGCAGGTCAGCTTCCCACCCTATGTCATACAATTCTGACAAATCGGCATCTTCATCATGTTCTTCATCATCCTCAGGATTTAAATCATCCAAGGGATCTACTTCCACTGATGTTTCAATCACAATTTCAATGGTAATATCGAGATCAACAGATTGCTCATTATCACTCATGCTTGATGTTGTCGTTATCTTTAAAGAAAGAGAACAACAATGAGATGTTGCAGAGTAAGAGACAAATCTCAGAGACTATAATTGTAAAATTGTTTAACAAGAGTAACATTTTGCAGATATTATTTAACCATGTCCAGCGATGCTGAGGAGGTGAGGCCTATGTCCAATTTTTCAGTGAACAGGACTCATCTCTTCTTAACCTTGGATAAGCCTCACCAACACTGTGTCCCCTGCTAATACTTAAATTTAAAGGAGCAGATTTATGTTAACTGGCGCATCCCCAGGGATGCACCAGTTAACGTGCGCCACTGCTCTGCCACCCATGATGTGCCGCATTTACAATGCAGAGCACCATTGAGCAAAAACAGCACAGATGCGTCACGCATCTGTTCCACAAAAACGGCGCATTGCACGAATCACGTCGTAAGCCCGACATGTCTACTGCAATGCACAGGGGCAAGCCACACATTGCATGGTGCATCACTCCTTATTCCTGTTTCAAACAGGCATAAGGATTTGATTCAGCAATGCCATAAATGTGACTCAGTGAAATCTTCTTAATTTTACTGTGTTAGTTTTACAGGGCTTTCATGCAAATGTCTGGCCACCCTACAACAAAACGCTCACATGAAATCTGACGCAGGTTTCATGTGGCACAGGACTTTACAGCATGACACATCTGCCTAGATGCATCAAGTTGTAAATATGTCGCAACATAGCAAATCTTTTGCACCGCCGCTGCGTCACAAAAGTGACGCACAACGGCGCAAAAGAGGCCCACGGCTATCATAAATCTGTCCCTAACATTTTAAATGATTGATTCAGGATGACGATAAGGTGTGGCCTATCCAGAGGTTTGTTTGAGGTGAGGCCTACTCAGGGTTGCAGATGAAATTTAGGCTTGTTGAAGAGTACCGAGGAGATAATACATGTGCAGGCCTACCAATGAAGTGAGTCAAGTCCACTTCACTCTTGAACAAAGGCCAGACCTCTTCTGTGTCCGTGGACAGGTCTAAACCTCATCTGCACAATGTGATTCGTAAAGTTAGGAAACACAGGTGATGTAATTGAAAAATGTGGAATTTCTTTTCCTCATTTCACAATCACATCACCTGTGTTTCCTTTGCTTAGGTATCTCATTGTGCAGATGGAGTCTAGCATATCAAAGAGTACACAGAAGTTGAGCACTGTATACAACAATGTTGACATTTACAGAAGATTCAGCTTCTCCATGCCCCCTACACAGTCCTAAATGTTTACAGTTTAAACTGACGGTATCTTGTTGGAGATGAAGTGAGGCCTGTCTTACAACATGGTGCATCTTTTGCATCACTGCTGCATCGGTTTCATGTGGCAGATGACTTTACAGCATGACACATCTGCCTAGATGCATCAAGTTGTAAATATGTCGCAACATAGCAAATCTTTTGCACCGCCGCTGCGTCACAAAAGTGACGCACAGCGGCGCAAAAGAGGCACACGGCTATCATAAATCTGTCCCTAACATTTTAAATGCTTGATTCAGGATGACGATAAGGTGTGGCCTATCCAGAGGTTTATTTGAGGTGAGGCCTACTCAGGGTTGCAGATGAAATTTAGGCTTGTTGAAGAGTACAGAGGAGATAATACATGTGCAGGCCTACCAATGAAGTGAATCATGTCCACTGCACTCTTGAACAAAGGTCAGACCTCTTCTGTGTCCGTGAACAGGCCTAAACCTCATCTGCACAATGTGATTCGTAATGTTAGGAAACACAGGTGATGTAATTGAAAAATGTGGAATTTCTTTTCCTCATTTCACAATCACATCACCTGTGTTTCCTTTGCTTAGGTATCTCATTGTGCAGATGGAGTCTAGCATGTGATAGAGTACGCAGAAGTTGAGCACTGTATTCAACAATTTTGACATTTACAGAAGATTCAGCTTCTCCATGCCCCCTACACAGTTCTAAATGTTTACAGTTTAAACTGACGGTATCTTGTTGGAGATAAAGTGAGGCCTATCTTGCAACATGGTGCATCTTTTGCATCACTGCTGCATCACAAAAGTGACGCAACAGCGGCGCAAAAGAGGCACACGGCCATCATAAATCTGCCCCTAACATTTTAAATGATTGATTCAGGATGACGATAAGGTGTGGCCTATCCAGAGGTTTGTTTGAGATGAGGCCTACTCAGGGTTGCAGATGAAATTTAGGCTTGTTGAAGAGTACAGAGGAGATAATACATGTGCAGGCCTACCAATGAAGTGAGTCATGTCCACTTCACTCTTGAACAAAGGCCAGACCTCTTTTGTGTCCCTGGACAGGCCTAAACCTCAACTGCACAATGTGATTCATAATGTTAGGAAACACAGGTGATGTAATTGAAAAATGTTGAATTTATTTTCCTCATTTCACAATCACATCACCTGTGTTTCCTTTGCTTAGGTATCTCATTGTGCAGATGGAGTCTAGCATATCAAAGAGTACACAGAAGTTGAGCACTGTATACAACAATTTTGACATTTACAGAAGATTCAGCTTCTCCATGCCCCCTACACAGTCCTAAATGTTTACAGTTTAAACTGACGGTATCTTGTTGGAGATGAAGTGAGGCCTGTCTTGCAACATGGTGCATCTTTTGCATCACTGCTGCATCACAAAAGTGACGCAACAGCGGCACAAAAGAGGCGCACGCCCATCATAAATCTGCCCCTAACATTTTAAATGATTGATTCAGGATGACGATAAGGTGTGGCCTATCCAGAGGTTTGTTTGAGGTGAGGCCTACTCAGGGTTGCAGATGAAATTTAGGCTTGTTGAAGAGTACAGAGGAGATAATACATGTGCAGGCCTACCAATGAAGTGAGTCATGTCCACTTCACTCTTGAACAAAGGCCAGACCTCTTCTGTGTCCCTGGACAGGCCTAAACCTCAACTGCACAATGTGATTCATAATGTTAGGAAACACAGGTGATGTAATTAAGAAATTTTGAATTTATTTTCCTCATTTCAGAATCACATAACCTGTGTTTCCTTTGCTTAGGTATCTCATTGTGCAGATGGAAACTAACATATCAACGACTACGCAGAAGTTGAGCACTGTATGCAACAATTTTGACATTTACAGAAGATTCAGCTTCTCCATGCCCCCTACACAGTCCTAAATGTTTACAGTTTAAACTGACGGTATCTTGTTGGAGATGAAGTGAGGCCTGTCTTGCAACATGGTGCATCTTTTGCATAACCGCTGCATCACATAAGTAACGCAACAGCGGCACAAAAGAGGCGCACGGCCATCATAAATCTGCCCCTAACATTTTAAATGATTGATTCAGGATGACGATAAGGTGTGGCCTATCCAGAGGTTTGTTTGAGGTGAGGCCTACTCAGGGTTGCAGATGAAATTTAGGCTTGTTGAAGAGTACCGAGGAGATAATACATGTGCAGGCCTACCAATGAAGTGAGTCAAGTCCACTTCACTCTTGAACAAAGGCCAGACCTCTTCTATGTCCCTGGACAGGCCTAAACCTCAACTGCACAATGTGATTCATAATGTTAGGAAACACAGGTGATGTAATTGAAAAATGTGGAATTTATTTTCCTCATTTCAGAATCACATAACCTGTGTTTCCTCAGCTTAGTTATCTCATTGAGCAGATTTAGTCTAGCATATCCAAGAGTACACAGAGGATGAGGACTGTATCCAACAGAGCAATGTACATTACTCACCTCCTTTGACACTTACAGAAGCCTCAGTTTAATATTTCTCAGTTCAATATTTATTTAAAGAAGCAGACACCAATATGACCTTCTCATAAATTTGAAAAGCGTTTTAAAAAAAAAAAAACGATTTTCTGGTCATAATTTGAAAACACAACACAGGTCCTATGTAGAAGCACATCCTATCAGTACTTAAATTAGCCAAGCACACATGGGGGCATATTTACAAGGACCTTACACCACGGGGAAATAACTTAAATTAAAATGGGGAAAATAACATCAAAGGGACTCAAAGGCCTTTTAAATATGCCCCAAGCAGCCTATGAAACTCTAGCAGTACATATCAAGAAACTTAAATGACTTCAATAAACGTTTTTAAACACATCAAGTAAAGCAGTTATTCAACTACATTCAAGGGGAAGTGACTTAAAATGCCCTAACACACATGAAAGCGTATTTTGAAGGCCCTTGCACCATTTTTCCATCACTTTTAACATGGCTATGTAACTCAAAGAAACAAAATCTAAATTTGCCAAGCACACATGGGGGCGTATTTACAAGGACCTTGCACCACGGGGAAATGACTTAAATTAAAATGGGGAAAATAACATCAAAGGGACTCAAAGGCCTTGTAAATATGCCCCAAGCAGCCTATGAAACTCTAGCAGTACATATCAAGAAACTTAAATGACTTCAATAAACGTTTTTAAACACATCAAGTAAAGCAGTTATTCAACTACATTCAAGGGGAAGTGACTTAAAATGCCCTAGCACAAATGAAAGCGTATTTTGAAGGCCCTTGCACCATTTTTCCATCACTTTTAACATGGCTATGTAACTCAAAGAAACAAAATCTAAATTTGCCAAGCACACATGGGGGCGTATTTACAAGGACCTTGCACCACGGGGAAATGACTTAAATTAAAATGGGGAAAATAACATCAAAGGGACTCAAAGGCCTTGTAAATATGCCCCAAGCAGCCTATGAAACTCTAGCAGTACATATCAAGAAACTTAAATGACTTCAATAAACGTTTTTAAACACATCAAGTAAAGCAGTTATTCAACTACATTCATGGGGAAGTGACTTAAAATGCCCTAACACACATGAAAGCGTATTTTGAAGGCCCTTAAACCATTTTTGCATCACTTTTAACATGGCTATGTAACTCAAAGAAACAAAATCTAAATTTGCCAAGCACACATGGGGGCGTATTTACAAGGACCTTGCACCACGGGGAAATGTCTTAAATTAAAATGGGAAAAATAATATCAAAGGGACTCAAAGGCCTTGTAAATATACCCCAAGCAACCTATGAAACAAAGCAACATTTTAAATACACATCTTTCTTCATAATTTTCTCCCTAAAGCATACTATTCTCTATCTAAATTAAATGAATCTTTTCTCACCTTAGCAAATACTTTTTGAGTTTGAAAACAGTCTCAGACACACACCAATTTGTCTTCAGCAGAGCAAAAGGTATGCACTCCAGAGGCTGCAACCAACAATGGCACAGAAATGCTGTAATTCATCACACATATCTCTCATGTCACCCAATCAAAACTCTTCCCTCACTTTTTTCAAATCAACACCCTTCCCCCTTCTGCCCTTTCTGCCTTTTTTCCATAGCTATTTACAACAAGGGGTGGTGATGGACAGAGTCTCTGAATTAAGCAGAGTACTCTCACCCAGTCAAGAGATCAGGGCTAGATCCAACACCGTTTTTTAGCTCATTGCACCATCCCAGTTTCAGAACCTGGCTGTATGCAAATTAGTCTGTCCCTGGCCCAGTGCATCATGGGAACAGGGCAGACCAGACTACAAAAGCCAATTCTTACACTGGGAAGGAAACAAGCTTCCGGGGACCGGTTTCTGGCATTACAGCCGTCTTCGGCCCGGCTTGCTTGAATCCTGATGGTGCAATGAGCAAGGGACTCACATCTGAGTATACCCTTCCACACTTAGGGTGGACAAAATTATTTACAACAAGGGGTGGTGATGGACAGAGTCTCTGAATTAAGCAGAGTACTCCCACCCAGTCAAGAGATCAGGGCTAGATCCAACACCGTTTTTTAGCTCATTGCACCATCCCAGTTTCAGAACCTGGCTGTATGCAAATTAGTCTGTCCCTGGCCCAGTGCATCATGGGAACAGGGCAGACCAGACTACAAAAGCCAATTCTTACACTGGGAAGGAAACAAGCTTCCGGGGACCGGTTTCTGGCATTACAGCCGTCTTCGGCCCGGCTTGCTTGAATCCTGATGGTACAATGAGCAAGGGACTCACATCTGAGTATACCCTTCCACGCTTAGGGTGGACAAAATGATTTACAACAAGGGGTGGTGATGGACAGAGTCTCTGAATTAAGCAGAGTACTCTCACCCAGTCAAGAGATCAGGGCTAGATCCAACACCGTTTTTTAGCTCATTGCACCATCCCAGTTTCAGAACCTGGCTGTATGCAAATTAGTCTGTCCCTGCACTGGGACAGGAACAGACTAATTTGCATACAGCCAGGTTCTGAAACTGGGATGGTGCAATGAGCTAAAAAACGGTGTTGGATCTATCCCTGATCTTTTGACTGGGTGAGAGTATTCTGCTTAATTCAGAGACTCTGTCCCTCACCACCCCTTGTTGTAAATATTTTTGTCCACCCTAAGCGTGGAAGGGTATACTCAGACATGAGTCCCTTTGCTCATTGCACCATCAGGATTCAAGCAAGCCGGGCCGAAGACGGCTGTAATGCCAGTAACCGGTCCCCGGAAGCTTGTTTCCTTCCCAGTGTAAGAATTGGCTTTTGTAGTTTGGTTTGCCCTGTTCCCATCATGCACTGGGACAGGAACAGACTAATTGGCATACAGCCAGGTTCTGAAACTGGGATGGTGCAATGAGCTAAAAAACGGTGTTGGATCTAGCCCTGATCTTTTGACTGGGTGAGAGTATTCTGCTTAATTCAGAGACTCTGTCCCTCACCACCCCTTGTTGTAAATATTTTTGTCCACCCTAAGCGTGGAAGGGTATACTCAGACATGAGTCCCTTTGCTCATTGCACCATCAGGATTCAAGCAAGCCGGGCCGAAGACGGCTGTAATGCCAGAAACCGGTCCCCGGAAGCTTGTTTCCTTCCCAGTGTAAGAATTGGCTTTTGTAGTTTGGTTTGCCCTGTTCCCATCATGCACTGGGACAGGAACAGACTATTTTGCATACAGCCAGGTTCTGAAACTGGGATGGTGCAATGAGCTAAAAAACGGTGTTGGATCTAGCCCTGATCTTTTGACTGGGTGAGAGTATTCTGCTTAATTCAGAGACTCTGTCCCTCACCACCCCTTGTTGTAAATTTTTTTTCCATAGGAACCACCTCCTGAAAGACGTCTCATGTTTGCAAGTTCACACAACAATGTTTCAATTGAACTCTGAACTCTCAGTACCCCTGCGTATCCCGTGCAATCTTTCATAAAATGATTTTTTCTTGACCATTCAAATTACATCTTTCAAAGAACTCATCCATGCACCCTAACTTTCTGTTTTCAGCAATCAAAATCCACCAATCACTGCTACTGATTAATTACCACAGAAACTCCACAGTTTTTTTCATTACATACTCCTACTGTTCCAACTGCCTTTTCATTCCCACACTTCATCTGACTGCAGCAGAACCTCCTCTCACCATGTTTTCTGTCTGGATTGTTGGACATAGTTATATCCACTGGGCTCAAAGGTATGCTGATAACAGAAATTTACACAACCTCAATTTACAAAATGTGGAAATCAACTGGATTGGCCACAGAGGATTAAGATGTCACCAATTGATACCATTGGTGAAAACCTTTTTGCATTTGCCCAAACCTGACCTGTTAATTGTGCACTGTGGAGGAAATGACTTGGGCACTTTGACTGGGGTAGGTCTGGAAATGCTTTTAAAAGACACCTTTGACCAATTGATGGCACTTTTTCCTCACACTGCCTTGGTATATTCAAATATATGCCAAAGACAGAAATGGAGGTGGTCCAACCAATTTTGTCCACAAATTGAGAAATCGAGGAAGCATGTAAATAAGTCTGTTTCAGCTTACATGAGAGACCATGGAATGGACTCCATCTACAACAATAAATTGCGTTACTACATGCAAGATATCTACAGAAGAGATGGAGTTCACTTCTCAGATGAGGGGAACAGAATTTTCATCCTGAATTTAAGACTGTGCATTGGTACCTACTTGTAGGTACCTAAATCAGCCACAGGACCCAAAAGCTCTTTTCAGAGCTACCCTACATCTGATCACTCACAATTATTATTTTACTCTAACTTTTTTCACTCATTTTCACCAAAGTACGCTCACCGGAGCGCTACCCGGTACGCGCACCGGACGCTAACCGTGCAAAAATTTGAAAAAAAATGTTATTTTTTCTCGCACATATGGGCCTCCTCAGCCACCCTCAGAAAACCTAGGGGGTCAGGATACGTCTACCGTGCCCCCTTCTACCCATTCTCAACATTATTTGCCCTCCATCTTATATCTCAAATCTACCGAAACACAAAATGGAGGACTCCCGTAACGCTGCCGGTTCGCGTACCGGGGCGCACACCGGGAATCGCTCGCTCAAAAAAGGTGGGAAAGTAATATACAGAAAAACCACTGGAGACACTTTCACCAAATATAGATTAGCTCATACTACATACCAATCCCTACCATTTTCACAAATTTGGTTGGAATTCCATTTAGCCATTTAGCCTGTAGACCTCTCTAAATACCCTGAGGTAAATTACTTCACAAAACACATCTGAAGTGTTGGAATTGACAACCAATTAAAATGTTACTTTCATTTTCTACTTTTTTTACCTGACATTTGATTGGTTATGTACCTGAATATATATAAAGAAAGAGAGAGAAACACAGCCATTTTTTACTACTTCCTGAAGTACATTGCAAGAGCATTTTCACTGACAACTTAAACTTGTTTTTAAAAGGTAAGATGTTATTTTGTAAATTTGAAAGGAGAACTATGTCATGCACTTTAAATTAATTTGGGAAAACATTTTTAGATAGTTATATACTGTCCCTCTGTAAGAGTTAGACATTGAGAAAGGCTTGTTTATTATAATTATGGATTGATTTAGGTTTCTGTGATATAATTATGAATTTACTTAGGCTTCTTCACAGGCACTTTTTAATAGTACTACTTCACGCCTGAAACCATACAGTGCCCATAGATTACTTCTCTGTTATAAACTCACAAGTACCTGTCTGAACTTAAACCCAACAGTGCCCTATCTCTACTGATATATTTATTTTTTATGGAAATTACAGCAAGAAAATGGAAGGAGAGCTGAATATTTCCTTCAAAATTGTTCTGGAGAACAACACAGAAAAAGATATTGAGGACAATGATGACTCAGATTTCATGGATGAATCACGGGACCATGAATTAGTTCAATGTGTAGATGCAGTAGATTCGCTGATTGAAAATGAGGACATTTCCGACAATGTGTTGTTAAATGTTCTGTTAAATTTGGAAAAAGAATCACAAAAATAAATTTATATTTAATAAAAAAAAAAAAAAAGAAAATGAACAATCAATAAACATACAATATTTAAAAAGTCTATCATTCTTTTTTCCTTATAGTACGCTCCCCGGACCGCTTCCCGGTGCGCATACCGGGCGCTACCAACGCAAAAAAACGAAAACATTTTTTTTTTCTTTTCCCCCGCGGGGCCCTTTTAAAGCCTCCACATCAAACCTAGGGGGTCAGGGAGGATCTTCTATGCCCCCTTATGGTCATTTACCCCTTTGTTTTGGCCTCCTCTTGTCTCTCGATCCTACCGAGAGACAAGATGGCGGCCGCTCCGGACTGTTTAGAATGTTGACAGACACCGGAGAGCCAATCAGCTTCGCTTCGCGAAGTTCCGTTACGCGTCAGGTACGCGAACCGGCGCTGCCCGGAGCGCGCTTACAGATATATATATTTTTTTGAACTTTAATTTCTCAAAATCCACTGGAACACATATATTGAGACCTAGCAAAGGCACATAGGGCTACCAGTCCCTACAATTTTGCCAAGTTTCGTGGAAATCCATTCAGCCGTTCGAGCTAAAAGTGAGGCCAACCGCCCTATGGAAAATTGCATAGGAAAAACGCGTTTTGGGACCCCCCTTTTTTCTCGGCCCCCCTTTGACGAAACCCCCCCAAATTTTCAGGGGCTGCTCGGAAACAAACTGTTCCATTTTCCAGAAAATTTCAGCCAATTCCGTCCTCAAACGCTAAAGTTATTCGACATAGAATTTTCGAAAATCCCATAGAGAAAAAATCCTAGCTATATATACCTACTGGCGACCGCCAGTAGGTAATATATATATATATATATATATATATATATATATATATATATATATATATATATATATATATATATATATATATATATAATATCCATATTAATATGATAAAGAGAGAGCCCAAACATTTGAGGCGGGTAATCTCAGTAACCACAGCACCAATCACAACACCCAATACAGCGTTGGAAAGGGCAGTTGCAGCAGAAGGACATAGGCTATGCAGACGGCCACCATATTTTTTGGGCAGAGTTTTATGTAGCGCGAACTTGACCCGAACTGAATCAGGTATCAGAGTGCTTAACATAGCACCAGTTACGTTACATGAGGACACACATTAATTTTTGTTAGGCACGGGGAGATTAAGTGATTTGCCCAGAATCACAGGAAGTTTGGCGTCTTTACCAAGACTCGAACCCAGATCACCATGTCCGAGGTCGAGCGCCTTAGCCGTTAGGCCAACTCCTCTATACATTTAAAAGGTAAAAGAACTGTGCCAGCAAAGTAGTCCCTTGTGGGCGTGTCTGCGTTGTGCTATGGGCGTGGGCTGGGGGCATGACTAACGCTGGGGGCGTGTGGTACGGCCATCACATCGTGGCCTGCGGGTGTGTGCTGGGGGTGTGACAAACGCTGGGGGTGTGTGTCCACCCTTCATGCATTGTGAGTCATACATACAAGCACCAATTACGTTGCTGCTCAGCATCAAGGGGCACGCTGGGGGCGTGGGAAATGCTGGGGGCGTGTGTCCGGCCTTCATGCCATGTGAACGCAATTACACCGCATCAAGGGCACGCTGGGGGCGTGTGCTACGTTCCGCCCTTCATGCTATGTGGGTCGTACATTAATCAGAAGATCGTCTGCTGTGGCCGTGTGCTGGGAGCGTGACAAACACGTTCACCTGGAGGCCTGGTGAGTATCGTTACTGCAGCCTCTCCTGCGCGCTGTTACTGAACTCTCTCATTCAATGAAATTACACGCACCTGCTACCATCAACCAGGGCTCTAGCCGGGCTCAGGCGGCGGATCAGTACACTAATTACACACGCCTGATAACATCAACCGGCGCTGCAGCTGGGCCTCAAGCGGGGGAACACGCACCTGCTAACATCAAACAGGCCTGCATCTGGGCCTCAAGCGGGGAACACACAAATGAGCGCGTCTGCGGGGACAATTACTGCAGCCTCTCCTACTCGCTGTCACTCAACTCTCTCATTAAACGGATTTACCCGCGGCTGATTACTCTCTCATTCAATGACATTACACGCGCCTTCTAACATCAACCAGGGCTGTAGCCGGGCTCAGGCGGCAGATAACTACACCAATTACACGCGCCTGCTAACATCAACCATGGCTGCAGCTGGGCCTTCTCCGTCCCTATTCTAATGAACTAAAAAAATGTTGTCTACCGCGAGATTTTAAAATAAATTGCCCTTGCCAAATAGATACATTACACACATTCTATTTCATACCCGGACAACGTCGGGACGGGCTGCTAGTATATATATATATATATATATCCAAAAGGTTGCCTGTCGAACAGAAGTAAGCCTTACCAGAAGATGAATTTCTGCCACATTTATTCATGGAGGACACAGCGTAGCAAAAGCAACAACTTGCAACAGCATACAGCCCTGCCTGACATGTTTCGTGCATGTAGCACTTCCTCAAAGGCGCTTAGACTGAACAGGAAAAAGCACGATCACTTGCTCGGTACTGCTTTTAAACATTGAAGTCCCGCCTTGTAAGGCGCGGCCACTCCTGTGGCCTGATGGTACTTGTGGTACTGTTCTTGCTCGAGTGAGCTGTCGTGCCAAGTCCCCATATGTAAAGTATCACCCCAGTGGGTTGTGCAGCTTAGGTTCACATCTATGCTGCTGAGTTCATTCCTCCAAAAACGGCATCTTCTCCCTTACGCACAGCCGAATTAACGTCAATGCAGGAGGGCTGTAAACAGCCCCAGGGCTTCACTTCGCGGCTCAGGCATGCCGCAATACATCCAAAAGGTTGCCTGTCGAACAGAAGTAAGCCTCACCAGAAGATGAATTTCTGCCACATTTATTCATGGAGGACACAGCGTGGCAAAAGCAACAACTTGCAACAGCATACAGTCCTGCCTGACATGTTTCGTGCATGTAGCACTTCCTCAAAGGCGCTTGTCTGAACAGGAAAAAGCACGATCACTTGCTCGGTACTGCTTTTAAACATTGAAGTCCCGCCTTGTAAGGCGCGGCCACTCCTGTGGCCTGATGGTACTTGTGGTACCGTTCTTGCTCGAGTGAGCTGTCGTGCCACGTCCCGATATGTAAAGTATCACCCCAGTGGGTTGTGCAACTGAGGTTCACATCTACGCTGCTGAGTTCATTCCTCCAAAAACGGCATCTTCTCCCTTACGCACAGCCGAATTAACGTCAATGCAGGAGGGCTGTAAACAGCCCCAGGGCTTCACTTCGCGGCTCAGGCATGCCGCAAAACATCCAAAAGGTTGCCTGTCGAACAGAAGTAAGCCTCACCAGAAGATGAATTTCTGCCACATTTATTCATGGAGGACACAGCGTGACAGCAAACTAAGCTGCAACACCCACTGGGGCTTTATAAATTCTTATTCTCTAATAGTCACGACAGCGCATCAACGCAAGACAGGTACCACAAGTACCATCAGGCCACAGGAGTGGCCGCGCCCATTGGGGCGTGACGTAAGGAAGTCAATTGTGGTGCCAGGAAATTGTCGTGCTACTCTGAGAACAGTCTACTGCCTCTGATGAAATGCTGTTCGCATGAAACACGTCAGGCAAGACTTCACTTGCTGCTAGCTGTGGTTTGTGCACGCTGCTTTCTGCATTGAATAAAAGTGGCATAATTGGATCTTTGAGTGAGGCTCCCTTCTTCTTGACAGGCAACTCTTTTGGGATTACTAGCGACATGCCTGAGCCGCGGAGTGGAGCCCCGGGGCTGTGATCGCCCCCCCTGCAGAGATGTCCAAGACGCTGCGTGAAGGAAAGAAGATGCCGGTTCTTTGTGGGAAAAGGACAGCAGCGTGACAGCAAACTAAGCTGCAACACCCACTGGGGCTTTATAAACTCTTATTCTCTAATAGTCACGACAGCGCATCAACGCAAGACAGGTACCACAAGTACCATCAGGCCACAGGAGTGGCCGCGCCCATTGGGGCGTGACGTAAGGAAGTCAAATGTGGTGCCAGGAAATTGTCGTGCTACTCTGAGAACAGTCTACTGCCTCTGATGAAATGCTGTTCGCATGAAACGCGTCAGGCAAGACTTCACTTGCTGCTAGCTGTGGTTTGTGCACGCTGCTTTCTGCATTGAATAAAAGTGGCATAATTGGATCTTTGAGTGAGGCTCCCTTCTTCTTGACAGGCAACTGTTTTGGGATTACTAGCGGCATGCCTGAGCCGCGGAGTGGAGCCCCGGGGCTGTGACCGGCCCCCCTGCAGAGATGTCCAACGACGCTGTGCGAAAGAAAGAAGATGCCGGTTCTTTGTGGGAAAAGGACAGCAGCGTGACAGCAAACTAAGCTGCAACACCCACTGGGGCTTTATAAATAAGCATGGGCGTAAAATCGGTTCCGCTCGCGGATTTTGCGGATTTTCGGCAAATTCGCAATCCGCGAACTCTCGCGAACTTGCCGAAAATTCGTAAATCCGTGCGAAGTGGATTTTTTGCTTGGTCGCACTTGCCAACTAGAATACTATACAATTTCGCGGGAGTAAACACTTGCGAACACGTAGATGCGGCGGGCAGCGACAATCTCGCAATTGCGAGATTGCAAAATTTGCAATTTCGCACAAGAAATCCACCAGCAGGCAGCATAAACCTTGAAAATTATGATTTTTATCAGAATAACTCCTCAGGTTGACATTTGCCTGCACTTTTTTTTTGCAAGGAGTCCATTTTGGGGGGGTGGGGAGGAAGGAAGTGCCCCACAGTCTCCAACTTTCTGTTCCTGTCCAGCAGGCTCCTCCCAGTGCTTTCTTCATGTGCTGGTCACTTTGATTTGGATCTTGACCTGGAAGGATTACTTTTTGTGGATGCTGCTGGATATTTGGATTTTTGCAAAACTGAAAGCACTCAGCAGGTGCAAAAGTTCAATCTTATCATTAGTAACCATTCCCTGTAGTGCCTGGAAGGATTACTTTTTGTGGATGCTGCTGGATATTTGGATTTTTGCAAAACTGAAAGCACTCAGCAGGTGCAAAAGTTCAATCTTATCATTAGTAACCATTCCCTGTAGTGCTTCCTGAGGGGCCCCTTCAGAGTTCAGTTGCCTACTTGCAACTATTCTATGACCCTGCTCTGACCCTCACAGCAGGCTCAGAGAATAGCTACAAGTATACAACAAAGGTCCTGTTAAAAAAATTACACTGCAACAGAAAGCAATTACAGATAAGGAAGCAGGTGCCAGCCTGGAAGTTCAAATTCAGTGACACATTAATCAGCCCCTAATTCATTCATGTCAGTTGAGGCAGGGCAAGTGTGCTTTTCCCCCCATAATCTACAGTGATGAACTAGAGGGTGGCATGGGTGAGCCAGAGGGTGGCAGTGGTGAAACAGAGGGTGGCAGTGGTGAAACAGAGGGTGCTGTAATGAACCAGACGTAGAAACAACATGGTCGCGACCGTTGCTACCTGACAATTAAGTTCGCGTTTGCGAACTGGTAAAAAACCCTTGCGAAATGGCAGAAACACTTGCGAACACAAAAAAAAAGAAATCCACAAAATTTGCGAGAGTTCGCGGATTTTGCGGATTGCGAATCCGTAAATACGCAATTTCGCGGATTGCCAATTCGCAAAATCTGCCCATGCTTATTTATAAACTGTTATTCTCTAATAGTCACGACAGCGCATCAACGCAAGACAGGTACCACAAGTACCATCAGGCCACAGGAGTGGCCGCGCCCATTGGGACGTGACGTAAGGAAGTCAAATGTGGTGCCAGGAAATTGTTGTGCTACTCTGAGAACAGTCTACTGCCTCGGATGAAATGCTGTTTGCATGAAACGCGTCAGGCAAAACTTCACTTGCTGCTAGCTGTGGTTTGTGCACGCTGCTTTCTGCATTGAATAAAAGTGGCGTAATTGGATCTTCGAGTGAGGCTCCCTTCTTCTTGACAGGCAACTGTTTTGGGATTACTAGCGGCATGCCTGAGCCGCAGAGTGGAGCCCCGGGGCTGTGATCGGCCCCCCTGCAGAGATGTCCAAGACGCTGTGTGAAGGAAAGAAGATGCCGGTTCTTTGTGGGAAAAGGACAGCAGCGTGACAGCAAACTAAGCTGCAACACCCACTGGGGCTTTATAAACTCTTATTCTCTAATAGTCACGACAGCGCATCAACGCAAGACAGGTACCACAAGTACCATCAGGCCACAGGAGTGGCCGCGCCCATTGAAGTCAAATGTGGTGCCAGGAAATTGTCGTGCTACTCTGAGAACAGTCTACTGCCTCTGATGAAATGCTGTTCGCATGAAACGCCTCAGGCAAGATTTCACTTGCTGCTAGCTGTGGTTTGTGCACGCTGCTTTCTGCATTGAATAAACGTGGCGTAATTGGATCTTCGAGTGAGGCTCCCTTCTTCTTGACAGGCAACTGTTTTGGGCGCTGAAGAGGCAGACATCGCCGAAATGCATCCGCCACTACGGGTGTCAGAATTTTCTCTGTGTGGGCAGTACATTAAAGCGCTTCCGCCAACCTCCTCAAGTGTGGCCTTTCCTCTTTCCATGAAGGAGCTTGTTTGCGATACAAATCCGCGTGGTCACCAGCGACGCGCATGAAAGGCTCCCGCTTTCTCAAGAGGCTCTGTTTCTGCTGGACACTGTTCGTAGTTGTTTCTACTCCGGGATACCGGGATTTACAGAGCTCACCACAAATCATTGGAAGAAGTACGACGGTGATGATGCCACTGTGCAGCACGTCGGGCTTGGTATTTTTCCGGGTCCCCGCCAGAAAGGATTCCGATGACAAGTGGTTTAAGCGGTTTGGGGACTCATGGAAGCGCCGCTGCCCAGGTGTGTTTTGAACTGTGTGGGGGCTATTCACTGACATTGCAACTTTATCGACATCCCCACTTCGTGTGTGGTACTTACCAGAATCCTGCTGCTGCATTCTGGGACCTGTAGGCGCTGGGGCTCTAGCTGACCACAGGAAGTATATGCACGTGACATTATCGAGGTGGGAGTGGTTGCAGTCCGCGAATGAGGGGAAGGCTGGACATTTAAACCTTCACTCAATCCCCTCCTTCAGAACACTTTTCCACCCGGTGCTGAAGAGGCAGACATCGCCAAAATGCATCCGCCACTACGGGTGTCACAATTTTCTCTGTGTGGGCAGTACATTAAAGCGCTTCCACCAACCTCCTCAAATGTGGCCTTTCCTCTTTCCATGAAGGAGCTTGTTTGCGATACATATCCGCGTGGTCACCAGCGACGCGCATGAAAGGCTCCCGCTTTCTCAAGAGGCTCTGTTTCTGCTGGACACTGTTCGCAGTTGTTTCTACTCCGGGATACCGGGATTTACAGAGCTCACCACAAATCATTGGAAGAAGTACGACGGTGATGATGCCACTGTGCAGCACGTCGGGCTTGGTATTTACCGGGTCCCCGCCAGAAAGGATTCCGATGACAAGTGGTTTAAGCGGTTTGGGGACTCATGGAAGCGCCGCTGCCCAGGTGTGTTTTGAACTGTCTGGGGGCTATTCACTGACATTGCAACTTTATCGACATCCCCACTTCGTGTGCGGTACTTACCAGAATCCTGCTGCTGCATTCTGGGACCTGTAGGCGCTGGGGCTCTAGCTGACCACAGGAAGTATATGCACGTGACATTATCGAGGTGGGAGTGGTTGCAGTCCGCGAATGAGGGGAAGGCTGGACATTTAAACCTTCACTCAATCCCCTCCTTCAGAACACTTTTCCACCCGGCGCTGAAGAGTCAGACATCGCCGAAATGCATCCGCCACTACGGGTGTCAGAATTTTCTCTGTGTGGGCAGTACATTAAAGCGCTTCCACCAACCTCCTCAAGTGTGGCCTTTGCTCTTTCCATGAAGGAGCTTGTTTGCAATACATATCCGCGTGGTCACCAGCGACGCGCATGAAAGGCTCCCGCTTTCTCAAGAGGCTCTGTTTCTGCTGGACACTGTTCGTAGTTGTTTCTACTCCGGGATACCGGGATTTACAGAGCTCACCACAAATCATTGGAAGAAGTTCTACGGTGATGATGCCACTGTGCAGCACGTCGGGCTTGGTATTTACCGGGTCCCCATATACAAAAGAAGGGGGTTCCCCGTGGGTTCCTTAGGGATATAGGCAGGCCATAGGGGGGAAAACCATAAATAGAACAAAAGAGAACACCCTGCCTAGGGATATAATGGCCCTTACTAGAGGGTCCAAATGATATATAAACTGGGGTGATTAGACCAGAAGCTGACACTGTACACAACAAGCAACAAGGTCAATTCAAGCAGGCTCCACCAAAGATATATTAGGAAAATATATGTTTTTATTTTTCTTATAATTAAGGTAACACAACATTTTTTTGGGGGGTAAGAAATAGATTATACTTTGGTTTCACATGATATATTTTAGAGCATAAAAAGAACAGATCCTGATCTGATAACAAAGATGCAAATAGGGAAATAATACTACTACATTAAGACCTACCCAGTAGCAACCACACTGCAACCACACTTACACATTCACTCATATGTTCTCTTACTCTATCTCATTCTATCATTCAACTTTCAATCTTCCATCCATTCTTCTAATCCTGGCGTATGCAACACATCAAAATTCAATATGTTCAATGAATCGGGATGTTACTCCAGGCAGATGACTTTTACAACGGTTCCTGAAGTTCTTAGGACAAAGAACCGTGTTCCTGGGGACATGAGCCAACGCGCGTTTCGGTGACAAGCCAATGAGGCCACACCTTCGTCAGGGCTAGGGGCAGTGTACTGGGAGGGACACAAGCATAAAATCTGAAAGAAATGTATAAAAGACAAAATGGTCTAAATTTTTCGTACTATGTATATACAATATTAACAAACACATACATATGTCCAACATATACTTTTCATTGTTCAAAATTCATTTTATCATTTTTAGTTCAAACATTAAGTATAGGGGCAATGCACATGATATTGACCCCTTGTTGCTGCGCAATGTCTAGCTTCATAGAGACACTCCCGTGGGTAGATTCCCTGTTTAGTGGAATCTATAGAAGGCATAATTATAGCCTAAGCTAAATGACCCGTTGAGAATATTTCATCCAAACAAATCCTACATACATTTCATTAAACTATATATACACTTTAAATCAAGTAGACACCTGACCATATTCCTAAAATAGGACCCGAAATCCTGAATGATGCGTTTTATATCTTTTCCTCATTGTCAATTTATAGTTCTCCCTCGGACGTACGCTCAGGGCTCACCATTACATATAGAGTGAATACAGGACAGTTATTAGCCTTGGCTAGTAAATATACACATTAGGGTATTACCTGTATGTTTATGTATATTGCAGGAGACCACGAGAATATAATTGGAACTACTGTACAGAGAGATAGGTGTATATCTTTTATACTTCACAGGTCTCCAGGGGTATTGGACCTAGAGAGGAAATAAGATAAGATCCTTTGTACTATTTGTTGTAAATAATGGCAGTGACGGCATACAATATCTACTCTCGCATTCAGGGCTTCTAAGGTCGTCTCCATTAGTCTTAGATAAGTTATCAAGTCCATCCATCATAAGTACCTGTGAATTCTTGAGACAATACGCCCAAATGTTGGGTGAGCGGAGGCTGGACTTTATGGACCCGAACGGTAGTGTTTTTCAAACGGCCTCCTGTGAAACGAATGACACGCGCTTATTCTCAATCTGTTTACGCTAGATAAACCTATTGTCCACTAGGTATGTAACACAGCCTTTTTTATACCTGGGTCTATCTATAATCCAGAGGCACTCTTCCACACAATTCTAATCAAAAGTGGGTCGATGTATGGGATGATATAAATACTCTGTGTATCAGGTAGTTTAGGTCGGCACTCGGATATACATCACAGTTTCTGTATGGAAGGGAAGTAATACATCCACATTATGGTGACATGTCCTAGATCTCTTTCATATAGTTATCCACAAAGGTTGTGCAATATACATACCGGAGCCACCGGTGTGCACTGCGATACCCCGTTTCCTGTCAGATAGGATGACCCTCACTCCGGATCCTACTGGCTGTTGACAGAAGAAAAAGGACAGGGGGAGCATTTATTCCTAATTTTAAGTCACCTAATCCCATCAACACTTCCACATGGTGGCTTAGGGATAATTACCTTTCATAAGCGGATAGGCGTTTCTAAGGTGGGGTTCCTTCTCAACTCTACCCACTGCCTCGGGGGATGACGGGGCGAAAAGATTCTTATTGGTACAATAACAAGAGACGGAACCTGTTATGTCTCTATAGCAGCTGGGATCTGATTCCGTCTAATCCCTCGGTTGCGGTTCTAAGACCCTTACCTTAAAAACGATGCTCGTTTCTTTAGATGGGGTTCCGCCGACAGCACCGGTCGGCCCACTGCCACGTGAAATGGCGGGGCAAAGGAATTCCTGATGGTAGAATAACGAGAGATAGGACCTGTTATATCCCTATGACAGCTGGGGTTTGATATCGTCTAATCTCTCGGTTGCCATAGTAAGACCCTTACCTTCAAGACGGTGCTCGTTTCTTTAGATGGGGTTCCGCCGACTGGATCGATCGGCCTATCCTGGGAGACGGGATTCTCGCCCGTTTCCCTTCCGTCCTTGTTTAAGTACGAAAAATGTTCGCGCCTCACGGGAAGTGTGATCAGCTGTGTAGGCGAGTGCGGTCATAGATGACGGACTAATTCCTTCTGTCGGGCCTCCAGTAGCCATCTTGTGTATACTTGTTTCCAACTATATTTACATACGAGGTCAAAGCGCACCCATCTTAGTGAAACCGACCAAAGAGACGACGGACTGGTTCCTTCTGTAGGGCCTCCAGTAGCCATCTTGTGTAAACTCGTTCCTCACTTCATTTACATATGAGGTAAAGGCGCACCCATCTTAGTGAGACCGACCAAAAGGAATATCAAATATTGACGTCGGGTCTTAGTGATTCTAGTAAATATACGGCGACCATATTTTGATGTAAGATTCCGGCTTGAATTCCATTCACCAGAGAAATCACAGATTATACTAAATTATTTTCGGGGCCCTTGTATCTATATCGTTTGTGTCAAATGGACAGGGGCTCCATTTATAAAAACGCCTGGTGCCACAGACAATCTTCATTTAATCCTCCTTCCATAGCATTCAGAAAGAAAATCCAGAACACCTCCCGTTTTTTTCGGAGGCACACTGGGTCAGTTCCTGGGCTGGCTTTTATCTTTTCCAAGATAAACCAGCGGAGTTCCAATTCTTTGTGGTCTTTTTCGAGCCAGTGTGCTACCAAGGGAGCGGCTAATTTTTGATTTCTGATATTAGACTTATGTTCCCCTATCCGTACCCTGCATTCTCTCCCTGTTTCCCCAACATATGGGAGATTGCATGGGCACAATATAAGGTACACGATGTTACTGGTACGACAATTGGTCATGGTGGTATTATGTTTCACCGAGATCGTGCGGTTGTTGGTGCTCACAGTCTCACCCACAATGGCCAATGGGCAGGCATGGCATGATCCACATTTGTGGTTGCCATATATTGGTTCCAACCCTGTTACAGCTGTTTGGTTATTTGACTGGGTATCTTTTAGTTTACCCCTTACCAGATGGTTCTTCAGGTTCGGATTTTTTCTGAATGCAAAGATAGGGCGCTTCAGGTTCGGCTTATCCTTTTCCAGGTTCAAAATATGCCAACTCGAGTTGATGGCTTGTCGGATTCTGTGATTCATTTCAGAGTGACGGGTTACACATACTAATTGATCAAGTTTACCAGGCTCTCTTTCCATAAACATGGCTTCTCTGTTGGTATACCTGGCTCGCTTAAAGGACTCCTTAATCAATCTAGGAGGGTAATCTCGAACCCGCAGTTTTTCCTGGAGGATATCTGCTTGGTACAAGAAATCATGTAGATCCGTACAGTTCCTTCTAATACGAAGGAACTGGCTGTAGGGGATACTATCCCTCTGGCTGCGCGGATGGAAACTGGCATATTGGAGTAAGGTATTCCGAGCTGTAGGTTTAGTATATAGAGATACCTTAATAAGATTCTCCTGATGTTCAATCCAAATATCCAGAAACTCAATTTTGGATTTACTGGTATGGCTAGTGAATCTCAAATTGGCATCCGCCGCATTGAGCCAATCAATGAATTCACGAAGTTGATCGTCCGATCCTCTCCAAATAAAAAAGATATCGTCGATGAACCGTTTCCAGTTCATGACGTTTTCAAAGAAGGGGGCCATTTCGTTAAACACGTTAGTTCTTTCAAACTCCCCCATGTATAGGCAAGCTATACTGGGGGCACAACTGGCTCCCATGCTGACTCCAGATGCCTGCCTATAAAGGATATTATCAAATTCAAAATAGTTCTCGAAAAGAACTATTTTGAGGCATTGTAGGATGAATTCATTGTTTGTTATTTCAGGGTTCCTAGAGAGTACAGTTTCAACAGCCTCATATGCCCCTCTTTGCGGGATGTTAGAATATAATGCTTCCACATCAAGGGTCACCATTATTTCCGAATTTTCATGAAATGGAATACCTTCCACTTGTTGGATGAAATGTCCCGTATCTCATACATAGGACTCCAGCTTCGTCACCATAGGATTTAGAAATTTGTCAATGTATTTTGACAATGGCTCGGTGGCAGAGCCAATTGTGGAGACGATCGGCCGCATCGGGGGGTCTCGGCTATTCTTATGAGTCTTAGGTAACCCATATATAATGGGTATTTTGGTGTTCGATGGTGTAAGGAATTCAGCTTCAGCCTCACAAATGTAGTTTTGGTTGACCGCTTTCTGCACCATTGTCAGTATACGTTTTTTTAGGGCATTCTCTGGGTTTCGACTGATCCGCATATAATGGCCAGAAGAAGAGAGCAGTTCAGTCATCCTTCCTTTATAGTCGGTAGTATCAAATAGAGTAATCCCGCCCCCTTTATCACAAGGTTTGATTGTGATATTTTTGTTTAGTTCAAGTTCCTTGAGGGCTCTGTTTTCTGCAATAGGCAAATTTGCTTTGGGTATGGGGACATATTTGATTACTTTGTTGATTTTGTGCATGACTGTCTTTTCAAAAATACTTATCTCTGGTCCCACCATTTCCAACGAGGGTGTGAATGAAGATGGAGGTTTACACCCAGACCTATTGTTGCCATTATTGGTTGGTGGCGTCTCCAGAAAAAACTTTTGAAGGCGGACCTTCCTAAAGAATAGCTGTAGGTCTCTGTTCAGTTCAAATTTGTTGAAGTTGGTAGATGGTACAAATGATAGGCCCCTCGACAGAAGTTTGATGGCCATTGGGTCTATGGTGCCACTAGACAGATTGAACACAGGGAGCCCCCTTATGTTCGCCAATACTGCTGATGGCGGGTCTGCACATACATCTGTGGTTGTCCGCGACCCTGATGGTAACTCCTCGTTTGCGGGGCTCTCGACGGCGGGCGGTTGTTGCCCCGGCGATTCCCTAAAAAACGGGTCTGTTGGTAATTACGGTCAAACCCTCCATTTCTATTTCCTCTATTTCCTCTGTTGGAATTATGTCCTTGGTTAGGGTTATGTCCTTGGTCATAGTTAGGGTCATATTCGTCGGGGGTATCCCCCTCGGAATCCGTTGTTTCTGAGAAGGTGGTAACTTTCCTTCCTTGGCCCCATCTGGGTGCTTGTCCTCGAGGTGCATTCTCTTCCTCGGTGGTGTAAAAATTCGTTCCCAGGTAGGGATAAGCCCTTTCCTGAGAAAACATTCGGATATCTTTTCTCAGTTTTTCCGTTTTTCTTTTGAGTAAGTATTCGGTAAAGGATTCCAGTTCAAATTGGATCTCCTCAAGTTTCTTTTTTCCTTCGTCCACTGCATCTCCCTCTTTGAGTTTGTCTTCCAATTCCCGAATTTCCTTCTCAAGGATGTCCATTACGGCCCGAGCCGTTTCCACTATAAGCATCATCCAGTCCCTGGAGCAACGGTTGGAAATAAGGGCCCATCGCTCCAGGAACTGTCGGATTTCAATGAACATCCCAGGAATATTGCGGACTCTGAGTCCGATAGGGATGGTACCGGCTCGTAAATAATCGAGCATGAATTTAGCATGTAATTCCGTCCTTTTTGATTTTTTTCGAAGATTAAGTAATTTATTCCAATCTCCGTTGAGCCCTTTGGGTACAGAAAAATCCTGGTTACCATCCACTGGGAGGCCAAGCATTTTGGCGAAATCGTCATCGGTGAAGCCGAAGGTTTTTATAGTATCCATTATGATTTATGTTTTAGTGGCACTGTATATTGATAAACACGCTAGGTGGGAGATCAAAACCAGAAACTCTTTTTTCTATTTGACAGGCAAAGTAAGGTATAGGTTTAGGTCAGGTGTACTTCACATTCCAACCACTATTCATACTATCTAATACTTTTAACCAATTTACACTCTATAGGTTCATTTAGCTGGAGTACCCAGACAACCCCCACAGCACCAGGCTGTGAGTCAATATACAAAAGAAGGGGGTTCCCCGTGGGTTCCTTAGGGATATAGGCAGGCCATAGGGGGGAAAACCATAAATAGAACAAAAGAGAACACCCTGCCTAGGGATATAATGGCCCTTACTAGAGGGTCCAAATGATATATAAACTGGGGTGATTAGACCAGAAGCTGACACTGTACACAACAAGCAACAAGGTCAATTCAAGCAGGCTCCACCAAAGATATATTAGGAAAATATAAGTTTTTATTTTTCTTATAATTAAGGTAACACAAAAAATTTTTGGGGGGTAAGAAATAGATTATACTTTGGTTTCACATGATATATTTTAGAGCATAAAAAGAACAGATCCTGATCTGATAACAAAGATGCAAATAGGGAAATAATACTACTACATTAAGACCTACCCAGTAGCAACCACACTGCAACCACACTTACACATTCACTCATATGTTCTCTTACTCTATCTCATTCTATCATTCAACTTTCAATCTTCCATCCATTCTTCTAATCCTGGCGTATGCAACACATCAAAATTCAATATGTTCCATGAATCGGGATGTTACTCCAGGCAGATGACTTTTACAACGGTTCCTGAAGTTCTTAGGACAAAGAACCGTGTTCCTGGGGACATGAGCCGACGCGCGTTTCGGTGACAAGCCAATGAGGCCACACCTTCGTCAGGGCTAGGGGCAGTGTACTGGGAGGGACACAAGCATAAAATCTGAAAGAAATGTATAAAAGACAAAATGGTCTCAATTTTTCGTACTATGTATATACAATATTAACAAACACATACATATGTCCAACATATACTTTTCATTGTTCAAAATTCATTTTATCATTTTTAGTTCAAACATTAAGTATAGGGGCAATGCACATGATATTGACCCCTTGTTGCTGCGCAATGTCTAGCTTCATAGAGACACTCCCGTGGGTAGATTCCCTGTTTAGTGGAATCTATAGAAGGCATAATTATAGCCTAAGCTAAATGACCCGTTGAGAATATTTCATCCAAACAAATCCTACATACATTTCATTAAACTATATATACACTTTAAATCAAGTAGACACCTGACCATATTCCTAAAATAGGACCCGAAATCCTGAATGATGCGTTTTATATCTTTTCCTCATTGTCAATTTATAGTTCTCCCTCGGACGTACGCTCAGGGCTCACCATTACATATAGAGTGAATACAGGACAGTTATTAGCCTTGGCTAGTAAATATACACATTAGGGTATTACCTGTATGTTTATGTATATTGCAGGAGACCACGAGAATATAATTGGAACTACTGTACAGAGAGATAGGTGTATATCTTTTATACTTCACAGGTCTCCAGGGGTATTGGACCTAGAGAGGAAATAAGATAAGATCCTTTGTACTATTTGTTGTAAATAATGGCAGTGACAGCATACAATATCTACTCTCGCATTCAGGGCTTCTAAGCTCGTCTCCATTAGTCTTAGATAAGTTATCAAGTCCATCCATCATAAGTACCTGTGAATTCTTGACCAGGTGTGTTTTGAACTGTGTGGGGGCTATTCACTGACATTGCAACTTTATCGACATCCCCACTTCGTGTGCGGTACTTACCAGAATCCTGCTGCTGCATTCTGGGACCTGTAGGCGCTGGGGCTCTAGCTGACCACAGGAAGTATATGCACGTGACATTATCGAGGTGGGAGTGGTTGCAGTCCGCGAATGAGGGGAAGGCTGGACATTTAAACCTTCACTCAATCCCCTCCTTCAGAACACTTTCAGAACACTTTTCCACCCGGCGCTGAAGAGGCAGACATCGCCGAAATGCATCCGCCACTATGGGTGTCAGAATTTTCTCTGTGTGGGCAGTACATTAAAGCGCTTCCGCCAACCTCCTCAAGTGTGGCCTTTCCTCTTTCCATGAAGGAGTCTGTTTGCGATATATATATATATATATATATATTACCTACTGGCGGTCGCCAGTAGGTAGTTATAGTTAGGATTGATTTCCATAGGGAAATCGCAACATTCTATTGGGAATAACTTTGGCGCAGGTTGAGGAATCTGCCTGAATTTTTCAGCGACTTTGCCTCGCGGCTCTCCGCTCCTTCCCTGAAAGTTTGGGGGGGATAAAAGGGGGGTCCCAAAACGTGTTTTCCCCATGTTAATTTCCATAGGGCGGTCTGTCGCACTTTTAGCTCGAACGGCTGAATGGATTTTCACCAAACTTGGCAAAATTGTAGGGACTGGTAGCCCAATGTGCCTTTGCTATGTCTCAAGATATGTGCTCCAGAAGATTTTGAGTAATTTAGGTTCAAAAAAGTTTATATATCTGTAAGCGCGCCCCGGTGCACGCACCGGGGAGCGCTCCGGGCGCGCCACGCGACTTGCGCACGGAAAGCTGATTGGCTCTCGGGTGTCTGTAAACATTCGAAACAGTCCGCAGCGGCCACCATCTTGTGTCTCGGTAGGATTGAGACACAAGAGGTGGCAAAAAACAAAGGGGGAAATGACCAAAAGGGGGCAGGGTAGGTTTGATGTGGGGGCCATAAAAGGGTCCCTCGGGTAAAAAATTTTTTTTTATTTTTTTTCGATTTTCACGGGGGGAGCGCCCGGTACGCGCACCGGGGAGCGTACCAGGGAGCGTACTTTGGTGAAATTGAATATTTTTTTTCTTTTTTTGGGGTGGCGCGCCCCGGTACGCGTACCCTAAGGACAAAAACTTGACAGAGATCCTTTAAAAGTATAGGTTTAATTTTATAAATGTGAGGTAGTTCTGAAAAGAATTTTTTTTTTATTGTTTTTGTTGTTTTATTTTTTTTTTATTATTTTACTTAACATTTTTTTTTGTGGTATTTTTGAACAATTTTATATTTTTTTTTGTTTTTTAAGGGAACAAACAAAAAAAACAGGGAAGTGGAAATGGCTCAACAGGAGCAAAAAAAAGAAAAGAATTAGTGCTTCCTTTTCTTGTTGCATTGGTGGTTGTCCACAGCATAATTTATTAAGGTGACACTAAGTTCACCATAACATAATGTTTTGCCACAGAAAATGCAAACTTGTTTTATGGTGCCAAATTTTGGTTGTATATTTGGCACCATTTGGCGTGCTTCAGGACCAGAATGTGAGTTTTCAGTAGAGGAGGTGCTGGCCACAGGGGGTAGGTTGTTCTGAAGCTCCTGTAGTTCAGCTTGGGCTAAGTTATTTGGATGAAACCTCTCCATGTGGCGGATCATGGTAAAATTACCAAATGAATATTTCTTCAGGGGGTTGCCCCTGGAGAGGACTTAGTCACAAATTAGACAGGTGACTTTGGGGGCGTTTACCTTTTTATGGCCTTCAGGGATGGAAAAGAATTGCCAAACATACTGCACTTTAACGTGCCTTTGACTTGGTTGTTCAGGCAGGAAGTGCCTTGATTGTTGCTCCTCCTCCTCTTCTTCCTCTTCTTCTTCTTCTCCTTCTTTTCTTGGTGGTGGTGGTGGTGGTGGGGGTGCATCAGCTGCAGCTACAAGTGATGCCATTGCAGTGATCAAAAATAGCTCTTGCTCTCTCAATAAAGAAAGTTAGAATGAGGAAAAAAGGAGGGGTCTTTCATCATTTGGAGAAAAAAATGATGAGAACCAATGAAAAGTGTTATTTTCAGGTCACATGACCTGACACATGACCCGGTGCGCTTACGTTACGCGCTCCGGCACGCTTACGCTACGCGCACCGGGCCGCGGAGCGCTTCCGGGTGCGTTTACGAAGCGCGTCATAAGACACATTGCACGGCAACGCGATACGTCACGCTTACGCGACGCATCATGTGGTTTTTCCGATCGCGGCAATAGCGCTAACGGGACGCTCCCCGGTACGCACCCCAGGGCGCGCCGTAACATTGCGCTTACCCGTGCCTTCACCGGTACACGCCCCGGGTGCGCCCCAGGGCAAAAAAAAAAAGAATACTTTTTTTACATAATTATACAATATAAAATTCGTTATAAAAAATTATTACTTTTCATAACTATAGAGATTTGCTATTAAGAAACCATTGAAATTCACAGAAAAAACCTTAGGTTTCACACCAGTTATAGTTAGGAATTAGCATTTAAAAAACCTATTAAATTCACTGAAATAACCATAGGTTTTACACCAGTTATAGTTAGCTGGAAATTTTACTCGCATAAAACCATTGAAATTCCCACGTTATAGTTAGTTGGACTCACTATAACTTGCGCGTGCAATGCACTGCTGATGACGTCACATATTACATCACTCATGACTTGGTCAGTGACATCACTGATGACACCATCCTCGTGACAGAGTGACAGACCTCCTTTCACTGTAATGTAACCCTTGAGACACATATTCAAAAATAGAAAGTAACATTTTCAATAAAATGGAGATACCCATACCAGTTACAACAACCAATTCATTAATTCCACCATCTATATACACAGTTCTATATAGTCACTCATACATATACTCACTCATCATATGTAGTGATACACCTATACATCCTGTTACACACCGACAGTCATCCAAAAGATACTCTCACACATACTCACAAATGCAAATAAACTATTGAACATCTATTTATTTGCATATACAGATATACACACACTACCACTTTACTTCTAAGGAAATTTACGCATTCTTACTCTCTTAAACAATCACTTATAGAAACACATACTAATTTAAACAGGAACTCTTACAATCCCTCACTCTCACATATACTCACTTATATACATCAATATTCACATATACTAGATTAAAGCATATGTAGTTACTGATAAAGACACTAGTGAGACAGTCATTCACTCACTAACACACACATATACACACTCATCCACCCATACAGTCCTGCACATATGCTGTCTTCAAAACACATACAAAGAGAAAGTCAGTCATTCATGCATCTATGTGCTAAGTAATACCCCCACCAAACCATACAAACACTCATACTGATACTAAGAAAAACATCTAATAACCCATATACATACACATGTAGCTACTCAGCAACCCATGCAGCCACTTAAACACAAAGTAAAACACTAATACATATATTTAAATATTTAAACATTACTCACTAATATTTATTTTTCAGAAAGACACACATTCACTGGATGGTGTCATCAGTGATGTCATGAGTGATGTCACTGACCATGTCATGACTGATGTAATATGTGACGTCATCAGCAGTGCATTGCACGCTCAAGTTATAGTGAGTCCAACTAACTATAACGTGGGAATATATATATATATATATATATATTACCTACTGGCGGTCGCCAGTAGGTATATATAGTTAGGATTTTTTCTCTATGGGATTTTTGAAAATTCTATGTCTAATAACTTTGGCGTTTGTGGACGGAATTGGCTGACATTTTCAGGAAAATGGCACATTTTGTTTCTGAGCAGCCCTTGAAAATTTGGGGGGGGGTTCGTCAAGGGGGGGCCGAGAAAAAAGGGGGGTCCCAAAACGTGTTTTTAACATTGAGTTTTCCATAGGGCGGTTGGCCTCACTTTTAGCCCGAACGGCTGAATGGATTTGCACGAAACTTGGCAAAATTGTAGGGACTGGTAGCCCGATGTGCCTTTTGTAGGTCTCAATATATGTGCTCCAGTGGATTTTGAGAAATTAACGTTTAAAAAAAGATATATATCTGTAACAGCGGACCTGGCAGCGTCCCAGGACGCGTACTTTACGCGCAACGGAGCTTTGTGAAGCGAAGCTGATTGGTTCTCCGGCGTCTGTCAACATTCCAAAAAGTCCGTAGCGGCCGCCATCTTGTCTCTCGGTAGGATCGAGAGACAAGAGGAGGTCAAAACAAAGGGGGAAATAACTATAAGGGGGCATAGTAGATCCTCGCTGACCCCCTAGGTTTGATGTGGAGGTTTTAAAAGGGCCCCGCGGGGCAAAAAAAAATAATAATAATAATAATCGAACGGCTGAATGGATTTGCACGAAACTTGGCAAAATATTAGGGACTGGTAGCCCGATGTGCCTTTGCTAGGTCTCAATATATGTGCTCCAGTGGATTTTGAGAAATTAACGTTCAAAAAAAGATATATATCTGTAACAGCGCTCCGCTTCGCGTAACGGAGGTTTGCGAAGGTGATTGGTCATTCTGTCTCTGGGCTATAGTTGGGCTACATCTGGCTGATATTTGGGCTACATTTGTTTTTTTGTGTGTCTGGCGGCCATCTTTGGGCTACATTGGGCTACATTGGGCTTCATTGGGCTACATTGGGCTACATTTGGGCTCCAACATATATATAGGCCAATGTAGCCCAATATATATTTTTCAAAGTTAATTTTCGTAAAAACCACTGGAGCATATATCTTGAGACATAGCAAAGGCACATCGGGCTACCAGTCCCTACAATTTTGCCAAGTTTCGTGGAAATCCATTCAGCCGTTCGAGCTAAAAGTGAGTCCAACCGCCCTATGGAAATGAAGGAAATGAATGGGTAATTTGTAATTAGCAAATAGCTAATCGCAAACTAGGAATGGTAAAGAATCGCTATTTATTCCTTAAAGTTCGCTATTTAGGAAATGCAAAAAACTTTGATGATACATATGGCGGTTCATCTCTAACAAGATAAGAAGCATAGGGATACATTTATGATGACTGGCGCATCACCAGGGATGTGTTAGTCATTCTGTGCCGCTGTTCCGTCACCTATGGTGTGCTGCATTTACAATGCGGCGCATCATGGGGCAAAAACAGCACAGATGCGTGATGTATCTGTGCCGTAAAGGTGGCGCATTGCTGGAGTTGTATCGCAAGTGTGATGAAGCTCCAGCAAGGGTCGGGGGTGCCCCTTTCGCAGGGTTTCTGTTCTCACACAGAACTGTGGACAGAGGATTGGAACCTCGGCGAATTAGGGTGTCCCAAAACTCACGTTAGTAATCAAAAACTCCTTAGCAAGCTAGGTACAGTGTCACATTGGATATAACAAACTCTCAATGTTTAGACAATCCAGAATATGAACTTATAGTACCTCAGGATACGTGGAACTCATGAACAGTCGGTCGTTATATATTTCTTAGAAACCAGAACATGGAGTTAAGAAGAACACATGTGTATTTGAAATGTTTATTTACTAATGCCGTCTTCTCAGGCGTAGTATCTTAGATAATACAAGTACACATATTATCAGTAGCAAAATTACCAGCATAGTTACTAGTACATAAAAAGCGAATGGTGATAGTATGTTAACAAGCTGTACATGAATAAGAGTTAGCAACACTTATAAGCAGCCGCGGGCCGTGGAGGGAGTTACGGTGAGGCAGGGAGGCGGGGAGGGGGAGAAGCAGGGTGGAGAATACAAGTACACATATTATCAGTAGCAAAATTACCAGCATAGTTACTAGTACATAAAAAGGGAATGGTGACAGTATGTTAACATGCTGTAAATGAATAAGAGTTAGCAACACTTATAAGCAGCCGCGGGCCGTGGAGGGAGTTACGGTGGGGCAGGGAGGCGGGGAGGGGGAGGGGCAAGGTAGAGAGGGCTCCACCCTGCTTCTCCCCCTCCCCGCCTCCCTGCCTCACCGTAACTCCCTCCACGGCCCGCGGCTGCTTATATCTCACCCTCCCTAATACACATATTATATTATTTGCTAAGAAGGTCTCTTTGTGTTGGTTTAGGGCGTGCCCATACTTTAGTGTCTTAGATTTGAAGGAATCACATCAGCATACACCAGCTCTCTCTTCATGTGAACCGCATCAACTGTTGTGTATGTGTGTTCGGCAAAGCAATATAAAACCCGCCTCATGCCCAGAATTGGCAGAAGTTGCACTTATGTTATGAGTATGAAGTCGTGGAGATCAGACCTCATAACAATTCTGTATCGTGTTGTTCTTGAAACTTTAGCACTCGCTGTACAGATATAGTTTAACAAGCAAAGCAGATAGTAGAGCAATAACATATTATTCTCATGTAAACCACGATGAACTACTAGGTGGAAAGCTAAAGCAACAACTAAGTGTCGTGTGCAGAAGTTGCAAAAAAGGAAAAATGGCGTTTAAACCGGTAATGAGCCCATGCTAACTTAACACGGTGTAAAGATATCCAGGACCTAGATGACACCTCCCCATGATCCGGAAACGAACTGAATAAGATAATAGAAGTGCCATCTCATGAGAGCAGATTGCAAGTTTATATGTGGACGGTCCGCAAGGTAAAGCATTAAAAACTAGGAAAATTTAATGCTAAAGAAAAATAAAACAGCCAAGTACTTTATCGAGTCTTAAGCCAATAGGCAAGGTAAATAATAAAAACTTGACAAATAAGTCAATGAATTGTCAATGAAATGCTAGTACTCAGCATATCAAACATGAAAAAGGTCTATGACATAACTGTGTATGCAAAATAAGCTGCAACAGCCTCCAATAGGAAGTCAACGTCTTCATCCGAAAACAGTTCAGCCATCCAATTTAAAAGCGGAAAAGAACATACGTGCTCTCCCAGCACCGGATCCTCTATCACCATCAGAGGACAGCTCGGTGGGTTTTCAAGAAAGCTCTGTTCCAAGAAAGACTGTGCTGCCGCCAGTAAATTCCAGGGACCAAGTAGTCCATGCATCAATGCCACAGCCATAATCCTTTCGCCAGGACAAACCAACTCGTGAGTAATGATAGGAGTCATCAGCTGATTAAAGTCGACGTCAGGAGAAACCGGTCCGCAGAGACACAAATCAATGGCCCAATCGAAATCACAGGTCAGGCAGTGAAATACAGGCTGGACACAGGTGAAGTAGGAGAATCGAAAAGATAATCCATATGCCGTGCTTAATATCGCCAACGGCATTGTGCCATAATATTCTAGCATGCGATTGCGGAACAGTGTCAGCAGCTGCAGGGTGGGAGGTTGCATAGGAGGGACATCCATATTTAAAAATGTAAAAAAGCACAAGAGCGTCCGCTGGTAATGCAAGTAAAAATGCCAATCCACGAAACAGAGTGGAGAAAATAGAATGAAAGAAAGCAGGGATGACTCCAAAGATTTTCTCAAATGAAGTCACGAGACCACTGGTAACAACTTTAAAAAAGTGCGCCAGGGTCTTTGTGGAGGATGCGTTAAAGATAGTCGGAACCATCTTGCTGAAATTGAAAGGCAAATCTGAATTAAAAGTATTCCTTTTATCGTAACAGTAAGTGAACGGGTTATTTGCTGCAGAAATGTTCTATTTCCTCCCACACATGAACATAGGGAGTTTTCAATCTGGCCACAAATACCAACCTTGGGACAGATTTCAACGGCATGGCAAGAATAAGAGCTCTTTTGTCTCAGAGAGAGGTGGCCTTGAGTTCGGCCCGTGAAACTTTCGTGCTTCACATAGCGAACACCCGTACAGAGGTGCAGACCCTTTTCAATTAACTCAGAACAATCTTCATTATTGAGCATCAAATAACTACCATTTTCCAACAACTTGAACGTGGGGATGATAGCAGGAACTGGCGTGCCTTGCAACACGCAAGCCATATTTGGTCGGTGTTTGTTGCATGAACCGTGTAACTGTATGTGCCTACACATTAGTGAATGATCTGGCGTCTCAGTGCATTCCTCTCCATTCAGATAAACTTCTTGATCATCTTTGAAACATCTGTATGTGTATGGAAGCGACCAGACCTCATGAAGAAAAGCACTACCTAAAGGTTCATAACGACCTATTGGTATATATTTCATACAATTTGAAAACTTATATAAAGCAAAAGGCAGCGTTATTAAACCGTGGATAAGGCACGTTGCCAAAAAACCCGCAATCCTCTGCTGATGATGTCAGTGAGCATGTCATGAATGATGTAATATGTGACATCATCAGCAGTGGATTACGGGTAATAGTATCTCTAGTTTACTCCCCTATAGCTGTCTTTCTTTTAACATAAGTGTCTGTTTCCTTCCCTTATACTTACTGTTTTTGGTTCGCTTCTGGTTCGCGTACCGGCGAGCGAACTGGGAAGCGAACTAAGAGAAATAGAGGTTGGCACAGTTCCAAATATTGTACCAATTTTTTAATAACGGGGAGGTAGTTCTGAAAAGAACTTTTTTTTTATTGTTTTTGTTGTTTTATATTTTTTTTATTATTTTTCGGAACATTTTTTTACTTTTTTTGAATTTTTCTGAACAGTTTTATATTTTTGGGGGTTTTTCTTGGAGGGGGCAATGAAAACGATTCATTGTAAAGGGCTCAACAGGAGCAACAAAACAAAAAAAGAAGTATTTATTATTTTGGGCGTTTCGTAGAAACTTGCATATGATAGTCAATAGCTCTGTTGATCAGAGTGATGCTTTTTTCTCCGTAGGAAATGAATCCATCGCAAAATACGCAGATGTGTTTTACTTCACCGAATTTCATTTGTATATTTGGCACCATCTCCCTGCCCTCTGGTCCCGTTACTTCCGGTACAACAGATCTTCTGGCCATAATAGGGAGATTATCTAGGTCGTTCCGAAACTGTGCAGCACTGTAGTTGTTAGGATGCCACCTAGTCATATGGCGATGCATTGTGTAGTTTCCGAAACTGTATTTTTTCTCGGTTCCTCTGGACAGTCTATCTTGACATATAAGGCAAGTTACGTATCTTGCATTTACTTTTTTCTGACCTTTGGGAATTTTAAAAAATTGCCAAATGAAGTTTTCTTTCTGGTGAGACGTCCTGGGCTGCTCAGGCAAAAACTGCCTCTCTTCGTGCTCGTCGTCCTGTTCCTCTTCTTCTTCTTCTTGTTGAATTATAACTTGAGCAGGTGGTCCACTCTTCCTTGGATGTGGTGGAGGTGGTGGGGAAGCACCAGCTGAAGCTACTAAAGAAGCCATTGCTCAGTGATCACAAAGGGTCTTTCTCTCACAATGATGAAAGTCAGAGTGAGGAAAGAAGGAGGGATTTTCATCATTTGGGAAAAACAAGAGTTCTCAACCAATCAAAAGTGTTCATTTTAGATTATATGACCTAGTCTTACATCATTAGGAAACCAAAAGTGAAATGAACCAATGAAAAGTGTTATTACCAAGTCACATGACTTGCTGTGTTTACGTTAAGCGCTTTGCAGGGCCTCCCGGTTTGCTTCCAGAAACCTGCGCTTTGCGACTCGCTTCGCGTACCAGTTCGCTAACGTAGCACGTCATATGACGTATCACGCGACAACGTGAAACGCCATGCGGACGGGAGGCGTCACGATGTTGTTTTCTAACGCGGCACTTGCGGTAAAGAAACGTTTACCGGCTCGCGGTCTATTTCGCGGCATCAAGGTCAGCTAACGGGAAGCTTCCCGATTCGCGAAGCGGGAACGAAGAAAAAAAAATATTTAAAAAAAAATTTATTCATAAACATATAAAATATATTTTTGGATTTAAAGAAGAATACATTTTACAGCTACAGATATTAGCTGTTAAAAAACCAATGAAATTCACTGAAAAAACCATAGGTTATAGACCATATATAGTTAGGAATTAGCATTTAGAAAACCTTATTTTACTCACACAAAACCATTGAAATTCCATATATAGTTAGTTGCACTAACTATATATCGCGCACCCGCAATCCACTGCTGATGATGTCACATATTACATCATTCATGACATGGTCAGTGACATCACTGATGACATCACTGATGACATCTCAAATGACATCACAGATGACATCACTGATGACATCTCATTTGACATCAATGACCACATCACTGATGATATCATTCATGTGACAATACAATGCATCTCCTCACATTTTAATATAACCTCTGTTTCACCCAGTGTTAAAAAGAGAGTATAATTTTTGAAACCATTGACACACCAATACTAGTTACTACATACGCACTCACTGATTGCTACGTCTACACACACCTTCACTCATTCACCCATACAATCATTCATACATACAATCACTCATCTTTACAACACTATCATATGCACTCATACACCTATACAGACACTCACAGTCTGCCACTCATCCATGGAGTTACTCACACACCTAGTCAGTCCTGTAAAGAATCAATGACACTTCCATTTTCTTGTCTATACAGTTAAACATAGAGCACCTTACATTTTCAAACATATACTAACACATACTTACCTTGTTATACAATCATTGATACAAGTACAGATTGATCTGCACAGAGTCACACACCTCCCAGCTAGCCACACACACACTCAGTCTCCCATACAAATACTTGGGCAATCAATCAATAACCCATATAGTTACTCATATAGCTACTGATCAACACATTCAGCAGTTTACAGAACAACAGACATAATGATGCACAAATTAAGACAGTTTAGTCACTAACCCATGCAGTCAGTGAGACACATTTAATCACTCACTCATACAGTCAGTCATGCACCTACTAAATCCTTCGTCCAGACACTTACACATCCACTCATTCTTCAATATGTAAGACATATTTAAACTTTATAGAAACAAAAAATCACTGGATGTTGTTATCAGTGATGTCATCAGTGATGTCATTTGAGATGTCATCAGTGATGTCATCAGTGATGTCACTGACCATGTCATGAATGATGTAATATGTGACATCATCAGCAGTGGATTGCGGGTGCGCGATATATAGTTAGTGCAACTAACTATATATGGAATTTCAATGGTTTTGTGTGAGTAAAATAAGGTTTTCTAAATGCTAATTCCTAACTATATATGGTCTATAACCTATGGTTTTTTCAGTGAATTTTCAAGGTTTTGTAAATGCTAATTCCTAACTATATATGGTCTATAACCTATGGTTTTTTCTGTGAATATATATATATATACATATATATATATATATATATATATATACATATATATTACCTACTGGCAGTCGCCAGTAGGTATATATAGTTAGGATTTTTTTGAATAGGGATTTCTGAAAATTCTATGTTGAATAACTTTGGCGTTGATGGACAGAATTGGCTGACATTTTTAGGAAAATGGCACATTTTGTTTCTGAGCGTCCCCTGAATTTTCAAGGTTTTGTAAATGCTAATTCCTAAGTATATATGGTCTATAACCTATGGTTTTTTCAGTGAATATATATATATATTCACTGAAAAAACCATAGGTTTTAGACCATATATAGTTAGGAATTAGCATTTACAAAACCTTATTTTACTCACACAAAACCATTGAAATTCGCATATATAGTTAGTTGCACTAACTATATATCGCGCACCCGCAATCCACTGCTGATCATGTCACATATTACATCATTCATGACATGGTCAGTGACATCACTGATGACATCTCAAATGACATCACTGATGACATCACTGATGACATCTCAAATGACATCACTGATGACATCACTGATGACATCTCAAATGGCATCACTGATGACATCACTGATGACATCACTGATGACATCTCAAATGACATCACTGATGACATCACTGATGACATCTCAAATGACATCACTGATGACCTCACTGATGACATCTCATTTGACATTACTGATCACATCACTGATGACATCATTCATGTGATAATACGATGAACCTCTTCAGACTCTAATATAACCTTAGATACACTCAGTGTAAACAGACACTCACAGACTGTCACTCATCCATGGAGTTACTCACACACCTAGTCAGTCATGCAAAGAATCAATCACACCTCCATTTCCTCAACTATACAGTTATACACACCTTACTTATTCAAACATATACTAACACATATTTACTCTCTTATACAATCCCTGATACAAGTTCACAATGATCCATACAGCCACTCACACATTCACTGGCTCTTATGCACAGTTATTTATATATGTCAACTCTCACATGTACTGTGTTTTACATATGTACTTACTTTGACATGTAGCACTGAGATATCCATTCACCGCCCATACAGCTGTTTCCACATGCACTTTTGAACCCATACATCTAGTGAATCAACTGCTCACACATATATGCACAGAGTCATACACCTCCCAGCCACCCACACACACACTCAGTCTCCCATACAAATACTTGGGCAATTATATTAAATACATATAACATATATTTTCCTTTAAAAGAAGAATACATTTTACAGCTTTTGATATTTGCTATTAAAAAACCATTGAAATTCACTGAAAAAACCATAGGTTATAGACCATATATAGTTAGGAATTAGCATTTACAAAACCTTGAAAATTCACTGAAAAAACCATAGGTTTTAGACCATATATAGTTAGGAATTAGCATTTACAAAACCTTATTTTACTCACACAAAACCATTGAAATTCCATATATAGTTAGTTGCACTAACTATATATCGCGCACCCGCACTCCACTGCTGATGATGTCACATATTACATCATTCATGACATGGTCAGTGACATCACTGATGACATCACTGATGACATCTCAAATGACATCACTGTTGACAACATCCAGTGACTGTATGTTTCTGTAAAGTTAAAATATGTCTTACATGTTGAAGAATGAGTGGAAGTATAAGTGTCTGGACGAAGGATTTAGTAGGTGCATGACTGAATGTATGAGTGAGTGATTAAATGTGTCTCACTGAGTGCATGGGTTAGTGACTAAACTGTCTTAATTTGTGCATCATTATGTCTGTTGTTCTGTAAACTGCTGCATGTGTTGATCAGTAGCTATATGATTAACTATATGGGTTATTGATTGATTGTCCAAGTATTTGTATGGGAGACTGAGTGTGTGTGTGGCTGGCTGGGAGGTGTGTGACTCTGTGCAGATCAATGTGTACTTGTATCAATGATTGTATAAGAGAGTAAGTATGTGTTAGTATATGTTTGAAAATGTAAGGTGCTCTATGTTTAACTGTATAGATTAGAAAATGGAAGTGTGATTGATTCTTTACAGGACTGACTAGGTGTGTGAGTAACTCCATGGATGAGTGGCAGAGTGTTAGTGTCTGTATAGGTGTATGAGTGCATATGATAGTGTTGTAAAGATGAGTGATTGTATGTATGAATGATTGTATGGGTGAATGAGTGAATGTGTGTGTAGACGTAAGAATCAGTGAGTGCGTATGTAGTAACTAGTATTGGTGTGTCAATGGTTTCAAAAATTATATTCTGTATTTAACACTGGGTGTAACAGAGGTTATATTAAAGTGTGAGGAGATGCATTGTATTGTCACATTAATGATATCATCATTGATGTGACCATTGATGTCAAATGAGATATCATCAGTGATGTCATCAGTGATGTCATTTGAGATGTCATCAGTGATGTCATCAGTGATGTCACTGACCATGTCATGAATGATGTAATATGTGACATCATCAGCAGTGGATTGCGGGTGCGCGATATATAGTTAGTGCAACTAACTATATATGGAATTTCAATGGTTTTGTGTGAGTAAAATAAGGTTTTGTAAATGCTAATTCCTAACTATATATGGTCTATAACCTATGGTTTTTTCAGTGAATTTTCAAGGTTTTGTAAATGCTAATTCCTAACTATATATGGTCTATAACCTATGGTTTTTTCAGTGAATTTCAATGGTTTTTTAATAGCAAATATCAAAAGCTTTAAAATGTATTCTTCTTTGAATCGAAAAATATATTTTATATGTTTTTAATACTATTTTTTTATGTATTTTTTTTTAATAATTTTTTTTGATTCGCTCCCGGTCCGTGAACCGGGCAGCTTCCCGTTAGCTCAATTTGGTGCCGCAACCCGGTCCGCGAACCGGTAAACGTTCCATTTGCGCAACTGCCGCGTTAGAAAACAACATCGTGACATGTCACGTAAGCGCGACGTATCGCGTTGTCGCGTAATGCGTCATATGACGCGCCGCGTTAGCGCACCCGGAAGTGCTCCGGTGCGCTAAGCGAGGCGCGAAGCGCAGCTTCCCGGAAGCGATCCGGGACGCGGCGCGGATCGCGTAACGTAAGCGTAACAGGTCATGTGACCTGTAAATAACACTTTTCATTGGTTCATTTCACTTTCAGTTTCCTATTGATGTAAGGCTAGGTCATGTGACCTAAAAATAACACTTTTCATTGGTTTAGAACTATTTTTTTCCCAAATGATGAAAACCCATCCTTGTTTCCTCACTCTGACTTTCATCTTTGTGAGAGGAAGACCTTTTTTCATCACTTAGCGATGGCAAGTGTTGTAGCTTCAGCTGGTGCACCCCCACCACCACCACCACCTTTTAGGAAGAGAGGACCACCTCCTCAGGTTATGGTTGAGCAAGAGGAGGAAGAAGAGGAACAAGAGGAAGAGGAAGAAGAGGGGCATTTTTTGCCAGAAGAGCCTAGGAGGTCCCGAGTGAAAGATAATTTTATTTGGCAATTTTTTAAATATCCCCGAGGCCAAAAAAAAGTGAATGCCCGCTACGTAACTTGCCTTATATGTAAAGATAATCTGTCCAGAGGGACAGATAAAAAATAAAAAAAAGTGAATGCCCGCTACGTAACTTGCCTTATATGTAAAGATAATCTGTCCAGAGGGACAGATAAAAAATATAGTTATGGCAATTATACGATGCATCGCCATATGGAGAGGTGGCACCCTAGCAACTACAGTGCTGCACAAGTACGTGACCTGCTCGATAACCCCCGTCCTGTGGCCAGTACATCACATCAACAGGCACTGACGGGACCAGAGGCGAGGGAGACAGTCCCAAATATTCAGCTGAAGTTTGGGGGAGTGAAATTTGTATGCATTTATTGCGAAAAATTTATTTGCTACAGAGAGAGTAGCGTAAATTTAATAAATGCTGCAATTGACAATCACAACTGTCCAAAACGCCCCAGACAATAAATTATCTTTTTTTTTTTGCTCCTGTTGAGCCCTTTATAATGAATCATTTTTGTTCCCCCCCCAAAAAAATATAAAATTGTTCAAAAAATACAAAAAAAGTAAAATAATAAACAATAAAAAAAATATAAAACAACAAAAACAATAAAAAAAAAGTTCTTTTCAGAACTACCTCCCCTTTATAAAAAAATTGCTAGAATGTTTAGCACTCTGGCAACCTCTATTTCTTTTGGTTCGCTTCCCGGTTCGCTCGCCGGTACGCGAACCGGAAGCGAACCAAAAAAAAGAATAAAAAAAAAGAAGAGTAAGTATAAGGGAAGGAAACAGAGAGTAATGTTAAAAGAAAGACAGCTATAGGGAGTAAACCAAAGATACTGTTTAATAGATCTATTTACCGAAGAAAAGATGGAAGAGGGTATAATTGTGAAAAACAAAATAGATAAGGAAGTGAAAGAAAAAAAGGAGAGTAGAAGAATAATAAACAAGAGTTTCTAAGAGAATGTGAGTGAATGTTCAAAATAAGATTAAAACATGTGGAATAACAGAGAGAAAAAACAAAAAGCAGAAAAGAAGAAGTAACAGAAAAGGAATGATTGAAACAGCAAAGAAATGTAAATAACATAGGGGCATATTATCAACATAGGCGATAAAATTATCGCTGCTTTTATCGGCAGAAATCTGCCGCTAAAGCCGCTTCTGTGGCAGAAAACTGCCGCTAAAGCTGCTTTTGCAGCAGTTTTCTGCCGATAAAAGCAGCGATAATTTTATTGCCTGTGTTGATAATATGCCCCTTAGTGTGCTTGAACTACAGGGAGAAAGCATAATGAACAAGTAGTGAAAGAGTGATCAGTCAGAGACAGTGAGAGTAATAGAGACGGAGTGAGTGAAGAAGAGTGAGGAACTATGAGAACAGAGGGACTGAGAAAAGGAGTGGAAGGAGTAGAGTAAGTAAGTAATAGAGAAAGGAATGAGGGAAGTAGCAAAGGCAGGAAACTGAGGGTTAAAGAAATAAAGCAGTGGAACTAATAGAAGTTAAATGTGATAGAAATGTAATGAAAAGAGTACAAAACATTTACCTTATAATTGTCGTTAACTTAGTCACTTGTTATTTTTATACTTTCAATCTGTGAAAGAAAGAAAAAAAATTTGAAAAATATTTAAACATGTATTTAAAAATTAGAAAAGACAAGGGAAAAGATTGAAGGACAAACAGTTTTTCAACAACTTTGACACTTACAGACGCCTCTGCTTCTCCATGCCCCCTACACAGTCCTAAATATATACATTTTAAACTAACAGTATCTTGTTGCAGATGAAGTGAGGCCTATCTTGCAACATGGTGCATCTTTTGAATGACTGCTGCATCACATAAGTGACGCAACAGCGGCACAAAAGAGGCGCACGGCCATCATAAATCTGCCCCTAACATTTTAAATGATTGATTGAGGATGCCGATAAGGTGTGGCCTATCCAGGGGTTTGTTTGAGGTGAGGCCTACTCAGGGTTACAGATGAAATTTAGGCTTGTTGAAGAGTACAGAGGAGATAATACATGTCCATGCCTACCAATGAAGTGAGTCATGTCCACTGCACTCTTTAACAAAGGCCACCTCCTCTGTCTCCCTGGACAGGCCTAAACCTGATCTGCACAATGTGATTCGTAATGTTAGGAAACACAGGTGATGTAATTGAAAAAAGTGCAATTTCTTTTGCTCATTTCACAATCACATCACTTGTGTTTCCTTTGCTTAGGTATCTCATTGTGCAGATGTAGTCCAGCATATGAAAGATTACGCAGAAGTGCAGCACTGCATGCAACAACTTTGACACTTACTGAAGCCTCAGCTTCTGCATGCCCCCTACACAGTCCTAATTATATACATTTTAAACTGACAGTATCTTGTTGGAGATGAAGTGACGCCTATCTTGCAACATGGTGCATCTTTTACACTGCTGCTGCGTCACAAAAGTGACGGAACAGCGGCGCAAAAGAGGCGCACGGCCATCATAAATCTGCCCTTAACATTTTAAATGATTGTTTCTAGATGCTGATAAGGTGTGGCCTATCCACAGATTTGTTTCAGATGAGTCCTACTCAGGGTTGCAGATGAAATTTAGGCTTGTTGAAGAGTACAGAGAAGATAATACATGTGCAGGCCTACCAACGAAGTGAGTCATGTCCACTGCACTCTTGAACAAATGTCAGACCTCCTCTGTCTCCTAGAACAGGCCTAAACCTCATCTACACAATGTGATGCGTAATGTTAGGAAACACAGGTAATGTAATTGAAAAACGTGCAATTTTTTTTGCTCATTCCACAATCACATCACCTGTGTTTCCTTTGCTTAGGTATCTCATTGTGCAGATGTAGTCTATCATATGAAAGACTACGCAGAATGTGAGCACTGTATGCAACAACTTTGACACTTACAGAAGCCTCAGCTTCTCCATGGCTCCTACACAGTTCTAAATGTATATCATAAATACAAAAAGTACAGAATTAATTATACATGTTAAATGGTTTATTTTTGCTGTTCTCAGAATTTATCAAATTTCACTAAAAACAGTGACTTGAAGGTATTCATCATATAACAGCGGGGAAAAAAAAACACAATCAAAATGATTGTGTTTAAAAAACCCATATAACATAACCAATCAGAAATCAGAACTCCTGAAAAGTAACTTACTTTCCATGACGTCGAAGGATATCCTATGAACAGCTTACACTCTGTTGTGCTGTTATTATTTTCAGCCCGCCACTTTCTGAAAGAAAAGCTCCATCGTTTTGATAAATATGTTACATACAATAAATGACTTCTCGCTCTCTACCGCACTTTTCCACAAGGCCAAATCGTGTAAAAGCCATTTATAACTCTTGGAATTCTTCTAAGCAAATCCCGTCATTTTGTATTTCCGCAACTTTCAGAAAGAAAACGTTCAAGATCACTTTCACAATCCTGTACTAGTAATATCTCACCCTTCTTGCTCACTCATGTTCCACATTTCCTATGACACTGATACTGCTTACTATGAGGCACATTACACTACCTCTATGACTACTACAATTATTTAATTCTCTTGATCACAGTGGATGTTGTCAAAGGACCATCATGTCATATAATAGCTGCAGTTAGAAATGTTCTTCCTAAAATCAACAACTGTGTAGCCACAACATTTGTAATTAAAGTTGAAAACTTATTTTCATCAGGTTTATATAGTTGGAATTTTTAAATGACATTATAACCAAAAGTTTGTTCAAAATATGTCGACAGCATTGCAGACTTACATTACCTCTACTCCATGTTTTGATTGGCTGCTTGAATTAGCTTATTAAAAGAAACAGTTTTTCTGAACTCATTCAAAGTGCAGTTATTTTTCCATGACATCAAGTGTTATGGTAAGAACAACGTTTGCTTTGGGAAATACTCTGTTGTCCTTTAACTAATCCGTGCCCACCACTTTCTGTAAGAAAACCTTTTTTTTTTCAGTAACTACTTAAAACTCAAAAATAAATGTTGACTCTGTACTACACTTATCCTCAAGGCCAAATAGTGTAGGAGCCATTAGAACCTCTTGAAATTCCTCAGAGCAAATACCGAGATTCTTTCCCTAAAATTTTGGTTGTAAAAACACCAGGTAAGAATTTTTAAGGTCAAAAGGCAATTTTTTTTTTAAAGTTAAAACAGAATCATTGCAGAATGACCAGCCGTTTCTAGACTTCAAATAAGCTGTGTAATGTCCTGATGTTGTTGAAGGACCGTCATGATATATAATTGCTGCAGTTACAAAAGTCCTTCCTGATATTGACAACTGCGAAGCCACAACATTTTTAATTAAAGTTGTCAATTTTGTTCCATCAGGCCTACATCGTTGGAACATTAAAATGACATACTGGCCATATGTTCGTATAAATAATGTGGACAACATTTCAGACTTACATTGGCTACACTCCATGTTGTGATCAGCTGCTTTTACTAGTTTATTAAAGGACACTGATTTACTGTCTGGCAAAGTTAAATATATAAATCTTTCTGAGTCTACACTACTAGTACTTGATACCCTACAGTTCTCGCAGTCATGCTGCCATTGATAAGAAAGCCCAAACAGGTGATCTACATCTACACCTCCATCTTGCAATACATCAAGCATATACATTAAAAACTCCTGACAATCTTGCTGAATATTTTGAGAGAATTGCGTTTGACCTGAACACTTGTCTAACAGATTTCGAATTTCAGACACACTTTCTATTTTTGTTCTATCAGTGCTACATTTCTCTAACACAGAATTCAGCAAGCAGCAAAAACTTTGATCCGAATTGATCACAATCTGTTGTTTTAAAGTTTCTAGAGAAAAGACAACATTAACCACTACATTAGCATAGCAGTTGACACCAGAACTATTTTGAAATTGAAAACCAACAACATCTTCAACAGAATCCTTTTTCTTTCCACTTATAATTTCAGGTTCATCGACTTTTCATCTTTTTGCTACAACCTCCCTACTATTGGTCACATTTCTTCGTTTCCGGCCTACCACACGTTTCTCAAACAAAGGATATTGAGGCAAATGTGGCGCATACTCTCTTCTTAACCTATTGTATTCCTTAACACAATCTAGATCCGCACAAATGTTTGTGACATCACACTCAATCAAGTACAATCCCGATAAAGTTCTGACTCGTGACAATGCCACATATGCCATACCCTCCTTGAACACAGAACTGCCAATATTCACCAATGCACTGTCTACACTTAAACCTTGCGATTTATGGATTGTCACCGCATATGCCAAGCAAACAGGAAACTGCTTACGGCGAACATATAAGTCTTTTACAAGCAAAAACCTAGCAGAGCAACGACCAATTAGCTGTACTTCCTCAATGCCATCAAATTTAATTTTTAAAAATTCAATTCCATCTCTATTTCTGTATTTCACAAAATCAACAACATTACCCATTGATCCATTTACCAGACCTCTTTCAACATGTAAATTCCTTCTTAAAATTATACGGCAATTTAAGCACACATTCAGAGTCTTTTCAAAACCTGCAGTTTTAGATATAGTCTTCTCTAATGAATCCAATTTTGATTTCAAATTCTCAGACAAAGTAATTGTTGATCCCATATGCTCTACTCTGTCAATAGCTTCCAGTTTCACAATCTCTTGGTTTTCTAAATGCAAAATTTTGTTGTTGAAGATGGCACATTCTGCAAGAGTTGGCATCTAACATATTCCAGATTTCTTCTCAGTAATTTTCTGAAAAATATTCTCAGGCACAACGTCTTGTTCTGGATACAAATTTGACAGTAATCGTGCATGTAAAGCTTCTTTCCCATGCTCGGTCACTTTTCCGATTCTAACATCTTGTAGAATATTCTTGTAATCTTCATCCTTTGCCTGACGCATATTTTCACGCAGTTCAGCATAATTGGAGTTTAACCATATATTGACGTTGCCAATGCTCCCTAGGCACTTCCTGGTATCTTCATGCGTGAGCATTTTGAACACAGGTTGTCCTTTCACTGGTGTCAGCTGCAGAAGATCACCGAAAACAATGATGTGTTTGCCACCAAATAACACATCATACTCTGTTTTGAGAACTTCTTGCATTCTCAAATGCACAAAGGCAAGCATGACATTGGAAACCATGCTTACTTCGTCAATGATAAGAAGTTTCATTTTCCTCAAGACTCTTGAAACTTCACAACAAGCATCTCCAGATAACTTGTGGTATTGTAATTTGTTATCATGCTCCACTGGCAGCATCAGTAGACGATGCAAAGTAATACCTTTAATGTTATGTGCTGCCAGTCCAGTTGGAGCGGTGACAACACAAGACAGCGATGACTCAGTCCTTTTCTGCAAATAACATGAAATTGCTTTAATGAGGAAACTTTTTCCAGTTCCCGCTTCTCCACTCACGTACAGTCGGACAGGCTTCAACGACGTACATGAGCACTCTTTCTTCTCATGACTTAATCCATGATCAATTTGGTTGGTAACTTCGTCATATATTTTCCTCTGCTCAACGTTGAGTTGTCTTTCCAAGTCTTCTAAGTTAACCGCATCCTCCTGAGCATGTGCCATGACTCTTTCCACTTCAATCATGGCAGTAGCAGCTTCATTTTTGATTACTGGTCCTCCTAGTGGATCCTGACTCAATGAAACAGAACTCTGACTGTCCTGAGAACTGTCTCTAGCAATCTCGGCTGCAATCGTTGCTTCCTGCTCGATTTCCGCATTCAACATTCACGCGTCAGAACTTTGGTGGCCGATGGAGATGGGCCCTGCCCCCTCACCTAGTCACACGGCAAAAAATCTCGGAGTGAGATGGGATGATAGCATGTCCTTTACCTCCCATATCCAACAAGTTACCGGCTGTTGCATGAGTAAACTGAGAAATCTCCGAAAAATGCTCAGACTCCTTCCAGAGAGCTGCCGAAAAACGGTTATCCACGCTACTGTTACCTCAAGGCTGGATTATGCCAACGGACTCTACCTAGGCTTACCAAAATACCTGACACAAAAGCTTCAGGTAGGTCAAAATGCGGCTGCGAGACTGTTACTGCGCACCCCACTCAAGCAGTCAATCTCTCCGCATCTTCGATCCCTGCACTGGCTGCCAGTTGCCAGCAGAATAAAGTTTAAAGCATTGACATTGGCGTTTAGATCTCTGCAGGGCTCCTGTCCAGAATACTTGAAAAACCGCCTCCCCAGATACTCCCAAACCCGTGCATTGCGGTCCAATTGCCGTGTTCAATTGGCAGTCCCACGCACGAAAAAGGCTCGACTAGGCGGTCGGACCTTCTCGGCTAACGTCGCCGCTCTGTGGAATACCCTGCCACAAGAAATTCAACGGGCTCCTTCTGAACCCTGTTTTAAGACATTGCTGAAAACTTGGCTCTTTATCCAACCCCGTTAGCTTTTCCTTCATTTGCCCCGGGTCTTCTGTGTTCTACTAGCGCCGGGACACCTCCTCGCGAGGTAGCTGTTGCGCTTTACAAAATCCAGTATTATTATTATTATTAACATTTCTAGATATTTGGGAAAAACAGGACATTCTATGGTCTCCTTGGCAGCATTGAAAGAGTCTTCGTAACAGAGGAAATCTCCAAGCAGTTCCTCTTCTGCACGCCAAGGCTTGAAAAGTTGCAAAAGTGCTAAATAGAAAAACTCTTTTTTTTCAGGAGATTCGCCACTCAATTTTTGATGGTTTACCAAGTGGCATTTTCTTTGCTTGACCAGACATCCCTCACTTCTAATTACAGCATACACTCCTTTATCAATATCTTCTTTGATGTTCCTCTTGAATATGTAATTTTGTAGAACCTCATACAGACAAACATTCTCTAGGTGACTGCTTCTATTTGGATAATATGTATCCAACATGTTGGTCTTCAAAATATCGGTACTGTTTGGCTCCTTTTCCGCCAAATACTCAATTTCCTGCACAGGTTTCAGAACTCGATTACGCGTTGCAGCAAGACCAAGACTCGCCCAAACGATACTCCTGGATTTGGCATAGAGACTTGCTGAAGACAACCGGTCAGAACATTTGTAAGCTCCGATTTCTCGATGTGACAACATCTTCAGACTGAAACTGTACAACTTCTTACTGAGGCTCTTTTCATGGGAAATGTCCTCCCACATATCCTTCAATTCTGTCTTTTCTTTTTTGGTGATGTAAGATGTCACATACCGAGCCACCGCCATACAGTTATCAGCCACAAACTGTATATCCATGTTAGCATTCCACATGGACAAAATCACTGGGTTGTAGTCGTTGATGTACTTGGACTCTTCGTTCCTTTTCAAATTGTATGTGTTTTTAGGTGATTTCTTCATCACATTATGTCGCAGCGAAGACATCAAACTGTTCACTCTTCCTTTAGAAATCACCGGTCGTGGAAAGGCGAAACGACATTTGGTGTAGAACTTGTCCTTGTTTCTGAATTTACGACGACAGTACTTTCCACAACGATGGCTTTGGAAGCGTAAAACTTGTTCTCTTAGGCTTTTGTCTTCCTTTGCGTTTGGAACAGCACATGTAGAATACTGTTCTATGAAACTCATCACTAAGTCTTCTGGATCTGTTCCAAATTTAGGTGCATCCTTGATCCACAGCAGCATATGTATATGATGAGCACCTCTTGCTTGGTACTCCTTTCTCCAGAAGAAATCCAACACTTCTCCAAGAGGTGGATTTTTCTTGTTCATGATGAAAGACATCATAGCTTCAAATCTATGATTGAAGTACCTGCATACATTCACTGGATCCAAAGAGCACAGTTCTCCGGGTGTCTTGAATTCGATATTTTCAATGTTTCCATTTGCCTCTCGTAGAAATTCAAGTAAGTCTTCCCAGCCATACTCGGCACAGCTGAGAGTGAGGAACCATGTGGGAGTTCCTAAGTTCCTCAGCCTACATTTTAAATCACCATGACGACGGTACCAGTACTCATTAGTACCACGCTGACACGCCATGAGATTAATCAGGTGAGAATCCAAAATACTGTCTTGCACATTGACTTTATCCATAAAGTCACTTGCCGAGATGTTTTGCATCTGTATACCACTTTTCAAGATGTGGTTCACTGCATATGACAGTCCAGACAGATCGCTTTCAAACAGGAGATGAAACAAATAGGGAATGCATTGTCGAAACCTAGGATCTTCTGCATACAATCGTAAAGTCCGGTATTCAGAAGCAGGAATTTGATGAGGTCGCTCATCATATCTTCCTCCTTGACCTGTTGGAAATAGCTGTGGGAAACACCAAGCTTCCAAACTTTCCTCCCAAACACTAATGGGACTCCCTTTGGCTTGTTTCATTTGAAACAACTCAATAGCATTCCCCATGACTTCCTTGGAATGCAAAGGATGAACACTATAATGTTCATATATTTCTTCACTTTTAGAGGGTTCTACTTTCTCAATTTGACCAGCACACAAATCGCTATCCTCTTCTTCACTTACTTCCTCTTCTGCAACATATACATTCTTATAGTACTTATTGTTTTTTTTCAAATACAATGTTGCCTTTTTGACTTTCCTAACATCCACTAAATCTTGCCATATTTTCTTACTCTTTGTCGGAACCCCATTAACTAAGATAACCAGAGGTTCCTCTTCCACTTTTTCTACTCCAATTGTATTAATGTTTTTCTTCAAATCTAGAGGCAAATAAACAACTCTTCCCTTTAATCCTCTCTGTAAATCTAATGGAGGCAATTTCCCTGTCTTTGGCTCCATTCTTACAATAGCCTGAAAGGGATGGATACTTTGAATCAAAATAGATTCGTAAGTATTTAAATCCTTCAATTCAGAAGGAATCTCAACCAATTCCAGATTATTATGAACCGCTCTAGCAGGCATCCGGTTTTGATTTAATTTGTTACAACAATAAGTACACACACGTTGATCCAATCCCAAATCAAAACAATTTTCTACCATCAAGTATGTTGCGAAATCCTTCCATTCACTATTATTTTCCCTTTCACTTTTCGCATATAAATCCACTAACTTAATCTGATTCTTATAATAAGTGTGTCGACAACACACACAAGTGAAATTAGGCCTCTCACTTGATTTCACCTGAAACATGGCAATTTCCTTCTGAAAATTATCTGTACTGGAAACCTGTACACTATCTTCCACATTACCCTCTTCTTCTGGGTCAATTTCAACATTCTCCTCTTTACTTGCAAAGTAACAAAACTCAATTTCTTCACAAATATTCTTCACATCTATTTCAGAACCATGCAAAAGAGCAGTGCATAATTGTTTAAGCATAATTGCTGGACTCTTAGCATAATACAACATTCTAACTAATTTCCTCACTTTATTATGATGCACTGCTAGCATCCTGAAATGATGAAAAACACTCTGGCATACTCTCCTGGAAAGACAAGCCAGTGAATGACAATGCAAACCTGTCACTTCTCTCACTCTGCAAGGATCTAATTCTTGCAACAACTTCATTTTCTGTTTTAAACTTTTCTTATTAAATGTCCGTACAAAATCACAAAGCAAATTGATGGAATCCTGTCGCACACTGCAAATACTACTACACTTCCAGATATACACTGGTCCCTTAGGACGTCTTCCTAAAACCTCATTACCTAACACCTCTTCTGCCTCTGTTGTCACAAGTTTTTCTTTTTCAACTGGACAACCATCTTTCACCTCATAAGCTCGACCACTGGTATCAACTGCATGCACCAAATCATTATCCTGGAAATAACTCTCCTCATTAAAAAATGCCTCACAACTTGAACTATGCATCCATTCTCCTGAAAAAACTTCACAAAAATTACTACGATTAACTGTTCTCTTCCATCTACTATTTCTTTTGAAATCATAAATTGCCTTGTTTAGCTTCCTAATTCTATTGATTATCAAAATAAATAACTTTCGCTTAATTTCAAATGCCTGATCAATAACTTTCTCAACTTTTTTTTTCTCTTATAAAAAACCACTTTCTGTTGACCTTTCTTAATATTTTTTAACAAATTGCCAATTATCCTTTTGCGGAACATTCGTCTATGAATGTCCCTAAACTGATTTTTCCTTCTACTACCATGCACAGAGTTATCTCCTGCTCTTGCAGTAACATTTTTGATTGGCCTTTCCTTTCCGTTTAAATTGGTTCTCTTTTTCTGGACTAAAACATTTTCTGTAGTACTACTTTTTTTTCTACAAATGTTTCTTATGAATGATTTCGTTGTCTTACCCGGAGCTTTCTTGGTGACTTGACGAGTTTTTATTGTAGAGGACTGCTGCAAGAATTTATTAAGCTGCTGTCTTTGACGTTTTGTAGCCTTTCGGTTTCGTTCTTTAGATGGCATTATGTCCTTTTGAAATGATCTGCAGTTGAATCTGTGGTAAAATATAATTAAAAATGTTATTAACCACTATTAGCAAACAGTAAATCAATAACAGTCGTCAAAAATTTAACACACTACTTGTAATTTTTACATAGAATAATTTTTAGAGCATTGGCAAATTTAGTAGTCACAAATAGTAGCAAAGAAATGGAATGCTTCTACATTTGACCTGTGCTGTTTTATACGTGAATCTGAACTAATTTTATGAGCATATTTGACTATTTTATTAAAGACACTACACACAACCTGTTTTTGAAGTTGTGTTTAATTTTAAATGAACGGTTTACATGTTTACTTTTCATTTCCAGTAACTTTTAAAAATAAATGTTTATAGTTTCATAGGCTCAAGCAGGTCAGCTTCCCACCCTATGTCATACAATTCTGACAAATCGGCATCCTCATCATGTTCTTCATCATCCTCAGGATTTAAAACATCCAAGGGATCTACTTCCACTGGTGTTTCAATCACAATTTCAATGATAATATCGAGATCAACGGATTGCTCATTATCACTCATGCTTGATGTTGTCGTTATCTTTAAAGAAAGAGAACAACAATGAGATGTTGCAGAGTAAGAGACAAATCTCAGAGACTATAATAGTAAAATTGTTTAACAAGAGTAACATTTTGCAGCTATTAATTAGCCATGTCCAGCGATGCTGAGGAGGTGAGGCCTATGTCCAAGTTTTCAGTGAACAGGACTCATCTCTTCTTAACCTTGGATAAGCCTCACCGACTCTGTGTCCCCTGCTCATACTTAAATGTAAAGGGGCAGATTTATGTTACCTGGCGCATCCCCAGGGATGCACCAGTTAACGTGCACCGCTGCTCTGCCACCCATGGTGTGCCGCATTTACAATGTGGAGCACCATTGAGCAAAAACAGTACAGATGCGTCACGCATCTGTGCCGCAAAAGCAGCACATTGCAGGAATCACGTCGTAAGCGCGACATGTCTACTGCAATGCACAGGAGCAAGCCACACATTGCATGGTGCATCACTCCTTATGCCTGTTTCAAACAGGCGTAAGGATTTGATTCAGCAATGCCATAAAGCTGACTCAGTGAAATCTTCTAAATTTCACTGTGTTAGTTTTACAGGGCTTTCATGCAAATGAATGCCCACCCTGCAACAAAACGCCTATATGAAACCTGACGCAGGTTTCATGTGGCACAGGACTTTACAGCATGACACATCTGCCTAGATGCATCAAGTTGTAAATATGTCGCAACATAGCGCATCTTTTGCGCCGCCGCTGCGTCACAAAAGTGACGCACAGCGGCGCAAAAGAGGCACACGGCTATCATAAATCTGTCCCTAACATTTTAAATGATTGATTCAGGATGACGATAAGGTGTGGCCTATCCAGAGGTTTGTTTGAGGTGAGGCCTACTCAGGGTTGCAGATGAAATTTAGGCTTGTTGAAGAATACAGAGGAGATAATACATGTGCAGGGCTACCAATGAAGTGAGTCATGTCCACTTCACTCTTGAACAAAGGCCAGACCTCTTCTGTGTCCGTGGACAGGCCTAAACCTCATCTGCACAATGTCATTCGTAAAGTTAGGAAACACAGGTGATGTAATTGAAAAATGTGGAATTTCTTTTCCTCATTTCACAATCACATCACCTGTGTTTCCTTTGCTTAGGTATCTCATTGTGCATATGGAGTCTAGCATATCAAAGAGTACACAGAAGTTGAGCACTGTATACACCAATTTTGACATTTACAGAAGATTCAGCTTCTCCATGCCCCCTACACAGTCCTAAATGTTTACAGTTTAAACTGACGGTATCTTGTTGGAGATGAAGTGAGGCCTGTCTTGCAACATGGTGCATCTTTTGCATCACTGCTGCATCGGTTTCATGTGGCACAGGACTTTACAGCATGACACATCTGCCTAGATGCATCAAGTTGTAAATATGTCGCCACATAGCAAATCTTTTGCACCGCCGCTGCGTCACAAAAGTGACGCACAGTGGCGCAAAAGAGGCACACGGCTATCATAAATCTGTCCCTAACATTTTAAATGATTGATTCAGGATGACAATAAGGTGTGGCCTATTCAGATGTTTGTTTGAGGTGAGGCCTACTCAGGGTTGCAGATGAAATTTAAGCTTGTTGAAGAGTACAGAGGAGATAATACATGTGCAGGCCTACCAATGAAGTTAGTCATGTCCACTTCACTCTTGAACAAAGGCCAGACCTCTTCTGTGTCCATGGACAGGCCTAAACCTCATCTGCACAATGTGATTCGTAAAGTTAGGAAACACAGGTGATGTAATTGAAAAATGTGGAATTTCTTTTGCTCATTTCACAATCAGATCACCTGTGTTTCCTTTGCTTAGATATCTCATTGTGCCGATGGAGTCTAGCATATCAAAGACTACGCAGAAGGTGAGCACTGTATGGAACATGGCTATGTAACTCAAATAATCAAAATCGAAATTTGCCAAGCACAGATGGGGACGTATTTACAAGGACCTTGCACCACTGGGAAATGTCTTAAATTAAAATGGGAAAAATAACATCAAAGGGACTCAAAGGCCTTGTAAATATGCCCCAAGCAACCTATGAAACTCTAGCAGTACATATCAAGAAACCTAATTGATTTCAAAAAACGTTTTCAAACAAATGATGAAAAGCAATTATATACCTACATTCAAGGGGAAGTGACTTAAAATGCTCTAAGACACATGAAAGCGTTTTTTAAGGCCCTTGCACCATTTTTGCGTCACTTTTAACATGGCTATGTAACTCAAAGAATGAAAATCTAAATTTGCCAAGCACACATGGGGGCGTATTTACAAGGACCTTCCACCACGGGGAAATGTCTTTAATTAAAATGGCAAAAATAACATCAAAGGGACTCAAATGCCTTTTAAATATACCCCAAGCAACCTATGAAACTCTAGCAGTACATATCAAGAAACCTAATTGATTTCAAAAAACGTTTTTAAACACATCATGTACATCAATTATATACCTACATTCAAGGGGAAATGACTTAAAATGCCCTAATTAATAGATGACCCATTGTGTCATCTATTAATTCCATCACAGAACCCCTAAGTAAATATATAGACATATTCCTTCAACCTATAGTTACCCAGCAAAAGGCATATGTAAAGGATACAACATTCATGATCGAAAAAATTGAAGGTTTACCATACAATTGTAATACACAATGGCTGGTAACCCTGGACATAGAGGCCCTCTATACAAACATCCCACAGGACGATACCATCAAGATGTTAGAGGGCCTCCTTAAAAATGAAACGGAAGACTTAGACCAACATGCTATGTTCATCTTGGAATGTGCAGAAATCATTTTAAAAAACAATATCTTTCTTTTCAAAAATGATTTTTTTAAACAGATCAAGGGGACCAGCATGGGGGCTACCTGTGCCCCAAGTCTGGCCTGCCTATATGTAGCGGCATTTGAAGAAAAACATATTTTTAACAATTTAGCACCTTTCAGTGAAAATATCAGCTGTTGGTCGAGGTACATCGACGACATTTTCTTTATATGGACCGGAACTCTGGATTCACTTAAAGAATTCATCGACTGGTTAAATCTGGACGATAAAAATTTGAAATTCACGTCCAATTTCAATAAAGACACAATAGAATTTCTGGACATCAGAATCAGAGTTGATAATGCGGTCCTCGGTGTTGATCTCTATACCAAACCAACCGACCGAAATACCCTATTACATTATAAGAGTAATCACCCCAGCAGTCAAAAGAACAACATACCGTTTGGACAATACTTACACATAAGACGTAATTGTACCAATATACAAGACTACAATAAACATGCTGATGTCCTATCTGCTAAACTCAGAAATAGAGGGTATCCCAAGAGTCTAATTAAACATGCGTACAAACGCGCTAAATACTATAATAGAGATGCTCTGTTTGACAAAAATAAGGACATGGATAATATCACCAATAAAGAAGATAAGACCAAAGACAGATTAATCTTTGTCACCAATTTCAGTGCAGCAAGTAATAAAATCAAAAATATAATAAATCGCAACTGGTCATTATTGAATGATAAACCAGGAGAAAAAATCCCCAAACCAATGTTCAGTTTCCGCAGGAACAGAACTATTAAAAATTGTTTGGTACATACCTTTAAAGAAAAAAAACATGTCACTCAAAGTACCATCAATAATATTCCCTTACCAGTTGGAAACTTTACCTGTAATATGTGCCTAAATTGCATTTCATTGATCAAAGGTAGTCTAATATCGTACAATGGAGTACAACACAAGTTAAAACATTTTGTTAATTGCAGAACAAAGAATTTGGTCTACATGATTAAGTGCCCGTGCAACAAAGCCTATATTGGCGAAACAGCTAGGGAAATTAAAACTAGGATAACAGAACACAAATCTGCCATCAGAACGAAAAAAAGATCTGCCCCACTAGTAGAACACTGGCTAACGCACAACCATAAGATAGATGATCTAAAATGGTGTGTTATTGAAGCGATGTCATACAACACCAGAGGTGGGAATATGGACAATAAGAGAAAAAAGAGAGAACAGTTTTATATGTCCTTATTTAACACGTTTCGCACTGGATTAAATAACAGAGAAGAGTGGGAGAGATTAATCCTGTAATGTTGAAATAGAAACAAACAGTGACAAATGGGTGGAGAATGTTTAGACAGCTCACCAGCAGAGTACTAAATTATATGTATAGGCCCTTTTTGTCTCGCTCATGTACACCCAGAGATATTTTTTTTAAAGAATAGAGGAAAAAACAGCAACTCTGACCAATATCATCGAATAGATACCTATCTTTATTATGTGATGTTGATTAGATGATGTTATGTATTTGTATTAAATATTGGATGATGTGTAACATAGCCACATGTATAAAATCAATGATCTATAAGATAAGACTGTTAACAATGTATATGAGTACCTAAATATGCAACAGTTAAACTATGTGTGTTATTGCAAAGTATTCGATGTCTTTGAGTTGACAACCTACGACCTTATTTTTGGTAATAGGATACACGTAGCCATATAATGTATAGTCTGTGAATATAATATACAGAACGAAACTTAATAGGATGATCAACAAACCATATACTATTATAACGACTGTCAATAGATTAGTCAAAGAGGCAGCTAATCACCTGGAGTTAGTTGTATCAGTATACATAGATGTCAGTATGCTTGATGCCTTCTTTATCCATTCCAAAATGGCCGAGTAAAACACATTTCGGCGTCTTCATCGTTATAACCATGAAGACTCGGCACATAGAGGCAGCTCTCGTGTCACTTTATATTCTCTAAAAAATTTATCATTAGCGATGTGGACAACAGTAATACAATTATAAATAACTATCGTTTTCATCCGTTGAAATCGACGAACAACTTCCGGGTAAAGAGATGCAACAAAGGAATACGTTTCTGATTAATAAGTAAATAAATTCTAAAATAATGGCTGCAACATAAACCGCCCAAACTTCTAGTTAACATGGTGATAAGGAAATTTTTATTTATTGGCCTTTCGGGTACATTCTCAAACACGCGATCCCAAACTCGGATGTATACACTTCCGGGGCAATGTGGGAATCGCCAGCATAAAAACAGACGCTTACATGATACGCGTCACTCTTCGAATCCCCATGAAGACGCCGACACGGAGGAGCAGGGAGGCCGCAGTTCTTATGCGAGGTGAGCAATACTCCACACAAAGGAGGATAGACAGTATCTAGAACCCCCTCTCGGTTGCTGACTTACTACCTTATTGTCATAAACTTAGCAACCCTTGCCTTCAACATTTTAAGGCTATTTCTACTTAGATTACAAATTTCTGGTAGATGATATTCTGGCCCGCATATGTATCAATGTTTAACGAGCCATGTCTGTTTTTTACTTCCATTTAAAACACGAGGTTCAGGTTAAAAAGCAGAGCCTACGAATAACAGCCTATATAAAATAGGTTTCTAGTGTCCATAATTTTTGTTGTCCATCTCCGAGTTCTCAGAATCCTGCAATAGTCTTTACGCCAACACTCTTCTTAGATCATATATTATGTATTTACAGATTTCTTCTAATTGATGAGAAGAGAATCTGAGGAATTACCAAAATTTGACCTCGTGCCTATGAAGTGCAGATTATAAAAAAAGACTCACATTATAACAACCCAGGTTAGTACATTATTGTATATATGAGGAAATTTTAAACAATGGGATACTTGCACAAGAGTAAAGAATATAAACATTACTTTTTACTCAGGTCCAAAGAAATTTACATCGGTGGCCCCTCCGTGCACACAGAAATATCTAGCTCGGTGACTAGAGGTAACCTTTGTTTATTATCATTAAACCACAGAGAAGCCCTATGGCCTAAAATTATTACCCTGAGTTTTCTCATACTTTTTGTTTACATAGACTAGTGGAAATCTGAAATTCCAGTGAAATTTTAACCCACCAAGGAAACAATTGAAACGTTTTTATACAAAGTCCTGTCATATCTACAGGTATGTGTCCTATGCCAAGACCTAATGATTAAAATGCACCATAAGAAATAAACGAGATCTGAAGTGACACACTTCAAAAATATTTCTTAACTGTTTCAAAAGTATAATCCGATGATGACATCCTCATTTGGATATTGTCTAAACTCAGGTTAATGTGGATAAATGTCATTAGCAGAGTAAAGAGTAGAGGTTGATACGCTCAGTATTCATAGCAAGTATAGCATTGGTAAGGCAAATGTGACTGACTGATCAAATTTTGAACTAAAACACTGAAAACAAAAAATCTTTTTGGTTTCTAGATATGGAGTCAAATGTTTTGAAGAAGGTGTCCAGTATCACAAAGCACCGAAACGCCGCGTCGACTGTTTTTAACTTTGACTGTTTAAGATATTCATTGTATTACCACCCACGGTGGTTGTTTTAAATCTGTTTATTTCTACTATCGATTGTATTTTAGATTGTAACCCAGTTGGGAGGTACAAATAAATTCAGTGATCTTTTTTATAAAATTTGGTTGTTTGGTATATTTACACACAGATCTCTATTGAGTTTTTAGTTCAAGTGTCCACTTTGCCTTCAATGTGTTTCCATTTCAGTTTGGTAGAAAAGTTTGACTTTATTGCAAGCTATACCTCTTGGATTGATAACCTTAGTGAATCGAATCTACTAGGTATTAAACAGGGACCCAACACTTTTTTTCATATGTAACTACCCCCTTCCCTGTGACGTATATCAGGGGTACCTCCTTTTGTTATTACATTAAAATGCCCTAAGACACATGAATGCGTTTTTTTTAAGGCCCTTGCACCATTTTTGCGTCACTTTTAACATGGCTATGTAACTCAAATAATCAAAATCTAAATTTGCCAAGCACAGATGGGGGCGTATTTACAAGGACCTTGCACCACGGGGAAATGTCTTAAATTAAAATGGGAAAAATAACATCAGAGAGACTCAAAGGCCTTATAAATATGCCCCAAGCAACCTATGAAACTCTAGCAGTACATATCAAGAAACCTAATTGATTTCAAAAAACGTTTTTAAACACATCATGTACATTAATTATATACCTACATTCAAGGGGAAATGACTTAAAATGCCCTAAGACACATGAAAGCGTTTTTTTTAAGGCCCTTGCACCATTTTTGCGTCACTTTTAACATGGCTATGTAACTCAAATAATCAAAATCTAAATTTGCCAAGCACAGATGGGGGCGTATTTACAAGGACCTTGCACCACGGGGAAATGTCTTAAATTAAAATGGGAAAAATAACATCAAAGAGACTCAAAGGCCTTATAAATATGCCCCAAGCAACCTATGAAACTCTAGCAGTACATATCAAGAAACCTAATTGATTTCAAAAAACGTTTTTAAACACATCATGTAAAGCAATTATTCAACCACATTCATGGGGAAGTGAGTTAAAATGCCCTAAGACACATGAAAGCGTATTTTGAAGGCCCTTGCACCATTTTTGCGTCACTTTTAACATGGCTATGTAACTCAAAGAAACAAAATCTATTTGTAAAACACTTGACACAAAGCAACATTTTAAATACACAACTTTCTTCATAATTTTCTCCCTAAAGCATACTATTCTCTATATAAATTAAATGAATCTTTTCTCACCTTAGCAAATACTTTATGAGTTTCAAAACAGTCTCAGACACACACCAATGTGTCTTCAGAAGAGCAAAGGGTATGCACTCCAGAGATTGCAACCAACAATGGCACACAAATGCTGTAATTCATCACACATATCTCTAATGTCACCCAATCAAAACTCTTCCCTCACTTTTTTCAAATCAACACCCTTCCCCCCTCTGCCCTTTCTGCCTTTTTTGCATAGCAACCACCTCCTGAAAGACCTCTCATGTTTGCAACTGCACACAACAATGTTTCAATTGAACTCTGAACTCTCAGTACACCTGCGTATCCAGTGCAATCTTTCATAAAATGATTTTTTCTTGACCATTCAAATTACATCTTTCAAAGAACTCATCCATGCACCCTAACTTTCTGTTTCCAGCAATCAAAATCCACCAATCACTGCTACTGATTCATTAGCACAGAAACTTCACAGTTTTTTTCATTATAAACTCTTATTTTTTCAACTGCCATTTCATTGCCACACTTCATCTGACTGCAGCAGAACCTTCTCTCATCATGTTTTCTGTCTGGATTGTTGGACATAGTTATATCCACTGGGCTCAAAGGTTTGCTGATAACAGAAATTTACACAACCTCAATTTACAAAATGTGGAAATCAAGTGGATTGGCCACAGAGGATTAAAATGTCACCAATTGATACCATTGGTGAAAACCTTTTTGCATTTGCCAAAACCTGACCTGTTAATTGTGCACTGTGGGGGAAATGACTTGGGCACTTTGACTGGGGTAGGTCTAGAAATGCTTTTAAAGGACACCTTTGACCAATTGATGGCACTTTTCCCTCAAACTGCCATGGTATATTCAAATATATGCCAAAGACAGAAATGGAGGTGGTCGAACCAATTTTGTCCACAAATTGAGAAATGGAGGAAGCATGTAAATAAGTCTGTTTCAGCTTACATGAGAGACCATGGAATGGGCTCCATGTACAACAATAACTTGCGTTACTACATGCAAGATATCTACAGAGCAGATGGAGTTCACTTCTCAGATGAGGGTAACAGAATTTTCATCCTGAATTTAAGACTGTGCATTGGTACCTACTTGTAGGTACCTAAATCAGCCACAGGACCCAAAAGCTCTTTTCAGAGCTACCCTACATCTGATCACTCACAATTATTATTTTACTCTAACTTTTTTCACTAATTTTCACCAAAGTACGCTCCCCGGAGCGCTACCCGGTACGCGCACCGGATGCTAACCACGCGAACATTTTAAAAATAATGGTTTTTTTTCGCACATATGGGCCTCCTCAACCACCCTCAGAAAACTTAGGGGGTCAGGATACGTGTACCTTGCCCCCTTCTACCCATTCTGATCATTAATTGCCCTCCACCTTGTATCTCAATTATACCGAAACACAAAATGGAGGACTCCCGTAACGCTGCCGGTTCGCGTACCGGGGAGCGCACCGGGAAGCGCTCGCTCAAAAAAGGTGGGAAAGTAATATACAGAAAAACCACTGGAGACACTTTCACCAAATATAGATTAGCTCATACAACATACCAATCCCTACCATTTTCACAAATGTGGTTGGAATTCCATTTAACCATTTAGCCTGTAGACCTCTCTAAATACCCTGAGGTAAATTACTTCACAAAACACATCTGAAGTGTTGGAATTGACAACCAATTAAAATGTTACTTTCATTTTCTACTTTTTTTACCTGACATTTGATTGGTTATGTACCTGAATATATATAAAAAAAAGAGAGAGAAACACAGCCATTTTGACTACTACTTCCTGAACTACATTGCAAGATAATTTTCACTCACAACTTAAACTTGTTTTTAAAAGGTAAGATATTATTTTATAAATTTGAAAACATTTTCAGATAGTTATATACTATCCCTCTGTAAGAGTTAGACATTGAGAAAGGCTTGTTTATTATAATTTTGGATTGATTTAGGTTTCTGTGGTATAATTATGAATTTACTCAGGCTTTTTCACAGGCACTTTTTAATAGTACTACTTCACGCCTCAAAAGTACCTGTCTGAACTTAAACCCAACAGTGCCCTATCTCTACTGATATATTTATTTTTTATTCAAATTTCAGCACAAAAATGCAAGGAGAACAGAACGTTTCCTTTGAAATTGTCCTAGACATGAACAATGAGGAAATCATTGAACCCATTGACTTGGAATTCATGGATGAATCACGAGACCATGAACTTCTACAATGTGTAGAATCTGTGGATTTCTTACTTCAATATGAGGACGGTCAAATGTGGGAAGTTATGTTCAGTCAAAAAGAAGACATATCGGACAGTCAAATGTTAGACGTTCTATTAAATTTTGAAAAAGAATCAGAAAAATAAAATTATATTTAATATTAAAAAAAATTTGAGTCTTTAATCATTTTTATATGTAATTCATAAACTAGTACCAAATTGATTATAATGTAAAGTCAGACTTATAGTATACTGTGCACAATCCCAAAAATAAATTTATATTTAATAATCATAAATACTGCTACTTAAATAAAAAAAACAACAAAAAGAACAATCAATAAACATACAATATTTCAAAATATCATAGTCTATCATTCTTTTTTCCTTATAGTACGCTCCCCAGACCGCTTCCCGGTGCGCGTACCGGGCGCTCCCCACGCAAATAAAACAGCGGGCCCTTTTAAAGCCTCCACATCAAACCTAGGGGGTCAGGGAGGATCTACTATGCCCCCTTATGGTCATTTCCCCCTTTGTTTTGGCCTCCTGTTGTCTCTCGATCCTACCGAGAGACAAGATGGCGGCCGCTCCGGACTGTTTAGAATGCTGACAGACACCGGAGAGCCAATCAGCTTTGCTTCGCGAAGTTCCGTTACGCGTCAGGTACGCGAACCGGGGCGCTGCCCGGAGCGCGCTTACAGATATATATATTTTTTTGAACTCCCCCATGAGTGATGTCACTGACCATGTCATGAGTGATGTAATATGTGACGTCATCAGCAGTGCATTGCACGCGCAAGTTATAGTGAGTCCAACTAACTATAACGTGGGAATTTCATTGGTTTTATGCCAGTAAAATTTCCAGCTAACTATAACTGGTGTAAAACCTATGGTTTTTTGAGTGAATATATATATATATAAATATATATATATTCACTCAAAAAACCATAGGTTATAGAACATATATAGTTAGGAATTAGCATTTACAAAACCTTGAAAATTCACTGAAAAAACCATAGGTTATAGACCATATATAGTTAGGAATTAGCATTTAAAAAACCTTATTTTACTCACACAAAACCATTGAAATTCCATATATAGTTAGTTGCACTAACTATATATTGCGAACCCGCAATCCACTGCTGATGATGTCACATATTACATCATTCATGACATGGTCAGTGACATCACTGATGACATCACTGATGACATCTCAAATGACATCACTGATGACATCACTGATGACAACATCCAGTGACTATGTTTCTGTAAAGTTAAAATATGTCTTACATATTGAAGAATGAGTGGATGTATAAGTGTCTGGACGAAGGATTTAGTAGGTGCATGACTGAATGTATGAGTGAGTGATTAAATGTGTCTCACTGAGTGCATGGGTTAGTGACTAAACTGTCTTAATTTGTGCATCATTATGTCTGTTGTTCTGTAAACTGCTGCATGTGTTGATCAGTAGCTATATGAGTAACTATATGGGTTATTGATTGATTGCCCAAGTATTTGCATGGGAGACTGAGTGTGTGTGTGGCTGGCTGGGAGGTGTGTGACTCTGTACAGATCAATGTGTACTTGTATCAATGATTGTATAAGAGAGTAAGTATGTGTTAGTATATGGTTGAAAACGTAAGGTGCTCTATGTTTAACTGTATAGAGTAGAAAATGGAAGTGTGATTGATTCTTTACAGGACTGACTAGGTGTGTGAGTAACTCCATGGATGAGTGGCAGAGTGTGAGTGTCTGTATAGGTGTATGAGTGCATATGATAGTGTTGTAAACATGAGTGATTGTATGTATGAATGATTGTATGGGTGAATGAGTGAATGTGTGTGTAGACGTAGGAATCAGTGAGTACGTATGTAGTAACTAGTATTGGTGTGTCAATGGTTTCAAAAATTATACTCTGTTTTTAACACTGGGTGAAACAGAGGTTATATTAAAATGTGAGGAGATGCATTGTATTGTCACATGAATGATATCATCAGTGATGTGGTCATTGATGTCAAATGAGATGTCATCAGTGATGTCATTTGAGATGTCATCAGTGATGTCATCAGTGATGTCACTGACCATGTCATGAATGATGTAATATGTGACATCATCAGCAGTGGATTGCGGGTGCGCAATATATAGTTAGTGCAACTAACTATATATGGAATTTCAATGGTTTTGTGTGAGTAAAATAAGGTTTTTTAAATGCTAATTCCTAACTATATATGGTCTATAACCTATGGTTTTTTCAGTGAATTTTCAAGGTTTTGTAAATGCTAATTCCTAACTATATATGTTCTATAACCTATGGTTTTTTTCAGTGAATTTCAATGGTTTTTTAATAGCAAATATCATAAGCTGTCGAATGTCAAGTACGTGGTAAGTGAAAACATTTTCGTGTTTATGCACACTGATCTGCTTTGAATGGTGCCCCCCCCCTCATTTCTATTAGGAGTACTCTCTCTTTGCAGATAGTGAAAGGTAGTTAACGCAGGCCTTTGCCCCCGTTGTAATCCGTCGTGCCTGCTTCTCTCTCCATTTGATTGATTGTTATCCAAGTATTTACTGTTTTAGAATGAGTTCTCTTTGGTTCATTCTCTATTTACAAACAAACACAGAGTCGCAATACTCTGTTTAGTCTTTGCAGATAACGAAAAATCGTGTAAAAAAAAAGAAAAGGAATCGAGTAAAATCAGTAGGCCACTAATGGGATCTCTTTTTGACCTCGCTAAAATAGAAACATTAGGAACAACCCCTCATGACAAATACAAAACTAGTGAGATGAACTGAACTCCACACAATGATGGCTGCAAAACAGCTCGGCTCCGCCACCCACCCCGCCCAAAATAACGATAAAGAGCGGCTGCCATGATTGGTTGCGGAATGGCCACAACGGAGCTACGAAATGGTGGTGCTCTCATGCTAACCCCAGCTTCAGTCTGAAACATCCAGAAACACTGTAGACTACCAATTCGATCAGTTCCGGTAGCGCCCCAATGTAACCTGGTAGAGAAGAACTAGCCCTCCCCTCTTTGACTGATGGTTCTTGTTGCCTGTCCCTTCTGTTGTCATTTAACAGAACTATTTAGCCTGCTGAAAGGGGTTGTGTTTCGACCGCTGGTTGGTGGAGACATTTTGACTATATTCTGGACCTGCGTTGTCGCGTAATGCGTCATATGACGCGCCGCGTTAGCGCATCCGGAAGTCATCCGGGGCGCGCAGCGCGTAACGTAAGCATAACAAGTCATGTGACTTGTTAATAAAACTTTTCATTGGTTCATTTTACTTTTCTTATTCTAATGATGAAAGCCTTGGTCATATCACCTAAAAATTACGCTTTTAATTACTTCCGAACATTATTTTTTCTTAAATATATGTTATAATGTTCCAGGCTAATGTACTTTCCCGGAAATTTTACAACTGTCCTGCAAGTAAAATATATTCTTTTTTCGAGAAAAAGAGCGTTTCTTCGTCCCATGACGGAGCCGTTGAGCAAAAGAGGGTCAACCTGCTGTCTTAGTCGCCGATACGCCTGAATATGAGATTCTTATCGATCACTTTATGTTGCAGGAATAGAAAACACAACAGCCCTTGACCATTTATCTTTACTGCGTTCCTTCGTATTATACCTTTTACCCTTCATGTAATTGGTCTGCTTTATTTCACTTGCCTTTTAATGATTCTAAAACAGTGACTATTATTAAAAACTTTACCAATGTATATACTACTACCATGTTTTCTTTTAAAAACCTTTATTGTGAAAATTTCTATATACAAATACGAGCCTATAACCACGTGGGCCTGCCACGGAGCAAACTGTAATCGTATATGATGAATAGACATTTACACTGTAGAGGAACGTAACGGGCGGGCCATTAGGTTGCAAGAACTAAGGTGTCTAACAGTTACGGAATCGGTGGACGTACATTTTATAATTAAAATACGACAGGGCCAGTTACAATAAAATTATCTAGATATACATTTGCGGGCAAGTACCATGGGTGACGTTAATTCGAATTTTCAACAGCACAGTAATCAATAACACATCAGAACTTAATATCAATAGGGATGTCGAAATATTCAATCAATTCTCGTCCCCGCCCGCCATGTGCTTCAAAACTGCATACGTATCTCGTGATTTCAAGGTTCTGCAACCAGTACACAACAAGGAGTTACGAGTCCCATTTATTCCGGCGCCATTTTGGGCGAGGACGGGCAGGTCCAGAATATACTCAAAATGTCTCTACCAACCATCGACTATGATGATGTTCATATGCTGTATTTATTAGAGTAACACTCATCTGTCCACATGAAATTAATTTACCACAATCTAAACATGTCATTTTAATCTTTCCAAAGTTCTTCTAAATATTTGGGACCGTTTCCCTTGCCTCTGAAGCTCTCAGTGCCACTTCTTTGATGAATGTACTAGCAGGTCAGGGGTTCTCCTCCAAATCTCTCTTTTATGCAGCACTATAATTAATTGGTGCCACCTCTCCATATGACGATGCATGGTATAGTTACCACAACTATATTTTTTTTCGGTTCCTCTGGAGAGTTCATCGTGGCAGATGAAGCGTGTAACGTACCGGGCATTTACCTTTTTTTGCATGTACAGGAAAGGAAAAAAAATCGAGCGTCCGAGTTCTAAGGTGTCCCAGGACCATTTTAGTGGACCAGGCCCAAATACAAAGAACAGGCCGCCATTTTGAGAGTCCTCTTGCAGCCGCCTGTCGCTGTAGCATCAAGAGCAGCCGAAACTCAGCTGAATGGCAACTGAAACTGTAAATGGGCGCCCCACTACATTTCAGCATTGTAGGATGACCACACCAGTACAGCAACTTGCTAGACATCACCTCGGTGCCATCCGGATCTCGGCGCCCCACTGCAGATGAAGTGCCTCTCAACTATGAAACCACCACGGTGACATCCGGATCTTGGCGCGTTGTGCTGCCTTCGGCCTATTCGCACATCGGTCCGCTACTGACGCCATCTCACAGGCTAATGGGGTGACCCACGCCGAGTTTCAGCATTGTAGGATGACCACACCAACTTGCTAGACATCACCTCGGTGCCATCCGAATCTTGGCATCTCAACGCCTAGTGGTATCTTCCATACAGAAAATATTGTTACGCTGCCTTTGGCCCCATTCGCACATCAGTCCGCAACTTAGACATCACCTCGGTGCCATCCGGATCTTGGCATCTCAGCGCCTTGTGGTGTCAGTCAGAAAATATTGTTGCGCTGCCTTTGGCCCCATTCGCACATCAGTCCGCTACTGACACCATCTCACAGGCCAATAGGGCGCCCCACGCCGACTTTTACCATTGTACGATGGCCACACCAGTGGCACAACTTGCTAGACATCACCTCGGTGCCATCCGAATCTTGGCATCTCAACGCCTAGTGGTATCTTCCATACAGAAAATCTTGTTACGCTACCTTTGGCCCCATTCGCACATCGGTCCGCAACTTAGACATCACCTCGGTGCCATCCGGATCTTGGCATCTCAGCGCCTTGTGGTGTCTTCTACTCCGAAAATATAGTAGAAAATATTGTTGCGCTGCCTTTGGCCCCATTCACACATCAGTCCGCTACTGACACCATCTCACAGGCCAACAGGGCGCCCCACGCCGACTTTTACCATTGTACGATGGCCACACCAGTGCCACAACTTGCTAGACACCACCTCGGTGCCATCCGGATCTTGGCATCTCAGCGCCTTGTGGTGTCTTCAAATCAGAAAATATTGTTGCGCTGCCTTTGGCCCCATTCGCACATCGGTCCGCTACTGACGCCATCTCACAGGCCAACGGGGCGCCCCACGCCGACTTTCAACAGGAGTTGCCTTAGTTGTGAAGAACTCTCTTTCGTGCATGGTCACGCATACTTACACCATCGAAGGGGCTGACTCATTGGCTTTTACCATCTCCCTATCGCCGCAACAAGCACTGAAGGGCCTGATTGTCTACAGATCTCCGGGCCCAGTGGGTTCCTTTCTTGATGATCTCCAACAGGTCATGTCGGTCCTTGTCCTGAGATCGGAGCATTGTTTACTTGCGGGAGATTTTAATTTCCACATGGACGACCACAATGACCAAAATGCCATCAAATTGTTAGATCTCGCATCCACCCTGGGTCTTTCCCCTTATCTTTCTGGGCCGACCCACGATAAAGGCCATACACTAGATCAGGTTTTTTCCACCATACCTATCATGAATGTAACACTTCTGCCAATCGTTTGGTCTGACCATTTCCTTGCCCATTTTGAAATACCTTCTACCTTGGCTTCCCCGGCTAGCGCCACGAGACAGCAGGGCAGCAGTTATAGGGCACTTCATCGGGTGTCCCCAGATATGCTCACTCATGCTCTGAATGATCACCCTGTGGCTTGTACTGGGGACTTGGAGAAAGATCTGGAGAGCCTGCAATCCTGGCTTCTGGCCAGATTAAATGAGCTCGCTCCCTTACAGTCACCCAGGTCCGCTGCTCGACGGGTTTCTGCCCCCTGGTTTACGGAGGAATTAGCCCATGCCCGTAGGCAATGTAAAGTGGTGGAGCGGGCCTGGAGAGTCCAGTATGAGCCCGAGGCCAAACAACGGTATAAAACCATGATGAAGTCATACCATGAACTAGTCCTTCAGAGCAAGAAACGGTATCTTGCCAAAAGGATTGATGATGCTGCCAATTCCTGCAAGGAGATCTTCTCAATCGTGCGCGAATGTACTAGCCCCCGGTCCATCTCCACCCAGGGTGCTCCAGCGGAGACCTGGGCTAACACTATTGCCTATTTCTTTACCACCAAAATTAGGCAAATCCAGGTCTCCTTTTCATCGAAAGCCCCAGATGATGTGTCTATGATGTCGATCGAGACAGTGTCTCTATCTCCCTCAGGCCCAGCTCTGCTTGATTTTCCTCCCCTCTCGGTTGCTACATCTTTAGCCTTGATGAGGAACCTCAAGTCGGGCTCACCACTAGATCCATGCCCGGCAAAATTTCTGGCAAAAATGGCAGATGCCATCAACCCCATAGCCAATCCCATTCTTAATTTATCCCTGAGCGAAGGCTTTCTGCCCCAGACCTGGAAGCAAGCCATGGTCATCCCTCTGATTAAGAAGCCCAATCTTGACCCAGAGGCACCCTCCAACTATAGGCCAATCTCGCTCCTTCCAGCACTAACTAAGATCTTGGAGAAACACGTGCACAGCGTGCTTTCCAACTTCCTGGAGTCCAATGATTTACTTCATGAATCCCAATCGGGCTTTCGCTCCAACTTAAGTACCGAGACGGCGCTCCTGGAAGTCTCGGAGATCGTAAAAGAGGTGCTGGACATGGGAGGCAGGGTGATGTTAGTTATGCTAGACCTGTCGGCGGCATTTGACACCGTCCCCCATGAGGATCTTCTCACCAGGCTCCGTGACATCGGGCTAGGGGGGACGGTGTTCAACTGGTTTTCTTCCTTTCTGGCCAACCGCCGCCAGACGGTCTGGGTCCCACCCGGATCCGCCGAGATGCCGCCATTGGGAGTCGGAGTGCCTCAGGGCTCTATTCTGAGCCCCACTCTATTTAACATCCTTATGACCCCTCTGGCGACATTGGCGGAGTCCTTTGGGGCCCGGATCGTCTCTTATGCTGACGACACTCAGCTCCTTTTCACCTGTCGCAAGAGCGAAGAGTTCGATGGAGATAGGATCCGTGAGTGCCTTGGGGCTGTTTTTAGCTGGTTTTCACATAACAGCCTTAAGTGCAACTCGGACAAATCCGAAATACTATTCTTCGGATGCCCATCAGAACCATATTGGCAAGGATGGTGGCCTGCCGACATGTTCCCTCCCACACAGTCCTCTAAGTGGGCCAAGAACCTGGGAGTTAAAATTGACAACGAGCTTTCGCTCAAATCCCAGGTTTCCACTCTTACGGGAACATGCTTTGGGATTCTCAGAATGTTGCGCAAGTTCTTTCCCCTTCTTTCGGAGCAACATCGGAGGATCACTGTTCAGGCCCTTATAGGGTCCAGATTGGACTATGCCAACGTCCTATATCTGGGCTTGCCTGAATATCTCCTCCAACGTCTGCAGGTCACCCAGAACGCTGCTGCGCGTGCCATTTTTGGCCTTCATCGCCGTACTAGCGCCTCTAATCTCCTTGTATCCCTCCATTGGCTTCCGGTGCGGAAGAGGATACTGTTTAAGGCCATGACCCTTGCCCACAAGGCCTTGCATGGCAATGGCGCCAAGTATCTCCAGAAGAGGCTGGACTTCTATCGACCTGCACGTTCTCTCAGGTCAGAAGCCTTGGCCTTGGCGCGGGTACCACGCATTAAAAAGGCTCGGCTAGGTGGCCGGTCTTTTAGCTTCCTTGCTCCTCAGCTATGGAACTCGTTACCGTTGTCCCTGCGAAACACCTCAAATCTGCTTGTCTTCAGGAAAGACTTGAAAACCTGGTTGTTTGCTGGATAATTCTTCCCCTTCCTTGGGCCCTGTTCTGTTACTGTTATGTTTCTTGCTCTTTTCCATGGTTTGGAGCTCAAAGCGCCGGGACACTCCTTTGGAGTAGCCGTTGCGCTATAAAAGTCCCATTTTAACATTAACATTAACATTAACATTGTAGGATGGCCACAGAAGTGCGACAACTTACTAGACACCACCTCGGTGCCATCCGGATCTTGGCGCGTTGTGCTGCCTTCGGCCTATTCGCACATCGGTCCGGTACTGACGCAAACTCACAGGCCAACGGGGCGCCCCACGCCGACTTTCAGCATTGTAGGATGGCCACACCAGTGCGGCAACTTGCTACACACCACCTCGGTGCCATCCGGATCTTGGCATCTCAGCGCCTAGTGGTGTCTTCTATTCCGAAAATATTGTTGCGCTGCCTTCGGCCCCATTCACACATCGGTCCGCTACTGACGCCATCTCACAGGCCAACGGGGCGCCCCACGCCGACTTTCAGCATTGTAGGATGGCCACACCAGTGCGGCAACTTACTAGACACCACCTCGGTGCCATCCGGATCTTGGCGCGTTGTGCTGCCTTCGGCCTATTCGCACATCGGTCCGCTACTGACGCAAACTCACAGGCCAACGGGGCGCCCCACGCCGACTTTCAGCATTGTAGGATGGCCACACCAGTGCTGCAACTTGCTGGACACCACCTCGGTGCCATCCGGATCTTGGCGCGTTGTATTGCCTTCGGCCTATTCGCACATCGGTCCGCTACTGACGCCGCCTCACGTACCAACGTATTTTCTCCGCATTTTACACCCTATGCCGCATAACAGGTCATGTGACTTGTTTATAAAACTTTTCATTGGTTCATTTTACTTTTGGTTTCCTAATGATGGAAGGCTTGATCATGTGACCTAAAAACAACACTTTTCATTGGATGAAAACTTTTTTTTTTTCCCAAACGATGAAAGCCGCACCTTGTTTCTGGATGTTTCAGACTGAAGCTGGCGTCAGCATGAGAGCACCACCATCTCGTAGTTCAGTCGTGGTCATTCCGCGAGCAATCATGGCAGCCGCTCCCCACCAGAAGCCTGCAGGAGTCGGAGCCCCCAAAACTTTTGATGAATTCTCAAGGCGGAGGGGACGCTTTCGAGAATGGGGTCCAAGACCTAGCAGACAAGCGTCCGATTTCCAAGGTGTCCCAGGGCCATTTCAGTGGACCAGGCCCAAAAAGGAAAGAGCCTGCCGCCATTTTGAGACTCCTGTGACAGCCGCCTATCGCTGCACCGCAAGAGTGGGCGCAACTCAGCTGAATTGCGGCATTTGACACAGTGGACCAAAAACGGACGGAATGGCAACTGAAACGGTAAAGGGGCGCCCCACTACAACAGATGACACTCCACCTGGAGAGGCCCGTTCACACCGCCTCCCCCGGGGTGCCCCACGCCGTTATTCGGAGCAGCATTGTAGGATACCAAAACCAGTGCGGCAACTTACTGGACATCACCTTGGTGCCATCGTTCTGCTGCCTTGGAACTATTCGCGCAACAGTTTGCTACTGATGACCCACCCCCCGCGACGCCCCATGCCGTTATTTGCTGGGTGGCAACTTACTAGACATCACTTTCGTGTCATATAGATTTCGGCGCGTTCTGCTGCCTTGGAACTATTCGCACAACAGTTTGCTACTGATGACCCACCCCCCACGACGCCCCACGCCGGAAATCTGGACGTTGTGCTGCGTTGGGACTATTCGCACAGCCGACCGCTACTTCGTTGTTTTTCCCTAAAAATGTTTATATGTTATTACTATTTTTGTTTTCTTGTATATATTTATAAATTATTAAAGTTTTATAATCTTACTACTTTGTCGGAGTGCTATATATATTTAATGTGACACATAATTGTAAAAACTTTGATGTACAAAGAGTCATCCCTGGAATCTTCCGCTTCAGGCTCGGTCCCCTCCCCAATCACAATACAGGATGCTTTTCAGATAATAGCAACGCTTCTGCTGTGCCGGATCTCATCGAGTGTGGGCCTTGATCTACTATAACTCCTTTGAAGAGGGGTGATTCTTTACAGCTGTGGCCATAAACTACATCTGCAGGGCTAGCTGATACCCTAGGACCAGCCTGGACAATCGGACACAGAGGAAAAGGAGTGTCAGAGGGTGCGGTAGTGAATAGGGCGAAAGGGAGGTGTCGGGCGGGCACAGGGTGTGATTCTCAGGGAAGAGCAGCGCAGATGGGGGAGGTTTATTACCCATGCATAAGACAGAGAGCGGGGGTGACCACTGCCTGGGGGAGATGCTTGCGAGGGTGGGGAGCCATGCTAAGGATCGACAGCGTGCACAGAGTGGGTCTGGTCAAGGCATCTAAAATGGCTGCCGTGCACGACAAAAGTGTGGCATTTGAAAAAAGACAAGATGGCGCAGACAATGTTTTTCAACACTTCCTGATTTCCTTCGAATCGAACGTTAACAGACGTTGGGGCATATTACCAAAGTTAAGCGATATTTATCCCTAACGATGCTTAGCAACGATTTTTTTACCGTCAGAAATTATCGCAGATAAACCTTGCTATTATCAAGGTTTATCGGAAATACGATAAAAAACGACCGCAATGCATTAATATCGCTGAAAACTCAGCGATATTCATGCATTACCGAGCTAATGCTCTTAGCCATGTTATCCACCTCCCATTGGATAACATGGCTAAGAACTGCTCAGGGCAGGTGGTAGCTTTTGGAGATATTCGCGCTTATCTCGAATATTTCCAAAAGTTGATAATAGGAGATAGCGATGTTAGCGACTGTTTCCAGTCGCTAACATCTTGGCATGCCCACTTTCCATGTCATTAGTGATAAATATCACTCACATGCAAAGTGGGGCCCAAGATGGTCGCTGTCTTCTACTAGCCGTCGCTAACTGGTGTTAGCAACAGCTAGGTAATACACATATAATTTTATCTCCGCGAAGCGGAGCGCTGTTACAGATATATATCTTGTTTCTGAACGTTAATTTCTCAAAATGCACTGAAGCACATATATTGAGACCTAGCAAAGGCACATCGGGCTACCAGTCCCTACAATTTTGCCAAGTTTCGTGCAAATCCATTCAGCTGTTCGATCCTACTGAGAGACAAGATGGCGGCCGCTACGGACTGTTTGGAATGTTTACAGACACCGGAGAGCCAATCAGCTTCGCTTCGCAAAGCTCCGTAACGCGAAAAGTACGCGAAGCGGTGCGCTGTTACAGATATATATCTTTTTTTGAACGTTAATTTCTCAAAATCCACTGGAGCACATATATTGAGATCTAGCAAAGGCACATCGGGCTACCAGTCCCTACAATTTTGCCAACTTTCGTGCAAATCCATTCAGCTGTTCGATTATTATTATTTTTATTTTTTTTTGCCCCAAATGACCATAAGGGGGCATAGTACATTGTCGCTCACCCCCTAGGTTTGATGTGGAGGTTTTAAAAGGGCCCCGTGGGGCAAAAAAAAAAAATAATAATAATAATCGAACGGCTGAATGGATTTGCACGAAACTTGGTAAAATATTAGGGACTGGTAGCCCGATGTGCCTTTGCTAGGTCTCAATATATGTGCTCCAGTGGATTTTGAGAAATTAACGTTCAAAAAAAGATATATATCTGTAACACCGCACCGCTTCGCGTACTTTTCGCGTTACGGAGCTTTGCGAAGCGAAGCTGATTGGCTCTCCGGTGTCTGTAAACATTCCAAACAGTCCGTAGCGGCCGCCATCTTGTCTCTCGGTAGGATCAAGAGACAAGAGGAGGCCAAAGCGAAGGGGCAAATGACCATAAGGGGGAATAGTAGATCGTCGGTGACCCCCTACGTTTGATGTGGAGGTTTTAAAAGGGCCCCGCGGGCCAAAAAAAATAATAATAATAATAATCGAACGGCTGAATGGATTTGCACGAAACTTGGCAAAATTGTAGGGACTGGTAGCCCGATGTGCCTTTGCTAGGTCTCAATATATGTGCTCTAGTGGATTTTTGAGAAATTAACGTTAAAAAAAAGATATATATCTGTAACAGCGCTCCGCTTCTCGTACTTTTCGCGTTACGGAGGTTTGCGAAGCTGATTGGTTTTTCGGCGTCTGTAAACATTCCAAACAGTCCGTAGCGGCCGCCATCTTGTCTCTCGGTAGGATCGAGAGACAAGAGGAGGCCAAAGCGAAGGGGCAAATGACCATAAGGGGGCATAGTAGATCCTCCCTGACCCCCTAGGTTTGATGTGGAGGCTTTGAAAGGGTCTCGCAGGGCAAAAAAAAAATTTACAGTTTTTTTAGTTTTTTTGCGTGGAGTGCGCCCGGTTCGCGAACCGGGAAGCGGTCTGGGGAGCGCACTTTCTTGAAAATTAGTGAAAAAAGTTAGAGTAAAATAATAATTGTGAGTGATCAGATGTAGGGTAGCTCTGAGAAGAGCTTTTGGGTTTATGGTACATTTAGGTACTTATAAGTAGGTACCAATGCACAGTCTTAAATTCAGAGTGAAAACTCTGTTGCCCTCATCTGAGAAGTGAACTCCATCTGCTCTGTAGATATCTTGCATGTAGTAACGCAAGTTATTGTTGTACAGGGAGCCCATTCCATGGTCTCTCATGTAAGCTGAAACAGATTTGTTTACATGCTTCCTCGATTTCTCAATTTGTGGACAAAATTGGTTCGACCACCTCCATTTCTGTCTTTGGCATATATTTGAATATACCAAGGCAGTCTGAGGAAAAAGTGCCATCAATTGCTCAAAGGTGTCCTTTAAAAGCATTTCCAGACCTACCCCAGTCAAAGTGCCCAAATCATTACCTCCACAGTGCACAATTAACAGGTCAGGTTTTGGCAAATGCATAAAGGTTTTCACGAATGGTATCAATTGGTGACATTTTAATCCTCTGTGGCCAAACCACTTAATTTCCACATCTTGTAAATTGAGGTTAGGTAAATTCCTGTTTTCAGCGTACCTTTGAGCCCAATAGATGTAGCTATGTCCAACAATCCAGACAGAAAACATGGCGAGAGAAGGTTCTCCTGCAGTCAGATGAAGTGTGGCAATGAAATGGCAGTTGAAAAAATGAGAGTGTAAAATGAAAAAAACTGAGGAGTTTCTGTGTTAATGAAGCAGTAAGAGTGATTGGTGGATTTTGATTGCTGAAAACAGAAAGTTAGTGTGCATGGATGAGTTCGTTGAAAGATGTATTTTGAGTGGCGAAGAAAAAATCATTAAATGAAAGAATGCTCTGGATATGCAGGTGCACTGAGAGTTCAGAGTTCAATTGCAACATTGTTGTGTGAGAGGTCTTGCAAGAGGTGGTTGCTATGCAGAAAAAGCAGAGAGGGGGCAGAGGGGGGAAGGGTTTTGCTTTGAAAAAAAGTGAGGGAAGAGTTTTGATTGGGTGACATGAGAGATCTGTGTGAGGAATTACAGCATTTCTGTGCTTTTGATAGCTGCAGACTCTGGAGTGCATACCTTTTGCTCTGCTGAAGACAAATTGGTGTGTTTCTGAGACTGTTTTGAAACTCAAAGTATTTGCTAAGGTGAGAAAAAATGTCTTTAATTTAGATAGAAAATAGTGTGCTTTAAGGAGAAAATTATGAAGAAAGTTGTGTTTTTCAAATGTTGCTTTGTCTCAAGTGTTTCACAAATAGATTTTGTTTCTTTGAGAAATTGTAATTGGAGAAAATGTGAAGTATTAGTACTGACAGGGCTTTTATGTGCATAGGAGCTGTGGAGTGTTTTCAAATTATGACTTGTAAATCGTTTTTGAGAAAAAGCAATGGTTTTAATATTGATGAGAAGGACATAATGGTGTCTGCTTCTTTATAAGGTAATTGAGAGTCTCTGATGTTATTTTTCCCATTTCAATGTAAGAAGTTTGTCTGTGGAGCAAATTGCTTGTAAATATGCTCCCACCTGTGCATGGCAAATTTAGATTTTGAATGTTTCCGTTACATAGGCATGTTAAAGGTGACTGAAACATGCTGCAAAGGCAATCAAAAAATGCTTTTATGTGTCTTAAGGACATTTTAAGTCATTTCCCCATGTGCAGTGTTTTCAAATTATGAGTTGAAAATCGTTTTTGAGGTAAAGGAATGTTTTCAAAATTTATGTGCGCCATATGACCCCAAATTTTTTTTTCAGGGGTGCAGCAGGGTGTTCTTGAGACACCCCTGCACCGTCGGAAAAATTCGTAATTTGCGATGAGGTAATTGCTAATCGCAAATTGCACCTTCATTCCTATGGGCCTCCTGCTGCATGGAAATGAATGGGTAATCTTGCTGAAATGCAAAGTCGAATCTGTATTTAAAAGGGTCTGCACCTCTGTACAGGTGTTCGCTATGTGAAGCACGAAAGTTTCACGGGCCGAACTCAAGGCCACCTCTCTCTGAGACAAAAGAGCTCTTATTCTTGCCATGCCGTTGAAATGTGCTCCCAAGGTTGGTATTTGTGGCCAGATTGAAAACTCCCTATGTTCATGTGTGGGAGGAAATAGAACATTTCTGCAGCAAATAACCCGTTCATTTACTGTTACGATAAAATGAATACTTTTAATTAACCCAGAACAATCTTCATTATTGAGCATCAAATAACTACCATTTTCCAAGAACTTGAACGTGGGGATGATAGCAGGAACTGGCGTGCCTTGCAACATGCAAGCCATATTTGGTCGGTGTTTGTTGCATGAACCGTGTAACTGTATGTGCCTACACATTAGTGAATGATCTGGCGTCTCAGTGCATTCCTCTCCATTCAGATAAAGGTCTTGATCATCTTTGAAAATCTGTATGTGTATGGAAGCGACCAGACCTCATGAAGAAAACCACTACCTAAAGGTTAATAACGACCTATTGGTATATATTTCATACAATTTGAAAACTTATATAAAGCAAAAGGCAGCGTTATTAAACCGTGGATAAGGCACGTTGCCAAAGCAGTGAACCTTTTGGATTTATACTGGAAACTGTTAAAGGAAGAATTACGGAGTAGGGCCTGTAAATCTTTAATGGACAACGAGTAAAATTACTCCAACCATCATATTCCTCTAACTCCGGGATAGTAGGGGTGTTTAATTTTTTAGAAGTAGCCAATCCAAAGCATTTGGTCTGGGAAATTGTTTCATTCACAAACAACATTTGATTTGGGATGAGACATGCACGGTGGAAAGCCTCAGTGCCTTGTACCTGCCAGGTTCGTGAACCCCAAACTGATGTAGATCCTGGATATTTTTACACTGTGTTACGTTAGCATGGGCTCATTACTGGTTTAAACGCCATTTTTCCTTTTTTGTAACTTCTGCACACGATACTTAGTTGTTGCTTTAGCTTTCAGCCTACCTGCGTCAAGATCTATGCCTGCTTCAAGCAGGCGCAGGGTTTTGATGTAGCTTTGTCCTATCTGATTGTAAATGCGGCACACCGTGGGTGGCAGAGCAGCGGTGCACGTTAACTGGTGCATCCCTGGGGATGTGCTAGTTAATATAAATCTGCCCCTTTACATTTAATTATGTGCAGGGGACACAGAGTAGGTGAGGTTTATCCAAGGTTAAGAAGAGATGAGTCCTGTTCAGTGAAAAATTGGAGATAGGCTTCAGTATATTATATACTTAAGTAGTGTGTTAAGTTTTTGATGACTGTTATTAATTTACTGTTGGGTAATAGTGGTTAATAACATTTTTTATTATATTTTACCACAGATTCAACTGCAGGTTATTTCAAGATTTTAGGATGCCTAGCAAAGAAAGAGTAAGAAAGGCTGCAAAACGTCAAAGACAGCAGGACCATGGAAGAATGCAGCAGTCCTCTAACAAAAAGATTTGTCAAGTCACCAAGAAAGCACCGGGTAAGAGTCGAAAAACAGTCATAAGAAATATGTGTAGTAAAAAAAATATTACTACAGAAAATGTTTCAGTCCAGAAAAGGAGACAGAATTCAAATGGTAAGGAAAGGCCAATGAGAAATGTTACTGCTAGAGTAAGAGATAACTCTATGCATGAAAGTAGAAGGAAACAAGAGTTTAGGGATATTCGTAAACGAATGTTCCGCAACAGGATAATTGGGAATTTGTTAAAAAAAATTAAGAAAGGTCAGCAGAAAGTGGTTTTTTATAAGAGAAAAAAAATTGTTGAGAAAGTTATTGATCAGGCATTTGAAATTAAACGTAAGTTATTTATTTTGACAATCAATAGAATTCGGAAGCTAAACAAGGTAATTTATGATTTCAAAAGAAATAGTAGATGGAAGAGAATAGTTAATCGTAGTAATTTTTGTGAAGATTTTTCTGGAGAATGGATGCATAGTTCAAGCTCTGAGGCATTTTTTAATGAGGAGAGTTATTTCCAGGATAATGATTTGGTGCATGCAGTTGACACCAGTGGTCGAGCTTATGAAGTGAAAGATGGTTGTCCAGTTGAAAAAGAAAAACTTGTGACAACAGAGATAGAAGAGGTGTTAGGTAATGAGGTTTTAGGGAGACGTCCTAAGGGTCCTGTGTACACCTGGAAGTGTAGTAGTATTTGCAGTGTACGACAGGATTCCATCAATTTGCTTTGTGATTTTATACGGTCATTTAGTAAGAACAGTTTGAAGCAGAAAATGAAGTTGTTGCAAGAATTAGATCCTTGCAGAGTGAGAGAAGTGATAGGTTTGCATGGTCATTCACTGGCTTGTCTTTCCAGGAGAGTATGCCAGAGTGTTTTTCATCATTTCAGGATGCTAGCAGTGCATCATAATAAAGTGAGGAAATTAGTTAGAATGTTGTATTATGCTAAGAGTCCAGCAATTATGCTTAAACAATTATGCGCTGCTCTTTTGCATGGTTCTGAAATAGATGTGAAGAATATATGTGAAGAAATTGAGTTTTGTTACTTTGGAAGTAAAGAGGAGAATGTTGAAATTGACCAAGAAGAAGAGAGTAATGTGGAAGATAGTGTACAGGTTTCCAGTACAGATAATTTCCAGAGGGAAATTGCGACGTTTGAGGTGAAATCAAGTGAGAGGCCAAATTTCACTTGTGTGTGTTGTCGACGCACTTATTATAAGAATCAGACTAAGTTAGTGGATTTATATGGAAAAAGTGAAAGGGAAAATAATAGTGAATGGAAGGATTTTACAACATACTTGATGGTAGAAAATTGTTTTGATTTGGGATTGGATCAACGTGTGTGTACTTATTGTTGTAACAAATTAAATCAAAACCAGATGCCTGCTAGAGCAGTTCATAATAATCTGGAATTGGTTGAGATTCCTTCTGAATTGAAGGATTTAAATACTTATGAATCTATTTTGATTCAAAGTATCCATCCCTTTCAGGCTATTGTAAGAATGGAGCCAAAGACAGGGAAATTGCCTCCATCAGATTTACAGAGAGGATTAAAGGGAAGAGTTGTTTATTTGCCTCTAGATTTGAAGAAAAACATTAACACAATTGGAGTAGAAAAAGTGGAAGAGGAACCTCTTGTTATCTTAGTTAATGGGGTTCCGACAAAGAATAAGAAAATATGGCAAGATTTAGTAGATGTTAGGAAAGTCAAAAGGGCAACATTGTATTTGAAAAAATATAATAAATACTATAAAAATGTATATGTTGCAGAAGAGCAAGTAAGTGAGGAAGAGGATAGCGATTTGTGTGCTGGTCAAATTGAGAAAGTAGAACCCTGTACTAGTGAAGAAATATATGAACATTATAGTGTTCATCCTTTGCATTCCAAGGAAGTCATGGGGAATGCTATTGAGTTGTTTCAAATGAAACAAGCGAAAGGGAGTCCCATTAGTGTTTGGGAGGAAAGTTTGGAAGCTCGGTGTTTCCCACAGCTTTTTCCAACAGGTCAGGGAGGAAGATATGATGAGCGACCTCATCAAATTCCTGCTTCTGAATACCGGACTTTGCGATTGTATGCAGGAGATCCTAGGTTTCGACAATGCATTCCTTATTTGTTTCATCTCCTGTTTGAAAGCGATCTGTCTGGACTGTCATATGCAGTGAACCACATCTTGAAAAGTGGTATACACATGCAAAACATCTCGGCAAGTGACTTTATGGATAAAGTCAATGTCCAAGACAGTATTTTGGATTCTCACCTGATTAATCTCATGGCGTGTCAGCGTGGTACTAATGAGTACTGGTACCGTCGTCATGGTGATTTAAAATGTATGCTGAGGAACTTAGGAACTCCCACATGGTTCCTCACTTTGAGCTGTGCTGAGTATGGCTGGGAAGACTTACTTGAATTTCTACGAGAGGCAAATGCTAACGTAGAAAACATCGAATTCAAGACACCCGGAGAACTGTGCTCTTTGGATCCAGTCAATGTATGTAGGTACTTCAATCATAGATTTGAAGGTATGATGTCTTTCATCATGAATAAGAAGAATCCACCTCTTGGAGAGGTGTTGGATTTCTTCTGGAGGAAGGAGTACCAAGCAAGAGGTGCTCCTCATATACATATGTTGCTGTGGATCAAGGATGCACCTAAATTTGGAACGGATGCAGACGACTCAGTGATGAGTTTCATAGAACAGTATTCTACGTGTGCTGTTCCAAACGCAAAGGAGAAAAAAAGCCTAAGAGAAAAAGTTCTACGTTTCCAAAGCCATCGATGTGGAAAGTACTGTCGTCGTAAATTCCGGAACAAAGACAAGTTCTACACCAAATGTCGTTTCGGCTTTCCACGATCGGTGATTTCTAAAGGAAGAGTAAACAGTTTGATGTCTTCGCTGCGACATAATGTGATGAAGAAATCACCTAAAAACACATACAATTTGAAGAGGAACGAAGAGTCTAAGTACATCAACGACTACAACCCGGTGATTTTGTCCATGTGGAATGCTAACATGGATATACAGTTTGTGGCTGATAACTGTATGGCTGTGGCTCGGTATGTGACATCTTACATCACCAAAAAAGAGAAGACAGAATTGAAGGATATGTGGGAGGACATTTCCCATGAAAAGAGCCTCAGCAAGAAGTTGTACAGTTTCAGTCTGAAGATGTTGTCGCATCGAGAAATCGGAGCTTACGAATGTTCTGACCGGTTGTCTTCAGCAAGTCTCTATGCCAAGTCCAGGAGTATCGTTTGGGCGAGTGTTGGTCTTGCTGCAACGCGTAATTGAGTTCTGAAACCTGTGCGGGAAATTGAGTATTTGGCGGAAAAGGAGCCAAACAGTACCGACATTTTGAAGAGCAACATGTTGGATACATATTATCCAAATCGAAGCAGTCACCTCGAGAATGTTTGTCTGTATGAGGTTCTGCAAAATTACATATTCAAGAGGAACATCAAAGAAGATACTGAGAAAGGAGTGTATGCTGTAATAGGAAGTGAGGGATGTCTGGTCAAGCAAAGAAAATGCCACTTGATAAACCATCGAAAATTGAGTGGCGAATCTCCTGAAAAAAAGGAGTTTTTCTATTTAGCACTTTTGCAACTTTTTAAGCCTTGGCGTGCAGAAGAGGAACTGCTTGGAGATTTCCTTTGTTACGAAGACTCATTCAATGCTGCCAAGGAGACCATAGAATGTCCTGCTTTTCCCAAATATGTAGAAATGTTGAATGTGGAAATTGAGCAGGAAGCAACGATTGCAGCCGAGATTGCCAGAGACAGTTCTCAGGACAGTCAGAGTTCTGCTTCATTGAGTCAGGATCCACTAGGAGGACCTCTTATCGAAAATGAAGCTGCCACTGCTATGAATGAAGTGGAAAGAGCCATGGCACATGCTCAGGAGGATGCGGTTAACTTAGAAGAGTTGGAAAGACAACTCAACGTTGAGCAGAGGAAAATATATGACGAACTTACCATGCAAATTGATCATGGATTAAGTCATGACAAGAAAGAGTGCTCATGTACGTCGTTGAAGCCTGTCCGACTGTACGTGAGTGGAGAAGCGGGAACTGGAAAAAGTTTCCTTATTAAAGCAATTTCATGTTATTTGCAGGAAAGGACAGAGTCATCGCTGTCTTGTGTTGTCACCGCTCCAACTGGACTGGCAGCACATAACATTAAAGGGATTACTTTACATCGTTTACTGATGCTGCCAGTGGAGCATGACAACAAATTAGAATATCACAAGCTATCTGGAGATGCTTGTTTTGAAGTTTCAAGAGTCTTGAGGAAAATGAAACTTCTTATCATTGACGAAGTAAGCATGGTTTCCAATGTCATGCTTGCCTTTGTGCATTTGAGAATGCAAGAAGTTCTCAAAACAGAGTATGATGTGTTATTTGGTGGCAAACACATCATTGTTTTCGGAGATCTTCTGCAGCTGACACCAGTGAAAGGGCAACCTGTGTTCAAAATGCTCACGCATGAAGATACCAGGAAGTGCTTAGGGAGTATTGGCAACGTCAATATATGGTTAAACTTCAATTATGCTGAACTGCATGAAAATATGCGTCAGGCAAAGGATGAAGTTTACAAGACTATTCTACAAGATGTTAGAATTGGAAAAGTGACCGAGCATGGGAAAGAAGCTTTACATGCACGATTACTGACAAATTTATATCCAGACGAAGATGTTGTGCCTGAGAATATTTTTCAGAAAGTTACTGAGAAAAAATCTGGAATATGTTTGATGCCAACTCTTGCAGAATGTGCCAAATTCAACAACAAAATGTTGCATTTAGAAAAGCAAGAGATTGTGAAATTGGAAGCTATTGACAGAGTAGAGCATATGGGATCAACAATTATTTTGTCTGAGAATCTGAAAACAAAATTGGATTCATTAGAGAAGAGTATATCTAAAACTGCGGGTTTTGAAAAGACTCTGAATGTGTGCTTGAACTGCCGTATAATTTTAAGAAGGAATTTACATGTTGAAAGAGGTCTGGTAAATGGATCAATGGGTAATGTTGTTGATTTTGTGAAATACAGAAATAGAGATGGAATTGAATTTTTAAAAATTAAATTTGATGGCATTGAGGAAGTACAGCTAATTGCTCGTTGTTCTGCTAGATTTTTGCTTGTAAAAGACTTATATGTTCGTCGTAAGCAGTTTCCTGTTTGCTTGGCATATGCGGTGACAATCCATAAATCGCAAGGTTTAAGTGTAGACTGTGCATTGGTGAATATTGGCAGTTCTGTGTTCAAGGAGGGTATGGCATATGTGGCATTGTCACGAGTTAGGACTTTATCGGGATTGTACTTGATTGAGTGTGATGTCACAAACATTTGTGCGGATCTAGATTGTGTTAAGGAATACAATAGGTTGAGAAGAGAGTATGCGCCACATTTGCCTCAGTATCCTTTGTTTGAGAAACGTGTGGTAGGCCGGAAACGAAGAAATGTGACCAATACTGGGGAGGTTGTAGCAAAAAGACGAAAAGTCGATGAACCTGAAATTATAAGCAGAAACAAAAAGGATTCTGTTGAAGATGTTGTTGGTTTTCAATTTGAAAACAGTTCTGGTGTCAACTGCTATGCTAATGTAGTGATTAATGTTTTGTTTTCTCTACAAAATGTAAAAGAAGAGATTGTGGTCAATTCTGATCAAAGATTTTGCAGTTTGTTAAATTCTGTGTTAGAGAAATGTAGCACTGATAGAACAAACATAGAAAGTGTGTCTGAAATTCGAAATCTGTTAGACAGATGTTCAGGCCAAACACAATTCTCTCAAAATAGTCAGCAAGATTGTCAGGAGTTTTTAATGTATATGCTTGATGTATTGTATGCTGAAGGTGTAGATGTAGATCATCTGTTTGGGCTTTCTTATCAATGGCAGCATGACTGCGAGAACTGTAGGGTATCAAGTAGTACTAGTGTAGACTCAGAAAGATTTATATATTTAACTTTGCCAGACAGTAAATCAGTCTCTTTTAATAAGCTAGTAAAAGCAGCTGATCACAATATGGAGTGTAGGCAATGTAAATCTGAAATGATGTCCACATTATTTATACGAACATATGGCCAGTATGTCATTTTAATGTTCCAACGATGTAGGCCTGATGGAACAAAATTGACAACTTTAATTAAAAATGTTGTGGCTTCACAGTTGTCAATATCAGGAAGGACTTTTGTAACTGTAGCAATTATATATCATGATGGTTCTTCAATAACATCAGGACATTATACAGCTTATTTAAAGTGTAGAAATGGCTGGTCATTCTGCAATGATTCTGTTTTAATTTTCAAAAAAAATTGCCATATGACCTTAAAAACTCTTACCTGGTGTTTTTAAAACCAAAATTTTAGGGAAAGAATCTCGGGATGTGCTCTGAGGAATTTCAAGAAGTTCTCATGGCTCCTACACTATTTGGCCTTGAAGATAAGTGTAGTACAGAGACATAACTTTTTACCATAACACTGGACGTTATTGAGAAATACGTGCACTTTTAATGAGTTCAGAAAAACTATTTCTTTTTATAAGCTAATTGAAGCAGCGAATCAAAACATGGAGTAGAGGGAATGTAAGTCTGCAATGCTGTCTACTGTTTTACATTGCTTTGTGATTAAAAGTGATGTAGAGAATTAAATAATTGTACTAGTCATAAAGGTAGTGTAAGTCTGCTTCATAGTAAGCAGTATCAGTGTGATAGGAAATGTAGAACATGATTGAGCAAGAAGGGGAAGATATTACTAGTCCAGGATTGTGTAAATGATCTTCAACATTTTAATTCTGAAAGTTGTGGAAATGCGAAAAGACGGGATTGGCTAACAAGAAATCCAAGAGTTATACATGGCTCTGACAAGATTTGGCCTTGTGGAATCTTGTGGTAGAGAGCAAGAAGTCATTTATTGTATGTAACATGTTTTTGAAAACGATGGAGGTTTTCTTTCAGAAAGTGGCGGGTTGAAAGTAATAACAGCACAACAGAGTGTAAGCTGTTCATAGGACATCCTTGGCCGTCATGGAAAGTAAGTTAACTTTAAGGAGTTCTGAATTCTGATTTCTAATGTTGTATGGGTTTTTTAAACACAATCATTTTGATTGTGTTTTTTTTCCCCCGCTGTTATATGATGAATACCTTCAAGTCACTGTTTTAGTGAAATTTGATACATTCTGAGAACAGCAAAAATAAACCATTTAACATGTGTAATTAATTCTGTTCTGTTTGCATTTATGATGTACATGTAGAACTGTGTAGGAGGCATGGAGAAGGTGAGGCTTCTGTAAGTGTCAAAGTTGTTGCATACAGTGCTCATATTCTACGTAGTCTTTTATATTTCATTACTTTCACTGTTTCTGACTGATCTAAAAATTTTTTTTTAAAAAGAACAGTAAGTATAAGGGAAGGAAACAGACAGTTATGTTAAAAGAAACACAGCTATAGGGAATAAACTAGGGATACTGTTACCCGCAATCCTCTGCTGATGATGTCACTGAGCATGTCATGAATGATGTAATATGTGACATCATCAGCAGTGGATTACGGGTAATAGTATCTCTAGTTTACTCCCTTATAGCTGTCTTTCTTTTAACATAAGTGTCTGTTTCCTTCCCTTATACTTACTGTTCTTTTTAAAAAAAAAAATGTTTGGGTTCGCTTCCGGTTCGCGTACCGGGGAGCGAACTGGGAAGCGAACTAAGAGAAATAGAGGTTGGCACAGTTGCAAATATTGTACCAATTTTTTAATAACGGGGAGGTAGTTCTGAAAAGAACTTTTTTTTTAATTGTTTTTGTTGTTTTATATTTTTTTTATTATTTTTCTGAACATTTTTTTACTTTTTTTGAATTTTTCTGAACAGTTTTATATTTTTTTTGTTTTTTTTTCGGAGGGGGCAACGAAAACGATTCATTGTAAAGGGCTCAACAGGAGCAAGAAAACAAAAAAAAAGAATTTATTGTTTGGGGAGTTTCGGACAAACATGAGCATGATTGTCAATAGCTCTGTTGATCAGAGTGATGCTACTTTCTGCGTAGCAAATGAATCCACTGCAATGTACGCAGACTTGTTTTACTTCACGAAATCTCGTTTGTATATTTGGCACCATCTCCCTGCCCTCTGGTCCCGTTACTTCCGGTACAACAGATCTTCTGGCCATAATAGGGAGATTATCTAGGTCGTCCTGTTCCTCTTCTTCCTCTTCTTGCTGAATTATAACTTTAGCAGGTGGTCCACTCTTCCTTGGATGTGGTGGAGGTGGTGGGGAAGCACCAGCTGAAGCTAGTAAAGAAGCCATTGCTCACTGGTAACAAAGGGTCTTTCTCTCACAATGATGAAAGTCAGAGTGAGGAAAGAAGGAGGGATTTTCACCATTTGGGAAAAACAATAGTTCTCAACCAATGAAAAGTGTTCATTTTAGATCATATGACCTAGTCTTACATCATTAGGAAACCGAAAGTGAAATGAACCAATGAAAAGTGTTATTACCAAGTCACATGACCTGCTGTGTGTATGTTACGCGCTTTGCAGGGCCTCCCGGTTTGCTTCCAGAAACCTGTGTTTTGCGACTCGGTAAGCGTATGAGTTCGCTAACGTAGCACGTCATATGACGTATCACGCGACAACGCAAAACGTCATGCGGACGGGAGGCGTCACGATGTTGTTTTCTAACGCGGCAGTTGCGGTAAAGAAACGTTTACCGGCTCGCGGTCTATTTCGTGGCATCAAGGTCAGCTAACGGGAAGCTTCCCGATTCGCGAAGCGGGAACGAAGAAAAAAAAATATTAAAAAAAAAAGTTATTAATAAACATATAAAATATATTTTTGGATTTAAAGAAGAATACATTTTACAGCTACAGATATTAGCTGTTAAAAAACCAATGAAATTCACTGAAAAAACCATAGGTTATAGACCATATATAGTTAGGAATTAGCATTTACAAAACCTTGAAAATTCACTGAAAAAACCATAGGTTATAGACCATATATAGTTAGGAATTAGCATTTAAAAAACCTTATTTTACTCACACAAAACCATTGAAATTCCATATATAGTTAGTTGCACTAACTATATATCGCGCACCCGCAATCCACTGCTGATGATGTCACATATTACATCATTCATGACATGGTCAGTGACATCACTGATGACATCACTGATGACAACATCCAGTGATTATGTGTTTCTGTAAAGTTTAAATATGTTTTACATATTGAAGAATGAGTGGATGTATAAGTGTCTGAATGAAGGTTTTAGTAGGTGCGTGATTGACTGTATGAGTGAGTGATTAAATGCGTCTTACTGAATGCACGGGTTAGTGACTAAACTGTCTGAAAGTGTGCATCAGTATGTCTGTTGTTGTGCAAGCTGCTGCATGTGTTGATCAGTAGCTATATAAGTAGCTATATGGGTTATTGATTGGTTGCACAAGTATTTGTATGGGAGACTGAGTGTGTGTATGGCTGGCTGGGAGGTGTGTGACTCTGTGCAGATCAATGTGTACTTGTATCAGTGATTCTATAAGAGAGTAACTATGTGTTAGTATATGTTTCAAAAATGTAAGGTGTTCTGTGTTTAACTGTATAGATGAGAAAATGGAAGTGTGATTGATTCTTTTCAGGACTGACTAGGTGTGTGAGTAACTCCATGGATGAGTGGCAGAGTGTGAGTGTCTGTATAGGTGTATGAGTGCATATGATAGTGTTGTAAAGATGAGTGATTGTATGTATGAATGATTGTATGAGTGAATGTGTGTGTAGACATAGGAATCAGTGAGTGCGTATGTAGTAACTAGTATTGGTGTGTCAATGGTTTCAAAAATGATACTCTCTATTTAACACTGGGTGTAACGGAGGTTATATTACAGTGTGAGGAGATGCATTGTATTATCACATGAATGATATCATCAGTGATGTGATCATTGATGTCAAGTGAGATGTCATCAGTGATGTCATTTGAGATGTCATCAGTGATGTCATCAGTGATGTCATTTGAGATGTCATCAGTGATGTCATCAGTGATGTCACTGACCATGTCATGAATGATGTAATATGTGACATCATCAGCAGTGGATTGCGGGTGCGCGATATATAGTTAGTGCAACTAACTATATATGGAATTTCAATGGTTTTGTGTGAGTAAAATAAGGTTTTTTAAATGCTAATTCCTAACTATATATGGTCTATAACCTATGTTTTTTTCAGTGAATATATATATATATATATATATTCACTGAAAAAACCATAGGTTATAGACCATATATAGTTAGGAATTAGCATTTAAAAAACCTTATTTTACTCACACAAAACCATTGAAATTCCATATATAGTTAGTTGCACTAACTATATATCGCGCACCCGCAATCCACTGCTGATGATGTCACATATTACATCATTCATGACATGGTCAGTGACATCACTGATGACATCACTGATGACATCTCAAATGACATCACTGATGACATCACTGATGACATCTCAAATGACATCACTGATGACTACATCCAGTGACTGTATAATTCTGTAAAGTTAAAATATGTCTTACATATTGAAGAATGAGTGGATGTATAAGTGTCTGGACGAAGGATTTAGTAGGTGCATGACTGAATGTATGAGTGAGTGATTAAATGTGTCTCACTGAGTGCATGGGTTAGTGACTAAACTGTCTTAATTTGTGCATCATTATGTCTGTTGTTCTGTAAACTGCTGCATGTGTTGATCAGTAGCTATATGAGTAACTATATGGGTTATTGATTGATTGCCCAAGTATTTGTATGGGAGACTGAGTGTGTGTGTGGCTAGCTGGGAGGTGTGTGACTCTGTGCAGATCAATCTGTACTTGTATCAATGATTGTATAAGAAAGTAAGTATGTGTTAGTACATGTTTGAAAATGTAAGGTGCTCTATGTTTAACTGTATAGACAAGAAAATGGAAGTCTCATTGATTCTTTACAGGACTGACTAGGTGTGTAAGTAACTCCATGGATGAGTGGCAGACTGTGAGTGTCTGTATAGGTGTATGAGTGCATATGATAGTGTTGGAAAGATGAGTGATTGTATGTATGAATGATTATATGGGTGAATGAGTGAAGGTGTGTGTAGACGTAGCAATCAGTGAGTGCGTATGTAGTAACTAGTATTGGTGTGTCAATGGTTTCAAAAATTATACTCTTTTTAACACTGGGTGAAACAGAGGTTATATTAAAATGTGAGGAGATGCATTGTATTGTCACATGAATGATATCATCAGTGATGTGGTCATTGATGTCAAATGAGATGTCATCAGTGATGTCATCAGTGATGTCATTTGAGATGTCATCAGTGATGTCATCAGTGATGTCACTGACCATGTCATGAATGATGTAATATGTGACATCATCAGCAGTGGATTGCGGGTGCGCGATATATAGTTAGTGCAACTAACTATATATGGAATTTCAATGGTTTTGTGTGAGTAAAATAAGGTTTTTTAAATGCTAATTCCTAACTATATATGGTCTATAACCTATGGTTTTTTCAGTGAATTTTCAAGGTTTTGTAAATGCTAATTCCTAACTATATATGGTCTATAACCTATGGTTTTTTCAGTGAATTTCAATGGTTTTTTAATAGCAAATATCATAAGCTGTCGAATGTCAAGTACGTGGTAAGTAAAAACATTTTCGTGTTTATGCACACTGATCTGCTTTGAATGCTGCCCCCCACCCCTCATTTCTATTAGGAGTACTCTCTCTTTGCAGATAGTGAAGGGTAGTTAACGCAGCCCTTTGCCCCCTTTGTAATCCGTCGTGCCTGCTTCTCTCTCCATTTGATTGATTGTTCTCTTTGGTTCATTCTCTATTTACAAACAAGCACAGAGTCAAAATACTCTGTTTAGTCTTTGCAGATAGCGAAAAACCGTGTAAAAAAACTAAAGGAATCGAGCAAAATCAGTAGGCCACTAATGGGATCTCTTTTTGACCTCGCTAAAATAGAAACATTAGGAACAACCTGTTGAAAATAGCAATGCGTATGTACATAAGCGGCGTTCATTTGTGTTCACAGTACCCCTTGTTGATTGTTTGAATCGAGCATTGAATTGTTCGAAGTTGGTTCTCTTAAGGATCTTCTCTGCCTGCAAACGAGGAAGAATAGGAATATTCTCTCTCCCTTTGCAGATAGTGAAGGGTAGGTAACGCAAGCCTTTAACACGTCGTACCTATTTCATTCCTCATTGATTGATTGATTGTCCGAACATTGACTGTTTGGGAATTAGTTCTTTTTGGAGGTATTCCCTGTTTGCAAATAAACGTAGGAAAATCTTTGCAAGTAGTGAAAGGGTACGTAATGCGGACCTTTCTCCCCCGTTGTAATCTGTCATGCCTATCTACTCCCCACTGATTGATGCACCTGTTTCACCCGGACCATTTACTAGACATACGTCATCTGGCCCGACCAGAGAGCACCCCTAGTGAAAAGGACATATGCAATAATAACGAAGTGATCACTGTATCCTGTTAACAGAAACTTTAGCATGAAACAACCTGGAAAGAAAAGAATAGGAAAACGAAAATCAGTAGGCCACTGATGAACATGAACTTTTATTAAACAACGAACAAAGAAACGATAACATAACGTAATGATAAAACCTATTAATGTCCTAGAAACAAGAAAACGTTAAAATATGCCAGTGGTGAGAGACCAGAAAAACAGTAAGAGAAACCAAATCACCCCTCGCTGTCCCACCGCCTGCCACGCCAAAAAAATCGATAGACTAGGGAAAATGCAAGTCAGTAGAACATCCGCCCCCACTCTGGAAACTTCCAAGGTGGGGCAGGGTTCCGGCTACGCCCAGCCGGGAGCAGCCCATATAAGGCAGGTCCTGCTGCCACGCCTCGGCCAGGAGATCCTAACGTAGGGTGTAGCCGGAGGAGAGGCCGAGACCAACGGGACCCGGCCAGGGGATTGCCTTTACAACGCTGAACAGTTGCAGGGGGGGGGAATGTCTCCTCGACCCTCCCCTCTCTCTCCCAGTCCGGCCGCGGTGGCCCTTGAGAGTTGCAGGTAGTCCCGCCACATGCTCTTCCGGTCCGGCCACCAACGGTCGGGGGGCCGAGGCCGACGGAATCCGGCTGCAGCCGATAAACCAAGAAACCCGTTCATGGGGCCAGAGCCAGGGGCGTCCGGCCGACATCTACCGGAAGCCCGGCCCGAAGACGGACGGGACACTTCTTCTTTCTTGTATAATTGCTGCAACAACCCTGGGGGGGGATGTCTTGCACATGCCTCCGACCCCCCCCCCTCGTCCTCATCGCCTGGTCCGGCCATAACAAATCTCAAGCGAGACGCCGTGGGGTGCACTGGGAGGGAGAGACGGTGCGAACAGGCCTCTCCCGCCTCCCCAGTGGAGGCTTCCCAGCTGCACCCTCAGCGCTCCAGGCGCCCGGAAAAGAGTTCTTCCACTGTGGCCATGCTGCAACGTCTCGCCCGGCAGGGTGGAGCCCGTCCGCTCATTTGACCCCGCGATCGCCAGTAGCTACCGAACTCTCAAAATGGCGGTCGACCTGGCAAGAGCGGGCCCAGCATAAAGAAATGGCCCGGTCACTGGTTGACTCCACCACCGTAGTCCTCCACGACCTTGAAGATTCTAGAGGAGCCGCGGGAGTCTCCGACCCCCGATGGGGAATGACTGCCATGATCACCCGTGGAGTGACGAAACTGTATCCGTGGGACGTCGGCGCCAGCCTCACTTTGAATTACTAGAATCCTGCAGACCTCACTTCCGGTGAAAGCACAGGGTGACCCGGTAGGAAAAATTGTTGCACCCCCTCCCCTTTTTGACTGATAGTTCAAACCACCGATCCTTTCCTTTGCCCTTTTAACGGAACTTTGGACTGCCTCCCCCTCTTTTACATTTTCTAGAGAAAACAAAACATTAACCACTACATTAGCATAGCAGTTGACACCAGAACTGTTTTCAAATTGAAAACCAACAACATCTTCAACAGAATCCTTTTTGTTTCTGCTGTGACCCTGCTCCAGCACAGGCATTGTCCCCAGCAGTAATTCTGCAATGCCGGTAAGAATAGCTGTGGTGCCTACTGGACTCACTCACCCCCGCGGCGCCCCACGCCGTTATTTGCTGGGCGGCAACTTGCTAGACATCACTTTCGTGCCATCTAGATTTCAGCGCGTTCTGCTGCCTTGGAACTATTCGCACAACAGACCGCTACTGACAAGAATATTTCATTATTGGTGCTGTCAATTTCAATAAATCTATTGGATAATTCAAAAGAAATTGCCACGGTCTCTTCGTTGTTTAAATGTTTTTACTGTTTTTGTTTTGTTGTATATATTTATATGTTATTAAAGTTTTATATTCCTACTACTTTGTTGGAGTGCTATATATTTTTTATGTGACACATAATTGTAAAAACTTTGATGTACAAAGAGTCATTCCTGGAATCTTCCGCTTCAGGCTCGGTCCCCTCCCCAATCACAATACAGGATAGTTTTCAGATAGTAGGAACACGTGTGGTGTGACGGATCTCATCGGGTGTGGGCCTTGATCTACTATAACTCCTTTGAAGAGGGGTGATTCTTTACAGCTGGGGCCATAAACTACATCTGCAGGGCTAGCTGATAGCCTGGACAATCGGACACAGAGGAAGAGGAGTGTCAGAGGGTGCGGTAGTGAATAGGGCGAAAGGGAGGTGTCGGGCGGGCACAGTGTGATTCTCAGGGAAGAGCAGCGCAGATGGGGGGAGGTTTATTGCCCATGCATAAGACAGAGAGCGGGGGTGACCAGTGCCTGGGGAAGATGCTTGCGAGGGTGAGGAGCCATGCTACGAATCGACAGCGTGCAGAGAGTGGGTCTGGTCAAGACATCTAAAATGGCTGCCGTGCACGACAAAAGTGTGGCATTTCAAAAAAGGCAAGATGGCGCAGACAATGTTTTTCAACACTTCCTCATTTCCTTCGAATCGAACGTTAACAGACGTTGGGGCATATTACCAAAGTTAAGCGATATTTATCGCTAACGATGCTTACCAACGAATTTTTTACCGCTAAGCATCGTCAGAAATTATCGAAGATAAACCTTGCTATTATCAAGGTTTATCACAAATGCGATAATAAACGGCCGCAATGCATGAATATCGCTAAAAACTCAGCGATATTCATGCATTACCGAGCTAATGCTCTTAGCCATGTTATCCACCTCGCATTGGATAACATGGCTAAGAACTGCTCAGGGCAGGTGTTACTTTTTGGAGATATTCGCGCTTAGCGCGAATATCTCCAAAAGTTGGTAATAGGAGATAGATATCTTGCATGTTGTAATGCAAGTTATTGTGGTATATGGAACTCATACCATAATCTCTCAGGAAAGCAGAAACTGATCCTTTTGGGACCGCCTAAAAAGGCCTAGGGGGTGAGGAGTACTCTACTTTGCCCCCTTTTCACGTTCCGAACTATTTTATTTTACTCTCTTCTGTAATTACACAAAATACCAGCGATAAGATGCATCGGAGACACACAGTGAGAGAAAGGAGGCCGGAGATGAAGAAGACATGTCAAATACACATTGGAGATAATATAGTGGCAGAAGGGAAGTAAATATGAGTAAACTTACCATGTAACATAAAAATGTTGCACTCTATACTATAAGTCTCATTTTATACTACAATCACTTCGCTACAACCTCATAAATTAAAAATAAAAATGAATAATGTCTCAAACAATTTTTGATTTCTAAATATAAATTTATTCTTCAGAATTTTCTAAATTTGAAAGAACTAGTAACATGTCCTCATCAGCAATGTCCTCATTAAAAGTCTCCAATGATGATTCTTGTAACTCTATGGTCTCCAAACACTCGATAAATTCGCCATCAAGAGATTGATCAAAAAAATCATTCAAGTCATCTCCTCCTTGTGACAATATTTCATTATTGGTGCTGTCAATTTCAATCAATGTAGTGGAATCATTCAAGTCATCTCCTCGTGACAATATTTCATTATTGGTGCTCTCAATTTCAATCAATGTAGTGGAATCATTCAAGTCATCTCCTCCTTGTGACAATATTTCATTATTGGTGCTGTCCATTTCAATCAATCTAATGGAATCATACAAGCCATCTCCTCCTTGTGACAATATTTCATTATTGGTGCTCTCAATTTCAATCAATGTAGTGGAATCATTCAAGTCATCTCCTTGTGACAATATTTCATTCTTGGTGCTGTCCATTTCAATCAATCTAATGGAATCATACAAGTCATGTCCTCCTTGTGACAATATTTCATTATTGGTGCTCTCAATTTCAATCAATGTGTTGGACAATTCAAAAGAAATTGCCACGGTCTCTTCATTGTGAGCCATTTTATTTTGAAATTGCTTGCTGTAAATTGCAGAAAAAAATAATCACTTTCATTTATCGTTTTTAGTAATACATAATATAAAACTAACTTTATCAAGTATTTAGTATAACAGAAGGACTGCAAATAAATAACAGAAAACATTTTTCAAATTATCTTCAAGTGTACAACATAGTTCCCCTTACAAATTAACAACTCACCTTTTTAAAAGTAGCAGAAGTGTTAGTACTGTGTAAATCAAACACCAGAAATTCACCACCAAAAATTCCTCACAAATGTACCTCAGACAGTAGTATCACAAAATGGCTGTGGTTTCCTCTCATTTGACATATATACATAACCAATTAACTTTCATCACACACAAATACAAAACCAAAGTAACATTTTAATTGGTTCTAAATTTCAACACTTTCAAATGTGTTTTCCCCATGCAATTTTCCATAGGACATTTACATACGTCTACAGCCTGAATGGCTGAACGGAATTACACCAAACTTGGCAAAATGGTACATCAAACCTAAGAGGTCAGGAAGGATCTACTATGCCCCCTTATGGTCATTTCCCCCTTCGCTTTGGCCTCCTCTTGTCTCTCAATCCTACCGAGAGACAAGATGGCGGCCGCTACGGACTGTTTGGAATGTTGACAGACGCCGGAGAACCAATCAGCTTCGCAAAGCTCCGTAACGCGAAAAGTACGCGAAGCGGAGCGCTGTTACAGATATATATCTTTTTTTGAACGTTAATTTCTCAAAATCCACTGGAGCACATATATTGAGACCTAGCAAAGGCACATCGGGCTACCAGTCCCTAATATTTTACCAAGTTTCGTGCAAATCCATTCAGCCGTTCGATTATTATTATTATTATTTTTTTTTGCCCCGCGGGGCCCTTTTAAAACCTCCACATCAAACCTAGGGGGTCAGCGAGGATCTACTATTCCCCCTTATGGTCATTTGCCCCTTCGCTTTCGCCTCCTCTTGTCTCTCGATCCTACCGAGAGACAAGATGGCGGCCGCTACGGACTGTTTGGAATGTTGACAGACGCCGGAGAACCAATCAGCTTCGCTTCACAAAGCTCCGTTGCGCGAAAAGTACGCGTCCTGGGACGCTGCCCGGTCCGCTGTTACAGATATATATCTTTTTTTAAACGTTAATTTCTCAAAATCCACTGGAGCACATATATTGAGACCTACAAAAGGCACATCGGGCTACCAGTCCCTACAATTTTGCCAAGTTTCGTGCAAATCCATTCAGCCGTTTGGGCTAAAAGTGAGGCCAACCGCCCTATGGAAAACTCAATGTTAAAAACACGTTTTGGGACCCCCCTTTTTTCTCGGCCCCCACTGGACGAACCCCCCCCAAATTTTCAAGGGCTGCTCAGAAACAAAATGTGCCATTTTCCTGAAAATTTCAGCCAATTCCGTCCACAAACGCCAAAGTTATTAGACATAGAATTTTCAAAAAACCCATAGAGAAAAAATCCTAACTATATATACCTAATGGCGACCGCCAGTAGGTAATATATATATATATATATATATATATATATATATATATATATATATATATATATATATATATATATATATATATATATATATATATATATATATATATATATAAATATATATATATTACCTACTGGCGGTCGCCAGTAGGTATATATAGTTAGGATTTTTTCTCTATGGGATTTTTGAAAATTCTATGTCTAATAACTTTGGCGTTTGTGGACGGAATTGGCTGAAATTTTCAGGAAAATGGCACATTTTGTTTCTGAGCAGCCCTTGAAAATTTGGGGGGGGTTCGTCAAGGGGGGGCCGAGAAAAAAGGGGGGTCCCAAAACGTGTTTTTAACATTGAGTTTTCCATAGGGCGGTTGGCCTCACTTTTAGCCCGAACGGCTGAATGGATTTGCACGAAACTTGGCAAAATTGTAGGGACTGGTAGCCCGATGTGCCTTTGCTAGGTCTCAATATATGTGCTTCAGTGGATTTTGAGAAATTAACGTTCAAAAAAAGATATATATCTGTAACAGCGGACCGGGCAGCGCTCCGGTTCGCGGACTTTACGCGTTACGGAGCTTTGTGAAGCGAAGCTGATTGGTTCTCCGGCGTCTGTGAACATTCCAAACAGTCCGTAGCGGCCGCCATCTTGTCTCTCGGTAGGATCGAGAGACAAGAGGAGGCCAAAGTGAAGGGGCAAATGACCATAAGGGGGCATAGTAGATCCTCGCTGACCCCCTAGGTTTGATGTGGAGGTTTTAAAAGGGTCCCGCGGGGCAAAAAAAAAAAATAATAATAATAATCGAACGGCTGAATGGATTTGCACGAAACTTGGTAAAATATTAGGGACTGGTAGCCCGATGTGCCTTTGCTAGGTCTCAATATATGTGCTCCAGTGGATTTTGAGAAATTAACGTTCAAAAAAAGATATATATCTGTAACAGCGCTCCGCTTCGCGTAACGGAGGTTTGCGAAGCTGATTGGTTCTCCGGCGTCTGTAAACATTGCAAACAGTCCGTAGCGGCCGCCATTTTGTCTCTCGGTAGGATCGAGAGACAAGAGGAGGCCAAAGCGAAGGGGCAAATGACCATAAGGGGGCATAGTAGATCCTCCTTGACCTCTTAGGTTTGATGTGGAGGTTTTAAAAGGGCCCCGCGGGGCAAAAAAAAAATAATAATATTAATCGAACGGCTGAATGGATTTGCACGAAACTTGGCAAAATTGTAGGGACTGGTAGCTCGATGTGCCTTTGCTAGGTCTCAATATATGTGCTTCAGTGGATTTTGAGAAATTAACGTTCAAAAAAAATATATATCTGTAACAGCGCTCCGCTTCGCGGAGATAAAATTATATCTGTATTACCAAGCTGCTGCTAACACCAGTTAGCGACGGCTAGTAGGAGATAGCGACCATCTTGGGCCCCACTTTGCATGTGAGTGATATTTATCACTAATGACATGCAAAGTGGGCATGCCAAGATGTTAGCGACTGGAAACAGTCGCTAACATCGCTATCTCCTATTATCAACTTTTGGAAATATTCGAGATAAGCGCGAATATCTCCAAAAGCTAGCACCTGCCCTGAGCAGTTCTTAGCCATGTTATCCAATGGGAGGTGGATAACATGGCTAAGAGCATTAGCTCGGTAATGCATGAATATCGCTGAGTTTTCAGCGATATTAATGCATTGCGGTCGTTTTTTATCGTATTTGCGATAAACCTTGATAATAGCAAGGTTTATCTGCGATAATTTCTGACGATGCTTAGCGGTAAAAAAATCTTTGCTAAGCATCGTTAGGGATAAATATCGCTTAACTTTGGTAATATGCCCCAACGTCTGTTAACGTTCGATTTGAAGGAAATCAGGAAGTGTTGAAAAACATTGTCTGCGCCATCTTGTCTTTTTTCAAATGCCACACTTTTGTCGTGCACGGCAGCCATTTTAGATGCCTTGACCAGACCCACTCTGTGCACGCTGTCGATCCTTAGCATGGCTCCCCACCCTCGCAAGCATCTCCCCCAGGCAGTGGTCACCCCCGCTCTCTGTCTTATGCATGGGTAATAAACCTCCCCCCATCTGCGCTGCTCTTCCCTGAGAATCACACCCTGTGCCCGCCCGACACCTCCCTTTCGCCCTATTCACTACCGCACCCTCTGACACTCCTTTTCCTCTGTGTCCGATTGTCCAGGCCGGTCCTAGGGTATCAGCTAGCCCTGCAGATGTAGTTTATGGCCCCAGCTGTAAAGAATCACCCCTCTTCAAAGGAGTTATAGTAGATCAAGGCCCACACTCGATGAGATCCGTCACAGCAGACGCGTTCCTATTATCTGAAAACCATCCTGTATTGTGATTGGGGAGGGGACCGAGCCTGAAGCGGAAGATTCCAGGGTACATCAAAGTTTTTACAATTATGTGTCACATTAAAAATATATAGCACTCCGACAAAGTAGTAAGATTATAAAACTTTAATAACTTATAAATATATACAAGAAAACAAAAATAGTAATAACATATAAACATTTTTAGGGAAAAACAACGAAGTAGCGGTCGGCTGTGCGAATAGTCCCAACGCAGCACAACGTCCAGATTTCCGGCGTGGGGCGTCGCGGGGGGTGGGTCATCAGTAGCAAACTGTTGTGCGAATAGTTCCAAGGCAGCAGAACGATGGCACCAAGGTGATGTCCAGTAAGTTGCCGCGCTGGTTTTGGTATCCTACAATGCTGCTCCGAATAACGGCGTGGGGCGCCCCGGGGGAGGCGGCGTGAACGGGCCTCTCCAGGTGGAGTGTCATCTGTTGTAGTGGGGCGCCCCTTTACCGTTTCAGTTGCCATTCCGTCCGTTTTTGGTCCACTGTGTCAAAAGCCGCAATTCAGCTGAGTTGCGCCCACTCTTGCGGTGCAGCGATAGGCGGCTGTCACAGGACTCTCAAAATGGCGGCAGGCTGTTTCCTTTTTGGGCCTGGTCCACTGAAATGGCCCTGGGACACCTTGGAAATCGGACGATTGTCTGCTAGGTCTTGGACCCCATTCTCGAAAGCGTCCCCTCCGCCTTGAGGATTCATCAAAAGTTTTGGGGGCCCCCGACTCCTGTAGCCTTCTGGTGGGGAGCGGCTGCCATGATTGCTCGCGGAATGACCACGACGGAGCTACGAGATGGTGGTGCTCTCATGCTGACGCCAGCTTCAGTCTGAAACATCCAGAAACAAGGTGGGGCTTTCATCGTTTGGGAAAAAAAAAAAGTTTTCATCCAATGAAAAGTGTTGTTTTTAGGTCATATGATCAAGCCTTCCATCATTAGGAAACCAAAAGTAAAATGAACCAATGAAAAGTTGTATAAACAAGTCACATGACCTGTTATGCGGCATAGGGTATAAAATGCGGAGAAAATACGTTGACACGTGAGGCGGCGTCAGTAGCGGACCGATGTGCGAATAGGCCGAAGGCAATACAACGCGCCAAGATCCGGATGGCACCGAGGTGGTGTCCAGCAAGTTGCAGCACTGGTGTGGCCATCCTACAATGCTGAAAGTCGGCGTGGGGCGCCCCGTTGGCCTGTGAGTTTGCGTCAGTAGCGGACCGATGTGCGAATAGGCCGAAGGCAGCACAACGCGCCAAGATCCGGATGGCACCGAGGTGGTGTCTAGTAAGTTGCCGCACTGGTGTGGCCATCCTACAATGTTGAAAGTCAGCGTGGGGCGCCCTGTTGGCCTGTGAGATGGCGGCAGTAGCGGACCGATGTGCGAATGGGGCCAAAGGCAGCGCAACAATATTTTCGGAATAGAAGACACCACAAGGCGCTGAGATGCCAAGATCCGGATGGCACCGAGGTGGTGTCTAGCAAGTTGTGGCACTGGTGTGGCCATCCTACAATGGTAAAAGTCAGCGTGGGGCGCCCCGTTGGCCTGTGAGATGGTGTCAGTAGCGGACTGATGTGCGAATGGGGCCAAAGGCAGCGCAACAATATTTTCTGACTGACACCACAAGGCGCTGAGATGCCAAGATCCGGATGGCACCGAGGTGATGTCTAGCAAGTTGCTGTACTGGTGTGGCCATCCTACAATGGTAAAAGTCGGCGTGGGGCGCCCTGTTGGCCTGTGAGATGGTGTCAGTTGCGGACCGATGTGCGAATGGGGCCAAAGGCAGCGCAACAATATTTTCTGTATGGAAGATACCACTAGGCGTTGAGATGCCAAGATCCGGATGGCACCGAGGTGATGTCTAGCAAGTTGCTGTACTGGTGTGGTCATCCTACAATGCTGAAACTCGGCGTGGGGCGCCCTATTAGCCTGTGAGATGGCGTCAGTAGCGGACCGATGTGTGAATGGGGCAAAGGTAGCGCAAGAATATTTTCTGAATAGAAGACACCACAAGGCGCTGAGATGCCAAGATCCGGATGGCACTGAGGTGGTGTCTAGTAAGGTGCACTGGTGTGGTCATCCTACAATGCTGAAACTCGGCGTGGGGCGCCCCATTAGTCTGTGAGATGGCGTCAGTAGCGGACCGATGTGCGAATAGGCCGAAGGCAGCACAACGCGCCAAGATCCGGATGTCACCGTGGTGGTTTCATAGTTGAGAGGCACTTAATCTGCAGTGGGGCGCCGAGATCCGGATGGCACCGAGGTGATGTCTAGCAAGTTGCTGTACTGGTGTGGTCATCCTACAATGCTGAAACTCGGCGTGGGGCGCCCCATTAGCCTGTGAGATGGCGTCAGTAGCGGACCGATGTGCGAATAGGCCGAAGGCAGCACAACGCGCCAAGATCCGGATGTCACCGTGGTGGTTTCATAGTTGAGAGGCACTTCATCTGCAGTGGGGCGCCGAGATCCGGATGGCACCGAGGTGATGTCTAGCAAGTTGCTGTACTGGTGTGGTCATCCTACAATGCTGAAACTCGGCGTGGGGCGCCCCATTAGCCTGTGAGATGGCGTCAGTAGCGGACCGATGTGCGAATAGGCGGAAGGCAGCACAACGCGCCAAGATCCGGATGTCACCGTGGTGGTTTCATAGTTGAGAGGCACTTCATCTGCAGTGGGGCGCCGAGATCCGGATGGCACCGAGGTGATGTCTAGCAAGTTGCTGTACTGGTGTGGTCATCCTACAATGCTGAAACTCGGCGTGGGGCGCCCCATTAGCCTGTGAGATGGCGTCAGTAGCGGACCGATGTGCGAATGGGGCCAAAGGCAGCGCAACAATATTTTCTGAAGAGAAGACACCAAAAGGCGCTGAGATTCCAAGATCCGGATGGCACTGAGGTGGTGTCTAGCAAGCTATGCAGTTGAGTTGTGTGCGCACTTGCGGCGAATAGGTCGAAGGCAGCATAACAATGTTTTCTGAATAGAAGACACCACAAGGCGTTGAGATTCGGTTACCACCGAGGTGATGTCTAGCAAGTTGCCGCACTGGTGTGGCCATCCTACAATACTGCTCCGAATAACGGCGTGGGGTGCCCGAAGGGGGGGGGGAGGCGGCGTGAACGGGCCTTCCTAGGTGGAGGCTCGTCTGCTGTAGTGGGGCGCCCCTTTACCGTTTCAGTTGCCATTCAGCTGAGTTTCGGCTGCTCTTGATGCTACAGCGACAGGCGGCTGCAACAGGACTCTCAAAATGGCGGCCTGTTCTTTGGATTTGGGCCTGGTCCACTAAAATGGCCCTGGGACACCTTAGAACTCGGACGCTCGATTTTTTTTTCCTTTCCTGTACATGCAAAAAAAGGTAAATGCCCGGTACGTTACACGCTTCATCTGCCACGATGAACTCTCCAGAGGAACCGCAAAAAAATATAGTTATGGTAACTATACCATGCATCGTCATATGGAGAGGTGGCACCAATTAATTATAGTGCTGCATAAAAGAGAGATTTGGAGGAGAACCCCTGACCTGCTAGTACATTCATCAAAGAAGTGGCACTGACAGCATCAGAGGCAAGGGAAACGGTCCCAAATATTTAGAAGAACTTTGGAAAGATTAAAATGACATGTTTAGATTGTGGCAAATTAATTTCATGTGGACAGATGAGTGTTACTCTAATAAATACAGCATATGAACATCATCATAGTCGATGGTTGGTAGAGACATTTTGACTATATCCTGGACCTGCCCGTCCTCGCCCAAAATGGCGCCGGAATAAATGGGACTCGTAACTCCTTGTTGTGTACTGGTTGCAGAACCTTGAAATCACGAGATACGTATGCAGTTTTGAAGCACATGGCGGGCGGGGACGAGAATTGATTGAATATTTCGACATCCCTATTGATATTAAGTTCTGATGTGTTATTGATTACTGTACTATTGAAAGTTCGAATTAACGTCACCCATGGTACTTGCCCGCAAATGTATATCTAGATAATTTTATTGTAACTGGCCCTGTCGTATTTTAATTATAAAATGTACGTCCACCGATTCCGTAACTGTTAGACACCTTAGTTCTTGCAACCTAATGGCCCGCCCGTTACGTTCCTCTACAGTGTAAATGTCTACTCATCATATACGATTACAGTTTGCTCCGTGGCCGGCCCACGTGGTTATAGGCTCGTATTTGTATAATGAAATTTTCACAATAAAGGTTTTTAAAAGAAAACATGGTAGTAGTATATACATTGGTAAAGTTTTTAATAATAGTCACTGTTTTAGAATCATTAAAAGGCAAGTGAAATAAAGCAGACCAATTACATGAAGGGTAAAAGGTATAATACGAAGGAACGCAGTAAAGATAAATGGTCAAGGGCTGTTGTGTTTTCTATTCCTGCAACATAAAGTGATCGATAAGAATCTCATATTCAGGCGTATCGGCGACTAAGACAGCAGGTCGACCCTCTTTTGCTCAACGGCTCCGTCATGGGACGAAGAAACGCTCTTTTTCTCGAAAAAAGAATATATTTTACTTGCAGGACAGTTGTAAATTTTCCGGGAAAGTACATTAGCCTGGAACATTATAACATATATTTAAGAAAAAATAATGTTCGGAAGTAATAAAAAGCGTAATTTTTAGGTCATATGACCAAGCCTTTCATCATTAGAATAAGAAAAGTAAAATGAACCAATGAAAAGTTTTATTAACAAGTCACATGACTTGTTATGCTTACGTTACGCGCTGCGCGCCCCGGATGACTTCCGGATGCGCTAACGCGGCGCGTCATATGACGCATTACGCGACAACGCAGGTCCAGAATATAGTCAAAATGTCTCCACCAAGCAGCGGTCGGAACACAACCCCTTTCAGCAGGCTTAATAGTTCTGTTAATTGACAACAGAAGGGACAGGCAACAAGAACCATCAGTCAAAGAGGGGAGGGCTAGTTCTTCTCTCCCGGGTTACATTGGGGCGCTACCGGAACTGATCGAATTGGTAGTCTACAGTGTTTCTGGATGTTTCAGACTGAAGCTGGGGTTAGCATGAGAGCAGTACCATTTCGTAGCTCCGTCGTGGCCATTCCGCAACCAATCATGGCAGCCGCTCTTTATCGTTATTTTGGGCGGGGTGGGTGGCGGAGCCGAGCTGTTTTGCAGCCATCATTGTGTGGAGTTCAGTTCATTTCACTAGTTTTGTATTTGTCATGAGGGGTTGTTCCTAATGTTTCTATTTTAGCGAGGTCAAAAAGAGATCCCGTTAGTGGCCTACTGATTTTGCTCGATTCCTTTTCTTTTTTTTTTACACGATTTTTCGTTATCTGCAAAGAGTAAACAGAGTATTGCGACTCTGTGTTTGTTTGTAAATAGAGAATGAACCAAAGAGAACCAATTCTAAAACAGTAAATACTTGGATAACAATCAATCAAATGGAGAGAGAAGCAGGCACGACGTATTACAACGGGGGCAAAGGCCTGCGTTAACTACCCTTCACTATGTGCAAAGAGAGAGTACTCCTAATAGAAATGAGGGGGGGGGGCACCATTCAAAGCAGATCAGTGTGCATAAACACGAAAATGTTTTCACTTACCACGTACTTGACATTCGACAGCTTATGATATTTGCTATTAAAAAACCATTGAAATTCACTGAAAAAACCATAGGTTATAGATCATATATAGTTAGGAATTAGCATTTACAAAACCTTGAAAATTCACTGAAAAAACCATAGGTTATAGACCATATATAGTTAGGAATTAGCATTTAAAAAACCTTATTTTACTCACACAAAACCATTGAAATTCCATATATAGTTAGTTGCACTAACTATATATCGCGCACCCGCAATCCACTGCTGATGATGTCACATATTACATCATTCATGACATGGTCAGTGACATCACTGATGACATCACTGATGACATCTCAAATGACATCACTGATGACATCACTGATGACATCTCATTTGACATCAATGACCACATCACTGATGATATCATTCATGTGACAATACAATGCATCTCCTCATATTTTAATATAACCTCTGTTTCACCCAGTGTTAAATACAGAGTATAATTTTTGAAACCATTGACACACCAATACTAGTTACTACATATGTACTCACTGATTCCTACGTCTACACACACATTCACTCATTCACCCATACAATCATTCATACATACAATCACTCATCTTTACAACCCTATCATATGCACTCATACACCTATACAGACACTCACACTCTGCCACTCATCCATGGAGTTACTCACACACCTAGTCAGTCCTGTAAAGAATCAATCACACTTCCATTTTCTTGTCTATACAGTTAAACATAGAGCACCTTATATTTTCAAACATATACTAACACATACTTACCTTGTTATACAATCATTGATATAAGTACACATTGATCTGCACAGAGTCACACACCTCCCAGCCAGCCACACACACACTCAGTCTCCCATACAAATACTTGGACAATCAATCAATAACCCATATAGTTACTCATATAGCTACTGATCAACACATGCAGCAGTTTACAGAACAACAGACATAATGATGCACAAATTAAGACAGTTTAGTCACTAACCCATGCACTCAGTGAGACACATTTAATCACTCACTCATACAGTCAGTCATGCACCTACTAAATCCTTCGTCCAGACACTTATACATCCACTCATTCTTCAATATGTAAGACATATTTAAACTTTACAGAAACATAAAATCACTGGATGTTGTTATCAGTGATGTCATCAGTGATGTCATTTGAGATGTCATCAGTGATGTCATCAGTGATGTCACTGACCATGTCATAAATGATGTAATATGTGACATCATCAGCAGTGGATTGCGGGTGCGCGATATATAGTTAGTGCAACTAACTATATATGGAATTTCAATGGTTTTGTGTGAGTAAAATAAGGTTTTTTAAATGCTAATTCCTAACTATATATGGTCTATAACCTATGGTTTTTCAGTGAATATATATATATATATATATATATATATATATATTACCTACTGGCGGTCGCCAGTAGGTATATATAGTTAGGATTTTTTCTCTATGGGTTTTTTGAAAATTCTATGTCTAATAACTTTGGCGTTTGTGGACGGAATCGGCTGAAATTTTCAGGAAAATGGCACATTTTGTTTCTGAGCAGCCCTTGAAAATTTGGGGGGGGTTCGTCCAGTGGGGGCCGAGAAAAAAGGGGGGTCCCAAAACGTGTTTTTAACATTGAGTTTTCCATAGGGCGGTTGGCCTCACTTTTAGCCCGAACGGCTGAATGGATTTGCACGAAACTTGGCAAAATTGTAGGGACTGGTAGCCCGATGTGCCTTTTGTAGGTCTCAATATATGTGCTCCAGTGGATTTTGAGAAATTAACGTTTAAAAAAAGATATATATCTGTAACAGCGGACCGGTTAGCGCTCTGGTTCGCGGACTTTTCGCGCAACGGAGCTTTGTGAAGCGAAGCTGATTGGTTCTCCGGCGTCTGTCAACATTCCAAACAGTCCGTAGCGGCCGCCATCTTGTCTCTCGGTAGGATCGAGAGACAAGAGGAGGTCAAAACAAAGGGGGAAATAACTATAAGGGGGCATAGTAGATCCTCGCTGACCCCCTAGGTTTGATGTGGAGGTTTTAAAAGGGCCCCGCGGGGCAAAAAAAAATAATAAAAATAATAATTGAACGGCTGAATGGATTTGCACGAAACTTGGCAAAATATTAGGGACTGGTAGCCCGATGTGCCTTTGCTAGGTCTCAATATATGTGCTCCAGTGGATTTTGAGAAATTAACGTTCAAAAAAAGATATATATCTGTAACAGCGCTCCGCTTCGCGTAACGGAGGTTTGCGAAGCTGATTGGTCATTCTGTCACTGGGCTATAGTTGGGCTACATCTGGCTGATATTTGGGCTACATTTGTTTTTTTGTGTGTCTGGCGGCCATCTTTGGGCTACATTGGGCTACATTGGGCTTCATTGGGCTACATTCGGCTAATTAGCAAATAGCTCATCGCAAACTAGGAATGGTAAAGAATCGCTATTTATTCCTTAAAGTTCGCTATTTAGGAAATGCAAATAACTTTGATGATACATATGGCGGTTCATCTCTAACAAGATAAGAAGCATAGGGATAGATTTATGATGACTGGCGCATCACCAGGGATGTGTTAGTCATTCTGTGCCGCTGTTCCGTCACCTATGGTGTGCTGCATTTACAATGCGGCGCATCACGGGACAAAAACAGCACAGATGCGTGATGTATCTGTGCCGTAAAGGTGGCGCATTGCTGGAGTTGTATCGCAAGTGTGATGAAGCTCCAGCAAGGGTCGGGGGTGCCCCTGTCGCAGGGTTTCTGTTCTCACACAGAACTGTGGACAGAGGATTGGAACCTCGGCGAATTAGGGTGTCCCAAAACTCACGTTAGTAATCAAAAACTATTTAGCAAGCTAGGTACAGTGTCACATTGGATATAACAAACTCTCAATGTTTAGACAATCCAGAATATGAACTTATAGTACCTCAGGATACGTGGAACTCATGAACAGTCGGTCGTTATATATTTCTTAGAAACCAGAACATGGAGTTAAGAAGAACACATGTGTATTTGAAATGTTTATTTACTAATGCCGTCTTCTCAGGCGTAGTACCTTAGATAATAAAAGTACACATATTATCAGTAGCAAAATTACCAGCATAGTTACTAGTACATAAAAAGTGAATGGTGATAGTATGTTAACATGCTGTAAATGAATAAGAGTTAGCAACACTTATAAGCAGCCGCGGGCCGTGGAGGGAGTTACGGTGAGGCAGGGAGGCGGGGAGGGGGAGAAGCAGGGTGGAGAATACAAGTACACATATTATCAGTAGCAAAATTACCAGCATAGTTACTAGTACATAAAAAGCGAATGGTGACAGTATGTTAACATGCTGTAAATGAATAAGAGTTAGCAACACTTATAAGCAGCCGCGGGCCGTGGAGGGAGTTACGGTGGGGCAGGGAGGCGGGGAGGGGGAGGGGCAAGGTAGAGAGGGCTCCACCCTGCTTCTCCCCCTCCCCGCCTCCCTGCCTCACCGTAACTCCCTCCACGGCCCGCGGCTGCTTATATCTCACCCTCCCTAATACACATATTATATTATTTGCTAAGAAGGTCTCTTTGTGTTGGTTTAGGGCGTGCCCATACTTTAGTGTCTTAGATTTGAAGGAATCACATCAGCATACACCAGCTCTCTCTTCATGTGAACCGCATCAAGTGTTGTGTATGTGTGTTCGGCAAAGCAATATAAAACCCGCCTCATGCCCAGAATTGGCAGAAGTTGCACTTATGTTATGAGTATGAAGTCGTGGAGATCAGACCTCATAACAATTCTGTATCGTGTTGTTCTTGAAACTTTAGCACTCGCTGTACAGATATAGTTTAACAAGTAAAGCAGATAGTAGACCAATAACATATTATTCTCATGTAAACCACGATGAACTACTAGGTGGAAAGCTAAAGCAACAACTAAATGTCGTGTGCAGAAGTTGCAAAAAAGGAAAAATGGCGTTTAAACCGGTAATGAGCCCATGCTAACTTAACACGGTGTAAAGATATCCAGGACCTAGATGACACCTCCCCATGATCCGGAAACGAACTGAATAAGATAATAGAAGTGCCATCTCATGAGAGCAGATTGCAAGTTTATATGTGGACGGTCCGCAAGGTAAAGCATTAAAAACTAGGAAAATTCAATGCTAAAGAAAAATAAAACAGCCAAGTACTTTATCGAGTCTTAAGCCAATAGGCAAGGTAAATAATAAAAACTTGACAATTAAGTCAATGAATTGTCAATGAAATGCTAGTACTCAGCATATGAAACATGAAAAAGGTCTATGACATAACTGTGTATGCAAAATAAGCTGCAACAGCCTCCAACAGGAAGTCACCGTCTTCATCCGAAAACAGTTCAGCCATCCAATTTAAAAGCGGAAAAGAACATACGTGCTCTCCCAGCACCGGATCCTCTATCACCATCAGAGGACAGCTCGGTGGGTTTTCAAGAAAGCTGTGTTCCAAGAAAGACTGTGCTGCCGCCAGTAAATTCCAGGGACCAAGTAGTCCATGCATCAATGCCACAGCCATAATCCTTTCGCCAGGACAAACCAACTCGTGAGTAATGATAGGAGTCATCAGCTGATTAAAGTCGACGTCAGGAGAAACCGGTCCGCAGAGACACAAATCAATGGCCCAATCGAAATCACAGGTCAGGCAGTGAAATACAGGCTGGACACAGGTGAAGTAGGAGAACCGAAAAGATAATCCATATGCCGTGCTTAATATCGCCAACGGCATTGTGCCATAATATTCTAGCATGCGATTGCGGAACAGTGTCAGCAGCTGCAGGGTCGGAGGTTGCATAGGAGGGACATCCATATTTAAAAATGTAAAAAAGCACAAGAGCGTCCGCTGGTAATGCAAGTAAAAATGCAATCCACGAACCAGAGTGGAGAAAATGGAATGAAAGGGAGCAGGGATGACTCCAAAGATTTTCTCAAATGAAGTCACGAGACCACTGGTAACAACTTTAAAAAAGTGTGCCAGGGATTTTGTGGAGGATGCGTTAAAGATAGTCGGAAACATGTTGCTGAAATTGAAAGGCAAACCTGTGTACGGGTGTTCGCTATGTGAAGTACGAAAGTTTCACGGGCCGAACTCAAGGCCACCTCTCTCTGAGACAAAAGAGCTCTTATTCTTGTCATGCCGTTGAAACGTGTCCCAAGGTTGGTATTTGTGGCCAGATTGAAAACTCCCTATGTTCATGTGTGGGAGGAAATAGAACATTTCTGCAGCAAATAACCCGTTCACTTACTGTTACGATAAAAGGAATACTTTTAATTAACTCAGAACAATCTTCATTATTGAGCATCAAATAACTACCATTTTCCAACAACTTGAACGTGGGGATGATAGCAGGAACTGGCGTGCCTTGCAACACGCAAGCCATATTTGGTCGGTGTTTGTTGCATGAATCGTGTAACTGTATGTGCCTACACATTAGTGAATGATCTGGCGTCTCAGTGCATTCCTCTCCATTCAGATAAACTTCTTGATCATCTTTGAAACATCTGTATGTGTATGGAAGCGACCAGACCTCATGAACAAAAGCACTACCTAAAGGTTCATAAAGACCTATTGGTATATATTTCATACAATTTGAAAACTTATATAAAGCAAAAGGCAGCGTTATTAAACCGTGGATAAGGCATGTTGCCAAAAAACCCGCAATCCTCTGCTGATGATGTCACTGAGCATGTCATGAATGATGTAATATGTGACATCATCAGTAGTGGATTATGGGTAATAGTATCTCTAGTTTACTCCCCTATAGCTGTCTTTCTTTTAACATAAGTGTGTGTTTCCTTCCCTTATACTTACTGTTTTTGGTTCGCTTCCAGTTCGCGTACCAGCGAGCGAACTAGGAAGCGAACTAAGAGAAATAGAGGTTGGCACAGTTCCAAATATTGTACCAATTTTTTAATAACGGGGAGGTAGTTCTGAAAAGAACTTTTTTTTTTATTTTTCTGAACATTTTTTTAATGTTTTTGAATTTTTCGGAACAGTTTTATATTTTTTTGGGTTTTTCTTGGAGGGGGCAATGAAAACGATTCATTGTAAAGGGCTCAACAGGAGCAACAAAACAAAAAAAAGAAGTATTTATTATTTTGGGCGTTTCGGACAAACTTGCATATGATAGTCAATAGCTCTGTTGATCAGAGTGATGCTTCTTTCTCCGTAGGAAATGAATCCATCGCAAAATACGCAGGTGTGTTTTACTTCACCAAATCTCATTTGTATATTTGGCACCATCTCCCTGCCCTCTGGTCCCGTTACTTCCGGTACAACAGATCTTCTGGCCATAATAGGGAGATTATCTAGGTCGTTCCGAAACTGTGCAGCACTGTAGTTGTTAGGATGCCACCTAGTCATATGGCGATGCATTGTGTAGTTTCCGAAACTGTATTTTTTGTCGGTCCCTCTGGACAGTCTATCTTGACATATAAGGCAAGTTACGTATCTTGCATTTACTTTTTTCTGACCTTTGGGAATTTTAAAAAATTGCCAAATGAAGTTTTCTTTCCGGTGAGACGTCTTGGGCTGCTCAGGCAAAAACTGCCTCTCTTCGTGCTCGTCCTCCTGTTCCTCTTCTTCTTCTTCTTGTTGAATTACAACTTGAGCAGGTGGTCCTCTCTTCCTTGGAGGTGGTGGAGGTGGTGGGGAAGCACCAGCTGAAGCTACTAAAGAAGCCATTGCTCAGTGATCACAAAGGGTCTTTCTCTCACAATGATGAAAGTCAGAGTGAGGAAAGAAGGAGGGATTTTCATCATTTGGGAAAAACAAGAGTTCTCAACCAATCAAAAGTGTTCATTTTAGATTATATGACCTAGTCTTACATCATTAGGAAACCAAAAGTGAAATGAACCAATGAAAAGTGTTATTACCAAGTCACATGACTTGCTGTGTTTACGTTAAGCGCTTTGCAGGGCCTCCCGGTTTGCTTCCAGAAACCTGCGCTTTGGCACTCGCTTCGCGTACCAGTTCGCTAACGTAGCACGTCATATGACGTATCACGCGACAACGTGGAACGTCATGCGGACGGGAGGCGTCACGATGTTGTTTTCTAACGCGGCACTTGCGGTAAAGAAACGTTTACCGGCTCGCGGTCTATTTCGCGGCATCAAGGTCAGCTAACGGGAAGCTTCCCGATTCGCGAAGCGGGAACGAAGAAAAAAAAATATTTAAAAAAAAAATTATTCATAAACATATAAAATATATTTTTGGATTTAAAGAAGAATACATTTTACAGCTACAGATATTAGCTGTTAAAAAACCAATGAAATTCACAGAAAAAACCATAGGTTATAGACCATATATAGTTAGGAATTAGCATTTACAAAACCTTGAAAATTCACTGAAAAAACCATAGGTTATAGACCATATATAGTTAGGAATTAGCATTTAGAAAACCTTATTTTACTCACACAAAACCATTGAAATTCCATATATAGTTAGTTGCACTAACTATATATCGCGCACCCGCAATCCACTGCTGATGATGTCACATATTACATCATTCATGACATGGTCAGTGACATCACTGATGACATCACTGATGACATCTCAAATGACATCACTGATGACAACATCCAGTGACTGTATGTTTCTGTAAAGTTAAAATATGTCTTAGATATTGAAGAATGAGTGGATGTATAAGTGTCTGGATGAAGGATTTAGTAGGTGCGTGACTGACTGTATGAGTGAGTGATTAAATGTGTCTCACTGAATGCATGGGTTAGTGACTAAACTGTCTTAATTTGTGCATCATTATGTCTGTTGTGATGTAAACTGCTGCATGTGTTGATCATTAGCTATACGAGAGGCTATATGTGTTATTAATTGGTTGCCCAAGTATTTCTATGGGAGATTGAGTTTGTGTGGGGGTGGCTGGGAGGTGTGTGACTCTGTGCATAGATGTGTGAGCAGTTGATTCACTAGGTGTATGAGTTCAAGAGTGCATGTGGAAAAAGCTACATGGGCGGTTGACTGTGTGCATGAGTGTATTGATGAGTGAATGGATATCTCAATGCTACATGTCATAGTAAGTACATATGTAAAACACAGTACATGTGAGAGTTGGCATATATAAATAACTGTGCATGAGAGCCACTGAATGTGTGAGTGGCTGTATGGATCATTGTGAACTTGTATCAGGGATTGTATAAGAGAGTAAATATGTGTTAGTATATGTTTGAATAAGTAAGGTGTGTATAACTGTATAGTTGAGGAAATGGAGGTGAGATTGTTTCTTTGCATGACTGACTAGGTGTGTGAGTAACTCCATGGATGAGTGACAGTGTGTGAGTGTCTGTATACACTGAGTGTATCTAAGGTTATATTAGAGTCTGAAGAGGTTTATCGTATTAGCACAAGAATGATGTCAAATGAGATGTCATCAGTGATGTCATCAGTGATGTCATTTGAGATGTCATCAGTGATGTCATCAGTGATGTCACTGACCATGTCATGAATGATGTAATATGTGACATCATCAGCAGTGGATTGCGGGTGCGCGATATATAGTTAGTGCAACTAACTATATATGGAATTTCAATGGTTTTGTGTGAGTAAAATAAGGTTTTTTAAATGCTAATTCCTAACTATATATGGTCTATAACCTATGGTTTTTTCAGTGAATATATATATATATATATATTCACTGAAAAAACCATAGGTTATAGACCATATATAGTTAGGAATTAGCATTTAGAAAACCTTATTTTACTCACACAAAACCATTGAAATTCCATATATAGTTAGTTGCACTAACTATATATCGCGCACCTGCAATCCACTGCTGATGATGTCACATATTACATCATTCATGACATGGTCAGTGACATCACTGATGACATCACTGATGACATCTCAAATGACATCACTGATGACATCACTGATGACATCTCATTTGACATCAATGACCACATCACTGATGATATCATTCATGTGACAATACAATGCATCTCCTCACATTTTAATATAACCTCTGTTTCACCCAGTGTTAAATACAGAATATAATTTTTGAAACCATTGACACACCAATACTAGTTACTACATACGCACTCACTGATTCCTACGTCTACACACACCTTCACTCATTCACCCATACTATCATTCATACATACAATCACTCATCTTTACAACACTATCATATGCACTCATACACCTATACAGACACTCACAGTCTGCCACTCATCCATGGAGTTACTCACACACCTAGTCAGTCCTGTAAAGAATCAATGACACTTCCATTTTCTTGTCTATACAGTTAAACATAGAGCACCTTACATTTTCAAACATATACTAACACATACTTACCTTGTTATACAATCATTGATACAAGTACACATTGATCTGCACAGAGTCACACACCTCCCAGCCAGCCACACACACACTCAGTCTCCCATACAAATACTTGGACAATCAATCAGTAACCCATATAGTTAATCATATAGCTACTGATCAAAACATGCAGCAGTTTACAGAACAACAGACATAATGATGCACAAATTAAGACACTTTAGTCACTAACCCATGCACTCAGTGAGACACATTTAATCACTCACTCATGCATTCAGTCATGCACCTACTAAATCCTTTGTCCAGACACTTATACTTCCACTCATTCTTCAATATGTAAGACACATTTTAACTTTACAGAAACATACAGTCACTGGATGTTGTCATCAGTGATGTCATCAGTGATGTCATTTGAGATGTCATCAGTGATGTCATCAGTGATGTCACTGACCATGTCATGAATGATGTAATATGTGACATCATCAGCAGTGGATTGCAGGTGCGCGATATATAGTTAGTGCAACTAACTATATATGGAATTTCAATGGTTTTGTGTGAGTAAAATAAGGTTTTTTAAATGCTAATTCCTAACTATATATGGTCTATAACCTATGGTTTTTTCAGTGAATTTTCAAGGTTTTGTAAATGCTAATTCCTAACTATATATGGTCTATAACCTATGGTTTTTTCAGTGAATTTCAATGGTTTTTTAATAGCAAATATCATAAGCTGTCGAATGTCAAGTACGTGGTAAGTGAAAACATTTTCGTGTTTATGCACACTGATCTGCTTTGAATGGTGCCCCCCCCCCTCATTTCTATTAGGAGTACTCTCTCTTTGCAGATAGTGAAAGGTAGTTAACGCAGGTCTTTGCCCCCATTGTAATCCGTCGTGCCTGCTTCTCTCTCCATTTGATTCATTGTTATCCAAGTATTTACTGTTTTAGAATTAGTTCTCTTTGGTTCATTCTCTATTTACAAACAAACACAGAGTCGCAATACTCTGTTTAGTCTTTGCAGATAACGAAAAATCGTGTAAAAAAAAAGAAAAAGAATCGAGCAAAATCAGTAGGCCACTAATGGGATCTCTTTTTGACCTCGCAAAAATAGAAACATTAGGAACAACCCCTCATGACAAATACAAAACTAGTGAGATGAACTGAACTCCACACAATGATGGCTGCAAAACAGCTCGGCTCCGCCACCCACCCCGCCCAAAATAACGATAAAGAACGGCTGCCATGATTGGTTGCGGAATGACCACGACGGAGCTACGAAATGGTGCTGCTCTCATGCTAACCCCAGCTTCAGTCTGAAACATCCAGAAACACTGTAGACTACCAATTCGATCAGTTCCGGTAGCGCCCCAATGTAACCCGGTAGAGAAGAACTAGCCCTCCCCTCTTTGACTGATGGTTCTTGTTGCCTGTCCCTTCTGTTGTCATTTAACAGAACTATTTAGCCTGCTGAAAGGGGTTGTGTTCCGACCGCTGGTTGGTGGAGACATTTTGACTATATTCTGTACCTGCGTTGTCGCGTAATGCGTCATATGACGCGCCGCGTTAGCGCATCCGGAAGTCATCCGGGGCGCGCAGCGCGTAACGTAAGCATAACAAGTCATGTGACTTGTTAATAAAACTTTTCATTGGTTCATTTTACTTTTCTTATTGTAATGATGAAAGGCTTGATCATATGACCTAAAAATTACGCTTTTCATTACTTCCGAACATTATTTTTTCTTAAATATATGTTATAATGTTCCAGGCTAATGTACTTTCCCGGAAATTTTACAACTGTCCTGCAAGTAAAATATATTCTTTTTTCGAGAAAAAGAGCGTTTCTTCGTCCCATGACGGAGCCGTTGAGCAAAAGAGGGTCGACCTGCTGTCTTAGTCGCCGATACGCCTGAATATGAGATTCTTATCGATCACTTTATGTTGCAGGAATAGAAAACACAACAGCCCTTGACCATTTATCTTTACTGCGTTCCTTCGTATTATACCTTTTACCCTTCATGTAATTGGTCTGCTTTATTTCACTTGCCTTTTAATGATTCTAAAACAGTGACTATTATTAAAAACTTTACCAATGTATATACTACTACCATGTTTTCTTTTAAAAACCTTTATTGTGAAAATTTCATTATACAAATACGAGCCTATAACCACGTGGGCCGGCCACGGAGCAAACTGTAATCGTATATGATGAATAGACATTTACACTGTAGAGGAACGTAACGGGCGGGCCATTAGGTTGCAAGAACTAAGGTGTCTAACAGTTACGGAATCGGTGGACGTACATTTTATAATTAAAATACGACAGGGCCAGTTACAATAAAATTATCTAGATATACATTTGCGGGCAAGTACCATGGGTGACGTTAATTCGAACTTTCAACAGTACAGTAATCAATAACACATCAGAACTTAATATCAATAGGGATGTCGAAATATTCAATCAATTCTCGTCCCCGCCCGCCATGTGCTTCAAAACTGCATACGTATCTCGTGATTTCAAGGTTCTGCAACCAGTACACAACAAGGAGTTACGAGTCCCATTTATTCTGGCGCCATTTTGGGCGAGGACGGGCAGGTCCAGGATATAGTCAAAATGTCTCTACCAACCATCGACTATGATGATGTTCATATGCTGTATTTATTAGAGTAACACTCAGATGTCCACATGAAATAAATTTGCCACAATCTAAACATGTCATTTTAATCTTTCCAAAGTTCTTCTAAATATTTGGGACCGTTTCCCTTGCCTCTGAAGCTCTCAGTGCCACTTCTTTGATGAATGTACTAGCAGGTCAGGGGTTCTCCTCCAAATCTCTCTTTTATGCAGCACTATAATTAATTGTTGCCACCTCTCCATATGACGATGCATGGTATAGTTACCACAACTATATTTTTTTTCGGTTCCTCTAGAGAGTTCATCGTGGCAGATGAAGCGTGTAACGTACCGGGCATTTACCTTTTTTTGCATGTACAGGAAAGGAAAAAAAAATCGAGCGTCCGAGTTCTAAGGTGTCCCAGGGCCATTTTAGTGGACCAGGCCCAAATCCAAAGAACAGGCCGCCATTTTGAGAGTCCTGTTGCAGCCGCCTGTCGCTGTAGCATCAAGAGCAGCCGAAACTCAGCTGAATGGCAACTGAAACGGTAAAGGGGCGCCCCACTACAGCAGACGAGCCAGGCCCAAATCCAAAGAACTGCTATCTCACAGGCTAATGGGGCGACCCACGCCGAGTTTCAGCATTGTAGGATGACCACACAAGTACAGCAACTTGCTAGACATCACCTCGGTGCCATCCGGATCTCGGCGCCCCACTGCAGATGAAGTGCCTCTCAACTATGAAACCACCACGGTGACATCCGGATCTTGGCGCGTTGTGCTGCCTTCGGCCTATTCGCACATCGGTCCGCTACTGACGCCATCTCACAGGCTAATGGGGTGACCCACGCCGAGTTTCAGCATTGTAGGATGACCACAGCAACTTGCTAGACATCACCTCAGTGCCATCCGAATCTTGGCATCTCAACGCCTAGTGGTATCTTCCATACAAAAAATATTGTTACGCTGCCTTTGGCCCCATTCGCACACCAGTCCGCAACTTAGACATCACCTCGGTGCCATCCGGATCTTGGCATCTCAGCGCCTTGTGGTGTCAGTCAGAAAATATTGTTGTGCTGCCTTCGGCCTATTCGCAAATCCAAAGAACTGCTATCTCACAGGCTAATGGGGCGACCCACGCCGAGTTTCAGCATTGTAGGATGACCACACAAGTACAGCAACTTGCTAGACATCACCTCGGTGCCATCCGGATCTCGGCGCCCCACTGCAGATGAAGTGCCTCTCAACTATGAAACCACCACGGTGACATCCGGATCTTGGCGCGTTGTGCTGCCTTCGGCCTATTCGCACATCGGTCCGCTACTGACGCCATCTCACAGGCTAATGGGGTGACCCACGCCGAGTTTCAGCATTGTAGGATGACCACACCAACTTGCTAGACATCACCTCAGTGCCATCCGAATCTTGGCATCTCAACGCCTAGTGGTATCTTCCATACAAAAAATATTGTTACGCTGCCTTTGGCCCCATTCGCACACCAGTCCGCAACTTAGACATCACCTCGGTGCCATCCGGATCTTGGCATCTCAGCGCCTTGTGGTGTCAGTCAGAAAATATTGTTGTGCTGCCTTCGGCCTATTCGCACATCGGTCCGCTACTGACGCCATCTCACAGGCCAACGGGGCGCCCCACGCCGACTTTCAGCATTGTAGGATGGCCACACCAGTACCACAACTTGCAAGACACCACCTCGGTGCCATCCGGATCTTGGCATCTCAGCGCCTTGTGGTCTCTTCTACACCGGAAATATAGTAGAAAATATTGTTGCGCTGCCTTTAGCCCCATTCACACATCAGTCCGCTACTGACACCATCTCACAGGCCAACGGGGCGCCCCACGCCGACTTTCAACATTGTACGATGGCCACAGAAGTGCGACAACTTACTAGACACCACCTCGGTGCCATCCGGATCTTGGCGCGTTGTGCTGCCTTCGGCCTATTCGCACATCGGTCCGCTACTGACGCAAACTCACAGACCAACGGGGCGCCCCACGCCGACTTTCAGCATTGTAGGATGGCCACACCAGTGCGGCAACTTCCTACACACCACCTCGGTGCCATCCGGATCTTCGCGCGTAGTGAAGCTGCAGCAGCTGCAAATAAGCTTCAGACAGTGTTACAACCGCTGCTCAGAACTCTCAACTATGACACCACCTCGATGCCATCCGGATCTTGGCGCGTTGTGTTGCCTTCGGCCTATTCGCACATCGGTCCGCTACTGACACCGCCTCACGTGCCAACGTATTTTCTCCACATTTTATACCCTATGCCGCATAACAGGTCATGTGACTTCTTTATAAAACTTTTCATTGGTTCATTTTACTTTTGGTTTCCTAATGATGGAAGGCTTGATCATATGACCTAAAAACAACACTTTTCATTGGATGAAAACTTTTTTTTCCCCCCAAACGATGAAAGCCCCACCTTGTTTCTGGATGTTTCAGACTGAAGCTGGCGTCACCATGAGAGCACCACCATCTCGTAGCTCCGTCGTGGTCATTCCGCGAGCAATCATGGCAGCCGCTCCCCACCAGAAGCCTGCAGGAGTCGGGGCCCCCAAAACTTTTGATGAATTCTCAAGGCGGAGGGGACGCTTTCGAGAATGGGGTCCAAGACCTAGCAGACAAGCGTCCGATTTCCAAGGTGTCCCAGGGCCATTTCAGTGGACCAGGCCCAAAAAGGAAACAGCCTGCCGCCATTTTGAGAGTCCTGTGGCAGCCGCCTATCGCTGCACCGCAAGAGTGGGCGCAACTCAGCTGAATGGCGGATTTTGACACAGTGGACCAAAAGCGGACGGAATGGCAACTGAAACGGTAAAGGGGCGCCCCACTACAACAGATGACACTCCACCTGGAGAGGCCCGTTCACGCCGCCTCCCCCGGGGCGCCCCACGCCGTTATTCGGAGCAGCATTGTAGGATACCAAAACCAGTGCGGCAACTTACTGGACATCACCTTGGTGCCATCGTTCTGCTGCCTTGGAACTATTCGCACAACAGTTTGCTACTGATGACCCACCCCCCGCGACGCCCCACGCCGTTATTTGCTGGGTGGCAACTTACTAGACATCACTTTTGTGTCATCTAGATTTCGGCGCGTTCTGCTGCCTTGGAACTATTCGCACAACAGTTTGCTACTGATCACCCACCCCCCGCGACGCCCCACGCCGGAAATCTGGACGTTGTGCTGCGTTGGGACTATTCGCACAGCCGACCGCTACTTCGTTGTTTTTCTCTAAAAATGTTTATATGTTATTACTATTTTTGTTTTCTTGTATATATTTATAAATTATTAAAGTTTTATAATCTTACTACTTTGTCGGAGTGCTATATATTTTTAATGTGACACATAATTGTAAAAACTTTGATGTACAAAGAGTCATCCCTGGAATCTTCCGCTTCACGCTCGGTCCCCTCCCCAATCACAATACAGGATGGTTTTCAGATAATAGCAACGCTTCTGCTGTGACGGATCTCATCGAGTGTGGGCCTTGATCTACTATAACTCCTTTGAAGACGGGTGATTCTTTACAGCTGTGGCCATAAACTACATCTGCAGGGCTAGCTGATAGCCTAGGACCGGCCTGGACAATCGGACACAGAGGAAAAGGAGTGTCAGAGGGTGCGGTAGTGAATAGGGCGAAAGGGAGGTGTCGGGCGGGCACAGGGTGTGATTCTCAGGGAAGAACAGCGCAGATGGGGGGAGGTTTATTACCCATGCATAAGACAGAGAGCGGGGGTGACCACTGCCTGGGGGAGATGCTTGCGAGGGTGGGGAGCCATGGTAAGGATCGACAGCGTTCACAGAGTGGATCTGGTCAAGGCATCTAAAATGGCTGCCGTGCACGACAAAAGTGTGGCATTTGAAAAAAGACAAGATGGCGCACACAATGTTTTTCAACAATTCCTGATTTCCTTCGAATCGAACGTTAACAGACGTTGGGGCATATTACCAAAGTTAAGCGATATTTATCCCTAACGATGCATTGCAAAGATTTTTTTACCGTCAGAAATTATCGCAGATAAACCTTGCTATTATCAAGGTTTATCGCAAATACGATAAAAAACTAGCGCAATGCATTAATGTCGCTGAAAACTCCGCGATATTCATGCATTACCGAGCTAATGCTCTTAGCCATGTTATCCACCTCCCATTGGATAACATGGCTAAGAACTGCTCAGGGCAGCTGTTACTTTTTGGAGATATTCGCGCTTATCTCGAATATTTCCAAAAGTTGATAATAGGAGATAGCGATGTTAGCGACTGTTTCCAGTCGCTAACATCTTGGCATGCCCACTTTGCATGTCATTAGTGATAAATATCACTCACATGCAAAGTGGGACCCAAGATGGTCGCTATCTCCTACTAGCCGTCGCTAACTGGTGTTAGCAACAGCTAGGTAATACACATATAATTTTATCTCCGCGAAGCGGAGCGCTGTTACAGATATATATCTTGTTTTTGAACGTTAATTTCTCAAAATGCACTGAAGCACATATATTGAGACATAGCAAAGGCACATCGGGCTACCAGTCCCTAATATTTTACCAAGTTTCGTGCAAATCCATTCAGCCGTTCGATTATTATTATTATTATTATTTTTTGCCCCGCGGGGCCCTTTTAAAACCTCCACATCAAACCTAGGGGGTCAGCGAGGATCTACTATGCCCCCTTATGGTCATCAGCCGTTCGATTATTATTATTATTTTTTTTTTTGCCCCGCGGGGCCCTTTTAAAACCTCCACATCAAACCTAGGGGGTCAGCGAGGATCTACTATGCCCCCTTATGGTCATTTGCCCCTTCGCTTTGGCCTCCTCTTGTCTCTCGATCCTACCGAGAGACAAGATGGCGGCCGCTACGTACTGTTTGGAATGTTTACAGACACCGGAGAGCCAATCAGCTTCGCTTCGCAAAGCTCCGTAACGCGAAAAGTACGCGAAGCGGTGCGCTGTTACAGATATATATCTTTTTTTGAACGTTAATTTCTCAAAATCCACTGAAGCACATATATTGAGACCTAGCAAAGGCACATCGGGCTACCAGTCCCTACAATTTTGCCAAGTTTCGTGCAAATCCATTCAGCCGTTCGATTATTATTATTATTATTTTTTTTTGCCCCGCGGGGCCCTTTTAAAACCTCCACATCAAACCTAGGGGGTCAGCGAGGATCTACTATGCCCCCTTATAGTTATTTCCCCCTTTGTTTTGACCTCCTCTTGTCTCTCGATCCTACCGAGAGACAAGATGGCGGCCGCTACGGACTGTTTGGAATGTTGACAGACGCCGGAGAACCAATCAGCTTCGCTTCACAAAGCTCCGTTGCGCGAAAAGTACGCGTCCTGGGCCGCTGCCCAGTCCGCTGTTACAGATATATATCTTTTTTTAAACGTTAATTTCTCAAAATCCACTGGAGCACATATATTGAGACCTACAAAAGGCACATCGGGCTACCAGTCCCTACAATTTTGCCAAGTTTCGTGCAAATCCATTCAGCCGTTCGGGCTAAAAGTGAGGCCAACCGCCCTATGGAAAACTCAATGTTAAAAACACGTTTTGGGACCCCCCTTTTTTCTCGACCCCCCCTGGACGAAACCCCCCCCAATTTTCAGGGGCTGCTCAGAAACAAAATGTGCCATTTTCCTGAAAATTTCAGCCAATTCCGTCCACAAACGCCAAAGTTATTAGACATAGAATTTTCAAAAAACCCATAGAGAAAAAATCCTAACTATATATACCTACTGGCGACCGCCAGTAGGTAATATATATATATATATATATATATATATATATATATATCAAAGAAAACCCGACCGCCAATGACTGCGGTCAAAAAGTCGGGCACGGACCTCCTTCTCCTTTACAACAACTTCTCTCACTTCCAAATCAAGTAAGAGACGCCAAACACTATGGAGTGTAGCAGTGCAGAAAATGTATTGCAAGTAATTGAGCAAGTGCTCTCCCTGTATATATATATATGTGTATATATATATATATATATATATATATATATATATATATATATATATATATATATATATAAAGAGTTGCCCCTAGGTGGGATGCACTTACAGGTAGGAATTGATGCCAAAGCAAGGGCGCGAGCCACGAACAAAGTCCTTTTCCTGCCAGACTCGTTTCGGGCCAACGCCCTCTACAGTGGCAGACCATGTGAATTGACGGCAAGCGGCAAGCACCAGTAAATACCCACAGTAATTATATGCAGGTGTACGACCTGAAGCAATGTTTTCTGGGACTGGTGGTTTAGTAGAACCCAAGTGGGTCGCCGCCGCCATTCACATGCAAAAAAGTATTAAAAGGATTGCCAATGTCCCCGCAAGCACCCCGCAAGTAATGAATGAATGAACGCTTATTTGTATCGTGCGAGAGGAACTTAGCCCCAAGGGGCATCAAGGCGCTATCAGATGGAAACGACAGAGACATAACCTGAGGCAGAATATCAAAAAGAGTGGAAACGCTGAAAGTATCAGGATTAATAGGCTAGGGAGAACAGCCATGTTTTTATAAGTTTGCGAAGAATTGTCAGGGATGGTTGTCTGGCAATTTCCGGCGGAAGCGAATTCCATAGTTTAGGAGCCAACAAGGAAAATGCTCTACCGCCCCATCTCGCCTTGTTAACCCTCGGAACCATAAGCAGATTTTTCGAGGCAGATCTAAGGCATTTGCTGGGAGTGTAAGGTGTCAATAGGGATTTAAACCCTTCCGGGCCTGATCCAAAGAACACACTGTGGGCAAAACAAAGAATCTTAAATGATATTCTCACCTGAATAGGCAACCAATGCAGTTCTCTTCTAGCCGCCGTCGCTGACGATCGCCTAGGCAGGTTCAGAACTAGCCTCGGGGGACAGGAAAGGGGCTATCTTCTTTAAGGTCCGAATGATGGTACAGCAAGTACCAACCGTTTTGTTAACTTGTAGGTCAAATGACAGGGTAGGGTCTTTAGACACGCCTAAATTCTTGGCGGATTTGGCCCGGCGAGGGCATTGGCCCAAGGAGGTAGGCCACCATTCCTCACTCCACAAATCTTGATTCCCACCAAAGACCAAAACCTCAGTCTTCTCACCGTTGAGCTTGAGAAAGTTCCTTATCATCCATGATGATACTGCTTCCATGCAGGTCTAGAATTTTGCAGCACAGTCTTGCCCCGACTGAATTATCGAGACAATGATCTGCGTATCGTCGGCGTAGGATAACACCTGATATCCAAAGGCTCTTATTATTTTTGCAAGGGGGGTCACGTAAACGTTAAACAGAACCGGGCTAAGCGCCGAGCCCTGTGGGACTCAACATTGCACCGCCTGAGTAGGGGACATATAGTCGCCAAGTTTCACTCTTTGCTGTCTTTGGTGCAAAAAAGAGGACAGGAGACTCAGGGCGCTACCTTCGACCCCTATCCCCCTCAGTCTGTCCACCAGAATAGAGGGGGATAGGGTATCAAAGGCTGCTGTTAGATCCAGCAAGACCTACAAAGTGGTCTGGCCTTTATCCAACTCAGATCTAATATTATTTACCACGACCGTAAGGGCAGTCTCCGTGCTATGGGCCGAGCGAAATCCATGTTGGGAGGAGTCCAAATGATTCTCCCTCTCCCAAAATGCTGTCAGATGTCGATTTAAGTGGGCCTCAAGAATTTTTGCAGGTGCTGGTAATAAGGAAATCGGCCGAAAGTTTTTCAGCACCTCAGGTTTCAGGGAAACCTTCTTCAAAAGGGGTTTGACCACAGCAAGTTTCCACACTTGAGGGAAAATTCCCTCCGTGATAGCGTTATTTAGGATCTCAAGAAGAGACGGTAGTGTAAATGTAAAAGGGTACTTCTGCAGGCCTTTAGGATTTTCAAAGGGCAAGGGTCCAAGGGGGAACAGGATTTGGTGGCATCTAAGATGCGATTTAGCTCTTCCCAAGATAACTCGGGAAATTTCAAAAAGAGAGAAGTAGAGCTGGGTCCCCCATCTATATTCATGTCAACCGGCTGCACTATAGAAGCCTGGGAATCAGCTTCACTATTCAATTTTTGGTTAAGAATTTCCAATGAAGAGTGAATATCAGCTATTTTGGTTAGGAAAAAGTCAGCAATGTTGTTACATAACATCTGTGACTCAGTCACAGAGTTAGCTGACTTAGGGACAGAAAGGGAGTTAATGGTTTTAAAAAGCTTCCTAGATGATCTCAGCCCATAGGTGATCTCATTAAAGTAGTTCCTTTTTTCCTCCATTATAGCTTTTTTGTATTCCTTAAGCGCTAATTTATGTTGTATTTTCTTCGAGACATTGGGCATTGCAAGCCAGGCCCTCTCCTTTTGTCTGCAAATCTGCCGCAGCGCTCTAAGTCGCTCGGAATACCAAGGGGCCGACGGGCTCTTTCTGGCAACATAGTGCCTTTTCGGGGGTGCTAAGGTGTTCATAGCTCTCCCCAGCCCATTAGACCAGTTCTGAGCAGCCACATTTGGGTCTGATCTCAGACCGATGGTGGCCGATTGAAACAAAGGAGCTAACGTATCATTGTTTAATTTCCTCCAGAAACAGATGCCGCAGGCATTTTCAGATTAAAAGGAACAGCCAAGTGGTCTGACCACGTAAGAGGAATGGGGGTCTCTATGGTAAGCCTATCGTCATTCGTAAAGATACCATCTAGCGTATGACCCTCCCGATGGGTCAGGCCAGCAACCAGTTGGTTAAACCCGTATGCCTTTAGACCTTCCACCAGAGAAGTTGTATCGGTGTCCTCAGCCTTCTCAAGGTGAACATTAAAGTCACCTAAGAGAGTGAAACACACTCTATTCATAAAGGACTCTAATAGAAGAAAAATGTCATTGGTGAATGCGGATCGAGGACCAGGCGGCCTGTAACACGAAAATGCCCGAAAAAGATGTAGTGGAATTCGGCTGTATGGAGAAGTACAGGGCCTCCAACTTATCCGAGGGGGATGATAGCGGGTCAATACGGCAGATAAAATCCTTTTTGCAAAGAATCCCGAGACCACCCCCTCTCCGCCGCTCACGGTCCATTCTGGACATGACATAGCCTTCTGGGATCGCATCCACCAGGTCAGGACCAGCAGCTTCAGAGCCCCAAGTCTCCGTAATGAAGTGCATAGTGCAATCCCGCGACCGGGCTGGCCTCTAAAAAATGGAAGAAAGAGTTGCCTCTAGGTGGGATGCACTTACTGGTAGGAATTTTTAGCGGCCGGCCCGGTCGCGGGTTTGCACTACCGTTGAAAAACTGCGGGTCCACAGCTACCTTATTTGGGTAGCTCACTGTGGTACGGGAGGTGCCTTTTACTTGCGGAGTGCTTGCGGGGACATTGGCAATCCTTGTAATACTTTTTTGCATGTGAATGGCGGCGGCGACCCACTTGGGTTCTACTAAACCACAAGTCCCAGAAAGCATTGCTTCAGGTGCTACACCTGCGTATAATTACTGTGGGTATTTACTGGTGCTTGCCGCTTGCCGTCATGTCACATGGTCTGCCACTAAAGAGGGCGTTGGCCCGAAACGCGTCTGGCAGGAAAAGGACTTTGTTCGCGGCTCGCGCCCTTGTGTTGGCATTAATTCCTACCTGTAAGTGCATCCCACCCAGGAGCAACTCTTTCATATATATATATATATATATATATATATATATATATATATATATATATATATATATATATATATATAAATATATATATATATATATATATTTTTATATATATATATATATTACCTACTGGCGGTCGCCAGTAGGTATATATAGTTAGGATTTTTTCCCTATGGGATTTTTGAAAATTCTATGTCTAATAACTTTGGCGTTTGTGGACGGAATTGGCTGAAATTTTCTGGAAAATGGAACATTTTGTTTCTGAGCAGCCCCTGGAAATTTGGGGGGGGTTCGTCAAGGGGGGGCCGAGAAAAAAGGGGGGTCCCAAAACATGTTTTTAACATTGAGTTTTCCATAGGGCGGTTGGCCTCACTTTTAGCCCGAACGGCTGAATGGATTTCCACAAAACTTGGCAAAATTGTAGGGACTGGTAGCCCGATGTGCCTTTTCTAGGTCTCAATATATGTGCTTCAGTGGATTTTGAGAAATTAACGTTCAAAAAAAGATATATATCTGTAACAGCGGACCGGGCAGCGCTCCGGTTTGCGGACTTTACGCGTAACGGAACTTCGCGTAGCGAAGCTGATTGGCTCTCCGGTGTCTGTCAACATTCTAAACAGTCCGGAGCGGCCGCCATCTTGTCTCTCGGTAGGATTGAGAGACAAGAGGAGGCCAAAACAAAGGGGGAAATGACCATAAGGGGGCATAGTAGATCCTCCCTGACCCCCTAGGTTTAATGTGGAGGCTTTAAAAGGGCCCCGCGGGGCAAAAAAAAAATTTTTTTTTGTTTTTTTGCGTGGGTAGCGCCCGGTTCGCGAACCGGGAAGCGTTCTGGGCAGCGTACTATAAGGAAAAAAGAATGATAGACTTTTCAAATACTGTATGTTAATTGATTGTTGGTTTTGTTGATTATTTTTTAATTTTTTTTATTTTTTAAGCAATTATTTATTATTGTGATTGTGTTTGAAAATTTAATAACATTTCTAACATTTAACTAGTTTATGAATTACATATAAAAATGATTAAAGACTCAAACAATTTTTTAATATTACATACAATTTTATTTTTCGGATTGTTTTTCAAAATTTAATAGAACGTCTAGCATTTGACTGTCCGATATGTCCTCTTGTTGAGTGAACATAAGTTCCCACATTTGACCGTCATCATAATGAAGTAAATGATCCACAGATTCTACACATTGAACTAATTCATGGTCCCGTGATTCATCCATGAAATCTGAGTCATCATTGTCCTCAATATCTTTTTCTGTGTTGTTCTCCAGAACAATTTCGAAGGAAACATTCTGCTCACCTTCCATTTTATTGCTGTAATTTGCATAAAAAATAAATATATCAGTAGAGATAGGGCACTGTTGGGTTTAAGTTCAGACAGGTACTTGTGAGTTTATAACAGAGAAGTAATCTATGGGCACTGTATGGTTTCAGGCGTGAAGTAGTACTATTAAAAAGTGCCTGTGAAGAAGCCTAAGTAAATTCATAATTATACCACAGAAACCTAAATCAATCCATAATTATAATAAAGAAGCCTTTCTCAATGTCTAACTCTTACAGAGGGATAGTATATAACTATCTGAAAATGTTTTCAAATTTATAAAATAATATCTCACCTTCTAAAAAGAAGTTTAAGTTGTGAGTGAAAATGATCTTGCAATGTAGTTCAGGAAGTAGTAGTCAAAATGGCTGTGTTTCTCTCTCTTCCTTTATATATATTCAGGTACATAGCCAATCAAATGTCAGGTAAAAAAAGTAGAAAATGAAAGTAACATTTTAATTGGTTGTCAATTCCAACACTTCAGATGTGTTTTGTGAAGTAATTTACCTCAGGGTATTTAGAGAGGTCTACAGGCTAAATGGTTAAATGGAATTTCAATCAAATTTGTGAAAATGGTAGGCATTGGTATGTAGTATGAGGTAATCTATATTTGGTGAAATTGTCTCCAGTCGCTTTTCTGTAAACTACTTTCCCACCTTTTTTGATGGTGCGCTTCCCAGGGAGCGACCCGGTACGCGAACTGGCGAGCGCCCCGGTTCGCGAACCTTAAGCGTTACGGGAGTCCACCATTTTGTGTTTCGGTCGAATTAAGATACAAGATGGAGGGCAAATAATGTTCAGAATGGGTAGAAGGGGGCACGGTAGACTTATCTTGACCCCCTAGGTTTTCTGAGGGTTGCTGAGGAGGCCCATATGTGAGAAAAAAAAACATTTTTTTAAAAATTTAGCGAGGTTAGCTCCCGGTTCGCGTACCGGGTAGCGCCCCAGGGAGCGTACTTTGTTGAAAATTAGTGAAAAATGTTAGAGTAAAATAATAATTGTGAGTGATCAGATGTAGGGTAGCTCTGAGAAGAGCTTTTGGGTTTATGGTACATTTAGGTACTTATAAGTAGGTACCAATGCACAGTCTTAAATTCAGAATGAAAATTCTGTTGCCCTCATCTGAGAAGTGAACTCCATCTCCTCTGTAGATATCTTGCATGTAGTAACGCAAGTTATTGTTGTACAGGGAGCCCATTCCATGGTCTCTCATGTAAGCTGAAACAGATTTGTTTACATGCTTCCTCGACTTCCCAATTTGTGGACAAAATTGGTTTGACCACCTCCATTTCTGTCTTTGGCATATATTTGAATATACCAAGGCAGTCTGAGGAAAAAGTGCCATCAATTGCTCAAAGGTGTCCTTTAAAAGCATTTCCAGACCTACCCCAGTCAAAGTGCCCAAATCATTACCTCCACAGTGCACAATTAACAGGTCAGGTTTTGGCAAATGCATAAAGGTTTTCACCAATGGTATCAATTGGTGACATTTTAATCCTCTGTGGCCAAACCACTTAATTTCCACATCTTGTAAATTGAGGTTAGGTAAATTCCTGTTCTCAGCATACCTCTGAGCAAAATAGATGTAACTATGTCCAACAATCCAGACAGAAAACATGGTGAGAGAAGGTTCTCCTGCAGTCAGATGAAGTGTGGCAATGAAATGGCAGTTGAAAAAATAGGAGTTTAAAATGAAAAAAACTGTGGAGTTTCTGTGTTAATGAAGCAGTAACAGTGATTGGTGGATTTTGATTGCTGAAAACAGAAAGTTAGGGTGCATGGATGAGTTGTTTGAAAGATGTATTTTGAGTGGTCAAGAAAAAATCATTAAATGAAAGAATGCACTGGATATGAGGTGCACTGAGAGTTCAGAGTTCAATTGCAACATTGTTGTGTGAACTTGCAAACACCAGAGGTCTTCCAAGACATGGTTGCCATGCAGAAAAGGCAGAAAGGGCAGAGGGGGAAGGGTTTTCATTTGAAAAAAAGTGAGGGAAGAGTTTTGATTGGGTGACATGAGAGATATGTGTGAAGAATTACAGCATTTCTGTGCTTTTGATAGCTGCAGACTCTGGAGTGCATACCTTTTGCTCTGCTGAAGACAAATTGGTGTGTTTCTGAGACTGTTTTGAAACTCAAAGTATTTGCTAAGGTGAGAAAAGATTTCTTTAATTTAGATAGAGAATAGTGTGCTTTAAGGAGAAAATTATGAAGAAAGTTGTGTTCTTCAAATGTTGCTTTGTCTCAAGTGTTTTACATATAGATTTTGTTTCTTTGAGAAAATGTAATTGGAGAAAATGTGAAGTATTAGTACTGACAGGGTGTTATTGTGCATAGGAGCTGTGGAGTCTTTTCAAATTATGACTTGAAAATCGTTTTTGAGGAAAATGAATGGTTATAATATTTATGACAAGGACATAATGGTGTATGCTTCATTATAAGGCAATTGAGTGTCTCTGATGTTATTTTTCCCATTTTAATGTAAGACCTTTCTCTGTGGAGCAAATTGCTTGTAAATATGCTCCCATCTGTGCATGGCAAATTTAGATTTTGAATGTTTGCGTTACATAGCCATGTTAAAAGTGACACAAACATGCTGCAAAGGCAATCAAAAAACGCTTTTATGTGTCTTAAGGACATTTTAAGTCATTTCTCCATGTGCAGTGTTTTGAAATTATGATTTGAAAATCGTTTTTGGGGAAAAGGAATGGTTTTTAAATTTATGACAAGGACATAATGGTGTATGCTTCTTTATAAAGCATTTCAGTGTCTCTGATGTCATTTTTCCCATATTACATTAAAAGACCTTTCTCCGTGGGGCACATTCCTTGTAAATATGCTCCCACCTGTGCATGGCAAATTTAGATTTTGAATGTTTGTGTTACATAGCCATGTTAAAAGTGACCCAACCATGCTGGAAAGACAATCAAAAACGCTTTCATGTGTCTTAAGGACATTTTAAGTCATTTCCCCATGTGCAGTGTTTTCAAATTATGATTTGAAAATCGTTTTTGGGGAAAAGGAATGGTTTGTAAATTTATGACAAGGATATAATGGTGTATGCTTCTTTATAAGGCATTTCAGTGTCTCTGATGTCATTTTTCCCATATTACATTAAAAGACCTTTCCCCGTGGGGCACATTCCTTGTAAATATGGTCCCACCTGTGCATGGTAAATTTAGATTTTGACTGTTTGAGTTACATAGCCATGTTAAAAGTGACCCAAAAACTTGCAAAGGCTTTAAAAAAACACTTTCATGTGTCTTAAGGACATTTTAAGTCATTTCCCCGTGGGCAGTGTTTTCAAATTATGACTTGAAAATCGTTTTTGAGGTAAAGGAATGTTGTTAAAATTTATGTGCGCCATATGCCCCCAAATTTCTTTTTCAGGGGTGCAGCAGGGTGTTCTTGAGACACCCCTGCACCTTTGGAAAAATTCCTAATTTGCGATGAGCTAATTGCTTATCGCAAATTGCACCTTCATTCCTATGGGCCTCCTGGCCCATGGAAATGAATGGGTAATTTGCAATTAGCAATTTGCTCATCGCAAATTAGGAATGGTAAAGAATCGCTATTTATTCCTTAAAATTCGCTATTTAGGAAATGCAAAATAGTTTGATGATACATATGGCGGTTCATCTGTAACAAGATAAGAAGCTTAGGGATACATTTACGATGACTGGCGCAATGAAGTGGACATCACTTACTTCATTGGTAGAGCTTTACATGTATTATCTCCTCTGTATTCTTCATCAAGCGTAACTTTCATCTGCAATCCTGAGTAGGCCTCACCTTAAACAAACCTCTGGATAGGGCACACCTTATCGTCATCCTGAATGAATCATTTAAAATGCTAGGGACAGATTTATGATAGGTGTATGCCTCTTTTGCGCCACTGTGCGTCACTTTTGTGATGCAGCGGCGGTGCAAAAGATTTGCTATGAGGCGACAAAATTACAAATTGATGCATTTAGGCAGATGTGTCATGGTGTAAAAAACACCGTGCCACATGAAACTGATGCAGCAGTGATGCAAAAGATGCACCATGTTGCAAGACAGGCCTCACTTGGGGCCATATGTATGAAGCTAATTAGCATTTGCAAAGGCCGAAGTTCTGTGAATTTCGGCCTTTGCGAATGCTAATTAGACAAATGGTATGTATCAAACAAGTTTGATGCAAAATGAGGAATAGCAAAATTTGCTATTCTTTATTTTGCGATTGCACTGAAGGATTTGCAAATTTTGTGATTTCTTAAATGCAATGTATCAAACAAAAAATATGCAAAAAATGCCATTAAGGATTTGCAAATTACCACCAACTTCTAGTTGGTGGTAATTTGCGAATTCTTTTCAAAAAGCTTTTTTTCCAAAAAACAAAAGGTGCCATATGACGCCCATACATGCCCTTAGGGCATGTATGTGCACCATATGCCCCCAAATTTCTTTTTCAGGGGCTGCAGCAGGGTGTTCTTGAGACACCCCTGCACCCTTGGAAAAATTCCTAATTTGCGATGAGCTAATTGGTAATCGCAAATTGCACCTTCATTCCTATGGGCCTCCTGGCCCATGGAAATGAATGGGTAATTTGCAATTAGCAATTTGCTCATTGCAAATTAGGAATGGTAAAGAATCGCTATTTATTCCTTAAAATTCGCTATTTAGGAAATGCAAAATAGTTTGATGATACATATGGCGGTTCATCTGTAACAAGATAAGAAGCATAGGGATAGATTTATGATGACTGGCACAATGAAGTGGACATAACTTACTTCATTGGTAGGCCTTTACATGTATTATCTCCTCTGTATTGTTCATCAAGTGTAACTTTGATCTGCAATCCTGAGTAGGCCTCACCTTAAACAAACCTCTGGATAGGCCACACCTTATCGTCATCCTGAATTAATCATTTAAAATGCTAGGGACAGATTTATGATAGGTGTATGCCTCTTTTGCGCCACTGTGCGTCACTTTTCTGATGCAGCGGCGGTGCAAAAGATTTGCTATGATGCGACAAAATTACAAATTGATGCATTTAGGCAGATGTGTCATGGTGTAAAAAAAACGTGCCACATGAAACCGATGCAGCAGTGATGCAAAAGATGCACCATGTTGCAAGACAGGCCTCACTTGGGGCCATATGTATCAAGCTAATTAGCATTCGCAAAGGCCAAAATTCTGTGAATTTCAGCCTTTGCGAATGCTAATTAGACAAATGGTATGTATCAAACAAGTTTGATGCAAAATAAGGAATAGCAAAATTTGCTATTCCTTATTTTGCGATTGCACTGAAGGATTTGCAAATTTTGCGATTCTTTAAATGCAATGTATCAAACAAAAAATATGCAAAAAATGCCATTAAGGATTTGCAAATTACCACCAACTTCTAGTTGGTGGTAATTTGCGAATTCTTTTCAAAAAGCTTTTTTTCCAAAAAACAAAAGGTGCCATATGACGCCCATACATGCCCTTAGGGCATGTATGTGCACCATATGCCCCCAAATTTCTTTTTCAGGGGCTGCAGCAGGGTGTTCTTGAGACACCCCTGCACCCTTGGAAAAATTCCTAATTTGCGATGAGCTAATTGCTAATCGCAAATTGCACCTTCATTCCTATGGGCCTCCTGGCCCATGGAAATGAATGGGTAATTTGCAATTAGCAATTTGCTCATTGCAAATTAGGAATGGTAAAGAATCGCTATTTATTCCTTAAAATTCGCTATTTAGGAAATGCAAAATAGTTTGATGATACATATGGCGGTTCATCTGTAACAAGATAAGAACCTTAGGGATACATTTATGATGACTGGCGCAATAAAGTGGACATTACTTACTTCATTGGTAGGCCTTTACATGTATTATCTCCTCTGTATTCTTCATCAAGCGTAACTTTAATCTGCAATCCTGAGTAGGCCTCACCTTAAACAAACCTCTGGATAGGCCACACCTTATCGTCATCCTGAATTAATCATTTAAAATGCTAGGGACAGATTTATGATAGGTGTATGCCTCTTTTGCGCCACTGTGCGTCACTTTTCTGATGCAGCGGCGGTGCAAAAGATTTGCTATGAGGCGACAAAATTACAAATTGATGCATTTAGGCAGATGTGTCATGGTGTAAAAAAAACGTGCCACATGAAACCGATGCAGCAGTGATGCAAAAGATGCACCATGTTGCAAGACAGGCCTCACTTGGGGCCATATGTATCAAGCTAATTAGCATTCGCAAAGGTCAAAATTCTGCGAATTTCGGCCTTTGCGAATGCTAATTAGACAAATGGTATGTATCAAACAAGTTTGATGCAAAATAAGGAATAGCAAAAATTGCTATTCCTTATTTTGCGATTGTACTGAAGGATTTGCAAATTTTGCGATTCCTTAAATGCAATGTATCAAACAAAAAATATGCAAAAAATGCCATTAAGGATTTGCAAATTACCACCAACTTCTAGTTGGTGGTAATTTGCGAATTCTTTTCAAAAAGCTTTTTTTCCAAAAAACAAAAGGTGCCATATGACGCCCATACCTGCCCTTAGGGCATGTATGTGCGCCATATGCCCCCACATTTCTTTTTCAGGGGTGCAGCAGGGTGTTCTTGAGACACCCCTGCACCTTTGGAAAAATTCCTAATTTGCGATGAGCTAATTGCTAATCGCAAATTGCACCTTCATTCCTATGGGCCTCCTGGCCCATGGAAATGAATGGGTAATTTACAATTAGCAATTTGCTCATCGCAAATTAGGAATGGTAAAGAATTGCTATTCATCCCTTAAAATTCGCTATTTAGGAAATGCAAAATAGTTTGATGATACATATGGCGGTTCATCTCTAACAAGATAAGAAGCTTAGGGATAGATTTATGATGACTGGCGCATCACCAGGGATGTGCCAGTCATCCTGCGCTGCTGTTCCGCCACCCATGGTGTGCTGCATTTACAATGCGGCGCAGCATGGGGCAAAAATGGCACAGATGCGTGACGCATCTGTGCCGTAAAGGTGGCGCATTGCTGGAGCTGTATCGCAAGTGTGATTCAGCTCCAGCAAGGCTCAGGGGTGCCCCATCTCCACAATGTTGCATCAAGACCTATGCCTGCTTCAAGCAGGCGCAGGGTTTTGACGTAGCTTTCTCCTATCTGATTGTAAATGCGGCACACCATGAGTGGCAGAGCAGCGGTGCACGTTAACTGGTGCATGCCTGGGGATGTGCCATTTAACATAAATCTGCCCCTTTACATTTAAGTATGTGCAGGGGACACAGAGTCGGTGAGGCTTATCCAAGGTTAAGAAGAGATGAGTCCTGTTCACTGAAAAATTAGACATAGGCTTCACCTGCTCAGCATCGTTGGACATGGCTATATAATAGCTGCAAAATGTTACTCTTGTTAAACAATTTTACTATTATAATCTCTGAGATTTGTCTCTTAGTCTGCAACATCTCATTGTTGTTATCTTTCTTTAAAGATAAAGACAACATCAACATGAGCGACAATCAGCAATCAGTTGATTTTGACCTCATCATTGAACTCGTAATTGAAACATCAGTGGATGTTGATCCCTTGGATGATTTAAATCCTGAGGATGAAGAAGAACGTGATGAGGATGCAGATTTGTCTGAATTATATGACATAGGATGGGAAGCTGACGTGCTTGAGCTTATGGAACTATAAACATTTATTTTAAAAATGTATAATAAATAAAAAGTAAAAATGTAAACCGTTTAATTTAAAAATAAAGACACCTTCAAAAACAGGTTATGTGTAGTGTCTTCAATAAAATATTAAAATATGCTCATAAAATTAGATCAGATTCACATATAAAATAGCACAGGTAACATGAATATAAATTCCATTTCTTTTCTGCTATTTCTGTATTCTAAATTTGCCAAGCACTAAAAAATCTTCTATGTAAAAATGTCAAGTAGTGTTTTAAGTTTTTGATTACTGTTATTGATTTACTGTTGGGTAATAGTGGTTAATAACATTTTTTATTATATTTTACCACAGATTCAACTGCAGATCATTTCAAGATTTCAGCATGCCAACCAAAGAAAGAGCGAGAAAGGCTGCAAAACGTCAAAGACAGCAGGTTAATGAAAAAAAGCAGCAGTCCTCTAACAAAAAGATTTGTCAAGTCACCAAGAAAGCACCGGGTAAGAGTACAAAAACATTCATAAGAAATATTTGTAGTAAAAAAAATATTACTACAGAAAATGTTTCAGTCCAGAAAAAGAGAAGCAATTCAAACGGAAAGGAAAGGCCAATGAAAAATGTTACTGCTAGAGCAAGAGATAACTCTGTGCATGATAGTAGAAGGAAACAACAGTTTAGGGACATTCGTAAACGAATGTTCCGCAACAGGATAATTGGCAATTTGTTAAAAAATATTAAGAAAGGTCAACAGAAAGTGTTTTTTTATAAGAGAAAAAAAAAAGTTGAGAAAGTTATTGATCAGGCATTTGAAATTAAACGGAAGTTATTTATTTTGATAATCAATAGAATTAGGAAGCTAAACAAGGCAATTTATGATTTCAAAAGAAATAGTAGATGGAAGAGAATAGTTAATCGTAGTAATTTTTGTGAAGTTTTTTCTGGAGAATGGATGCATAGTTCAAGCTGTGAGGCATTTTTTAATGAGGAGAGTTATTTCCAGGATAATGATTTGGTGCATGCAGTTGACACCAGTGGTCGAGCTTATGAAGTGAAAGATGGTTGTCCAGTTGAAAAAGAAAAACTTGTGACAACAGAGGCAGAAGAGGTGTTAGGTAATGAGGTTTTAGGAAGACGTGCTAAGGGTCCTGTGTACACCTGGAAGTGTAGTAGTATTTGCAGTGTGCGACAGGATTCCATCAATTTGCTTTGTGATTTTGTACGGTCATTTAATAGGAAAAGTTTGAAGCAGAAAATGAGGTTGTTGCAAGAATTAGATCCTTGCAGAGTGAGAGAAGTGACAGGTTTGCATGGTCATTCACTGGCTTGTCTTTCCAGGAGAGTATGCCAGAGTGTTTTTCATCATTTCAGGATGCTAGCAGTGCATCATAATAAAGTGAGGAAATTAGTTAGAATGTTGTATTATGCTAAGAGTCCAGCAATTATGCTTAAACAATTATGCGCTGCTCTTTTGCATGGTTCTGAAATAGATGTGAAGAATATATGTGAAGAAATTGAGTTTTGTTACTTTGGAAGTAAAGAGGAGAATGTTGAAATTGACCAAGAAGAAGCGGGTAATGTGGAAGATAGTGTACAGGTTTCCAGTACAGATAATTTCCAGAGGGAAATTGCGACGTTTCAGGTCAAATCAAGTGAGAGGCCAAATTTCACTTGTGTGTGTTGTCGACGCACTTATTATAAGAATCAGACTAAGTTAGTGGATTTATATGCAAAAAGTGAAAGGGAAAATAATAGTGAATGGAAGGATTTCGCAACATACTTGATGGCAGAAAATTTTTTGATTTGGGATTGGATCAACGTGTGTGTACTTATTGTTGTTGCAAATTAAATCAAAACCAGATGCCTGCTAGAGCAGTTCATAATAATCTGGAATTGGTTGAGATTCCTTCTGAATTGAAGGATTTAAATACTTATGAATCTATTTTGATTCAAAGTATCCATCCCTTTCAGGCTATTGTAAGAATGGAGCCAGAGACAGGGAAATTGCCTCCATCAGATTTACAGAGAGGATTAAAGGGAAGAGTTGTTTATTTGCCTCTAGATTTGAAGAAAAACATTAACACAATTGGAGTAGAAAAAGTGGAAGAGGAACCTCTGGTTATCTTAGTTAATGGGGTTCCGACAAAGAATAAGAAAATATGGCAAGATTTAGTGGATGTTAGGAAAGTTAAAAAGGCAACATTGTATTTGAAAAAAAATAATAAATACTATAAGAATGTATATGTTGCAGAAGAGGAAGTAAGTGAGGAAGAGGATAGCGATTTGTGTGCTGGTCAAATTGAGAAAGTAGAACCCTCTACTAGTGAAGAAATATATGAACATTATAGTGTTCATCCTTTGCATTCCAAGGAAGTCATGGGGAATGCTATTGAGTTGTTTCAAATGAAACAAGCCAAAGGGAGTCCCATTAGTGTTTGGGAGGAAAGTTTGGAAGCTCGGTGTTTCCCACAGCTTTTTCCAACAGGTCAGGGAGGAAGATATGATGAGCGACCTCATCAAATTCCTGCTTCTGAATACCGGACTTTGCGATTGTATGCAGGAGATGCTAGGTTTCGACAATGCATTCCTTATTTGTTTCATCTCCTGTTTGAAAGCGATCTGTCTGGACTGTCATATGCAGTGAACCACATCTTGAAAAGTGGTATACACATGCAAAACATCTCGGCAAGTGACTTTATGGATAAAGTCAATGTCCAAGATAGTATTTTGGATTCTCACCTGATTAATCTCATGGCGTGTCAGCGTGGTACTAATGAGTACTGGTACCGTCGTCATGGTGATTTAAAATGTATGCTGAGGAACTTAGGAACTCCCACATGGTTCCTCACTCTGAGCTGTGCCAAATATGGCTGGGAAGACTTACTTGAATTTCTACGAGAGGCAAATGCTAACGTAGAAAACATCGAATTCAAGACACCCGGAGAACTGTGCTCTTTGGATCCAGTCAATGTATGTAGGTACTTCAATCATAGATTTGAAGCTATGATGTCTTTCATCATGAATAAGAAGAATCCACCTCTTGGAGAGGTGTTGGATTTCTTCTGGAGAAAGGAGTACCAAGCAAGAGGTGCTCCTCATATACATATGTTGCTGTGGATCAAGGATGCACCTAAATTTGGAACGGATCCAGAAGACTCAGTGATGAGTTTTATACAACAGTATTCTACGTGTGCTGTTCCAAACGCAAAGGAGAAGAAAAGCCTAAGAGAAAAAGTTCTGCGTTTCCAAAGCCATCGATGTGGAAAGTACTGTCGTCGTAAATTCCGAAACAAGGACAAGTTCTACACCAAATGTCGTTTCGGCTTTCCACGACCGGTGATTTCTAAAGGAAGAGTAAACAGTTTGATGTCTTCGCTGCGACATAATGTGATGAAGAAATCACCTAAAAACACATACAATTTGAAGAGGAACGAAGAGTCCAAGTACATCAACGACTACAACCCGGTGATTTTGTCCATGTGGAATGCTAACATGGATATACAGTTTGTGGCTGATAACTGTATGGCTGTGGCTCGGTATGTGACGACTTACATCACAAAAAAAGAGAAGACAGAATTGAAGGATATGTGGGAGGACATTTCCCATGAAAAGAGCCTCAGCAAGAAGTTGTACAGTTTCAGTCTGAAGATGTTGTCGCATCGAGAAATTGGAGCGTACGAATGTTCTGACCGGTTGTCTTCAGCAAGTCTCTATGCCAAGTCCAGGAGTATCGTTTGGGCGAGTCTTGGTCTTGCTGCAACGCGTAATCGAGTTCTCAAACCTGTGCGGGAAATTGAGTATTTGGCGGAAAAGGAGCCAAACAGTACCGACATTTTGAAGACCAAATGTTGGATACATATTATCCAAATCGAAGCATTCACCTCGAGAATGTTTGTCTGTATGAGGTTCTTCAAAATTACATATTCAAGAGGAACATCAAAGAAGATACTGAGAAAGGAGTGTATGCTGTAATAGGAAGTGAGGGATGTCTGGTCAAGCAAAGAAAATGCCACTTGGTAAACCATCGAAAATTGAGTGGCGAATCTCCTGAAAAAAAAGGAGTTTTTCTATTTAGCACTTTTGCAACTTTTCAATCCTTGGCGTGCAGAAGAGGAACTGCTTGGAGATTTTCTCTGTTACGAAGACTCTTTCAATGCCGCCAAGGAGACCATAGAATGTCCTGCTTTTCCCAAATATGTAGAAATGTTGAATGCGGAAATTGAGCAGGAAGCAATGATTGCAGCCGAGATTGCCAGAGACAGTTCTCAGGACAGTCAGAGTTCTGCTTCATTGAGTCAGGATCCACGAGGAGGACCTGTTATCGAAAATGAAGCTGCCACTGCTATGAATGAAGTGGAAAGAGCCATGGCACATGCTCAGGAGGATGCGGTTAACTTAGAAGAGTTGGAAAGACAACTCAACGTTGAGCAGAGGAAAATATATGACGAAGTTACCATGCAAATTGATCATGGATTAAGTCATGACAAGAAAGAGTGCTCATGTACGTCGTTGAAGCCTGTCCGACTGTACGTGAGTGGAGAAGCGGGAACTGGAAAAAGTTTCCTTATTAAAGCAATTTCATGTTATTTGCAGGAAAGGACAGAGTCATCGCTGTCTTGTGTTGTCACCGCTCCAACTGGACTGGCAGCACATAACATTAAAGGGATTACTTTACATCGTTTACTGATGCTGCCAGTGGAGCATGACAACAAATTACAATATCACAAGCTATCTGGAGATGCTTGTTTTGAAGTTTCAAGAATCTTGAGGAAAATGAAACTTCTTATCATTGACGAAGTAAGCATGGTTTCCAATGTCATGCTTGCCTTTGTGCATTTGAGAATGCAAGAAGTTCTCAAAACAGAGTATGATGTGTTATTTGGTGGCAAACACATCATTGTTTTCGGAGATCTTCTGCAGCTGACACCAGTGAAAGGGCAACCTGTGTTCAAAATGCTCACGCATGAAGATACCAGGAAGTGCCTAGGCAGCATTGGCAACGTCAATATATGGTTAAACTTCAATTATGCTGAACTGCATGAAAATATGCGTCAGGCGAAGGATGAAGTTTACAAGACTATTCTACAAGATGTTAGAATTGGAAAAGTGACCGAGCATGGGAAAGAAGCTTTACATGCACGATTACTGTCAAATTTATATCCAGAACAAGATGTTGTGCCTGAGAATATTTTTCAGAAAATTACTGAGAAGAAATCTGGAATATGTTTGATGCCAACTCTTGCAGAATGTGCCAAATTCAACAACAAAATGTTGCATTTAGAAAAGCAAGAGATTGTGAAACTGGAAGCTATTGACAGAGTAGAGCATATGGGATCAACAATTATTTTGTCTGAGAATCTGAAAACAAAATTGGATTCATTAGAGAAGAGTATATCTAAAACTGCCGGTTTTGAAAAGACTCTGAATGTGTGCTTGAACTGCCGTAGAATTTTAAGAAGGAATTTACATGTTGAAAGAGGTCTGGTAAATGGATCAATGGGTAATGTTGTTGATTTTGTAAAATACAGAAATAGAGATGGAATTGAATTTTTAAAAATTAAATTTGATGGCATTGAGGAAGTACAGCTAATTGGTCGTTGTTCTGCTAGATTTTTGCTTGTAAAAGACTTATATGTTCGCCGTAAGCAGTTTCCTGTTTGCTTGACATATGCGGTGACAATCCATAAATCGCAAGGTTTAAGTGTAGACAGTGCATTGGTGAATATTGGCAGTTCTGTGTTCAAGGAGGGTATGGCATATGTGGCATTGTCACGAGTTAGAACTTTATCGGGATTGTACTTGATTGAGTGTGATGTCACAAGCATTTGTGCGGATCTAGATTGTGTTAAGGAATACAATAGGTTAAGAAGAGAGTATGCGCCACATTTGCCTCAATATCCTTTGTTTGAGAAACGTGTGGTAGGCCGGAAACGAAGAAATGTGACCAATACTGGTGAGGTTGTAGCAAAAAGACGAAAAGTCGATGAACCTGAAATTATAAGCAGAAACAAAAAGGATTCTGTTGAAGATGTTGTTGGTTTTCAATTTTAAAACAGTTCTGGTGTCAACTGCTATGCTAATGTAGTAGTTAATGTTTTGTTTTCTCTAGAAAATGTAAAAGAAGAGATTGTGGTCAATTCTGATCAAAGATTTTGCAGTTTGTTAAATTCTGTCTTAGAAAAATGTAGCACTGATAGAACAAACATAGAAAGTGTGTCTGAAATTCGAAATCTGGTAGACAGATGTTCAGGCCAAACACAATTCTCTCAAAATATTCAGCAAGATTGTCAGGAGTTTTTAATGTATATGCTTGATGTATTGCATGCTGAAGGTGTAGATGTAGATCAGCTGTTTGGGCTTTCTTATCAATGGCAGCATGACTGCGAGAACTGTAGGGTATCAAGTACTACTAGTGTAGACTCAGAAAGATTTATATATTTAACTTTGCCAGACAGTAAATCAGTCTCCTTTAATAAGCTAGTAAAAGCAGCTGATCACAACATGGAGTGTAGCCAATGTAAATCTGAAATGATGTCCACATTATTTATACGAACCTATGTCCAGTATGTCATTTTAATGTTCCAACGATGTAGGCCTGATGGAACAAAATTGACAACTTTAATTAAAAATGTTGTGGCTTCGCAGTTGTCAATATCAGGAAGGACTTTTGTAACTGCAGCAATTATATATCATGACGGTCCTTCAACAACATCAGGACATTACACAGCTTATTTAAAGTCTAGAAATGGCTGGTCATTCTGCAATGATTCTGTTTTAATTTTCAAAAAAAAATTGCCGTATGACCTTAAAAACTCTTACCTGGTGTTTTTAAAACCAAAATTTTAGGGAAAGAATCTCGGGATGTGCTCTGAGGAATTTCAAGAAGTTCTAATGGCTCTTACACGATTTGGCCTTGAGGATAAGTGTAGTTCAGAGACATAACTTCTAACCATAAGACTGGACGTCATGGAGAAATAAGTGCACTTTGAATGAGTTCAGAAAAACTATTTATTTTTATAAGCTAATTGAAGCAGCCAATCAAAACATAGAGTAGAGGGAATGTAAGTCTGCAATGCTGTCTACTGTTTTACATTGCTTTGTGATTAAAAGTGATGTAGAGAATTAAATAATTGTAGTAGTCATAGAGGTAGTGTAAGTCTGCTTCATAGTAAGCAGTATCAGTGTCATAGGAAATGTAGAACATGACTGAGGAAGAAGGGGAAGATATTACTAGTCCAGGATTGTGAAAATGATCTTCAACATTTTAATTCTGAAAGTTGCGGAAATGCCAAATGACGGGATTGGCTTACAAGAAATCCAAGAGTTATAAATGGCTCTGACAAGATTTGGCCTTGTGGAAACTTGTGGTAGAGAGCAAGAAGTCCTTTATTGTATGTAACATGTTTTTCAAAACGATGGAGGTTTTCTTTCAGAAAGTGGCGGGCTGAAAGTAATAACAGCACAACAGAGTGTAAGCTGTTCATAGGACATCCTTTGACGTCATGGAAAGTAAGTTAACTTTAAGGAGTTCTGAATTCTGATTTGTTATGTTGTATGGGTTTTTTAAACACAATCATTTTGATTGTGTTTTTTTTCCCCGCTGTTATATGATGAATACCTTCAAGTCACTGTTTTTAGTGAAATTTGATACATTCTGAGAACAGCAAAAATAAACCATTTAACATGTATAATTAATTCTGTACTGTTTCCATTTATGATGTACATTTAGAACTGTGTAGGAGGCATGGAGAAGGAGAAGCTTCTGTAAGTGTCAAAGTTCTTGCATACAGTGCTCATATTCTACGTAGTCTTTCATATGATAGAGTACATTTCCACAATGAGATACCTAAGCAAAGGAAACACAGGTCATATGATTGTGGAATGAGCAAAAAAATGTGCATGTTTTTCAATTATATTACCTGTGTTTCCTAACATTACACACCACATTGTGTAGATGAGGTTTAGGCCTGTTCCTGGAGACAGAGGAGGTCTGACATTTGTTCAAGAGTGCAGTGGACATTACTCACTTCGTTGGTAGGCCTCCACATGTATTATCTTCTCTGTATTCTTCAACAAACCTAAATTCCATCTGCAACCCTGAGTAGGACTTACCTGAAACAAATCTGTGGATAGGTTACACCTTATTGGCATCTTGAAACAATCATTTAAAATGTTAGGGTCAGATTTATGGTGGCCGTGCGCCTCTTTTGCTCCATTGTGGGTCACTTTTGTGTAAAAGATGCACCATGTTGCAAGATAGGTTTCAGTTCATCTCCAGCAAGATACCATCAGTTTAAAATGTATATAATTAGCATTGTGTAGGGGGCATGCAGAAGCAAAAGCTTTTATAAGTGTCAAAGTTGTTGCATGCAGTGCTGCACTTCTAGGTACTGTTTAATATGCTGGACTACATCTGCACTATGAGATACCTAAGCAAAGGCAACACAGGTGATGTGATTGTGAAATGAGGAAAAGAAACTCCACATTTTTCAATTACATCACTTGTGTTTCCTAAGTTTATGAATGACATTGTGCAGATGAAGTTTAGGTCTGTCCACGGACACAGAAGAGGTCTGGCCTTTGTTCAAGAGTGAAGTGGACATGACTTACTTCATTGGTAGGCCTTCACATGTATTATGTCCTCTGTTCTCTTCAAACAACTCGAAATTTCATTTGGAACCCTGAGTAGGTCTCACCTCAAACAAACCTCTGGATAGGGCACATCTTATTGGCATCCTGAAGCAATCATTTAAAATGTTAGTGTCTTGCGACACTTTTCTGAGACAACAGCAGTGCAAAAGATGCACCATGTTTTAAGATAGGCCTCACTTCATCTGCATCAAGATACTGTTAGTTTAAAATGTATATCTTTAGTACTGTGTAGGGGGCCTGGAGAAGCAGAAGCTTCTGTCAGTGTCAAAGTTGTTGAAAAACTGTTTGTCCTTCAATCTTTTCCCTTGTCTTTTGTAATTTTTAAATACATGTTTTAATATTTTTCAAATGTTTGTTCTCTCTTTCACAGATTGAAAGTATAAAAACAAAAAGTGAGTAATTTAACGACAATTATAAGGTAAATGTTTTGTATTCTTTTCGTTACATTTCTATCACATTCACCTACTATTAGTTCCACAGCTTCATTTCTTTAACCCTCAGTTTCCTGCCTTTGCTACTTTCCTCATTCCTTTCTCTATTACCTACTTACTCAACTCCTTCCACTCTTTTTCTCAGTCCCTCTCTTCTCATAGTTCCTCACTCTTGTTCACTCACTCCGTCTCTATTACTCTTAGTGTCTTTGACTGATCACTTTTTCACTACTTGTTCATAATGCTTTCTCTGTGTAGTTGAAGCACACTAAGGGGCATATTATGAACACAGCCAATAAAATTATTGCTGTTTTTATTGGCAGAAAACTGGTGCAAAAGTGGTTTTAGCGGCAGTTTTCTGCCGCAAAAGCGGCTTTGGTGACATATTTCTGCCGATAAAAGCTGCAAAACTTTTATTGCCTATGTTGATGATATGGCTCTATGTTATTTACATTTCTTTGCTGTTTCAATTAATCTTTTTCTGTTATTTTTTGTTTTCTGTTTTCTATTTTTTCTCTCTGTTATTCCCCATGTTTTAATCTTATTTTGAACATTCACTCACATTCTCCAAGAAACTCTTCTTTGTTATTGTTCTACTCTCTTTTTTTTTTTCACTTCCTTATCTATTTTGTTTTCCACAATTATACCCTCTTCCGTCTTTTCTTCGGTAAATAGATCTATTAAACAGTATCTCTGGTTTACTCCCTATAGCTGTCTTTCTTTTAACATCACTCTCTGTTTACTTTCCTTATACTTACTCTTCTTTTTTTTTTTTTTATTGTTTTTTTTTGGTTCGCTCCCGGTTCGCGAACCGGGAAGCGAACTGGGAAGCGAACTAAAAGAAATAGAGCTTGCCAGAGTGCTAAACATTCTAGCAATTTTTTTTGAAAGGGGAGGTAGTTCTGAAAATAACTTTTTTTTTAATGTTTTTGTTGTTTTATATATTTATTTTTTTTTAACATTTTTTGTTTTTTTTGTATTTTTTGAACAATTTTATATATTTTTTGGTTTTTTTGGGGGGGAAACAACAAAAAACAGGCATTGAAAAAGGCTTAACAGGAGCAAAAAAAAAATTACTGTCTGGGGCGGTTAGGGCAATTATGATTGTTATAAGCCAGGTTGATGGAATTAATACTCATGTTACCACATGATATCAATGCACCACAGTGCAGACAAGTATATTTCATATGCCCAAAATTCTCCTGGATGTTTGGCACGGTTTCCCGTGCCTCTGCTGCTGTCAATGATATTAACGATGTTGACCTGGCCACAGGAGTTGCTGTTGGGTTTTGTTCCATGTCACGAATTTCCGCCCGGCTGTAATTGAGTGGATGCCACCTGTTCATGTGCCTATGCATGGTATAGTTCCCATAGCTATACTTTTTATCAGTCCCTCTTGATAATTTCTCTTTGCAAATGAGGCAGGTGACATACCTCGCATTCACTTTCTTCTGCCCTGGAGGGATTGAAAAAAACTGCCAAATGAAACTGGCTTTCCTATGGGAAACACGGGGCACCTCTTCCAAGAACTGTGGTCCTTCTCTCTCCTCTTCCTCTATTTCTTCCTCTTCCTCCTCTGTGTTGGTGATGACCTGGGGAGGTGGTCCTCTCTTCCCATGAGGAGGTGGAGGTGGTGGTGGGGGTGCACCAGCTGAAGCAAGTACTGAAGCCATTGCTCTACTATGAATAAAGGTCTTCCTCTCACAATGATGAAAGTCAGAGTGAGGAAAGAAGGAGGGGTTTTCATCATTTGGGAAAAACATTAGTTCTAAACCAATGAAAAGTGTTATTTTTAGGTCACCTGACCTAGCCTTACATGATTATGAAACCAAAAGTTAAATGAACCAATGAAAAGTTTTATTAACAAGTCACATGACCTCTCACGCTTATGTTTCGCGCTGCGGAACGCGCCCCGGATCGCTTCCGGGTCGCTGCGCTTCGCGCCTCGGTTCGCGTACCGGAGCACTTCCGGGTGCGCTAACGCAGCGCGTCATAAGACGCATTACGCGACAACGTGATACGTCGCGGTTCCGCGACGCGTCACGATGTTGATTTCTAACGCGGCAGTTGCGCTAACGGAACGTTTACTGGTTCGCGGACCGGGTCGCGGCAACAAATTGAGCTAACGGAAAGCTTCCCGGTTCGCGAACCGGGAGCGAAACAAAAAAAATATTTAAAAAAAAAATTATTAATAAACATATAAAATATATTTTTGGATTTAAAGAAGAATACATTTTACAGCTACAGATATTAGCTTTTAAAAAACCAATGAAATTCACTAAAAAAACCATAGGTTATAGACCATATATAGTTAGGAATTAGCATTTACAAAACATTGAAAATTCACTGAAAAAACCATAGGTTATAGACCATATATAGTTAGGAATTAGCATGACATCACTGATGACATCACTGATGACATCTCAAATGACATCACTGATGACATCACTGATGACATCTCATTTGACATTACTGATCACATCACTGATGACATCATTCATGTGATAATACAATGAACCTCTTCAGACTCTACTATAACCTTAGATACACTCAGTGTAAACATACACTCACAGACTGTCACTCATCCATGGAGTTACTCAGACGCCTAGTCAGTCATGCAAAGAATCAATCACACCTCCATTTTCTCAACTATACAGTTATACACACCTTACTTATTCAAACATATACTAAAACATATTTACTCTCTTATACAATCCTGGATACAAGTTCACAATGATGCATACAGCCACTCACACATTCACTGGCTCCTATGCACAGTTATTTATATATGTCAACTCTCACATGTACTGTATTTTACATATGTACTTACTTTGACATGTAGCACTGAGATATCCATTCACTCACCAATACACTCATGCACACAGTCAACCGCCCATACAGCTGTTTCCACATGCACTTTTGAACCCATACATCTAGTGAATCAACTGCTCACACATATATGCACAGAGTCATACACCTCCCAGCCACCCACACACACACTCAGTCTCCCATACAAATGCTTGGGCAACCAATCAATAACCCATATAGTTACTCATATAGCTACTGATCAACACATGCAGCAGTTTACAGAACAACAGACATAATGATGCACAAATTAAGACAGTTTAGTCACTAACCCATGCATTCAGTGAGACACATTTAATCACTCACTCATACAGTCAGTCACGCACCTACTAAATCCTTCATCCAGACACTTCTACATCTACTCATTCTTCAATATGTAAAACATATTTAAACTTTACAGAAACACACAGTCACTGGATGATGTCATCAGTGATGTCATCAGTGATGTCATTTGAGATGTCATCAGTGATGTCATCAGTGATGTCACTGACCATGTCATGAATGATGTAATATGTGACATGATCAGCAGTGGATTGCGGGTGCGCGATATATAGTTAGTACAACTAACTATATATGGAATTTCAATGGTTTTGTGTGAGTAAAATAAGGTTTTTTAAATGCTAATTCCTAACTATATATGGTCTATAACCTATGGTTTTTTCAGTGAATTTTCAATGTTTTGTAAATGCTAATTCCTAACTATATATGGTCTATAACCTATGGTTTTTTTAGTGAATATATATATATATATATATATTACCTACTGGCGGTCGCAAGTAGGTAGTTATAGTTAGGATTGATTTCCATAGGAAATCCGCAACATTCTATTGGGAATAACTTTGGCGCCGGTGGACGAATCTTCGCAAATATCTCAAAGAAGATGGCCCGCTCCGCTCTGCTCCTTCCCTGAAAGTTTGGGGGGGGGGGGTTCGTCAAGCAGGGGCCGAGATAAAAGGGGGTTCCCAAAACGTGTTTACCCCATGTTAATTTCCATAGAGCGGTTGGACTCACTTTTAGCCCGAAACGGCTGAATGGATTTCCACAAAACTTGCCAAAATTGTAGGGACTGGTAGCCCGATGTGCCTTTGCTATGTCTCAAGATATGTGCTCCAGTGGAATTTGAGTAATTTAGGTTCAAAAAAATATATATATCTGGGTGGAGCCTAACCACACATCTGATCTGATTGGCTGTCAGCACTTCATCCAAGAAGTGTTGGCAGCCATCTTGGGACCAATATACATGATAGCACCTCATTAAAAAGCATTGTAGTTAATAGAGGGTTTTAGGACTTTAGTTACATTATAAATCATTTGTTGATGGTACCATACTCATTTTAGGAATTGTGGTGTGTTCTAAGGTGATTTTACCATGTGAAAAAACCTTCTGCTGTGATATCATGAATCATGTTTGAAAGAAAACTAATATCTCATGATTTTCCCACAGTGGTTTGGAAGGGGATCTATAAGCTAAACTGAAAGCATATTTTCTGTAAATTCAAATTATCTTTCTCAGTCATGTGAGAATGAAGTCTGACATTCTCAATAAAACATGTACATCCAACAAGGACAGAGACTGTCAGTTGATTCCTTTGTGTTCTACTACAGCCTCCTAGAGTGTTCTAAAGAACAACTAGAGCGCTAACAGTCCTACTTATTACAAAGGTATAGCACACCTGAAGCCATCGTGATGTGAATAAAGTGGTAACTCTTAAAACATTTAATTTAAAAAGGAAAAAAATGAGGGGGTATATTATGCCATAGAAAGTATTATTAGTGCTGCAAAAAGAAAAATTAGGGCACATTTTGAGTGACTTCTCAAAACCTCTTCTATTTCATTAAAAAATTCTGACATGCAGTCTCCCAAGATGGCCACCAGAGACAAAAGAGCCCAAATGTAGCCCAAATATCACCCAGATGTAGCCCAAGTATAGCCCAATGACAGAATGTCCCAGAGTGTTCTAAAGAACAACTAGAGCGCTAACAGTCCTACTTATTACAAAGGTATGGCACACCTGAAGCCATCTTGATTGGAATAAAGTGGTAACTCTTAAAACATTTAATTTAAAAAGGAACAAAATGAGGGGGTTCATTTTGCCATAGAAAGTATGATTAGTGCTTCAGAAAGAAAAATTAGGGATCATTTTGAGTGACTTCTCAAATCCTCTTCTATTTCACTAAAGAAATTCTGACATGCAGACTGAAACATGCACTTTGAATACCAGCAGCAGACTTCCCTGGTGGCTTTACTACAGTGATCTAATGAGCAACTAGAGTGCTAACATTCAGAATTTATGGCAAATGCGTGACACATCTGAATGCCTTCTTGATGGAACCAAAGTAAACAAGCATTGAAAATGCAATAGATCTCGCCCTCGTTTAAGTTAAAGCCATTCTGTTTGTAATGAGGTGGCTTTTTAGCTTTGCTTTTATTAGTGTTTTTTAAAAATTCATGTAAATAACATGCATCTGTATGCATATATGTATATGTATGCATGCATTTATATTTGTATTTATATAGATATACAGATTATATATGTTTATATATGTATGTATATATATATATATATATTACCTACTGGCGGTCGCCAGTAGGTTTATATAGTTAGGATTTTTTCTCTATGGGATTTTTGAAAATTCTATGTCTAATAACTTTGGCGTTTGTGGACGGAATTGGCTTAAATTTTCTGGAAAATGGAACATTTTGTTTCTGAGCAGCCACTGACAATTTGGGGGGGGTTTGTCAAGGGGGGGCCGAGATAAAAGGGGGGTCCCAAAACGTGTTTTTAACATTGAGTTTTCCATAGGGCGGTTGGCCTCACTTTTAGCCCGAACGGCTGAATGGATTTGCACGAAACTTGGCAAAATTGTAGGGACTGGTAGCCCGATGTGCCTTTGCTAGGTCTCAATATATGTGCTGTAGTGGATTTTGAGAAATTAACGTTCAAAAAAAGATATATATCTGTAACAGCGGACCGGGCAGCGCTCCAGTTCGCGTACTTTTCGCGTTACGGAGCTTTGTGAAGCGAAGCTGATTGGTTCTCCGGCGTCTGTAAACATTCCAAACAGTCCGTAGCGGCCGCCATCTTGTCTCTCGGTAGGATCGAGAGACAAGAGGAGGCCAAAGCGAAGGGGCAAATGACCATAAGGGGGCATAGTAGATCCTCCCTGACCCCATAGGTTTGATGTGGAGGTTTTAAAAGGGCCCAGCGGGGCAAAAAAAAATAATAATAATAATAATCGAACGGCTGAATGGATTTGCACGAAACTTGGCAAAATATTAGGGACTGGTAGCCCGATGTGCCTTTGCTAGTTCTCAATATATGTGCTCCAGTGGATTTTGAGAAATTAACGTTCAAAAAAAGATATATATCTGTAACAGCGCTCCGCTTCGTGTACTTTTCGCGTTACGGAGCTTTGCGAAGCTGATTGGTTCTCCGGCGTCTGTAAACATTCCAAACAGTCCGTAGCGGCCGCCATCTTGTCTCTCGGTAGGATCGAGAGACAAGAGGAGGCCAAAGCGAAGGGGCAAATGACCATAAGGGTGCATAGTAGATCCTCCCTGACCCCATAGGTTTGATGTGGAGGCTTTAAAAGGGCTCCGCGGGGCAAGAAAAAATTGTTTTTTTGGTGGGGTGCGCCCGGTTAGCGTAACGGGAAGCGGACTGGGGAGCGTACTACAAGGAATGAAGAATGATTGACTTTTAACTTATTGTATGTTTATAGACTTTTTTTTTACTTTTTTTTCTGCTGAGTGACGTCTCGGCCTATCTTCACGGGATGCAGTCCCTACCATCTCGGCGTTTAAGCCCAGGGGGGGCGGTAGTGTGGGAGAGATAACGGGGCATATTATCAAGGGGGTTTATCTCCGCTTTTTTGGCTTTAAAAGCCAAGAAAGCGGAGATAAAATTATCTCCGTATTACCTAGCTGTCGCTAACACCAGTTAGCGACCGCTAGTAGGAGATAGCGACTATCTTGGGCCCCACTTTGCATGTCAGTGATATTTATCACTAATGACATGCAAAGTGGGCATGCCAAGATGTTAGCGACTGGAAACAGTCGCTAACATCGCTATCTCCTATTACCAACTTTTGGAGATATTCGCGCTAAGCGCGAATATCTCCAAAAAGTAACACCTGCCCTGAGCAGTTCTTAGCCATGTTATCCAATGGGAGGTGGATAACATGGCTAAGAGCATTAGCTCGGTAATGCATGAATATCGCTGACTTTTCAGCGATATTAATGCATTGCGGCCGTTTTTTATCGCATTTGCTATAAACCTTGATAATAGCAAGGTTTATCTGCGATAATTTCTGACGATGCTTAGCGGTAAAAAATTCGTTGCTAAGCATCGTTAGGGTAAATATCGCTTAACTTTGGTAATATGCCCCAACGTCTGTTAACGTTCGATTCGAAGGAAATCAGGAAGTGTTGAAAAACATTGTCTGCGCCATCTTGCCTTTTTTCAAATGCCACACTTTTGTCGTGCACGGCAGCCATTTTAGATGACTTGACCAGACCCACTCTCTGCACGCTGTCGATCCTTAGCATGGCTCCCCTCCCTCGCAAGCATCTCCCCCAGGCACTGGTCACCCCCGTTCTCTGTCTTATGCATGGGCAATAAACCTCCCCCCATCTGCGCTGCTCTTCCCTGAGAATCACACCCTGTGCCCGCCCGACACCTCCCTTTCGCCCTATTCACTACCGCACCCTCTGACACTCCTCTTCCTCTGTGTCCGATTGTCCAGGCCGGTCCCAGGCTATCAGCTAGCCCTGCAGATGTAGTTTATGGCCCCAGCTGTAAAGAATTAACTCTCTTCAAAGGAGTTATAGTAGATCAAGGCCCACACCCGATGAGATCCGTCACACCACACGCGTTCCTACTATCTGAAAACCATCCTGTATTGTGATTGGGGAGGGGACCGAGCCTGAAGCGGAAGATTCCAGGGATGACTCTTTGTACATCAAAGTTTTTACAATTATGTGTCACATTAAAAATATATAGCACTCCAACAAAGTAGTAGGATTATAAAACTTTAATAACTTATAAATATATACAACAAAACAAAAACAGTAAAAACATTTAAACATTTTTAGGGAAAAAGAAGGAAGTAGCGGTCGGTTGTGCGAATAGTCCCAAGGCAGCATAACGTCCAGATTTCTGGACGGCACCCAGGTGATGTTGCCTGGGTGCCGCACTGATTTCGGTATCCGGCGTGGGGCGTCGCGGGGGGTGGGTCATCAGTAGCGGTCTGTTGTGCGAATAGTTCCAAGGCAGCAGAACGATGGCACCAAGGTGATGTCCAGTAAGTTGCCGCCCTCCGAATAACGGCGTGGGGCGCCCCGGGGGGGTGGGGGGAGGCGGCGTGAACGGGCCTCCCCAGGTGGAGCCTCGTCTGCTGTAGTGGGGCGCCCCTTTACCGTTTCAGTTGCCATTCCGTCCGCTTTTGGTCCACTGTGTCAAAATCCGCAATTCAGCTGAGTTGCCGCCCTCCGAATAACGGCGTGGGGCGCCCCGGGGGGGGGGGAGGCGGCGTGAACGGGCCTCCCCAGGTGGAGCCTCGTCTGCTGTAGTGGGGCGCCCCTTTACCGTTTCAGTTGCCATTCCGTCCACTTTTGGTCCACTGTGTCAAAATCCGCAATTCAGCTGAGTTGCGCCCACTCTTGCGGTGCAGCGATAGGCGGCTGTCACAGGACTCTCAAAATGGCGGCAGGCTCTTTCCTTTTTGGGCCTGGTCCACTGAAATGGCCCTGGGACACCTTGGAAATCAGACGCTTGTCTGCTAGGTCTTGGACCCCATTCTTGAAAGCGTCCCCTCCGCCTTGAGGATTCTACAAAAGTCTTGGGGGCCCCCGACTCCTGTAGGCTTCCGGTGGGGAGCGGCTGCCATGATTGCTCGCGGAATGACCACGACGGAGCCACGAGATGGTGGTGCTTTCATGCTGACGCCAGCTTCAGTCTGAAACATCCAGAAACAAGGTGGGGCTTTCATCGTTTGGGAAAAAAAAATAGTTTTCATCCAATGAAAAGTGTTATTTTTAGGTCATATGATCAAGCCTTCCATCATTAGGAAACCAAAAGTAAAATGAACCAATGAAAAGTTTTATAAACAAGTCACATGACCTGTTATGCGGCATAGGGTATAAAAAGCGTAGAAAATCCGTTGGCACGTGAGGCGGCGTCAGTAGCGGACCGATGTGCGAATAGGCCGAAGGCAGCACAACGCGCCAAGATCCGGATGGCACCGAGGTGGTGTCCAGCAAGTTGTCGCACTGGTGTGGCCATCCTACAATGCTGAAAGTCGGCGTGGGGCGCCCCGTTGGCCTGTGAGTTCGCGTCAGTAGCGGACCGATGTGCGAATAGGCCGAAGGCAGCACAACGCGCCAAGATCCGGATGGCACCGAGGTGGTGTCCAGCAAGTTGTCGCACTGGTGTGGCCATCCTACAATGCTGAAAGTCGGCGTGGGGCGCCCCGTTGGCCTGTGAGATGGCGGCAGTAGCGGACCGATGTGCGAATGGGGCCAAAGGCAGCGCAACAATATTTTCTGAATAGAGGACACCACAAGGCGCTGAGATGCCAAGATCCGGATGGCACCGAGGTGGTGTCCAGCAAGTTGTCGCACTGGTGTGGCCATCCTAAAATGCTGAAAGTCGGCGTGGGGCGTCCCGTTGGCCTGTGAGATGGCGGCAGTAGCGGACCGATGTGCGAATGGGGCCAAAGGCAGCGCAACAATATTTTCTGAATTGAAGACACCACAAGGCGCTGAGATGCCAAGATCCGGATGGCACCGAGGTGGTGTCTAGTAAGGTGCACTGGTGTGGCCATCCTACAATGCTGAAAGTCGGCGTGGGGCGCCCCGTTGGCCTGTGAGATGGCGTCAGTAGCGGACCGATATGCGAATGGGGCCAAAGGCAGCGCAACAATATTTTCTGTATAGAAGACACCACAAGGCGCTGAGATGCCAAGATCCGGATGGCACCGAGGTGGTGTCTAGTAAGTTGCACTGGTGTGGCCATCCTACAATGCTGAAAGTCGGCGTGGGGCGCCCCGTTGGCCTGTGAGATGGCGTCAGTAGCGGACCGATGTGCGAATGGGGCCAAAGGCAGCGCAACAATATTTTCTGAATAGAAGACACCACAAGGCGCTGAGATGCCAAGATCCGGATGGCACCGAGGTGGTGTCTAGTAAGTTGTCGCACTGGTGTGGCCATCCTACAATGCTCTAAGTCGGCGTGGGGCGCCCCGTTGGCCTGTGAGATGGCATCAGTAGCGGACCGATGTACGAATGGGGCCAAAGGCAGCGCAACAATATTTTTGGAATAGAAGACACCACAAGGCGCTGAGATTCGGTTAGCACCGAGGTGGTGTCTAGCAAGCTATGCAGCTGAGTTGCGTGCGCACTTGCGGCGAATAGGTCGAAGGCAGCACAACAATGTTTTCTGAATAGAAGACACCACAAGGCGCTGAGATTCGGTAGGCACCGAGGTGGTGTCTAGCAAGTTGCCGTACTGGTGTGGCCATCCTACAATCCTGCTCCGAATAACGGCGTGGGGTGCCCGAAGGGGTGGGGGGGCGGCGTGAACGGGCCTTCCTAGGTGGAGGCTCGTCTGCTGTAGTGGGGCGCCCCTTTACCGTTTCAGTTGCCATTCAGCTGAGTTTCGGCCGCTCTTGATGCTACAGCGACAGGCGGCTGCAAGAGGACTCTCAAAATGGCGGCCTGTTCTTTGGATTTGGGCCTGGTCCACTAAAATGGCCCTGGGACACCTTAGAACTCCGACGCTCGAATTTTTTTTCCTTTCCTCTACATGCAAAAAAAGGTAAATGCCCGGTACGTTACACGCTTCATCTGCCACGATGTACTCTCCAGAGGAACCGAAAAAAAATATAGTTATGGTAACTATACCATGCATCGTCATATGGAGAGGTGGCACCGATTAATTATAGTGCTGCATAAAAGAGAGATTTGGAGGAGAACCCCCGACCTGCCAGTACATTCATCAAAGAAGTGGCACTGACAGCATCAGAGGCAAGGGAAACGGTCCCAAATATTTAGAAGAACTTTGGAAAGATTAAAATGACATGTTTAGATTGTGGCAAATTAATTTCATGTGGACAGATGAGTGTTACTCTAATAAATACAGCATATGAACATCATCATAGTCGATGGTTGGTAGAGACATTTTGACTATATCCTGGACCTGCCCGTCCTCGCCCAAAATGGCGCCGGAATAAATGGGACTCGTAACTCCTTGTTGTGTACTGGTTTCACAACCTTGATATCACGAGATATGTATGCAGTTTTGAAGCACATGGCGGGCGGGGACGAGAATAGATTGAATATTTCGATATCCCTATTGATATTAAGTTCTGATGTGTTATTGATTACTGTACTATTGAAAGTTTGAATTAACGTCACCCATGGTACTTGCCCGCAAATGTATATCTAGATAATTTTATTGTAAGTGGCCCTGTCGTATTTTAATTATAAAATGTACGTCCACCGATTCCGCAACTGTTAGACACTTTAGTTCTTGCAACCTAATGGCCCGCCCGTTACGTTCCTCTACAGTGTAAATGTCTACTCATCATATACGATTACAGTTTGCTCCGTGGCCGGCCCACGTGGTTATAGGCCCGTATTTGTATAATGACATTTTCACAATAAAGGTTTTTAAAAGAAAACATGGTAGTAGTATATACATTGGTAAAGTTTTTAATAATAGTCACTGTTTTCGAATCAGTAAAAGGCAAGTGAAATAAAGCAGTCCAATTACATGAAGGGTAAAAGGTATAATACGCAGGAACGCAGTAAAGATAAATGGTCAAGGGCTGTTGTGTTTTCTACTCCTGCAACATAAAGTGATCGATAAGAATCTGATATTCAGGCGTATCGGCGACTAAGACAGCAGGCCGACCCTCTTTTGCTCAACGGCTCCGTCATGGGACGAAGAAACGCCCTTTTTCTCGAAAAAGGAATATATTTTACTTGCAGGACAGTTGTAAATTTTCCGGGAAAGTACATTAGCCTGGAACATTATAACATATATTTAAGAAAAAATAATGTTCGAAAGCATCATTAGAATAAGAAAAGTAAAATGAACCAATGAAAAGTTTTATTAACAAGTCATATGACCTGTTATGCTTACGTTACGCGCTGCGCATCGCGCCCCGGATCACTTCCGGATGCGCTAACGCGGCGCGTCATATGACGCATTACGCGACAACGCAGGTCTAGAATATAGTCAAAATGTCTTCACCAACCAGCGGTCGGAACACAACCCCTTTCAGCAGGCTAAATAGTTCTGTTAAATGACAACAGAAGGGACAGGCAACAAGAACCATCAGTCAAAGAGGGGAGGGCTAGTTCTTCTTTACCGGGTCACGTTGGGGCGCTACCGGAACTGATCGAATTGGTAGTCTACAGTGTTTCTGGATGTTTCAGACTGAAGCTGGCGTTAGCATGAGAGCACCACCATTTCGTAGCTCCGTCGTGGCCATTCGACGAGCAATAATGCTAGCCGCTCTCCACCAGAAGCCTGCGGGAGTCGGGGGCCCCCAAGACTTTTGTAGAATCTTCAAGGCTGAGGGGACGCTTTCGAGAATGGAGCCCAATCTCTAGCAGACAAGCGTCCGAGTTCCAAGGTGTCGCAGGGCAATTTTAGTGGACCACGCCCAAATCTGAAGAGCCGGCCGCCATTTTGAGAGTACTGTGGCAGCCGGCTATCGCTGCACCGCAAGAGCGGGAGCAACTCAACTACATGGTGAGCGAGACGCTGTAGTCGAAAGAGCGGGCGGTAAACAGCTGAATAGCGGAAGAGGCACAGTGTAGCAAAAGCGGGCGGAATGGCAACTGAAATGGTAAAGGGGCGCCCCACTACAGCGTGTCTTTAGGTGAAACGGATTGTGGGACAAGGTCAAGAATGGAAGAGTTACCAAAAGGCAAAAAGTTCCGCTTGATCCCGGGAGCCGGCCACCTATGTCGGGGGCGATCTCAGGCTACACCAGGAGAACACGACTTGGGGAGGGAGCCGGAGCCAAGCGCCCCCTCCGAGTCCACGCCATCACACCGTCCCTCGGGGGCCTCCGTCAAGCGGTTCAGGGTGGCACCGCATTACATTGTTCACAAATGCAGTCACGTCCTCAAACAGTCCCCACTTTACTTTGACAATAGTGAAGCTGAAGCAAGTGCAAATAGGCTTCAGACAGTGTTACAAGCACTCCTCAAAACTTTGAACCATCAGAGTGCATGAGTTTCATGCTCGATCGATTGAGCTAGCCGGATCGGGCAACAAAAAGTATAAAATAGTTATGTAAATAGTTGTTTAATAAAATGTTTTACCCTGTTACTTTGCTGGTGTGTTGTATATATTTGTAATATTTGCATAGAGTTTATCGTTATTTTGGGCGGGGTGGGTGGCGGAGCCGAGCTGTATTGCAGCCATCATGGTGTGGAGTTCAGTTCATCTCAATAGTTTTGTGTTTGTCATGAGGGGTTGTTCCTAATGTTTCTATTTTAGCGAGGTCAAAAAGAGATCCCATTAGTGGCCTACTGATTTTGCTCGATTCCTTTTGTTTTTTTACACGATTTTTCGCTATCTGCAAAGACTAAACAGAGTATTGCGACTCTGTGCTTGTTTGTAAATAGAGAATGAACCAAAGAGAACCAATTCTAAAACAGTAAATGCTTGGATAACAATCAATCAAATGGAGAGAGAAGCAGGCACGACGGATTACAACGGGGGCAAAGGCCTGCGTTAACTACCCTTCACTATCTGCAAAGAGAGAGTACTCCTAATAGAAATGAGGGGGAGGGGGGGGCAGCATTCAAAGCAGATCAGTGTGCATAAACACGAAAATGTTTTTACTTACCACGTACTTGACATTCGACAGCTTATGATATTTGCTATTAAAAAACCATTGAAATTCACTGAAAAAACCATAGGTTAGAGACCATATATAGTTAGGAATTAGCATTTAAAAAACCTTGAAAATTCACTGAAAAAACCATAGGTTATAGACCATATATAGTTAGGGCTTAGCATTTAAAAAACCTTATTTTACTCACACAAAACCATTGAAATTCCATATATAGTTAGTTGCACTAACTATATATCGCGCACCCGCAATCCACTGCTGATGATGTCACATATTACATCATTCATGACATGGTCAGTGACATCACTGATGACATCACTGATGACATCTCAAATGAGTGGAAGTATAAGTGTCTGGACAAAGGATTTAGTAGGTGCATGACTGAATGTATGAGTGAGTGATTAAATGTGTCTCACTGAGTGCATGGGTTAGTGACTAAATTGTCTTAATTTGTGCATCATTATGTCTGTTGTTCTGTAAACTGCTGCATGTGTTGATCAGTAGCTATATGATTAACTATATGGGTTACTGATTGATTGTCCAAGTATTTGTATGGGAGACTGAGTGTGTGTGTGGCTGGCTGGGAGGTGTGTGACTCTGTGCAGATCAATGTGTACTTGTATCAATGATTGTATAAGAGAGTAAGTATGTGTTAGTATATGTTTGAAAATGTAAGGTGCTCTATGTTTAACTGTATAGATTAGAAAATGGAAGTGTGATTGATTCTTTACAGGACTGACTAGGTGTGTGAGTAACTCCATGGATGAGTGGCAGAGTGTGAGTGTCTGTATAGGTGTATGAGTGCATATGATAGTGTAAAGATGAGTGATTGTATGTATGAATGATTGTATGGGTGAATGTAGTAACTAGTATTGGTGTGTCAATGGTTTCAAAAATTATACTCTGTATTTAACACTGGGTGTAACAGAGGTTATATTAAATGTGAGGAGATGCATTGTATTGTCACATGAATGATATCATCAGTGATGTGGTCATTGATGTCAAATGAGATGTCATCAGTGATGTCATCAGTGATGTCATTTGAGATGTCATCAGTGATGTCATCAGTGATGTCACTGACCATGTCATGAATGATGTAATATGTGACATCATCAGCAGTGGATTGCGGGTGCGCGATATATAGTTAGTGCAACTAACTATATATGGAATTTCAATGGTTTTGTGTAAGTAAAATAAGGTTGTTTAAATGCTAAGCCCTAACTATATATGGTCTATAACCTATGGTTTTTTCAGTGAATATATATATATACATACACATACATATATAAATGCATATGCATATATTACCTACTGGCGGTCGCCAGTAGGTATATATAGTTAGGATTTTTTCTCTATGGGTTTTTTGAAAATTCTATGTCTAATAACTTTGGCGTTTGTGGACGGAATTGGCTGAAATTTTCAGGAAAATGGCACATTTTGTTTCTGAGCAGCCCTTGAAAATTTGGGGGGGGTTCGTCCAGTGGGGGCCGAGAAAAAAGGGGGGTCCCAAAACGTGTTTTTAACATTGAGTTTTCCATAGGGCGGTTGGCCTCACTTTTAGCCCGAACGGCTGAATGGATTTGCACGAAACTTGGCAAAATTGTAGGGACTGGTAGCCCGATGTGCCTTTTGTAGGTCTCAATATATGTGCTCCAGTGGATTTTGAGAAATTAACGTTTAAAAAAAGATATATATCTGTAACAGCGGACCGGGCAGCGTCCCAGGACGCGTACTTTTCGCGCAACGGAGCTTTGTGAAGCGAAGCTGATTGGTTCTCCGGCGTCTGTCAACATTCCAAACAGTCCGTAGCGGCCGCCATCTTGTCTCTCGGTAGGATCGAGAGACAAGAGGAGGCGAAAGCGAAGGGGCAAATGACCATAAGGGGGAATAGTAGATCCTCGCTGACCCCCTAGGTTTGATGTGGAGGTTTTAAAAGGGCCCCGCGGGGCAAAAAAAAATAATAATAATAATAATCGAACGGCTGAATGGATTTGCACGAAACTTGGTAAAATATTAGGGACTGGTAGCCCGATGTGCCTTTGCTAGGTCTCAATATATGTGCTCCAGTGGATTTTGAGAAATTAACGTTCAAAAAAAGATATATATCTGTAACAGCGCTCCGCTTCGCGTACTTTTCGCGTTACGGAGCTTTGCGAAGCTGATTGGTTCTCCGGCGTCTGTCAACATTCCAAACAGTCCGTAGCGGCCGCCATCTTGTCTCTCGGTAGGATTGAGAGACAAGAGGAGGCCAAAGCGAAGGGGGAAATGACCATAAGGGGGCATAGTAGATCCTTCCTGACCTCTTAGGTTTGATGTACCATTTTGCCAAGTTTGGTGTAATTCCGTTCAGCCATTCAGGCTGTAGACGTATGTAAATGTCCTATGGAAAATTGCATGGGGAAAACACATTTGAAAGTGTTGAAATTTAGAACCAATTAAAATGTTACTTTGGTTTTGTATTTGTGTGTGATGAAAGTTAATTGGTTATGTATATATGTCAAATGAGAGGAAACCACAGCCATTTTGTGATACTACTGTCTGAGGTACATTTGTGAGGAATTTTTGGTGGTGAATTTCTGGTGTTTGATTTACACAGTACTAACACTTCTGCTACTTTTAAAAAGGTGAGTTGTTAATTTGTAAGGGGAACTATGTTGTACACTTGAAGATAATTTGAAAAATGTTTTCTGTTATTTATTTGCAGTCCTTCTGTTATACTAAATACTTGATAAAGTTAGTTTTATATTATGTATTACTAAAAACGATAAATGAAAGTGATTATTTTTTTCTGCAATTTACAGCAAGCAATTTCAAAATAAAATGGCTCACAATGAAGAGACCGTGGCAATTTCTTTTGAATTGTCCAACACATTGATTGAAATTGAGAGCACCAATAATGAAATATTGTCACAAGGAGGACATGACTTGTATGATTCCATTAGATTGATTGAAATGGACAGCACCAAGAATGAAATATTGTCACAAGGAGATGACTTGAATGATTCCACTACATTGATTGAAATTGAGAGCACCAATAATGAAATATTGTCACAAGGAGGAGATGGCTTGTATGATTCCATTAGATTGATTGAAATGGACAGCACCAATAATGAAATATTGTCACAAGGAGGAGATGACTTGAATGATTCCACTACATTGATTGAAATTGAGAGCACCAATAATGAAATATTGTCACGAGGAGATGACTTGAATGATTCCACTACATTGATTGAAATTGACAGCACCAATAATGAAATATTGTCACAAGGAGGAGATGACTTGAATGATTTTTTTGATCAATCTCTTGATGGCGAATTTATCGAGTGTTTGGAGACCATAGAGTTACAAGAATCATCATTGGAGACTTTTAATGAGGACATTGCTGATGAGGACATGTTACTAGTTCTTTCAAATTTAGAAAATTCTGAAGAATAAATTTATATTTAGAAATCAAAAATTGTTTGAGACATTATTCATTTTTATTTTTAATTTATGAGGTTGTAGCGAAGTGATTGTAGTATAAAATGAGACTTATAGTATAGAGTGCAACATTTTTATGTTACATGGTAAGTTTACTCATATTTACTTCCCTTCTGCCACTATATTATCTCCAATGTGTATTTGACATGTCTTCTTCATCTCCGGCCTCCTTTCTCTCACTGTGTGTCTCCGATGCATCTTATCGCTGGTATTTTGTGTAATTACAGAAGAGAGTAAAATAAAATAGTTCGGAACGTGAAAAGGGGGCAAAGTAGAGTACTCCTCACCCCCTAGGCCTTTTTAGGCGGTCCCAAAAGGATCAGTTTCTGCTTTCCTGAGAGATTATGGTATGAGTTCCATATACCACAATAACTTGCATTACAACATGCAAGATATCTATCTCCTATTACCAACTTTTGGAGATATTCGCGCTAAGCGCGAATATCTCCAAAAAGTAACACCTGCCCTGAGCAGTTCTTAGCCATGTTATCCAATGCGAGGTGGATAACATGGCTAAGAGCATTAGCTCGGTAATGCATGAATATCGCTGAGTTTTTAGCGATATTCATGCATTGCGGCCGTTTATTATCGCATTTGTGATAAACCTTGATAATAGCAAGGTTTATCTTCGATAATTTCTGACGATGCTTAGCGGTAAAAAATTCGTTGGTAAGCATCGTTAGCGATAAATATCGCTTAACTTTGGTAATATGCCCCAACGTCTGTTAACGTTCGATTCGAAGGAAATGAGGAAGTGTTGAAAAACATTGTCTGCGCCATCTTGCCTTTTTTGAAATGCAACACTTTTGTCGTGCACGGCAGCCATTTTAGATGTCTTGACCAGACCCACTCTCTGCACGCTGTCGATTCGTAGCATGGCTCCTCACCCTCGCAAGCATCTTCCCCAGGCACTGGTCACCCCCGCTCTCTGTCTTATGCATGGGCAATAAACCTCCCCCCATCTGCGCTGCTCTTCCCTGAGAATCACACTGTGCCCGCCCGACACCTCCCTTTCGCCCTATTCACTACCGCACCCTCTGACACTCCTCTTCCTCTGTGTCCGATTGTCCAGGCTATCAGCTAGCCCTGCAGATGTAGTTTATGGCCCCAGCTGTAAAGAATCACCCCTCTTCAAAGGAGTTATAGTAGATCAAGGCCCACACCCGATGAGATCCGTCACACCACACGTGTTCCTACTATCTGAAAACTATCCTGTATTGTGATTGGGGAGGGGACCGAGCCTGAAGCGGAAGATTCCAGGAATGACTCTTTGTACATCAAAGTTTTTACAATTATGTGTCACATAAAAAATATATAGCACTCCAACAAAGTAGTAGGAATATAAAACTTTAATAACATATAAATATATACAACAAAACAAAAACAGTAAAAACATTTAAACAACGAAGAGACCGTGGCAATTTCTTTTGAATTATCCAATAGATTTATTGAAATTGACAGCACCAATAATGAAATATTCTTGTCAGTAGCGGTCTGTTGTGCGAATAGTTCCAAGGCAGCAGAACGCGCTGAAATCTAGATGGCACGAAAGTGATGTCTAGCAAGTTGCCGCCCAGCAAATAACGGCGTGGGGCGCCGCGGGGGTGAGTGAGTCCAGTAGGCACCACAGCTATTCTTACCGGCATTGCAGAATTACTGCTGGGGACAATGCCTGTGCTGGAGCAGGGTCACAGCAGAAACAAAAAGGATTCTGTTGAAGATGTTGTTGGTTTTCAATTTGAAAACAGTTCTGGTGTCAACTGCTATGCTAATGTAGTGGTTAATGTTTTGTTTTCTCTAGAAAATGTAAAAGAGGGGGAGGCAGTCCAAAGTTCCGTTAAAAGGGCAAAGGAAAGGATCGGTGGTTTGAACTATCAGTCAAAAAGGGGAGGGGGTGCAACAATTTTTCCTACCGGGTCACCCTGTGCTTTCACCGGAAGTGAGGTCTGCAGGATTCTAGTAATTCAAAGTGAGGCTGGCGCCGACGTCCCACGGATACAGTTTCGTCACTCCACGGGTGATCATGGCAGTCATTCCCCATCGGGGGTCGGAGACTCCCGCGGCTCCTCTAGAATCTTCAAGGTCGTGGAGGACTACGGTGGTGGAGTCAACCAGTGACCGGGCCATTTCTTTATGCTGGGCCCGCTCTTGCCAGGTCGACCGCCATTTTGAGAGTTCGGTAGCTACTGGCGATCGCGGGGTCAAATGAGCGGACGGGCTCCACCCTGCCGGGCGAGACGTTGCAGCATGGCCACAGTGGAAGAACTCTTTTCCGGGCGCCTGGAGCGCTGAGGGTGCAGCTGGGAAGCCTCCACTGGGGAGGCGGGAGAGGCCTGTTCGCACCGTCTCTCCCTCCCAGTGCACCCCACGGCGTCTCGCTTGAGATTTGTTATGGCCGGACCAGGCGATGAGGACGAGGGGGGGGGGTCGGAGGCATGTGCAAGACATCCCCCCCCAGGGTTGTTGCAGCAATTATACAAGAAAGAAGAAGTGTCCCGTCCGTCTTCGGGCCGGGCTTCCGGTAGATGTCGGCCGGACGCCCCTGGCTCTGGCCCCATGAACGGGTTTCTTGGTTTATCGGCTGCAGCCGGATTCCGTCGGCCTCGCCCCCCCGACCGTTGGTGGCCGGACCGGAAGAGCATGTGGCGGGACTACCTGCAACTCTCAAGGGCCACCGCGGCCGGACTGGGAGAGAGAGGGGAGGGTCGAGGAGACATTCCCCCCCCCTGCAACTGTTCAGCGTTGTAAAGGCAATCCCCTGGCCGGGTCCCGTTGGTCTCGGCCTCTCCTCCGGCTACACCCTACGTTAGGATCTCCTGGCCGAGGCGTGGCAGCAGGACCTGCCTTATATGGGCTGCTCCCGGCTGGGCGTAGCCGGAACCCTGCCCCACCTTGGAAGTTTCCAGAGTGGGGGCGGATGTTCTACTGACTTGCATTTTCCCTAGTCTATCGATTTTTTTGGCGTGGCAGGCGGTGGGACAGCGAGGGGTGATTTGGTTTCTCTTACTGTTTTTCTGGTCTCTCACCACTGGCATATTTTAACGTTTTCTTGTTTCTAGGACATTAATAGGTTTTATCATTACGTTATGTTATCGTTTCTTTGTTCGTTGTTTAATAAAAGTTCATGTTCATCAGTGGCCTACTGATTTTCGTTTTCCTATTCTTTTCTTTCCAGGTTGTTTCATGCTAAAGTTTCTGTTAACAGGATACAGTGATCACTTCGTTATTATTGCATATGTCCTTTTCACTAGGGGTGCTCTCTGGTCGGGCCAGATGACGTATGTCTAGTAAATGGTCCGGGTGAAACAGGTGCATCAATCAGTGGGGAGTAGATAGGCATGACAGATTACAACGGGGGAGAAAGGTCCGCATTACGTACCCTTTCACTACTTGCAAAGATTTTCCTACGTTTATTTGCAAACAGGGAATACCTCCAAAAAGAACTAATTCCCAAACAGTCAATGTTCGGACAATCAATCAATCAATGAGGAATGAAATAGGTACGACGTGTTAAAGGCTTGCGTTACCTACCCTTCACTATCTGCAAAGGGAGAGAGAATATTCCTATTCTTCCTCGTTTGCAGGCAGAGAAGATCCTTAAGAGAACCAACTTCGAACAATTCAATGCTCGATTCAAACAATCAACAAGGGGTACTGTGAACACAAATGAACGCCGCTTATGTACATACGCATTGCTATTTTCAACAGGTTGTTCCTAATGTTTCTATTTTAGCGAGGTCAAAAAGAGATCCCATTAGTGGCCTACTGATTTTGCTCGATTCCTTTTGTTTTTTTACACGGTTTTTCGCTATCTGCAAAGACTAAACAGAGTATTTTGACTCTGTGCTTGTTTGTAAATAGAGAATGAACCAAAGAGAACAATCAATCAAATGGAGAGAGAAGCAGGCACGACGGATTACAAAGGGGGCAAAGGGCTGCGTTAACTACCCTTCACTATCTGCAAAGAGAGAGTACTCCTAATAGAAATGAGGGGTGGGGGGCAGCATTCAAAGCAGATCAGTGTGCATAAACACGAAAATGTTTTTACTTACCACGTACTTGACATTCGACAGCTTATGATATTTGCTATTAAAAAACCATTGAAATTCACTGAAAAAACCATAGGTTATAGACCATATATAGTTAGGAATTAGCATTTACAAAACCTTGAAAATTCACTGAAAAAACCATAGGTTATAGACCATATATAGTTAGGAATTAGCATTTAAAAAACCTTATTTTACTCACACAAAACCATTGAAATTCCATATATAGTTAGTTGCACTAACTATATATCGCGCACCCGCAATCCACTGCTGATGATGTCACATATTACATCATTCATGACATGGTCAGTGACATCACTGATGACATCACTGATGACATCTCAAATGACATCACTGATGACATCACTGATGACATCTCATTTGACATCAATGACCACATCACTGATGATATCATTCATGTGACAATACAATGCATCTCCTCACATTTTAATATAACCTCTGTTTCACCCAGTGTTAAAAAGAGTATAATTTTTGAAACCATTGACACACCAATACTAGTTACTACATACGCACTCACTGATTGCTACGTCTACACACACCTTCACTCATTCACCCATATAATCATTCATACATACAATCACTCATCTTTCCAACACTATCATATGCACTCATACACCTATACAGACACTCACAGTCTGCCACTCATCCATGGAGTTACTTACACACCTAGTCAGTCCTGTAAAGAATCAATGAGACTTCCATTTTCTTGTCTATACAGTTAAACATAGAGCACCTTACATTTTCAAACATGTACTAACACATACTTACTTTCTTATACAATCATTGATACAAGTACAGATTGATCTGCACAGAGTCACACACCTCCCAGCTAGCCACACACACACTCAGTCTCCCATACAAATACTTGGGCAATCAATCAATAACCCATATAGTTACTCATATAGCTACTGATCAACACATGCAGCAGTTTACAGAACAACAGACATAATGATGCACAAATTAAGACAGTTTAGTCACTAACCCATGCACTCAGTGAGACACATTTAATCACTCACTCATACATTCAGTCATGCACCTACTAAATCCTTCGTCCAGACACTTATACATCCACTCATTCTTCAATATGTAAGACATATTTTAACTTTACAGAATTATACAGTCACTGGATGTAGTCATCAGTGATGTCATTTGAGATGTCATCAGTGATGTCATCAGTGATGTCACTGACCATGTCATGAATGATGTAATATGTGACATCATCAGCAGTGGATTGCGGGTGCGCGATATATAGTTAGTGCAACTAACTATATATGGAATTTCAATGGTTTTGTGTGAGTAAAATAAGGTTTTTTAAATGCTAATTCCTAACTATATATGGTCTATAACCTATGGTTTTTTCAGTGAATATGCATATATATATGTGTATATGTGTGCGTGTAGAGAGAGGTAGAGAGGTAGAGGTGTAGAGGTAGAGAGGTAGAGGTAGAGAGGTAGAGACTAGTAGAGAGAGAAGTAGAGAGAGGTAGAGAGGTAGAGAGTAGAGAGTGAGTAATAGAGAGTAGAGAGTGAGTAGTAGAGAGCAGTAGAGAGAGTAGCAGAGAGTGAGTAGTAGAGAGTAGTAGAGTGAATGGTAGAGTGAGTAGTAGAGAGTAGTAGAGAGTGAGTTTTAGAGAGTGAGTAGTAGAGAGTAGTAGAGAGTAAGTAGTAGAGTGAGTAGTAGAGAGCAGTAGAGAGTGAGTAGTAGAGAGTAGTAAAGAGTGAGTAGTAGAGAGTGAGTAGTAGAGAGTGAGAGAGAGAATAGTAGAGAGTAGTAGAGAGTGAGTAGTAGAGTGAGTAGTAGAGACTAGTAGAGAGAGAGTAGTAGAGAGTGAGTAGTAGAGAGTAGTAGAGAGTGAGTAGTAGAGTGAGTAGTAGAGAGTGAGTAGTAGAGAGAGAGTAGTAGAGAGTGAGTAGTATAGAGTAGTAGAGAGTGAGAAGTAGAGAGTGAGTAGTAGAGAGTAGTAGAGAGTAAGTAGTAAAGAGTGAGTAGTAGAGAGAGAGTAGTAGAGAGTGAGTAGTAGAGAGTAGTAGATAGTGAGTAGTAGGGAGTGAGTAGTAGAGAGAGAGTAGTAGAGAGTAGTAGAGTAGTAGAGAATCAGTAGTAGCGAGTGAGTATTTGAGAGTAGTGGAGTAGGAGAGAGTAACTAGTAGAGAGTAGTGGAGAATATTCCAAAGTTTGGCACAGCACCACTTGCACAATAAGTCCAATCAAATCATATCACTTAGAGTCCTTATTGAAGCGCTGAATCTTGGTGTATATTCAAATGCTTTTATTTTCCTTAAGTTTATGTACCACAGGCAGCCGAAACGTTTCGTTCTGTACAACAGAACTTCTTCAGGGTGTTCTTATTTCCTTCAAGTTATGTCGGTATCCTGTTGTCATATAACTAGATATTTCTTCCAAATGTTAGACGAGACGTAAGTACATTCTTATTCAAAGTGACTAGGTATCAATTTTACCCACACAATTCGGGCAGACTTGAGTAATTTATAGCATCCTCAAAGTCAGTCTTTCAAAAATTCCAAAGTATAAGACATGATTATCCAAATCCAAATGTTTCTCAAGAAAAGTCATTTTCAATCGTTCGGAATATCGGTGTTTGGGAAGATATGACCCAGGGACCCCCAGTATGCAAGGGGAATTAGTCCCCCCTCTGCAAACGCGCCAGTGGCCTGCGTTGCAGAGAGGTGTAAAAAGGGGCATAGCCTCATTACACCTCTGTGCAATGCAGCCCCCTGGCGCATACTGGAGGTTCCAGGTGGACTAGTTGGCCCCCAGGGACCCCTAGTATGCAATGGGAATTAGTTCCTCCTCTTCAAACATGCACGGGGGCTGCGTTGCAGAGTGGTGTAAAAAAGGGTGTGGCCTCATTACACCTCTCTACAATGCAGCCCCCTGGCGCATACTGGAGGCTCCTGGTGGGCTAGTTGGCCCCCAGGGACCCCCAGTATGCAAGGGGAATTAGTTCCCCCTCTGCAAACGCGGCAGGGGGCTGCGTTGCAGAGAGGTGTAACAAGGGGCATAGCCTCATTACACCTCTGCAATGCAGCCCCCTGGCGCATACTGGAAGTTCAAGGTGGGCTAGTTGGCCCCCAGGGGCCCCCAGTATGCAAGGGGAATTAGTTCCCCCTCTTCAAACATGCACGGGGGCTGCGTTGCAGAGAGGTGTAAAAAGGGGCGTGGCTTCATTACACCTCTCTGCAATGCAGTCCCCTGGCGCATACTGGAGATTCCTGGTGGGCTTTCAGGTCTTATATAGTTAGGAATTAGCATTAAAAAAACCTTTGAAATTCACTTACAAAACCATAGGTTTCACACCAGTTATAGTTAGGAATTAGCATTTAAAAAACCTATTAAATTCACTGAAAAAACCATAGGTTTGACACCAGTTATAGTTAGCTGGAAATTTTACTGACATAAAACCATTGAAATTCCCACGTTATAGTTAGTTGGACTCACTATAACTTGGGGGCCTGCAATGCACTGCTGATGACGTCACATATTACATCACTCATGACATGGTCAGTGACATCACTCATGACATCACTGATGACACCATCCTTGTGACAGAGTGACAGACCTCCTTTCAGTGTAATGTAACCCTTGAAACACATATTCAAAAATAGAAACTAAAATTTTCAAAAAAATAGAGATACCCATACCAGTTACAACAACCAATTCAGTAATACCACCATCTATATAGACATCCACTCATTCACCAACAGTTCTATATAGTCACTCATACATATATTCACTCATCATATGTAGTGAAACACCTATACATCCTGTTACACACCGACAGTCATCCAAAAGTTACTCACACACATAATCACACATGCAAATAAACTATTGAACATCCATTTATTTGCATATACAGCTATACACACACTACCACCTTACTTCTAAGGAAACTTACACATACTTACTCTCTTAAACAATCACTTATAGAAACACATACTTATTTAAACAAGAACTCTCTCAATCTCTCACTCTCACATATACTCACTTATATACATCAATACTCACATATACTAGATTAAAACATATGTAGTTACTGATAAAGACACTAGTGAGACAGTCATTCACTCACTAACACACACATATACACACTCACCACCCATACAGTCCTGCACATATGCTGTCTTCAAAACACATACAAACAGTGAGTCAGTCATTGATGCATCTATGTGCTAATTAACACCCCCACCAAACCATACAGACACTCATACAGATACTAAAAAAAATCTAATAACCCATATACACACACATGTAGCTACTCACCAACCCATGCAGCCACTTATACACAAAGTGAAACACTGATACAAACATTTAAATATTTAAACAATACTCGCTAATATATGTATTCACTAAGATACACTTAATAAGCCAGTTAACCAATCAATTAAAAAAAAAAAACATCCATTAAGACACTTATTTAAACATTTATTCTTCCATCGACCTTTACATATACATATATAAAACATATTTATTTTTCAGAAAGACACACATTCACTGGATGGTGTCATCAGTGATGTCATGAGTGATGTCATTGACCATGTCATGAGTGATGTAATATGTGACGTCATCAGCAGTGCATTGCAGGCGCGCAAGTTATAGTGAGTCCAACTAACTATAACCTGGGATTTTCAATGGTTTTATGTCAGTAAAATTTCCAGCTAACTATAACTGGTGTCAAACCTATGGTTTTTTCAGTGAATATATATATATATATATATATATATATATATATATATATATATATATATATATATATATATATATATATTATTATTAATATGTATTTATTATTTATTTATTATTATTTATTTATTTATTTATTTAATGGTTTTATAAAGCGCGTAGTAACTCGAAGAGCATCCCAGCGCTAAAACCTGCTTCTCCAAAGGTTTCTGCCATCTGACGAGATTATATTTGCGGGAAAAGAAGAGTTTTTAAAGTTTTTCTGAACTGGAGGTAGTTCAGTTCTGTCCTTGGTCTCCGTGGTAGTTGGTTCCAATGTTTGGCCGTGTGGACCGAAAAACGACGGCCACCGGTCCTGGCCTTTTTGACTCTTGGGACCGAGATCAGATTTTCTCCACTAGAGCGGAGATCTCTCTCCGTTTTGTAGGGAATTAGGAGTTCTTTCAGTAGGGGGGGGCCATTGTTGTTAAGGGTTTTATGGGCCAAACAGAGGGCCTTGAAGACCACCCTTTCTCTGACTGGGAGCCAGTGGAGGGACTTCAGCGCTGGCCTAGCAGAGGATCTTGCCGGTGTGTCCGTAAGTAGACGGGCAGCGGCATTTTGGACTTTCTGAAGAGTGTTAAGGGTGGTTTCGGGAGCTCCCAGGTAGATGGCGTTACAGTAGTCCAATCTTGCCAGAATTAGACCCTGGATGAGGAACCTCCTTGCGGTTTCGGGGAGCAAGGGAAAGATCTTCCTGCAGGCTCTGAGTAAGCCAAAGCATGTCCCTGCCGTCCTTTTTGCTTGAGTTTTAAAGCTCATGTCCTTCTCGATCCATACACCTAGGCTTTTGACCTCATCCTTGGGTGCGGGAGGGTTACCTAGGCAGCTGGGCCAAAGGTTAGGTGACAGGGAGGGCCCCTTGTGTCCCATCAGCAGTATCTCTGTCTTGGACCCATTTAATTTTAGCGAAGAAAGATTCATCCATCGGTAGACTTCGGAGAGGCAGCTGTGAAGGTCGGAGGCGGTTTGGTGGGGGTGTGAGAGGGTTACGACCAACTGGGTGTCGTCGGCGTAATTAATAACTGATACGCCGAACGAGCTGACCCTCTTCTCCAATGGGGCCATGTAAACGTTGAATAACGTAGGGCTCAGGGAAGAGCCCTGCGGTACTCCACATCGGAGCGGGATAAAGGGTGAGTGGCTGTCATTTTCCCGTACCTGAAAGGAACGTCCGGATAGGAAGGATTTTAGTCACTTCAAAGCCATACCCTTCAGTCCAATTTCTCCCAGTCGGTGGATTAGGGTAAGGTGGTCTACAGTGTCGAAGGCCGCACTGAGGTCCAGGAGGATCACTGCCACTGATCCTCCCGTATCCAAAATGCTTCTGGCCTTCTCCACTGTTGCCAGGAGGGCGATGTCCGTGCCCTGGCCTGGACGAAACCCTGTCTGGGAGATCCCTAATAGGTTATTGCTCTCTAAGTAGAATGACAATTGCTTGTTAACCAGCTTCTCCGCGACTTCACTATTTCCTGGGAGAAGGGAAATGGGCCTATAGTTGGAGAGGTCCTGTGAGTCTAGGGAGGGTTTTTTTAAAAGGCCTTTAACTGCTGCCGCTTTCCAGCTAAGGGGATCTATACCTTCCGAAAGGGAGGAGTTGATTAAGGCCGTGAGGGGGGGGATGATGGTACTCGATACCTTTTTCAGGAAGCGGAGAGGTGCAGGGTCGAGGGGGGAACCACTTTTGATTGAGGCCAAGGTTGCCCCTACCTCTTCCGTTGTTACAGGGCCAAAGATGTCCAGGGAGGGTTGAGGGCTGGCCGGTGGCAGGGGTGGATTGGAGATGATGATGGTTAGATCCTGGTCCAAGTGAGCCAGTTCGGGGGAGGGAATGGCAAGAAGAATTTTTTGAATCTTCTCGTCAAAGAAGGTGGCCAAGTTGTTACATTTGGCTTCAGCTTCTTTGGGGTCGAGAGATTTAAGTGGGGGATCGGGGGCGTGAAGGAGTTCTTTGAGAACGGAGTAGGTTTCATGAGCCGAGCAAGCCGCGTTTCTAATTCTATTCTCGTAAAAGAAGATTTTAGTGCTACGGAGCTCTTTTTTGTAGGATTTTACAGAGGTACGGAACATTTCTTTTTTCCCTTCTGTTTTTTCCTTCCTCCAGAGGCGTTCGTTCTTTTTACAAGCTTTGCGCAGGAGGTTGAGTTCTGGGGTATACCAGGGTGAGGGGTTCACTCTCTTGGTGTGTTTCAGAGAGTGAGTTTTAGGCAGAATGGCGTCGAGCGATTGGGTGATCCAGGTGTTAAATTCTTTGTCCCCTGCTACGGTGTTATGAGAGGGGTCAGGGACATTTTCCCTGAGTTTAGCTGCCCATTTGTCTGGTTCCAGTATCTGCCATCGCCTGGTATACATTCTTATTTTGGGGGGTTGAGGGGCGGAGTAATAATGTCCCATATGAGGGGGACCAGGAAGTGGTCTGTCCAAGGAAGGGGGATATGATCAAGGATTTTCAGATCGGGGATATTGGAGAGGATGGGATCAAGCAGTTGCCCTCTTTCGTGAGTGGCCTGTGGGTTTTTAAGGTCAAGGCCCATTGAGGCGAAGTCTTGAAGTAGTTCACTGGCCTGTTTGTCAGCCGGGTCCAGGAAGTGTACATTAAAGTCTCCCAATAATACGTAATTGGTGGTTGCTCCGTGATTTTATTTGGAAAGTCTGCTAGATTGCCAGACGGGCGGTATACCAGTGTTCCTGACAGTGAGGTAACTGGAGAGATTTGTATCGTGAAGTGGCAGCTTTCGTATCCCTTGATGTTACCATCAGATGTTCTACAGGTGAGGCCGTCCTTAAGGATTATGGCTAGTCCACCTCCCCTGCCCTCAGGTCTATTCAATGAGCACATGAAGTACCCGGGGGGGAGTGCTAGGACGGTGTCGGGGCCACTGCTCGGAGTGAGCCACGTTTCTGTGAGGAACAGAATATCTAGGGCGTAGTTAGTGATTAAGAGGTTCAATTCGTGCGAGTGTTTCACGAGCGACCTGCAGTTAAGTAGGCCTAGGAGCAAGCCCTTGGGTGCCGAGGTTTGTTCGGCAGGATAGCAGAGGTTGCATCCGGAGAATTGCATATCACCCTTCAAGATGTGCGTGCAGGAGGGATGTTTTTTGATGTTTAAGGCTAATAGTTCCTCACGGGTGTAAGTCCAGTCTGACAAGGGCAGAGTGGCTGGGCCTAAGGCCGGCTGGGCCCGGACGGGCCCAGACGGGCTTGCCTTTGGCGCGCCTTCGGCGCGCTGACGGCGCGCTGACGGCGCTCCCGCTGCGCCCGTCCGCTGCGCGTCCGGTGATTGCACATCCTTATTGGTAGAAAAGGGGGCGGGTGGGCGTGGCCTGAAGGTAGGCATGGCCTCGATTCCTCGCCGTCAATGGCGGCAAAAATGTTTGTTTTTGCTTGGTTCGGTGCAGCGAAGGGGTCGCTGTTTAGGCGTATCTCGAGCCCGCTACGGAGGTGCCAGACGGGTGAGTGCGCTTTAAAAATACAGTTTGTGAAATTGGTGACACAAGAAAATACAATTTTTAAAAAATCGGTCGTCTCCCGGCTTCTGCCTCAGGAGATTGCAGGGTTCTGATTTGTTTGCGCTGTCGGCAGCGTTTTATACTGTGGCGGGTGGGCGTGGCCTGAAGGTAGGCGTGGCCTCGATTCCTCGCCGTCAATGGCGGCAAAAATGTTTGTTTTTGATTGGTTCGGTGCAGCGAAGGGGTCGCTGTTTAGGCGTATCTCGAGCCCGCTACGGAGGTGCTATATATATATATAACCTACTGGCAGTCGCCAGTAGTTAGTTATAGTTAGGACCTATTTTCCATAGGAAATTCGCAACATTCTATTCCCAATAATTTTGGCGTCGGTTGATGAATCTTCACGAAATGTTCAAAACTCGTGGCCCGCTCTGGTCTGCTCCTATCTTGAAAATGTTGGGGTTATTCAGCAAGCAGGGGCCGAGAAAAAAGTGGGTCCAAAATGTGTTTTCCCCATGCAATTTCCCATAGGAAACTTTAGAGCTGGCTACAGCCCAAACTGCTGAACGGAATTACACCAAATTTGGCAAAAAGGTATCCCTTGGTTCAGAAAGAACCATTTTTGTTAAATAGTGTAAATTCGCTCAGTAGTTGCTGAGAAAATCAAAATTAAAAAAAGTTGTGATATCTATGGCTGCGGAGGATCCGCGCACCCTACAGATTAGGATCCGTGCACTCTGCAGATTAGGATCCACTTACCCTGCCGATCACGAGCTGTATACTAATTGGCTGTGAACACTCTAAACCAGGAACTGTTGGGAGCCATCTTGTGCCTCGGTAGAAGCAAGGCACAAGATGGAAGTTAAATGAAGGTGGAAAACAAGAAGAGGGGGCAGGGTTGAAACACCCCGACCCCGTAGGCCTGCTTAGGGGGTCCTATAAGAACTTCCAGAGCTAAAAAAAATATAGATTTTTTAAGAACGCCAAGATGCATGCTGGGTGCGTGGATTCAGCTACAAAAATTTAAAAAAACTAAGCTCCTTCGCTTCGTTTAATTAAAGTCCCTGGGTGGGCCAGGTGCCAGGGGCATAAGAAAAAAGTGTGGGGGGTTCAACCCCCCAACACTGTCCTGGGATGGCCATCCCTCGGGGCAAAGCATAAATATTTGCGGGGGCACACGGCCCCCAAGCAGCCCCAGGGACCGCCACCCCAGGGCTTGTTAGTTTTAAGTTGGGAGGCCTTTAAGGCCTCCCAAACCCCGGGGACTGCCACCCCCGGGCCTCTAATAATGAGTGGGGGGCCACACTGCCCCAAGCAGCCCCAGGGACCGCCATCCAAGGGGCTTTTTAAAAAATTTAATTAACCTGTGTGGGGGGGGGGCTTGAGCCACCCCACATGCCCTGGGGACCACCACCTCCCCGGGGCACTAAATATTTAATATAGGGGTGAGTTACGGACACCTGAGCCTCGGGGTCCACCAATCCCGGGGGCTTTGCATTAAGTAGGAGGGGGGCCGTGCAGCCCCCCTCCTGGAGCCAATGATGGCCCAGGGGACTGCCACCCCCCAGGGCCGGCTCCTGCAGTATCCCGGGGTACACACCCCAAGACACTGCTGTATGCTATGCTGGGCAGAAGCACGTCGCCCGCCCTACCGTAGCAAGCTAGATTTGCTTTCCCTGCTCTCTCTTCCAAAACCCAAAGCAGAATTGCTTTTCCACATGGGGAGCTGCATGTTAGCAGCTCCCCATGTGGAAAAGCAATGCCGGCTCCCGGAGAACGCGGGGAGCCGGCGGGACTGTGGGGGCATTGGGGCTCCCCCACGGTCAACAATATTGTATATAGGCCCCGGGGCATGGGATCCCTGGGGAAAATATAAATTAGTGATAGGAGCTAAAAAAAAATATGGAAACATTTGGATTTGCGACTCCTGCACGGCGCTCAGCGGTGCACCTTGGTGTGAACGCGTCGGATGCGCGACTCCCAGCTCAGCCCTCTGGTGTGAACGTGTTTGGTGCGAGATTCCCAGCGCAGCCCCCTGGTGTGAACACGTTGGGTGCGCGACTATCAGCGCGGCCCTCTGGTGTGAATGCATTGGATGTGTGACACCAAAACGCATTGGGTGCGCGCCTAAAGTAAAATTCTAAGATTTTTTAAATATACAACAAGCTCATATGTTTATATTCTTGGTAGCTCTAAAAAGAGCTCCTATGTGTATTGGAAGATTTTGGTACCTACAAGTAAGTACCTATGCAGAGTCTAAAGTTGTTGAGAAAGACTCTGTTACCCTCATCTGTAAAATGTACACGAGCTCTCCTATAGATGCCATCCATATTAAAACGTAGATTGTTGTTGTAAATGGACCCCATTCTATAATCTATGAGATAAGTAGCTTCCTAGCTTTCTCGATCTGTGGACAACATTGATTGGACCAGTTCCATTTCTGTCTTTGACATATGTTAGAATAGACAAAGGCAGTTTGGGGGAAAAGTAACATCAATTCTGCAAAGGTGTCCTTTATAAGCATTTCCAGACCTACTCCAGTCAAAAGTGCCTAGGTCATTGCCACCACAGTGCACAATTATGAGGTCAGGGTGTTGGAGATGCAAAAAGTATTTTACCAATGGCATCAAGTGGTAACACTTTAATCCTCTCTGTCCAATCCATTTAATGTCTACATTTGGCAAAGCTAGGACTTTGTCAATACCTCTGCTTTCAGCATAACTTTTGCTCCAGAAAATATAGCTGTGTCCCTCAATCCACACTCTAAGCATCTTGAAGGGAGGTCTGAATGCACTCAGAAGATGTCTGTTTGTGAAGTAGGCAGTTTGTAAAATAAGATCTTTCTAAAATTGTAGACAAGAGGCAGATTTAAAAAAAGAAGAGAAATAATTGGCTGTTGGAGTACATACACTGAAAAATAGGGTGCATGTTTCTTGTTTTAAAAGCATGTTTCTTATTGGTTAGTGAAATGTTTTTGAAAGGTACATTAGATAAGATAAGCTTGTACTATGGAAAGTCAAGCACACTTGCTGTTTAAATTTGTAACATAGTGTGCTGAACTTATGACCTGTGTGTTCAGTTGAGTGTTCCATGAACTATTACTATGGTAACAGGCATTACGCAGAATGGGGGTAGGGTTGAAAGTTATGTCAATTGGCAAGGATTGACATGTGTAACCAATAGGAATGTGTGTTAGCTTTTGAATTAATGTGGAAAGCAATGTGATTTGATATTTACAGGTATATGTGTGCAGAATGAGAGGGAAAGTTTGCCATTTGTTGGTTTTGCTAAGAGCAGTGCAGTACATTCATTGTGTGCATAAGAAAATCTGGCGTGTGATTCAGATATTTCATAATCTACAAATCAATGTGAAAGATGATTTAATTATTTGGGAGATGTTCTATGTGGTGCCTTTCTTTTTAATCATAAAATATAATTCACAAAATGTGGAGTTAGTGATGTATTTTCTAATGAAGAAATATTTCTTACATTTTTTTTGTAATTTGTTTAACTGATGTTCAATATATAGTTTGTATACTATTATGTGTGTTATGCAATAGAGATTGCTGATTATGATTGATTGTTTTATTGTGTGCATATGTACATTGGTTTTATAGAACATAATTGTAGGTGTTGTTTTAAATTGGAAATGTATATGATGAGTTAAGGTACTAGTGATAAGAGTAGATTTTATAAGTGTCTACAGAGGTATAGTTTAGAAATGTGGCACAATTTTCACAGGGAATAGTCTTGCTTGTCAGGAATCACACTGTGAGTCTGTGTCCACTTGTGCAACCAATCTGACTGAAGCATGTGGTTACTTAATCCATTTGCTGACTCATAACTGCTTAAAACCTATCCTGTTGTCAACTATTAGTAGTATTAGAACCCAGGCACTGCTTATGCATTTGCAGAATGATTCAGGCATTCACACAAGCAGTGCTGTAGTCAAATGTGTAGAATGTATGCAGTCACCTAACCCCTTCCAGACTAGTGAGTCTCTTCTGCTAAGGTGCAGGGAATAGTCTTGATTGTCTAGAATCCCACTGTAAGTCTGTATCCACTTGTGCAACCATTGTGACAGAAGCATGTGGTTACTTCAACTCTTTGCTGACACATAACTGCTTCAAAACCTATCCTGTTGTCAACTATTAGTAGTATTAGAACCCAGTCACTGCTTATGCATTTGCGGAATGATTCAGGTATTCACACACGCAGTGCTGTAGTCAAATGTGTAGAATGTATGTGGTCATGTAACCCCTTCCAGACTAGTGAGTCTCTTCTGCTAAAGTCCAGGGAATAGTCTTGCTAGTGAGACTCTTGTGAGTCTGTGTCCTCTTGTGCAAGCATTCTGACAGAAGCATGTGGTTACTTCATCTCTTTGATTACACATAACAAGCTTGGAAACCTATCCTCTGTCAACTTTTAGTAGTATTAGAACCCAGTCACTGCTTATGCATTTGCAGAACGATTCAGGCATTCACACATGCAGTGCTGTAGTCCAATGTGCAGAATATATGTGGTCACCTAACAACTTCCAGACTAGTGAGTCTCTTCTGCTAAAGTCCAGGCAATAGTCTTGCTTGTCTAGAATCACATTGTGAGTCTGTGTCCACTTTTGCAAGCATTCTGACAGAAGCATGTGGGTAGTTCATCTCTTTGCTGACACATAACTACTTAAAAACATATCCTGTTGTCAACTTTAGTAGTATTATAACTCAGTCACTGCTTATGCATTTGCAGAGCGATTCAGGCATTCACACAAGCAGTGCTGTAGTTAAATGTGCAGAATGTATGTGGTCACCTAACCACTTCCAGACTAGTGAGTCTCGTCTGCTAAAGTCTGGGGAATAGTATTGCTTATCTAGAATCACACTGTGAGTCTGTTTCCACTTTTGCAAGCATTCTGACAGAAGCATGTGGGTAGTTCATCTCTTTGCTGACATATAACTACTTAAAAACATATCCTGTTGTCAACATTTAGTAGTATTAGAACACAGTCACTATTTATGCATTTGCAGAATGATTCAGGCATTTACACAAGCAGTGCTGTAGTCAAATGTTTAGAATGTATGTGGTCACCTAACCCCTTCCAGACTAGAAGTCTCTTTTGCTAAAGTCCAGGGAATAGTATTGTTTGTCAAGAATCACACTGTGAGTCTGTGTCCACTTATGCAACCATTCTGACAGAAGCATGTGGTTACATCATCTCTTGGCTGACACATAACTGCGTAAAAACCTATCCTGTTGTCAACTTTTAGTAGTATTAGAACCCTGCTACTGCTGATACATTTGCAGAATGATTCAGGCATTCACACAAGCAGTGCTGTAGTCAAATGTGTAGAATGTTTGTGGTCACCTAACCCCTTCCAGACTCGTGAGTCTCTTCTGCTAAAGTCCAGGGGATATTATTGCTTGTCTAGAATCACACTGTGAGTCGGTGTCTACTAGTGCAACCATTCTGACAGAAGCATGTGGTTACTTCATCTCTTTGCTGACACATAACTGTTTAAAAATCTATCCTGTTGTCAACTTTTATTAGTATCAGAACCCAGTCACTGCCTATGCATTTGCAGAATGATTCAGGCATTCACAGAAGCAGTGCTGTAGTCAAATGTGTAGAATATATGAGGCCACCTAACCCCTTCCAGACTACTGCATCTCTTCTGCTAAAGTCCAGGAAATAGCCTTGCTTGTCTGCAATCACACTTTGAGTCTGTGTCTAGTCTTAGAGTTATCCTGACAGAAGCATGTGCTTATTTAATCTCTCTGCAGACATATAAGTGTCTATAAACGTATTGTGATGATAACTATTAGCACTATGAGAACCCAGTCACTGTGTATGGACTTGGAAAATGAGTGAGGCATTAAGAGAAGCAGTTGAATCGTCAACTGTGCTCAATGTATGCAGTCCCCTAACCCCTTCCAGCCTACTGAGTTTCTCCTACTAAAGTCTAGGTAATAGTCTTGCCTGTCTGGAATCACACTGTGAGTCTGTGTCCACTCCTACAATCATCCTCACAGAAGCATGTGCCTATTTAATCTCTATGCTGACACATACGTGCTTTTAAATTTAAACTTATCCTGATGTCAACTACTAGCTATCTAGGAACCCAGTCAATGTCTATGCACTTGCAGAATGACTCAGGCTTTGAGACAAGCAGTGATATATTCAAATGTGCACAATGTATATGATCCCCTAAGCTCTTGCATACTAGCAATTGTATACTTTGGTGTGATCTAGTACTACTCTAGGTACTCATTTACTGTGTATACATTTGTAAAACACTTTTTTGTAATAATTATTCAATTAGTGCCTGTGTACTTCAGTAAATTAATTGTGATTACAAAAGGAAAGTGTTTAAATGGTTTTTATATACAATTTGTTTCTTTAGTAACAGAAAAGTATTTTTATAGATTTATTAAAATAAATGTATATATATATTTTTTTACTGATATTGTTTATCATCATTAAATTAAACATATCATGTCTAAAAAAACAGAAAGGAGTACAGAACAGAAAAAGGACTATTATTTGAAGAAAACAACAAGTGTTAGATGACCAACAACATGTGGGGAAAAAGAATAAGTCTTCCGGTAGAGAACAAAAGAATTTATTAAAAAACTTTCAAAGCCTAGAAACAGGGTGCAGATTGTGGAAAGTACAAAGAATGCCACGACCAGAAAAAAGAATATGAAAAAAAATGGAAATTTTGTAAAATTACATTCAAAAGACACAATGTATGGTAAAAGAAGGCAGAGTCAGTATAAAGACATCAGAAAAAAGATGTTTTACAATAGAGTTATTTTTAATTTGTTGAAAGATGTGAAAAAATATAAAAAAGAGCACTATTTTATAAAAAGACCAGCAGCCCGTCCCGATGTTGTGCGGTTATGAAATAGAATGTGTGTAATGTGTGTATTTGACAAGGGCAATTTATTTTAAAATCTCGCGGTAGACAACATTTTTTGTTTCATTAGAATAGGGACGGAGAAGGCCCAGCTGCAGCCCTGGTTGATGTTAGCAGGCATGTGTAATTAGTGTACTGATCTGCCGGCTGAGCCCGGCTAGAGCCCTGGTTGTTGGCAGCAGGTGCGTGTAATTTCGTTGAATGAGAGAGTTCAGTAACAGCGCGCAGGAGAGGCTTTAGTAACGTTACTTACCAGGCCTCCAGGTGAATGCGTTTGTCACTCCCCCAGCACACGGCCACATCAGACAATCTTCTGATTAATGTACGACCCACATGGCATGAAGGGCGGAACGTAGCACACGCCCCCAGCGTTTCTCATGCCTCCAGCGTGCCCTTGATGTGGCGCAATTGCGTTCACACTGCAGGAAGGCCGGACACACGCCCCCAGCGTTTCTCACGGCCCCAGCTCGCCCCTTGATGCTGGGCAGCAACGTAATTGGTGCTTGTATGTACGACTGACATGGCATGAAGGGCGGACACACGCCCCCAGCGTTTGTCACGCCCCCAGTGTTTGTCACACCCCCAGCACACGCCCACAGCCCACGATGTGATGGCCGTACCACATGACCCCTGCGTTAGTCACGCCCCCAGCCCACGCCCACAGCACAACCCAGACACTCCCACAAGGGACTACTTTGCTGGCACAGTTCTTTTACCTTTAAATGTATAGAGGAGTTGGCCTAACGGCTAAGGCGCTCGACCTCGGACCTGGGGATCTGGGTTCGAGTCTTGGTAACGACGCCAAACATCATGTGATTCTGGGCAAATCACTTAATCTCCCCGTGCCTAACAAAAATGAATGTGTGTCCTCATGTAACGTAACTAGTGCTATGTAAAGCGCTCTGATACCTGATTCAGTTCGGGTCAAGTTCGCGCTACATAAAACTCTGCAAAAAAAAATATGGTGGCCGTCTGCATAGCCTATGTCCTTCTGCTGCAACTGCCCTTTCCAACGCTGTATTGGGTGTTGTGATTGGTGCTGTGGTTACTGAGATTACCCGCCTCAAAGGTTTCGGCTCTCTCTTTATAATATTAGTATGGAAGAAGCAAATTCAAATTATTGTTGAAAAGGCTTTTGAATTAAAAAGGAAATTAATCATTTTAGTTTTAAACAGAATTTGAACACTAGATAAACCAATCCATTTTATGAAGGCCAAAAGTAAGAACAAAAGATTAATTAACAGAACTAATGTTTGTGATTTTGTTTGGGTGAATGGAAACACAGTTCAAGTTCAGAGCCTTTCTTTAATGAAGAGAGTTATTTTCAGACCAATAATTTATTGCATGCAATTGATACCAGTGGTCGAGCTTATGAGGTTAAAAATGGTTGTCCTATTGACAAAGAAAAGATGGTTTCTAGAACTGTAGAAGAACTAATAGCTGATGAAGTTTTAGGGAGATGTCCTAAAAACCCAGTGTATACTTGGGAGTGCAGTAGTATTTGTAGTATACAACAGGAATCTATGGATATTTTACTCAATTTCTTACATCAATATAGTAAAAAAGTGTTAAACGAAAGATTAAGTTGTTGCAAGGACTAGATCCTTGAAGAGTGAGAAAGAATACTGTTTTGTAAGGTCATTCTCTGTCTTGTCTTTCTAGGAAAGTATGTCAAAGTGTTTTTCATCATTTCAGGATGTTAGCAGTACATCATTCTCAAATGCGGAAGTTAGTCAGAAGATTGTATTATGCAAAAAGTCCAGCACTAATGTTAAATGAGTTGAACAGTGCTCTTTTGCTTGGGTCAGTATCAGATGTGAAGAAGGTTTGTGATGAAATTGAGTTTCTTTACTTTGGTCCTGATCATGAGAGTGCAGAAACTGACACATTAATAGAAGAAAATGTTGAAGAGAATGTGCAACATACTACTATAAAAAAATTGTAGAACAAATTACAAAGTTTAAGTAGACAGGCCAAAATATTCTTGTATTTGTTGCCGGCAAACTCACTATAAATATCAGACTAGGACTGTTAATCTGTATTTAAAAAAGTGAAAGAGAAAATAATGATAAGTGGAAGGAATTTGCAACTTAGTTGTTGGTAGAGAATTGCTTTCATTTGGGTTCTGATCAGCGTGTTTGTAAATATTGTTATAACAAATTAGATGAGAATAAAATGCCCGATAGAGCTGTCCATATTAATCTAGAGATGGTAACTATTCCTCCAGAACTGATAGATTTAAATTACGTATGAGTCTATTCTGATTCAATGTGTGCACCCATTTCAGGCTATTGTTCGTATGGAGCTTACAACAGGTAAATTGCCTCCTACATATTTACAGAGAGGATGAAAAGGAAAAGATGTATAAATACCTCTGGATTTAAAGAAAAATATTGAAACTATTGGTGTAGATAATGTAGAAATTGAACCACTAGTTATTCTAGTTAATGGTGTTCCTACTAAGACTAAGACAATCTGGCAAGAATTAGTGGATGTTAGGAAAGTGCAAAAGGCAACATTATATCTGATGAAAAACAATGATTACTGCAAAAACGTGTTTGTGGAAGAAAAATAAATACTCTTAGCATATGACAGTGAAATGTCAAGTGGTCAATTTAAAAAAGTGGACATGTCCAAAAGTGAAGAAATGTATTAACATTATAGTGTACATCTACTTCATTCAAAATAAGTAATGGGAAATACAATTGAATTATTCCAAATGAAAAAGCAAAGGGGACTCCCATGAGTGTATGAGAAAAAAGTTTGGAATCTCGTTGTTTTCCGCAGCTGTTCCCAACTGGAAAATGTGGACGATATGATGAACGTTCAGTGCAGATTCCTGCATCTGAATATTAAACAACTAGATTGTATGATTTCAACAATATATCCCATATATATTTCATCATTTGTTTGAGAGTGACTTGACTGGACTTTCATATGCAGGTAACCACATATTAAAAACAGGAGTACATCTTCAAAAAATTTCTGCAAAGGAATTTATGGATATAGTACATCAGACAGACGATCTTTTAGAATCTCAGCTTATTAATTTGATAGCATGTCAGCGTGGTACTAATGAGTATTGGTACCATTGTCACTGAGAACTTAAATGTATGCTAAGGAACTTAGGAACTCCTACATGGTTTCTTGCCCTAAGCTGTGCTGAATAAACTTGGGGTGATTCACGTGAATTTCTTCGAGAGGCAAATTCAAATCTAAAAAATATTGAATACAAGACACCTGGAGAATTGTGCTCTATGGATCCTGTTAATGTATACAGATATTTCAATTATAGGTTTGAAGCTGTGATGTCTTTTATCTGCAATAAAAAGAATCCTCCTCTTGGAGAAGTTGTGGATTTCTTTTGGAGAAAGGAGTGTCAAGCTAGAGGTGCTCCTCAGATACATATGTTGTTATGGATCAAGAATGCACCCAAATTTGGAAATGATTTGGATGACACTGTTTTGTCTTTTATTGAAGAATATGCCACATGGGATATACCAACAAGAACAGAAAAAAACACCTTAAGGCAACAAGTCTTACGATTCCAAAGTCATCGATGTGGAAAATACTGTCAACGAAAGTACAAGTTTAATGAAAAGTTTCATACCAAATATCGTTTTGGATTTCCACGTCCGGTAATATCCAAAGGAAGTGTTAACAGTTTTATGTCAGCTGTGAGACATACCATTACTAGAAATTCTCCCCAAAATACATACAATTTGAGAAGAAGTGAAGAATCAAAATATATCAATGATTATAATCCAGTTATTCTCTCAATGTGGAATGCTAATATGGATACTCAGTATGTTGCTGATAATTCCATTGCTGTTGCCCGGTATGTGACATCTTTTATTACAAAATCAGAAAAGACGGAGTTGAAAGAAATGTGGGAAGAAATTTGTCACAAGAAGAGTCTTAGTAAGACATTTTACAGTTTTAGTTTGAAGATGTTATCCCATCTAGAAAATGGAGTGTATTAATGCTCAGATCGGTTATCATCTGCATATTTAGCAGTAAAAGAACCGCACAGTACAAATATTATCAAAATAAACATGTTGAAAACATATTATCCAAATAGAAGTCATCATCTTGAGAATATATGTCTTTTATGAAGTGCTGCAATATTACACTTTTAAACGGAATACTACAGAAAACATAATTGAAGGAAAATATGCAGTAATTGGTTGCGAAGGATGTTTGGTAAAACAAAGGAAAGGAAATTTGATTAATCACAGAAAACTGATTTGTGATACTCCTGATAAAAGGGAATTTTACTATTTATCACTTTTGCAACTCTTCAAACTGTGGCATACAGAATTGAAATTACTTGGAGATGTTCAGAGCTATGAAGATTCCTTCAATGCTTGTAAAGATACCAAAGGATGTATTATTTTTCAGAATTATCTCAAAATGTTGAATGATGAAATCGATCAAGAAGCTACTATGGCAGCTGAAATTACTAGAGACAGTTCTCGAGACAGTCAAAGTTCTGCTCCACTGAGACAAAATCCACTAGGACAACCAATTTTCGAAAATGAAGCGGCAATCGCAATGAATGATGTGGAAACAGCAATACTTCAAGCTCAAGAAGATATTATGGACTTAGGAAATTTGGAAGAACAACTCAAAGTTAAACAGAAAGAAATATATCAGCAAGTGAGACAACAGAGTGACCATGGATTTCTTCATGAAAAGAAAGAATGTACAAGCACATCATTTCAACCTATCCGAATGTATGTCAGTGGTCAAGCTCGAACAGGAAAAAGTTTCTTAATTAAAGTATTGACTAGATATCTACAGAAAACAACTCACATTTGTCTTGTGTTGTAACTGCTCCAACTGGGTTGGCAGCACACAGCATTAAAGGAATTACATTACATTGTTTACTTAGGCTACCTGTAGAGCATGAACATAAATTGGAATATAATAAACTATCTGGAGAAGCTTGTTATGAAGTTTCAAGAGTGCTAAAGAAAATTTAACTTCTGATTATTGATGAGGTAAGCAGGGTCTCAAACTTAATGCTTGCTTTTGTGCATTTAAGAATGCAGTAAATTCTTAAAACAGAGTACGATGTCTTATTTGGAAGAAAACATGTCATAGTTTCTGGAGATCTACTGCAACTTACTCCTGTAAAAGGACAACCAGTATTTAAAACACTTGTGCATGAAGAGACCAGAAAGTCTTTGGTAAGTGTTGGCAATGTTAACATGTGGTCATATTTTTAATACAAAGAACTTATTACAAATATGCAACAGGCAAATGATTTTCATTATGGAACTATTCTTCAAGATTTAGGAATTGGAGTACTGACAGAACATGGCAAACAAACTTTGCAAAGTCGACCAATTACAAACCTGTTTCCAAAGGAAAATATAGTTCCTGAAAAAATATATATAAAAATTGCAGAAAATAAATCTATAATTTGCTTATTGCCAACACTGCGCAAGTGTTCAATATTCAATGAACAACTTTTGAAGCTAGAAAATGAACAAATAAAAAGAATGGAAGCTATTGATAAAATATAGCATGAAGGAATCACTAGTATGTTGACAGGAAAATTGAAAACACAATTGGATTCTTTAGAAAAAATCTATATCTAAAAGTGCTGCTTGAGAAAATAATTTATATGTATGTGTAAACTGTCGGGTAATTTTACAACGAAATTTGGATGTGGAAAAAGGTTTAGTAAATTGAGCAATGGGTAAAGTTGTTGATTTTGTTAATTATCAAAATAGAGATGGAATTGAATTTTTAAAAATCAAATTTGATCAGACTGAAGTAGTAAAACAAATTGGTCGTTGTTCAGTTCGTTTTTTGCTTGTTAAAGATTTATATGTTGGTAGAAAACAGTTTCCTCTTTCTCTGGCATATGCAGTGACTATTCATAAATCTCAAGGGTTAAGTGTAGATAGTGCTTTGGTAAACATTGAAAATACTGTGTTTAAAGAGGGTATGGCATATGTTGCTTTGTCCTGAGTCATAACTTTATCTGGATTGCATTTGATTGAGTTTGATGAGACAAAGATTAGTGCAGATGCAAACTGTGTAAAATATTATAATCGGTTAAGTAGAGTGTATGCTCCCAAGTAAGGTGAATATTCTGTATTTGAAAAGTGTGTAGTAGGTCTAAAAAGAAGATATGAGAATATCTGTAGTGAAGTTATAGAGAAGGAAAAAAATCAAGATGATGTTGAGATTGCAAGCAAAAAGAAAAAGGACACTATTGAAGACATTGTTGGGTATCAGTTATAAAATAGTTCAGGTATCAACTGCTATGCTAATGTAGTGGTCAATGTTGTTTTTTTTCTAGAAAGTTTGCAAAAGCAAATTATGGAAAATCGTGAAAACATTTCTGTTCCCTGTTGCATTGTATTTATGAAAAATTGAGAACTGATGAAAGGAAAATACAAAGTGTTTCTGATATTCTTAATCTTTTGGATATATGTTCTGGTTCTACACAATTTACGCAGAATATTCAACAAAATGCTCAGGACTTTCTAATGTGTATGCTTACAGTATTGGAAAATGAAGGAATAGAAATTGAAAATCTTTTTGGTCTTTGTTATAAATGGGAACATGAATGTGTAAATTGTATGTTTACATGTAGCACTAACATGGATACTGAAAGATTTATATATTTGACATTTCCAGACTGTAAAACAGTGTCTTTCAACAAACTAGTTAAAGCAGAAAATCAAAACATGGAGTGTAGCTAATGCAAATCAGAAATGTTATCAACATTATTTAGTCAAAGATTTGCACAATATATAATTTCAATGATACAACGTTGAAGAGCTGATGGAAGAAGATTGGAAACTTTTATTAAACATTTTGTAGCACGTCAACTATCAATATCAGGAAGAACTTTTGTAGCAGTAGCAATTATTTTCCATGATGGTCCTTCTACAACATCGGACATTACACTGTCTATTTAAAAATGCAAAAAAGGATGGACATATTGTAATGAGGTTCAATTATTTTTTAAACATCGTTTGCCTAATGAATTACTACATTCATACTAATATTTTTAAAGACAAAGATTTAAGAACATAATTCGGCCTATTGGGAATATGTTAAAAAGTATTAATACGATTACTATTGGACAATTTCAGTATAAAGGATTTCAGGAATTCCATTTGGCCTAGAGGAAAGTTATACATTTGAATTAAGGGCTTTTTCTTCGACATTCTCACAGCATATATTTTTAAAGAACATCATTCACAGTATTTGAAGGCGGAAAATAACCAGAGGGGGCAAGGTTGAAGTAAAAAAAAAATTCTCTTAGTAAGAAGCATTTTATATATGTGTGATTTGTATTATATGGTATGTTCTAGAGTATGTTGTTTTTATGGAATGCTGAGATATAGTTGAGTATAATAAAAAAAATGGACACAGATTTGTTAATTTTTTGGAATGCTGAGATATAGTTGAGTATAATAAAAAAAATGGACACAGATTTGTTAATTTTTTAAACAATCTAATTGATTGGATTTTTTTTGCCCGCTGTTATGTGATGAGTAACATTGAAATCACTGTTGGTAGTGAAATTCAATATAATAATAATAATAATAATAATAATAATAATAATAATAATAATAATAATAATAATATTACATTTGTAGTGCGCCTGGTTACACTGGAACCAGTGTGTCCCCGCGCTATGGTAGCAGCTAAAAGAACCAACGACAACCGAGCCTGGCACAAGAGCGAGTTATACCGCAGGAAACAGATGAGTCTTCAGACCTTTCCGAAAGACAGATTCAGAACACTCCAGCCGGAGAGCCTGAGGAAGCGTGTTCCATGGCTGGGCCGCCAGATAACGAAACGAGCGGCCACTCATCCTGGCTCTCTTGATTTTGGGAACATGCAACTTACCTTCTCCACTAGACCTTAACAGTCTAGTCGGTACATAGGGAGTTTGAAAATCATGCAGATACAAGGGCCCCTTTCTTTGTAGAATCCGGTGACTAACACACATGCCCTTAAACCTTACTCTCTCCCTAATAGGAAGCCAGTGTAGGGAGGCCAGAGCCCTTTTGGCTGAGGCTCTCTACGGGAGCATGAGAACCAATCTCACTGCTGCATTCTGGAAGCACTGCAGTCGCTGCATGCATTTGGCAGTTGCACCCAGATATAGGAGATTGCCATAATCCAGGCGAGAGGTCACCAAAGAGTGCACCATGATCTTTCTGGATGCAGTGGGTAGGGTGTCAAGGGTTTTCCGTATTACCCTCAAGATGCCAAAACAGGTGCCTGCCACCCGCCTGGTATGGTAATCAAAAGACAACTTGTTGTCCACCATACCCCAAGGTTCTCCGCTTGCTCACAGGGTGTTGGAGTAGGACCCAAGGTCTGGGGCCACCGTGCCGATGACCATACTGATGGAGCCTTCCCTATCACCAACACCTTGGTCTTGCTGCCATTCAATATATTCAATATATTGTGACAACAGCAAAAAAGGCAAACAAAATCATTTATAAAAGGTAAAATTATGTTGTGTTGTAAAAAATATAATATTATATATTGTAACTGTATTTTTTCTACTCTTTCACAGATCCTAATTCTAAAGTACAAAATATTCAGAAATGTAAATTATAAAAAACAACTTAAAAAAATGTTTTGCATTTTTTCATATCTACTACTGTCAAGGTAAGATTAACTAACTATTAAAACGCACAATGGGCTGCGTTTACACCCTGGTGAAGAAAGGGGGAGAGGCCTGAGTTGACATGTGTGCAAACACGCTCTGTGGGAATTTTAAGTTAGGGGATTAAGTCCCCTTGAATCCTTATGGTCCCTGGGGGCCAACTAACCCACCAGGTATGTCCAGTAAGTTCCACAGAGTTGCATTGCAGAGAGGTGTAATTTGGGCATGGCCTCGGACCACCTCTCTGTAACGCAGCTGTATGGTGTTTAATAGAGGGACATGGTAGGTTACTAGGACCCAGGGACTTTTAGGATTAAAGGGGACTTAATCCCTCAACTTAAAACACACCACAGGGTGTGTTTGCACATCACATGAGGCCCAATCCCCTCCCTTCACCACTGTGTAAACACGCCCTATATACTTTTTATGTTGGTAGATGAAGTCACCTTGAATCCTGAGGGTACCTACAGTCCACCTAGCCCACTACGTATGTCCAGTAAGCGCCACAGAACTGCGTTGCAGAGAGAGGTAAAAAGGGGCACAAACTAGTCCATCTGTCTGCAACGCAGTGCAGTGGTGCTTACTGGAAGTATGTATTCTCTTTAGAGGAATGACATTATTTTATTAACTAGTCAAGTATCAAAAGAATGGCCTAAACAGAAAAACTAGTACAGCAACAATATTCTGTGCAGTATGTATGCAAACTTCTAATGACCTACATAGAATTGATATACTTTTTCAAATACTCAGTTACTAACTAAGCAGTCTAGGAAACCTTCTGTTTGTCCCAAGCACATGTCCATTCATCCATTCAGCACTATGTATGTATCCTATCACTTTGCTAAATGCTAAGCATTTATAAATGTATCTTGGACTCTCTTTGCAGTGCTGAAATTACTCTAGTTACTATACTTAAGGATTGGCCTAGCACTAATCCTTGTACAAGTCGTTTTCTTTATACACTATGCATGCAGACTTGCAACAAGCTACAAAGTATTAACACTCTCTTCTAAATACCCAGTTAATACCTATCTAGTGTTGGAATACCTCTGTTATAGGATCCTGTGTAACCTGAGAAAACAAAGATTTGATTGGCTCATAACACTCCCCATTGTAACTATAGAAGGACCACAACCATTTCAATTATTTTTATTGGAGTATCTGTGGAGAGATATTTCTGTGCTTACCTACTTTCACTCTCATGCAATTCTTCAATCAACCAACAAGCAATATGTTCTTATTGTATCAGTCTGCCAATACCTAAGCACTTATGGGGCAGATTTAGAAGCACCCTGTACCAACAATAGGTCACAATTTGTACCGTACTGATGGCGCCAGACACTGCTTCATATTTAAAAGAAGAGGAAAAGGTACCCTGCGTAGCTTTTCTTCTTGTAAATACGACCTCTTCATACACAGCACATTGCATTGAAAGGGTGTTCCATAGGTGTTGCTGTGGGTGTTCTCGCGCAACACTCATAGAACAAGGCACATCTCCAGATTTATCAGAAATCATAAATGTGGAGATGTATGTGAATGCTGCACCATCCTCCAGCTGGTCTAGCAAGCCACAACAAGGAGAATTGTTTTCATTCCTCCTAATTTTTTCCTCTTTCATTGCATGCTGCATTGGACAGCATACATTGAAAGAGGAAAACGCCTTTACTGATTGTTTTTGTGCAGGAAGGTGTCTCTTCCTGCACAAAAACAGTCACCGCACGACACAGTCATCCTTGCACCATGGTGCAAGGGTGCCTGTGTCACTGCATGGCTGCAGTTTGTTCAGAAGTGCAGGGGGAAGCATAGAGTTGCAACATATTTATGTACATATGTCACATCCCTGTACTTCGGAAGTACCACAGGATAGTGCAGCTAAAGAGCTTACAGTGTCATGCTGCAGCACTTATAGTTCAGCACTTATACATTCACCATACAATACTAATGCATTCTTTCAGTCAATTATGCTCTAGACATACATTCAACCAAACTTTCACACATTATCATACAAATATAGTTATTTCTATAACTAGAGAAGTTAATTCTGAGAACTTTTTTTATTTTATTTTTCTTTGTATTTTTCCAAACAATTTTGTATTTTTTGGGGGGTTTATTCAAAAAAAGAATGAAAAAAACGGGAAACTTCAGGAATGATGTGGAATTCCCAAAAAACAAAGCAAATAAAAAACTAGCAACAATGGTTCTGTTGCGCAGCACAAACTGCTTCAACATACTGCTCCCACAAAACAAATAAGTTTCTTGCACTTGACGCAGTGCTATTCAAGAAAAGCAAACTCGGGGGCGTATGTCGGGTGGAGATGCAGCAGTTGATGTTCCAGATATACTAGGATCTGCAGGTGGAGGGTTCCTTTCTGCTCTTCTACACTCCTCTCGAGCCAGATTTGCCGGATGAATATTTTAAATGTTTGTACATTGAAGCAGTACCACACGAATATTTCTTTTCAGCACTGCCTCTAGATAAGACTCGGTAACAAATCCGGCAGGTGACCTTCGTGGCATTTACTTTCTTCTATCCTTCTGGAAATCTGAAGAATTTCCATACCACTGACTCTGGCCTTTGAGGACGTGGAGCTTCTGGCAAAAATTCTTCCTTTGAAGACATTTCCTCCCCCTGTTGCTGCTGTCCTGAAGCCATGTTCTTTTCTTTTGATAAACACCAAAATAAATTTGAGAAATTAGGGTTCTTACAAGCACAGAGAAGACTCTCCAAAGATGCTCAAAGAAGAATGATTTAAATGGGTGGGGTCCTTCAACAGTTACAATGAGAAATGTTATGAACCAATCAAATCTTTTTTTTCAGGTCACATGGGATCTGCGGTCCGTGCGCACATGCAGCACGCACCCTAAGCGACTTCGCGAAATTGCATTTAAAAATAATATAATTTATTACAAGTAAAAATATATTATTTTTATGAATACCTTATATAATGTCTTGCCCTAATATGCATAGTAAAGACATATATATATCATTTTAGACATACATTTTTTTTGAGGGAGTCGCGCACCAACCGCGCCCAACACGTATATGAAGTCACGCGGAACCCATCAATGCAGAAGCTTCGCGTACAGTAATGCGCATGTTTCGCGAATACGCGGGAGCTAGAGTCACGGACCGGTCGCATAGCAATCGCGCACATCTCTGAAAATATGCACCCGTCGCACACCGTACGCGGACAACATTTCTAAAATGGCAGGTAGAATCCACACACCGATCGTGAAGGGTACGCTTTGGCTGCACGACTCACAAAAAAAATTGGAAAAAGAAAATAATATAAATATATTAAAATAAAAATATAAAACAAAAAAAACAATATTTCAGTTTCAATATTTTTTTTAAAAGAAATTCCATTTATATTACAAATATATAATGTAATTAAAAAAAAAGAAATACGTAAAAAAAACGTTAAAAAACTGTAGAAAATCAGTACCAAAAAATGTATTTAACTATTATTACATTTAACCCCTTCGCTGCAGGGGTTATTCCCCTGCTGTGCTGGAGGGCAGGGGGCGCGCACAGTGCCCGCATGCTCATGACGAGCTGAGCTCGTCATGAGCCACGGCGCTCCTGTGCTCATGACGAACTGAGCTCGTCACAGGTGCACCGGCTCCCGTGGAATGCTCAGCACAGCAGGGGAATTCTCCCCACACCTGAGCATTCCACGGGCCATGACGAGCACCGGAGCATCGTGCCGCATGACGAGCTCAGCTCGTCATGAGCATGGAAAAGGTTAAAAATGATAATTTAAAAAACCTTTGAAATTCACTGAAGAAACCATAGGTTTCAGACATGTTATAGTTAGGAATTAGCATTTAAAAAATGTTAGACTTTCACAAAAAAAAACTTAGATTTCAGAGCTGTTATAGTTAGCTGGACATTTCACTCGTACAAAACCATTAAAATTCCTCCATTATAGTTTGATCTGCTAACTATAACTCGCGCGCCCGCAATGCACTGCTGATGATGTCACATATTACATCATTCATGACATGGTCAGTGACATCACTGATGACATCACTGATGACATCATCCAGTGAATGTGGTTTTGTTCGATATTTAAATATGTATTAAAAATATAGCAGTCTGCATTGAAGAATGAGTGGATGTATATGTGTCTGGATGGAGGATTTTGTAGCAGTGTGATTGACTGTTTAAGTGACTAATTTAAAGTGTCTCACTAAATATATGGGTTAGTGATTAAACTGCGCGAATGTCTGTTTCACTCTGTCTGTTGTTGTGTAAACTGCTGCATCAGTTGGTTACAAGCTATATGAAAGTCTATATTAGTTATTGATTAGTTATCTGAGTATTTGATTGAGAGTGAATGTGTGTGTCGTTAGGTGGGGGCTGTGTGACTGTGCAAAGATGTGTGAATAGTTGATTCTGTAGGTATACAAGGTTAAGAGTGCATGTGGAAACAGTTGTTTGGGTGAGTGAGTGTCAATGTTGTACGGCGCTTTGGGTATGTTTATAGTATGTTCTTGAAATTGATTTATATTAGTCTGGTTTTGAGTTTTAAATACACCTTCTGACTTAGGGCCTGATTTACATCTTGGTGGACAGGTTACTCCATCACAACAGTGACGGATATCCCGACCGCCGAAATGTAAACCCCATTATATCCTATGAGATTCATATTTCAGTGGGCAGGATATCCATCACCGTTGTCATGGAGTAACCCGTCTGCCAAGATCTATATCGGGCTCTTAGACATTTATTGTGTGGTCCTAATGGTCACACTGTACTTTATATTGTCAATCAATAAAGGAATTTTGAAGCAAACTACTCACCCTTGAGGGTCTCAAGGCTTTGGGGGAGGGCGGTGCAAATCCAAGTCAGTCGGAAGATGTGCAGAGTTAGGAAGCATCTGACAATTTTTGAGAGCTCGTTCTTGGCGTTTGCCATGATGTAGGAAAAGGCTCTTCCATCTGCTCTTGTTCTGTGGATGTGTGGGATTTTGGAGAGGGCGAGGTCGGTAGAGCGGAGGTTTCTCTTGGGTACATGGAAGAAGACTCTGTTGTTGAGATACTTGGGTCCGATGTTGTGAAGGGATTGGTAGGTGTGGGTGAGTAGCTTGAAAGTTACTCTCTTCTGGACTGGGAGCCAGGGGAGGTCTTGCAGGTGTTGGGTGATGTGTTCATTCTGTGGGATTCCGAGGATGAGTCTGGCCACGGTGTTCTCGATGATCCGGAGTTTCTGTAGCAGAGATTTGTTTATCCCAGCATAGAGGGTGTTTCCATAGTCCAGTCTACTAGTTATGAGTTTGTGGGTGGCAGTCTCTCTGGATTGGAGGTGATCCATTTGAAGGTCTTGTGAAGGATGCAGAGGGTGTTGGTGCAGGTGGAGGCAATGGCATTGATCTGGTGGTTCATGGTGAGAAAGGAGTCAAGTATGATGCCCAGGTTCCGGGCATGGTCCGTGGGGGTGGGGGGTGCTGAGGGTGGTGAGCCATCAGGTGTTATCCCAGGGTCTTCTCCAAGTTGAGCTTTAGACATCTGATGCTCATCCAGGATGAAACGTCTTTCATTCCTTCCTGGAAGCTGAGTCGGGTGGCATCGGGTTCCTTCGTGATGGAGAGGATAAGCTGGGTGTCGTCAGAGTAGGATATTATTCTGAGTCCATGTTGTCTGATGATGGCGGCGAGAGGGGCCATGTAGATATTGAAGAGTGTGGGACTGAGTGATGATCCTTAGGATCTTCCGCAGTTGCTCTCTGTGGGTTCAGAAAGGAAGGGCAGGAGTCTGATTCTTTGGGTTCTGCCGGTGAGGAAGGAACGGATCCAATCGTGGGCAGTTCCCTGTATGCCGGTGTCGAGGAGTCGGGTGGTGAGATGCCAGTGGTAGACGATGTCGAAGGAGAGGTCTAGAAGGATGAGGGCCGTGGTGTGGCCTTGGTTGAGGAGCATTCAGGTGTTGCCTGCGGCGGTGAGGAGGGCGGTCTCGGTGCTGTGGTTGCTCCAGAATCCGGATTGGGAAGGGTCAAGGATGGCGTTCTCCTTAATGAAGTCGTTCAGCTGAGCACTGACAACCATCTCCATGACTTTGGCCATGAAGGGAACGATAGAGATGGGTCAGTCGTTTTTCAGGTCTGTCAGGTCTGCAGAGCGTTTCTTGAAGAAGGGCTTAACTGGTGTAGTAGTTGTTTGGCTGCAGAGCTGGTGTCGGTCAAGAGGGGAGCGGGATAGTGGTTGAGGTGATCCTCTGTGACCTTTCTCCAGTTCCTTCATGGTGGGTGTGGTGTAGCTTTGTGCGCGGTGTATTTGTCGAAAGAGAAGTGTTCATAGTGGCAGTCCATCCATGGGGTTGGGTGGTGTTACCTCCTGCAATAATGGGGTGAAGGGCGTGTCCTGCCTTGTGGGTGGGGGTGGTAACAAGCTGTTTCAATCCAAGGAAGGCAAGGTTGTCCAGGAGAGTGGTGGAGTTGGGGTTGTTGAGGTTGTCAAGTTAGAAGGTGAGGTCCCCGGTGAGTATGTAGTCCATGGAGGCAATGGCGTGGAGGCGATGAGGTCGGTGATGGTGGTGGTGAATGAAGTTCAAGGTCCGGGGGTCTGTAGGTGAGGGTGCAGCGTAGGGCCATTTTGGAGCTGGTCTGGATCTCGAAATGGAGATGTTCTGTGGTAGAATGGGAGTTGCTTGTGCTGGAGGTGGAGTGTCGGAGGGAGTTCTTTTGCGCAATGGTGAGTCCTCCTCCTGGGTAGTTAGGGTGATCCTTCCTCTGGATTTTCTATCTGTATGGGATGGCAGTGATGATGTGAGGGAAAAGTAAATTTTGCCATGTTATATGTGCCTACGTGTTCCCCATCCTATGTTATATGTACATGATTAATATGCATATGTATCCCCCTATGATCGATTAAAGACGCAATTACAGTTGTGTCCAACTCTAGTATGCCAGTATCCAGTTCTCGTGAAAGCAACGAGTATTAGGCCTATGCTACCACGATTTACAGTGTACACGTTAATTCATTGAATTGTCCCCGTTTCTAGGCCTCAAAAGGGCCCGGACGCCAGATTCAAGCTCCAGTCTTCTGAACCCACTCCGAGGAGTGATACAGCCCCCACCTGCATCCCTGACCCTTCACTTACTTCCGCGCAGCGCGGTGCCCGGCCCGGCCTGGCTCTGCCTGCCTGTCTGGCAATGGCGTGGAGGCGATGAGGTCGGTGATGGTGGTGGTGAATGAAGTTCAAGGTCCGGGGGTCTGTAGGTGAGGGTGCAGCGTAGGGCCATTTTGGAGCTGGTCTGGATCTCGAAATGGAGATGTTCTGTGGTAGAATGGGAGTTGCTTGTGCTGGAGGTGGAGTGTCGGAGGGAGTTCTTTTGCGCAATGGTGAGTCCTCCTCCTGGGTAGTTAGGGTGATCCTTCCTCTGGATTTTCTATCTGTATGGGATGGCGGTGATGATGTGAGGGAAAAGTAAATTTTGCCATGTTATATGTGCCTACGTGTTCCCCATCCTATGTTATATGTACATGATTAATATGCATATGTATCCCCCTATGATCGATTAAAGACGCAATTACAGTTGTGTCCAACTCTAGTATGCCAGTATCCAGTTCTCGTGAAAGCAACGAGTATTAGACCTATGTTACCACGATTTACAGTGTACACGTTAATTCATTGAATTGTCCCCGTTTCTAGGCCTCAAAAGGGCCCGGACGCCAGATTCAAGCTCCAGTCTTCTGAACCCACTCCGAGGAGTGATACAGCCCCCACCTGCATCCCTGACCCTTCACTTACTTCCGCGCAGCGCGGTACCCGGCCCGGCCTGGCTCTGCCTACCTGTCTGCCAAGAGTATGTTATGCTTCTAGTTATCAGTCCAGCCTCTCGTCTTTGCATTCCTAAGCTACTGAACCGCATCAACAGTTTCAGCTATGGTCTAGTCTTTCTGTCTCCATGCAGGAGAAATACTGTATTAATATTCATAGCACACGCATTACACAAAGAATAAATGCATGCACCAGTCTTAGTGTCAAGTAGCCTCTGCCCTGATAGCTTTTAGTTTCTATCAACATGTACTCCAAACACAAGATACCAGATATGCCATAGGTACATGTCGTCCTGACACCGTAGACTTTAGTCTCCTCTTCTAGTGTAGAAGTCATAGCCCCCAGTTCTCCCTGGTAACACGTCATTGCCCGTTTGCGCGCACCACTAGGTTAAAGGTCCCAGCTGCTCAGGTAGCCCCCTCCATGTTTCCACCCCAGTTATGACACTTCTGTGACGTCTACATCACATGTCTATGTATACGCCCTGTACACGCCTTCTTGTTACACCCATTTATGCTTATCTTTCGCGACTGCTACGAGTTACGCCTACTGCTACGCCTATTGTATGCAATGTAATATAATGTATTATACTATATATATGCTGCACTGTCGATGAGGCATTGCAGCTGCCATCCATTCTATTTCCGTGCAGGCTATCCCGTTCCTGTCCCTTCCCTTATGCCTGATTAAAGCCTGTTAGACTCAGATACCTCGAATCCTGTCTCTTATTTATTGAGCTATCTGTTTTATTCAATGTATTCAAAAATAGTACCGGTAATTAATTATTTATTTACCACATAATGGCGCCCGAACAGGGACTTGCCCTTTCCCCACGCGCCGGCGAAGCCACGCAGCCCCCCTGACCCTCTGCAGCCGTGACGGAACCATACCGTGCACGTGCAGATATTTCTGCTTCAAGTATCCCTCAGGCCTACGGAGGAGACGGAGGTTGCGGTCCAGCATCCAGACGAGGCGGTGAGGAATGCGGCGAGTCCCGACCAGAGCCCAAGCCGAGAGTACAAGGTCCGAGGTATCCGGAGGCCCACCTGTAACTGAAGTCCGAAGTTCGTAGTCCGACGTCGTAGCAGTCCAGTCCAGTCTGAGGCCTTCCGTTCTTGCTGCCCGGTGAGTACCGTTGCTGGGGTAGTATCTAGACAGGGTCATTAATTTGTCTCTGGTCCGATGGGTTTGGGTACACAGATCCAGTCCGAAGTATTCACCTAGGTGGATACGGGTCCGACGTGTCTCTTTATGGGACCGGTATGTTCTGTACTGTTTTAGCAGTGCATCCAGTAATTCTAGTAAGTCTGTTCTCGAGAAGTCCGAGTATTATGTTTTAAATGTACCAGGTAATATTCTGTTCGAACTGTTATTAATGTTATTTAATGTGTTCTCAATGTCGTGGTATGAGTGATTTGTTTTGCTATTCATTACTGTGTTTATCGTGTATTGTATTGTGTTTGGATTCAAGTCTAGAATGCCTCTGTTTTCCAAGTTACGTCAGATAGGAACCCGGAAAGGGTTGCTCGAAGAATCAGTTCCTGTCCCGCCTAGGGACAGTCCAGGACATTTTATGTATCATAAGCATGGCTTAAGTGCCATATTGTATTTAGATTTATGGGTCGACTATACCAAGGATCTAGAAGAGAAATATAGATGGCCTGTATCAGGTACATGGGATGCCGAGTGCATCATGCGAGTAGAAGAGGCATTATGGAAAAAGAAAGCCCGACAGTCCCAGAAAGATGCCATCGAGTTATGGCGCAAAGAATCTCATAGAAGAACCGAAAAAGAAATCAGAAAAACAGAGTTAAGTAGGGAATCCTCAGAGAGAGCCCAAGAAAGGGAACTTCTAGAAGAAGGTGAACGAGTTAGAGCAGAACAGTCAGACAGACAGAGAAATGCTCTTATAAGGGGCATGTATCCTCTTCTTGCCGAGGGCTTGCCGAAGGCAACCCCGGAAGCATCCAGTAATTTTCCGCCCCCATTAGTCCCGACTAGGCTACGTCATAAACCGACCGCAGCTGAAATTTTTCTTTCGTCCTATTTGGACGATACAGTCCCAGAATATGCAAATCATATTCCGCCTGTTCAACCTCAGCACCCTGTTAACAATGTAATCCCTGTTCCTCCAGCCACTGGTCCCGGGGACCAAGTTAATGTACCCCCGGCCCAGCCTACAGTAAACGCACCCGTTTTACCAGTCACGTTACCAGCACCCGCACGTCCGGTATTACCTGACGACTCTAGCCCAGGAGGGGCGGCGGGAGGCGCTCCTACCACCCCGCCTCAAACGAAACGAATGACACTGAGAGAAGCAGCGTTACAACGTACACCGAAAGTTTCTACTTACGCAGCCCTCAAGAAATACCTTACTGATTGCGTATATGATTCAGTACCAGGTGAAGATTACATGATACTGTATTCAGTACGTTTACGACGAGTTACCACCTTTTTGGTTACTCTGCCAGACATGAAGGACTATCTAGATAGAATATATCGTTTTATCCGTACAGGGGAGGATCCAGAAAGTATTCACGAAGCTATGGCACACAGAAAAGTCGAGACTCAACATCTGATTTTACAGTTTTTGATTAACTGTTTAATAAGAGAACAAGACTATCCTGAGAAAGATAAAGATAAGATGAAACTCCTGACAAAGTGGAGTGATAATATAGCCGAGGGAAAACACAAGACACAGAATTGTATAGACGCTATGTACAGGAAAATCCGTAAGGAAATTCTAGACATACACGAAAAAGAGAAAGCAAGAATAATAGCCGAGAAAGAGAATGACTCTTCAAGTGAAGAGGTAGACAGCGAGAATCCCGACAGAATAGCATATGTAGGTAGAACTAGACTTTCCGACAGACATTCACGTCCAGATTACAAGAAAAGTTTTCCTCCTCCAGTGCCAGAACAATGTTCTCTTGAGCAAGTATTCCAAGCTACCGATAAAATTCTGAAATCACGAATAGGTTATAGTGAACTTAATACCATGCATGAACAAGAACTAGCCCGATCAGCAGTCCGATGGACTAGTGATTTTACCACGTTTCCAGATGAAATCGTGGCACAAATGTTCCTGAAACTGCCCCCAGCCGAGCAGCGTCTGGTGGGTATGTATATGATCCAGCACCTCATCACACTGTATGAGGTTCAGCATTCTGATCCAGGTCCTTTACATGATGTATTGAACGAGTTACTCCAGTACAGATGGAAAGGTCTAGGTACCGATTTAATTAGTGTCATTCTAGAACAGCGCCACAAATACAGTACGTTCCTGACTCCGCATTTTGTTCCCGTTCCACCCCCAGTAAGGAAGTCATTCTACATAGATAGACAGAATCCGTTACGAGAAGTACATCCAGTTAGGACAACGGGGGGTGCTCTAGAACGAGTATTTGTTTACACCCCCATCTCGAAAATAGAACTTTTGGAGATGAAAAAGTTAATTCCCTGTCATGATAAAGATCCAGCAGGGTTCCACCGTGAACTAAAAGACATGCTCCGTATGGGAGAATACACGTATCCTGATATCATTACAATGTTAAAGGTCTTGTTGCCTGCGGGCATATATGAAAAACTTAAAGAAAAAGAATGGGAGGTGGGAGAGAATAAGATAGATTGGTCCGCATTAGAAGCCGAAGATAATACACGAGTACCAGGTACCGGTCTTGGGGATAAAGCTAAGGCTTTGCCCGAACTGTTAATACAAGTCTTGCCCAGATTACTAGCCACGAAAAAGGAAGACTGGGATGCCATCTCAGCCTGTAAACAGAAACAAGATGAAGATACTAGTGATTTTTATTCTAGATTCGAGAAATGTTTCATTATTAATAGTGGTCTGAAAACAAGTAGTGAATCGTACCCTCATCTTTTTGTTACCAAACTAGTCGAGAATTCAAGTCCACAAGTTAAAAATAGAGTACTGAAAGTCGAGAGTTCTTGGCAAGCTAATACTCCGTCACAGATGCTCCAGATGCTCCAGTATCACCAGAACAGAATCAGGGAAGAGCAGGAACATGAAAGAAGACGTATGAAAGACACGAAAATGAAAGTACTAGTTGCACAATCTGTTCCGCAAGACAGTCAGAAGAGGGGTCCGAATCAAGCCAGTCATCCTACAGCTCCCGTTAAAGGGACATGCAATTATTGTAAACAACAAGGTCATTTTATAAACGAATGTGCAGTTCTGAAACACAACATAGCTACTGGTAAGACTAAAGAGAGACCGCGTCCGCCTAGACAAGAACATGTTTTACAGACTTCCCAGCCACCGCAGAACGCACAACAGACAGTTACAGTACTGCAGCCTATCGCTGCAACACAGCATGTTACACAGCAGATGTACCAGTATGCACAGACAGAGTATCCAGATTATCAGCCGTATTCATGAAACAGCCTAGAGAGGGAGGTTGGCTTGCCTCTCATAGATGATTCCTGTAGATCAAGAGGGTCCCTATGTACACAGTCAAGTATTAGGGAAAGACAGAAAGTTTCTGATTGATACAGGGGCAAGTAGGACTACCATCAGTCATGACGAGGTTCCAGGAGCTCCGCTCTCAGACTCAAGAAATGTTTCCCTTGGATTTTCAGGAAAGCCTATTGTTAATGAAATATCGAAACCAGTTACTCTAGAAGTTGGTCCATTGTCCCGAACTACAGATTTGTTACTCACGAAGTCATGTCCAGAAAATTTGTTAGGCATTAAGACATTAAAAGAATTAGGAGCAGTCATTTGCTGCTCCCCAGAAGGGGTCCGACTGTTCCTGCGAGATTTTAAAGGTCATTATGTATTACGTGATTTTGATCCAAGATTATTGAATGTACCACAGCATTTATGGGCGCAAGGTCCAACTGATGTAGGTTGTATGCACATTACACCCTATCGTGTCACTCTGAAACAAAGTGTTGTATTACCACGAATCAGACAGTACAAATTGCCACCTGAGGCTGTAGCAGCCTTATCCAAAATTATTGACGAACTTATTGTTCAAGGAGTGGTTGTAGAAACTGACTCCAATGTATGTAATTCTCCTATCATTCTGATTCTGAAACGTACTGATCCAAATGCACCTCCAGTGTATCGATTAGTGATTGACCTTCGAGAACTTAATAAATGTATCATACCACAGTACCCAGTAGTCCCAGATATTTCTTCCCTATTGACTGCCATTGATTCTGAAGCCACGTTCTTTACTGTAATTGATCTCAAGAACGCATTCTTTAGTGTCCCCATTCATCCAGACAGCCAGTACCTTTTCGGATTCTGTTTAAATGGAAGAAGCTATAAATTCACACGAGCTCCTCAAGGTTTCACAGAAAGTCCTAGTATTTACAGTCAAGCACTTAAAAGACAACTAGACAATATTCACATGCCAACTGACACTGCCCTGCTCCAGTATGTCAATGACCTACTGATCACAGCCCGTTCTGAATGTGACTGCGAACGTGCGTCACTGACAGTTCTGTATTTCCTGGCTGAGATGGGGCACAAGGTGTCCCCCTCCAAATTGCAATTCTGTGTCCAGCAAGTGGTATACTTGGGACACTTACTGTCCAAGAGGGGTAGGCAGTTGACACCTGACCGTATCCAGTTAATAGCGCATCTTCCACAGCCCAAGACTCAGAAGGAGGTACGAGCTTTTATCGGCCTCACTTCTTACTGCAGACAATGGATTCCTCAGTACGCATATCTAGCCAAACCACTGATACAGTTAACGACACAGGAGGCAGCCGTATCGACTGTCCTCCCTTGGACCCAGGAACATACACTTGTTTTTAATGAGTTAAAGAAAGCTTTATGTAATGCACCTGTTCTAGCAACACCAAACTACAGTAAGCCTTTTACACTTTTTGTTACTGAACGTGATGGTACTGCATTATCTGTTCTCACACAAGATCAAGCAGGACAATACAAGCCCTGTGCTTATTTTTCTAGCACATTAGATCCAGTAGCCCAGGCTCTGCCTGCGTGCCTCAAGTCAGTTGCAGCCACAGCTCTAGCTATCAGACAGAGTGATTCCATAGTGTTAGGACATTCCCTGACAGTACAAGTTCCACACTCCGTGGAAGTTCTTTTAAACCGAACACAGACCCAGCACTTGACAATTGCACGTTTAACAGGTTATGAACTGACACTGTTTCAGCCACACATAGAAATCAGACGCTGCAACGTTTTAAATCCAGCTACACTGTTACCGTCAGTTACTTCAAATATTGCCACACATGACTGTGTGGAAATTGTTAACACCATGACAAAGCCAAGACAAGACTTGACAGATATTGCATTACCAGATCCCGACCTGACACTTTATGTGGATGGTTCATGTATGAGAACAAGTACAGGAGAACTAGTAGCCGCGTATGCAGTGACTACTGACACCGAAGTTATAGAAACACATCGTATTGACACCCTGTCTGCTCAAGCAGCAGAGCTCATCGCTCTGACCCAAGCCTGTATACGTGCCAAGAACCTGAAAGTTAACATATACACAGATTCACGGTATGCATTCGGAGTCGTACACGACTTTGGAGTGCTCTGGCAAGAGAGAGGTTTCATGACTTCTCATGGAACCAAGATTCAGCATGGTCTCCTCATTCAAGCTCTGTTAAATGCAATACATTTACCGACAGCTATCGCCATTATGAAGTGCAAAGCACATACGAAAGTTACTGACATCATTTCCCAGGGTAACGACCTGGCAGATCGTACAGCCAAGCTTACAGCTCAGACTCCAGACATTCCAGTTAACAAGACACCGACACACATTCCAGATCAGACTACTTGTATGACAGTTAAGGACCCTACACAAGATGTAATAGATATACAGTCACATGCCACTCCAGATGAAATCAAGAAATGGTCCGAACAAGGAGGGGTCCAGACAGAACAGGGATGGTTGACGAAGGGAAAAGCCACATGGTTTCTCCCCGACTCAATGGTTCAAGTCATTATTAATACCGCACATAGTCCAGTACACCTAGGAGAAAAGGCCATGTTAGACAGTATCCAGAACATTTGGTTCAACAAGCATTTACGAGCGGCCGCCAAACAGAAAGTACGTACCTGCATGATCTGTTGTCAGTTCAATCCAGGTAAAAGTGTCCCGGTGGAACAAGGTGGATTCCATCCTCCCGACCACCCTTTTGAAGTCCTCCAGATGGATTATATTCAGATGGAACGATGTCGAGGTTTCAAGTATGTCCTCGTAGTCGTATGCGCTTTGTCCAGATGGACAGAAGCATATCCAGTTCCAGATTACACAGCCGCGACCACTGCCAGGCAGTTGGTTCGTGAGTATTTTCCCCGCTATGGTTTGCCAAGGGTCGTGTATTCAGACAACGGCCAGCCATTCTCATCTGAACTCATGAAACAAGTATCCCTTCTGTTAGGGTACCAGTGGAAGTTCCATTGTGTACGGCACCCCGAAGCAGCTGGTCTAGTTGAGAGACATAATCAGACACTGAAAATCCGCATTGCAAAAGTATGCGCAGAGAAAGGCGTAGATTGGTTGGTACCACTGCCAGTTGCCCTTTTTTATATGAGAATGGTTGCACACTCCAGATCAGGTCTGTCCCCGTACGAGGTCGTATTCGGCCGTCCTCCAAATATGTGAGGTACACCTATGCCCCGAAAGATTACAGACGTTTCCAGTAATATGCTGACAGATTACCTTGCCTCCTTGATGTCTGCACTACAATCTTGTCGTTCACAGGTCGCCGCTGTTTTTCCAGACAACACAGAAGTGAAACCGCACGAAGTCATACCAGGCGACTTCGTCCTCGTGAGAAACTTCGATCGTTCAAGTCCGCTGGAGCCCCGCTGGAAGGAGCCCAAGTTGGTGTTATTAACAACAAGGACCGCAGTCAAGCTCGAAGGACGCAAGGGCTGGGTGCATACCAGCCACATCAAGAAATTCCATGGATTACGGCCAAAGACATTTATCAAAGACTGCCCCGTTCTTAAGGACTGTCCAGACACAGACTCTAAACTTCCCCTGTTAGAGAAAACTCTGCAGCAGGAGTATAAAGCCAAGTTGAGGTCTAGCAAGTCAGACAGTTTAATTGTTTAAGTCCCTCTCGGGTGAAGCGGTTAGACAGGTTCCTGACATGTATGAGATAGACCCACATAGTGAGAGAGTTAGTCAAAACTCTAAGAGAATACGCTATCAAAAGAATATTTGCAGTAGATGCATCGTTACTCTGTTATTTTTTATGTTTCTGAGTCTTATGGTTACCTGCATAAGTTATGCTTTTCATTTATGTTTTCCTATTTCACATGTACATATGTTTCCTAATGTTACAGTAGAGCACACATTTAGTGACCTGCCTCCTCACGAGTTATCCTATCGTCTTGCTATGCGTAATAACACATTTATCAGAATGTTACACTATTCACACCAGACCAGCAATGCCACAAATTGTTGGGTGTGTGGTCGACTTCCCCCTTTCCAGACACCGAAGGGAGTTCTGCCACTCTTTCCTTATCCGTTTTCACACAATGGTTCGTGTGGAGCATGGTCCACATTAACGTCATCCCTAACTGATATGTCCCTTTTGAATCGAACATGTTTCCCAGACAAGGAAGGTTTTTCCCATAGAACAGGGTTAGATCTAGAAAATGAAGTATATGATCTAGGTAATTATTCCTCGAATTTCATGGTTCTGAATGTTCAGTCCGATACTACTCCAGATTTGCCTGCTATTTCAGTACTACCAGTTAAAGGCGAATTATGTGTCAGAAAGAATGGTTCCGCACATGTAGGACAGAGTGATTGTACTACTATTGTCGAGTATAGTGACAGTGGGAAATCTATTTTCAAAGCCTCACGTCATTCTTATTTTGTGTGTGGTCAGACCGCATATGTTCGTCTGCCCCTCGATTGGGATGGAACATGTTACATTTCCTTCCTACTGCCACCAGTTTTTCTAGCCCCATCCGATTATCACAGAAACACACATCTAGTACACGTTAGACATAGAAGGGAGACTGAGTCCCCAATTGTCGATCAAACTGAAACTACTCTAGAACAATATCAAGACTTCAATAAAGGTTTCTTTTTCTTCATAGGTCCTGTCCAGAATAGTAAGTTAATACGTAGGTTAACCAGAACCCTTGAAGCAGTAGTGAATGAGACTACTTCTGCTCTAGGTAATTTAACTGAAGAGCAATCTGCCATTAGATTTGTCGTGCTCCAAAATCGTCTCGTCCTTGAAGTCATACTGGCCGATAGGGGAGGAGCTTGTAGAGTAATCGGATCTAGTTGCTGCATTTTCATTCCTAATAACGCACCGTCTGTATATTCAGCTATAACCAGACTTCATAAAATTGCCCATCAGTTACACCAAGATCCAGGCAGCTGGACATGGTCCGGTTGGCTCTGGAGTATAATATCTGACTGGGGATGGAAGGTATTGTCATTTATAGGTATAGCAGTAATGATCATATTCAGTTGCTGCCTCTGTTTACAATGTGGCCCTGCGATTTGCGGCTTGTGTGCTACATCCTGTATTCCTAGTCCTAAGTCCCGTTCCAGGACAATTCGAGACGAGCAAATGATGCTATATGAACAGATAGATGGTATCATGAATATTGATGTTTCCTGATGGAAACATAGGGCACAAGGAGGGAATGTGGAAAAGTAAATTTTGCCATGTTATATGTGCCTACGTGTTCCCCATCCTATGTTATATGTACATGATTAATATGCATATGTATCCCCCTATGATCGATTAAAGACGCAATTACAGTTGTGTCCAACTCTAGTATGCCAGTATCCAGTTCTCGTGAAAGCAACGAGTATTAGGCCTATGTTACCACGATTTACAGTGTACACGTTAATTCATTGAATTGTCCCCGTTTCTAGGCCTCAAAAGGGCCCGGACGCCAGATTCAAGCTCCAGTCTTCTGAACCCACTCCGAGGAGTGATACAGCCCCCACCTGCATCCCTGACCCTTCACTTACTTCCGCGCAGCGCGGTGCCCGGCCCGGCCTGGCTCTGCCTGCCTGTCTGCCAAGAGTATGTTATGCTTCTAGTTATCAGTCCAGCCTCTCGTCTTTGCATTCCTAAGCTACTGAACCGCATCAACAGTTTCAGCTATGGTCTAGTCTTTCTGTCTCCATGCAGGAGAAATACTGTATTAATATTCATAGCACACGCATTACACAAAGAATAAATGCATGCACCAGTCTTAGTGTCAAGTAGCCTCTGCCCTGATAGCTTTTAGTTTCTATCAACATGTACTCCAAACACAAGATACCAGATATGCCATAGGTACATGTCGTCCTGACACCGTAGACTTTAGTCTCCTCTTCTAGTGTAGAAGTCATAGCCCCCAGTTCTCCCTGGTAACACGTCATTGCCCGTTTGCGCGCACCACTAGGTTAAAGGTCCCAGCTGCTCAGGTAGCCCCCTCCATGTTTCCACCCCAGTTATGACACTTCTGTGACGTCTACATCACATGTCTATGTATACGCCCTGTACACGCCTTCTTGTTACACCCATTTATGCTTATCTTTCGCGACTGCTACGAGTTACGCCTACTGCTACGCCTATTGTATGCAATGTAATGTAATGTATTATACTATATATATGCTGCACTGTCGATGAGGCATTGCAGCTGCCATCCATTCTATTTCCGTGCAGGCTATCCCGTTCCTGTCCCTTCCCTTATGCCTGATTAAAGCCTGTTAGACTCAGATACCTCAAATCCTGTCTCTTATTTATTGAGCTATCTGTTTTATTCAATGTATTCAAAAATAGTACCGGTAATTAATTATTTATTTACCACAGGCGGAGGTGGCTTTGGTCCAGGTTTCCATGAAGAAAGCTACGTCTGGCGAGAGAGTCTGGAGGAGATCCCAGATCTCTATAGCGTGTATGTGCAGGGAGTGCAAGTTGAGGAGGATGCATCTCAGGGCTTTGGGGTGCTGGCATCAGGCATAGGTGCAGTGGCCGTGGGGGTGCAGAGGATGGTGAAGGATTGTCGGCAGTGGTGGCAGGAGAACTGGCCATGGGTGGTATTCAGCATAGACAGCTGACAGCGAGGGTTGAGTGAGAGGAGGGCAGCTGAGTCATAATGGTGGGTGACCGGTGAAGCAGGGTCCCTGGCGCTGGTCTCGGTCGGGTCATGGACGGGCACAAATGGGCTTGCCTTTGGTGCACCTTTGGCATGCCAGCGGCACAGCCATGCAGCGGCCGCCATTACAAACGGAAAGGGAACTGGCAGTGGGAGGGGCTGTGGGGGCAGCAGCAGCAGGAAAAAGATGGCAAAAAACAGGCACGGAGGACCCAAACGAAGGGCACAGGTACAGAGACAAATACAAATAAAGGCAGGAAATTAAAAGGCACAATAACAAAAAATAACAAAGACATAGACAACAAACTGAGAAATGGGCACACACATGAAGACAGACACCAGCGGACCAGAAGAAGAGCAAGGCTCTCCCACTGGACCACCAGGGACGAGGCACAAGCAGGAGCCTGCGGGTGGAGGAGTGCCTTGACCACTTACCTTCACAAAGAGGTGTATGGGGCAGCAGCATAACAGTGGAGCTGCTGGGGCGGAGAGCTAGATCCCTGACCAGAAGGTCAGAGGTCTTGTTGTTAACCCCTTTTCCTCTCAGGCTACTAAACAAGTTCTGCTGACCATAGTCGAATTGGAAGGAATGGTCCAGAGCATTCTGACCAATATTATGCACATTCAAAGAAAAATGGCTCAAATGGATCAAATATTACAAAAAATGTGGTAACACATGTTGCTCTGCAGTGTAAGGCACACTGCAGAGTCTGTTTACCTTTCAGTCGAATATTGACAGCAGCAGCTCATCCATATGTGATGTTGGGTCCATACCCCCCATCTTTTTCCTGGAAGGAAAAGTGTCTATCAGGCTGAACAAAGGTCAACTTGACCGACGCTCTTCTCGTTCAGGCGAGGCAGCCACGTTCTCATGTCTGCCTGACCTGAAATTTGCTAGGCTGAGGATTTCACAGCCCTGTGGGTGTGACCTCCTCAGACTGGCAAAAGTGCCTGGAGGCCCTCCCCCTCAAGACAAGGGGGAGCTTCAATGATTGCCTCATAACTGAGTGCTTCAGTTTCAAGCCCTGAAGTGTCTAGGGCTGAGTGTCAATCAGTGACACCGCATCACAGAGTGGGGTGGGGTGAGGTGGGCAGTGTAACTGATGGAATCCCGCTCTGGACGAGTGAGGGACTGCTGTCTTAAGTCAGCCAATGAGGGAAGGCAGTCCTCCTGGGAACTCAACGGATTCCCTCTCTACAGTAAAGACAAGTTGTATGTGTTTTGTTATGGTTGGTGCATGCATGCATGTATGAACATATGTGTATTTTCTGGTGAGTTTTGTGAATGGGTGTGGGTGTGTGCATGTGTGAATACATGGATGTGAGTGAGTGTGTATATTTGTGTGTGTAGCCCTGTCGTATCCTGTGTTTGTGTGTATAAGGTCACAAGTGGTCCTTGGCAGACTCCTACAAGGATTACGTAATCTGCTGGGTGTAGCTGTGTGTCATTAATAAAGTTTGTGATACAGTGCATTCAGTTAACAGTTGTATGCCGATGAATCAAGACTTGCAAACCAGAGCCCTGGTAATGAGATATGGGATATGTGACCCCAAGGATCCAAGATTGCTCGCCCAGAGAGTTTGCCGTGGTCCAGCAAACTGCTCATGCATGCCATGACCCTAATCCTGGTAAAATTACCGGCCTCAACTGTGGTAACATGTAAAAATGACAAAGTAATGAACAAATAATACCACACAATGTGTAGTATTATGCGGTATAATAAACTGCTGGTCCTACCTTTCCTCACAATTCCAGTGTCCCTGACTAGGACACACGTCTTGTTTTGCAAAGATAGTGGATGAAGTTTTGTTTTATAAAGGCAAATGTAAGGCTGCATAGTAAGGATTTTTTACCATGATGGCACACATAGAAAATAGTTAATCAATTCACTGCTTCCAACTTTTTATGAAGAGCCTTGTGTCGGAGGAAAATATATTTTCATAACCCTTAAGAAGTACTTATGAACTTCAAGTTTTTTCACGAGAACTAGATTATAATTCATGCCATACAGAACGGGTGAAATTATATAACAATTCACTTTTAAATGCTTTATACTCTTTTGTGTTGTAGCAGTAGCACCATTATTAGCATTAATGAAGAGCAGTCATTATATTTGAAATAGAGCTACAAAACGTAGGGACATTACATGTGCTCCTAAAAAATTGAGTATGACCATTGTACAGTAAAAGTTAGCCAGCAAGAAGGCTCTTTGAGATAAAAGCTCCTGTTGATAAAAACTGATAAACATTATTATCTGCATGCCAAGAATCATAATCTTTGCCCGGTTTTGAAATTCCTTTGAGTTGTGAGTTATGTTAGTGTTCATATTGATGTTGATGTGCATTAAGATACCTGTCTGTATAAAAACAAACCCAAATCACTGTTGAAATCACATGATATGACCACTGCATCAACCCAGAATCAGAAATATGTAGTCAGGCAGGCGGTGCAACCTAGACCTGAGGTAACTGATTGACAGATCATAGGTGGGGTGCCACGTAACCAGCAGAACAAATGCGGGAACAGGAAAAACCCAGATTAATCAAACAGATAGGCAGTGACACCACAATGGTCCGGGGAGATTGGCCCCAATAAAGTGCACATGGCCTGAGGGTCGCATGTTCCCAAAACACCATAAAGCTAGATACCATATGAAGCTAGGCACACTCCGTCAATCAGGACACAGCACATGCAGCACATGCAGAGCTCACACGCTCCCATGCCAGACGCCTGGACATGCTACCCACAGAGCCTCATTGTATCCACCCAAGGTTGAGATCCACCTGCATTTGTTATCATGTTGGAGTACATTATGACTCCATGACTAGTACCACATTCCTTCTCCTAAAAAGGATCTGTGAATTATTTTATGATGCTCTAAGATATGTATATAATGGTACTCAGATTAATTGTACTTTAAGTCAGTTCTCAGACTTGTTTCTGTATGCTGTACTCCCGGCTGCAGTGTTGAATTAAACCAACTAATTATGTTTTGCCAAACGCCACCTGTCTTTGTGTTGTTAAGGTATATTCACAAGCAAGAAACATTTGTCTCATGTTGAGATCCTCTTGTTTGATTCTGAGGTCTAGGTTGAAAGTTGTAATCCATTGAAGAAGTTTGAATTGACCCTGCAAACCTTTAACCACTGAGTTAATTTGTGCTTGTAGGTTGGGGTGTTTGTCCAGAATGTCCCAAGAGACATGGTACATTACATAATGAAGGATGATAAATTCAGAGATGAGAGTTCTTTTAGTTGAGATTGTAGCAGGAGGAAGCAATAATGTAGGACTATATTGTTTTTTGGTGGACTGTTTTAGATGATGACTTGTGAGTCATTCAGCAGTATCTTCAAGGGTGTTAGATGAGGATGTTGCTAATGCCATTTCTGAATTTTGAACCAATTTGTGCAATTGTTGCTTATACTTTCCAAAACCAGGCTCCCCTCGAACTGTCTTTCGACTATTACCAAATCCATCATTCCTTGCTGGACTGCGATAATCATCCCTCGCTCCGGCAGGGATCAATCCCGATCTCACTGAAAGCAGGCCAAGTCCTCCCCATTCTGAAAGAACCATTGCTGGACCCAGCCTCCCCAGATAACTTTAGACCAATCTCCAACATTCCCCTCTTGGCGAAAGTGATTGAAAAATGTGTTCATATACAGCTAAGTCACCACATCAGCAACTTCCACCTACTCGATGACTGCCAATCCGGCTTCAGACCGGGACATGGCACTGAAACCACCAGGCTCCACATTGTCGATGATGCCCTTCAAGCCTTGGACCAAGACAAAACTGGTCTCCTAATCCTCCTTGATCTATCCTCGGCCTTCGACACTGTCAACCACGAGATGCTACTCGAATGCCTCAAACTTAGGATGGGCTTAGATGGTACTGTACTTGATTGGTTTAGTTCCTACCTCCAAAACGGATCTCAGAGATTCCTAATCAATGGTGAACTATCCTCCTCCTCCGTGGTCACGGTGGGAGTCCCGCAAGGTTCAACATTGTCCCCCACACTTTTTAATCTCTATCTGGAACCCGTTGCCGAAATTCTTCGTACTGCAAATATCTCCTTCCATATGTACGCTGATGATACTCAGATCTACATAAAAATCTCATCTCTTGCAGAGATCCTCACCCTGAATGAGGCACTGAAGCTGACCGTCCGATGGCTCGCTTCAAACCAACTCAAACTCAATGCCAATAAAACGGAGTTCCTTCTCATCTCTCCGCCCTAGAGCAGCTCTGAGATACAGACTTGGATCAAAGCTATCAAAGCCTTAAACTGTTCCCCGACCATTGTGAACTCTGCCAAATCACTGGGTATCACCTTGGATTACAACCTAAATATGAGAAACCACATCAACTCAATGGCCAAATCTGCCAGATTCCATCTGAGCTACCTATGGAAACTGAAACCCTTTCTAGCTGCTCATGACCTAAAACTAGCAGTCCAATCGTTAGTTATCTCTCGGCTGGAATATGGCTGCTCCACCCTCTCCGGTTCACCCAAGGTCACTCTGGCACCCTTAAAAGCCTGCCTCAACGCAGCCGCCAGACTACTTACTGGCTCTAAAAAATTCGATCACATCACCCCTCACCTGAAAACATTGAACTGGCTTCCCCTAGTGGCAAGGATTCACTTCAAGATGGCATGCATCACGCACAAGGCTCTACACTCCAACTCCCCGGTGTATCTAGCACAGAAGCTTGTGATATCCGGAGGAAACAGAAACTCACGATCGGCTAATACCTTCCTACTCCGACCTGCACGTTTTAAGAAAAAAAAAACTACAACCGGGTTTTCACCGGGACCGCCCAAAGAATATGGAACTCCCTCCCGCCTGACATCAGAAGTATCCACTCCCTGGCACACTTCAAAAAAGAGGCTAAATCCTTCCTCATGGGTAAATTCCTTGGCTAACCCGCTCCACAGCCACCGAGAGACTTAGTACACTGGTGTTATCCTGTCTATTGTATGATCCTTTATTCTGTATAGTGCACTGTGATATATATGATCCTTTATTCTGTATAGTACACGGTGGTTTATTATTCTTTTCTTTTCAGTCCCTTAACGTAAGGCACCCCTGCAACATCCTCCCTAATGTATGACCTTCTATTCTGTAAATTGCCCCTATGTACAGCTTTCGCCCCCTCCCTCCTTTGCACATCTCCCTATTGACTCTCTGCCTAACATTTGACCCTTGATTTGGTAGAACCCTCTGATGTATTGTTTCTTTTCCCATGTGATAACCGTCCCTTCTGTATTACTCTATGAACCTGTAAAGCGCTCTGATACCCTCACGGGTCAAGTTCGCGCTCTATGAACCATTAAAATAAAATAAAATAAAAACATGTTACCTATCAGATGCATTAATTTCCTATTCTGCTAATTTATTTGTAATTTTGTTAGACACAGATCAGTCTTCTGATTGAGCTAGAGCACTTCAGAAATAAATCATGGTAATTCAGAAGCATTACTATTAAAACGTATTAAATAAAATATTTCTTTCATAAGTTACATCTGTAGAAAACATTGAAAACATGGGTTAAGAGGTGAGAACATAAGATGAGAAATTAAAGGAACAAATAATATATATGTATCGATTTAGCACCAAAAAAAGGAAACATTAGAGTACATATGTATGGATGTACTTTTTGAATAGTTTGAACTTAACAAAAAAGGCAACAGAGTAAAAAAAAGAATGTTAATCAAAAAGGTAATGTTAACATGACCCAAATTGATTTTTCTCACGATTAATTGTTTTTGTTTTTCAGAAGGATGAACTGGAAGGCAATATTTCGGAATCGATGGGTAGGAAATAAAGATTCTTACACAGATACTGACCGTAAATGGGTGGACTATACCTTGAACCTCAAGGGAACTCTTTAGATTTTTCAGGAGGAGGGAGTATAAAGTAAAATTGCCTACAGAGAAATTCCTAAATTTACTATGGTATCCTGTGGCAAAGTTAGAAACATACGGTGATGTCCTAGAAGTGAAACAACTCCAGAGAATGTGTTCTAGCGTGCCCACCTCCCCGCACCCCCTCCAACAACGGTTCTACTTTTGTCAAATTGGTGAATGCGGTCAGGGGTGTAGTACCAATATGTGGCGACTTTAGTGAGCATCTCCATAAGACCCACATGGTACGCTGAATGTCTAGCCCTATAATTAACTCCCTCCAATTCTTTGTGGCTAAAGGTTCTTCCCAGATCCCATTCCCATCTGGTGCGGCCTGCATTGTATGTGTGCGTGGAGGTGTTCAGCAGCATCTTGTAAATATCGGAAATAAGTTTCTTGTCTGAGGAGCGTGTTGTTAATCACTTCTCATTTGCTGTCAACAGGCGCTGAGCCTTTGGCCGGACTGTGGGCTGCATCGCCCAATGTCTAACCTGTAGATAAGGCAAATGCTCCTGCTCTGGGACACCATAGTGTTCCCTAAACCTGGGAAAGGGAATTATGCCCTCCATATCAAAAAGATGACCCAGCGATCTACAAGGGGAGGAGCGCCAAGTGTTGAAGGCAGAGGTCTCCATGCCGGGCTGGAATTCAGGGTTATCAAATAGCAGGGTTAGGGGGGGAACGGAAAGGTGGTGAGTTGTTTGGAGACATTCTTGCGGTCCCAGGAGTCCAGGATAGTGCTCGTGAGGTAAGAAGCATATAAGTTTGGGCGTCTGTGTTGTCGATTTAAAAAAGGCACCCCTTGGAGAGATCGACCTGCCACCACTTGATCCTGAAACAGCCAATGTTTGGAGGATTCAAGGCGCTGCCACTCCACTAGGTACCTAAGTTGAGACGCATGGAAATAAAGTTGAATGTCAGGGATACCTACCCCTCCCCTCTCTGGCGGCAGGACCGCTACTTGGTGGCGGAAGAGCGGTTTACGGCCGTGCCTTATAAAGCGCAGAAGGTCTGCCTGCGTCTCCTGGATCCAACCCTGTGGGGGTCGGATAGGGAGAGTCTGAAAGAGGTACAGAATTTGGAGGAGGATAGTCATCTTTACAGCTGCGATCCGACCCAGCCAGGACAAGGTGCAGCGCTGCCAGCTATTGAGGGCCGTACGGATACGGGTGTGTAAGTTAGAGTAATTAATGTCAGCCGTGACAGGGATAGTGGGGCCTAATTGAATCCCTAGATACGGGACCGATGTCGAAGCCCATACTACTTGGTGTTCCTCCTGCAAATGGGTGAGAGTAGTTGGCGACAGGGATATGCTCAGAGCTATGGATTTATCCATGTTTATCTTGAACCCCGACCCCAGAGCAAAGCTGTGTAGTTCAACAGAGAGGGCACGCATAGCCATCGTTGGGTTGGAAAGGGAGAGGTGTTTGTCATCGGCATATAGGCTAATAGTATGGGTATAACCGCCGAACTTCATACCCATGACAAGAGGATGTTTCCAGATTCTGAGTGCTAGAGGTTCCATATATAGTGCAAAGAGGAGGGGTGACAGTGGACACCCCTGCCTCGTGCCCCGTCCTATGGAAGACCGAGAGGAGGTATGGCCATCCACGCGAACCGTTGCCCATGGGGAACGGTAGCAGTTCAAGATCCTAGTTCGGAGTTTCTCTCCAAACCAGCCGCCAACAAGACTATTTCCAGATAAGGCCAATGCACCCTATCAAAGGGCTTTTCGGCATCAATGGCCATAAGCATGCACTCCCTCTGTGTGCGGGACGCCTGCTCAATCAGGTGAAGGATGCGTTTGGTGTTATCGCTGGTCTGCCTTTGTGGGATAAAACCTGCTTGGTCAGGGTCGACCAGCTGGGTCATATACGGAGCAAGGTGGGACGCTATAATACTAGTGTATATTTTAAGGTCTGTGTTTAAGAGAGAGATGGGCCGATATGCCCCACAAGTCGTTGTGTCGTTCCCCGGTTTAGGGATGACCACTTTGGCCGCCTCCAACAAATCTCTAGGAATGGCTCCCTTGTGGTCGAATGTGTTGTACAGGGCCGCCAGGATTGGCACCAATTGAGTACAAAAGGTCTTATAAAAGTCAGCTGAATAACCGTCGGGTCCCGGTGTTTTACCTAATTTAAGCCTGGATATCGCGGAGATAACTTCCTCCTTCTGGATCTCTCGATCCAGATGTTCAGCTTGGGGCTGCGTCAGAGAGGGCATATGAGCTTGGTCTATGCATTCAGCACTGTCCTGGTTTTCCAAATTGTCCTCTGCATAGAGACCAGCGTAGTAACCCCGAAACGTCTCCGCTATGGTTACATCCTCAGTCGTCAACTCTCCCCCCGTCGTTTGGATCGCTTGGATCCCTTGTCGCTGCCTAACCTCTCTCAGTTTATTTGCTAAGAGGCGACCACATCTGTCCCCCCCCACATAATAGGAATGGCGAAGTCTGATGGCAGCATATTCGGCCTTGTCCTGGTCTAGAGCAGCCAACTGCTTACGTTACAAGAATAAATGGCACCAAGCTCGAGAAGCCCCAGTACGTTGGTGCATCTGTTCAAATTCAGAACCCCTTTTCGTGAGTTCAGCGCGCTTCTGCTCCCTCTCCGTATTATCAGCGTCCGATATAGCTATAAAGACCCTTCGCAAAACTGCTGGACGAGGGAACCCATACCTCGAGGCAACCCCCCAAACAAGGCATAGACTCATTGAGAGTACAAACATCAACAAAGGAGGGGGGAACAGGGGAAAAGGGAATGCCCAAGAACATTGTCTGCCGTCCCGGGTAGGCCAGGATGTCGTCATTGGGGGCTTGAAGTCTGACCAACAGGGAGGAAATATGGCTCCACCTGCTGTCCGCCCCTGTTCAAAAGCCAGAGCCGAGTCCACCGAGTGACCCTTCACTCTTCAGCCATCTATTCTCCCGCTGCCAGGGCCTCCGTAGCCAAAGCCAGGGCATCTCATTGATTCTTGGCAATGTCTGATTTCTCCGGATTTCGAAACCGTCTACAACGTCTCTGGTGTTGCCACCCGGAGGGTGAGACCTCGGGGCCGAGGTACCGCTCTGGGCGTTGTCGTCGCCTGGAAATGCCAGTACCAGGAGTCGACTGGAGTCTCCAAGGGAGTGCTTCTGGTGCAGCTTGCCATTGAGGCAAAATATGAGTCTAAATGGATGTCCCCAGGAGTATTGGATGCCCCGCCGTCTCAGGTGCTCCGTCACGGGCCGGAATTGTCGCTGGCGCTGCAAAGTAATCAGGGCTAAGTCTTGTAGAGGACAGGGGTTGTGGCCCTTATACGAGATAGGGTGGAGGGACCTCGCTTTGGAGAGGATAGACTCTTTGATCTTGAAGTCCTGGAGGCATACCAAGATGTCCGCTGGAGGGGGACTGATGCGGTGAGCTCTGTCCAGTATGATTGCCATGTCCCCAGGGGCCGCCAGGATATGGCGGAAGAGGCCCTCCGTGAACACAAAGAGGTCTGCATTGACTTCTGTAGGTTTAACTCCTCGAATTCTGATGTTGTGTCACCGAGACCTGTTTTCAAGGTCCTCAAGGTGTACTTGTGTGTCTAGATGCTGATCCTGGAGACGGAGGATCTCTTGTTGCAACATGGTGATGTCGGTCGTGTTCACATCGCACCATTCCTCAAGTTTGGCCACTCTTCCCCCCACACTGTCAACATCCCTGCACACCTCTTTAAGCTCGGCCATTAATTCCATTTTGACAGCCTGGATGTCCGCCCAGAGGGTGTTAAAGAGAGATTCCATAAAAGCCTTAGTGATGGGCTTGCTACTCGCCTCCGGGGTTTTTTGCGGGGACGCCATCTTAGGCACGGTCACCGTCGCACCAGGGAGCGCTCTGCCAAAGATGTCCGTTTGCGCCTTCGTCTTCCGCGTCCTAGACAAGGACATACTCAGCAGCATAGCAGTATGCGGAGACCTCCGACCGGCGCTCCGCGCCGCGCTGGTGTGCTGGAGCCTCCCCCCTGCTCTCGCTGGGCGTGGTTGTCCCAGTTGTTGGGGCCCGTCAGTATGTCGTGTCCCACTCTCCACAAGGCTTTTGTCACTGCTCTGGGCCGTGAGTAAGAGGCCAGCTGATGGGGCGCGCCACCTCACTTGACCAGCGCCGAGATGCCGCCACTCACTAGTGTCTGCCCCCCTCCATCTCAATCCCAGGCCACGCGGGTACCTCAATGATGAACATAATCATCGCCACTCCCAGTCTTCTTGTACCAGGCAACTTGAAGTGTCTGTCCGTTACCTGGACACAGCGCAGCTGTGTCACTCTGCTGCCAGTTGTAGGGCACCTCTCCACTCAGCCCCCGGATGCTAAGGGCTCCGTTCGCTCGATTGGGCTCCGCCGCGCCCCGTTCCAGCCCGCTGCCAAACCTGTCTGTACTGCCTCCTCCGCACACCTCCTCCGCGGGCCGAAGGCACTGGTCTGCGCACCGCAAGATGGCGGCCGTCAGTCACACCGGCCCTGCAGGAGCCTGCAGGGTGGGGAACGCCAGGGGGCTACTGCCCACTGTCGCGGCACCGCACCTCAGCTCCCCGGCAGCACCATCTGTCCCTCTGAGATCCACAGCTTGCAGGTCGCCATGTTGCGCGTTGCTGCGTCTCCCCTCCTCTATGGGGCCGCCACCCCCCTCCGTCAACCAGCCATCCGGTCGGCCGCCCGAGGTCCCGCGATGGGGCCCGAGAGCGGCGGGTCGCAGCCAACTACTCCCTGTATTCACGTCTGTGGCCGGGGGCAGAGGCATCCCCGGTGTTGCGCAGCACTCCCAGTGATCTCGCCGTGTCTTGCCACGGTGCTTCCCACTGTCTTTGTCCACCCGAGATCCGGGGGCCACCGCCGATCATGAGGCTATGCCCGGCATCATCCTCTGTAGCCGGCTGCTTGCATTGCGGGGCCTGACATGCCCCGCAGGCCTCCGCTGTCGATGCGGGCCTCGACAGCCTCTGGTGGGCTGCCCCTTATTCGAGGACGTGGCTGCGGCGTGTCGCCGGGGCGTCAGGCCTCAAGCCGTCCGGTGTCAGCGCTCACCTCTCTGGCCTTCCCGCCACCGCAGTGTGGCACCGGAGTTGTCCAGGCACGTTCAGCAGGTCTCAGGGACACTCCGGTGCTTCGGAAGGTGCTATTTGAAGCTAAGTAGGCGGATGGCGAGCGGGAGCTCCGAAAGACGTGTCCTAGCTCTCCGCCATGTTGGCCAAGCCCCCCGGGGGTACTTTTAAAGCGCACCCGGGTACAATTGTTCAAGGTTAGTTGGGTTAGGAGAAGAATAATTATTTTTTTATTTTGTATTGTTTGTGCACCAATTTCATTCCGTGTGCTAATGCCAATGATATTGTCCCTGTTTTCAGTAGACACCCTTTTCTAATGATTTTCTTTGCTTAATTCAAGGCTTTATTGTTGCTGGTTTCATAGATCGATCTATCTTTCTGGACATCTCTGCAAGTTGCCTCTGAAAGGGCCTCTATGCTCTTATTCTTTTCTCTCTTCGTAGATTTCTGTATGATGTGTTCTGGGTGATCTCAGTCTCTCAATTTTTGGTATTGCAACTCCGATTACTTATAATCTGTAATGTTCCTACAATTCCCCTAAGGGGTAACAATTGCCATATGGTGAATTCTCCTAAAACGGTCCGGATGAAAACAATCAAACTTTAGTAAGTTATGTTTAGCTGCTGGTTTTTGATGAGTGTCTTTGCATATCCTTCCTTGTTGAAGGGATGTCTTTATATCCAAGAAGGACAAATTCTCATTACTGGCATTGTGGGTGAATTTCAGGTGATCATCACTATTGTTCAGCCATGGTAAGAATTAATCTATATACTCTCTGTTGCCTTCCTCAATGACCAATACATCATCTATATATAAGGATGATAGTATGCGATCTTCTTCATAAGACCTGGCTTTGAGAGAGTTGAGTATGTCAGCGAGATCTAGATACGGCTTTAAAGGACGACAATTCAGGAATTCTACAGGAGGTTGGGGGTTTAAGAGATGAGGCAGGTTTGGTTTCAGTGATGCGCTGTCAGGTCGTCTGTATTTTTTCACTGAAGAAGAGGTTGATGTGATTGCACTTTTCTGTCAAGTGGGAATTAGGTTGAACCAGCACGGAGTGATGAAGTGTCTGATTGTCTTGATCCTTGATCTGCTTCCGCTGATTTCATTGATGGTGTTGGTATATCACTTTGCTTCAGAAGTTCTGTTAATCTTCTATTTTCTTTCCTGTCTGCAAATGGATCATTTATTATCAGAAAAGGTTGTTGATGATGTTGAGAAGAGAAGGTCAAGAATATGGTCTTTGCAGTGTGGCAGTTGTGTGACATACTGTATCACGTTCAGCATTTCCAAGAGGTTGAAAAAGTTATCTCTTGAATTTTTTTGGCTTGTCTGGGAGGTTGAAGCCACCCAAAAGGATGGTATGGGTACGTTGAATGGGGAAGGTTGTGAGGAAATCAAAACATTCATCAATTAAGTCCTTCTGATTATAATTCTAATTTTACAGCCTCTGCATACTTTCTTACAATCATTAATGTGAAAAAAAGTAAAACAAATAAATGTTTTCATGCGTTGAGACTCACGGCAGATTAAAACCCTCATACCCAAGATGCACTATTTTTAATATAAGCAATTGATCAGACATAATAAACAATGATGACAGTTTAAACACTTCAACTCCTAAACAAGATTCACTTAATAAGCCTCACTGACATAAACAGCCTGCACCTCCAACCACTTAAAGTATGCCCATTGTGCATTTCGTCCTCTCGCTGCCCCGTGTCTTGTGCCTGTTTTCGCCTCTGTCCCCCTCGCTGCCATGTCTCTGTGACCGTTCTCGCCTTTGTTCTCCCCACTGCCCCGCGTTTCTGTGCCCGCTCTCGCCTCTCTTCCCCTCGCTGCCCCGCACCTCCATTTCTGCCTGCCTTGCTTTCTGAAGCTTCGTTGCCCCCTCACCAGTGACTCTTTGCCTTCCGTACCCCTCGCCGTTCCACTCCGCTCATGCCGCTGCCTCCCCTGCGGGCCCGCCCCCTGATTGCCCATTCGCTGCCCCACCTCCCAGCTGCTCCTCCCTCCCACCTCCCCTTCTTATGGCGGCCGCTGCGCAGCTGCGCTGCAGGAGCGCGGAAGGCGCGCCAAAGGCAAGCCCGCCTGCGCCCGTCTGCGCCTGTACCGCGCCCAGCGATAGAACCCCTGGACCCCGAAACCACCACAACACCAGACTGCATAACGACTCCAGCACCCTCCATGCACTCAACCCCGGACGAGATCACTCCTGCTATCGGGCCACCCCGAAGCGCACTCAAGGACCCTTCACCTGCCGGAACTGCAGCTTCACCAGCATCCGTCCCGCCAAACCATCAACTAGAGAACCCAACCACCTCCGGTGCATCCTCCTCAATACCCGCTCCGCTCGCAAGCACGCCCTCGAAATCTGGGACCTCCTAGACTCAACCACCCTGACGTCGCCTTCCTCACAGAGACCTGGCTGAACACCACCTCGGCACCAGACATCGCCATAGCCATCCCAGAAGGCTACAAGATCTCCCGCAAACACGGCACAAACGGAGTGGGAGGGGGAATCGCCATCATCCACAAGGACACCCTCAGAGTCTCGACCAACACCGATGACACCCTCACCACTGCCGAGCACATGCACTTCCAGATCCACACCGACCCCAACACCACCCTCAGAGGAACACTCATCTACAGACCACCCGGACCCCCACCACAGATCAGCAACTCCATTGCCGACCTCATCAGCACCGACGCCCTCGCCTCCACGGACTACATCCTCCTCGGGGACCTGAACTTCCACCTCGAGAACAACAACGACGCCAACTCCACCGCCCTGATCGACAACCTCGAAAACCTCAGACTCAAACAGCTCGTGACGACACACACGCACGCCACTGGACACACACTGGACCGCATCTTCTCTGCAAGTCCCCACGTCTCCTTCATCCACACCACCGAACCCCACTGGACAGACCACAGATGCGTCCACTTCACCTTCAGGAAACCCACCACCGCACCCAACAGATGCCACGCCGCTGCTGGGGCAAGGTCACCGAGGACCAACTGACCACCACCCTCACCCTGGGACCACCCGCCAACCCCACCGACCCCTACACCACCACCATCAACCTCAAACAGTGGATCAACGACTGCGCCAACACCCTCACCCCACTCAAGACCTCCGCCACCAATCACACCGACAAGAAAGCTGCATGGTTCACCGAAGACCTCCGGACCTCCAAGCGCCCCTGTCGGAAGCTGGAGAAGAGCTGGCTCCGTGACAGAATACCAGACAGCTACACAGCCCACAAGAACGCCACCCGCAGACACCACCAACTCATCAGGGCCACTAAGAGCACAGCCTTTAAGTTCCGCCTAGACAGCAACGCACACAACAGCAAAGAACTCTTCAACATCGTGAAAGAACTCTCCAACCCCAGCTAAAACACCAACAACATTCCACCATCACAAGACCTGTGCAACTCACTAGCCACCTTCTTTCACCGCAAGATCACTGATATCCACAACATCTTCAACGCCGCCACCCCCACATCCACCGCCGAGACCACAACCCCTGCGACCACCACCCGTACCAGACGCCTGACCGCCTGGTCCAACGTCAGCGACGAAGACACCATCAAGACCATGAACTTCATCCACTCCGGATCCCCATCTGACCCATGCCCTCACCACGTTTTCAACAAAGCCAGCACAGCCATCGCACCCCACCTCCAGAAAAAAATCAACATCTCCTTCGAGAGAGCAACCTTCCCAGAGAGCTGGAAGCACGCCGGGATCAACGCCCTACTGAAGAAACTCAAGGTGGACCCCAACAACCTCAAGAACTTCCCGCCCATCTCCCTGCTCCCTTTACCGGCGAAAGTCGCGTAAAAGATCGTCAACAGACAGCTGACCCGCTACCTCGAAGACAACAACATCCTGGACCCATCCTAGTCCGGCTTTCGCAGCAACCTCAGCACCGAGACCGCCCTCTTCGCCGCCACCAAAAACATCAGGATCCTTATAGACAAAGGAGAAACAGCTGCCCTCATCCTTCTGAACCTATCAGCAGTCTTCGACACGGTCTGCCACCGCACCCTAACAGCACGCCTCCACAACGCCAGAATCCAAGAGAAGGCCCTGGCCTGGAACACATCCTTTCTCTCCAGCAGAACCCAGTGCATCCGCCTCCCACCCTTCCGCTCCAAGACCACCAAGATCATCTGCGGCGTTCCACAGGGATGTTCCCTTAGCCCGACGCTGTTCAATATCTACATGGCACCACTCGCCCACGTCGCACGACAACATAGCCTCAACATCATCTCCTACGCCGATGACACCCAGCTGATCATATCCCTCACCGAAGACCCCCACACGCTGGACACAGGATAGTTTTTTATAAAGTGCCCGCCACTGACAGGCTCAGGGACTACGACGCCCCTTGGGTGGTGGTCCATGGTGATGCGAAAGGTTCTGCTCAAAAGCTCTGCAGCTAAGAGAGTTAAGAGAGTTTAGCTGTTCTTCTGCTTTAGGTAGTGGAGTGTCTGATTGGGCCGCCCTGTCTGATATGGACTCAAACAGAGATGAGTCAGAGCAGTACATTTGTTGACTCTCTGACAACGTTATGTAAAGCCGGCAGCAGGCCTTACAAAAAACGTAGGAAAAAGGTACAAAATCGGTAGCAAGTAGGTTGCCTACTGGCTAAATCAGTAGCGTTGGAAAGTATGCATAAGAACCCTGGTGACCCACAATGCTCTCCTTTTGATTATTCCAGCATGCACATATCGTGTCATAAAATGAGGCTAAGTTAATTGGTAAATCCCTGTTTTTTTCAGGCTTCCATGTGTGTCTCAAAGTCATCATGCATGCTGTATACGAGTCTTGGATCTCTGACTTTTGCATACATCTTCCTCCATCAAACTCCTATTTATTATTACTTTAGAAACTTTAACATTATAACTCTCCTCTCCTTCGAAGTATTGTCCTAGTCAATGAGAGTTCGGTGACTGGGGAATTGAACAGTACCGGACTCATTGCACCCATTCAACCTGGAGTTCTGGTAGTTTGACATTTGTTTCGAATAATTTTCTTTTGCCTTTCCTCTTCTATGGCCCATTCTATCATGTTCTGTGCCCATCTACCAAGTCGTGGGGCCTGCTGTCTCATCCAGCAGTAGCTCTGCATCTCTCTATATTCCAAAATTTAATTTAAATTTGCTTCTCTATTTTTCCAGGATTATGCCTAGTAAGCATTGTTTCACTGTCATTATCGACAATCCCTCAGCATTAGGGAACCATATGATGACCACCACGGACCAAAAGAACAATATGCAAGGGCAGGTTGTGTCATTTGTTGGAAATGACACCTCGGAGAGTTGGCAGAGGATTCTGAAATGATCTCGTTCAGTTTCCAAAGCACAGGTTGGTTAAACTTGAGCAAAATGAATCTGTCACTGTTCGATATTCTTTTCACCATGAGGGGTCGAGAGAATTCAGAGATCAGTGTATCTCTTGATCCTACAAACGTACCTCCCTTACAATGTCTGAAGACTCAAAAGATTAGCCACCAGTGTTCTACCTTGTATCAGGGTTTACCGTCATTACAATTATGTGGGTAGGTTCTGGAGTTCCTTGAAATGGCTTTCATATCTTGTCAGCTCCTTGTGTAAGATAATCAAAGGGCAACAACTGTAGGCCACGTGAAACATTCCTGTGCACCTTTGAAGGTGACAAACCTGCCTCTCTAGTACACTTCTCCGACGGTTTTTCAGCCGCCTTCCCTTCACCACCCTGATGGAGCAAGGTTGCACACGTAAAGTGACTTGCTTGTATTCAACGATCTCGAAAATAATATTAATGTACTAACTAACATGTTTTGTCATATTAATATTGCATTACACAACATATTAGGTATCTAGGGAAGCATGATAACAATAATCTGCTAGCATTAAAATGGCTGCTTCTACGCGGGATATTCTACTGTGCATACGTCTGTCATACTCACGTCACATGCTTGGTGGGAGACTTTTGCTTCTGCGCACTAGAACTAAGATGGCTGTTCTGTATTCTAACGTGCAGGAAGCTTGCATCGCTGCTTGGTTTCTTTTCTATTCTTGCATGCATCGTATTTGGGACTAAATGTACCTCTGAACTCCATCTTTGGAGAGACTGCGCCTGTGCGAAAGAAACCCTAAGCTGCTGAAGCTGTGGCATTGAACCCATGCCAATCTGACATGGATGGCACGAACTATGAGAAGAGTGAACTCCTCACCCTGCCAGAGGAAGCTGAAATTGAATAATTTGTTTGAATGTCTTATTGTACGTTTCACTACCTGGCGGAATAAAAGTACATGGGAAGATAAAGTTATGGGAAGGAACATTTAAATACGTGATTCACAAATTACCTCATATCAATATGATGCGATGACTACTCCTCGTCCTTTGTCCAATACAATTGTTGGATTCACACATTTGCATCATTTGGGGATGGTACACTGACTTGGAAAATAGTATAACTAGGGTATGCTTAGCTAGTTAGATTGGGGTTCGGGAAGGAGTTCGATGACCCAATCGGGGTTCGACTGTTAGCTGGAGAGAGGGTTTACAACACTGGTGTTTGAACTTTAGCTGTGGTGCTGATCTTAGCCTGTGGTGGTCCTGTCCTGATCCGATTTGGCCCGTAACCTGTCCTGATTCTGATCTGCACCTGTTCTTTCTTGCTGGTACCTGCACTTTGGGATTTTTGTTCTTTGACTCAGCCTGTGGCCAGGGTTGGTCACCACACCATTCTAGGCAACTATAAAGTGTGGGTTTGTCATTGTACTGTTTTCCCTTTTCTCTACCCACCTTTTGTCTAAATGCTTAATGATATTTACTTTTCAAATGATTTACATATGTATGTTTCAATCTACATCATTCTAAATAAACAAGAAATTATTTATTTCATAGTTTTCAAGCATTTATAGATTACTTAGATAAAAGAACTTAAAACTTTTCTTGAGTTTGTGGTTATTTATGAAATGCTAAATGTTATTATACTACCTATTTTCTTCCTAACTTTCTTGATCCTTTAGAACTATAGGTATCAGTGGTTTGGATTGGTGAAACAAATGGTATAAATCACGAAAGGTAACATTTTAAAATTAATTGAGAGTAAGTTTACCTGTTTAAATATATGTTTAGTTTTATGGGCTCAGGTGAGTATGTTGACCAGGTGAGCTTGCGCTCTATCAGTTATTTTGGTAGCAGAGGATGGTTAGGGTTTAGTTAAGGTAGGTAGTTAGTTATGTATTAATTATTGATCAATTATTGATTATTGATTGTATTGATTTTATGTATTAACCAAAAACTGTTCGTACCTGTTAAATGTTTTGTTTTGGAAACCCCGGGGACAGGATATCAGGTGGTAAATGGAAGCCACTCTGTAGTGAGGTCACTTGTCCGAGGAAGTAAGTGCATGGTTAGGTAAAACCGGAAGCACTGTTTTAGGGACTTTTCTGTATAAATGTGTGAATAATTGATAGCAAAGAGTTCACTTGTAAAACTTTGGTGTGATATCACCTAGAAAGGGTCACACTGAAGGAGTATCAGGTTCTTCTGAGCTTGATTGACAGCAAAGGGGTTTGCTGGTGAAACTTTGGCCTTACATAACCTAGAAAAGGGTAAGCAAGAGGGAGTAACAGGTTCTCTAAAGCTTGCGTGAAAGGTAGACGGAAGGGATCTACTTGCAGTGTATGAAAGTAAACGGAAGGGAGTTACTCGCAGTGAAACAAATCATCTTTTTCTTTGAATTAGTTACTCAGGCACAGGGGTGAATGTTTTTCCGTTGTTAATTAATAAAAATGAATATTTAAAGTGAATACAAAGAAATTCTCGTATTACCTTGCAAAGGAGGGAGTCAGTTGCGGAGCTGCGCTGACGTCACTCAGAGCCGCACTGGTATTGGTTGAGACAACGGGTGTGTAGCTGAGGTAATATTGTAAAGTAGGGGTAAGTAAGGAGCGTGAGAACTCATCTCACGAGAAAAGCTGTGCAAGTATTGGCTGCATTGACTTGAATTCTAAGTGTTGATTGGTCATTAAAAATAAGAAACGCATTGGTATTGGAGGTTTTTTCATAAACAACTGAGTGGCATCCCGAAGTAAAGCGGTATAAGATATATGTGGCATTTAGATCCAGGATTCATAGGAAATAGACCAGATAGAAAATATCCAGGCTTTGCTAAAGAACAGATGATTAGAGGGAGACCTTATATCATGTATGGAAAAATTTAATTCGTCAAGAGAGTTAAAAATTTCTTTAAAAAGGATAAACCGATAAAACCGGAGAAGGGATTATTATTCTACCACCGAATACACCAGCATCATACATGATGGTTGAAAGGGGCTATCACACATGCATATGGTTAGAACACTGGATTGAATATACAAAAGATGATGGAATTTTAGCATTTCCAGAAAATGGTACCTTTAATGGTACAGTTTTGTACAATTTAAGAGCACGCATGAATGAATTAGATCCAAGACCTAGATTAACCCAATATGAAGCATTAGAGGAATGGGAAACATAAGCTTTTGAGCGAGACAGATCTAGAAGTGATAAAAGTTTAAATAAATTCTATCCAAAATTTCCTAAAGAGACGAGAGATAAACAGATGAAACAATGGAGGCAGTCCATATTAGTAGAAGAATTTTACCCTGTTCGAGCTTTAGAAGATCAAACAGGGAGTAAAATTACTGAGAAAACTAAAAATCTGATGACAAGTGCTGACCCAGAAGATGATGTCTTGGAGGATTTGCTATTGAAAAATCCGCCACCTTATAATGAAGAACAAAATCAAGTTAATCCTAGTGCTCCGTTCTTAAAGCCACCTGTGGTTCCACAAGTGATACATGAGGCATCTTCAGAAAACGTGTTACAGGAAAAGGAACGAGAAGCAATAAATAAACAAAGAGATGAGTTAATTCAGAAAATTACACAGTTAAATGTAAGTCATGAAGCCTTAACGATTCGAGTACCTATAGGTCCTGTTGTTCCCTTATATGGAGATAAACAAACTAGTTCTAGACCTCCTGTTTTAACTACACCTGTAGTGCAGCCAAGAAAAGAAACACTAATAGTGGATGATCAAGCAAGTGAATGTGAGTCAGAAATTTCTTTAATGGATTTACCTATAAGAGAACCAGTAAGTAGCTCAGCTAGAAAAACTACACCTGTAAATTCCAGTGAGGTACAAATATAAACTTCTTCAGGTACAAGAAGTCCTACTGTAGTTACCCCAGAAGAAATTGAAAGATGGTCTCGTGAAATAGAAAAACCAAAATCTCAGCCAAAGACATTGGATATTTTTAAATGTATAGTTGAATTGGAAGAACTGCTTGCTATGAAGGTGGGGTTAGACCGATTAAATGCATTAACCCCTTCCATGCTCATGACGAGCTCAGCTCGTCATGCAGTACACTGCTTGTGTGCTCATGACGAGCTGCGCTCGTCATGAACAATGGGATTCAAGGATCTGCAGCACAGAGGATGAATTGCTGTAGCATTGATAGTGTTAAATGAAGATGAGTTGTTGTTTGTATGTCGAAGTATCACTCGAAATACAAAAACATTTCATGAAAAGTTAACAAGTTTGGCAAATGAAATGGGAATTGACTTTGGTAAATCGAAAGTGTTACAGAAACCACATCGAGCTGAATTTTCTGACAAAGATCTAGAAAATATGAATGTGTCAGGTTATAAATTACAGATCAAAGAATTATTATCACTGTTGCAAAAATGGGGTGATTTAGACAGATGGAAAGCCAGATGGATGAAGAAAAAGGAAAAAGCTCAAGGGAAAAGCACTGCATCAGAATATATGTTGAAAGAAACAGAAAAAATGGAAAGGTTGTGTCCAATGAGAGAAGTGCCAGGTGGAGGTTATGTACATGTCCCATGGTCCCGACTGGATATTTTGTCATTTACAAATGATTTCCCAAAACTCAGAGAGAAACCTGTAGAATGGTACAGGCAGGTCGAGAGATTTGTAAAAGTCTCAAAAGTGTTGCTAAAAGATTTAGATGGGTTATTTGATATCGTTGTTCCTGTTGATTTATGGACAGAATGCAAAATTGCAGTAGATTGGCCAAGTGATGAGTATCCTAGAGACCCAAAAACAGGAGCACCATCAGATGAGGTGATGAAAAAGTATAATCAGGTAATACTGTACTTAAAAAGAAAGGTACCTTCAAAAGAGACTGATTGGACTAGAATAGACATAACTACACAGAATAAGGCTGCATCTGTGCATGCATATTATGAACGTCTTTTACACGTTTGTAAACAGTATAGTGGTTTAGAAAACATTGACACTAAAGACATGAAGCATTTTATATATCGGGCTGTGTCTGGATTAAAACCAGAAATTTTACAATGGATTAAAGGTCATAGGATTTGCTGTCAGGCCAAACCTATTGATGAAATACTCAAATATGCAAAATATTGTGAAGATGAATTGGACAATAAGCGAAAGAATTTAGAGGAAAAAGTAATGTGAGCACAAGTAAAATTAGCAGAACAGCAAGAACTTCACATGAAAGATATTCAGATCCAAGGAGATGGAAATAGTAGTGAACCTAGGGGAAAATATAACCGAGATGAAGCTAAAAAGAAATTTCCTTGTAGTGGGTGCGGCAAGTTGGGGCATTGGAAGAACGAGTGTAAGGCTGTATTAAATAATAATGTAAAAAATAATAATTTGAATTCACAGACGCAGAATGAGGTATTGAAAAATCAGCAACAACAGGTAATACAAAACCAGTTACCATTGGCTCCTATGCCAAAGCCTGGGAATCAGCACACATACAGTGTGGATACCACAAATTGGGAAGGAAGTGGTAAAAGGGACACAGTGACACCCCAATTTCTTTTTGAGTGACTCATACTTTGATGAAGACAGTTTCTGACGGTGCCTGAGGGGGGAGGACAAGGAGTGCGTAATTGGCGTATCCTTGCTGGTAGATCAGTCAGGTCCATACATTGAGGGAAAGGTTGAAGGAAATGATGTTACCTTTCTGTTGGATACTGGCGCTACCCGTTCTACTGTGAGAACAGCAGACGTTCCAAACCTACCTCTCTCGGGAGAAGCGATCCAAGTAGTGGGCGTTTCTAATAAACTAATTAGAACCCCAGTTGCAGAACCAATGGAAGTTAAAATAGGTAATTTTAAAGAAATGCACAAATTTGTTGTATGTGAATCCAGTCTGGTAAACCTATTAGGTAGGAATTTGCTGTGCAAAATGAATTTCACTTTATTTTGTACACCAAATTGTGTAAAAAATACAAACCCCAGATGAAGATGGAATTTATAAAATCATGTTAGCAAAACAAGAAACTGAAAAACAAAAGTTTACCATAGAAGACTTGCCAAAAGAATTACAACATACAGTAGATCCTAAAGTGTGGGATTTCATGGGAAAAGATGTAGGATTAATGGGGAATGTTGACCCAGTAAAAGTGATGGTAAAGGAAGGTGCAGTTTACCCAAATATTCGACAGTACAAAATGAGTCCAGAAATAAAAGCTGGAGTTGCACTAGAAATAAAGCGTCTAGTTGAGGCAGGAATTTTGCAGGAAATAATGAGCAGTCCATGTAATTCACCAATAATTGGCATTAAGAAACCAAGCGGAAAGTAGAGGGTCGTAAAAGCCCTTTGCAAAATTAATAAAATTGTAGTCCCATGTTGTCCAGTTGTGCCAAACCCTGCTGTGATTCTGTATCAAATACCGTGGGCAGCAGGTTGGTTCACTGTGATAGATTTATGCTATGCATTTTTCTCCATACCATAACATCCAGATAGCAAGTATCTTTTCTCGTTCAAATTCGACGATCATATCTATGTTTGGAAACGATTCCCTCAGGGATACACGGAAAGTCCATTGATTATTAATCAGATTTTAAAAAAGTGCCTGGAATCTCTGATATTGCCTGGACAATCAGTCTTGGTGCAATATATAGATGACCTGTTGGAGGCATCTAAGAATCGAAAAGACTGTGTTACTGATATTATCGCTTTACTGAATCATTTATGTTAGAAATGGGATTTATGGTTGGCTAAGGCTTGTGCCAAAGCCAGGCAGAAACCACCACTCTAGTCAGGGCAAGGGAGTTACACGCCAAGATAGACCCTGCTCACCCCGTTGGGAGCTTGGCACGAGCAGTCAGGCTTATCCCGGAGGCACTGTGTAAAGTGTTTGCGCAACACACACACACAGCAGCAACACCCTAGGTACACCACAAAAAGGTGGTATATAAAGATAGCCTTTGTATTACCATAAACATATTACATCATAATCACACAATTAGACTGTGCCAACTGGCACTGGGCAGTATTTACAGGGGATTATTTACACTTGACAGTGCCACGTGGGCCACTGTCAGAGTCAGCACTTAGTAGAAATAGCACTTCTAGAACATAGAATAATTGTAGCACAAAATAACAATTGTAGGACACAACCAGTAACCACTGGTAAAAGGTGGGTACACACTACGCAATACTACTCACCCTAGGCATAGATCACGCAGGAAAACATAAACTCACAAGTAAAAAATAGTAAAAACTATACTAGGCAAAACAACCTCCTAAGCATAAAAACACAGTTAGAGGTATCACAGGCATAAAGGCATTGCAAATTATGCATAAATCACATTAGGCAATTATTATCACAAACACAGAATACCATCACCCTGCGCACGCAGCGAAAGCAACCAAGAAAAAGTGCAGCCTAAACGTGGCAGCTGCCCACTAATTGCTGGGCAGCTGTAGAAATGAGCAAGGGCACCCGCGAGCCCTATGAGCCCTCTGTCTGGGACTCTAAATGCCAAACTGGCCCCAAGTGTCACTCTGGGACTTCAAAGTGGGTATGCCCCCAAAAACAATCAACGCAGGCACCACTGGGGGAGTCCCACTCGGGGGACTCCTGCAGACACCTGCCCCCAAATTTAGAGCGACCCTCTGGTAGGCGGGGCTGCTCAAGGAATATTCCCTGGCCCCCACTGTGCCTTTAAAGAACAATGTTGCACCCACACGAAGTCAGCGGGAGGGGTGGGCACTGTCAATGTGCCCCGACGCCCCCTCTAATAATGAACAAAGGAGCCCTACTCACCGGGCTGGACTGTTCTTCTCTTATGCAGCCACACGAGGGACCGGTACTCGCACTCCTCTGGTCTCCGGGGGCCTCCCAACCTCGTGGGTCCCGCGTCGGCTCCTCCTGCTGTGGGGGGGCACCAGAAATGTGCCTCTGGCCCCCCTCTCTGCAATTTCTCTCAATGCGGCTGGCAGTGGGGCTCTCCCTCGCGCTGGGGAGCTCCGCTCTTTCACTGACACGGCTTCCGCTCAGGCGTTTCTTGCAGCAGGAGGAGTAGGTTCCCGATGAGCTTTAAGCTTTAGTTGCTGGCACACACAAGGCTCATCCTGACACAGGAGCCCCGTCAGCGACAGCAGCCCACTTCTGCCTCACTCGGCACCATGGGGCACAGGCGGGCAGTCCGGGGCTCTACCTCGCTCTCGGGAGCCCGGGAGGATCACGCCACGATCTTCCCCAGAGAACAGAAGCGCGGGGTGGGCTCCCGTCCGCTTCCTGTTGGCCTTCAGTACTTACGGGTCGCCGCAGGCAGCGCAGCGGCCCTCAAGGTTCCCGGCACTCCTGGCTACAGTACGGGGTAGGCACCCATTTAAATCTAAAGTCCCTGGCGGGGTGGGCACCCGCTAGTGCTATAACATGAAGCACAAGGTCACTGGTGGGATGGGCACCCGCTAGGGATACTTAAAAGCGCAAATCTGCAGGGTGGGCACCCGTGCCTGAAATCGGCCAGAAGGGTAAGGATCCCACGTGGTGCAGCTTCGCGCTGCAGTTAAAAGGTAGAAGCGCTGCTTCTCTTGGCCCCTCAACAAAGCGCTCCTTAAAAAACAAAGGGAGCATAAAGCGCTTCTCAGGAGAATAAAGCGCCTTCAGACACTAGGTTCCTCAAGGTCCAGAAAAAGTCTATTCAGAAGGCAGGAGGGCAAAGGCTGGGCCCAGGGACCAGCTCACATGGCCCTCCAGCAGGGAGGCAGTCCCCAGTGGTGGTACCTCCTGGCACCCAGCAGCAGCAGCAGGCCCCCCTCAAGATAGGATCAGTCAGAGGATTTCACATGGGGTCACAGCCACTTTTTATACACAATTTCCCTTTGTCTAAGGTTGTAGGGCAGGGGGAGAACCAGTTACAACTGGTTCTTGGGCACTTTGTTTTGCTCAGCCCCTCTCCCCATTCACAGGACAGGCTAGGGATATCAGACGCACCACAGGGAGCGGAGCCAGCATTGTGGAGGGAAGGCCCAGCCCTATTCAGGTCCCAGGTACACTCCTCCCTCCCATCAACATGCAGATCTCTCCATTCACCACCGGGCACTGCCAGACACTAGAACCACGGGAGCTCTATTTACAGACGCCCCAGGTTCTCTAGACACTAGGAGATCCTCCTCAAATGGACTAACAGGACAGCCTAGGTCCCCAAACTGGTGTTACCTAAAGAAACCATCCAGGTTCTGAGACTGGGTTTTGGGCAACTGGGAACTCTCAGTCCCACACTCACTCCTACTTCACTGAGACAAGATGTGAGATCCTATACCCCTCTCGCTACACTGGGACCAAGCTGGGCTACACAGAACCTCTTCCCTACTCCGGAGCCGGACGATACCTGAATCACTACTTTTGGGATCACTCACCAATGACTCTTCAGAACCATGGGACCTTTCCCAGTGGTCTGCTTCCTCTGCAAGCTTCCAAGGGCAAAAGGAGTCATACCTCAACAGGTGCTGGCACAACTCCGGCCAACAACGACTGAGCAACTGCTCTTTGAAAACCAGATCGAACAGTTTGTCAAAATCAGGTTCTGTGTAAACCTCTAACCAATCAGCCAGTGCCTCTGGACATTCGTCCACGAAGTCCTCCCAAGACTGGTGAGACAGTTTCCTACTGTCCCTGAACTTCAACCTGTACTTCTCCTCTCGGGAACAAGGTACCATACTTTGGGAACTGGGAATGGGACTTCCTGCACTGGACTCTATATTTCTGCCACCACTGGACTCAACCCTCCCTGGGGAATCCAGAAAGCTATAACTGCGCTCAGGGGATAATCTACCCTCCAGAGCTAATTTCTCCCTGGCAAAGGCCCTCTCAGCCTCCGCCATCCTCTCCTGCACACCCAGCTGCGCCATTCCTTAGCATGCTCTTACCTGAGCTTCTCCAAAGTCAGCTGGTGCTCCCTTTCTTCCCTCCTATTTACCCACTCCTCTGGGGACAGGGAAAGGGATGGGGCGCTGCCCCCGACACTGGACCCAGCAAGGGACTCCCTATCTATGGGGGCTTCCCTATCTACTGGCATCCATGTACTGTCATCTTCTCCCTCCTCTTCAGACTCTTCAGGGCTCCCCTCAGACCCACCACCCTCATGGCGTGAGGCCCGGGCCCTCTCCTTCTCACTGCACTCATGTTCCCAGTCAACCTTCTGTCATTGGATTCATTTGTCCCTAAGTTTGGACTGGGTGTCTGGCTCATTCACTGCTACGTCTTTCTTCACAAAACTCTACCAACTCATACATACTGTGTCTACGCAGACCACAGAAGTTAAAAGCAGACTCCATCTTGGCAGGATGCTCAGAGACACGTGCAATACAGGGGACCTAACTGTCTGAAGCAAGAGTACACAATCCGAAAATGACACTCTTAGGAGAAACAATAAAATAAAACTCAAAAACAATAATCCCCAAACATGTGATTATCTAAATGCAGAGTTTGTAGTGCAACCAGTTGTCGCTATGGTATTGTGCAAACACAATGTTAGAAATTGGATTTCTGGTTGGCTAAGGCTTGCGCCAAGCAGAAACCACCACTCTAGTCAGGGCAAGGGAGTTACACGCCAAGATAACCCCTGCTCACCCCCTTGGTAGCTTGGCACGAGCAGTCAGGCTTATCCCAGAGGCAATGTGTAAAACGTTTGTGCAACACACACACACAGCAGCAACACCATAGGAACACCAAAAAAAGGAACTCCACACAAGGTTATATATAAAAATAGCCTTTGTATTACCATAAACACATTACATCATAATCACACAATTACCCTGTGCCAACTGGCACTGGGCAGTATTTACAGGGGATTGTTTACACATGACAGGGCCAGGTGGGCCACTGTCAGAGTCAGCACTTAGTAGAAATAGCACTGCACTTCTAGAACATCGAATAATTGTAGCACAAAATAACAATTGTAGGACACAACCAGTAACTACTGGTAAAAGGTAGGCACACACTACGCAATACTACTCACCCTGGGCATAGATCACGCAGGAAAACATAAACTCACTAGTAAAAACTATACTTGGCAAAACAACCTCCTAAGCATAAAAACACAGTTAGAGGTATCACAGGCATAAAGGCATTGCACGTTATGCATAAATCACATTAGGCAATTATTATCACAAACACAGAATACCATCACCCTGCGCAAGAATCACATTAGGTACTGTCCCCAGGCCAACTGGCCTTCCACAGGGGCTCAAATTGCCGATGTCCAGAATGTCTGAGCTGGCTGCGCACGCAGCGAAAGCAACCAAGATAAAAGGCAGCCTAAACGCGGCAGCTGCCCACTAATTACTGGGCAGCTGTAGAAATGAGCATGGGCACCCATGTGCCCTATGAGCCCTCTGTCTAGGACTCTAAATGCCAAACTGGCCCCAAGTGTCACTCTGGGACTTCAATGGGGGTATGCCCCCAAAAACAATCAACCCAGGCACCACTGGGGGAATCCCACTCGGAGGACTCCTGCAGACACTTGCCCCCAACGTTGGAGCAACCCTCTGGTAGGTGGGGCTGCTCAAGGAATATGCCCTGGCCCCCACTATGCCTTTAAAGAACAATGTTGCCCCATTCGAAGTCAGCGACGGCAGGAGGGGGGCGGGCACCGTCAATGTGCCCCGAGGCCCCCTCTAATAATGAACAAAGGAGCCCTACTCACCGGGCTGGACTGTTCTCTCATGCAGCCACATGCAAGACCGGCACCCATACTCCTCTGGTCTCCAGGGGCCTCCCAGCCTCCTCCTGCTGTGGGGGCAGGTGCCAGAAATGCACCTCGGGCCCCCTTCCCTGCAATTCCTCTCAATGCGGCTGGCAGCAGGGCTCTCCCTCACGCTGGTGAGCTCCGCTCTTTTACCGACACGGCTTCCGCTCAGGTGCATCTTGAAGCAGGTGGAGTAGGTTCCCGATGAGCTTCAGGCTCTAGTTGCTGGCACACGCGGGGCTCCTCCTGACACACAGGAGCCCCGTCAGCGACTATAGCCCTCTTCCGCCTCACTAGGCACCACGGGCACAGGCGGGCAGTCCTGGGCTCTCCCATGCTCTCGGGAGCCCCGGAGGATCAAGCCATGGTCTTCCCCAGAGTACAGGAGAACGAGGTTGGACTCCCCGTCTGCTTCCTGTTGGCCTTCAGTACTTCCGGGTTTCCGCAGGCAGCGCGGCGGCCCTCAAGGTTCCCGGCACTCCTGGCTGCAGTACGGGGTAGGCAGCTGTTTAAATCTAAAGTCCCAGGTGAGGTGGGCACCCACTAGGGCTATAAAATGAAGCACAAGGTCCCTGGCAGGGTGGGCACCCGCTAGGGATACTTAAAAGCACAAATCTACGGGGTGGGCACCCGTTCCTGAAATCGGCCAGAAGGGTAGGGATCCCAAGTGGTGCAGATTCGCGCTGCAATTCAAAGGTAGAAGCGCTGCTCCTCTTGGCTCACAACAAAGCGCTCCTTAAAAAACAAAGGGAGCATAATGCACTCCTCAGGAGAATAAAGAGACTCAAGGCACTAGGTTCCTCAAGGTCCTGAAAAAGTCAATTCAGAAGGCAGGGGGGCAAAGGCTGGGCCAAGGGGCCAGCTCACAGGGCCCTCCAGCAGGGAGGCAGTTCCCAGTGGCGGTACCTCCTGGTGCCCAGCAGCAGCAGGCCCCCCTCAAGATAGGATCAGTCAGAGCATTTCACAAGCGGTCACAACCCCTTTTTATACACAATTTCCCTTTGTCTAAGGCTGTTGGGCAGGGGGAGAACCAGTTACAACTGGTTCTTGAGCACTTTGTTTTTCTCAGCCCCTCTCCCGATTGACAGGACAGGCCAGGGACAACAGGCGCACCACAGGGGGCATAGCCAGCATTGTGGAGGGAAGGCCCAGCCCTATTCAGGTCCCAGGTGCACTCCTCCCTCCCAACAACATGCAGATCTCTCCATTCACCACCGGGGCAGACCCATCCTGACTCCTGGAACCCCTCCCCACACATCAGGAACTACCATGGACACACATATCACCATGCATTCCTATGGGAGGCTAGGCCAATCTCACTACACGCACTCTAACTTCGCAAGCACTTTACACTGGGACACAGTGTTAAAGTGCGTAGAAGCCAAAAACAACTAGTATCAGGTCAAAATGAAAAGCAAAAAGTTAAGGGGTGAACCTGCCAAAAGGGCCAAGTCCAACAATTTAGGTAAAAGAGGACAAAAACTATCACCTGAAAAATTGCAATATTGTACCACATCAGTGAAATATCTAGGGCACCAGATAGAGAGAGGTGTCAGAAGGGTTACTTCTGAAAGAATCAGAAAAATTCAAAACATGAATCTACCTCAAACGCAGAAAGAAATCAGAATGTTTCTTGGAGTTGTAGGTTACTGCAGGCAATGGATTGTGGGGTTCGCAGTCCTAGCAAAACCATTGATACAAATGACAAAGAAGAGAGCAAAAGACCCAGTAGAATGGGATGATGAAAGCATGTCATCTTTCCTAAAATTACGAGATTGTCTGTGTTCAGCTCCAGCATTAGGGATGCCTGACTATTCAAAAGACTTTGCATTGTTTTGTGATACACGAGACAATTGTGCACTTTCAGTTCTGACTCAGATCCATGGTCTGATGAGACGTCCTGTTGCATATTTTTCTTCTACACTGGATCAGCAGCATTGCCAGGATGTCTGAAAGCAGTAGCAGCAACTTGCATGAGTCTTGAGCAAAGTGAGTCCATTATCATGGGACATCCAGTAAGAGTATACGTCCCACATGCAGTTGTGATTTTGTTGATCAGGACTAAAACTCAGTACCTAACACCTAGTCGGCTGACTAAGTATGAACAAATTCTTGTAGGTGCTGAAAATGTGACCATTGTTAGATGTAATATTCTAAACCCAGCAACATTGTTGCCTGATTGGCACTTTGCAGAAGTTAAAGATGAGATTGAACACAATTGCATTGATCTTACAGAATACTGTACTAAACCTCGCCCAGATATAAGAGAAGAGCCACTAATAAATTCAGAACATGAACTTTTTGTAGATGGTTCAATGATATGACATGAGGAAGGAGGTTTGAGTGCTGCTTATGCTATTTGCACTCTATGGGGACCAGTTGAAGCATCACATTTACCTGGAGTCAAACCTACACAGGTAGCTGAACTAATTGGATTGACAAATGCCTGTAAAATTGGGAAACATTTGAAAGTGACTATTTATACTGATAGCCAATATGGCTATGGAGTTGTGCATGATTTTGGACAACTCTGGATACAGAGGGAGTTTCTGACTTCATCAGGCACTCTTATTAAAAATGGAAATTTTGTGAAAGATTTGCTAAAAGCAATCCAATTACCAGAACAGTAGCTGTTGTTAAGTGTGCTGCTCACCAATCTGGCAACGACAGAGTGACAGCAGGTAACCGATATGCTGACCAATTAGATGAATATTGTGCCAAAAATAAAATGGCAATAAATAAGAAAACTGAAACAAACAATGGAAACAGCTGCCAAATTATTAGGGGTGGGCGGAATTTGCGTAATCGCATTACGCAAATCTCCGCGAAACGATAAACAATCTCCGCGACCACGCAGAAATTTCACGAGCATGCGGAATTGCTTGTTCGCGATGCTTTTTTACTATTCGGAAAAGCTGTTTGCGTGCTCGGGGAGAAATATCTCGCAAACACGCATTTGAGATCACGAACAAGCAAAAAATTTCACAAAGTCGCGGAACGCACAATTTTGAACAATTTCGCGTTCTCCGCGGAACGGGAAATTACCCAAATTCCACAAATTCCGCGAACGGAACGGAATTTACCGCCCAGCTCTGCAACTTATGTTGCTTGAGACAGTGAAAACGTCGGAAGAAGTTAAAGACTTGCAAAATGATGCAGAACAGGAAGAAAAGGAAGGATGGGCAAAAATAGGATGTCAGAGAAGGGCTGGAGATGGTGTCATTGTTTACCTTGATGGAAGGCCTGTGTTGCCAAACTGTATGCTTGCTCCTATTGCTAGGATGTACCATGGTGATTCTCATCTAGGGCGGAATGCCATGACTAGATTATTCAGACAAACTTGGTTCAATGCAAGGTTCAGGAATGTTGCAGAGAGTCTTTGCCATAGGTGCTTAATTTGCCAACAAATGAATCCTGGGAAGAAAACTGTAGTGTTGCCAGGAAAGATTGGAAAAGCAGAAGGTCCTTTTATTCGACTTCAGATTGATTTAATCCAGTTACCCCCGTGCAAAGGAATGAAATATGTTCTTGTCATTGTCTGCCTATTTTCAAAATGGGTGGAAGCTTACATAGGAATGATAGCGTCACAGTAGCAAAACTAATATTAAGAGAGCTCATACCACGTTTCGGTTTTCCAGTAACAATTGAATGAGACCGAGGAAGACATTTTAATAATGAAATAATTGGTCTAATTTGTGAAGCATTTAAAATTGAGCAAAGGCTGCACTGTGCATACCGCCCAGAGACCTCTGGAGTGGTAGAACAACTGAATGGCACCATGAAATGAAATGAAATTAAATGAATGAAATTAAATGAAAATGTGTTTTGTAAAGCGCAAATAGCTGCCCAGAGGCGTCCAAGCGCTATGACTGAAAAGTGTTCGAACAGAAGGACGGGTAAAACAGGGGGGGGAACAAACCTATTTGTTGAACAGAAAAGTTTTCAGGTGCTTCCTGAAGGAAGTGAGATCTGAGTTGGACCTTAAATGAAGGGGTAGACTGTTCCACAGCTTGGCAGCGTTCAAGGAAAAAGACCGGCCTCCCGATCTGATCCGTTTAACCTTAGGCACGACAGCACGAAACGCATTAGCGGAACGTAGCTGTCTGCTGGGGAGGTAGTGGGTGATTAAGGGGCGGTTGATCGCTGGACCGGTTTCCCAGAATGACTGATGGGCAATACAGAGGGACTTGAAACTAATCCTGTCCCCGACAGGGAGCCAGTGCAATCTTATTAATCCAGGTTTAGCAGAAAACCTACGAGGAATTTGAAGTAGGGTCCGGGCCGCACAATTTTGGATCACCTGTAGTTTCCGCAATGTGAAGTCAGGGGCTCCAAGATAGAGTGCGTTTCCGAAATCTAATCTGGAGAGTATCAATCCCTGTACAACAATTTGTTTAGCCTCGAATGGTAATAGAGGGAGAATCTTCCTCAGCATTCTAATGAGGCCGAAGCAGGTGGCAGATAACCTAACAGCTTGGTAGTCCAACGTTAGGGACCAGCCCAGCCAAATGCCTAAGCTCCTAATAGCATCCTTGGGGACTGGGGCCAGATCCACCATGACCGCAGGGTCCTCCGCCCGCGTCAGAGAGACCACCAGCTGGGTATCGTCCGCATAGATAACGATCTTAATACCATATGGATGGACAATCCCAGCCAGCGGCCTCATATAGACGTTGAACAACGTCGGATTAAGCGAGAAGCCCTGCGGAAACTCCACAGTCTAGAGGTCTACTCGTGGAGGTGGTGTTTCCCTCAAACACCTGGAAGTTTCTATCAGTCAGGAATGACCTGAGCCATTTCAACGCTCCTCCTTGAATCCCGATATCCTGGAGACGCTGCAATAAGATTTCATGATTCACAGTGTCGAAAGCGGCACTCAGATCGAGGAGGATGACTGCCACCGATCCTCCCCGATCCAAGATGCCTCTTGTTTCCTCCAGGACCACTAACAAGGCAGATTCTGTCCCATGTTTGGGGCGGAAACCAGTTTGTGAGTGATCAAGCAGCTGATTATTTTCTAGAAAATTAGTCAGAAGACTGTTGATGTATTTTTCCAGTATCTTGCTGACCCAGGGGAGCAGGGAAATGGGACGATAGTTACTGAAGTTGTTAATGTCCATATTAGGTTTCTTAACGAGTGCTCTCACCCTAGCCTCTTTCCATGCAGGTGGAACTACGTTGGTGGAAATTGAGGCATTAAGTACCTCCAACATAACAGGAAGGATGGTGCGGCTAACAGCCTTTAAAGAGCTCGGGGGGCAGGATCACTGGGAGAGCCCGATTTAACCTGGGCCATTAAAGTGGCCAGTAAGTCCGAGTGCAACAAAGGGAACTCATCCAGCACGGGTGGCAAATTGTCTATTATGTCGTTCTTGGGGTACGTCAGGATGTCTACTGAGGCATTTGGGTGGATGGTTGAGAAGGATGAGTAAATAAGATCCACTTTATTATAGAAAAAGTCAGCTAGATCATTACATCGGGCTTGTAAGTCATCGCTATTTATAGGGGGCTGAGGGAGTACAGTGAGACTTTTTACAATCTGATAGATCTCCTTGGTGTTAGAGCTAGCTTCAGAGATCTTTTGTGTGTAGTACCGAGATTGTGCTTTCTTAATCTCCAATTTATAATCCCTGATGGATTTTCTATATAAAGTTTTATCTGGGTCAGTATAGCCTAGACGCCATTTCCTCTCTAGCCTTTTGCACTTACGTTTAATCTCCCTAAGCTCCTCAGAATACCAGGGGGCCGAGATCCTAGATCTTTTTGCCCGAGTTGTCTTAACTGGGAGTATGGTGTTCAGTGCTCTGGTTATCCAATTGTTAAATTCGTCATTGGCTACCACGGGATCTGTGATAATAGAAGGTGTTGTGGCTTGTAGCTCATCTGCCCACTTATCTATTGAAAGTTTGGACCAGTTTTGTGCGTCCCGTAGTCCTGTCATAAGGGCAGGGGGTTTGTGAATATGCCAAGTTAGCGGGACTATCCAATGGTCCGTCCACGGGAGCGCAATAGGGTGTTCTCCCTCCAAATCGGGGCAATTACTAAATACAGGGTCCAGCAAATGCCCTTTCCTATGTGTGGGTAGTAGGACGAGCTGGGATAACTGTAATGCGGACAAATCAGCAATTAGCTCCTAGGCCGTGTGGTCACCGATATCCTCAAAATGCATGTTCAAATCGCCCAACAGTGTAAAATTGGCAGAGGTAGCAGCAAGATCTGCGACTGTTGAGGGCAAGAAGTCTACAAACTGTTTAACCGAGCCGGGGGGACGATAGATCAATGCTCCGGAAAAGTTTATGTTTGGTGACAGCTCCAGACTGAAAGACATACTTTCACAGTCCAAGAAGGGGGTGGGAAAGCAGCGGCAGGTATAGTTATCTTTAAATACTATTGCTAGTCCGCCGCCTTTCCCAGATAAGCGGTCTGTCCTTGCTATTTGGTAGCCCTGTGGCAATGCTTGTATTATATCTGGCTCCGAAGACCGGGTAAACCATGTCTCAGTAAAAAAAACTATATCCGGGTTAAGCTTGTCAAATAGCAAGGATACTTCTGTTTGATGCTTGGGTAAAGACCTACAATTGATGAGAAACATCCTAAAAGTATGGTGGGTCCTAGCAGTGGTGGTGACTTTAAGATAGGAATGGCAGTGTTGACATTGGGGGGGCAAATTCAGAGGGTGATAAAGATGGTCACAAAGTGCCTTTGCAGGAGGTCTCAGACTGAGCAGCTCGCTGGAGCTGTATCCCCTTAAAAAGTCTGGAAAACGGGCAGAGGTTATGGCCCCTGGTCCCGTCCGGTCACGGACGGGCGCAGACGGGCTTGCCTTTGGCGCGGCGCTGCCCGCTTTGCGGACGGGATGACAACATCCTTTTATTTAATTTAGAGGCGGGTGGGAGGCGTCCAACAGCTCGAGCGCAACCCTCAATCCCCCCAATATGGCGTCCTAGAGCCCTGCCTCGCACAGCGTCAGCACTCAATCTGCTGCGCTGGGGGCGGGATCGAATGCGGGAGAAAATGACCGGAGTGGTGAGGATAAAAAGTTTTTCTAAAGTAACTCAGGTTTAAACAGAATCAAATGCACACAGTTAAAAACAAACAGCCCCCGGCTCACGCCTCAGGGGTCCAAACACGCTAGCAATCAGCGCGCTCGCGCCTTTGTGCGATTTTTATACCTGGGCGGGCGGGAGGCGTCCAACAGCTCAAGCGCAACCCTCAATCCCCCCAATATGGCGTCCTAGAGCCCTGCCTCGCACAGCGTCAGCACTCAATCTGCTGCGCTGGGGGCGGGATCGAGTGCGGGAGAAAATGAAGGGTGTGGTGAGGATAAAAAGTTTTTCTAAAGTAACTCAGGTTTAAACACAATCAAATGCACACAGTTAAAAACAAACAGCCCCCGGCTCACGCCTCAGGGGTCCGAACACGCTAGCAACCATCAAGTCAAGATTGGGCAAGATATATGAATCAACACGATTAGAATGGGCAGATGCTTTCCCTCTTGTTCTGATGGGACTCAGAAGCACTCCAGACAGGAAAAACAGGCTTGAGTCCTCATGAAATACTCATGGGAAGAGCAATGAGGCAGCCATGGTTGCCAGGACACAAGCTGATAAATATATCTTATGACTTAGTACTAGAGTACTGCAGAGAACTGGCTGACCAAGTGCTTTCTATCTCTCACCAGGTTGGAGACGACGCTGTCACCAGACAATCAACTCCAGAACATGATCTGATTCCAGGTGACTGGGTTGTGATAAAAGAACATACACGAGAATCTTGCCTAGCTCCAAGGTGGGGAAGGCCAAAACAAGTGATATTGGTTACCACTAAAGCAGTGAAATGCGATGGAATTCCGAACTGGATCCATGCAGGTCATACTAAAAGAGTGGCTGAACCTGATGGAACTGAAGCTGAAGGTTGTGCAGCTGAGGAGTACCAAGAAAGGGATTCCGAAGTAGTTGATGATGAACGACCGAGCAACAGTCAGGATGAATGGATTCCAGTGATTGACATTCCTGCAGATGTTGTGAGCACCAGAAGTCAAACCTATTTAGATAGACAGAGTATATTGTGAGGATGAGTCAGCAATAGAAGAATGTACTCAGATTGCAGAAATCATAGCCGATACTAATTCTGAGGAGGAACCAATAAGGAGAGATCAATATACTCAGACATTCCAGATACATGTCACAGTTCCAGAGACTGAGGAGGGACAGATAGGTAATAGGGCGTAGGCACGGGAAGAAGAAAAACAAAAGTTTGAGATACCTGAACAGGATCAGATAGATGTAGAAAAACGTGTTTAAGAAAAAGAATGTGAATCAAATCAAAGTCAATTACAGAACACTCCTGAACAAGGCCAGATTAGCATCCAGGCAGAAGAAACAGAAGCAAGACCTGGACCAAGTCAGATAGAGAGGGATACAGATGACGAAGATGTACAAATTGTGCAACAAATGAACGAGAATAAAAGAGCAATTGAAGAAAAACAAAGTACAGTGCCAGCTAAAAGACTCAGAAAGGGGGATAAGTTACCTGGTTTTGTCAAAAGATTGAAATTTTGCCTTAAATCAATAAATTAAGAACTAGAGCAAGTAAATGAAATATCAAGTCAAACTGGGCTTTCTACAGAACAACCAAGAAGGAGAAGTCAACGATTGAAAAGACTGAAAATTAAATTCAGAGGCCCTGAATGGACCTATGTCATCCTTGAAGATTTTGAAAATTTAGAACTGAGTGATGAAAGTGGTGAAGAATGAATTGATGATCCAACAGACGAAGAAGTAAGACCAACTTGAAAATTCCACAAGTTAAAAAAATCTGTGAAAAGTCTCAAAGAGGGGCTGAGTCTCCTTAATCAAAAATAGCTGATCATTCTGTTAATGGTAAACCGAAAAGAAACTGCTTAAAAACATGCTGTAGAATATGCACATGTAGTGTAGGAATAATACTCATAGGGCCAGATGTAGGAGCCATTTACCGACCGGTAACGGCCGATTTCAGCCGTTACCGACCGGTAAATGGGTTTTGGGTATGTAGGGGCACTTTTATACAGAATCGGTAAATTTACCGATTCGGTAAATTTACCGATTCTGTAAAATACCGAATCGGTATTTTTACCGATTCGGTAAATCTCAGATGTAGGTGGGACTCTTCAGAGTCCCAAAGGCCCTACACATTCGATATTTTACCACCCAATCCAATTGGGTGTTAAAATACCGAATTCAGGTGTGCATGCACATGTGTGCATGCACACCTATGCCATGTGACAGACAGACATGCCCTTAGGGCATGTCTGTGTGCCACATGGCGCTCATGTCAATTATTGGGGTGCCAGAGGGTGTCAAAGTGACACCCCCTGCACCCTTGCTAAAATCGGTATTTACCGATTCTGTAATTACAGAATCAGTATTTCCCATACCGATTCGGTATTTACCGAATCGGTAAATACCGAATTTTAACGATTCGGTAATACTACATCTCCCCCCCTCTATTTTACCACTTCTTAAATACCGAATCGGTAAAATTTGGTATTTAAGAAGTGGTAAAATAGATTTACCTACATCTAGCCCTTAGTATGGTTAGGACTGACAGTAGCTATTCCTTACCTAATGGATAAAAGTGAGAAGAATAACACTAATATAAATGAGAAAGTAGATGTACCTAAAAGTTAAAAATACATGGAATAATATATAATTTCGGACAGCAAAGAATATGATTAGAAGCATCAGATGAGGAAGAATTGCATTACGATAAAGTTAGAAATAGAACACACTTGAACGTATTCGCAAATCTGTTAGTACATTATGTAGAGGCAATGGAGATAAGTGATTGCTATGTTTGTATGAAACTACCATTGTCTGTAGCCGAAGGTGTCACTTACCATCATTTGCCCCTAACTTATGATATTTCATGTAGTAGTTTAGTTAGTTTATTTTACAAGAAAGGACCTTTACAATATTAGTATTCTAATTCAGACGTGATTTTTTCTGAACTTCCTATTCATAGTAACCTAAATCCTGTACATACTAAAGATAATATAGCTCGTTTTATGGGAGATTATTTTTTAACAATAGGTACATTAGATATAGCTGAAGCACACAAGAATAATTTAACATGCATTTTACATGAAGAAGGAAAGATATTTATGAATCTAGTTGAGAAAAGGAGAGAGGATTTCCAGAGAAAAGCTACAGAAAAAAATCGTAAAATTCCTAAATGGGCAGAAAATAAAGAATGCACCTTGAATGGCAAAATTCATGCTGCTATGTTGCTGGATTTTGAAAAGAAAGGGAAACTCTGTCTCCACAGGTAGAGAACAAGTTATTATAACAATATATCCATTGGTTCTAGTGAATGTGAACACAATTATAAAGTAATTGGGGGTTGGGGTTTCAAAGATGGAACTGAGACAGTGTTTCCTGGAATTTATTACATTTGTGAAAACAAAGCATATTTCAAATTGCCTGATCATTGGTATGGGAGTTGCTATTTTGGAATAGCATTCCCAAAAGTATATCATGTAAACACAATCACTGGAAACAATGAAGAAACTAATGGACTAATACGTAGTAAAAGAGCTATACAGATGACGAAGATGTACAAATTGTGCAACAAATGAACGAGAATAAAAGAGCAATTGAAGAAAAACAAAGTACAGTGCCAGCTAAAAGACTCAGAAAGGGGGATAAGTTCCTGGTTTTGTCAAAAGATTGAAATTTTGCCTTAAATCAATAAATGAAGAACTAGAGCAAGTAAATGAAATATCAAGTCAAACTGGGCTTTCTACAGAACAACCAAGAAGGAGAAGTCAACGATTGAAAAGACTGAATAATAAATTCAGAGGCCCTGAATGGACCTATGTCATCCTTGAAGATTTTGAAAATTTAGAACTGAGTGATGAAAGTGGTGAAGAATGAATTGATGATCCAACAGACGAAGAAGTAAGACCAACTTGAAAATTTCACAAGTTAAAAAAATCTGTGAAAAGTCTCAAAGAGGGGCTGAGTCTCCTTAATCAAAAATAGCTTATCATTCTGTTAATGGTAAACCGAAAAGAAACTGCTTAAAAACATGCTGTAGAATATGCACATGTAGTGTAGTAATAATACTCATAGGGCCAGATGTAGGAGCCATTTACCGACCGGTAACGGCCGATTTCGGCCGTTACCGACCAGTAAATGGGTTTTCGGTATGTAGGGGCACTTTTATACAGAATCGGTAAATTTACCGATTCGGTAAATTTACCGATTCTGTAAAATACCGAATCGGTATTTTTACCGATTCGGTAAATCTCAGATGTAGGTGGGACTCTTCAGAGTCCCAAAGGCCCTACACATTCGGTATTTTACCACTCAATCCAATTGGGTGTTAAAATACCGAATTCAGGTGTGCATGCACATGTGTGCATGCACACCTATGCCGTGTGACAGACAGACATGCCCTTAGGGCATAACTGTGTGCCACATGGCACTCATGTCAATTATTGGGGTGCCAGAGGGTGTCAAAGTGACACCCCCTGCACCCTTGCTAAAATCGGTATTTACCGATTCTGTAATTACAGAATCGGTATTTCCCACACCGATTCGGTATTTACCGAATCGGTAAATACCGAATTTTAACGATTCGGTAATTCCACATCTGGAATTACCTACATCTCCCCCCCTCTATTTTACCACTTCTTAAATACCGAATCGGTAAAATTTGGTATTTAAGAAGTGGTAAAATAGATTTACCTACATCTAGCCCTTAGTATGGTTAGGACTGACAGTAGCTATTCCTTTCCTAATGGATAAAAGTGAGAAGAATAACACTAATATAAATGAGAAAGTAGATGTACCTAAAAGTTAAAAATACATGGAATAATACATAATTTCGGACAGCAAAGAATATGATTAGAAGCATCAGATGAGGAAGAATTGCATTACAATAAAGTTAGAAATAGAACACACTTGAACGTATTCGCAAATCTGTTAGTACATTATGTAGAGGCAATGGAGATAAGTGATTGCTATGTTTGTATGAAACTACCATTGTCTGTAGCCGAAGGTGTCACTTACCATCATTTGCCCCTAACTTATGATATTTCATGTAGTAGTTTAGTTAGTTTATTTTACAAGAAAGGACCTTTACAATATTAGTATTCTAATTCAGACGTGATTTTTTCTGAACTTCCTATTCATAGTAACCTAAATCCGGTACATACTAAAGATAATATAGCTGGTTTTATGGGAGATTATTTTTTAACAATAGGTACATTAGATATAGCTGAAGCACACAAGAATAATTTAACATGCATTTTACATGAAGAAGGAAAGATATTTATGAATCTAGTTGAGAAAAGGAGAGAGGATTTCCAGAGAAAAGCTACAGAAAAAAATCGTAAAATTCCTAAATGGGCAGAAAATAAAGAATGCACCTTGAATGGCAAAATTCATGCTGCTATGTTGCTGGATTTTGAAAAGAAAGGGAAACTCTGTCTCCACAGGTAGAGAACAAGTTATTATAACAATATATTCATTGGTTCTAGTGAATGTGAACACAATTATAAAGTAATTGGGGGTTGGGGTTTCAAAGATGGAACTGAGCCAGTGTTTCCTGGAAATTATTACATTTGTGAAAACAAAGCATATTACAAATTGCCTGATCATTGGTATGGGAGTTGCTATTTTGGAATAGCATTCCCAAAAGTATATCATGTAAACACAATCACTGGAAACAATGAAGAAACGAATGGACTAATACGTAGTAAAAGAGTTAGTTTTGCAGAAATTGTAGGTAATATATTTAGTGCATTAATACCATTAGTGGGAGTGGTTTTGAATACTCATAGAATTTGCAAATTGTCAACAGTGGTGGATCGTTTATCGACTGACACTGCTGAAGGACTGTTAATGATCAATACTGAACTAGTTTGGTAACATCAATGATTTTACAAAATCGACTTGCTCTTGATACATTGTTAGCAAAAGAGGGCGGAGCCTGTAGAATGCTGAAAGCGCAACATTGTAGCACTTACATATCTGACAAAAGTGTGGAACTGAAAGGGTATGTAAGGAATATTACATATTTAGAAAACAAACTTAAACCACTGGAGGTTGATTGTGCATGGAAGAGGCTAACAGATGGTCTCTCCTCTATAGGTAGTTGGTTTTCTAACATAGGAGAAAGTTTGGTAGGTAGAATACTGATGCCAATGGTGGGAATAGCCCTAATGATTTTAGGGATAATGACTTGTTGCAAATGTCTCAAGCATAAAAAGACATATACAGTGAATAGGAGAGGAAAGAAAAGAAATATTAACCAAATTGAGTTAGAAGAGCATACTGGACATTTGTACAAGAAAGTGAAAGACCTTCATATGAAAAATGGAAACAAAATTAACAGAACGTTTGAAGAAATTGAGTTGGGTGAAATGTGAAAGTTGACATCTATTTCATTAAATAGTGATGATATAAAATATCTTCAAAGAGGGGATTGATGGAGCAAGGATGCACACGTAAAATGACTTGCTTGTATTCCACCCTCTCGAAAATAATATTAATGTACTAATTAACATTGTCATATTAATATTGCATTACACGACATATTAGGTATCTAGGGGAAGCTTGATAATGTGTTTTACTAACTATAATCCGCTTGCATTAAAATGGCTGCTTCTACGCGGGATTTTCAACTGCGCATGCGTCTGTCACATTCACCTGACATGCTTCTGCGCACTAGAACTAAGATGGCTGTTCTGTGTCCTAACGTTCAAGAAGCTTGCATCGCTGCTTGGCTAAGCTGTTTGTTTTGCTTAACCTTTAATGCAATAGTTTAAATAAAATAATGGGAATAGAGTAGAAAGAATTGGTATACAGTGCATTCATTTTATTCTGTGTCTCTAAAACTGTTTCTTTTCTATTCTTGCATGTATCGTATTTGGGCCTAAATGTACCTCTGAACTCCATCTTTGGAGAGACTGCGCCTGTGCGAAAGAAACCCCAGGCTGCTGAAACTGTGGCATTGAACCCTTGCCAATCTGACATGGATGGCAAGAACTATGAGAAGAGTGAACTCCTCACCATGCCAGAGGAAGCTGAAATTGAATAATTTGTTTGAATGTCTTATTGTTACATTTCACTACCGGGCGGAATAAAAGTACATGGGAAGATAAAGTTATGGGAAGGAACATTTAAATACATGATTGACAAGTTAACTCATATCATTATGGTGTGATGACTACTCCTCGTCCCTTGTCCAATAAAATTGAGGGTTTCACACATTTGCAACATTTGGGGGTGGTACACTGACTTGGAAAATAGTATAACTAAGGTAGGCTTAGTCAGTTAGATTGTCCGACTTGTCCGAATAGCTGACCTGTCACTTACCCAACGCACTCAATAGGTGATCAAGAGCAGAGTTGCTGGCGGAGCACTCTGTCAGAAGATTCAATAACCCGATCGGGGTTTGGGAAGGAGTTCGATGACCCAATCGGGGTTTGACTGTTTGCTCCCGAGAGGGTTTACAACGCTGGCGTTTGAACTTTAGCTGTGGAGCTGGTCTTAGCCTGTGGTGGTCCAGTCCTGATCCAATTTGGTCCGTAACCTGTTCTGATTCTGATCTGCACCTGTTCTTTCTTGCTGGCACCTGTACTTTGGGATTTTTGTTCTTTGACTCAGCCCGTGACCAGGGTTGGTCACCACACCATTCTAGGTAACTATAAAGTGTGGGTTTGTCATTATACTGTTTTCCCTTTTCTCTACCCACCTTTTGTCTAAATGTTTAATAATATATACTTTTCAAATTATTTGCATATGTATGTTTTAATCTACATCATTCTAAATAGAACAAGAAATTATTGATGTCATGGGTTTCAAGCATTTAAAGTTTACTTAGACAAAAGAACTTAAAACTTTTCTTGAGTTTGTGGTTATTTATGAAATGCTAAATGTTATTATACTACCTATTTTCTTCCTAACTCCCTTGATCCTTTACGACTATAGGTATCGGTGGTTTGGATTGGTAAGACAAATGGTATAAATCCCGAATGGTAAAATTTTAAAATTGATTGAGTGTAAGTTTACCTGTTTAAATATATGTTTACTTTTATGGGCCCAGGTGAGTATGTTGAGCAGGTGAGCTTGCGCTCTATCAGTCCTATTGCCATATCTTGCATGGTGTTAAATGGCCTGATTCTGCATATCATTTACAAAGGGAGAACTTATAAGTGGTATATTAATTACCCGTTCCCATACAGATCCTGGGATACAGGCGGACAATTGTCTGAACATAACCTCTAAACATAAGACGTTCCTAAACTGAGGTGCGGCCATAGGTGCACTGCAACAGATGACTCCTACTCATCTCTGTGATACAGCCACCTAATCACTTGCTGCAGACACAAAACCCTGTAATATAGCATTATGTCTAGCAAACCCAATCCATCATGACCTATAGGTAAGGTAGCCATCTGGCAGGTTTTATGCCGGAATGACCAGTATTTCAAAGTCAATGCTAGTACAATAATTAGGAAGAATCACATCAAGCAGGTATTTTTCAGCTTATCAGTACATAATTTGAACAGTATGTGTTAGAAAAAAACACTTTATATCTGTTCAACAGCCGGCGTAATTGACTCTGTTTGATAATTAAAGTAAACAAGGAGAAAACGGCCATGTTAAAAATGAATACAGATGATTTTGTTTAAAGTTCTACTTAAGAATAATGCTGCCGCCTGTGCAGAATCTTAAAACCGAATAGATGGCAGGCATTTGTATCTGGGAAAGATGGCAACCCTACTTCCTGGCAGTTTTAAAATATCCACGTTTACCGTACTACTTCTGCTAGTGTAAACCAGGAAGATCAGGAAAGAAACCAACTTTCGAACAGTTTTTTCTTGGCTTGGGGACATTGAAACCTACAAACGCAATATTTTAAAACATTTCAGTCTCCTGATTGTAAAACTTGCCTTTACAAAATATCAAACTATTTCCTAAAAATATATGTGAAATACGACAATTGTTTTAGTGAAAGACATATATACAAATGTGAAATCCAACCTATATTCATTCTTACTTGTAGCATTATTTACTGAGTCTTGTGTTTAATCCAAACAAGAATACACTCACATTTTACCAGGTCAAAAAGTTTGTGCACTTACAACTGGTTTTGTACAATTGCATTGATAAACATTAATATTAACCCAGTGGAGGACCTCTACAAACTGAACTAGCAATGCCAACAGTTCTGGCTTTAAAGGAACGGTGTTTGGAAATGGGAAGCATTACATGTAAATAGCATGGACATAGATAGGTATTTGCACAGAAGCAAAGAACTGTCGAATTATATTGGTGTAGCTAAAAAGGTCAGGTGACAGTTGAACTATCAAGCCAGATCTAAAATTAATGTAGGTTGTTGTCTGCCCTCTCACTTCTGTGCTGCTTGCAGAGAGAAACATTATAAATGGGGCTAGATGTACATAGGTTTCCGTTTGCGATTATCTAATAGAATTATTTTTTTATTTGTTATTAGCTCACCGTAAACAGCTATGTACTACAGTATGTTTTACACTGCTTGTGATTCCCAATGGGTCATAAATTCACCCACATCATTAATATTTAAGAGGTAGGTCGCAATTTGCGAACCATTGGGAATTAATAAAATCGTAGGTATGGTGGCCTACTAGGGTCAGCAGCCCACCATGTCTGTGATTGCTTGTAAATAAAGCAACTTTTTTTGTTATTTAAATGCCATCTATTTTCCGTAAAGGAAAATTGGAAGCCTTTCAAAAACAAAACAGAAAAGTTTTGTTTTCATTTTTTAAGAGCAGTCTATGGGACCATTTACTGCTCCTAAAACCGTTTTTACAACCATTCACAAAGGAGAATCAATCAATCAATCAATCAAAGACATTTGTAGAGCGCACTACATACCCGGAGGGTCTCAAGGCGCTTGGGGGGGGGGGTGCTGCTACTGCTCGAACAGCCAGGTCTTGAGTTTCTTCCTGAAGGAGAGGTGGTCTTGGGTCAGGCGCAGGTCGGTCGGGAGGGAGTTCCAGGTCTTGGCGGCCAGGTAGGAGAAAGACCTTCCTCCTGTTGACGCTCTTCGGATGCGGGGGACGGCGGCGAGGGCGTGGTTGGTCGATCGGAGGTGGCGTTTGGGAGCGTAGAAGTTGAGGCGGTTGTTGAGGTAGCTCGGGCCTTGGTCGTGTAGGGCCTTGTGTGCGTGGGTGAGGAGACGGAAGGTGATTCTCTTGTTGACGGGGAGCCAGTGCAGGTCTCTCAGGTGTCCGGAGATGTGGCTGCGATGTGGCTGCGTCGGGGTTCCTTTGAGACCCCTTCCTCTTTGCCTGAATGGTTTACCACCTATTTAAATGTGAATGTTTTGCAACCTCATTTCAGTAACAAAACATTCACACATACCACTATGAGTAGCTATTAGGAAGGGTCGCGCCTAACACACCCTTTCTCATACCGAATCACTAACTAATTTTGCGATTTGGTAATAGGTTACTGAATTGCAAAATAAGGTTTGGTGCATGGAAAAATGTTTTTTTGCAGCCACAAGCGTCCCGTTTCTGCTAATCGGGCCATTTACAAACTCATAATAGCTGCATAAATCTGGCGCCTAGTTATCTAAGACACTTTGATAGCATTACTATGTAATATGTGTTTCCCTGAAAGAACAAGCTCGGTAAGCTGGATAAATAAAAATAATAATCACAGTTGTGTGGAGGGCAACCACTTTTTTTGGGAAGCTCACACCTTCAGCCCAATCAGAACATCAATCAATCAATTAATCAATCAGGGTTGGTAAAGCGCAACTATTCATCTGTGCGGGTCTCATGGTGCTAGGGGGGGTGGCTCCATTCAGTGGTGTGGACACCCGAAGAGCCAGATCTTGCAGTTCTCCCTGAACTGAGGCAATGTGAGAACTTGCTGAATGTGGATGGGGAGGTCTTTCCACACCTTGGCTGCGAGGTAGGAGAAGGACTTTTCTCCTGTTCTGGTCCTATAGAACAGTGGGACGGTGGCTAAAGAGAGACCAGCGGATCGGATGTGTCTTTTGGGTGCGTGGAAGGAGAGGCGGGTGTTTAGGTATGTGGGTCCAGACATGTAAAGGGCCTTGTATGCTTGGGTGAGGAGCTTGAAGGTTATTCTTCTTTCCACTGGGAGCCAGTGGACATAGCAGAGGTGTTGGGTGCTGTAACTGCGACAGGGGTTCGAGGAGCAGTCTGGCTGTGGAATTCTGCACAGTCTGGATTTCATGAAGGAGTTTCTTGTTGATTCTGGCATAAAGAGCATTGACGTAGTCCAGTCTGCTACTGATGAGATCATGTGTGACAGTTATTCTGGAAATAGATGAGATCCATCTGAACGTCTTTTGAAGAATTTGGAGGGTGTTGAAGCAGGTTAAGGATGCTGCGTTGATCTGGTGGTTCATTGTGAGCTTTGAGTCTAGTGTAATGCTGGGGTTTCATGTGTGGTCCATTGGGGTGGGGGAATTTCCAAGTGCCGGGGGCCACTAGGAGTTATCCCATGCAGACGTGGTGGAGCCAAGGATAAGGACTTCTGTTTTCTTTTAGTTGAGTTTCAAGCAGCTGTTGCTCATCCAGGTGGCGACGGCTTTCATCCCTTCTTGGAAGTTGTGGTTGGTGATATTGGGTTAATTGGTGAGGGAGAGGATAAGCTGGGTGTAGTCGTAATTGGAGACAATGTTAAGCCCATGGTTCCTGAAGATGGTTGCGAGGACGGCCATGGAGACGTTGAAGAGGGTGGGGCTGAGGAAGCAGCCCTGGCGCACTCCACAGTTGGTCTTTGTCAGTTCGAGAGGTAGGGAGGGAATCTGACCAGCTGAGTTCTGCTGTTGAGGAAGGATTGTATCCAGTAGAGGACCTTGCCGTGGATACCAGTGTGATGGCGTCTGGTGGCTAGGGTGCGTGGGAGATGGTGTCGTAGGCAGCTGAGCAGTCCAGGAGGATGAGGGCTACTGTTTCACTCTGGTCAAGGAGGGAGCGGATGTCTTCGGCGGAAGCAAGCAGGACGGTCTCAGTTGTGTGGTTGCTGTGGAATCCGGATTAGGAGATGTACATGATGTTGCCATCTTCAATGAGGTTTGCTAGCAGGGTGTTAACGGTCTTTTCGATGACCTTGCAGTGAATGGAAGCAGGGAGATGGGCCTGAAGTTCTTGAGGTTTGTGTGGTCTGCGTAGGGTTTCTTCAGGATGTGGTTGACTTCGCCATGTTTCTGGTCATTGGGGAAGGTGATGGTCTTGAAGGAGCAGTTGATCGTTTGACGTAGGTCGGGTGCAATGGCAGAGGCAGCCCTGTGGAATATGTGGTGTGGGCAGGGGTGTGATGGTGCTCTGGAGTGGATGCTTTTTTATGGTCTTAAAGGTGTCTTTTGTTGTGAGTGGGGTCAATTTAAACAGGGCCTGTTGGGTGAGGCCACATGGAGAGATAGCTGGAGCAGTGAGGAGGTCTTAATGTTCGAAGTGTGTTTAAGCCTCAACTTCAGCCAAATCAGAACATGTACATCTGGCTCCCAACATGTTTGCGGAGCAAAACAACTTTCTAGTGATGCTCACATGATTGTCTGACAAAAGCTCTACTGTCAAGCGAGACCATAAAAAGGTAGCTTCACTCTTTTTACTTTCTTCTTCATAACTGACTGCTACATACAAGCATAAGCTTGCTTTTAAATCACCAGAGCATTATCTTGTAGCACATGGATTCATTGTTTCTAGCCATATCTGACATTTCAAGTAACCTACAGATTTGAAATCTTCAACATGCTCTACATCTTTATTAACAATTCTAGCTACTCAGTGTAATACTTAACAAGAAACAGACAGTCATTGATTGTTTATAACTGACGGGCAACGTTATACTATGTTTGTATGATGATCAAAGGATTTTAATTTCAAACTATTATTGTTACTTCATTGTCTTTGCATTCCATTTTAAAGTTGAGAAAATAGTATTTAATTTGTATAGAGACAGTTATTAAAGGTATAATGAACCAGACAACCCTGGTCAGGTTTTACTGCTGAGGGTTATAATGTGGCAAAAGGGTTATATATTGTATTTTGCTGAAACTGCATTTATGCAGTGCATACTATCCCTGAAGTTTCAGAAGGTAAAGGGAAAAGCTTGTCCAGGCCAAATTTATGTTTCATATTATTAGTCCATTTGGTGCTATAAGGTAGCCCAGTAGGTAGATTTATGGGCTATCTGGAGATGTGCCACACTAAGTACACCTTCTGACTCAAACACCAGCTGAGTGCAGCAGAGAACCATTTCCCCATTACCATAATTTCCTTTGTGTGGCAAAGCTTGCACTTTCATTCAATATGTGAAATGCCGGACATAAAACAAAAACAACTCTTATAGTCTGCTCATCAGCAACACACTTAGTTAGGATGGGTGAGAAGCAAAACAGGGGTGGGTTTGACTAGCGGAAAGCAGCACAGGAGGAAGAGACCTGGAAATCTCTTGCACTCTAATGGAGTGTTGAATGAAAATGAAAAAAGAAGTTACTTGAATGTAAACAATGGAAGGATATAGGTCAGCCAATGAAAAGGATTGTACAGACCGTATGCTCCAGTAGAGCAACATACACAAGAAGTGGATAGCAAGCCTACAAATGAGAAGCAAGTAAACAAGAGTGAAAATCAATGGCAAGTAATGTCAACAGTGTAAACACACAGTAAGTTCACAGCAGGTTTTTCTCAAACAGACTTGTTGTGCTGTCTGATAGGCGAGACCTAAAAGAAGGGTTACCCCACTTGATGAGTTCACTTTTTCTCCTGTCATCCTTTTTCAGGCTGTGAACACAGAATCAGATTTGTAGATTGAACAATCTGATTTGCAAACAGTAACAGAGCAATTTCTGTTGTGACTGCCATTTCAGAAAGCAAGACATGGTCCTTATGTCCTGGAGAAAAATCAAAATGCCACCTAAATGAGCTGTGTGGGTACACCCTGCCCCCTAGGCCTATTTGGGAGAACAGGTGGCAGGGGAAAAGTAGAGGGCAAACAGCAAGGGCCTACCCATCTTTTGAAAAAATAAAATAATTACAACAATGTGCTTGACATGCTGAGTCTGTGAACTCTGCTTTTAGATTGAGAACTCAAGGTGAATCATGGGCCATAATGCACACAATCTTGCCCTCACGTTTGTGTGCCTTAAATCAAGTTTGGGTTCCTCAAACTGAAGGAATCATGGCTCATTCCGTGTTTGGGGCGACCTTAGGCATTTGCAAGCTGTGCACCTGCACAGGGCTGCCAAATCCCAGGGTCCGCCATGCCAATATATATCCTTAATATAATAATCCTCTGAGGATGGATTCATATTTGCGTGGCGGCCCCTGGCAGGGATTTGGCAGCCTCCAGCTATGTTCCACCTCCAAACACCTTGACCCCCCCCTCTTACGAGGCCCCATCCAGACCCCCTTTTCGGGGGCCCCCTACCTACGCTCCCTGCCCAAGGCTGCCATGAGCCTAGAGCCGCCCCTGCCAGTGTGATATTTCTCAGACTCTCCTGGCATATAGCCGAAGCTCCCTGCTGGGGATAAGACATGTGGCGATCAGTATTTGCTAGTAAACAACAACAGGAGAAAATCCCATATACTCAGTTGAGACTCGGGTGAGTATAATAGCATTCAACAATGTCTCAACAGGCATTAATAAGCCTTGTTATATGTCTCCCTATTACAGGCTGACAGCCTGCACCCAGGAAGCTATTCAGAAATAGGAATGGACCTCGTTTACTGAGTATTCATTCATTTCAGGCTCTACTCCTATTTTCATATGTTTTCCTCTTTTTCCTTCACTTTTTCTGACAGCTTAAAAAAATGGTTTGTGTAATCTCTGTCCTGAAGATATCCTGGCATAATGTCAGTTGCACCACCGTCAACACAACCCCGCGGATTTACAGCCTCTGGCACTTGAAATGCCTCTGTAAAATTGGTTCCTCAAGAATTCAAGTTTTGTAACATTTTAAAGTAATGCCCCTCACTCTTACCTACATTCTGCCCCGTGTCTCACATGCACTGTTCACATTTATTCTCGAGCACTTTGTGTCCACTTTATATCGATTGCACATAAAGTAATCATATTATTGCTGTCCGAATTTATTCTTATGTTTATTTATGAGCACAGACTGCTATGATCAAATGTTGATGTTACTCTTTAAGTATTCTAGATGTTTCTGTTCCTACATAATTACTTTAGCTACAAATAATTTATAGAGTAATACCTGTTGAGACATTGACATACATCAGTATTTTTTAGGCAGGTATATACTGGCGAGGCCCTCTGCAGATGGAATTATATAACATGTGCATGAGAAGACGGAAAGATTTTTGCATAGTGTATGATTTCCTTAAAACCTATGTGTATATGTATGTGGACAATATACCTGCGCATAAGGGTATGTGGAATGGCAGATCTCCCTACTAGGAGTAGTCCGTAGGACACCACACTGTAGCTGGGCTGTCAGTGGTTACTCAACAGGGATATATATATATAGGAGACACCCTCTGCTTGTGGAATTATTTAACCAGACGGTTTCTTGCATAGAAAAGGGTTTCCTTAAAAACAGCATATATATGTATATGGACAATATAAGTGCAGATGACGGCAGTTACTCATCAGATTAGGTATGATGGCTTAACTTCCTGTTGAATGTTGAGGTGGGGCTGTCGGTAGTTCTTAGATAGGGATATGTTGGCGTACCTAGAAAGGACAGCTCATTGAGCAGCTTCATTATATAAAAAGAAAATAAAGTAAAAGTACAACACAGTTTTCTAAAAATAGTGTGCAATGTTTATAAACATGTAACATTCCAGAACATTTATGTTTATTTGTCTGAGAACCACCATATTTAAACCTTTCGCATATGAGTGGCACTTATGAGAGTTTTTATGTTTCAAACATACAATCATGAGAAATTAATGCAAAATAAAAATGGAGGCTACAAAATGTTTCTGCAATCAGCCAGGTGAAATCAAGTTTTCTAAATACATTTGGCCTGTTGATTCTCACGTTGTTATGAAAGATGCTTGAGTAATCAAATTCAGTCAAACCCACACCTAAAATATGGTTTACATTAAATGGAACAACGTTGCTTTTTGGACTATTCATTTTTGGCATTAAGCAAAATCCAAACAAGTAAATTTTATTTTTGGACTCAAGTCAAGCAGAATGGCAATATATTACTTCAGTAAGAAACATGTATGCTGCGAATTAGAAATGATGGAACCCTTTTGGCTCCAGATTGACTTCATAAAACAGTGGCATAAGTGTGCGAGCGAGATGCACTAAAGCCTGGTTTAGAATGTAAAATTTGCGGTTACAAGCAGAAGAACAAAGACTTGTATTACTAAGCTTTGAGTGCAGCGTAGTCCATTGTGAGTATTCAGGCTGGGGAGGACTCTACAACTGGTGATGAGTGATGGGATAAAAAACCTGAAAATTGACGGCGTTCTCCCAGAGAGTTTGCCGTGGTCCAAGCAAACTGCTTGTGCATGTTGCAGTTGAAGTGAGGAACCAATGCTTAACGCATTGTAGAGTAAAAAAGCAATTCCATCCACTGTAAAGAAGATAAAGAGTTTGAATGCATTGCAATAAAATCTTCGTATGATGACCGAGAACCTGTTGGTCAGATCATACATAAAGGTATAGTTCTGCTATGCAATACACTGGCTTATGTAATCTCGAGCATAAACACTAAAGGTAGATACAACCAGGTTTTAAAAGGGCATATATTGATACGCACAAAGCGCAATATAACATTACAATTAGAAAATAGTGAAGGCAAAGATTATGCAAAGAGATGCCTAAGAATAGAACAATTATTTCAGCACCAGAACCTGAGTAAAGGTGGTCCGTATGACCTCTGCACCTGGTGTCACAGCCCAGGCATAGCACAAGGGTTGTGCCTACCAAGCTTGTGAAATTCCGAAGTGACTGAAGATATCTTAAAAAATGTGGAAGGCTGAGAGAATGGAGATAAAGATTGAGGCCCTTTTTACAAAATTCATTGGGGATGATCCCAAGACCAGCACATCTCAAGACTTTAGAGATGGTTCACAAGAACATGTTCATGATGAACGGGCAAGGGAGCTGGAGAGAGCTCCACCCTCAATTTCAGTCACTCCCAAAAATGGCTACAATGCTGCTGCTTTCCTGAAATCACCACAACAATTCGATACTGCCAAAAATCCAAACATTGGTGATAGATAGACTGCTTGGACAGAGACATTTGAAGATTTCCTGTTGCTCAAAAACATAGTCAAATTGCCTTTCATTTGCAAGAAGCCATTGAGAAATAGCAGGTACATTGAATACAAAGACTATGTTTTGCTGTATCATTCACTGCAGCACTACATCCTGTCATGAATACTTTCAATTACAGTTATGACATATTGTTTTTGTATCTACACAAAATAAACATGATGAAGCTCTTTCACAAGTATAAAATGTAGTTGGCAAAGCAGATTTGACTTTGAATGCAAAGAAGTGTGAATTCCATAGGAAAAAGCTCAAATTCTTTGTCCATATCTTTTCTGATGGGGTATGACAATAAATCGTGCTAAAGTACAAACACTGTCAAATTCTGATCCCCCACAAGATGTTTCATGGAGCATTTATTTCTTGGCATGGCCAGTTACTGTTACACATACATACAAGACTTTGCCACTAAAAGTACTCTGTTGAGAGACTTGATGAAAAAGAATGTTACATTTCATTGGTCACATGAATGTGAGAAAAACTTTAAAAGAATCAAACAAGCTATTGAAAAAAAGCTGCTGAAATGGCATATTTCAATCCGAAGGTTCATACTAATGTTGTTGATGGTAGCCCAGCCGGAGTAGGTGCTATCCTTGCATAGCACAGTGGAAAACCAAATGCTCGCAGGCATATTGTGGTCTATGCATGTAAAAGTTTGTGCCAAATAGAACTTGCTTACTCACAACCTGAGAAAGAAGCATAGCTGGGGTATGGTCTTGTGAACATTTCCGTGCATTGCTCTACAGAAAACCTTTTATATGGTACCTGATCATCAAGCTTTGCTGAATATATTTGGAAATCTAAAGGACAAATGCCTCCTCGCATTGAACAATGGGGACTTTGGTTACAAGAGTATGATTATACTATTTTTTATTGTCCAGGAAGAAACCTGTTGACTACTGTTTCAGAGTGCCTATAGAAGGTCACGGTACTCCATCCAAGATGGCTGAGGTATATATCAACTTGATTATAAAATGAGACACACCAACTGCTATTTTGTTGTCCCAGATTATCACTGCCACAAGCCATGATACTGATATGTTAAAGCTGAAGGGCTATATTTACACATCAGTCATGGAACACTCTAACCGCTCACCAGTAATGGAGAATATCAAAACTACTAAAAGGTTAAGGATGAACTGTCCATAACTCAGGAAAGAAGTTATATTTTGAGGGTACGAGAATCCTCATTCTGGAGAATTTGAGACAGTAAATAATTGTGGTTGCACATGAAGGACATCGAGGAATTGTTGCTATAAAATGAGCTTTGCAAGGCCGAGTTTGGTTTCCTTATTTTGATGACAGGGTTGAAAATTAATTAAAGGGCTTTCATTTATGCAGCTGCCTTTCCACACAAACTATTCATCAGACCGTGAACATGTCAGACCTCCAAAACCATGCATAGGAGAGAACAGCCACTGAATGTTTTAGTTCACTTAACAATGGACAGCATCTATTGGCAATTAAGGATGAATACCTAGAGTTCCACTAAATGAATATCTTTAATCTACAACTCAACAACAAGCCATTTAAAGACTTGAAGGCATCCAGCCACAGTGAAGACTGACAATGGCCCCATTTCAATAGTCGAGAGTTCAGAGATTAATTGGAACATTTGAAAGTAAAGCATGAAAAGAGCATTGCTCTATTGCCACAAGCCCAAAAATGTGCTAAGCGCTTTATGACTACACTAAAGAAAGCAGAGCAGCATGCCACTCTTGAAAAGTTCAATTTGAAAACTGTATTGAATCCTACCTTGAGAGCTTATCGTTCAGCAGGCCACTCAATCACAGTTGAAAGTCCCATGACTTCGATTTTTCGGAGATCAATGAATACCAAGTTACCTCAATGGAGCAACTTGATGGCGATTGTCTTGTTACGCGGATGAGCTGTTCCTCGATGCAACCCCTTTAGTGCTGTTTTTCTGAGTGTACTACCCTACACCCTCCATTATCAGCTAGATCCGTGCAACCTGCAACCCGCGACTCTTACCTTCCAGCTCCTTTCTCGGCCGCTTTGGACGCCCCGGTTTTTTCTGTCCGTGGGGGCATCTTGTTTCTGTCTTTTTCTGGCAGGGTGCTCGCCGGGCTCGGATGGTGCTTGGGGCCCGCCCTTGTGTGCTGCCGGGGGTTTTGCCACCGCGGGTGGCAAGTGCCGCGCAGGAGTGGAGGCGGCGGCGTGTTCTTCGGCTGTGGTTCCGGACTTGCGGCGGCAGAGTCAGCACCTGTCTATCCGGCGAGATTTTAGTCCGGCGAGTGTTAGACGGCGGTCTTACTGGAAACCAAGTCGGGTCAGGAGCTGCTGGTGGCTGCCTCCTTCCGCATTTTGAGCTGGAAAGAGTCGGGGGTAAGTCCTTGACAATAAATGATTTTGGTTTTCTCGGTCTGCACGGGCTTACTGATTTTGCCATCGGGATAAGGGGTGAGGAGAGTGAGGCAATTGGCATTCTGCAGTGCGTGGGCAAGGGTCTTTGGTCTTCTCAGCAGGGTTGTATGGAGAAGAGTGGGAGGAATATCTTTTATTGTGCCCACAGTGGTGCCAAAAGTCAGCAGGGTTTAAAACCAACTGTCTGCCGCTACACTTTACGTAACAGAGCAGTGAAAATAGATACTGCCTTCGAACTTGGTGACTTACCCTCTGTCGGGGAGGTGAAAATTACCACGAGGCTTCACGAGAAAGAAGACACCACGGAGAATAGTACACCGGGCGGAACAGGAGGGAAAGGCAGGGTCAAAAAAACCCTGTCATCCAAAGTAAAAGTAACTCCCTCACTGAAGACTTTTTATAAAGTCTTAACTACTCCTTCACATAAAAGTAAAAAGGGGAGTAATATGTCAACTCCAACTGCCCAGCTAGCTCACTTGCAGATTCCCCTCTTGCTGAAGGAAACCATCTCGTCATCAACCCCGGTGTTATTACCCTCTGGCGAAACAGAAGAATTGTGCACATTGATTGAACAACCTGTTGTGGTTCATCCTTCCATTGACATCTTTAACAGGTACTCGGCCCTAGAGAATCAAGGAGATCAAGGTTTAGGACTGGATCCACCACAAGTAATGGAAAAGGTAGATGTAGTGGAGGTTTTACCTCCCTTAGTTTTGGATAAAACTGGTTCTCTGGGTGTACCAGAACTGCAAAAAAAGGAATCCTTGAATACTGAGGGAAGTGGAGTTGGATCTCTAGCAGACATCCTAATGGCACCAAAGGAAGATATAGGAAGAAGATTTACCATCTCTGAAACTAACCAAGCTGTGGTTAAATCCTCATGTGAGGTGCTAACTCAAAAAGTCGAAGAAATCTGACAAAGAACTGATGCTCTAGAACTTGAAATTCCCAATATAAAGGAATCACTACATAGCTTCTCTGTAAAAATAGACAAACTAGCTCTCCAAAATAGAGGCCTGAAAGACGACATTGAGCGCCTTGAGAACCATGCCAGGAAAAACAACCTGAAGATATTAAATGTTCCTGAGGACTTGGAAGGGGAGATATCAAAAACTTTGTGATCACTCTCCTTAAGGATACAATCCTTAAGGACTGCCCGGAACCTAACTTAGTTGTGGACATCCAGCGTGTCCAGCGAGATCCATATAAGAGGAGTCCCGCAAACCCCAAGCCAAGGAAGATCTTAGTGAACTTTTTAACGTACTATTTAAAAGAGAGAATCTTATCCCTCGCATTGAAGGCAGGTACGGTTAAATGTTCATCCTTTTCTAGCCAATTCTCCTTTTCCATTAGGTCTGACGTATCACATATTACAGCGACAAGACAGTGGGAGTTGGGTAAAAGGATGACAATTTTGAGCTTGCTGGGGGCCAAGGTACAATTAAGATTCCCAGCCTCGCTTCGAATAATCTGGAATAACCACATGTACAATATGCGACAAGTTGAGGAGGTAGACACCCTCATTGAAGAAATCAAAAACAAAAGTGGGGTATAGCACGGGGAGGCGATCTTAAGGCTGTATCTTTATTGAATCATCTAGCTGATATACTTTGCAGGGGTCTAAGATTTTAGATGTATAACGGTTTGATAAACATCTATGGGGACCTTGTCCATAGGGCTTCTGCCCAGTATACATAGGGGTGTTTCCCAGGGTAGGAAAGAGGGGTCACAGGGGTTTGTATGGGTGGAGGGATGGGAGGGGAGCACGGGTGGGGTTGCAGTGGGAAAAAAGCAACAAAAAAAAATCCTCAATCTCACACTTGTATTTTTGAAGCCATCGGTAGAATACTTGAATACTTCTCGCCATTTGGCAGAAATAGGCCATCTGAATGAGTAGTATAATTACATGTATCTTCTGGAATATCAACGTGCTTAGATGTGCACGTAGGGAACATCTGGTTATTAAGTATTTGGAACAGTCTTCTGGTCAGGTGTGTATCCTTCAAGAGACACATCTGAGCCATTTGGAGTCCAGGTCTACTTTTGGTAAATATCGTTGGATTGAGTCTTTCTGTTCCTCTGAGCAGGATACACACAATAAGGGGGTGGCGATTTTGATTAGATTAGGGGCAAATGGTAGTATTAAATCAGTCACCTCGGATCAGTCAGGGAGGTGGATTATAGTGCAGACTGAAATAGGAGGGACCGAGCTTACTATAGTTTCTTTTTATGGCCCAAATGTGGACGATCCAACACATCTCTGTAATATGCAAACCAAATTAATAGGACCCAACACTCCAATAGTAATCGGAGGAGACTTTAATGTCCTCCTGGATCCACTAAGGGATAGATCTAACCATAGCCAGCACGTTGGTGCCCCTCGTATCCGTAGAGCTATGGTCAATATGATCCATGATCTCGGGTTAGCAGACCTCTGGAGGGCCAAGATGGGTGATAAAACCGGTTTCACCTTTTTTAGTAAAAAAAATGGGCACTCCTCACTGATTGACTATATCTTAATAGATAGGCTGAGGTTAGAGAAAGTCGGCAACATCTCTGTACAACTCTGTACTATGTCCGACCATGCCCCAATTTTTTTTTACGTATTTAGGGGGTAGGCAAAGTCTTAGATCTAGATGGACTTTAAAAAGATCAATGCTTTCCAATGAGGAAACAATCAGGGTATTAAAAAATTCAACTATGGAATATTTTTCCTTTAATAGTGGCTCAACAACCCCAGACTGGGACGCTTACAAAGCAAACCTACGAGGCCAGATTCATAGTATGACCTGCTCAAAGAACAGGGAAGAGCTACTGGAATTTAAAAATTTAGAACAGGAGATAGGTAGGTTGGAAAATGAGAGGTTATGTAGTCCTCAGATTACTATTGACAGATTAACCCAATTGAATGAAAATCTTGATCGCCTTCGTCAAGAATACAGGGGGAAATTGGAATTAAAAGTAAAAGCTCACAGGAGGAGCCTAGCCTGCAACCATGATGGCCGCTTAGGCTCTCGGCTCCGCCGACCTTCTTGCCTTACACTACTCTCCTGTTCATTATCCTGGCTTCGAAGCGTGTTTTTATGCGGGAGAAATGATGCTGCCTTCGTTGGCGTGTATTTGTGATCTTTGCCGGCGGTAATGGCGACGGAACATCCTCGCCTAATCTGAGGCCCTCCTACCCACGAGACCGGGGCTTCGAGTGTTGGTAACGGCCAGCCCCTGATGCAATAACAACGGCCACTCAAGACGGGGAGGAGCCGGCCGGCCGAAGGAAGTCTGCTGAACTGATCCGCCATTGCTGTGGTCTTCCATCCCACCCGACGGCGGTGTCTGCCGGTGGTACATTGTGGCCCTGGGAGAATACAATGTATCAGTTCTCCGTTTAGGGACCGCCCGGGCACTTTCCTGATCTTCCTCGGGATACGGTGGGCGACGTCTGGAGCATCACAGACTCTGCGCCCGGTACTGGGGGCTCTCGCTCGTGGTTACGGGACCGGGCGACCACTGGGGCCACGTCCACGTCTCCGGCCCCAACATAATGCAGACCGCTATCCCCGTGTTCCCGGCCCGACCTTATTCCGGCGAGAGGCAGTTTGATGGCGGGTTGGAGTACGGGGAGCCTCGAGTGCGGAGGACTGCCGGTGACTATATTTTTGGGGCACCGCCAGGGATTCCTGAAGTGCTGGTGGCCCTGGGTGATTTGCGCACTGCCCTGGATTGTGGTGCCCAGGTCCTGGGGAGCCGGCTGGATGCTATTGTGTGCCTCGCCTTACGTGATGACTTTCGACTGCGGGCCACTGCGCCACACCCGGTACCCGCAAGCGGAGAACTGGCTACCCCGGTGGATGTGAGACTGTCCGGTGATCGTGTTCTGGAGCCAGCCATGGAGCAGCTCGTCGTTGTGGGGGCCGGGTTGGGTGATGGTGGACATGCATCGTGGCTTGATGATCGGCTCAGAACAAAGCGCCTGGCCACTTCACTGTGTACTGAGGGGGTGACCCTCCCCTCTCTCCTGAAACCGTTGCTATCGAACTGGACCATGGTTTCTGGGGGGCTATTGCTCCATGCCGAACTCCCACACTTCACCGTGGCTTATTCACCACTGTCCCTGGTAGACTTTGATGGGCAGAGCACCGTACCACTGTGGCTACTTCGATCACCCACTTCACCTAAAATGGCGGCCGGCCGGTTGGATTCCTTTGTTACAACGGATCGTAAGGGACAAGGCTGAGAATGTTGTCTTGAGCTCCGGGGCATGGTCGGCTGGTGACTATATGGGACGGGCGATATAATGGCTGATTTGTAACTTTATTCTGTACTATTTTGTGGAACTTGACTCGAAGAGTGGGCGGCCGGGAGCCCGTATTTCTATCCTTTTTCCTCCTCCGCCTGCTTGCTCCTGTTTTACTCTTCTTGGCGCTGTACGTGATGATTCTCCCCATTTCTTATCATATTACTCGATTACTGTTGTTCAATGTGGCTTTGGAGTAGACGATACTTACATGGCCGGGAAGACCGGGAGCCTGCGTGCGTGATTGGCCCTCCTCCAGTTTGTTATATATACTCTTTTTCCTTTCTTCCCTTTTCTTCTCTCTCTCTATATTTCGGGTACATTTTTTGGGCGACAGGCACACTGTCGGGGGGGGGTAGGCCGTAGCCTCTACATGCGTGCAGGGTAGGGGGATGGGGGGAGGGGTTTTGTTTTGTCCGTTTCGGTTTCTATGGGCCTTTTTTTTTTTCTTTCTTCTTGCTCTTCTTCCTTTTTCCTCCTTATCTTGGGTCAGTATGGAGACTGGGTGTTATGCTATTTGCTGTTTTTCTTTTAGGTGTCTACATTCTTATTCTTGAGGTTGTTCTCCGTGTGTGTGTTGGGTAATGCAGGGTACGACCTTTGACTGTACGTTCTTTTATCCTGACCAGTATAATTTTGTGTCGCTATCCCGATTGTGCCTCCTTTGCTTTGTCAACATCCTGCTGTGTACATTGCCCACTCTGTTTTTTTGATGGACTGCCTGGTCTCTGATCCTTCTTATCTTATTATTTAGAAAATGAACCTTATTTACTCCTGCTCTCAGTGGTCGCTTCCCCCCTTACGTGAGATTTAGGATATTGCTGTGTTTGCCTTTGGGGACTGCTGAGCTTCTTATGGTTGTTTTACGTGCCATGACTTGATTTCGAGGCCGGCCAGACTGGTTGTGGGCCCGTAGCTGTATAACGCCGATGCACAATAAAGGTTTAAAAAAAAAAAAAAAAAGTAAAAGCTCAGTGGCAATCAAATAATATGCAACATTTTGAATATGGCGAAAGGGCGGGGGCTCTTCTAGCCTGGAAGGCGCGGGCCGAGCGCACTAAGAATAACATAAGTCAACTAATTATTGATGAGAGTGGCGTGACATCCTATAAACAGGCGGACATGCAAAGGTGTCTCTTAGCCATGTTTCTGACCTCTATAGAGAAGAGAATACCCCTCATCCAGATATTATTCAAAATTGGCAGCAGTCTAAAGATCTCCCAGTCTTAACTGAGGGAGGCCGTGCCTCCCTTGATGCTCCCTTGATAGAAAGTGAAGTAAAAATGTATATTAATAAGGTTAGGAACAATAAGGCTGCAGGGACTGATGCCCTCCCAGGTGAGGTATATAAATCTCTCCAGGAGGAATTAGTTCCAAGGCTGTGTGATTTATTCAACTATGCTTATAGCCCCGAAGGGAGAGTTCCAAACTCCTGGGAGGAGGCAACGATTATCCTTATTTTAAAACCTGGAAAGGACCCAATTAAAGCTGACTCCTGTAGGCCAATCTCCCTGGTAAATGCCGAATATAAAATCTTTATGAGCATTTTGGCAGGGAAATTGGTCAAGTTAGTTCCTCTGTTGATCCATATTGACCAGAAGGGCTTTATCCCAGGCAGGTTTATTCAGGAACTGACTCTACAGCTAATTGGGAGTATAGACTTGGCAGTTGCCAATTCTAGGCCCCTGGCCGTTGCAGCATTTAACGCGGCTAAAGCTTTTGATCGTGTTAGTTGGACCTTTCTTTGGGAAACCTTAAGGATAATGGGATTTGGCCCAACTTTCATACAGACATTGATCAACTGTTACCAATGGGCTTCAGCAACAATCCTCCTTAATGGAGTGTTAACACCTAGCTTTAATATAATGAGAGGAACGAGGCATGGTTGTCACATCTCGCCCTTGCTTTTCAACCTATATATAGAGCCTTTGGCTCAATCTATAAGACTCAATGAATCGATCACACCTTTCATCGTTAATCAATATAATAGTAAATTAGCCCTATATGCTGACGACCTTCTCCTTTATACGGATAATCCAGTAGAAGTCTTCCCCAGAGTGGTAGCACTATTGGAGGAATTTGGATTATACTCTGGATATCTGGCTAATTCTTCCAAAACAGAGATAATGTGTGGGCATGTTCATAATTGAAACGGTAAAATAAGCAAGGAATTTAGGTATCTTGAGATAACCATAGTTAAGAACATAGAGGATATACCTAAGATTAATCTAAAGAAGATCTTTAAAGAGTTCGACCGCCTTTTTTTTAGATGGAAAAACCTGCCTCTAACGATATACTGCAGGGTAAACTTGGTTAAAATGGTCATCCTGCCAAAATTGACCTACCTTTTTAGCACAATTCCCCTTGATTTTCCAGGTAAAGAGCTAAACTCAATCCAAGGGAAAATAGGCAGCTTTATCTGGTCTAATAAAAGCGCAAGACTCTCATGAAAAAAACTAAGGCGTAGGCTCCTGAAAGGAGGTCCTGCACACCCTGACATCCATTGCTACTTGTATGCCTTCCAGTTCAAAAATATTCTGTCACTACTTGGCTCTACAGGGGAATCTAATTGGGGAAAGCTGTTAACTGAGATGACTTCTTTTGAGGGCGGGGGAGCGTGTTTTCTTTATAAGTTTGGTGCACCAAAGTTTTTTAAAAGGGTTCGGTTGAAAGTTTTAAAGTCTGCATTAAACCTATGGTATAGGGTCATGATACAATGGGGAATCAGATATTATTCAGATTTTGCCCCTATTTGGGCCTCTCCTGGTCTACCTGCATGGTTAAAGGATATCCTCGCTTTACCCATCAAGAATGCGGGCATCTCAGCCTGGTCGGACCTATGGTATTTACCCCTGGGAAGTATTAATGTGGTATTGGGTTCAAATCAGGCCTACATACTCTGCTAAACTCTCGAACACCTTAGTATAGAAGTTGGCACGGACACTGGAAAAGGTAAAAGACAAGTTTATTAAGACCCCATGGGGTGGTGATACATTCCAACAGCACCCTTCGGTAATGTAAGAAGTAGCACACCGAACATCGGTGTGCGACCTCTTTTATATAGTTTAATAGCAATAAAAAGATAGGCGGTTACAAGTTTACACATTTTAGGTACATATAAGGTCATTTTTGGAACACAGCCAACACGTGGGAGGAGTTTCGACAGCACTGGTCAGTTAGCATGAACATTCCTGAAGAGTGACCAATTGGTGCGTAATGCGCATGTGCGCTTGACCAGTACTAAAAATAGCCTGTTGCCGAGCAGACTAGTGACCATGGGTATCGAGAAAGGACAAAAGGGCATACTGACCACGAGGCAGCGTGTTCATAGGAAACGGAAGGCAGAAGGATTCAAAATGGCCCCCGTTCGTTTTGGTCAAGTTAACAGAAAAGACCGTGTAGCTGTGCTAAACGCTAACTCAGGAGCTGCCAAAACACGACAGACGGCCCTTTTAGCGTTTAGCAAAAGCTACCTCATAGTGGACATAGTCAGAATGTTCATCCTCAATGTCAATAGCCATTATTTTCAATACTTCGTCACTGATCAGTTTCTCTTGTTTGACAATAGCTCGTTTGGACGGAATACAGGCTGTGATACATACAGAACATAATGTAGGGCCACATTGAATACATAGACAAAGGAAAAATAATACTCCAATAAAAACACAGAGAATCGTTAATAATTTCCAACCCCAAGTACTAAGCAGAGTCCAGAACCAACCAGAAAAAGTCCATGTTCCATTTTCTGGGTGGATCTCAGCAGCTATCTTATGTAATTTTGTAATCGAATCATATACAGAAGGTGAGTTATCTGGTACGTACACGCAACAACTACTTCCGATGACGCGGCATGCTCCACCCCTATCAGCTAGTATCACATCTAGAACCATTCGATTCTGGAGCGCCACAATTCTGGTAATTTGCAATTCCTCAGTAATATTCCCTAAAGCAGAGGCAGTTTCGTTGGCAACGGCTTCCACCACACGTGTAAGCCGCCTTATCTTTCTGCTATTTAATGCAGCTCCTACGAATGAAAATAACCCCAAATTGAAATCTACATATTGTTGTAAAGTGGTATCAGTCTGGTCTATTTCATCAAGATCTATTGTTCGTTTCACTCTATTCAATATGAAATCATGGTACAAAACATAATCATTGTGATACATGGGAGGAGCAATAAACACAGGTGGTAATACAAATGCTACATAACACGTTCCTAACCATCCCAAAGGTAGACGGTGATATCCCTTATTTCCACAAATAAAATATGTGTTATGCGAAGCCACAAATGCAATTCCAGTTGGTGTATCAAAGGTAAGGGTAATATTACATTCACTGCGACCTACGGGGATTGTACCTTTATTTCTAATACACAAATCTGCTTTTGTATCGATCACGGTTATTATATGCATGTTCGTCACATTTATGAGTCTTTGATTCGTATATACACGAGGTGTAGAAATATTGTCCGGACGATATTCTTCCCATTCGAATTTAGTTCCTTCAGCATGTGGATAGCCATCTTTATCGTTATAGCATATTTTATTCAACCGAAAAAGTAATCCACCTTTCGTTGGCCATCGCAGAGTAAAAAGAAGAGTGTACCAAGCATGACAAGAACCATTATGAGAAAACGGGAGAGGAATGAGTGGTGTTCCTCCCTTCTTCTGATGTCCGGGCAACATCCCACATACCCAACAATTGGACGTGTTGGTCATGTTATGAGTATGATGCAGAATCTTAATAAAACTGTTATTCAAATAAGTCTGCCTATGCCTTTCTTCGTGAAAAGGCAGAGTGAAATGAAAATGTTCAGACGGACTTGGAGTGGTGGGCAGTAAATGTTCTCGTGCAGGAAACAACAGTTCTATAGTCCAAGCTAATACTGCAATCACCACTACGGTCAAGACAAACAAAACAGCACCAAGAATTCTCCCTCTTCGTGTCGAAGGAGATGCCATAGTTCACAAAACAATACTCTTCAAAAGCAACACTAAGCGAGAAAAATTAAAACGATGGTTCTGAACCGAGGCTGCCGTTGATTTGTTCTCCGGGATTCAAGACGGGTGTCGCTACACTGGGCAGAACTGATCCCCCCCCCTTGATATTCCCGGCTTCCGTTTCACAAACCTCAGAGCGGTCACCAACCAGTTTCAAAAAGAGCACAAAAGAAATCTTATTTCCTGGGGCGTAGATTGTACTTCACTTTATCAGAAACAACGTGGTCCGGGAAGGCTCCCTCCAATTCATCAGGCGTGACAGCTGGGCTCTTTTCTGTATCCAAAATCTTTCTGTAGTCGGATAGCACCACAGGGCTCACCAGATCCGGAGAGACGCGTCGGCAGTGCGTTGAATGAATCCACCGCTTCTTGTTGGTGACTCTCACAGCAGTTCGCGTAGCCAGCAGCACTTGCTCAGGGCCATGCCATCTCGGTTCCAAACTGCTGGATCGCTCAAAGATTTTGACCATCACGTGGTCCCCAGGACGGAGATCGTGAGCCTCACCAGCGGAGTTATCAGGGAGCGCCTCTCGAACCTGTTGATGAATAGAAAGCAAATCATTTGTTAATCGTGCCAGATAATCGTTCATCATTATACAAGGCATATCATGTATCAAACGAGGTTTCGGAACTCCCCAGATATTCATAGGCCTTCCAAACACTACTTCATAGGGTGTGAGGCCAGACCGAGAATGGGGCACTGATCGAATGGACAGCAATGCCAGAGGCAAAGCGTCCGGCCATTTCAGAGATGTCGATGCCACTATCTTTGCTAGCTTCAGCTTCAGAGTTGCATTATATCTCTCCACTAAACCTGCTGATTGCGGATGAAAGACAGCATGGAATCGTTGTTTGATTCCCAATCCTTTCAAGACATATTCCACTACTTTTCCAATGAAATGAGGGCCATTATCACTCCACATAAGTTTACAAACACCGTAGCGCGGGAAGTACTCCTTGAGTAGCACCTTAGCTGTTGTCAATGCTGTATTGTCTTTCGTAGGGTAAGCCTCAATCCATTTGCTGAAGGCACACACCACTACTAGGACATACTTGAGATTATTACAGCGTTCCAGCTGGATGTAATCCATTTGTAGTACTTCGAATGGTGCAGTAGGTGGAACAAACCCACCTTTAGGAGTATGAGTCCCTTGTCCAGGATTGTGCTGCAAACATATCAGACAGGTCTGCACTACTCTCTTAGCCGTGCTAGCAATGTCAGCATTTTCCCAAACTCGTGTAAGCAATTTAGTAATTGCGAGAGCTCCAATGTGTGCCAGTCCATGTGTCATTTGCACCATTGTTTGTAAATAGGCCATGGGTAGTTTCCATTTCTCCATATCTTTACTACGCCAGCAACCCTCATCATCCAATACTCCTTCAGTGGCCCATTTCGCAAGTTCTGCCTCTGATGCTGACTTCTGTATATCTAGTATTTCTTCTCTAGCATCATGCCACCGCTCAGCTTGTGACTTCACCACATACATGGGGCAATTATTTTGCAGCATAGCGGTCTCTCTCGCAATGCGGTCTGCAAAGGCATTGCCTTGCCCTATTTTGTCCGTCACCTTTTTATGTGCACTGCACTTGACTATTGCAACTTTCTTTGGGCATAACAGTGCATTCAGGAGATCGCGCACCAACTCTCCATGCATGATGTGTACTCCGTGTGAAGTCAGGAATCCTCGTTCCTTCCAAAGTAGGCCAAAATCATGCACTACTCCAAAAGCGTAACGACTATCCGTGTAAATGTTCACACATAATCCAGCACTTAACTCACATGCCTTCGTTAAGGCTATTAACTCAGCCGCTTGAGCCGATTTTTGGGGTATCCGTGCTGCTTCTACCACAGTCTTAAGTGTCGTGATCGCATAAGCTGCGGAAGTCGTACCATCTGGTAGCCTCACACATGACCCATCAACCCACAGTTCCCCATCTACATCTGGAAATGGCGTATCCTGTAAATCGATACGACCCTTTGTCTGTTCCTCAGTCAGAAAAACACAATCATGTTGTTCTTCCTTCTGGGTCTCAGCAACAGGATCCGGCAATAAAGTAGCAGGATTTAGTGTTGCACATCGTTTTAGTGTGATGTGCGGCGCCAACAACGTTAGCTCATATCCTGTCAAACGGGCACTAGTTAGATGCTGTGTTTTCGTTTGATTCAGTAACGCATCTACTGCATGGGGAACTAGCACCAACAATTTGTGTGACAAAACTATTCCCTCACTTTGTCGTATCGCAACTGCTGTTGCTGCAACTGCTCGAAAACATCCAGGCAATCCTCGAGCCACAGGGTCGAGTACCGCCGAGAAGTATGCACAAGGCCTCTGTTTATCTCCGTGTGTCTGCACTAACATTGACAATGCACACCCATCCTTCTCGTGTACATATAATGTAAAAATCTTCGTGTAATCAGGTGTACCTAACACTGGTGCAGAACAAAGAGCTTGTCTCAATTGTTCAAAAGCATTCTGACATTCATCCGTCCATTCAATGGGAATCGGTGTATCTTTAGACAACAATGCTAACAATGGTTTAACGATATGTGAAAAACCCAATATCCATTGCCTACAAAAAGACGTCAAACCTATAAAAGCGCGAACATCTTTCTGAGTGCGAGGAACTGGGGTGTCTAATATTGCTTGAATTCGATCTGGTGTCAACGCACGGCCCTCCTTAGACAAAAGATGACCGAGGTAGGTCACCTTTGGTCTACAATATTGCAGCTTTTTCTTCGAAACTTTATGATTATGTTTGGCCAGGAAGGAAAGCAAGGAAAAGGTACTCTTCTCACATTGTTCTGGCGTGTCTGCAGCAAGTAAGATATCGTCTACATATTGAATGAGAACCACTCCCTCTTGTAGGTCAAAGGAATCAAGCTGCCTTTTTAATGCCTGACTATAAATGCTAGGACTTTCAGTATAGCCTTGAGGAATTCGACAGAATCTGTACGATTTATTATTTAATGTAAAGCCGAATAGATATCGACTGTCAGGATGTACAGGGATCGAAAAGAAGGCGTTCTTCAAATCAATGACCGTAAAAGTAGTCGCCGTCGGTGGAACCAACGTAAGCAATGTGGTGATGTCAGATACCACTGGATACTGAGGCAGTACTATCTTGTTTATTTCCCTCAAATCAATAATGAAACGGTAAACTTTAGTATCGGTATCTCTCTTAAGGATCGGTAAAATTGGACTATTACAAACATTGTAAGGAACTTCCTCGACTACTCCTGCCAAAATCAAATCATTTACAATGTATATTAAAGCAAGTTCACCTTCTCTAGAAATCTTATATTGCGGGACACGTGGTAGAGATACTCCCTCCTTTACAGTAATATGTACTGGAGGGATTAACATCTGCCCCACATCCGTGTCTGAAGTGGCCCACAACGTGTCTGGTAAGGAGGCCAATACTTCAGATTCATGGAGAAAACACACTCGCTCAAAGTCTGGGTAATTCTCATTCAGCACAACTCGCACTCCTTCTGGGGCACAGCGAATGGTAGCTCGAAAGTGTTTCAACATATCGAGTCCAATAATATTATCGGGTGTATTTGGAGACAACAAAAAGGGACAAGGGGCAGCAAATTTATCAACATGAAATGCAACTGGTTGAGACAGTGGGCTAGAAGTAGGTGTTCCATCGAACCCTATTGCTGTAATTACCTCGCCAGACAGGGGAGCCCTTGGAACCAAGTGTTTGGACAAAGCGCTACGAGTAGCTCCTGTATCGACCAGAAATTGATCAGTAGAACCCAAAACATGTGCTTCTATGTATGGACCCCTCTGATCAACTGGTACCTCAACCGATTCCACACCCCATCCTACGCAATCCTATGCGTAATGCTCATCCCGTGGTTCAGCAGGATCACCCTCATTTATCTGATATTGATTGCGGTTATCAAACATATTATAATCTGACTGACCACGACCCCTTGCTCCATATCCTCCACGATCGTTCGTGCCATAACCTCCTCTTGACCCTCCATAATAATTCCTAGATCTCCCACTTCCTCGTCCCCTCAAATTACGCTGCTCTCGAAACACCGGACAGTCTGCAATCCAATGCCCAAACTGTTTGCAGTATGCACATTGATTCACAGAAATGTCAGAACGAGGGGGAGGAGCATTACTGTACGATCCTCGCCCCCCTCTATTGTTCCCTCTCGTAGCCTGAACCTGAGCTAACATTACCTTCGTTTTCAATTCCTTCGCCTTCTTTTCACTACTTTCTTTCGCCTCCAATTCCTGTCTTTCATAATATTGAGCCATAGTCAATAAAGAAGCAGGGGTTGCTGTGGTCCATGAACTTTCACTCGCTTTTAATCGTTTCGCAATCTCCGGTAGGAGATTAGCTACATACTTATCAACGAATAGATGCCTGCCAGTATCTTCTGTCAATAATTGACCACTGTAATCATGGAACGCTTCCTCGAAGCGAGAGAAAAAATCGGAAACTGATTCATCCGCTTTCTGCTTACAAGAGGCTAATATAGTCCAATCAATCTTTTTAGCGGGAGCAAGAGTCTTTAGTTTTGTTAGTATGGCCCCTGGAAGGTCTAATATTAACTGACACGGCTTACATGCTGGTTCTCTATCTAAATCAGCCTGAACAAGATCTTTCCAAGTGGCCCCGAGAGTCGTGAGGTCATCAAACCTACGAATGGCTCTCCACATATCAGGGGGCAATATCAACCCGAAAAATAGATCAATATCAACTAACGTCATGATACATGAAGAAATTGCACTTTCAACATTTTCATAAAAAGCCGCAGGGTTTTTACGGGGATCAGGTAAAGCATTCTTAAGCGCCATGACATCTGCTCTATTCCAAGGCGTATAAACCCAATTATATACAAAATACCCTTTCGCGTCTTTAGAGCTTTTATCATCATCTGTGCCATCCCCTTTATGAGGGACATATAAAGGCGCAGCTTCTCGCATAGGTCTAACATTAATCGCAGCGATCTTATCTGTTTCAAAGATAGGGCATTCTTTGGATATCCCCGTCGCTCCGGACGTAGACGAATTCTTCGACTTTTCCAACTCCCGTAGCCGTGTCGTCTCATTACGCAGTTCAAGCAAACGCTTGAAGAAGTCGTCCGCATCTGAAAGAACAAAAAGACCTTTACGAAAATTCTCACGATCCTTGGATATCTCCTTAGGTTCTAACTCGAGAGAATATTTTCTATACCGCTCAACAACTTCATCTCCAAAATGATCAAAAAAATACAGTCGTTCCTTATCAGACCACTGTTCCATTTGTTTAGTAACATCAGAAACAGTAACAGTATTATTATTTAGCTTTCGCGCAATTGAGCGCAATTCCGCAGCTCGTTCCGTATATAACCTGGTACGCTGTGTTCGATCACTATCCTCGTCCGAGTCCTCGTTCGGAGCCGTAGGTACGACGTACGGAGGCGGACAACGATCTAGTAATGAAAAATCATCCGTTTCATTAGTAAGGACTGGATAGAGAGGACGCCTGATAGGGAATTGACCATTAACCTGTAAATTACGTTCTCGTCTCTCCCTCTCTTTCTTTTCCTGTAATTCCTTCTCCTGTAGCTGTAAAGCTTTGTCATGTGCAGCCTTCCGCTGCACTTTCTCCGCCAAGGCTTCCTCACGCTTCACTCGTTCACGCACCTCCTTCTCCCACATACGCACACAATCGAACATATCTTGTCTAGACCTTCGCTGAAACAAACACTGCTCTACATACTGTACCTTTCGAAGGTCAAACGACCCATATAGTGGCCACTGTAATTCACGATCAGTCTTAGTATACTTATGCCATAATGTACTATACATTATAGGTGGAATACCAAATTTAATATACATTTCACGATTTGGAGTCCCCTCTGGGGGAGCCGGCTGTTTTTCACTTAATCGATAATTGGTACCATTTTCAGAACAGCACATCCTACGGAGTGTGCTAAAAACAGGCATGTTTCAAAAAGTACCACGAAAACGTGATACTACAAAAAATGCCACCTAACACGGTGCACTGTTCAAATCAAATAAATCAGAGAAATATCCCTACATGCCTGCCTATGTGAGGTGCACTTCACATATTCAAATTCAAATTCATAGATTCAAACTGTTAGCTAACAAATTCAAATTCAAATTAAAAGTTTCAAAAAGCCACAGTAAGTGTCAGTAGACTACTTCACCACTCAAAAGCTTACCAAATATTTTCAAACGTCCAAAGTCCAACTGCCAAGTTCTGTGGTCAAATCAGCCAAAACGGCACATCACGACAATCCAAGATCAGAATCTCAGTCGAGGACCGGCGCCACCTGGAAGGTCAGATCGGAAGGAAGGGAAAACACACCGTGGGTGCCGAGACTCGGGTCACTCAATGGCAGCGATCGCGTCCATGGCGAGTTTCCTAACCTTCGTCACGACCTCTCCTTCGGGCCTCCGAGTCGCCGATGAGTCCCTTCGTGGTCGCCAATTGTGGTATTGGGTTCAAATCAGGCCTACATACTCTGCTAAACTCTCGAACACCTTAGTATAGAAGTTGGCACGGACACTGGAAAAGGTAAAAGACAAGTTTATTAAGACCCCATGGGGTGGTGATACATTCCAACAGCACCCTTCGGTAATGTAAGAAGTAGCACACCGAACATCGGTGTGCGACCTCTTTTATATAGTTTAATAGCAATAAAAAGATAGGCGGTTACAAGTTTACACATTTTAGGTACATATAAGGTCATTTTTGGAACACAGCCAACACGTGGGAGGAGTTTCGACAGCACTGGTCAGTTAGCATGAACATTCCTGAAGAGTGACCAATTGGTGCGTAATGCGCATGTGCGCTTGACCAGTACTAAAAATAGCCTGTTGCCGAGCAGACTAGTGACCATGGGTATCGAGAAAGGACAAAAGGGCATACTGACCACGAGGCAGCGTGTTCATAGGAAACGGAAGGCAGAAGGATTCAAAATGGCCCCCGTTCGTTTTGGTCAAGTTAACAGAAAAGACCGTGTAGCTGTGCTAAACGCTAACTCAGGAGCTGCCAAAACACGACATTAAGATCAAAAATAGGGAACTCTTTCTCAAGATTTAAATACCTACATTTGACCTCCTGGTTTACATCAGAGAAAGATTCTGTTGGAGGAAACTGGGAAATTGAGTCTCGGTGCCAGAACATGAATACCATAAAGAAGGAGGTCGGGTTTTGGTATAGAAAGCTCCTAGAGGCCGACGATATAGATCGCCCTCTACAGAATGCAGTATGGAATTTGTCAGACCTGGAAGCCGATGCCATAGATCTTTACAAACCCTCTCTCCAGATTTTGTACAAATTAGTTAGACCCGCTTCATTAAAAAAGAATAATTTTTTTGTTCTAAATAGATTGTATTATACACCAATGAAGATAGCTAAATTTGTCCCCCTCTCTCCCTCAAAATGTCCAAGATGCGATTTCTCACCGGCTGATGACGTGCATATATTTTATGAATGTTTTGAGTTAAAACAATTTTGACAGAATGTGAAATCTGCTCTTGGAGCTTATTTTTAAATTTGTGATCAATTTGAATATGCCAATAGTGATATTTGGTATTGATAACAACTTGATGAATTCCCTGTCTGCTATGCAAAAAGGCCTGCTTATGTATTTGATCCTTATCGCAAGGAGGGAGATATACAAGCTTTGGAAGGATCCACGGGCCCCGATGTATGAGAACTGGCTGACGGCTGCATTGGGTATGGCACACTTTGACTTGGGAAATCTGAATGATGACGGATGTAATATCTGGTCGGAGCTCCTAGTATAGGGCAGAGAAATGAGATTGATCCAAAAACCCTAATTCCAATGATTACACCAAGCTTTATTCAAAGAAGCTGGCCTGGTTTGGCCTACAGCCAATGCAATTGCAGAAGCCTGGGGTACCCAGGTTGGAAGGATGGCTTCTCGCGTTTATTTGCAGTCGCTATATGGTGAGATGAGGACTAAAAAAAAAAAAACACAAGAAGAAAGTGTATGCTGACAAAAGTTGACATGCAAAGAACATTTTTTTTAAGAGAGCAGATCCAGTACTCGCATAACAAATACATAAAAAAACTGATACTCCTTTTGATGCGAGAACCTTTCAAAATCGAGTCTACTAAGGCACACATAGTGACTGCCTAGTGCCCCGGGAAGGCTATTACTTAAGATTCTTCTCATTTCATGCACTTGACCAATCGTTCATCACAGCTAATAGTGGAAAGAGGGACTGTTTCTGAAACATCCGCAACTGCTGTAGCTTCTACACTGTTGACGCAGATCCTGGACATCAGTAACAACACTTCTCAGTTTCCCAGAACAAGATCAGGTTGAACAATTAAAGCACTGAGTAGATTGATTGAAGAGACATTATTGTATATGTCTATCTAAATAAGTATTGTGTAAAACATTGTAATGTTTTATTGAACAGGGGGAAAGATGTAGTATCTTGCAAATTAGAAATGATTGAACCCTTTTGGCTCCAGATGGACTCTGGAGAACTGTCACAAAAGTGTTAGAGCAGAATGCACTCAAGGCTAGCTCATAATGTTATACTTGTGTAATACTAAACTCCAAAAGTGGAATTGTCTTCCAGATACCCAAGCTGGGGAGAACACTACCACAAGGATGGCAATTTAGAGTATATGCAAAATAATGTTTACCTTCACATGCCATATATTTCTGTATATTCTTTGTACAACATGAACCTGATGAGATTCAAACTCCCACTTTCACCCTTTGATTTGTCACACAAAGTCAAACTGGATGAAGACCTCAGTGTTGGAAAGGAATTAAAACCTGCCAGTACTGACATAAATCATATGATGTAGCAATGAGACATAAAATAGAAACAATACACCAAACAAATATGTACATCGCTTGCACATAAGATAAACACAGCAGTGTCACTTGTAAATGACCACAAACAAGTGCTCAAACTGTAACCAATGCAACGTGAAGGTCACCATAAAAACTCAATAACTTATCTGGGTCGCCAAAACCATACAACGTCTGAATAATAAAACAGTGTGCATGCTAGTCAGATCTCAAAAAAGGAAGTTACCATGGCTCTAGTTTAAGGATATTCTGCACAAAGGCACAACAAGTGCCTTATGTAACGAGTCAATTTCAATTAAAACAACAAATGACAGAAGGCTATATAGATCAATAAGAGACTCCATTCCAACAATGGTGAAAACATTATCATCCAATTATTATTAGACACTTACCTGTTAAGAAAAAAAGCTTGTAAATAGGTAATAAAACCTATGAGGAAGACATTAGCAATCCATACTAATATTATAAAGAGAGAGCCCAAACCTTTGAGGCGGGTAATCTCAGTAACCACAGCACCAATCACAACACCCAATACAACGTTGGAAAGGGCAGTTGCAGCAGAAGGACATAGGCTATGCAGACGGCCACCATATTTTTTTTTGCAGAGTTTTATGTAGCGCGAACTTGACCTGAACTGAATCAGGTATCAGAGCGCTTTACATAGCACCAGTTACGTTACATGAGGACACACATTCATTTTTGTTAGGCACTGGGAGATTAAGTGATTTGCCCAGAATCACAGGATGTTTGGCGTCGTTACCAAGACTCGAACCCAGATCCCCAGGTCCGAGGTCGAGCGCCTTAGCCGTTAGGCCAACTCCTCTATACATTTAAAAGGTAAAAGAACTGTGCCAGCAAAGTAGTCCCTTGTGGAAGTGTCTGGATCATGCTGTGGGCGTGGGCTGGGGGCGTGACTAACGCTGGAGGCATGTGGTACGGCCATCACATCGTGGGCTGTGGGCGTGTGCTGGGGGTGTGACAAACGCTGGGGGAATGACAAACGCTGGGGGCGTGTGTCCGCCCTTCATGCCATGTGAGTCGTACATACAAGCACCAATTACGTTGCTGCCCAGCATCAAGGGGCAAGCTGGGGGCGTGAGAAACGCTGGGGGCATGTGTCCGGCCTTCGTGCCATGTGAACGCAATTGCGCCACATCAAGGGGCACGCTGGAGGCGTGAGAAACGCTGGGGGCGTGTGCTACGTTCCGCCTTTCATGCCATGTGGGTCGTAAATTAATCAGAAGATCGTCTGCTGTGGCCATGAGCTGGGGGCGTGACAAACGCGTTCACCTGGAGGCCTGGTAAGTAACGTTACTGCAGCCTCTCCTGCGCGCTGTTGCTGAACTCTCTCATTCAACGAAATTACACGCACCTGCTACCAACAACCAGGGCTCTAGCCGGGCTCAGGCGGCGGATCAGTACACTAATTACACGCGCCTGCTAACATCAACCAGGGCTGCAGCTGGGCCTTCTCCGTCCCTCTTCTAATGAAACAAAAAATTTTGTCTACCGCGAGATTTTAAAATAAATTGCCCTTGCCAAATACACATATTACACACATTCTATTTCATACCCGGACAACGTCGGGACGGACTGCTAGATGATGTATAAGGACGTCAACATGAAAGTCCTCAATCCCTACTATACGCTTCATTCAGACGTGCCCCACTTCACAAATAACTCACTTTTACTCAGAAATAGGCAAGCCCAACAACTCTTTCAATGCGTACATGTCCCTGTAATGCATGAGACATATTGAAATCGCGTTTTTCGACAACATACACACACCTCTGACAGGTCACATGGGCCGCAAAACGATACAGAGCAATCTTGGAATGGGTAAACATCAGTAGATGGCAGATGGCAAACCCTTGAAACCCAGAAAGTTTTCAGGACATAGTATTTAAAACTGAATTTGATTGAAATATCTACTGCCCTTAAATGCCAAATGGCTAAAAAAAATGCAATGGTAAGTTAGCTGAATGCACAAATAGTGTTGGGCTATCCAAGAATAAACCTGTGATAGTCATTACTATTGTTGGCAAAACATCTTAACACCTTCCATGCTAATGACAAGGCCAGCTCGTCATGCAGTACACTGGAGCTGTGCTTATGACGAGCTGACCTTGTCATGAACAATGGGACTTCAAGATGTTCAGCACCCAGCGGGAATTGCCTTAGTATTGAAGGTGTTAAAGAAGGGGATCCTGCCAGCAAGGACTATGACTCCCAAATACTAAGGGCCTGATTACGAGTTTAGCTGTCCATTGGACTGCCGAACCTATGGTGGCCGACCCTAGATCGTCAGACTGGTGGTCCACTCACCACACTACAAATACAGTGATGGGACCAAAGCAGGTGCTGGGGATCATGGATCATGGATCCCGCTGCAGTGGCGCATTAGTTCGATGACCTAATACATTTGAGGTGCCACGGTGGCACTGCCGAGTAGATGAGGCATTTCCCCTTTGCCTCAGTTTTCAGGGCGGTGAGGCCACCATGAACACTGTGCCAGTGAGGAAACAAAGGAGGCCCTACAGGGCACCATAGAGCCTGCCCCCCTGTGTGCAGTTACCCGCTATGCTATAAGCCATGGACTTTTCAGTCCATGCCGTGCAAGAACAAGCTTTGGCGCTCCCAATGCAGTACTTTTTAATGGGCATCGTCGTGGGAACACCAAAGGACCAGACCTCAAAGTTACTTGTAATCTGGCAGGCAGCCAACGGTCAAGTTTGGTGGAATTGGAGCAGGATGCTGGAGTGGTGGCATGCTCTAATACCCCCAAAATCGTAATCAGGCCCTAAGACTTAATCTAAAAAATGTATGTATGAACCAACAGGCAACAACTGTACTTCCGACAGAAAATTGACATGTTACAGAAAAAAATATAGATAAAGCTAGGGTAACCCTAAAAGACTAACCAAGTTATACATTTAAAACATGTTGTAATACATTTGTTTCCCACAGCGTCATGCCCAACTTGAGTGAAGGTTAAAAACTCTCATATGGAATGCAGTGTTTTCCTTTAGAGGAAAGGAGGTAGAGTTCAAACCTTCCCACTGACCAAATTAAATGTTAAATACCACAGCAGAGGAAAATATATGTGTAAAAGCCTTAGTCACATACCATATCTTAATAAAGAGGAGGAATGTAAATGCACAAAAGAAACAGCATTCCATGCTGAAAAATTAATTTATAAAGTAGCGAAGGTGTGGCATTCAACATTTTGGTTCAGAACTTTTCTCACTGTGATCAGCTCTATGGGTAGGTGTGTGGCTTTGTATTTGGCAGTATGGGTAACTGAGTGGCTGTGTGAATGACTGATTCTATGAGTAAGTAAATTGATGCGTAACTAGGTGCATGGGTAGGAAAGTGGGTGTGTAAGTGGGTTTTTGCACAGTCAGTGTCTGTATGAGTGGCTGGACAGGTGAGTGAGTGGGTGTGTGAGTGCTTGTATGACTGTGTGACTAGGCATGTAAGCGGTTTTGTAGATGAATGAATTGATGTGTGATTGGCTTTATGAGTGAGTGAATATCATCAGTAATGTCATCAGTGATGACATTTGAGACATCATCAATGATGTCACTGAACATGTCATGAATGATGTAATATGTGAGCACATAAGCAGTGTATTGCTGCGGCAGAAGTTATAGCTAGCTCAGGTAACTATAACTGCTGAATTTCACTGGTTTTGTAAAATTGAAATCTGAGCCTAATTACAGCATCACTGTAACTTTTGTTTTTTTAAGTGAATTTTCGGTCACCAATAGGTAGTTATAGTTAGGACCAAAGTTTCAATAGGAAAATAATTTTTGTTTTGCCAAAAACGTTGGTGCCGCTTGACGAATCTACACGGAATATTCACAAAACTTCCCCTTTTTGGTTCAACTGCTGTTTTGGGGGGATCCATCAAGCGGGGGTCAAGAAAAATGCGATTTTTCCCATGTTACGTCTACAGGATTTTAATTTTTTTTAAAACAACTACAGCTAAAACTGTTGAACTGAAATACACCAAATTTGGCAGAAAACTAGATGTAAGTCCAGAAAGTGTGTTTTTTGTGATGTGGTGTAAATATGTTCAGTCGTTTCCAAGGTGTTAAAGTCTAAAAACTATAGACATCTGGGAGCCCAACAACCTACTAAAACCCTACTGAAATCTGAATGGCTGCCAACACTTCAACCAGGAATTGTTGGCAGCCATCTTGACATTCAGTTGAACTGAGTCCCACAAAAAAAGTAAAAAAACATAAAAAGGGTGCAGGATAGTGGTGGGCAGAATTTGCGTAGTCGCGCTACGCAAAGCCTGTGAAATGGTAAAAAATCTCTTCGAGCACGCAGAAATTCCGCAACCACCAGGAATTGCTTGTTCCGCCTGTTCGTGATGCTTTTTGCCAGTTCGCGAATGCTGTTTGCGTGCTCAGGGGAAATATCTTGCAAACACACATTTTAAAAAGCAGGAAAATGCAAAAAATTCTGCGAAGCTGCGGATCGTGGAATTTTGGGCAATTCTGCGGGACGCAAAATGACCCAAATTCCGCAAATTCCGTGAGCGGAACGGAATTTACCATCCAGGCCTAGTGCAGGGTAGGAATACCCTGACACCCCAGATAAGGAGGGGGGATAAAAGCATTTTTTTTTATTTTGCCGTGATCGCTGGTGGATCGCAATTCTTTTTTCAAAAGAGTGCAGGCATCTTTTGAAAGAAGCCTCAATGTGGGCCAAATCCCGGGGGATGCAGACCCCCAGCCTCTGGGCCAACCACCTCCCCTGGGAAAATGTAAACAAAGGAGGAGCCCCCTCCCGTAGCCCTAGATAGCCCTGGGGGCTGGCTCCAACAGTGTCCTGGAGTGTCCACTCATGGGGAATTGCAGTTTGCTATGTTCCTGCCAAGTAAAAGCAATCTCTGCTCCACTTTAGGCAAGCAAGAGCATAAATAAATGCTTGCTTGCACAAAGCAGAGAGATTATGCTTTTGGAGAGAGGGAGCTGCATGGTAGCAGCTCCCTTTGTCCAAAAGAATTGCCGGCTCCCACAGGAGGCTGGGAGCCAGCAGGGACCACTGGGCCCTTGGTCCCTATTGGAGAGCTCTGGTCCTGGGGGATGGGGTTCCCGGGGTGAAACTCGGCTAGTTGAGAGGGACCGCAGAGCTCCCCTCCCTTCTTTGTTGAAAAATAAAATTACAAAATAGGGTGGGCCCTGTGGGATGGGGTCCCCAGGCCAAACTCTGTGCAGGAGGGGGCCGCGTAACCTCATCCCTATTTTCTTATAATTGAAAAGGAAAACAAAATGGGCAGACACCAGGAATGGGGTCCCCAGGGCTGGAAATGGTCCAGGAAGAGGGCTGCATGGCCATGTCATTTAATTTAAAAAACAATGTGTAAAAAAAAGGCCGTGCCCCAGGGGTTGGGTTCTTTAGGGCTATAATTTACCTTGGGCGGGGCCCACCATCCCCATTCCAAAAATGCCTGGCCCTAAGGGATGGTGTCCCTGGGGCCAAATATTGCCCAAGGGGTGCCACCCTCCCTTCCTTTTTTTTTGTAAAAAAAATGCAACTGCACAGTGCTAGAGGCCCTGCCCCCTTTCTGCAGCACTCTGCAATCGCACCTTCTGGTGCTCTGCTGTTTAGGGAATACATTCCCCTCGAATACTGGGGATCCTTATGGGCCAACAAGACCTTCTGTTACCTACTGGTAAGTCCCACACAGCTGGAATGCTGAGAGGTGATCAGAGGCCACACACCCTTTCTACACCACTCTGCAAATTCACCTCTTGTGCACTGCTGGTGGGGTCTCCCCTCTGTGTCTCTCCTCTGTTTTCACTCATCTTTTACTGATTTCAATCTCTCCCTTTCACTCTCCATCTGTGTCATTCTTCCATTTTCACTTGTTTTTTTACTGATTTCAATCTCCCCCTTTCACTCCCCCTCTGTGTCTTTCCTCCTTTTTCACTTGTTTTTTTTTTACTGATTTCAATCTCCCCCTTTCACGCCCCCTCTGTGTCTTTCCTCCATTTTCACTCATTTTTCACTGATTTAATCTTCCCCTCTCACACTCATTCTGTGTCTTTCCCCTAATTTTCTTGCACCTTTCACTGCCTCACTTCCACTCTTTCTTCTCTTTTTGCCTTTTCTGTCCATATTTTCCTGCCGCTGTTGCCCCCGTCGCCCCTCGCCCTAGCATGACCAACGGGACCAGTCCAATCCAGCTCCCCGTGGACTCTGCCAGATCGTGACCGAACCTACGCACTCAGCAGGACACACCCACGATCCCCTCTGAACAACAGGTAACTCCATCACCTTCAGCCACACCACCGAACTCCCATGGACTGACCATCGATGCGTCCAATTCACCCTCAGAACACCCACCATCCACAGACACCTGTACCTGCTCCCACAAAGAAACTAGACCAGAATCACCAACGATCAACTGACCTCATCAATCAGCAACTCCACCCCAACCATTGCGGAAAAAGGATGACCCCAACACCGCAGCCCGAACCCTGCACAGATGGATCTCTGACAGCGCCAACACCATAGCCCCCCTCAAGAAAAACAATAATACCCACGCCAAGAAAGCCAGATGGTTTATCACCGAACTTCAAGAGTCCAGACGCACTAGCCGCCACCTCAGAGAGGCCAGGAGGAAAACCAAATCCACAGAAGCCTACAACAATTTCAGAGCCGCCACCAATGCCCAACACCAACTCATCAGAAAAAAGAGTTTGAGTTCAAGTTCAAGTTCAAAAATTTGTATAGCGCACTACTCACCCAGAGGGTCTCAAGGCGCTTGGGGGAGGGGGGTACTTTACTTATCGAATAACCAAGTTTTTAGTTGTTTTCTGAAGGAGAGGTGGTTCTGTGTAAGGCGGAGGTGAGTGGGGAGAGAATTCCAGGTCTTGGCCACTAAGTAGGAGAAGGATCTTCCACCCATGGTGGATCTATGGATGCGCGGAATTGGGGCGAGGGCTTGATTGGACGATCGTAGTTGGCGGGTGGGGGTGTAGAAGGACAGTCGCGTGTTGAGGCAATCGGGTCCTAGGTCATAGAGGGCTTTGTGTGCGTGGGTGAGGAGACGGAACGTTATTCTCTTCTTGACGGGGAGCCAGTGGAGGTCTTTCAGGTGACCAGAAATGTGAGCTTGACGGGGGATGTCTAGTATGAGTCTGGCTGAGGCGTTTTGGATGCTTTGGAGTTTTTTCTGTAGTTTGGCTGTGGTTCCGGCATAAAGGGTGTTTCCGTAGTTCAGTCGGCTTGTGACCAGTGCGTGGGTGAATGTCTTTCTTGTTTCGATGGGGATCCAGCGGAAGATTTTTTTGAGCATGCGTAGGATGTTGAAGCATGATGATGAGACGGCGTTGACTTGTCTGGTCATCGAGAGGGAGGAGTCCAGGATGAAGCCCAGGTTACGTGCGTGGTCCGTAGGTATGGGTGCGGTTCCCAGGGCCGGTGGCCACCATGAGTCGTCCCAGGCAGCGGGGGATGAACCTAAGAGAGGAAAAAAGCTATTGTAGACAGAATCTCCACTCATGCACACAACAGCAAAGAACTCTTCAACATCATCAAGGAGTTTGCCGAACCCATCAGCGAGTCCACAGACATCCCTCCCTCACAAGACCTCTGCGACAAACTCAGTACCTTTTTTCACCACACAATCAAGAGCATCTACGACAACTTCGACGAAGACCACCGACACACTGAACCCTCACCAACCACCCCGACACCCTGAAGCCAGCGATCGACAACTGGATAGCCCTCACCTCCGAAGACACACGGAAGAAGATGAAGTCAATCCACTCCGGGCCCCCAAGGACCCCTGCCCCTACAACATTTGCAACAGAGCCGCCAACACCATCGAACTCATGCTCTGCCACACCATCAATGGCTCCCTGGCAACCACCACGTTCCCTGATGACTAGAAACACGCTGAGGTCAACCCCCTCCTGAAGAAACTCTCGGCGGACCCCACCGACCTCAAAAACTACATCCCTGCTCCCATTCCCAGCGAAAGTCCCCGAGAAAGACATCAACAGCCAAGTCACCACATTCATCGAAGAGCACAACATCCTCGACTGCTCCCAATCTAGCTTCAGAAAAAAACACAGCACGGAAACAGCCCTCCTCGCTGCAAGAGACGACATCTGCCCCCTACTGGACAAAGGAGAAACAGCGGCACTCATCCTCCTTGACCTCTCATCGGCGTTCAACACAGTCTCTCACTGCACCCTAATATGCAGACTCCATGATGCAGGGATCCAAGACAAGGCCCTCAACTGGATCTGCTCCTTCCTCTCCAGCAGAACACAGCGGGTCAGACTTCCTCATTTCCTCCCCGACCCTACACCTAACCCCTGCGGAGTCCCCTAACGGTCCTCCCTCAGCCCTACACTCTTCAACGTCTACATGGCTCTGCTCGTCCCCATCGTCAGAACCTATGGACTCAACATTGTGTCATATGCAGACGACACCCAATTCATCCGCTCCTCATCCAACAAACCCAATACCGCCAGACACAATTTTTGAGAAGGCATGGAAGCCGTCGCCAAATGGATGAAAAACAGTTGCCTACAACTGAACACCAACAAAACAGAAGTTCTCGTCATGGGCCCCAACCCCGACTCATGAAAGGACACCTGGTTGCCCCCCAGCCCTAGGAAGCCCGCCCAACCCGACCAACCTTGCTCACAACCTGGGAATCATCCTGGACTCCGAGCTCAAAATGGACCACCATATCAACTCTGTCTCGTCCTCCTGCTTCCACACCCTCTGCCTCCTACATAAGACCGTCAAATGGATCCCACTCGAACACAGAAAGACTGTCACTCATGCCCTGATCACCAGCAGACTCGACTACAGCAACACACTCTACAGCAACAAAAACCTCACCCGAAAGCTACAGAACATCCAGAGCGCAGCCGCAAGACTGGTCCTTGACCTGCCAAGACACTGCCACATCTCCGAGCACCTGCACACACTTCACTGACTCCCCATCGAAGCTAGAGTCACCTTAAAGATGCTCACCCATGCCCACAAGGCCCTCCACGACACCGGCCCAGCATACCTGAACAGCCGACTCAAATACCATGCACCCCAGAGGATCCTACGATATGCCCAGCTCTCCTACGCTGTGGTCCCCCGCACCAGAAAGACCAGATGGGAGGCCGCTCTTTCTCCTTCCTTGCGGCCCGAGCCTGGAACGCCCTGCTGCTCCACCTCAGACAGACAACATCGTTCCCCATCTTTGCAAGAAACCTCAAAACCTGGCTCTTCGACAGACCCCCCCTTGATGGACTGGAGCCTGATAACGCCCCCCCAGGGCCTTGACACCCTTACGTGTGAGTAGTCATGCTTAACAAATGCTTGATTGATTGATTGATTGATTGTATGACCTCCCCTAGCCTCCCGAAGGCCTAGGGACTAAAGTTAACTTCTTCCCCCAACCGGTAGTGCGCCAGGAGATGCATTTGTAGAGTGGTTGAGAAAGCGGGCCTGGCCGCCAACAACCTCTTTCCCATCCAGCTGTGTTGGACTTACAGGAGGTAACAGGAGGGGTAGATAGCCCCCAAGGACCCTCAAGAGGCAAGGGACTTAATCCCCCAACCAGTACTGTGCCAGGAGGCACATTTGCAGAGTAGTGGAAAAAGGGGGCGTGACCTTCAAATACCTCTTAGCAATCCCACTCTGTGGGACTTACTGGAGGTAACAGGAGGGGTAGTTGGCACACAAGGGCTCTCTAGAGTGAAGGGACTTTATCCTCCAGCTACCAGGGTGCCAGGAGGAATGTTTGCAGTGTGGTGTAGAAAGGGTGCATGGGCTCCAAAGACCTCTCAGTAATCTTGCTATGTGAGCCTTGCTGGACATGAGAGGAGGGCTTGTTGAATGCCAAGGACCCTCTGGAGCCAATGGGACTTCACCCCCAGATCGTAGTGCACAAGGAGGTGCTTTTACAGAGTGGTGTAGAAAGGGTGTGTGTCCTCCAATAATATCTCAAATGACGTCACGGACAAAATCATCAAGTGAGTTTAAGTGTTTTCCAAGAATTTATGAGTGTTAAACATATGTAACAAGATACTACAACAGTTTAATTAGTATACTAGGTGTAGTAGTAATACGTGATGCTACTTTAAACATATAATAGGTGAGTGGCTGTGTGTATCTGTGTGTGCGTGGGTTTCTGAGTGGCTATATGTATGAGTGAGTGTGTGTCTGAATGGCTGCATGAGTGACTGACTGGGGGTGTAAGTGTGCTGTAGTGATGAGTGTCTGGATCTTTGTGTGGGAGTCTGGTTAAGGGAGTCAGTTTGTGAGAGGCTGTATTGGAGAGTAGGTATATGTGTGGATGGAAGTTTGGGTGAGTGAGCGATGTGTGAGTACTTGTATGTATGTGTGAATGGATATGTAAGTGGTTATGTGGACATGTAAGTGAATGTGTGATTGGTTGCATGGGTGAGTGTGTGGCTGTGTGGAGAGGTTGTATGGGTGAAAGAGTGGGTGTGTGAGAGGATTTATAGGTGAATGAGTGGGTGTGTAGTAGCTGTATGAATGAGTGTGTGGCTGTGTGAGTGGCTGTATGGGTGAGTGATAGTTTATGAGTAGCTGTATGGTGAGAAAGTGTATGTGTGAGTGGCTGTATGACGGCAAGAGTGGGCGTGTGCGTGGGTGAGTAAGTGGATGCATGAGTATGTATGTACTTGTATTGGCATGTGAATTTGGTATGTAACTGGCAGTATGGGTGTGTGAGTGGGAATATGAGGGTGTGTGACTAGTTCTCTGGATGATGTTATCAGTGATGTCATGTGAATTGTCATCATTGATGTCACTGACCATTTCATGAGTGACATAAAATGTGAGGTCATAAACAGTGCATTGTAGAGGCGTAATTTATATTTAGCTCAGGTAACAATAACTGCTGAATATCTATGGTTTTTTGCAAGTAAAATCTGACCCTAACTATAAAGTCCATGTAACCTTTGTTTTTTTCAGTGATTTTGACATTTTGTTTTGAATTCTATTTCCTAACAATAATATCCCTGGATAACTGCTGAATTTCTATATTTTTTTTCAAACAAAATCTGACCCTAACTGTTACAGGTATACGACCTTTGATTTTTTAAGTGAATATATATACATCTACACATGCATTTAAACTAGGGCATTTCACTTCATCCATGATAATGAACATTCTTCCCAAGTATTTGTCAACTCTAACACTTCTTCTCAAAATTAACTAATTTACTTTGCAGCAAATTACTGTGCCACAGATATCCTGCATACCTACATTAATGTCCTTTGTTACCATTGCATAACTGTGGTTTGGGCATGATATGTTGTTGTTTCATGCTTGAATTATTTCCAAATGTTATTGTATTATTTTGTATGAAGGACAGGATTCTGTGAAGCTTTGTTGATTACTCTTCTAGATTACCCTACAAAAGGAAAATAGCTGCATTAACTATGGTGCAGACCTACACAAAATTATCATATGTGAATGATGTCAACTGCCTCCTTTAGAGGAAAATGCCTCAAATTGTTCTTTGGTACTCTGGTGATTCTTGATTGAAGATAAAGTCAGGGCTCTTGATGTCAGAAAGGCACCTTCTGACATCAAGAAGGAGAAAGGAGTCAGGCAGTACCAATATAAAATCCCAGGAGGAAAATGATACAACCTGTTTCCAGGACACATCAGGGAAAAACCTGTATCAAATTGCAAGGATCACAGTGACACATTAGGGGCCGAAATTCATTGCTAAACATATTCGGCTAGTAGGCCTCATTGATATATGCTTAAAACAGAAACTAACATCACTAGAAGAGAATGCAACATATTGGATTAGGAATCTCAAATACCCTCCAATGGACAGACAGTGATCTTGGAACGGGCTGTTTATGAAATTTGGTTGTGAACACATCTCTCCATGCAGGGTTACCCAAAAAATGGTCTTTTACTTTACATTTGTTTCCGAATTTGTTTTTGTTGGCCTTAAGACTCTGTGCACTTTATCACTGCTAACCAGGTCTAAAGTGCTTGTGATCTGTTCTTTAAACATAGTTTGATTGTCACTCAGCTGTTTTTTAATGCTATTTAATTTACTTATAAATCCCTAGTAGAGGGGTACACCATATTCACAGGGCCTGTAAAGAAAATGCTAACAGTGGGCCTGCAGCACTTATTGTGCCACCCTCTAAAGCAGCCCTTTAAAACATGTCCCAGGCCAGCCACTGCAGCCTGAACTCAATTTTAAACCACTATGTCAAACTTGCATTTAAACCCCCTTACCAAGCCTTAAACACCACTTTCATTACATATAAGTCACCCCTAAGGGTGGGCATGTACTTTTTAGTTTTACATGTCCTGGTAGTGAAAAACTCCTTAATTCGTTTTACACTACTGTGACGCCTACCCCTTCCATAGGATGCCATTTGGGATTCCTTATTTATTTATTTTATTTATAGAGCGCAAAATTCATGCTGTTGGATATCACGGTGCTGGTTAGCAGGAAACGCATGGTTGAGGTAATCCTGGGTGCATATAAACTGTCAGCACTTAAGCCTTTGGAAACAGCTGAGTTTTAAGGTTTTTCCCTAATGTTAGATAGTCCACAGTGAGACGCAGTGCTTGAGGTAGTTTGTTCCAGTGCTTAGCAGCCAGATATGAGAAGGATCGGCCTCCTGCTCCCACTTTCTTTATGCGTTTAAGCCTGACCAACGCTTGATGACTTGATTTTAGACATTTCTTGGGGACGTAGAATTCAATTTTTTTTTCTGAAGAATTCTAGGGCTTTGGCAGTACAGTGAGTGCATGACTAAGCAGCTTAAATCTTGCTCTGTGGTTCATGGGTAACCATTGTAGCTGTCTCATGCATGCAGATGCTGAGCTAAATTTGCTTTTATTGCACACCAGCTTTGCCGCTGCGTTCTGTACCACTTGTAGTCGTGAGAAAAGGTACTCTGCCATGCCTACAAACATTGCATTGCCATATTCCAATTTGCCGATGAGTATGGCCTGTGTGATTGTTTTCCTGCATTCTAGGGGGATCCAGGCGAAAAGCCTTCTTAAGAGGTTCAGAGTCGCAATTCTCTGCCACATACGACCCGCACATGATCCTTCATGGACAGAGTATTGTCGATAAATACACTTATTACATTTAAAAAGCTGTAATTCCCAATTAGGAGCAGGTTGCTATGTTATGTCTAGTATCTATGAAATTGTAATCACAAACCTTCTTTAATACCAAAGTCTTATTTCCATTACATGTTTGGAAATACCATTTTTAGACAGTTGGCATTTTCATGCCCTCAGCCCTTTCTGCCAGTAGCCATTCTTGGGTCACATGACTGGGTGTAGCTGACAGTTAGCATGTGTGAATTCTTCCCAGGCAGTTACACAATATAGGGTTTAGGTATGCCTTATTTGGCCATCTGCTGGCAAGATGGAGGGACGGAGCAGAGCCCAGCTCTACTTTCAACTGAATAGGGTGTGTTCTGCCTTCCCACAAAGGACCTAACAACTCCACATTTACATTGCAGTGAGCTGGGAGCCAGGGCAGGGGAGTTAGGAACTTCCATGCATCTCAAATCCACTGGCTAAAATCTTCTCCCACCTTCGAGAACCAGGGTATAAAAGTAAGACCTTAGACCCCCAACTTGTCAATGCCCTTTTGGACTTGTGGTTGCTGTGCCACAAAGAACTGCTGTGCTGCATAAAGGGCTACCACTCGGCTGGACTACTGATCTGCTGCTGACTTGCTGGATTTTTGCCTTTCTGCCCTGCTGCCTTCTTGCCTGAGAAAGGAGAACTGGACTTGCAACTTGAACCCAGGACCACCAGAGTGACTCCAAAGGGTGAGTAATCTGGCCTCCTGATCTGAGCCACAGTGATATAAAATGATCCCTTCACCTTGGACTTACACCTGCCTCCAGCCTCAGTGAGAACTGACCCTCCAAGTGGTGCCCTCACCAGTCTAAGGCCCTTGGAAGTGGCACTGAAGGTGGCATGATAGCCAAAACCTGCTATCAGAACCAGCAGGAGACTGGGACCAACCTGCTTACCTATCCGCCCAGACTTTGCAGCTTCTCCCACTGCGTTCTTCTCCGCAACAACAAATCATTTGCAGTGGTCCTTTGACAAAGTCTTCGGCTATAACCCTCTGCCATGTTATGCTGGAGATTTTTTACTTATATTACAGAGACAAAGTCTGAATGTAGACAGCTTTACTGAGGCTTCAACCCAAGGCCAATAGACAATGACACTCCCTCCCTGGACACCTCCAGGAGCATTGCCCCGCTGAACTTTACCTTCCCAGACACTTTTTCTCAGAATCTCTTCTATGTCCGAAGTTAAGTGCTGACTAGGCCCAATCCAACTCTTTTTAACTGAACCGCACTCCATCACAGTTGGCCATAGTTTTTTACTTTGACCCGGTTTAGCCTGACTAGATGCTCCGCAGTTTGCACTTTGATCTTTAACTTGCTAGCTTTTACTGAAAACTTTGTACATTTATAACTCCAGGTCTACTGATTTTGTCCTTTTGATGTAAAATAATGTATTAATATGCACTCTTTTCTAAATTGGTTTGGGATTTTTCTTGTGTTGTTCTTTCACATTATTGCTGATTGTGTGTTACATAAATACTTTGCATATTGGCTCCAAGGTAAGCCTGACTGCTTTTTGTGCCAAGCTACCCCAGGTTAACCATGGGAAAATTTAGTGACTCTTTGTGGTTCACCCTGCAAGGCATTTTGACTGTTGTTTTACCAGCTTAACTGTGATGGGGTAGCCCTGTGTCCCTCAGACCCTGTGCATTTGCACAGCAATCTACAAATAATTTAGTTGGATGAACAATTTCTTATCCTTCCATTATTGATATGTACCAAGAAACACATTTGAGTATATTATTCTTTTTTTCTTTTTCTATATACAAGGCAGTCACATAAACATTTCAATCAATGAAAAATAACTAGTGTGTGACATTTGGTGATTAGGTGAAGAAAGTGACAACGTGATATTGTGTGCAAAATATTTACAGTGGAAAGATTGCAACAAAATAAAATGTAAGAATCAATTGATATCCGTCCTTATACATAGTAATCTCCAGTCCCCTGTTCTAAATCCTATTCCAGCTTTGGGATGAGGGAAACTGTAAGACATGAATTGTTACGAGGCGTTGATGTTTCGACCCAGGAACGTGCGTTATTGAACGAACCTCACAGCGGGCCTTCTTCAGGACAGGAAGGTGGACGAGGGCAGCCTAAAATGGGCACAATGATTCATAGAATCAGTATGGTGTGTTTCAATGGAGAAGGGAACAAGGTTATTTACAAAAAGGTTGGTCGAAGTGGTTTACCAAAGGTAGTGGTGATTATTTCCAACAGAACCGTTTGTGGTTTGTTGTGTTGCTTGACCAGGGCTCACAACCCAGTCAACCAACAACCCAATTTCTCACATTGGTGATGTCCCTGTACAAAAACTCCAAGTGTCCACTGAACTACAAAGAAGAACATCAGGTTACACATTTTGCAGACATCTGGAGTCTCACTGCTACCCTTGATGCTCTGCACTCCATGTGGTCTATTGAAAATCCCAGAAAAAAAAGAGAGTACGCAGTTCCCCAGAGGAGAGGGTGGATGAACCAATGTGGGTGGGGGTACAAAGGAGGGGAATCCTCCTTTTTGGAACTAGAGTCCTCACACACCCAGCAAGCTAGGTGTCATGCTTCATCATATGGACTTGCTCCTCGTCGGGTCAGCGGTGCAATACCAGACGGGTACCCATGAAGGGGCGCTTTAATGGATATCTTCTGTTCCTGGCATATGGTGCCGTGGATGTGAGGGCCCTAGGTGTTAGTGTAGATGTGAGTGAGTGGTTTAATAAAAAAGGTTTGATAGTCCACAAGGAAAGTTCAATAAAGTGGTAATCTACCTTGTTAAAAATGAAAAGAGAGGCAGTTTGCTGGCTCAATTGTCCAGGGGAGCAATGCTCTACTCTAAGTATGAGGTCGACAGGTTTCACGCAGTGAGTTCAGGAGGATACAATGCATTTCATCAGGATCTAGTAACTACCTTCACTTTTTGGTCTAGTGGCAAGGTTCCTACCTCCCACTAGTATAGTGTGCGAGCGCGTAGTTACTCCAAGTCTAGTGATACATAGAAGGGATTGACAAAAAATGACATAAAAGAAAGGTAAGTGGGGTCATCCACACAGCCCCACAGTACGAGGTTCATCTACCAGGAGCATATGCGGTATAGCTATGTGCTCGTGAAAACAAGTGGTTAAAACAGGGAGAAAGCTAAAATTACTGTAAATAACTGGAAGGAAAACACATAGAAGAATGTAAATAGTGTGAAGCTGGGAAGTTGCCTCACCCTACTCGCGCTGGCTTCAACAGTCTTCTCAGCAATAAACACCTCAATTCTGGGTGCCCTGTGTGGGGGAAATAAAATGACACTGAATGGATCAAGGGCCATTGTGCCCGTAGCTGCAATGTGCGGGGCTGCAGGGATCCCCACCTAGGGAGGTAAAGACTTAACTGATCTCCCCCACTTTCACCTTAACTCATCAAATGAGTCTTGAGCCTAGCCAGCATATTATGTGAGGTGTAAAGGGTTGAAGCGGGAGCGTGGGTACGCAAAACAACCCGGGCTAGGCAGCTCCGCATAGTGTGCCGTGCTCCCCAGCATCCCCGCTAGTCCCAACCCCGGAACCAACAAGCTCGCCTGGTAAACACTGGATGGCGGCATCCGGTGGGGGTATTTATTCGGCACACATTGTATTTACGGCACTAGGACAAAGGTATAGGTAAGTGCCTCGCGCTGCAGTATATGTGGTAGCAGTATGGTAAGGAGCTACCTTGCTGTGGTGTCATCAAGAACGACAGTTAAAATAGACAATGGTACTCATTAATGTCACAGGTGGTGGTCAGAATTGTGAATAGACCCTAAGGCATCTCTTACTTATTGGCCAGAGTAGCCCAGGGTATATTATCATTAAGGCCACAGGTATCGGTAGCCAGGCAGTGAACCCATCTCTGCTCAATTCTGAAGAGTGCTTGATGTGTAATACTGGGATGTGACTCAACAAACATTCATTTCAAGCTATCAGCCTTGTGGTTGAGGTCCCTACAGTGTGTGTATAACATAGTGGTTGCCCTCAAGCATCTCACGTTACTCTTGTGTTCAGTGATCCGTATGCTTGATCTGCCTCATCGTCATCCCTATGTACCTTTTGTTCCAGGGACATGTTAGGAGGTATATACATCTAGCTGTATTACAATTGGTGTGTCTCTTGAGTTGCCATGTAAAAGTCCCGGACAGTTGGATCCCCTTGAAAACATTTGTCAGATCACAGACGGCGCATCCCCCGCAAGGATAGTATCCCGTAACGGGGGGAGGTCCCATAGCGTCTATTGGGCGCCTGGTTCCTTGCTTCTGGGTCTGGTATGTACCAAGGTGTCCTTGAGATTAGATGTGCGTTTAAAGGCGAACCTGGGACGTAAGAGATTCAGTTCACCTGTGTTTACTATACCCCAGTGTTTATTGATTGTTTTCTTAATGAAAGATGAATTGAGGGTAAATGATGTGACACAGGTAAGCACGTCAGTGGGTTCCCTTTCTGAGACCTGGAGTAACACCTCTCTCGGGTTGTTCATGGCCCTCTTGTAGGAGTGTCTAATCTGTTGACATGGATAGCCTCTTTCCCTTAAATTAAGTTGTAGGTGTTGAGCCTCTGTTTTGTAGTCAGACAGAGTGGTACAAATTCTCCTAATACGTAGAAACTGCCCGAAAGGAAGGTTATTCCTGAGAGACCTAGTGGTGGTGGCTATCATATAGGACGAGACTGTTCCTGTCGGTCGCCTTCCTAAAGAGGTTGGTGCTAAGACCTTTGTTCATGAGCCATACCTGTAAGTCCAGGAATGCAAAGTTAGAGTTCGATACTGTGTGGGTAAATTGAAAAAAATACATTTTGTGTGTTGATCCAATTGCCGAAGGCCTAACAGGTAGCTAAGTTGCCTTTCCACAATATGAGGATGTCGTCTATGAATCTCCTCCATAGTATCAGGTTTTCTCTGTATGGATTGTTGGGATTCAAAATGACATCTTCCTCAAAGGTAGCCATGTACAGGCAGGCCACACTAGGGGTGAAGGTGCTTCCCATGGTAGTACCTTGGGTTTGGTGGAACAATTGTGCGTCATACTCGAAGAAGTTTTTAGTTAGAGCTAGGGTGGCACAGTCCATAATGAACGGGAGGCTGGACTAAATGGCCTCTATGGTAGCTCACTGGAGAATGTTAGTATACAGCGCCTCCACGTACAAGGTCACTAAGAGGTCCACCCGACCCTACCCTCGATGTTGTCAATCAACCGGAGGACGTCAGTGAAGTCCTACACGAATGAGGGTATTTTTCTCACCAAGGGCTGGAGAAAGTGGTCGCAGAAATTTGATAAGGGTTCAAGCAAGGACCCTATCCCTGACACAATTGGTCTCCCCGGGACTGGTGTGGTGTTCTTATGGATTTTGGTAGAAATAGGGAGTCTTGGGGTCTTTAGTGAGGAGGAAGTCAGCCTCCTTTTTGATAATCCACCCATTAATCTCAGCCTCAAAGGTCAGGAATGCTATTTCATCAGATAGTCTGGGAGTCGGGATCCACCATTAGGGGGGTGTAGTGGTTGGCATTGTTCGGTTGACGTCTACACTCTTTCTCATAGTGCACGATGGATTAGACTACGATCGCCCCTCCCTTGTCTGCCTGGATGATCATATTATGGACTTTATATAAAATTGATTGTTGATTTACTATGTATGTTGATGTGATTTGCTCAATGCATTGACTGATAGTAAGAACTATTTAGCTGTTTCTATGAGGACATCGTATATGTTTGAACCGATTTGGAGTCCACAGTGATATATACAATTAAAGTGCTCAGGGAGGAGTGTATTATTATTGTTTAAGTGCTCACTTCGTGAGTACGTGTGGGGTTGTCCGGTAGCCGACCTCTTTTCCTACCCTTTGGATGCACCATTTATAGATACGTGTACCCATTATTACTTCACCCTTACTGAAGGCTGTGTGCTCATTCTAGACCTGGTTACCAGGAACTTAGATTCTGCTTGATAGTGATGGTTTGGTCATTGGATAGAGTTCTAGCAGACTCTCTCTCTGCTTTAGTCAGGTTATGGCACAGGGGTGCTCGGGAGATGTTAGTCAGCCTCTTGAGTACAGCACCCTCAAATGCCAGGATCTCAGGTGGAACCATACTGTTATTGGGGAGGAATGTGGATGAATTGCGTAATCCGGTATCTTCTTGTTCCGGTTCGGCCTTATCATGAAAGAACGCCTTGATTCGTACTTTTACTGAAACATTGTTTGAGTTCACACATTTCATTGAATTTGTCCCGGATGGGTGTGGGGACAAACCCCAAACCCTTTTCCAGGACTGTCTTTTCAGTAGCGGTAAGGTTTTTTGTGGAAAGGTTGACTACTAAGCCCTCCTTCCCCTGCTCATGCTCCTCGTCTCTAGTGACTCTGGTGTATGGTCCTGCCATTTGACTCCCTTATGTGCTCCTCTTCTTCGCCCTCTTCCTTTGCCCCAGCCTCTGCCTAAAAAAGGGGGGTTGTTCAATGGATAGTAATGTAGTGAACCCTGAGGATACATTGGGTACTGCCAAGGCGAAGCAACGGGATTGTGGAACATCGGTCCGTTGTCAAAGTTGGGGAATGGTGGTAATTTGGGTCTCCATTGGTTACGGTTACCCCAACTCCCAGTGCTGGAGTCACTGTTAGACGAACCCCTTCTGCTGCTAGTAACTGAGCTTTCGTCTGAGGAATAACTATTTTTGGATGTGGTATAGTCGTACTTGAGGTAGGGCTAAACCTTCTCCTTATCGAATTTAGCCACATCTTCAATAGAAATTCCCTGTTTTCTGTGATTTCCCTGTTAATCTCAGCTAGTTTAGATGAAAAGGCAGTCTTGCAGATAGATGACTTCAACGTGGCCTCTGCCACCTGTATCCTAACCAGGAGGGCATCAGCCAGTCATTTGGTGGTGTTAATGGGTAAGACCAACAGGTCTTTGGTGCATTTTCATGACACTTGGCACCAGTCTTTCTTGAAGGGCATTTTCTCTAGAGAAATTCTAGGTAAGATGCTGACTATGAGGCCGCGGGGTGCGGTGTTTGCCCACAGGTATTCAGTCATTAGGGCATCATGGAGGGTGATTTTGAGCCATTCTTTCTTAAGTTGCGTAATTGATGTCCAGTCATCAGTAAGTGACTATGAGGCTGCAGCCCCTCCAGAGCCTAGTAAGGACGGAGCTGTTCTCAAGATATCGGTTATAGCTTCCTCATCGAAGCTAAGTCCCTGAGTATCCTCCATCACAGGTAGGAGACCCGGCTATCCGCACTCAGTGGAGTGATGTGTGGTAAAACTGGGCCAATCAGTATAGGAATATACTTTTTGGTAACTTAAAGAAACATCTCACGGGGGTTAGCCGTGCCAAATAGTCTTAAACAAGGAAAGTTACAAGGTGGGCTATTTGACGGGGTCCAGCGTACATGAACGAATACTAGAAAACAAAAGAGAGTACGCAGTTCCCAAGAGGAGAGGGTGGATGAACCAACGTGGGTGGATCCACAAAGGAGGGTAATCCTCCATGTCGGAACTAGAGTCCTCACATACCCAGCAAGCTAGGTGTTTTGCTTCATCATATGGGCTTGCTCCTCGTTGGGTCAGAAGTGCAATACCCGACGGGCACCCATGAAGGGACTCTTCAGCGGAGATCTTCTGTTCCTGCCTTATGGTGCCATTGGTGTGAGGTCCCTAGGTATGAGTGTAGATGTGAATGAGTGGTTTAATAAAAAAGGTTGGATGTCCACAAGGAAAGTTATATAAAGTGGTAATTCACCTTGTTAAAAATGAAAAGAGATGCTACTCGCTGGCACAATGGTCCAGGGGAGCAATTCTCTACTCTAAGTATGAGGTTGACATGTTTCACTAAGTGTGTTCAGGAGGATACAATGCATTTCATCAGGACCTAGTAACTACCTACACTTAATAGTCTAGTGGCAAGGGTCCTACCTCCCACTAGTATATTGTGCGAGCACATAGTCCCGCCAAATCTAGTGATATCTAGAAGGGGATGACACAAAAAGACATAAAGGAAAGGTAAGTGGGGTCATCCACACAGCCCCACAGTACAAGGTTCCTCAACCAGGAGCATATGCGGTATAGCTATGTGCTCGTGATAACAAGTGGTTAAAACAGGGAGAAAGTTAAAATTACTGTAAATAACTGGAAGGAAAACGCATAGAAGAATGTAAATAGTGTGAAGCTGGGAAGTTGCCTCCCCCTACTAGGTAGAAGCGCTGGCTTCAACGGTCTACTCAGCAATACACACCTCAATTCTGGGTGCACTGTGTGAGGGAAATAAAATGACACTGAATGGATCAAGGGCCATCGTGCCCGTAGCTGCAACGTGTGGGGCCGCAGGGACCCCACCTAGGGAGGTAGAGACTTAACTGATCTCCCCCACTTTCACCTTAACTCATCAAATGAGTGGCCCTCCACAGTCTTGATCCTAGCCAGCATATTATGTGCGGTGTAAAGGGCTGAAGCGGGAGCCTGGGGTACGCAAAACAACCCGGACTAGGCAGCCTCGCTGAGTGTGCCGTGGTCCCCTGCATCCCTGCCAGTCCCAAGCCTGGAACCAATAAGCCCGCCTGGTAAGCACTGGATGGCGGCATCCGGTGGGGGTATTAGTCAGACCAAATCACAAGTCCTCCAAAAGTGAGGACACACAGCGTGTGAACAATGCTTCAGTAAGGCTGCAGTAAGTTACAAATGTGCGGGCACTCCCACAAAAGCTATGCCCCCGCCTAAGCACTCACCTGTCCGTCCTGGGACGTCTGCCGGTCATCTACCCCTGCAGATACCGAGAAGCTGGAGCGAGTTGGGGACGGCTTAGCAGCGTTTAAGTAGAGCTCTTTGTCTGAGTAGCCCCAGAAAGGAGGTGTGGCTCAAGCGTGGCTCCACCAAGGTCAAGTGGTGCGCTGTGTGCTGCGTCATCCCTGTGTACTTTTTGTCACAGGGACATGTTAGGAGGTATATACACCTAGCTGTATTACAATTGGTGTGTCTCTTGAGTTGCCATGTAAAATTCTCGGACAGTTGGATCTCCTTGAAAACATTCGTCTGATCACAGACGGAGCATCCCCCGCAAGGATAGTGCCCCGTAACAGGGGGCGGGCCCATAGCGTCCTTTGGGCGCCTGATTCCTTGCTTCTAGGTCTGGTATGTACTAAGTATGGGTGAAATCAGCAAAATCGTGGTCCGGGAAATCGTGCGAATAAGAATTCGCGATCCGCATAATTCGCGAATTCGTGTGAAATTGTGAATTTTTGTTTTTTTGCGTGTTCACGGGGTTTTTTGCATGTTCGCGGGGCTTTGTGCGTGTTCCCGAGCCGCTTTAATGGCGAAGTTTCCCATGCGGATGTGTATGGGCACAGCACCCTCTGGTTCACCACTGCCACCCTCTGGTTCATCACTGCCACCCTCTGGTTCATTACTGCCACCCTCTGGTTCACCACTGCCACCCTCAGGATCATCACTGCCACCCTCTGGTTCATTACTGCCACCCTCTGGTTCTTCACAGCACCCTCTGGTTCACCAGTGCCACCCTCTGGTTCATCTCAGCCAGCCTCTGGTTCACCACTTCCACCCTCTGGTTCATCACTGCCACCCTCTGGTTCAACCCTGCCACCCTCAGGTTCAGCACTCACCACTGCCACCCTCTGGTTCATCACAGCGCCCTCTGGTTCACCCCTGCTGCCACCCTCTGGTTCAGCACTCACCACTGCCACCCTCTGGTTCATCACAGCACCCTCTGGTTCACCACTGCCACCCTCTGGATCATCACTGTCCCCCTCTGGTTCATCACTGCCACCCTCTGGTTCATCACTGCCACCCTCTGGTTCATCACTACCACATTCTGGTTCACCCCTGTCACCCTCAGGTTCACCACTGCCACCCTCTGGTTCACCACTGCCACCCTCTGGTTCATCACAGCACCCTCTGGTTCACCACTGACACCCTCTGGTTCACCCCTGCCACCCTCAGGTTTAGCACTCAGCACTGCCACCCTCTGGTTCATCACAGCACCCTCTGGTTCACCCCTGCTGCCACCCTCTGGTTCAGCACTCACCACTGCCACCCTCTGGTTCATCACAGCACCCTCTGGTTCACCAGTGCCACCCTCTGGTTCAACCCTGTCACCCTCTGGTTCATCCCTGCCACCCTTTGGTTCATCACTGCCACCCTCTAGTTTATCACTGCCACCCTCTGGTTGATCACTGCCACCCTCTGGTTCAGCACTGCCCCCCTCTGGATCATCACTGCCACCTTCCGGTTCATTACTGCCACCCTCTGGTTCATCACAGCACCCTCTGGTTCACCAGTTGCACCCTCTGGTTCTTCACTGCCACCCTCTGGTTCATCACAGCACCCTCTGGTTCACCAGTGCCACCCTCTGGTTCATCCCTGCCACCCTCTGGTTCATCCCTGCCACCCTCTGGTTCAGCACTGCCACCCTCTGGTTCATCACAGCACCCGCTGGTTCACCAGAACCACCCTCTGGTTCATCCCTGCCACCCTCTGGTTCATCCCTGCCACCCTCTGGTTCATCACTGCCACCCTCTGGTTCAGCACTGCCACCCTCTGGTTCACCAGTGCCACCCTCTGGTTCAGCACTGCCACCCTCTGGTTCATCACAGCACCCTCTGGTTCACCAGTGCCACCCTCTGGTTCATCCCTGCCACCCTCTAGTTCATCCCTGCCTCCCTCTGGTTCATCCCTGCCACCCTCTGGTTCATCAGCGTCTCCCTCTGGTTCAGCACTGCCACCCTCTGGTTCACCAGTGCCACCCTCTGGTTAAGCACTGCCACCCTCTGGTTCATCACAGCACCCTCTGGTTCACCAGTGCCACCCTCTGGTTCATCCCTGCTACCCTCTGGTTCATCCCTGCTACCCTCTGGTTCATCACTGCCACCCTGTGGTTCAGCACTGCCACCCTCTGGTTCACCAGTGCCACCCTCTGGTTCATCACTGCCACCCTCTGGTTGATCACTGCCACCCTCTGGTTCAAGACTGCCACCCTCTGGTTCGCCACTGCCCCCCTCTGGATCATCACTGCCACCTTCCGGTTCATTACTGCCACCCTCTGGTTCACCCCTGCCACCCTCAGGTTCAGCACTCACTACTGCCACCCTCTGGTTCATTACTGCCACCCTCTGGTTCATTACTGTCACCCTCTGGTTCGCCACTGCCACCCTGAGGATCATCACTGCCACCCTCTGGTTCATCACAGCACTCTCTGGTTCACCAGTGCCACCCTCTGGTTCATCACTGCCACCCTCTGTTTCATCACTGCCACCCTCTGGTTAATCACTGCCACCCTCTGGTTCACCCCTGCCACCCTCAGGTTCAGCACAGCGCCCTCTGGTTCACCCCTGCTTCCACCCTCTGGTTCAGCACTCACCACTGCCACCCTCTGGTTCATCACTGCCACCCTCTAGTTCACCACTGCCACCCTCTGGTTCACCACGGCCACCCTCTGGTTCATCACAGCACCCTCTGGTTCACCACTGACACCCTCTGGTTCACCCCTGCCACCCTTAGGTTTAGCACTCACCACTGCCACCCTCTGATTCATCACAGCACCCTCTGGTTCACCCCTGCTGCCACCCTCTGGTTCAGCACTCACCACTGCCACCCTCTGGTTCAACACAGCACCCTCCGGTTCACCAGTGCCACCCTCTGGTTCATCCCTGTCACCCTCTGGTTCATCCCTGCCACCCTCTGGTTCATCACTGCCACCCTCTGGTTCATCACTGCCACCCTCTGGTTGATCACTGCCACCCTCTGGTTCAGCACTGCCCCCCTCTGGATCATCACTGCCACCTTCAGGTTCATTACTGCCACCCTCTGGTTCATCACAGCACCATCTGGTTCACCAGTTGCACCCTCTGCTTCTTCACTGCCACCCTCTGGTTCATCACAGCACACTCTGGTTCACCAGTGCCGCCCTCTGGTTCATCCCTGCCACCCTCTGGTTCATCCCTGCCACCCTCTGGTTCAGCACTGCCACCCTCTGGTTCACCCCTGCCACCCTCAGGTTCAGCACAGCGCCCTCTGGTTCACCCCTGCTTCCACCCTCTGGTTCAGCACTCACCACTGCCACCCTCTGGTTCATCACTGCCACCCTCTAGTTCACCACTGCCACCCTCTGGTTCACCACTGCCACCCTCTGGTTCTTCACAGCACCCTCTGGTTCACCACTGACACCCTCTGGTTCACCCCTGCCACCCTTAGGTTTAGCACTCACCACTGCCACCCTCTGATTCATCACAGCACCCTCTGGTTCACCCCTGCTGCCACCCTCTGGTTCAGCACTCACCACTGCCACCCTCTGGTTCATCACAGCACCCTCTGGTTCACCAGTGCCACCCTCTGGTTCATCCCTGTCACCCTCTGGTTCATCCCTGCCACCCTCTGGTTCATCACTGCCACCCTCTGGTTCATCACTGCCACCCTCTGGTTGATCACTGCCACCCTCTGGCTCAGCACTGCCCCCCTCTGGATCATCACTGCCACCTTCAGGTTCATTACTGCCACCCTCTGGTTCATCACAGCACCCTCTGGTTCACCAGTTGCACCCTCTGCTTCTTCACTGCCACCCTCTGGTTCATCACAGCACCCTCTGGTTCACCAGTGCCACCCTCTGGTTCATCCCTGCCACCCTCTGATTCATCCCTGCCACCCTCTGGTTCAGCACTGTGTGGTAAATAAATAAATAATACCCTATTTTTGACTAGGCATATAGCATAACAGATAGCTCAATAAATAAGAGTCAAGATTCGAGGTAGTAGGAGTTTCTGCAGGTTTAATACAGCATAAGGACAGGATCAGGACAACCTGCATAGGATGACCCAGCAGCTGCTGGGACCGGGTCTGGGATGAGCGCGCTAACTTTTCATAACAATACACAGGCATATATACATAGCGCGAACACATAGCATTACATTGCAGTAGGCGTAGCAGTGGGTGGAACAGAAGGCGTGACGCGTAGCAGTCGCGAAAGATAACAGTAAAAGTAGGTGTAACTGGGAGTATACATGGACATGTGATGCGAACGTAACAGAATATGTCATGAATGGGGCGGAAACATTGGAGGGGGCTACCTAAGGAGCCGGGACCTCTAACCTGGTGGTGCGCGTAAACTGGCAATGACGTATCACTAGGAGAAGCTGGGGGCTATGAACTCTGTGCTAGGAGCAGAGACTAAAGTCTGGAGGGTCGGAGCGACATGTACCTAAACCCTATCTAGTATCTGATGTTTAGGGAACATGTTGATATAAACTAGAAGTCATGAGGGGAAAAGCTAACTTGACTCTAAGACTGGACCATGCATTATTCTACATGTAGTGCGTGATGAAGAATATTAAATGACCATTAAATACAGTATTTCTCTAACGTGGAGCCGCATAGGCTAGACAATGACGGAAACTATTGATGCAGTTCAGTAGCTTAGGAATGCAGAGAAGGAGGACTGAACTGATAGCTGGAACTATAACATACTCTTGGCAGACTCAGAGGCAGAGCCAAGCTGCACCGGGCACTGCGAGGCAGGAAGTAAGTGAAGGGTCGAGGATACAGGTGGGGGCTGTATCGCTCCTTAGCGAGGCTTCAGGAGACAGGAGCTGAATCTGTGGTCCGGGCCCTGTTGAGGCCTAGAAACGGGGACTAAAGTCTGGAATAACGTGCACACTGAGAAACGTGGCAACGTAGCTTTACATAGGCCTGATAATCGTATTATTCACGAGGACTGGAAACTGACATACTAGAGGTGGACACAACTGTAATTGCGTCATTAATCGGACATGGGGAATAACATATGCATATTGGTCATGCACACATAACATATGATGGATGAGGCGTGGTGACACAGAACATGGCAAAATTTACTTTTCCACATTCCCTCCTTGTCACTACGTTTCCATCAGGAAACATCAATATTCATGATACCATCTATCATTTCATACAGTACCATTTGTTCGTCTCGAATTGTCTTGGAACGGGATTTAGAACGGGGCTTGGGACTAGGAATACAAGAGGTAGCACAAATGCCGCAAATCGCAGGGCCACATTGTATACAGAGGCAGCAGCTAAATATGATCGCTACTGCAATACCTAGAAAGGACAGGACTTTCCATCCCCATGCGGAAATTATATTCCAGAACCAACCGGACCATGTCCAGGTGCCTGGATCTTGATGTAACAGATGGGCAATTTTATGAAGTCTGGTTATAGCTGAATAAACAGACGACGCGTTATTTGGAATGAAAATGCAACAACTAGATCCGAGGACTCTACAGGCCCCGCCCCTATCGGCCAGTATGACGTCAAGGACGAGACGATTCTGTAAAACGACAATTCTCATAAAGGATTGCTCTTCGGTTAGGTTACCTAGAGCGGAGGCAGTCTCATCTACTACTGCTTCGAGGGTTCTTGTTAACCTACGGATTAGCTTACTATTTACAACTGTACCTAAATAAGGGAAGACACCTTTATCAATATCAATGAATTGTTCTGCGGCAGTTTCAGTATAATCGACAATCGGGAGGTTTCTCTTGTGTCTAGTGTGTACTAGATGTGTGTTTCTATGATAGTCAGGTGGGGCTAGAAAAACAGGTGGCAGTAGGAAAGCAATGTAACAGGTTCCCTCCCAATCGAGGGGCAGACGAACATATGCGGTTTGACCACAAACAAAATATGAATGACGTGAAGCTTTGAAAATAGATTTCCCACTGTCACTATACTTGACAACAGTAGTACATTCACTATGTCCTACATGTACAGAACCATGACTACGGACACATAATTCGCCTTTGACTGGTAGTACTGAAATAGCAGGTGAGTCTGGAGTAGTATCAGACTGAACATTCAGGACCATGAAATTCGACGAATAATTACCTAAATTATACACTTCATTTTCTAGATCTAAACCTGTTCTGTGGGGGAAACCTTGCTTGTCTGGGAAACATGTACTGTTAAGAAAAGACATATCTGTTGAGGATGACGTTAACGTGGACCATGCTCCACACGAACCATTATGTGAGAATGGATAAGGAAAGAGTGGCAGAACTCCCTTCGGTGTCTGGAAAGGGGGGAGTCGACCACACACCCAACAATTAGTGGCATTGCTGGTCTGGTGTGAATAATGTAACATACGGATAAATGAATTATTACGCATAGCGAGGCGGTATGAATATTCGTGAGGAGGCAGATCACTAAACGTGTGCTCTACTGTAGCATTAGTAGACTTATTTATATGAGGAACTGGAAAATACAGGAAAAATGCGTAGCTGGTGCAGGAAATCATTATGCTGAGAAACAATATGAAACTTAGAAAAACGATACATTGAATTGAGTTTCGACTGACTCTCTCACTATGGGGGTCTATTTTTTACATGTCAGAAACAATCTAACCGTTTCACCTAGGGGAGGACTTATACAATCAAACTGACTGACTTAATTTACTAGACCTTAATTTTTGCTTATACTCCTGCTGCGGAGTTTTCTCTAACAGGGAAGGGGTTGTAACAATGTCTTTTGCGGGACAGTCCTTAAGAGCAATGTCTTGGCAGTCTTTAAAATCCTGGGACTCCTTGGAAATGTTTTTAAAAACCGGTTTCAATCCATTGAAAAGTTTTACATGAGAAAGGTGGACCCACCCCTTCCTGCCTTCCAGCTTGACGGCAGTACGGGTGGTCAAGAGGACCTGACGTGGCTCCTTCCAACGAGGTTCCAGCGGACTTGATCTGTCAAAATTCCGGACCATCACAAGGGAACCTGGAACGATTTCATGCGGTGCCACCTCGGTATTGTCTGGAAATGCGGCAGCAACCTGTGAACGACATGAGTTGAGGGCAGACATCAAGGAAGCTAGGTAATCTGTCAACATATTACATGAAACATCGGTAATACTTCGGGGTCTAGGAGTACCCCACATGTTAGGGGGACGGCCGAATACGACCTCATACGGGGACAGACCTGATCTAGAATGTGCGACCATACGCATATAAAATAAAGCGACTGGCAGAGCTACTAGCCAGTCCACACCTTTTTCTTTACAGACTTTTGCAATACGGATTTTCAGGGTCTGATTATGTCTCTCGACTAGACCGGCTGCTTCGGGATGGCGTACACAATGGAACTTCCACTGGTACCCTAACAAAAGGGAAACGTGCTTCATGAGTTCAGATGAGAATGGCTGACCGTTATCAGAATATACGACTCTAGGAAGTCCATACCTAGGGAAAAATTCACGAACCAACTGCTTGGCAGTGGTCGCGGCTGTGTAATCTGGGACTGGATATGCTTCTGTCCATCTAGACAAAGCGCATACAACTACAAGGACATACTTGAAACCTCGACATCGCTCCATCTGAATATAATCCATCTGGAGGACCTCAAAAGGGTGGTCAGGGGGCTGGAAACCACCTTGTTCCACCGGGACACTTTTACCTGGATTAAACTGGCAACATATCATACAGGTACGGACTTTCTGTTTGGCTGCAGCTCGTAAATGCTTGTTGAACCAAATGTTCTGGATACTGTCTAACATAGCTTTTTCTCCTAAATGTGCGGGACTATGTGCGGTATTGATAATGACTTGAACCATAGAGTCGGGGAGAAACCATGTGGCTCTACCCTTCGTTAACCATCCTTGATCTGTCTGGACCCCTCCTTGTTCGGACCATTTCTTGATTTCATCGGGAGTAGCATGTAACTGGATATCTATGACATCTTGTGTAGGGTCCTTAACTGTCATACATGTAGTCGGATCTGGAGTATGTGTCTGTGTCGGATTAGCTTGAATGTCTGGAGTCTGTGCTGTAAGCTTGGCTGTGCGATCTGCTAGATCATTACCTTGGGAAATAATGTCAGTAACTTTCGTATGTGCTTTGCACTTCATAATAGCGATAGATGTCGGTAAATGTATTGCATCTAACAGAGCTTGGATAAGGAAACCATGCTGAATCTTGGTTCCATGAGAAGTCATGAAACCTCTCTCTTGCCAGAGCACTCCGAAGTCGTGTACAACTCCGAATGCGTAACGTGAATCTGTGTAAACATTAACTTTCAGGTTTTTGGCGTGTATGCAGGCTTGTGTCAGAGCAACTAGCTCTGCTGCTTGAGCGGACAGGGTATCAATACGGTGTGTTTCAATAACTTCAGTGTCAGTAGTCACTGCATATGCGGCGACTAGTTCTCCTGTACTAGTTCTCATACATGAACCATCCACATAAAGTGTCAGGTCAGGATCTGGTAACGGAATGTCTGTCAGGTCTTGTCTTGGCTTTGTCGTAATGTTAACTACTTCCACGCAATCGTGTGGGTCAGGATTTTAATTAACTGATGGTAACAGTGTAGCAGGATTCAGGACGTTGCAGCGTCTAATTTCTATGTGTGGCTGGAACAGTGTCAATTCATAACCTGTTAAACGTGCAATTGTCAAGTGCTGAGTTTGTGTTCGGTTTAAAAGAACTTCTACGGAGTGTGGAACTTGTACTGTCAGGGAGTGTCCTAAAACTATGGAATCACTTTGTCTGATAGCTAGTGCTGTGGCTGCAACTGACTTGAGGCACGCAGGCAACGCCTGGGCGACTGGATCTAATGTGCTCGAAAAATAAGCACAGGGCTTGTGTTGTCCTGCTTGATCTTGTGTGAGAACAGATAATGCTGTACCTTCACGTTCAGTAACGAAAAGTGTAAAAGGCTTACTGTAGTTCGGTGTAGCTAGAACTGGAGCTTGGCATAAAGCTGTCTTTAACTCATTGAAACTAAGTGTATGTTCAGATGTCCAAGGGAGGACAGTCGGTACGGCTGCCTCCTGTGTCGTTAACTGTATCAGTGGCTTGGCTAAAAATGCATACTGGGGGATCCATTGTCTACAATAAGAAGTAAGGCCAATAAAGGCACGTACCTCCTTCTGGGTTCTGGGCTGGGGAAGACTCGCTATTAACTGGATACGGTCTGGTGTCAACTGTCTACCCCTCTTGGACAGCAAGTGTCCTAAGTATACCACTTGCTGGACACAGAATTGAAGCTTCGAAGGTGACACCTTGTGCCCCATCTCGGCTAGGAAATACAGAACTGTAAGGGATGCTCGCTCGCATGCACGTTCAGAACGGGCTGTGATCAGTAGATCATCGACATACTGGAGCAGGGCAGTGTCAGTTGGTATGTGAATATTGTCTAGTTGTCTCTTAAGTGCTTGACTGTAAATACTAGGGCTTTCTGTGAAACCTTGAGGAGCGCGTGTGAACATATAGCTCCTTCCATTTAAACAAAATCCGAAAAGAAACTGGCTGTCTGGATGAATCGGAACACTAAAAAATGCGTTCTTGAGGTCTATGACAGTGAAGAACGTGGCTTCGGAATCAAGGGCTGTTAATAGGGAAGAGATATCTGGGACAACTGGGTACTGAGGAATAATACATTTGTTAAGCTCTCGTAAATCAATCACTAATCGATATACTGGGGGTGCATTTGGATCAGTACGTTTCATGACTGGAATGATCGGAGAATTACATACATTGGAGTCAGTTTCTACAACTACTCCTTGAGCCATGAGCTCGTCAATAATCTTGGATAAGGCTGCTACAGCCTCAGGTGGCAATCTGTACTGTCTGATTCGTGGTAACACTACACCTGGTTTGAGAGTCACACGATAGGGTGTGATTTGCATATAACCTACATCAGTTGGACCTTGCGCCCATAAATGCTGCGGAACTTTAGACAGTCTGGAATCAAAATCTCGTAATACATAGTGACCCTTAAAGTCACGTAGGAACAATCGTATTCCCTCTGGGGAACAGCAAATGACTGCACCTAATTCTTTCAGTGTCTTAATGCCTAACAGATTTTCTGGACATGACTTAGTAAGTAACAGATCAGTAGTGCGGGACAATGGACCTACTTCTAGAGTGACTGGCTTAGATATCTCGTTAACGATAGGTTTTCCTGAAAATCCAAGGGAAACATTTCTTGAGCCTGAGAGCGGAGCCCCTGGAACTTCGGCATGACTAATTGTGGTCCTACTTGCCCCTGTATCAATCAGAAACTTTCTGTCTTTCCCTAATACTTGACTGTGAACATAGGGACCTTCTTGATCTACAGGTATCTCGATGAGAGGCAAGCCAACCTCCCTCTCTAGGCTGTTTCATGAATATGGCTGGTACTCTGGATACTCGGACTGTGCATACTGGTACATCTGCGATGTGACATGCTGTGTTGCAGCAATAGGCTGCGGTGCTGTAACTGTCTGTGGTGCATTCTGTGGCTGAGGAATCTGTGAAACTTGTTCTTGTCTAGGCGGACGTGGTCTTTCTTTAGTCTTACCAGTAGCTATGTTGTGTTTCAGAACTGCACACTCATTTATAAAATGACCTGGCTGTTTACAATAATTGCAGTTCCCTTTAACGGGAGCTGCAGGATGACTGGCTTGATTCGGACCCCTCTTCTGACTGTCTTGAGGAACAGATTGTGCAACTAGCACTTTCATTTTCGTATCTTTCATACGTTTTCTCTCGTGTTCTTGCTCTTCCCTGATTCTATTCTGGTGATACTGAAGCATCTGGAGCATCTGGGACGGAGTATTTGCTTGCCAGGTGCTTTCGACTTTCAAAACTCGATTTTTAATTTGTGGACTTGAATTCTCGACTAATTTAGTAACGAAAAGGTGAGGGTATGACTCACTACTTGTCTTGAGACCACTGTTGATACTAAAACATTTTTCAAACCTAGAATAAAAATCACTAATATCTTCATCTTGTTTCTGTTTACAGGCTGAGATTGCATCCCAGTCTTCTTTTCTCGTTGTCAATAATCTGGGTAAAACTTGAATCAATAATTCTGGTAACTCTTTACATTTATCTCCAAGACCGGTACCTGGTACTCGTGCCTTGTCTTCAGCTTCTAGAACTGCCCAATCGATCTTTTTCTCTCCCACCTCCCATTCTTTTTCCTTTAGCTTTTCATATACCCCTGCGGGCAACAGGACCTTTAACATTTTAATGATATCTGGGTAAGTATATTCTCCCATACGGAGCATGTCTTTTAATTCTCTATGGAACCCGGCTGGATCTTTGTCATGACAGGGAATTAATTTCTTCATTTCAAGAAGTTCCATCTTTGATATTGGAGTGTATACAAACACTCGTTGCATTTTGCCACCCGTTCCTCTAACTGGGTGGACTTCCCGTAACGGATTCTGTCTGTCTATATAGAATGGTTTACTTTCTGGGGGTGAGACATGAACAAAATGCGGGTTCAGAAACGTTCTATATTTGTGGCGCTGCTCTAGAATGACACTAATTAAATCGGTACCTAGACCTTTCCATCTATACTGGAGTAACTCGTTCAGGACATCATGTAACGGGCCTGGATCAGAGTGCTGACCCTCATACAGAGTAATGAGGTGCTGGATCATATACATACCCACCAGTCGCTGCTCGGCTGGGGGCATTTTCAGAAACATTTGTGCCACTATTTCGTCTGGAAAAGTGGTAGAATCAGTAGTCCATCGGACTGCTGATCGGGTTGGTTCTTGTTCATGCATAGTACTTAATTCACTGTAACCGATTCGTGATTTCAGAATGTGATCGGTAGCTTGAAATACTTGTTCTAGAGAACCTTGTTCTGGTGCTGAATGATGAAAAATAGACTTGTGTTCTAGGCGTAAATGGCGATCTGGAAATCTAGATTTTCCTACATACGCTATTCTGGCGGGATTCTCGTCTTCCTCTTCAGGATCAGAGATACTTTCTTTCTCGCTTACTTGGGCTGCTTTACGTTGTTCGTGTATCTTTATTATTTCTTTACGGATTTTCTTGTACATACTTTCCATGGCACCGACGGTCTTGTGCTTACCCTCGGCTATATTATCACTCCACCTTGTCAGGATTCTCATTTCGGCGGAATCTTTAGACGGGTAGTCTTGTTCTCTTATTAGACAATTGATCAGGAACTTTAATATCATGAGCTGGATCTCGGCTTTCCTTTGAGACATAGTCTCGCTAATACTTTCTGGATCATCCCCTGTACGGATGAAACGATATATTCTGTCTAGGTCTTCTTTCATATTTGGTAGGGTGACTAGATACTCGGTCACCTTTCTTACGCGGAATGAATATAAAACCATATTATCCTCGCCTGGGACTGGATCATAGCAACATTCGGCAAGGGATTTTCTTATTTCTGCAACAGTCTGATGTCTAGGCGTACGCTGGGACGCTTGTGCGTGTAATTCGGCTAACGTTAAACGCTTGTGTGGCGGCGGGGTTTGAGGAGGACCTCCTCCTGCGGCCCCTAGACTGGAATCATCGACGGACATTCTTCGTGGCGGAGCGGGAAGTTGAAATGCTGGCTGGACCGGGGGTACCGTAGCAGGTACTCCGGTGTCTGGAAGAGCGGGAAGTGCCTGATTTACAGGGACTGGCGGAGCGCGAACAGGATTTGCATATTCTGGGACTGTGTCGTCCAAATAGGACGAAATAAAAATATCAGCTGCGGTCGGTTTGTGACGTAGCTTGGTCGGAACTAATGGTGGCGGGAAATTACTGGATGCCTCTGGGGTCGCTTTTGGCAAACCCTCGGCAAGAAGAGGATACATACCCCTAATGAGGGCATGCCTCTGTCTGTCTGACTGTTCGGCTTTGACTTGTTCACCTATCTCGATTAATTCTCTTTCTTGGGCTCGTTCCTGGGATTCTCTACTTAACTCTGACTTTCTGACTTCCTTTTCGGTTCTTCTATGGGCTTCCTTGCGCCATAACTCGATGGCATCTTTCTGTGACTGTCTGGCTTTCTTTTTCCATAATGCTTCCTCTACTCGCATGATACATTCGGCATCCCATGTACCCGATACGGGCCATCTATACTTTTCTTCTAACTGTTTGGTATACTCTACCCATAAATCTAAATACAATATGGCACTTATGCCATGTTTCTGATACATAAAATGACCTGGACTGTCCCTCGGCGGAACAGGAACTGCTGCTTCCAGCAGACCCTTTCTAGTTTTTAACTGACGTAACTTGGAAAATATAGGCATGACTGAACTGTAATCTGGACACAATACAATACACAATAAACACGAAATCACGTCACACTCATACCACAACATTAAAATACATGAAGAACATTATAAATAACAGTTTGAACAGAATATTACCTGGAATACTGAGAGCAGAAATACAAGAATTTTCTCGAGAACGGAACAGACTAGAATTACTGGATGCACTGCTGTAACAGTACGGAACATACCGGTCCCATAAAGGAACGCATCAAGACCCGTATCCACCTAGGTGAACACTTCGTTTGTGAGTCTGGGTACCACCAACCCACAGACCAGGAGTCAATTTAGATTGGTCCTGTCTAGATACTACCCCAGCAATGGTACTCACCGGGCAGCACGGAACGGAAGGCCTCGGACGGGACTGGACTGCTACGACGACGAACTTCGGACTTCGGACTTCAGTTACGGGTGGGCCTCCGGATACCTCGGACCTTGAACTCTCGGCTTGGGCTCTGGTCGGGACTCGCCGCGTTCCTCCACCGTCTCGTTCGGATGCTGGACCGCCTCCTCCGTCTCCTCCGTGGGCCTGAGGGATACTTGGAGCAGAAATATCTGCCAGTGCACGGTATGGTTCCGTCACGGCTGCAGAGGGTCAGGGGGTCGGCGTGGCTTCACCGACGCGTGGGGAAAGGGCAAGTCCCTGTTCGGGCGCCATTATGTGGTAAATAAATAAATAATACCCTATTTTTGACTAGGCATATAGCATAACAGATAGCTCAATAAATAAGAGTCAAGATTCGAGGTAGTAGGAGTTTCTGCAGGTTTAATACAGCATAAGGACAGGATCAGGACAACCTGCATAGGATGACCCAGCAGCTGCTGGGACCGGGTCTGGGATGAGCGCGCTAACTTTTCATAACAATACACAGGCATATATACATAGCGCGAACACATAGCATTACATTGCAGTAGGCGTAGCAGTGGGTGGAACAGAAGGCGTGACGCGTAGCAGTCGCGAAAGATAACAGTAAAAGTAGGTGTAACTGGGAGTATACATGGACATGTGATGCGAACGTAACAGAATATGTCATGAATGGGGCGGAAACATTGGAGGGGGCTACCTAAGGAGCCGGGACCTCTAACCTGGTGGTGCGCGTAAACTGGCAATGACGTATCACTAGGAGAAGCTGGGGGCTATGAACTCTGTGCTAGGAGCAGAGACTAAAGTCTGGAGGGTCGGAGCGACATGTACCTAAACCCTATCTAGTATCTGATGTTTAGGGAACATGTTGATATAAACTAGAAGTCATGAGGGGAAAAGCTAACTTGACTCTAAGACTGGACCATGCATTATTCTACATGTAGTGCGTGATGAAGAATATTAAATGACCATTAAATACAGTATTTCTCTAACGTGGAGCCGCATAGGCTAGACAATGACGGAAACTATTGATGCAGTTCAGTAGCTTAGGAATGCAGAGAAGGAGGACTGAACTGATAGCTGGAACTATAACATACTCTTGGCAGACTCAGAGGCAGAGCCAAGCTGCACCGGGCACTGCGAGGCAGGAAGTAAGTGAAGGGTCGAGGATACAGGTGGGGGCTGTATCGCTCCTTAGCGAGGCTTCAGGAGACAGGAGCTGAATCTGTGGTCCGGGCCCTGTTGAGGCCTAGAAACGGGGACTAAAGTCTGGAATAACGTGCACACTGAGAAACGTGGCAACGTAGCTTTACATAGGCCTGATAATCGTATTATTCACGAGGACTGGAAACTGACATACTAGAGGTGGACACAACTGTAATTGCGTCATTAATCGGACATGGGGAATAACATATGCATATTGGTCATGCACACATAACATATGATGGATGAGGCGTGGTGACACAGAACATGGCAAAATTTACTTTTCCACAACTGCCACCATCTGGTTCAACACAGCACCCTCTGGTTAAGCACTGCCACCCTCTGGTTCATCACAGCACCCTCTGGTTCACCAGTGCCACCCTCTGGTTCATCCCTGCTACCCTCTGGTTCATCCCTGCTACCCTCTGGTTCATCACTGCCACCCTGTGGTTCAGCACTGCCACCCTCTGGTTCACCAGTGCCACCCTCTGGTTCATCACTGCCACCCTCTGGTTGATCACTGCCACCCTCTGGTTCAAGACTGCCACCCTCTGGTTCGCCACTGCCCCCCTCTGGATCATCACTGCCACCTTCCGGTTCATTACTGCCACCCTCTGGTTCACCCCTGCCACCCTCAGGTTCAGCACTCACTACTGCCACCCTCTGGTTCATTACTGCCACCCTCTGGTTCATTACTGTCACCCTCTGGTTCGCCACTGCCACCCTGAGGATCATCACTGCCACCCTCTGGTTCATTACTGCCACCCTCTGGTTCATCACAGCACTCTCTGGTTCACCAGTGCCACCCTCTGGTTCATCACTGCCACCCTCTGTTTCATCACTGCCACCCTCTGGTTAATCACTGCCACCCTCTGGTTCACCCCTGCCACCCTCAGGTTCAGCACAGCGCCCTCTGGTTCACCCCTGCTTCCACCCTCTGGTTCAGCACTCACCACTGCCACCCTCTGGTTCATCACTGCCACCCTCTAGTTCACCACTGCCACCCTCTGGTTCACCACGGCCACCCTCTGGTTCATCACAGCACCCTCTGGTTCACCACTGACACCCTCTGGTTCACCCCTGCCACCCTTAGGTTTAGCACTCACCACTGCCACCCTCTGATTCACCACAGCACCCTCTGGTTCACCCCTGCTGCCACCCTCTGGTTCAGCACTCACCACTGCCACCCTCTGGTTCAACACAGCACCCTCCGGTTCACCAATGCCACCCTCTGGTTCATCCCTGTCACCCTCTGGTTCATCCCTGCCACCCTCTGGTTCATCACTGCCACCCTCTGGTTCATCACTGCCACCCTCTGGTTGATCACTGCCACCCTCTGGTTCAGCACTGCCCCCCTCTGGATCATCACTGCCACCTTCAGGTTCATTACTGCCACCCTCTGGTTCATCACAGCACCATCTGGTTCACCAGTTGCACCCTCTGCTTCTTCACTGCCACCCTCTGGTTCATCACAGCACACTCTGGTTCACCAGTGCCGCCCTCTGGTTCATCCCTGCCACCCTCTGGTTCATCCCTGCCACCCTCTGGTTCAGCACTGCCACCCTCTGGTTCACCCCTGCCACCCTCAGGTTCAGCACAGCGCCCTCTGGTTCACCCCTGCTTCCACCCTCTGGTTCAGCACTCACCACTGCCACCCTCTGGTTCATCACTGCCACCCTCTAGTTCACCACTGCCACCCTCTGGTTCACCACTGCCACCCTCTGGTTCATCACAGCACCCTCTGGTTCACCACTGACACCCTCTGGTTCACCCCTGCCACCCTCAGGTTTAGCACTCACCACTGCCACCCTCTGATTCATCACAGCACCCTCTGGTTCACCCCTGCTGCCACCCTTTGGTTCAGCACTCACCACTGCCACCCTCTGGTTCATCACAGCACCCTCTGGTTCACCAGTGCCACCCTCTGGTTCATCCCTGTCACCCTCTGGTTCATCCCTGCCACCCTCTGGTTCATCACTGCCACCCTCTGGTTCATCACTGCCACCCTCTGGTTGATCACTGCCACCCTCTGGCTCAGCACTGCCCCCCTCTGGATCATCACTGCCACCTTCAGGTTCATTACTGCCACCCTCTGGTTCATCACAGCACCCTCTGGTTCACCAGTTGCACCCTCTGCTTCTTCACTGCCACCCTCTGGTTCATCACAGCACCCTCTGGTTCACCAGTGCCACCCTCTGGTTCATCCCTGCCACCCTCTGATTCATCCCTGCCACCCTCTGGTTCAGCACTGCCACCATCTGGTTCAACACAGCACCCTCTGGTTCAGCAGAACCACCCTCTGGTTCATCCCTGCCTATCTCTGGTTCATCCCTACCACCATCTGGTTCATCACCGCCTCCTTCTGGTTCAGCACTGCCCCCCTCTGGTTCACCAGTGCCACCCTCTGGTTAAGCACTGCCACCCTCTGGTTCATCACAGCACCCTCTGGTTCACCAGTGCCACCCTCTGGTTCATCCCTGCCACCCTCTGGTTCATCCCTGCTACCCTGTGGTTCATCACTGCCACCCTGTGGTTCAGCACTGCCACCCTCTGGTTCACCAAGGCCACCCTCTGGTTCATCACTGCCACCCTCAGGTTGATCACTGCCACCCTCTGGTTCAAGACTGCCACCCTCTGGTTCGCCACTGCCCCCCTCTGGATCATCACTGCCACCTTCCGGTTCATTACTGCCACCCTCTGGTTCATCACAGCACCCTCTGGTTCACCAGTGCCACCCTCTGGTTCAGCACTGCCACCCTCTGGTTCATCCCTGCCACCCTCTGGCTCATCACTGCCACCCTCTGGTGCAGCACTGCCACCCTCTGGTTCATCACAGCACCCTCTCGTTCACCACTGTAGATTATGGGGGAAAGCACACCTGCCCAACTGAGATGAATTAATTTGGGGCTGGTTAATGTGTCACTGAATTTGAGCTTCAAGTCTGGCACCTGCTTACTTAGCTGTAAGTGCTTCCTGTTGCAGTTTAATTTTTTTTACAGGAGCATTGTGCCATACTTGTAACTATTCTCTGACCCTGCTTTGAGGGTCAGAGCAGGATCAGAGAATAGTTGCAAGTAGGCAACTGAACTCTGGAGGGGCCCTTCAGAAAGCACTACAGGGAATGGTTACAAATTAGCTTTAACTTTTGCATCTGCTAATTTGCGGATTTCCTTTTTTTTGCGTGTTCGCGCGTTTTTTTTCTTATTCGCGGACGGCTTGCAGCATACCGACCCCGAGGTTGCCCATGCGGTCGTGTATGGGCACGGCCATCTTGTTTGCGTGACGTATTTCCGTTTCTGGGCGCTTGTTGCATGCTCGCGTCATATGCGGCGCGTGATTACGAGTTCATGGGCGTTTTTGCATGCTCGCGGGAAAAATATCGCGCGAACTTACCCACGCGGTCCTCTACGGGCGCGGCCATCTTGTTTTTCATTCACTGCTATGGTTTTGGGCATGCTACCTTTCTATCCATCTCACATCTTCGTAATCCTATGTTTTTCTGAACTTTTTTTGTCTTTTTTTGCTTATTATCTCTCTGTTCAATTTCCTACATCTATATGTTGTGTTTTTTTAAACTTTTTGTTACTTTATTACCTACTTTATTTCTTTCGCTCTCTCTCTTATTTTTTTCACACCTATTCTTCTTTCCTTCTTCTTGTGCCCAGGACCATGGCTAAGGGAGGCGACAGAGACTCCGGTGGCAGAAGGTGGAGAGGCTCAGTCCCTTGCAGGCTCTTCTGCTGGCCCCAGTAAGTTGTTATATTGTTATATTAATACTTATACTTCCCTAACTTTTACAGCTCCTATTCATTACAAACTGGTTCCTAATAATTCTATGTTTTACAAAATAGTCTTTGATCTTCTTCTAATGTAGACTACTTTCTACATTCTTATCCTGCCTCTACCATCACTCTCTGTGCTACTACTATTTACAATTATGAGTCGGTCTGTGTAGGTAGCTGAGCTTGCCCATTCGGCAAACGGTGTGAAACAAAACTCTGAAACAGCAATAGCTCTAGGCACTGAGTGCAGTCCTCTGGGTTGCCCTTGCTGTCTATTCCAGTCTTCTTAATGTAAGTGCTTTGACAATTTCCAACAACAAAATGTCATTGTTTACACCAAGTAACAGGTAGCAGTTGCCTTTTTGATTTGAGAGGAGCACATCCCATACCGCTAGTGTTTCAGGGACTATTCTGCACACAAAGAAGTATGGACAAGATAAATAGGACATTGTTGATTATAGGTGCAATTCGACTTTCGACATACCTCAGACCGAACAGAAGTTGAACCCCCATTCCCCTTACCGACTATCTAGAATGTCTGACCAATGATTTTACGACCCAGAAGAACAGAAGAAGACTACCTCCAAGTCCAGGCCTATCTGAGTCACTGAAACATGACTGTCAAGTGCAGTAGTTCAAACCTTTCCGCTCACTCACTCGTGAACAAAAACCACACAGTGTTTGTTAGTTTCAAAGTTTTATTTTCAATTAAGAAATGAAAACATTATTTCTTTATTTTTAATAGCGTAGTATTCTGATGGATGAAGATGACGTTAAAGTTTAAACAACATTCCCATGAATGAAACTAGTATGACTCAAACTTAATAATAGTTAACAGACACAGGAAATTATTAGAATAACTGTGCGTGAGGCCCCACCTTCTTTAAAGTACAGAGGCCCACATGCATCATTGTGACATTTTGCACTTCCTAATTTGCGAAAAATAAGGAATCGCAAATTAAGAAGTGCAAAATGCTATGCATCATTATTTTCGGTATTCATTTTTGATTCGGTAAAAATCGCAATTTTTACCGAATCCCAAATGAATACCGAATTCTTAAGTTAATTTTCGCAATTCCCATTGATTCCTATGGGCCAAAAGGCCCATAGGAGTCAATGGGAAGGCATTAGCAAATTGCGAGTGGCACTTTGAAAATTTCATGGGTGCAGGGGGGGGTCCAAAGGACCCCCCCCTGCACCCCTGAAATGTATTTTTCGCATCATGTTTCACACACACATGTCCTAAGGACATGTGTGTGTGAAACATGAATGTTGAAAAAAAACCATTTTCAGCATTTTAAACACTTTTTCCAAATTTACCGAGTGGTTCAACCACTCGGTAAATTTGGCACCCTAATTGCGAATTTACACTTTGAAAAGTAATGATGCATTGCTTTTAAGAAATCGCACATCTGCGACTTCTTAAAAGCACCCGCAATTTTAGAACTCGCAAAAATGTTACGAATTCTAAAATTGCTTCATGCATCCCAAAAAGCACTTTTGCATTCGCAAACGGCCGATTTTAAGGAATCGCACCGTTTGCGACTACAAAAATGCTTGATGCATGTGGGCCTCAAAGTACTGCTGGTGATGACTCAGTAGTAGTTGGTGAATCATCTGGCAGAAGGGCAATGGAATCTTCTTTCTGTAATGAGAAAAATGGTGCACGTTAAGCAAGCATTCATCAGTTGTCATAAGAAGAAGTGTAGCATTTAATGGAATAAGCATATAAAAGGTTAACACCCTCCCCAAAACCGTTACTTTTTTTCAATCCCAGTAATAAAAAATGTGTTATGTAACATTTTCTTCCATTACGAGACAAAATAGGGGGTTGTGTATGGCATCTGAAAATATGACATGTTTTTCCTAGACTTCACAACATCTGATGCGGCACAGATGACCACCACTGCCGGGGCCAGCAGTGCGGAGGGGTCCACTCTTGATGCGGCGGCGCCAACAGGAGGAGCTGGGGGGGAAGACTCAGCGTCGGCGGATGGTGCTAAGTTATTATACTCCTTACTTATTGAAATTTTTTTGAGTAGGCTCGTAAAGGAGTGTATGATGTACTGTACAGTAGTACACAGTACACTAGTATAAGTACACTGTACTGTCAAGAACATTTACTAATTTAGAACTACTTTTGGGCTATCACGGAGAAGACAGTCAACCTTGACTTGTAATAGCATTAGCGGCGGTACTTCTCTGGTAAAACCAATGGCCCCCTCTATTTCACTTCAACTCAGCTGCCAATTTTTATTGTGAAGCCAAGTCATATCAGATGTAGTTTAGGGATGTAAGAACGAAAAGTTAAAGAAGGGTGAAACGAAGGGCGAGCGAGTCTTAATATTTATTTATGACTGTAAAGAATGGTTTTGTTGAATGCAATTCAACATACGAAAGAAGACGGCGGTTTCCAAAATATAATGAAAAGGGTGTTAGTTGGTTGTTGACAAAAATACATTTTGGTACATTTGAGACATTAAGAAGAATCATAGACGTACTTTGGAAGCCTGGATGTTATCTTCTTTATCATCCTCGTCGATAGCAGAGGTGTATGATGTAGTAGAGCAGACGCTGAGTGGATGAAGTATGGCCAGTGGCAGTGCCACCCCTATAGAAAAGTAAGACATTCCTATCCCCACCTGCATGTACTGCTTAAAGTACTGCGAGTCTGCATCATCATGGCCTGTGTCTGTATTTCTTGGGTGAAAGCTGAGTGAGCTGCCATTATGGCGGCTACCACAAGTTCACGTACCAGTAATTTCTTTTGCAAAACAAGAGAAAGATAGTAAAAAAAGGCCTTTTTTTTAGTATTCTCTGACTATGTATGTAGTAGTGAGTTCACCTCTAGTGCTGCTAGTGGAATTCTTGAAACTCACAGTGTCACAGGCTTACAAAGACGGCGGAAAGATACATGCCAAAATGTTATACTGTGTTTGCTACTTCCTGGTGTTACTGAGTGTCAACCTTCCGTTGACTTATTTTGACTTTCTGTTAAAGACTATTGGCTACAGTATTTTTCTTTCTTTCTTCATAGATGCTACTCCCAAAAATCTCACCCATAAGGAGATGGCTGTCCGGGCCAGGGCTGGAGCTGGAGGCTATTTGTGTCAAGTATCGGTGGTTGTGGGCTCGGGAGTATGAGGAGACATCAACATCTACATCCTCCTCCACTGCCCCCGGGTCCACCAGCCAGTAGCCTCCAGCCAAAGGGAGCCGTGGCCCGACAGCCTCCCGCCGCCGCCGCAGAGCAGCAACAACATCAGCGCCCCCCCCAGATCCTGGATCGTTCGCGTGCGCCGACTACGCAAAAGAGTGGACTACCTGGAGCGGTTGTCCGAAAAGCATCAGCGCAAGCTCCGGGACCTCCGCAAAGAGCAGCGGGACATGAAGCAACAGCTTGCAAAACTACGCCACCGGAGGAAGTGACTGTCCCTTGCCCCTTTTTTAAAGACTGTTGGGGGGTGGGAATTGGGTGTTTGGGAAAGGGGACTTTTGGACTTTTGGACATTGGTTGGGTTTAGGTAGGGGGGTGAATTGGGTTAATTTATTTCATTTTTTGACTACCTCAATATATTTCTTAATAATTATTTTTCATACCAAAACATAGTATACGCGTTCATATTATTTTGTGTGGGGGTGGGCGGTGGTTACTGGACGTTTGGTTTCTTCCAACTTACCAGCATGAATGAAACATCTAGTCCTGAAATGTACCAAAGTGCCAGTAACTGAGTTAGTGAATTCAGTAGCCCTACTAGTACTTTACTAGTAGTACTGGCAATTTCTGCTCTCCTCCCAGTCCTAGCCCATTATTCTACCTCTCCAAAATGCTTATCTTACCTGTGATTCGTGTTTGAGAATCGGGGTAGCCCCAGGGATGGCTGCATTGCAAATGGTGATTAAGGTTGGTTGTTGACTTGAATCCTCGGCGGATGCAATATCATTGTTGTGCTGGTAACAGTACTGGTACACACTTGCAGTATCACCATATGAAAAAAAGAGGAAATTAAACATTGAGTGGCCTGAGCGTAGCATTAGAAACAGTACAATAGATAGTACGGTACAGAACAGTGCCCTAAATTGTAGGCTAAGCAGTGCCAACGTAAGGTAAGCATTAAGCATTAGATTGTTCACATCGTGTAGGAGGAGGATGTTCTTATTATCAATCCACGATGACGCACATGAACTTCTGGTTGATTTGACCTTATCCTCCCCAGCAAGTGTGTGGAATTTATTGTTGTTGTCAGTCACACCTCAATGAAATACCACACAGCCCAGGGGAAGAGGGTTTGGGTTTGAAAATTGGATGGGAATGGGGGTTTTTGAGAAAGTTTGGTAGAGAGGAAAAAAAACACAGCATGGACAAACAACAAATGAAGAGAAACAAATCTTTGGATTTCAAGATATTGATAAATCTTTAAAGGGACATAAAGGAAGTGCACTACTACATGCCCGAAGTTGTTTACTAAATGGATGGTTAGCTTGCTGCAAAGTAGTACTACTACTTACTGCAACTTACTAGTAACTACGAAGGAACAAGTTGGCAGTACAGGGCTGCAGTCATTACGCAATTTCACTTGCCTCTCTGCCCTCACAGAATAAACACTTAGAACATTAAATTAGTGTTAAACATAGCAAAGACGTATCAAATAGCTGGAGGGATGAATTTGAAGCAGAGATCAAACAAACGCACAGAGTCACACTCGTAGAAGTAAGTTCAAGTTCACAAGAATATCATTTAAAAGATAAGGAGAATTTTGTATACTGTTAATGTTTTTTGTAGTTGTACGGTTGAAATTGTGAAGTTGATGCATTCAGCCATTCCTCTTATTCGCGGTCCTCCTTCATTCCATCGGATGCTCCGTCGATCAATCTTGGTGACCAGACACACTGACTGTCCACTGCCTGCCTGATGCGGATTTGCGGATCGCTAATTATAAGCCTGAGTAGTACATCGATGGCACAGGGTAAAAGCCTGCCTGTAATTGATGATGGAAAAACACAACAGTAAGTGTTAAAGACAGCTCGGAGAAAAAAATATATAAGGAAAGCTGTGTAGTGCAAAAATTATACTGTCACTTTCAGAGATGACAATCCCCAAAATCTAGAACACCCCACATTACCCTCCCAAAAACGTACAGAATACTGCTGCTACCTCGCAGAGGCCTAATTTCAAATCGTGCCAAAACGCACTCAGAAAGTATGGCCAAAACCCCCTTTTCCACCATGGATTTTCTTCAAACCACTTGCAATCAAAATTAAACATTCCAACAAGTGTTCCAAGACCCCACCCAGTCATAAAAATCTAGAATCCCCACCCAAACACATGCAATACAATACTGCTAACCCTAACGAGCCCTAAGTTAAGAATAGTGGCAAACGCTTTCTTTAACTAGGGCAAATCCCCCCTTTCCCACCATGGTTTTTCTTCAAACCACTTGCAACCAAAATTACACATTCCCACGAGTGCTCTAAGACCCCAGAACCCAGTTTCAAAAATCTAGAACACTCTCAAACACATGCAATACTGCTGCCAGTGCTAACCCTAACGAGCCCTAAGTTAAAAAAAGTACCACAACGCTTTTCAGCATGGATTTTCTCCAAACCACTTTTATCCGGTATTAGACCTTCCCAGCAATGCCCCAAGACCCGCCAACCCACCCGCAAAAAAGCAGAACACCCCCAAACAGCAAAGAGCAAAAATGGAAAATCTCATACTTTGAATCGGCCTTCTTTCAATTCGGTCCAAACGCGCTGTGCAGCTAGGCCATAACTCCCGTTTTCCATCATGGATTTCCTGAAAAACAAATGCAATCAAAATTAGACTGTGCCAGCAGTGCTCCCAGACCCCAAAACCCACCCCCAAACACCAGGAACCCCCCCAATCAGCACCCCAAAGACAAGCAAGTGAACAAAAACGCAAACACTTTTTCAACTCCGATTTTCTCCAAAACACTTTTATCCGGTATTAGACCTTCCCAGCAATGCCCCCAGACCCATCAACCCAGGCGGAAACAAGTAGAAGACCACCAAACAGGCAAAAAGCAAATATACAAAAATGGGGACTTACACATTTTCAGGCAAATTTCCAAAATCACTCCGCGCGCGCTCTGCAGCTAGGCCCTAACTCCCCTTTGCCATCATGGATTTCCTTCAAACCTCTTGCAATCAAAAGTGTCCATACCCAGCGTTGCTCCAAGACCCCAAAACCCACCCCCAAACACCAGGAACCCCCCCAAGCAGGCCCCCGAAAACATGAAAGTGAGCAAAAACGCTAAAAAGTGAAAAACCTTTTCACCATGTATTTTATCCAAAACACTTTTATCCGGTATTAGACATTCCCAGCAATGCCCCCAGACCCGTCAACCCAGGCGGAAACAAGTAGAAGACCCCTAAAAAGGCAAAAAGCAAAACCGGAAAAGCTCACACTTAGAAATATTTAGGCCTCATTCCAAAATCACTCCAAGCGCGCTGTGCAGCTAGGCCATAACTCCCGTTTTCCACCATGGATTTCCTGAAAAACAAATGCAATCATAATTAGACTGTGCCAGCAGTGCTCCCAGACCCCAAAACCCACCCCCAAACACCAGGAACCCCCCAAACAGCACCCCAAAGACAAGCAAGTGAGCAAAAACTTTTTCAACTCCGATTTTCTCCAAAACACATTTATCAGGTATTAGACCTTCCCAGCAATGCCCCCAGACCCGTCAACCCAGGCGGAAATAAGTAGAAGACCACCAAACAGGCAAAAAGCAAATATACAAAAATGGGGACTTAGACATTTTCAGGCAAATTTCCAAAATCACTCCGCGCGCGCTCTGCAGCTAGGCCCTAACTCCCCTTTGCCACCATGGATTTCCTTCAAACCTCTTGCAATCAAAAGTATTCATATCCAGCGTTGCTCCAAGACCCAAAAACCCACCTCCAAACACCAGGAACCCCCCGAACAGGCCCCCAAAAACGCTCAAGTGAGCAAAATGCCTGAAAATGGAGAAAAAAAATTCACCTCCGATTTTCTCCCAAACACTTTTATCCGGTATTAGACCTTCCCAGCAATGCCCCCAGACCCGTCAACCCAGGCGGAAACATGTAGAAGACCCCCAAACAGCCAAAAAGCAAAACCTTAAAAAGTGAAACTTAGCAAATTTCGGGCCAACCTGGAATTCAGTCCAAATGCGCTGTGCAGCTAGGCCCTAACTCTCCTTTTCCACCATGGATTTCCTGAAAAACAAATGCAATCAAAATTAGACTGTGCCAGCAGTGCTCCCAGAACCCCCGACCCAGCACCGCAAATCTAGAACACCCCCAAATAAACCCAAAAACCTGCAATGCTGGTATATTGAAAACATGGCAAATTGCGCTGTTCACAAAAAACAAACAGCAATTGGTTTCAACAGAGACAGACAGCCATTGCTGTCCACTGCATGCCATCTTCTCATTATTCATTACCTATTCTACTTTATGTCCGCATCTTCTTCGGAAAGTGAGGGCTCACAGGGCAGCCTCTCCTGTAAATTTCAGAAGTTGGTCTGTCAACAATCAGCAAGCATGTAGTCAGTCAGTTATTTCAGTCCCACTTGAGGGGACTCGTCTACGAAGACAAAGTTTGTTCTTTCTCCATAACCCATCCATCTGCCTTGAGAGAAATGGATAGGGGGAGTCTGGAGGAGAAGGATAGAGGAGCATGATTGAGTTGTGAACTTGTGAACAGCTGAATGCAGACTGCGGCACCTTCAAATCAATAAGGAACATAAGATGAAGAAAGTGCTGATGATGGACTTATTTTGATTAGGTGATTAGAGTTTTGTTGTGGTAAAAGTAGCAAAACAAAGAAAGACACACAGGAATAAAAGTGAATAAGTACGGAAAAAAGGAAGTAATTTTCAGTCCTCGGTGTCAGGGAAGCAGAGCTCGTCCTCCAAGTCTATGAATTGAGACGGGAGTAGGTCTGGTGACCGTGAAGAACTTCTGTCGTCGTCACCTAAGTCGGTGTCCTCTTCTTCCTGCGTGCATTCACGTATTTTGTAATCGGGTGGTATGAAGTGCTGATTCATCTTGATTATTGTTAACCTCTCCACATTTTTGGGCAAAAGGCGGGTCCTTTTTGAAGTAACAATGGCACCAGGAGCACTGAAAACACGTTCAGAAGACACACTTGCGAGTGGGCAAGACAAATAATTTAGAGCCAGGTTGGTGATCAGTTGCCATTTTGAGCTTTTTGTATACCAATATCCCAATGGGTTCTCATTATGACAGACCTCTGTTGGGTCATCCAGATAGGCCTGCACCACCAACTCAAGGTTCTCCAGGGTTGATCCACTTTGCGTACCATCTGCGACCTTTTCATCAGTGGACCGAGCTAACCTTTGCTGAGTTAGCCAATCCCCTTCCGACAATATTTGTTTGCGGCCTGGTGCAGGTGAGGATGATGATATGGTTGCTGGTGTCGTTAACGGCTGTGAGGGAAAGTGACTCCTTTCGGCCTCGGATTGAGAAGTGGAACTTGACGCCGGATGGCCTGCCGATAAAGTTGTACTTGTGCTGCCTCCTTGAATGTTCTGACGGTCTTTTTCGAACCGAGTGGCTGACACAGCTAGCCAATGTTTGTACTTTGAAACATCTGCTTCAGAAAAAGGAATGAAAGTATTGGTGGGCAGTGCCTTTTTGTACCGTGGATCAAGAATAGTGGCACAAATGTAATGTTGTTCTCTATGTATCTTTTTAAGCCTTTCACTGTCAAGTAGGCGCCATAATAACTTCTCCGCCAAACCATATGCTTCTCACTTTTCACCATCATCTTGGAACGTTGAAGACACCTCCTTCAGTTGGTGCTCTAGCATGCGCAACAATGGGATAGCTTTGCTCAAAGAACAGTCCTCCCTGCTGACTTCACGCGTGAAGAGCTCAAAAGGACGAAGCATGTCTGTCAGGCTTGCAATTAGCTTCCATTCCTCCAACTCTAGCATCAAGTCTTTGTGAGTAGAACCCACTTTAAAGACAAACTCATGTATTACCTCCCACCACTCAGACAGACGCTCAAGCATGTAAAAGGTTGAGTTCCAACGTGTTGCCACCTCCTGGATTAGTCCTTTGACTGGCAGTTTACGTTCATATTGCTGGCTCCTCAGCTGCTTCCGGGCCTTAAAAGAATGGTTGAAATGTGTGCAGATTTTTCGGCAGATGGTCAGTACTTTGACGACTGGCTCTTCTGTTTTCAAGAAGGCTTGCACCACGATGTTAATACTGTGCGACAAACACGGCACTCTGAAATAGCCACCGTTGTCCATGGCCTTAACTATATTACTGCCATTATCCGTGGAAACATAACCAACTGTGCGGTTTCTTGGATGCTGCCATTCATTGACCTTCCTGTTAAACTCCTCCAAAAGGTTAGGTGCAGTGTGAGATTTCTCCATGGCAAACATGCCTACTGTTGCATGTTTGCGAGTAGCTTGAAAAACTTCCACTGTGTCAACATCTTTGTGTTTTAACTGTTTTTCGACCCCTACAAAAGAGACCCAGTGTGCAGTGATGCACATGTAATCAAGGGCTTGGCAACTGGTCCACATGTCTGTTGTCATGTGGATAGTGTGAACAGCACTCTTCAGAATAGCTGCGACAATCACCTCCAGCACATCTTGATGTAGTGCTGGAACAGCAACCCTTGCAGAATAGGACCGACTAGGAACCTTCCACTTAGGGCAGACTGTTGCCACCAATTCACGAAAACCCACCCCTTCCATGAAAGAGAAAGGGAGAAGGTCCAGCGCTAGCATTTTAGCCAGCTTTGCGTTATACAGACGCACCGTTGGGTGGTTGCGTTCAAATGGCGCATCCGACCAAAACATGCTGCTAATGGTGCGCTGGACCGTTTTACGTGATGATGACGATGATGATGCAGACTTCAAACCAGTTAGGCTCATTGATTTAGTTTTTTGCATTGGTGTCTGTCCCAGACTCGTAGTGTGCCTCATACATGTTGCAGGGGTAGAGGGTGTGGGCGCTACCACTGCAGTGCTGCTGCCAGGGGTACTGGGTGTACCAGAAAAATTGTCTGTCGCTTCTTCGCTTCCCCCCTGCATGATCAGCCTCTCGTCATCATCATCAGATGCAATGTCAACGGATACATTTGGATCAGTTCTACTTTGGACTTCCTGGATCTTACTTAGGTGCGCATACCACTGGATAGGGTGGTATTTTTTGAGATGACCTCTCTGGCCTCCGGTACCATAGTTGGTACCAAGCTTACCCCGACTAACTGATACTTTACAAATCGAACAAATGACCATGTTTTCCGCCTTTTTGCTAACAGTAAAGAAGTCCCAAACTGGGGACTGGAGATGTCTGCTGGTGGTGGAGGCGCTACTTTGACTTTCAATGCCAGATGAAGTGGAGGATGGGTGTGGCTGAATTTGTTTCTGATGTTCACTTACAGCACCACTACTTGAGGTAATGGAGGTCGAGCTGGATGGAGGTCCCTGCCGGCCCTTCTGACGAGAATTATGGAAGCTGGAGATCGTGTCGGTGTTGTAGTTAACTGCATTGGTGGTGGTACCAGTGCCACGTCGACCACATCCCACTCAGCAGCCATTCGGGCTAGGGTTAAAATGTTTGTCTGCTGCATGCCCGCTGTGGCTGGAGTGACGTCTGTGATGACTGGGTCATCGTCAAACTCTTCATCAGCAGCAGAAGGCACCACTTCTTGTTCATCGTCAGCAACCATAAGTCGAAGCCTTGCGGGAACCTTCCTTTAAGGTTTAGCTACCTTTGTCGGCTCATGGCGTGGCTCACTGTCAGACTGCATTGGTGGGTTACAATCAGGATCAAGGTCATCAGAATGAAGGGGGCTTGAAGAAGAACTTGTAGTAGTAGCAGCCCTCCTTAACCTTTTTCTTGCTGGGGATCTAGAAGACAATGGATCAACCTCATGAGGAGTGGCTTCCTCGGATGATTCTTCCACTTGAATATCAATTTCCTGATGTGCCCCTACTTCTGGAGGAACAAGCGTTGTAGGCAGTTGTGCCGCTCCACGAACCTCTAGTGGCACCTCTCCATGCACCTATACTTGCGCCTCTTCTTGTGCATGTACTTGCTCTCTCCTTGCCCATGTACTTGCGCCTCTCCTTGCCCATGTACTTGCGCCTCTCCTTGCCCATGTACTTGCGCTTGTACTAGTTGCACTTGTGGTTGTCGTTGCGGCTGTGATTGTTGAACACTCGCCAGCTGAGTTACACCCGGCGTTGATTGGATGGTACTTTCTTGTGATGAGCCAACATCACTGGTCGATGGTGATTGAACAACCAAAGTGGCTGCCGCAGCAGCACTCATGGTCTTGGACCTAACTTGGCGTGGTGGCACTGACCCCAATGAGGCGGAGGTGCTGCTTCCAGCTTGGTCCCCGGCGGACACCGCTGCTGCTGCAGGCGTAGTTTTTTTTCTCCCTAGAAAGGTGTCGGTGGGCACACCCGTCTCCTTGGTAGGTGATGCCACTTGCTTCTTCTGCTCCTTCTTACTGGCAGTGGCAACTTTCTTCGCTGAGGCGCTACGGCCACCTTTCTTTGGGCCCATCTTCTTCAGATGTCAGAACAGCAGGCCGCAGTTGCACGAGTTGCAGAGTTGTCTTGTCTGTGGCCACATGTGACGTCGCATGACGTTGTGCTGCACACACTGCTGCAGGACTTCTTCCTGGCACTGGTGGTTCTCTTGTGCACCTAAAAGCAATGGAAGACAGAGGAACATCAGTTATACACCCCAAAAAGTCGAAAAGCATATAAAAATCACCACAATCCCATGCCATCCATGCCCTCAATGATGTTTAAATTCAAGACACCCCACAGAAAGACTAGGCCCATGCACCACTCACTACCCCTGGGCATAATGGATGAAAGCTAGGCAAAATGGGTGCAGGCCTGAGAACACTGCCTGCCTTCAAAATGGCCCCTTACCCCCAGCACATGGCCAGGCCCTGCCTGTACCAGCACTCAAAATGGCCCCACTCCACATGCCCAGTCCCCAAAAACACCCCCAAAAATCGAAAAACAGATACAAATCACCACAATTCCATGCCATCCATGCCCTCAATGAATTCAAGACACCCCACAGAAAGACTAGGCCCATGCACCACTCACTACCCCTGGGCCTACTGGCTAGTGAGGCTTTACAGGTGCCCCAAAATAAAAAAAATTAAAAACATATACCAGTGAGCTGAAATTCCATGACATAAATGAGAATTAAGTTAAAAAAAAATCAGAGAAACAGTTGTATCATGCACCCATACTAACCCTGGGCCTACTGGATACTGTGGCGAGCTATCACCACAATATATATTTTGTTAAAGTTGTGAAAAAAGTTTTAGAACTGGAGTTGCCTCAACTGCAATGCCCCAAACAAACAACACCAACTTACTTGTAAAATCTCAAGTACTAAAGTGATCCAAACTCCAAAGTCCAAAAAGTCCTCAAATACAAAAATCCACCAGCGGCAAGAAAAAGTAATCCTTCCAGCTCAACATCCAAATGAAAAGTGTCCAGTACATGGACAAAGCACTGGGAGGAGCCTGCTGGACAGGAACAGGAAGTTGGAGACTCTGAGGCACTCCCTTCCTCCCACCCCACCCCAAAAAATGGACTCCTGCACCAAAAAGTGCAGCCAAATGTCAATCTGAGGAGTTATTCTGATCAAAATCATCATTTTCACAAGGTTTAAGCTTCCTGCCATGGATTTCTTGTGCAGAATTGCAATTTTTGCAATTTCGGGAACTCGAGCTGTTCGAACCTCCCGCCGGAAGTCAACTGCGCGCCGTCGCGGGCATTTATGACGTACTCGCGTTGTCAAACTCTCGCCGTGCAAGATGGCAAGCCGCGATGACGTAATTGCGTTCGAAAAACTCTCGCGCGATCACGCAGCAAGATCGAAAATGGCGCAGCACATGCAAAACCGGGAGAAAAACAACTCGGCAGGCTCAGAGTCAACGCCGCACGCGCGATATTGTATTTTTCAAGCGCGACCAAGCAAAATTATTCGTAGCTTGCGAATTTGCAAATTATTGGGAAATTTCGCGCGATTCGCAGACCGCGAAATCGTCAAAAATCCGCAAATTCGCCCGCGAAACGGATTTTACGCCCACGCTTAGTATGTACCAAGGTATCCTTGAGATTAGATGTGCGTTTAAAAGGCGAACCTGGGATGTGAGAGATTCAGTTCCCCTGTGTTCACACAGGGGAACACTACCGACTAAACCTTAGTTGTAGTCGGTGGTGTGCACTTTAAGTTAAAATAATGACTATTCTCCAAAATATCACATCAAAGCACAAAGTGTATGATAGTTCTCTTCTACCCATGACCTATGATATGATATGATATGATATAAAGGCTGTTGTAGCACGCTCTGTTACTAAAATAGTATCCTGCGCGGAAAGGTGAGACAGATTCAGAGGACAAGAAGGAGTTGACATATTAGAGAGTAATACTAAACAGATGAGTTTTTAGCCCCTTCTTAAAGGCCGTAATGTTCGGAGCAGCCCTAAGATGGAAAGGGAGAGCATTCCAGGCCCTAGAGGCCCTGACCGAAATGGCCTGGCCACCTAATCGGGAGTGCTTAAATCTACCCACAGTCATTTGACACTGGTTGGCCGAACGAAGGCATCGATTAGGGATGTACAAGGCAAACCTTTTCCTCAGATAGACGGGACCAGTCTGATGGACCGCACGGAAAGCAAGAACAAGAGTTTTAAACATAATCCGGTGGACAACTGGGAGCCAGTGGAGGCTGCGGAGACAGGGACGGACACTAGATCTCCTGGGCAATTTAAACAGGAGCCTTGCGGCCGCGTTTTGGATGACCTGGAGACGTTGAATTAAATAAGCAGGTAGACCGCAAAACAGACCGTTCGCGTAGTCGAGCCTGGAAAGTATTAGAGTACGCAAGACCGTTTCTTTAGCCTCTCTCAGGAGGAGGGGAAAAACCTACGTAGGGCTTTGAGAGTGGCAAAGTAAACCCCCGTACGTTTTTTAATATGGTCCTCAAACTTAAGGTCATTCCCAAACCAAACTCCAAGGTTTTTTGCTGGGCCACCGATGGATTAAGGACAAGGCAGATCACAAGGCCATAAAAGATCACTGAATTTATCAGGAAAGGAGCCATAAAAAAGAACCTCGGACTTGTCTTCATTACACTTGAGCTGGGCAAGTGCTAGCCAGCGGAAGACCGATGAGAAGCAGAGTTGGACCGCCGACGTATCCAAATTGTCCTTTGGCCAGGTGAACAAGAGTTGGGTATCATCTGGGTAGTAGGCCATAATTTTGGTCCCCAACTGTTCCGCCAGATAAATCAGAGGGATTAAATAAACATTGAAAAGCAGGGGGCTCAGAGTAGACCCCTGAGGAACTCCAGTGGTGAGTTTCTTAGGAAGGGAGGCATAAGGAGGCATCCAGACCTGTTGCGTCCTATTATCCAGAAAGGACGTCAGCCAATCAAGTGCAAGGCCAGTGATGCCAACGAGCGCTAGTCTAGTGAGGAGTAAAGTATAGGGCACTGTATCGAAGGTGGCAGAGAGGTCTACTAGAATCAGAACCGCTCTGCCACCTCCATCAAGGCACTCCCGGATAGCCTCCGACATTTCGACTAGCACCGTTTCGGTGCTGTAAGCAGCCCGAAACCCAGACTGAGCTGGATGCAGTGCCTGAGATGATTCAATGAAATTATCCAACTGTTTGAAAGCGATCTTCTCGCAGACCTTTGCTAAGGCAGGCAGTAATGAAATGGGCCGATAATTGGAAGGCACAGCCGGATCCAGCCCAGTCTTTTTTAGAAGCGGCAACAATTTGGCTTGCTTCCAGCAGAGCGGAACTATTGCGGAGGAAAAGAAAAGATTAACTATCTGAGTGACCTCTTTGCAAACTGCTCAATTGGCTTCGGCACAATGGAGGGGGGAGTGCAGGGGGGACAAAAAAAACGTCACAAACGACGCGCAAGTCCTCTTGGATTTTGGCAAATTTGTCTACCTATTAGGAAACCACTTGACCCAATTAAAAGGGAGACACTTCCTTCTAGTTGCAAAATAACTTTATGCTGCCTGGTAGGAATTCATTAGAAGAATGCCCCTCTCCACATCGCTCGCTTGAATCTCTGTGCCTAGATTGTTGTTCAAGAACATAGGGAGTATGAGTCCTGTCAGCTTAAGGTGCTTTATTCAAGAAGCAGTTAGTAGAGAAAACACAGATTACATGGGAGATCATAGACCATATAAGATCTCGCCTACAAAGTAATTAAAAAACTTTCTAGTATCACTCATTGTGAGAATGTGGATTATTAGTTGGGATGGATGGAAGTTCACCACAAGTCACTAACTTGTTAGGTCTAGGCAAAGATTTAAGTAATTTAAACCTGATCTCAACCGCTGATATCTATGGAACAGAGCAGATATGGATTAACTTAATGAAAATGTGTAAAGCATGTAGATACACCAAAACAGATAAAAAGTTGAAACATTGCACCATAAAAATCCCATTCTAATTAAAACAATATAGAAACTTCATAAGCAACATATTTGGGTATAATCAATTGTATTGATTTTAAAGCAAACAATACAATACCGTCACATAAGAGCACCATAAAGTACTTTTCAACCCACTGTAGGTTTTGTGCCAGTGATAATGTTTCAGCCACAACAGTAAGAAGGGCATATGCATCTCCATTTGAACATACTAGTAGCTTGGGGTCCCCTTTCCTATTCTGTTTGACTCAACCATTTGCCCCACACCCTGACATACCTCTGCTGGCAGCCCAGTACTATACACACCTGTTTCTCTTGCATCACACACAAGTCCACTCCTCTGTGTCACTGCACTGTGGGGAGGCTGTTTCCATTTGGTGGCTGGCAATGTCTCTTTTCGCTACCATAAGTGCTGTGACTAGGAATGCTTCATTGGCTCGAGATCCTTCCACACCCTTCAGAACCCCCAGGAGAAGGGCCAAAGTTGTGTGGGGAACCTCCTAACCCAACACCTCTGTAAGTTCTGCGGCTACAGTGGTACAGTATCTGTCTATTGCAGGGCATGCCCACACTATGTAATAAAAATCTGCAGGGGTCCTCGCAAAGATGGTCTGTCAGGGCTTGGTATGTGGCCCACTCAGCATAGTCTGGCCAGGGTGAGATAAGTACAGTATAGATAATATGTCTGGATTAGTCTCAGTCAGGAAGAAACAGTTAAGACCCAAGGGGACATGAGTGAGTCCCGCCGGTTGTCATCCTCTAGGGGCCCAGCCAATTTTTCCAGCAACTCCTTAGATAGTCTAGCACAGGGAAGAGATTGATAACGAGTGTGCAGTATATTCAAGAAGCACCACCTTTCTCCAGTACCCCCGTCAGAATCTTGGCATCCAGTGTACTAAATTTCCGGGGTAGGAGTATCAGTGGGAAAAACGGGCTGTGAACGCATGCCTAAGTTGCAAGTATTTTTTAAAAGTGTGTAGGTTTGGGGGCATGGCTTAGCAAGCCAGCATGGTGGATGTGTGCTGAGCGAGCGCCATCCAGCCCGCCATAAATCCTTAATTTATCCTTGTCCTCTGACCACTCATTGATCGCATACGATGACTCTGCAGTCCCGTGGCCTGAGCGGTATTGTCCTGGGCAGTTCTCAGTCGACTCCGGGACCCTCCACGGTGCATCTCAACCTCGGCCGGGATGGGGCAGTGTGAGGGTGAGACCTGGCTGACTGGGCAGCTGTGCTGAAATTAGCAGCCGTCCCTTGCGGAGGAGAGAGCGGCAGTGTCGGCGCCGGCTCCCTGAGCAGGAGCGGAGTGGAGTGCTCTGGAGTTCAACGGACGGGCTGATTGAGCAAGTGGGGTGCCGACCACTGTTCCGCGGTGTTACCCAAGGAGTGGATAGACTGAGCGGCTCGGCGGCTGGATCGAGCCGTGGAAGGGAGGTGAGGTGCGGCATTCAGGAACAGGAGCCACTGTGTGTGCCTGGTGTCCTACGGGTCCCCTGGAGTGCCCACGCCCCATGGGACATCCTCAGAGACTTCTGCAGTGGTGGCTAGGGCCCCGGGAAGTGTGCGGCCTGTGGGCCCAGCAGTGTGTGGCCTGTGGGCCCAGTAGCGTGGGGCCTGCTTCCTTGAACCCCTCCCCCACTGGGCCTACCTAGCAGCAGCCGATCAGAGGTGTCATCATGTCACAGAAGACGGCTGTGGTGCTCAATCGAGGGTCCATACGTGTATGTGGGGCCCCAACAGGTGTGGACCCACCAATTCCCTCCAAAGGGGAACCCCCCGGCAACAAGGAGCACGCCCATCAGCGATCACCTGGGACTTTGAGTTTGGCGATTTCCAGAGCACGCCGTGGGTGTGTGAAGCCGGAGTTGACGTGAATTGGACAGATGACAGATTTGAGGTGCCGCGGGTGCATTGGGGACTCCGCTTGTGTTTCTAAGGTGTAGTTGATTTGCCAGTCAATCGGGCCGAACAGGGGCTGCTAGGGACACTGGTTGGGCCTGAAGTGGCGCAGACTACTTGATCACTTATTGGCTCCCAGTCGGCGGTTGGTCAGGATGCAGAAGGGGGGTGAGGAGCAGTATACCGGAGCAGGAGCCGCTGTGTGTGCCTGGTGTCCTACTGGTTCCCTGGAGTGTCCACACCCAGTGGGACATCCTCGGAGACTTCTGCTGCGGTGGTTGTGGCCCGGGGGAGTGTGCGGGTTTCGGGTCCGGCAACGTAGGGCCTGCTTCCTTGATCATAACCTGGGGCGTGGGCCCTGCGCACTGGCACCTTCCCAGGGGAAACACCCATTACAATGACAGTGTTTTCACGGGGTGCCATCGCAACGCGACTTTCACATTGCAGGCGGCTTTAGAGCGCATGCTTTCATAACGCATGCTAAAACTGCGCATTGACATTTACATCGCTAGCAATTACATCGCTAGCGATGACAACGCAATGCAATGACATGACAGATGCACAACGCAAAGCAAGCGTAAATGACATGACAGATGCAGTACGGTTGGTGATATGTCATAATACATCGTGTAATGGGTTTTTCCCAAGACAATTAACGTATAATGGCATTCAAAGCAGTTCCCAGCAATAAACTTTCCGGAGAGGAGCACAGACTTCCCTTCTGTCCTGACACCTTCTCTGAACATCCGAGGGCCCCCACCCGCACCACCACCCCGCCCCGCCACACTGGCATGCACTGGCAACGGCTAAAAGGTGAATATCCCCTTTTGTTGCCTATGAGTAAATGATTCACGGAACCGTCTCTCTATTAATGCCGTCCACGGGGGTCACCTGTGCAGAGCAGAGACATCCACTGACCGGTGAACCAGCCCTCTCTGATCTTCACCCTCTCTATTAATGCCTTAAACAGAGGTCACCTGTGCAGAGCAGAGACAGCCGCTGACCGGTGAACCAGCGCTCTCTGATCTTCACCCTCTCAATTAATGCCTTCCACGAGGGTCACCTGTGCAGAGCAGAGACAGCCGCTGACCGGTTAACCAGCGCTCTCTTATCTTCACCCGTGCATCCCTCTGCTCGCGTCACCCACGTAGAGCTGTGCCACCGGCTCCTGTGAAGGAATTCCCCATCAGAGCCGTGCAGAGCTGTGAGAACCGAGATCTCTCAAGAGACGGCTTCTGCTTCACATGTCACCACAGGTGACAGCCTCCTCTGCTCTCTCTGTTCCGCTTTCATGGGTGGCTCTCTCAGGGGCGCAGAGATGTTCTAAGCTAAGGCATGGACTAGTAAATTAGTAACATTGCCAGCTGGTGAGCTGGGGCGCAGGTCATTTACAACCTGGCTAGTCCTGAGCCTGCAGGACACCTGCAGAGCCCCCTCCACACCCTGCAAACTCGTGTTTCCAGTCCTACTGTGTGTAGCGCAGAAGTCTCCCCTTAAATTGTTGACATCAGCCAATCCAGTTACCATTACATTTTATGCAGTAATGTTTCTTCTGAATTTTCGATGTGCCTTCTTCTTGTGATGTTTTTATCCCGCCACCAGTGAGCGCCCGTTTTTAGCTGCCATTGGATGGCCTGCTCAGGCCCTGATACACAATTGTCAGTAAATACATCATTGTGAGGGGTAGCCTAGGGGTTGGATCGACGTAGTGGGAACCTTACCTTTTCCACTATTTATTTATATTTTTCGTGGTCTTACTTAGTATAGACTTAGGTATCTGCTGTCTCAGAGGAGGAAGAGGAGATGTGAAAAATAAAGCACTTTACATGAAGAATTGAGAGTAAAGCCAATCAGAAACCACCTTCTCTGCTCGGAATAGCGCAATCTTTTGATTCCATCTTTTCGGCAATGCACCTGTTCTCCTGGTTCCCTGATGGAAGCAGAGGGCAAAGGTCAGCTGGTGATTGTTGGGGAGGGCTTTGGTGATTAGGAATCCTTCATGCATGCTTGTCATTGGAATCCCCGGAGAAGGCCTTCTTGACAGAAGGTATTTAAAGAGAACAAGGGTACCCCATTAATACAACCTGGGGTTGAGAGTACTTGCAGGAATTACAATGGTTTTTGGGTGGCCTCAACGAGGTCCTGAGGAAAGTATTGTAAATTATGAAATTAATTCATAAAATTAATTATGGGAGAGAGTCTTAGTAGAATACCATATAGTTCAGTTTTATTATAATATTGAACAAAAAATAATGCAGAAAAATTAACAATAGCAATAATGGCTTTCTTATCAGGTGCTCACAAATGTGACAGAGGTGCTTAAAGTGACTTTAGTGAATATATTAAAAAAAGCATTTATATACATTTATATACAAAAAACAGAAAACACCCATTACAACGACGGTGTTTTCTCGCGGTGCCATCACTATACAAACTTAAAAGTCCAGGTTTGCAATACAACACGCCACAGAGACTTAATAAACTCAGTGGATAAAACGATGTAATCGCATGCAATTTCGTGTACTGCGATGTATTTGCACAAAGCAGCAGAGACACTACAATCACGTGGCAACAGCATGCGCAGTGAATGTGTGCGATGTAATGCCTTTTACGATTTAAAAACTGCATGGTAATTGCTGGAATTATTACGGTCGGCGATATATCATCCTACATCCCTTCCCAGTGACGACGCACCCCATTACCTCAACCAGCATTAAAAATGAGTACACCTGCCTTGGTGACACATAACCCTGACTAAGCATAAAGTATGCACCTCTAAATTTTCGGGCTAACAGTCTGGGTTGTTCCTCACCTTAACAGCAGCAGCAACAATACATGTTTAAGCATCACTTTAGAATGACAGTACTCATCACATTTGTGTATCATTAGAATGCATTGCAATTACAGCCCCTAAAGGCTTCACAGACGAAATCACAGGATTATGCATATACAGCAAGCCACCGTAGCAGGACTGTCTGGCAACTTAATCCCACTTTGCTTATGTCATCACCTTACACTAGTACTTCACATTACACATGTGACCTTCAGTCCCTCTGAAAGAAATAACCTCAGGAAATACATTTCGGGTGCAATTGCACCTCTTCACCTCCATGGCAGGCCCTTCTCCAGACATCACCCACTCAGCCCTTCACTCCTTTATGCACTTCTCAATGCACCCTCAGCTGTAGAACAAAAGTTCCAGCCCAGAAGGTGTTAAATACAGACTGAGCCTTTGAGGGGTTATTCTTGTCAAGTCCCCATGTGACTTTGGGAGAGACTCCTCTCCGTGCTGGGGGGGGACTGTGCTTCCCCATTAGCTCCCACAGCACCTTTACACACATATGGTGGTGACACTGTTCTCCTGGGGCCACCACAAGCAGGTAAAACCCTGTGTTGCCCTTGCAGGCCGATCCTGGCCTGCAAGGCATTATGGGAATAGCCGAATGTTTGACGAGCGGCTTTCCCGCTGTGCCGGGGAAAGCTGCGCTGTTGGCCCTTTGCTGCCTTTGTCTCTCGTTGGAGAGTCAGGTCACACCCATACTCCCAGGTGAGCAATCCGGCTCGTAGAGCCCACCCCTGGTCGATCGGCGCCTTTTCATGGGCCTGGTCCCACCCAGGCCCCTTTACCTGTGCTCCCTCCTCACGGGCAGAGGCAGAGACCTCCTTGGCCACGCTACCTCGGGTTGAGCACAGCTGCACTCCCCCGGCCTCCTCTTTTACTTCGGGGCCCGGGGATGGGATCCCAGGCCCCGGACATCTTCGGCGGGGGGACAACGATGCTCCCTTCCATCCCGTCACTTCGGGGCCCAGGGACGGGATCCCGTGCCCCCTCCTCCTCCTGACATGGAGCACGCCAGCACTCCCCGTCCTTGGCTATTTTGGTGGGGGCCAGGGTGGGCTCCTGGCACCCCGCTTGGGGGAATCTTCACGGGGAGCGCAACAGCGCTCCCCGACTTTGATTGGGGGGATGGGGTCCTGGGCCACTCGAGACATCTTCATGGGGTCTCGACGACGCTGCCCGACCACTGCTCCTCTCCTTCTTTGGGGCCTATGGATGGGTTCCCGGGCCCCTTGAACACATTTTTGCGGGGCGAGACTGCACTCCCCCGACCTCTTGGACGGCAGGGGCCAGGGTGGGCTCCTGGTACCTGACTGAACCCAGGCCATCTCTGAGACCGGCAGCAGAGCCCCGCGTGCTTTGTCGTCGGTCAGGGATCAAAGGTCACTTAACTTCCAGGGGCCATATTTCAGCCCCTGGTGGTCCTATCTTCTCCATTTCCACATCATCATGCTCCAGGTGGCACCCCCCATTTATTTATTTTATTTTATTTTAATTTCTTATATCGCGCCGGAATCAATCCCATAAGGGTATCTCCGCGCTTTGCCAGTCAAAAAAGGAATCGTAATCTTCAAGATGCATTAGGGGGATTGAAATGCTTCCTGAAAGAGGAATGTTTTCAGAGCCTTTCTGAAGGCCAGATGGTTGATGTTCAGCCTCATTTCTGTGGGAAGTTTATTCCATAGAGCAGGGCCAACTGATGAAAATGCTCGGTCTCCCTGCCTAACTCTTTTTGTTGCAGGGGGTTTCAAGAGTGCTTGGTTGCTTGAACGAAGCGAGCGATTAGGTTGGTACAATTCAACAGATTGGGAAAGATATTTGGGGCTGTTCCCATATAAACATTTGTGGACCGTGTAGCATATTTTAAAACTAATGCGCTGCCGTATCGGGAGCCAGTGTAGCTCCATCAACAAAGGCTTAGAGGGGGTCCTAGCCTGCACACCCAGGACTAGCCTAGCCGCCGTATTCTGGACCACCTGCAAACGACCTACTGCATCAGCGTTTGCTAGCGTCAGCAGGCCGTTGCAGTAGTCTAGGCGGCTAGTAACCAAAGTCTGCACGAGTGTCTTCCTGTAGGTATCAGGAAGGTATGGAAATACTCGCCTTACAAGGCCAATGGTGTAAAAACAAAGCCCTGCAGTGTGGTTGACATGCTCCTTGAGGGTCAGTTTTTGGTCAATCTTGACCCCTAAATTTTTTACATGGGGCTTTGATGTGGGAACTGGGCCCAGGTCCAGCGGCCACCATTCAGGGGACCACAGAAGGCTCGCCCTGCCGAAGAGCATAACCTCAGTTTTTGCAACGTTACATTGGAGGCAGTTTGCGGCCATCCAATGTGACATTGCCCTCATACCCTCAGCAAAATTTTCCTTGACTGTAGGACCAAGGGAGCTGAAAGGGTAGAGGAGCTGGGTGTCATCAGCGTAAGAAACTGGTATGAACCCATACTTCCGCACAATCTCAGCAAGGGGGGCCACATATACATTGAACAGCCACTGGGAGCACTCTCCTTTGCCCTCCTTGTCTCCAAGAGGGTGCATTCTGCAGGGAGCGGTCTTCACTGGCTCCCTGCGCCAACTTTTCCCATGGTTCTCCTGGGCCTCTCTTCTCCCTGCGCAAAGGCCCATGCTTCCACGCACTGGTCCTGGACTCTTCTCCTAGTGTGGTTCAGGGCCCTGGGGGGCAGTCAGGGAGTTCCTCCTTCCAACTGCCCATTGCCAGGCTCCAGCACCTCCTACGTCAGCAGACCACACCCCAGAAAGAGCTTCTCTTCCTGTGCAACCACTTTTTAAAAGTTGAGTAGGGGGCTGGCAGGAAGTCTCTGTTTGTCATATCAAACAGTGACACCTCACGTCCCTGCCCCTGCTCCCTCCTTCTTGTCCAGCCTCTGAATTTGTTCAAGATGGCGTCGTCCAAGGTCTCTTGCCACATGGTCTCTGAAAAAAAAAATTCCCTCCTTGGTGCAGCCTGGTGCCTGGCACCCAGTGATAGCTGTCGATGGATGAGCCAGTAGCCCAACCCATCTTCTTTTCATGAAGAGGAGGCCTTAGCTTGTGGAAGAAAGGTTATCAATCCTGCCTGCTGAGGTGATCCCTCAGCCTGGGTCTGGTTATGGCTTTCTCAGAGAAATATGACAGTTCTGTATAACCCAAAAGCAGCACCAACATGACTTTGGACTCTGCAGAAAACTCCTTTTCACATCCTTTACTGTGGACTTTAGTGCATGTCTGGAATCTGTAGGTATTAGGAAAGTAAAACTAGCACATGTGCTCCCTGTCCCCTTAAGAGAATAATGGAATACACAATGAAAAGCACACTGACTTTCCCTGGCATGTTTCGTCCCACTGTATATAGCCTATTCCATGTCACCACCTAAGTCCTGCCACACCATTCACTCTGTAGCTGATCTTGGACTGCGCACGCTAGGAATCTCCCCTGCCAGCACCTACACATGTGCACACGCATGTATACATGTGTCTGCATGTAACCAGCCCGGTGTCACTTACTCCAGCTGCTGCACAGTGGCCTGGTCAAGCCAGGGAGGACACCAGTAAAATCCCCATGCAGTCTCCTACTTTCTGAGTTCACTGTGGGTGAGTCCTAATTTATAAGGCTTCCCCCACAGTAAAAGCTCAACAATTTGCTGCTCAAAAAGTGAAAAATAAGGTTGGCCCATAGTGTCAGAGCCACCTTCTAACAAATACACATCTTACATTAACATCCAGTTAGAAGGAGGCACTCTACCCACAACAAACCTAGAGACAGAAGCCTGCTAGGACAAAAGCTGGGACTGTCAGCAGCCAGACAGCAGATACACAAGAACTGTCTTTGCTTCCTGATCTCTCCCTTACAATAGCGCCTTAAGTATTACATGCTGTTCAACAGAACTGTTGTCAGAATCACTAAACTAGATTTCCAAATGGCTAAAGCCGCAGGAGTGACATGGATCAAGCTAATCCCTGAATAGGTATGTTTAATATTTAAAATAAATAATGCATTTGTGCATCTCTTCAGAGGAAGTGGGGTAGCAGATGGAGGAACAACCTGACTCTGCCTTCTTCTGCTAGGCTACTCAATGTTCTCCAAATTTTGCCTATTTGGACCTATGATCAAATTTTTCTGTGTAATATTTAGCACCAATGTCAGCAGGAATTCATACTGTAAATAAATGTATAGTTGACCACAAATTACTAGTCAACACTTTAAGTATTTCAACTTAAAACTAAGGTCTTGTAAACAGTTTCTGAATTAGATTCCTCTTGTAGGAAAAATACTGATTCTTATCAGGTCATTACTGTTTTAAATATTCATGGGTGATTTTATTTAGTATTCTTAATTAGGCTAAAAATTCTTCTCATTAGGCCGTGTTCCTAGAACATGCAGTTCTAGAATTTTGGGTGCAATTTTATAGGTGTTAATCTTTCTCATAGGGTCGGCGCACCCGGCAACCAATTACCAAAGCAAGAACTTCTTGGTATGAATTCTTGTCTACTGGGAAGATGAGGAGAGTTGCGAAGTCAGGGAAACTCAGGTAAGTGAAGGATTTCTTCCCAGCAGGCTCTTTTAAAGTCAAGCAAGAGAGTGGCATTTTGGATGTGACTTTTATATCTAGTCTTTCCAAGATGACTACCTGGTCATCTGATTCGAAGCACATCTTGCAATATTTGCCTCAAATCAGGTTCAAAGATAGAATTTGAATAGAATGGGTGTAGTGTTCGAAGTGGGAAACAATTTGGACTTTATAAATGCTAAATATGAGCAGGTTATTGGGGCATATTTAAGAAACGAAACTTACTGTATCTGAAGGATGGGGGCCCCTTGTCAGTGGCAAATACAAATGTGGCAAAAGGAGTGCACTACAATTATTGGACAGTTAAGTCTGAATATTTTGTGGACTTCCAAGGACTCATCTCTTCTGATTGAGGTCAGCCAATTATCTGCTCCTGTGAAGCATTTCACACCTCTTTCCTGCTTATTCCTGGGCTTGAGCACATGTTTAATAGGTGACCAATGATTATATTAATTAGCCCCTGACACTTAAGGGGGTAAAGTGTAACATTATAAAAGATACTTTTCCTTAATATTCACCATAAATCTGACTTCACCACTAAATTGGATTTTTGATAATGATAACAAATAGAGGTTTAATTATTTTTCTAGCTTGTCCCATTCTTGAGATAGCAGTATTAATATTTTAAACTGTTTTTCTACATTGCACAGCTAATCCTGCCACAGTGAAAATATCTTGTAGGCCCTTGTCACTGTATTATTATTATTATTATTATTATTATTATGCGTTCTTATATAGCGCTCGATTACCCGTAGGCATCTCGGCGCTTGCCTTGGGAACCCGTCCTGGCTTTTCCCTGTGAGATACCCATACTGGGCATCCCCAAGGTGAAAGCCAGGCATCCCGCCGCGGGGGGCCGTAGTGGAGATTAAGCAGGCTAATGCCCAGAGCTGCAGAGTGTGAACCCATGATTCGAGTAGGCACCGAAACGAGAATTATCAAGTCCGTGGATAATTGGGCTCAAGACCTTGCCGCGTCGGGAATTGAACCCTGGTCCCGGGTCTGACCTATGCTTCAGGGTCTGCCTCCTCTAACCAGTGAGCCACACTTCTCCACTGTAGGGAAATGGTAGCGTTAAGTTTTTTACATGTTCCACTTTTAAATACCATGAATCCTACCTTGTGGGCTAAAAGGCTTACAAACAACTGACTTTACCTTTTTCAAATGTTGCACTGCAGCTTTTACACTGCACACGCAGCCTATGATGGTGGGCCTGAAGCCAAGTTAATTTCGTCACACTAGTGGATGGCACACTGCATGCTGCAGTCCACATGTGACATTTAGCTTTTAAAATGTAACATTTATCTTTTAATTAAATCTTTCTTGCAATTGTGGTAGTTTCTCCAATATACAGAGTCTAAAACCAGCAATAACATTCAGCATAAAATAGAGGTGAACACTCACTAAAGAACAGTTTCTCACACTCATGATATTCTATAGAGAAGGAAAAGAGAGAAACTGGGAGGGAATAACAATTGCAAAGGACAGGTCAACATAAGACCTATTCACATTTAATAACTGAAGCAAGAATGACAATGTCAGGTCCTCCTGGTCAACTCCTGGATGTTGCCTCTAATAAAGGTAGAGTAATGGCAGATGACGATGCCATCTGTGAATTATCTTTTGAAAGAGGTGTAATTACTAAGTTCTCTGGCCTGAAAAGGAACCATATGTCACTAGTTATAATTTAAAAAATGATGTGGCATGGCCGGTGCTGTCGGGTGGACATGCTAGTCGGACGCTCATATCACTCCTATTCTTACTGATTCCTATATCATTGAGACATCACACTATGGGGGATGCTTAATGTTCCTCTGGAAGTGGGCCACCTGTTGCTTTTATATGCAACCACACCTGAGCAGTAATGGCTATACGGTTGTGATGGGGTGTGACCTCCCCAGATGGTGCCCACAATCTGGTTGAAGATGTACACGAGAGGCAGCACACAGTGACCCAGAGAACCTCCTGGAGTTGGTAATGGGCTGCACTGGCTGGATGAGGTGCCCTTGCAGGGGCAGCAGCAGCATGAAGGCATGAATAGAACCTGCAAATGTTATGGTGGCCTTGGCAGAAGAAAGGGCTAGTGGAGGATGTTAGTAGCTTCCCTGCACACAGATAAGTTGCAGAGTTGTACCCGGACTAGCATCAGGAGGTCGAGTGTGAAAACAGAGAATTTCCTTTTAGGGAGCCCCTCCACATTCGGAAGAACTAAGAGATGGTGGGAAGAGAACCAAGATCTGATACCTTGGGCAATTCATTGGTTCTGGGTCCTGAATTGCAGCCCTCTCTGTCTGCCACAGACATTTTTACCAATACAATTCTAAATTAGGCACAGGGCCCTTAACTGATCTAACACTTTATTAAACTCTATTAGGGTAATTAGAGGGCAGCTTGCACTGTCCAAAACTTGACACATATGAAGGACATTTACTTACTTGCACTGGTTTTTGCCTATGAGTGCATTGGAGCCTGCACAACCAAATGCACAAGCTAGTCTAATAATGATAGATATGCAAAAGGGCTAGCTGTGGTATTTGGCATTATGCCATCCATGCAAACCTACAAACCACAGACATTTTTGAAAATTATACAACCAGGGGATTCCAGGGTTGGGTTGCCTTGTGTGAATCCCATGAGAGTTTTGACTCCAAATGCCCTGCAAACCTCAAACCTTGCCTGAAATCACACATTTTCCCTGCATTTCTGTGACTGAAACTTCCAGAATCAGGAGGAATCAACATCATTCCTACCACCCAGCGTTACCTCACTTGTGCCCAATAGAAATGCTGAACTACTTGTGTGGTTGGGGCCTAGTGCCTGCAGCAGGAACTGATTAAATCAAGGTCTATGGGAGCCCTTACATGGGGACTTCCATTAACCTTCGTTTGATCCATTCATGTTGCATGCACTATGACCAGCACACCCTTCGATTGTTATTACAAATCAAAATAAAAAAAGGCCAGGCTGCTTAGTAAGCTCTTCCCGAGCAGTCTGAGAAAAAATAAAAAAGGAAATCTTCTGCTATAAAGCACCAGAGGGGCCTTTGTAACACTCCCCAGTTTAGGCCAATAGCCAACAGTTGCACGGGGAGAGAGTGAGGGCATCGGCCACCCGAAATGGGTTTTTAGGAGGAGGGCAAACATAAGAATGTAAACTTTTCCAGCTTGAATACATACACAAATAATCAATAGCAAAGAAAACACAGTGACTGATAGAGGCACTATCCATGACTTTGGCACAGATAAAACCGAGTATGCTGTTCTATACAAAACAGAAATACTACTTCTGTATTCAAAGTAAGCAACCTAATAGTGGTCAAGTTAAGAGCAACAACTAACTGAGAGGTAGGGGAGAGAAGGGAGGAAGGCACTCACATTATGTAGTGGAACTCAATCTGAAGACATAGCAGGTGCATTTTGTAGCTTCTATCAGGATGTTAATATTGAGAAACTGGTTGATTCTGGAGAGGTTCAAACAAGTATTGATGATCACTTGGACCACAACCTTGCAAAACCATGCTTGAAGCCTAGGACTGCCCTATAGCCACTGAGGAAGCAATCACAGATCTCTGCTCTATCAAGTTAAGAAAAGCCACATGGCCAGATGGATACCCTGCAGTCTTTTACACGATCGTTTGTGACCCACTAACTTACTAGTCTGAATCCTTAACTAATTTAGAGACCCTATTAAGTTGTGAACTCTATGCTAGATGCTGTAGTGACCAGATGCCCATGCAGGGCACAGATTCCACCTAATGCTGCTTCTGCGTGCACGCTTCCCTCCTACACCTAGACATAAGGATGCTCACAGGAATCCTTGGAGCATGACCAAAACTGCTGATGATGGTTGAAATCTGATCAAGTGGTATTTAAATCAGTTTGACAATTTTGTATTGACACCACCAAAACAGTACATATGATCAAAAACACACAGAGAACCTGTAAAAGTGTCCTACTCCTCTCATTGATTGTGAAAAACTTGCTCAACAGAACGAAATTGACATTTATCACCCACCTAGTCTCAGCCCTATGTTTTGACCCCTGCTTTGCAAAGGTTTCACCTGTCTAATTTAGCATCCAACCATAGGTAATTTGACAGTCAACAGAGGTAAGTTTCTAACTATTACCATAACAAGAGAAAACATGGCAGAAATGTGTAACAAAATCAAACAATTGAACCGTTTGCTAACTGCATCAGGTGTAGCAAACAAATTGTGTAAAAATCGGGAGGCACTTTTAAACAGTTCATATACACTGATGATATCTTGGTCAAGCTCTCCAATATGTCGACATCCATACTGCTACTATTGAGGGATCGAGCCTCCTACAAAGTAATATCTGGTTCAAGAATATTCTTACTAAATCTGAAGTACTTTCACTTAACGTTGTACTTGATCACCACCATACTACCCTAGCTAATTTTTCATTTCTCTGGGCACCCAATTCAATTATATATCTAGGAATACAACTAGCACCCTCCATGACACAACTAAGTGTGTTAAATCGCTATCCTCTCCCATGAGGCGTTAGAATGGATCTACAGATGTGGCACCGAGGGCACTTTCCGAGGTTGAACCGAGTGGCCAATGTAAAGAAGGCACATCTTTTTTCTACACCTCTTCCAGGTGACCTCTCTCCCGTTCTAGCCTCTATGTTAATCAGACAACCCAGCTATCTCTCTCTCCCTTTCTGGGGGTTTCAAAAGCAATGAATAACTGGGAATACCTGTTTAGCCCTTCACTAAGGTGACCTATCTCGCCTCAATGTACTCATTCTCTTTTGCTGCTTCTAGGCAGCTTAGTAGCACTCCTAGTAGAATGGGGAAGAATATATAAAACAAAACAGCATCAAGCATTTTATTTCTGAGCTACCACTTTGATTGGATCACTGGTTAGAGAAAACACACTTAAGACATTTTGCTCTAATCATTTCCCCTTTATGGGCTTCTATTCAAGGGAATGTTGTGCCCCAAATACTTGAAGGCATTGCACAGTATCCAGCCTGATCGCTTTGGTATGTGTGATTTGAATATGTACAGATCTCACCTTCCTTTCTCCAGCTCCCGAGTGATATGTACATCCCAAGAGTTGGGAAAATGGGCCCAGAGATGGGACGTTGTAAATATTTGGCAACAGAACTGCCCTGACAGTAGAGAATTTGGGGCATGTTATCAAGACTGGCGTTAAAATTATCACCGCTTTAGCGGCAGAAAACGGCCACTAAAATGGCGATAATGGGCTTGATATTATGCTCTATAGTATTGTTACACTAGTTTATATATGTTACACTAGTTTATATAGCGCTCAGCTGCCCCAGCAAAGGGGCGTCCCGGCGCTTCATGGCAGACGAGCGACTGACTCCAAGGATGGAAACGGAGCGTACAAGCAAACAGGCTTAATTTCAGGGAAAGAGTTGGGTTTTGACAGCCCGTCTGAAATCCAAAAGGTTTTTCCGTTCACGTATGTGTGCTGGTAGTGAGTTCCACAGTTTAGGTGCTAAATAGCGGAAGGAACGTCCTCCCGCTCGGCAGCGCTTGATCCGGGGTACCAAGACCAGACGCTGGACAGCAGAGCGTAGTACGCGGGTTGGAACATACGGGGTCAGGAGGTTGCCTAGCATTTAAGGAGTGCCAAGTATTAAAATTTTGAAGGAAATACAGAGTGTCTTGAACTGAAAACGCTGAGCCATGGGGAGCCAGTGAAGTCTCCAGATGGTAACGGAGATGGAGCAAAATCGGGGAAGGCCTACTAAGGCTCTAGCAGCTGCTTTCTGGTTGCGTTGCATCCAGGCAATCTCAGCTTGATTGGCTCCCAGAAGCAAGGAACAGGCGTAGTCCAGCCGAGAGAACACCTTGTCCTGGACTATCAACTGTCTTGTGGAAGAATCAAAAAACTTAAAAATAGGTCTTAGGCCTCGTAGAAGGCCAAAACAAGTGGCAGCCACTTTTTTAGTCTGATGGCAAAAATTAAGGGAAGAATCTGGCCACACACCCAAGTTTTTAACTTCTGATTTGGGTTCCAGGGCTTTATCCCAGAGCAGTTGGCCACCAATGATCCCCCCATAGATCGGCATTCTTTCCAACCAGTAGGACCTCTGTCTTATTTGCATTTAATTGCAGACAGTTAGATGACATCCACTGTGCCACAGCAGTAAGGCCACTTCTATTTTCAATTGTTTTCAAATATTTTCCCATTTTCAGGTATTCCAATTGAAGCTCATGTTAGATGTCCTTCACATCTAACATGGGCTTCAATTGGAATTCCATAGAACATACCAACAAGCCCATTATCGCCGTTTTAGCGGCCGTTTTCTGCCGCTAAAACAGCAATAATTGTATCGCCTATCTAGATAATATGCCCCCTTATTTTTCCTCCCATGATCATAACTTGCATGTACACGTGGTTTAAGTAATTCTCAGAAAGATCACTCTACCATAACTTTTAATGTTTAGGGAGTGGGATTATATTCTCAATAACATAAAGAAAGCACTGTACCCATTTATTAATTCACCACTTTGCTCTGATGCTCTTAGGGACCACAAACATGAGCATAGAAAATCATCTTTTATCTTCACATCCAATGAGTCATGTATTTATATTTAAAACATATATTTGAACAACATTAGTAGTCATAACCCACAGGATATGATATTTTTCAGATCCCATTGGTAAAGAAAGCCAATGTTTATGCAATATATATTTAAAATATTGATTAGGATCAATACTAGCTGAAAGTTGTTTTTAGTGAGTATGTGCATTTGAGTATGTGTGTTTAGACTTTTTTTTTAGGAGAATGTTCTTAGAATATTTGTAAACATATTTTTCTGTTGATGATGTGTGATAAGAAATTTTTGTTAAGATCTATTTAAAAGCAAGACATTTCTGTAATGTAAACAAGTAACTCATTGGATATGAAAACGTGTTTTCTTTAAGTTTTCACCTGTATACTTTGCTATATATCATTGATATAATTGGGATCTGGTACCATCAACTGCTAAATTAGAGTAATTTGGGGGATTCTCTGGACTGCACTCTAATTGTTTGGAATCATATGTGATCCCCACTGGTTCGGTCATAATGCAAGATGGTTTAACATTAGTTTATGGGACTCTCCATTGGAAATGTAATATATTTCACTACCTTGGGATGCAAACACATCTTGCAGTCCCTGATGTAATAGAGGGTATTCTGAGCAGAGCCATGAGAACACTAATGAGATGTGTGATTTTCTTGAAATCCCTCCCACTCTTAATCCAAGGAAGGAAGTCTCTTATTAAAAGGATGATGCTACCTCGCTAATTCTATTATTTTTCCACCATTCCACTAAACCTGAACATCATCTTCTTTAGGAAGCAGAACTCTGCTATGATTTAACTAATATGGATTGGGGTTATCATGAGGTTGTGTTACATGAATTCCAGTTCCTCAGAGATGAGGCAGGATTTAGTATCCCGGACGTTGAGCTATATATGGCAGCACAGTTGCGATGGCTGACTAGATGGATAGCAGAAATTTCCATGCCAAACCCTAAATATTTACTACCACCACAAAGGGTCATTGCATTATTACTATGAAAGAAAGTGCCATTACATCATTATAGGCAGGCATGCAGCTATCCTTAAAGCAGCTAGATCTAAGAAGAAGTAATTTAAGGCACCATAACCTATCTAGCAGTAACCAAGATCAGTTAGACAAGTCAAAACGGGAACTCAGTGCTAACTATTAAGCCCAAAGTGAGGAGGACTTTCGATGACAATGCAAGAAAATATACGAAGAAAGCAACTTCACAGGGAAATTCTTAGCTTGGCAGGTCAGAGAACAAGCTGCTGCTAACCTGATAAAAGAATTAAAATGTCCATCCACCCATGTAGATACAGTTGATCCGGTCAAAATAGGAAACATAATGCTCAGTCATTACAATGCTATCTATAGTCAGCGAAAAACAAAAATAGGATGCCAATACTGATGAACACAATTTCGGCCAACAATGTGCTAACCTGACCCTGAAAAAACAATTCAAGGACGGGAATTGCTAGTTAATAGCTTTTTATTTGCAATATTTTTTAGAAAGATCAGTTTTTTATTTTTTCAAATAATATAAGAAAAACTATTTACAAAAAAGGGACAATTTGAGGAAGAGCAAAACATTTATCTTCAATCATTCAATATTCCAACCATATCACACACATACAACACACTTTCATACCATTCAGGGGAAAAAAAGCTGTAAAGACTTAGAAAATATTTTGTTTAAAAAAATATATATATACATTTACACATTAGCTTCACAAAAAGAACAAAACGCCACAGCCTGCGGACAAAATACTATGTTAATAAACAGAACGTTTTTCTAAACGCAAGTACATTCGTCTCAAATGATTATGTAGATCAACTTGTAGAGTTTCTTTGTAATGTACAGACGGATTGGGAAAATTAAATAGCCAAGCCGTTCTTCGCAGGTAAGGTGTGGCCAGGAGCCTACGCGTTTCGAATCCCGATTGTTTTCATAGGATTCTCTTCAGGGCCTTAAGCAGTATCTAAACAGAGCACAAACGTGGGTTAAAAAACACAAAAATTGATAACTCAAACATACCGTGTGACAACAAAGAACAACTTAAGCACATCAGGGGTTGGCTTTTAGTCAGTTTTGATTATAATTTAATTACGACCACTTATCAAGAACCTAACCAGACAAACCGTCCCACACAAACTACGGGGCTTACCGCTTGGTGGAATGTTCCAGGGCGGAGGGAAGCCAGGAGTTCGTGTCTTAACTCCGTTCTGGTGGTGTTAGAGCGGCACGGAGGGTGCATTCGGAGTGCAGCTCTCTGTTAATGCAAAAAAACTCAAAGTGAGCTTCTTAATTTTAGCATGCCTTTATGCAAAGTGACTCGACCGAGTGACTGCTTAAAGCCAAGCTATCGGTCACGACCTCCGGCGAGGGAGTGCCACTCAGCTAGTAGCCCTACTCTCCCGACTGGGCTCGATGTTTGTACTCACCCGGGGGCGGATTAGCCGCGGCTGGCAGTTGCGCGGGAGCCGGATCGCTCGCGCTTGTAACCCGTTCTCTCACGGCAAAATGAATTAAATTTGGGGGCCGAATGTGAGTCACCTTGTTAATCCTGTAACAAGATGGAATCATGGTTTAAAATCACAGAACTGCATGGCAAAAGACGTGACTAAATTGTGGATTTAGTGTGAATGCTCACCATAGTCTAAGTAGGTTTCCAACCGGCTGGCTCAATGGAGACCTTCGGGCGGCTCTTCGGCGGTTACTAGATTAAATAACCGAAAGAGACATTTTAGCGCCTATTTTTTCCAAGGTTAACAGCAAAAGAGTATGGGGCGCCGGCTCGCAGTACTTACTTTGCTCTTAAGTCACACGACGTCAATCAGCTCGCGTTCCAGTCGGCACTGACTTCAAAGACATGCGCATAGCATGCTGGGGTCAGACACTGGCCGGTATTTAAAGGGGCAAGCAGGTGCACGGTCGCCTCCTTCTTAAAGGGATGCCGTTCGAAAAATAATGCCGCTTCATAGAACGGGGGAATAACCCGCAGTAACCACACAGGCTCCAATCTCTCGGCTGTTTGCCGACCTCTGAAGGTAAAAACCACAAATTTCAGAAGTCTACAGTTACAAGTGGACCATGTGCTCCCACAGGGTCAAGGTTCCATCTGGATGGAATGGTGTAAGAACTGTGTGTTTACAGTTTGAAAATTTCACTCAATTCATTCAGGCCAGAGATAGCCGTATCGAATTTTACAATTAGAAGGGCTTCTCGTTTTGAGAGTTGTAGATCCAGATCACCTCCGCGAGGGTTCTTCTCAATTCTTGAGATCACAGTCCATTTGAGGTCGCTGATTGCATGTTGCATTTTTGTCCAGTGTAGGACTAGAGGGGCATTCTCCACTTTATTCTTCAGTCTCGATTTATGCTGGGAGATACGTTGGCGTATCTCTTGGCTCGTTTTACCTATATACAACTGTAGGCAGGGACATAAAATACCATAGACGACTTGCTTGGACTTGCAATTACTGAAGGTGTTATGTTTCCAGCATATCCCATTATGCTGGAAAAGAGAACCTTCAATCGTGGATTCACAGCACAGGCAGGTGCCGCATTTATGATGGCCAGTTATAGGTGGTAATCGCATCATTTGGCGCAGTGAAGGTGGACTAGAAATGGGCATTGCTGCTCGAACGATATGATTGGCAATATTGTTCTCTTTTTTAAAGGCAAACAAGGGAAGATCTTTCAGGCTTTCATCTAGATTCTTGACTAGATGCCAATTTTGTCCAATGATTCGTTTTAACTGGTTTGCGTTGGGGCAAAAGGTGGTAACGCATACCTGACGTTTCATGCTGCGTTTTTCTCTTCGTTCTAGTAAAACCTCACGTGGGGTCCATAGTGCTCTTTTCATACAGTTTTTTACTAGTTTTTTAGGGTATCCCCTGTCGCATAGTTTGGATATTAGATTACCAGCATGATGGTTGAAGTCTTCTTTGGACGAGCAGTTCCTGCGCACCCGCAGGAACTGCCCGTACGGAAGATTTTCTTTGAGACTTCTGGGGTGGTTACTGTCGAACAGTAAAGATTTATTGCGGTCAGTTGATTTTACAAATAGTGTGGTAGCCAACTTCCCATCTTGTGGGAAGACCTCAACGTCCAGGAAGGCAATTTTGCTAGTGGACTCATTGAACAATTCATTTTGTTCAATATAATCCAAGAAGGATTTGACCTAGGATTTGTCGGTCCCAAGGAGTTGGAATACTTAAAGATACTTAAAGATCAAGCATCCCAAAACCCCGATGTTCTACGTATTGCCTAAAGTTCATAAAGATCAGAACCATCCGCCAGGCAGGCCCATCGTGGCAGGATGTGGCTCCCTGCTTGAGCCTATTGCAAAATACGTAGACTGTTTCTTAAAAGAATTTATGAGTCAGGTGCGATCCTATTTACAGGATACGACGGACTTCATAAATAAATTGGCCAACATGAATTACCGTGCCCACAGTGATATATTAGTCACCTTAGACGTGACATCGCTGTACACACAGATTCCACAAGACGAAGCGGTAGCAGTCCTGTCACATTTCTTGGACTTAAGATCACGTCCGATGCAAGTACCAACTGAATTTTTGATAAAACTTGCATCTTTCGCCCTCAAGAGAAACTACTTTTGTTTCAATGGAGTATTTTATTATCAAATCAAAGGGGTGGCGATGGGCTGCCCCTTTGCGCCGGAGCTAGCAGTTCTCTTCATGTCCATGTATGAGGAAACATACATACATTCCAACAACCCGTTTCATCAATACATCGGAGCTTGGCTCCGATTTATTGATGATGTGTTTATGATCTGGACGGGGGACGAGGATACTTTAACATCGTTCCATCAGTGGTTAAATTCAAGGACCGCTGATATAAAGTTCAGTCTAACCCAGTCCACTAGCAAAATTGCCTTCCTGGACGTTGAGGTCTTCCCACAAGATGGGAAGTTGGCTACCACACTATTTGTAAAATCAACTGACCGCAATAAATCTTTACTGTTCGACAGTAACCACCCCAGAAGTCTCAAAGAAAATCTTCCGTACGGGCAGTTCCTGCGGGTGCGCAGGAACTGCTCGTCCAAAGAAGACTTCAACCATCATGCTGGTAATCTAATATCCAAACTATGCGACAGGGGATACCCTAAAAAACTAGTAAAAAACTGTATGAAAAGAGCACTATGGACCCCACGTGAGGTTTTACTAGAACGAAGAGAAAAACGCAGCATGAAACGTCAGGTATGCGTTACCACCTTTTGCCCCAACGCAAACCAGTTAAAACGAATCATTGGACAAAATTGGCATCTAGTCAAGAATCTAGATGAAAGCCTGAAAGATCTTCCCTTGTTTGCCTTTAAAAAAGAGAACAATATTGCCAATCATATCGTTCGAGCAGCAATGCCCATTTCTAGTCCACCTTCACTGCGCCAAATGATGCGATTACCACCTATAACTGGCCATCATAAATGCGGCACCTGCCTGTGCTGTGAATCCACGATTGAAGGTTCTCTTTTCCAGCATAATGGGATATGCTGGAAACATAACACCTTCAGTAATTGCAAGTCCAAGCAAGTCGTCTATGGTATTTTATGTCCCTGCCTACAGTTGTATATAGGTAAAACGAGCCAAGAGATACGCCAACGTATCTCCCAGCATAAATCGAGACTGAAGAATAAAGTGGAGAATGCCCCTCTAGTCCTACACTGGACAAAAATGCAACATGCAATCAGCGACCTCAAATGGACTGTGATCTCAAGAATTGAGAAGAACCCTCGCGGAGGTGATCTGGATCTACAACTCTCAAAACGAGAAGCCCTTCTAATTGTAAAATTCGATACGGCTATCTCTGGCCTGAATGAATTGAGTGAAATTTTCAAACTGTAAACACACAGTTCTTACACCATTCCATCCAGATGGAACCTTGACCCTGTGGGAGCACATGGTCCACTTGTAACTGTAGACTTCTGAAATTTGTGGTTTTTACCTTCAGAGGTCGGCAAACAGCCGAGAGATTGGAGCCTGTGTGGTTACTGCGGGTTATTCCCCCGTTCTATGAAGCGGCATTATTTTTCGAACGGCATCCCTTTAAGAAGGAGGCGACCGTGCACCTGCTTGCCCCTTTAAATACCGGCCAGTGTCTGACCCCAGCATGCTATGCGCATGTCTTTGAAGTCAGTGCCGACTGGAACGCGAGCTGATTGACGTCGTGTGACTTAAGAGCAAAGTAAGTACTGCGAGCCGGCGCCCCATACTCTTTTGCTGTTAACCTTGGAAAAAATAGGCGCTAAAATGTCTCTTTCGGTTATTTAATCTAGTAACCGCCGAAGAGCCGCCCGAAGGTCTCCATTGAGCCAGCCGGTTGGAAACCTACTTAGACTATGGTGAGCATTCACACTAAATCCACAATTTAGTCACGTCTTTTGCCATGCAGTTCTGTGATTTTAAACCATGATTCCATCTTGTTACAGGATTAACAAGGTGACTCACATTCGGCCCCCAAATTTAATTCATTTTGCCGTGAGAGAACGGGTTACAAGCGCGAGCGATCCGGCTCCCGCGCAACTGCCAGCCGCGGCTAATCCGCCCCCGGGTGAGTACAAACATCGAGCCCAGTCGGGAGAGTAGGGCTACTAGCTGAGTGGCACTCCCTCGCCGGAGGTCGTGACCGATAGCTTGGCTTTAAGCAGTCACTCGGTCGAGTCACTTTGCATAAAGGCATGCTAAAATTAAGAAGCTCACTTTGAGTTTTTTTGCATTAACAGAGAGCTGCACTCCGAATGCACCCTCCGTGCCGCTCTAACACCACCAGAACGGAGTTAAGACACGAACTCCTGGCTTCCCTCCGCCCTGGAACATTCCACCAAGCGGTAAGCCCCGTAGTTTGTGTGGGACGGTTTGTCTGGTTAGGTTCTTGATAAGTGGTCGTAATTAAATTATAATCAAAACTGACTAAAAGCCAACCCCTGATGTGCTTAAGTTGTTCTTTGTTGTCACACGGTATGTTTGAGTTATCAATTTTTGTGTTTTTTAACCCACGTTTGTGCTCTGTTTAGATACTGCTTAAGGCCCTGAAGAGAATCCTATGAAAACAATCGGGATTCGAAACGCGTAGGCTCCTGGCCACACCTTACCTGCGAAGAACGGCTTGGCTATTTAATTTTCCCAATCCGTCTGTACATTACAAAGAAACTCTACAAGTTGATCTACATAATCATTTGAGACGAATGTACTTGCGTTTAGAAAAACGTTCTGTTTATTAACATAGTATTTTGTCCGCAGGCTGTGGCGTTTTGTTCTTTTTGTGAAGCTAATGTGTAAATGTATATATATATTTTTTTAAACAAAATATTTTCTAAGTCTTTACAGCTTTTTTTCCCCTGAATGGTATGAAAGTGTGTTGTATGTGTGTGATATGGTTGGAATATTGAATGATTGAAGATAAATGTTTTGCTCTTCCTCAAATTGTCCCTTTTTTGTAAATAGTTTTTCTTATATTATTTGAAAAAATAAAAAACTGATCTTTCTAAAAAATATTGCAAATAAAAAGCTATTAACTAGCAATTCCCGTCCTTGAATTGTTTTTTCAGGGTCAGGTTAGCACATTGTTGGCCGAAATTGTGTTCATCAGTATTGGCATCCTATTTTTGTTTTTCGATAATTTGGCTCAGCCTTGCTGATTAGAGCCCACCCGTAGTTGTTCTTTATCTATAGTCAGCAACATAGCATAGACCATCGAAAGTTAGAAACTTTTTTACTAAAGTATACATTGCCCACGCACTCTCAAATTGAACAACTAACTATGGCAAGTCCTTTCTCTATGGAAGAATTAGAATTAGTTGTTAAGGATCTTCCAAATGGTACGGCCTGTGGCCCAGATGGCCTCCCCTCGGAATTTTTTAAAGTTTTTTTTGTGCTTTTTCTGATTTACTTCTTCAATTAATAAATTCTATGTTGTGGGGTGGTTCGATACCAGATTCCTTTAGGGAGGGCAGTGTTATGAGTTTTCTGAAGAAGGGGAAGGATGCTAAAGATTCAAACTCCTATCGTCCTATAACCTTATTAAATTCAGACTATAAAATAGTTACAAAACTTCTATCACTACGATTTAATCAGTTTACAGCAGATTTGATCCATCCAGATCAGAATGGTTTTATCGCCGGCAGGCAACTTTTCACAAATACTTACTATTTAATTGAAGCTTTGGATTATTTTGAGACACGAGAGATTACCGCTTTGGTTTTGTTATTAGACGCAGAAAAAGCTTTTGATTTGGTGGTTTGGGAGACACTGTTTATTATTTTGGAGCACTTTGGCATTTCAGGCAAAATTATAACTCTAATACGCAACCTTAATACCAACGCGAAAGCTAATGTCATCATAAATACGGCAATGGTTGGGTCAGTTTTAGTTAAACGCGGTACGAGGCAAGGCTGTCCACTATCGCCAGTCCTCTTTGCTTTTTTCATTGAGCCTCTCGCAGTCGCATTGAGGAACTGTGCGGAAATTCTTCCCCCGATTCTATTAATGGCCAAGGTAAAACTATAAGCAGACGACATCATGCTTATGATCAAACCTGAATTACGATCCTAAGCCAAAGTATTTCAGATTTTTGAGGATTTTGAAGCCCTGGGGGGTTACCGCATAAATAAAAAGAAAACAGAAATATTGGTCTGCGAGGGTAAAATTCCGGAATTGTATCCCGACATACGTAGCTGTATTAATACTAAGCCTAAGAGATATCTCGGAGTCTTTTTATCAGCGTCAGTTAAAGATCTGTATGGTTTGAATTTTGATCCCCTTCTTCAGAAAATTCAGGCATTGTTTTCGCGTTGGAATGCACTGCCATTGACAATTCTGGGTCGAGTGGCCTTGATAAAAATTTCCGTTCTTCCCTTATTTAACTTTTTGTTTTTTTAACAATTTCATGATTTTTACCGGGGTCTTTCTTTACCATGGTAGAATCTATGTTTTCGGTCTTTATTTGGGCGAAGAAAACACCCATATTGCAATAGGTACTTTATATGAAGAGCTGGATCAGGGAGGACTCGCCCTACCAAATCTTAGGGATTATTATAACGCATACTTTGCACAATACTTATCAAGATTTAAAGGTCAAATTCAGAGTAAAAAATTCATATATACATTTCTTTTTTGATTTATTGTGCTCAGAAACTCAGATACCACCCCCTCTGCAGTTGCCTAAATCCCCCAAATTAGTTTGTTACAAGTCATTATTATGTTTTTTTAAAAGACGTTACGCTTTGATTAAAAGATACTCGCTCCCCCTATTAATTCAATAACTTTATTGTCTAGAATGCTTCCTTTAATGGGGATAGAACAAGGTTTAGATTTAGCTGAAAATTGGGCCGGGGCAGGATTTCTTAAATTCTCTGACTTTTTAAAAAATGGACCTTGGATTACCCCGATGGAAATGTCGCATCTAATCCATAGGAATTTTATGTTGTTAGGGTCTTATAATATTTTTTATACGTTTCTGGTGCAACTTGACACTATGCAGCTAAGTCAACCAAGTCAATTAATCATTGATCTTCTAATTAGCGAACTTGATAGAAAACCAGGGGATTGGAAGCGATGTTTAGCACAGAGTAGGAGGATGGATTTAAGTCAAAAGGCAATAAAAAAATGGCAGGAGCGGAAAAAACATGCAATGTCCTTGAATACCTGGACAGCTATTAACAAATGTAACTTCAGCACATTACGGGGCGCCAATTGGCGCAGAATGCTATTTTTTAGTAAATGGTTGTTGTATCGTACACCTGCTTCGATCTCCAAAATGTACGCTAATTATTCAGCACTTTGCTTTAGATGTTTACACCATTCTCCAGCCAATTGGTCACTTGTAATGGTTTATTGTGTTAAGATTGTAAAGTTTTGGGAAGAAATGTTTGCTTTTTTCCATACTGAATATAATATCACGATTACTGTAAACGATAAATTAATTTTGCATGGTTTTGACTTTGATATTATGCTCTCCTGCTATGGCAGTGGCTAGATCTCTGTTGCTACAGCAATGGCGTTCAGAACAGATTCGATCCATGTATGAATGGTTACAGAAGATGAGGAGAGTTAAGATTAGTGAGCAAATGTATGCACTGCGGGTAGGGGGGATCAGAAGATTCGATAAGATCTGGGGGACATTTTTTGATTAAAATTCGGGGAGATATTGAGGATTTAAGTATAGTGTAATTATGTGCTGTGCTAGAAGGTCTATGTTTTGATTTATAGGGAGAAAAGAAAAAGGCTTTTTGTTTGCATTGTATTTTATGAAATGATGTTGAAATGTTAATTGGAAATGACACTAAAGGACTTCAATAAAAAAAAAAATGGTTGATCTTTAGTGTCAAGCTGTTTGAAATATTTACTAGGAATGTAGAGAGGTAATGCCTTGAAAAAATTTACGATTTGAAGTAAAACATTTTTTTTTAGCTAAGTTAATTCAGCCAATTAAGGAGCTAGGCAAATACATCCATTATGCCTGTAGAGCCTTTATCTGCTGCAGGTGTAAGACATAATTGTGTTTGAAGCAGAGTTCTAAAGAAGGTGCAGTGGTAATGCCTAGATATATGGCTCTGGTAATCACTCAGGGTTTTTGGCTAGTAGCCTGCCCAGCAGTACACCTTGGGCCTCATTTATGAAAAGTGACGCATCGCTGCGTGAAAACAGCGATGCGTCACTTTTCACTGCGCTCTCCCTGCGACATGATTGATGCGTCATATTTATAATATGACGCATCATGTCGCAAGGAGTTACAGATACGTCAGTATTTCTGACGTATCTGTAGGCGCAAAAGTGACGCATTGCTGGAGTGTGTCACAAAAGTGACGCAACTCCAGCAATGCTTCCTTTCACATAGGGCAAGCCCCATGTGAAAGGGCCTGCGTCAGTCTTACGCCTGCTGTGAGGCAGGCGCAAGATTTTGACGCAACAGCGTCCTAAAAGTGACGCCGTGAAATCTCATAGATTTCACCGCGTCACTATTACGAGGCTTTTTGCGGGTGAACGCCCCCTCTGCATACATTATACCTGACGCAGGTATAATGTAGCGCAGGGGTTTACAAAGTGACGCATCTGCTTAGATGCGTCACTTTGTAAATAGTGCGCATCAGGAGGCATGTTTTTACGCCGCCGATGCGTCACAAAAAGTGACGCATCGGAAGCGCAAAACTCATGCAAGGCCTCATAAATGAGGCCCCTTGAGTTTTGAGTAGTTCAATTTATAACCAGAGATATTAGCAATATTAAAGGCTGTTTGTTAAAAAATATTCTAGGAGTAATTCAATGTGAAAATACTAATACACCATCCCCATATACAGTGAGGGGGGATGCCAAAATTATTTTGAGAGCACGACTGTTCACCCGAGGGTTTCCCAGGCACTTGCTGCTGGTCTTTGTAGGATTATATGTTCTCCTTCATATAAAAGTCTTGGAAGTAAGCAATAATGGTGTGAGGCCTTCTTCCCGATGTGAGTGGGCCTGGTGGAACGTTATATGCCTGTTCAATGGAGAGTAAAGAAACAGTTGCATAATCGATATCTTTAGAGCTGCAAGGACATACATGGAGATGAGTTTAATGACTCAATTAATCTTGCTTGTATCCACAGCGTCTGAAGCATCAGCATCTTTTAGAACCCACACAAGGTATGTCGGATTGATAGTGCAGGTCTTTGCACTTGTGCTTAAGAGTTTTAATTTTATCGCTCAGAGCTGCGTGTTTCTTTTTTCTGCCTGGGACGAAGAATCCTCCAAGCTTATTATCTTGTTCTCAATAGTTTTGTTAGCATACTTAAATCATGTATTTGTTGAGAAACAGAGAGTACTTTTTGTGTTAGGTTCTCACATTTAACTTACTTTAGGATGGTCTTAAGCATAGACTTAGTAGATTTCGAGGTTGGACAGTGAGTAGAATGGTCTTCAGTCTTCAGCTTCAGACAACTATGGAGTGCGCAAAGCGCCTAAGGACATAATGAGTTGTACCTCCAAACCCCGATCTGTAACTCCTCTTGTTTTTTTTAGAAGTCATATTAGAATAGTCCCAAGTAGAATACCTATTAAATTGTCCCTTCCCAAGAAATGCTGGATAAGTAGCATAGCTTATTCACGAATTACAACACAGACCCTCCAGCTGTTTATTATGCCTTGACACATTTCTTTCCTGGGTTTTGGCCTTAGCCAGTATTTTCTGGGCTCTTTGAGTTCGCGGATTCCTCATTTCTATCTCGTCTGGGAAATTGTTAATAATGTTAGGTAAACTGCATCTGGTCAGCAGGGAGTGAGTGGTTTTGTTGAGTCTAATCAGTATAGGTTCCAAGGAGACGAGCTTCTCTTCTATCTCCTCCACTGCAATGTTGCGAGGATGGCTTGGCACTTTTTTGTGACGCACCCGCAGGGTCAAAAATGCGCCATAGTCCGTCGTATTTACAAAGTGACGCATCTAGGTAGTTGTGTCACTTTGTAAACCCCTGCCCCACATTATACCTGCGCCAGGTCTAATGTATGCAGGGTGGGCGTTCTGACGTAAGTAAACCTTGTAGAAGTGACGAAGTTAAATCTATGAGATTTCAGTGCGTCACTTCCAGGACGCAAATGTATCAATATCTTTCGCCTACCTCACAGCGGGCATAAGACTTGCCCATGTGAAATGACCCATTGTTGGAGTTGCGTCACTTTCATGACACACTCCAGCAATGCGTCATTTTTGTACCTACAGATACGTCAGAAATACTGACGCATCCGTAACTACTTGCGACATGATGCATCATACTGTAAATATGGCGCATCTAGCATGTCGCAAGGAGGGCGCAATGAAAAGTGAAAAATTAGGCCCTAAGTTGTTTATCTATACTGTTCAGCTGAGTAGTACATGGGACGGTTGGGGTGCTATAATGGCTATGCGGTGGTGAAGCTGTCGGTTTGACACAGCTTGGTTTATTTGTTGAACTTGTTTGTAGGACCAGACAAGATTTTGGATTTATTATTTGGGAAGGACTCACATCCTCCCAAACAAATAACCCAATTTCTTACTATCTTTCAGGTTCTAGGTGATTTATACAAAAGTTTTAAATTCTTGTTGAGTCCATTACTGTCATTCTTGTTGTTGGTGTGTCTTTACATTCTCTCCTACTCACCTTGACTCTGGGCATTGAGTCCATTTGTGCTCTAACATAGCAGTATCAGGGAGGACACTGGCTATCTACCTTTGGCATATTAATAATCCCAAAAGCACTGCTAAAATGCTACTCTGCTGCACTCATCATGCAAAATTTGTATAAAAAAAGGAAAAAAATATAATTTAACTTTGGATTCGATATTTGGTTACCGATTTTGGGAGATGATGTGGCCCAACCGCTAGAGCTGTTGACCTTGAAGCTGAGAATCCGATTCCGAGTCTCGGCAGGGATGCTCAACATCTTGTGATTCAGGACAAATCACTTAATCTTTCCATGCCTAACAAAAATGGGTGTTTCCGTCTCTAATACAACTGGTGCTCATGTAAAGATACCTTTGGGTCGAGTTCACACAATATAAAAAAGTGCAATGACTCTGTGGTTTGGTTATCAATTGCCACCATCATATGATTTGTATAAATTGTTGTCAAATAGTACCTTTCCTTTATGTGACGCACCATGGCTTAAGCTATTAGCATTTAGCAATCATAAAAAAACGTTTAATGTGGGTAAATTCTACTCTGCATCAATTGTGCTTACAGATTGCGACTAGTCTTCTGATGGCCCAGAACTGTTACATTTACCTTAAAATGTGTCAGATAACAATACTTGACACCTCAGAACACTCTACTGTAGTAAGGCCTGCATTGAGAGGAGGCAAGCACAATATTTTAGAGAATAACCTGGCTCTGAGACCTTATCACCAGTCTTCAGACATCATTCGAAATTAATAATATAGAGTGCCAGGAACCAAACTGTCAGTGAGGTCTCTCAAGGCAGATATTATACATCAAAGTGATGGCTTACATTAAGGGCCAAGAAGAACCCTCAATGCTCTAGGTGGAAGATGATATGGTGAAGAAGAGCGGAAGGGTAAAATCACAACACAATATACAATAGCAAAGTCAAGGTAAAGATGCAATTGAAATGAAACATTTGAGAAGTATACCGTGGCCATCAGAGAAAAAAATCTGTTTGATCATAATTACCTAACACATTGCACATAGTACCGTGAGCATAATGGAACATAACGGGGCAGGTTGAACCTACCTCTCCCAAATGTCCACACGAGGGTACCCAAATGCACCACCAGGCAAAAAAAAAAAAGGTACATTATTTTTATTTCATACCAGTTGCATGAATCCTGGACCCTTTTTGATGAATGCTAAGGAAAAATAATTTCAGACGTAGGTGTTGGGTTAAGAGCAGGGCCTGGCTGAAATTCGGTCCTGTAGAAAATATAACTTTCCCCGGGGACCACAAATATTTACTAATAAACATACCAACCACACAATCTACCGTACTCAATCTCATGCACACAGATTCACTTATAAGAGCATAAATGACATCAAGGAAGAAATTCTGCATCAAAAGTTTTGATTAAAAAAATCCTCTTATAATTCCTGCCACATAAAAATCCCCCAAAAATCCTATATTCAGAGAACAATTCTAATTACATATATGGTACACTATTAAGCGTACAAACAAAAACACATAAGCTGCTCAATGCACCACTACTCACACACAGGAGAACCCTAATGCACAGTGTGTATAATTCTATTGCAATAACTTTCAAGACTGAGTCCTGGTGAAATTTATAAAGTTCATCAGTTACTACTCGTGGCTGGATTTAGTCAAAAACTCAGCGGCTCATTATGATGTCATGACATATGCCACCGCCGATCCGGTGGTGGCAACCGCCACAACATCGTAACAAGTGAAACCCCCACCATATTACAATGGCAGGGGTTTTGCCGCGGACGCAAAGTGTGCCCTCCGCTTTTCTGCTGGTCAGCAATCGTTCCGCTTGCCGGCGGGGCTGAATTGGCCCCTAATATGATGGCGGTGCCTCCATATTAGGATGGTGTGTTGTGAAGGCCTTTCCATGGCGGCTTTGCCGCCATGGAAAGGCTGGCGGGGCTGTTCTTCGGGGCTCTATGCGGGCCCCGGGTTGTGTGGGGTGGGGGTTGCACTTGGGGGGTACCCATGGTACTCCCCTCCATATGCATGCTGCCATGTTGTACATGCAGATGCACAACTTGCCATTTTGGCATTGCGGCGGGTGCTGCTGTACGCAGCACCCGTCACAATGGCAAATATGCAGGATGCGACTGCCAGGGTGACAGTCGCATCCTAATCAGGGCTGCAGGGCCACCGCATGGCTGGTGGCTGGTCCCGTTACCACTGGGATGGTGGGCGGACTAAAGTCCGCCGGCCATCCTAATCAGCCCCTCAGTTCAGTCCTAACTATCAACATCAGCTACACATGGCTGTAGATCATTCACAGTGAAAATGGGCCACCTTCAGGGGGAGTGGCCGGTGTGGCCAACCCATGTTGTGCACAGCAGAAGGCCTTGCATAGTAGGAGTTACCTGCATGCTGCAGGTTGGGTGCAAGCTATCGACACCCACAACCAAAACCTGTTGCAAATGTCTGAAGCCTGTGTACCGTAGGGGCTAGACCCTGCATTGGTTGTGCACCGGGTCTACCAGTGGCCAAGATCTGTGGCCACGGCCAAGCAGAGCTAAATTTGACTGCCAACAGAGGGCTGGGCACAAGGCCTGCTGACGTCCAGTCTCTGTGGCTTGCTATTAATGTGCATAGCCCACAACTGTTTGTGGACAGGAATCGTTGCATGTGGTATATGATCAAAAATCACGGAAACAATGTAAAAGATTAGAACCAAAGAAGCACTGATGTTTGCACGTTACAGGTAAGACTGCAATCTATATCTCACAAAACAGACATGCAATCCATACTTTGCAAACCAAACACAATGCTTACGACCTCACAGTAGTTATTCCAATAAGTAACAACACCTTAAAAGCACATATCAAAAACAGCCAAAAAATAAATAACAATTCTACATTTATAGTTGTCTCTTTCATAGTGTCAAGGGTAATATGGAACCATATTTGTAAAATTATATTCTAATAGGGGAATAGAAAGATGAGGATAGCATTAATACACTAATTGAAAGTTCGAATATATGCAGAGTAAGAATGATGTGCCCATAGGCTCTGAGCAGCAAGTACAAATCATGCAACAAAACAGGTAAACATTTTTTTATGATAAAGTGTAAAAATTTGTCATAGAAAAGCATGCAGTGTTTGATCATAGCAGCGACAGTCAGAGAACACAAGACAAATACACCAATCAGCGTACTCATCCCTATTTCAGGCTTTATCTCAGGCATATTGGCCCAACCACTTTCCCAGACTCACCCATAGAACATGTAAACATAATATGCAGATAGCCAAGTAGAAGCCATGATTGTGGTTAAAGGTCAAAGCATGTTACTGCTGAATTGTGAGTATCTATGGTGGTTCATTAGGACACCACTAACTATCTTTACAACCTCCTATCACTCCCGGATATCTCTCCCTCTTTAGGAGACCCCCGATTACCATTCCTTACCTCACATTCCTTCCATTAACCAATTCTCTGTTTTATTTTATTTTTACCCCACCCTTACAAGGACGCTAATAATTATAGAGTTTGCCTCCGCCAATGTTCGAAAGAGGCAGGTATTCGCCCTAATTGGGTGAATGTTCTTGTTACAAACATACCACTGCACCTTTTGTTTTAAATGCACCTTAAACATCATGTGTCTTATTCACTTATTTGAGCATGAAGTCACGAGGAGGCTACTGCTAATTACAAGTATGCAAACCTATTTTTTAAATTGTTATACAATTATGCATCTTGTTCTTTCTTTTAGGTTGGTCTACATAAAAAAGGTACCTCTTGTTAGGTTTTTTTTAATCGCTTGATTCACAAATGATACTAATAGTGAACCAACAATTGTGTAGATAGTATTCATAGATTGGTCCTGAAGATTTGCCACGTGATCTCACAGACACACAAGGCAAGATACATGTCGACCTTTAACTCATAGCCACTATAGTCATTACCACACTATTGTTGCACATTTTTTCACCCACATCTGCACCACAAGGCCCTTTACCCGCACGTCAACCGGCGGCTTGGGATAAAAAGTTCTCCAATGAAGAGCCCCACATAGGGTGGCCGTCAGGCATTGCAGCGTCGGCCTGATGAGAAGCATGCCCTATGATAACGCATGACACCCAGCCGGGTGTCTCAGGGCCCTATTTCCCAAATTGGGAGACACCCTGTCTCCGCCATAGGGTTAGGGCAACAGACCTATTCAGCCTCCTCCCGTTCCTCTGTTATTCACCTTAGGAACTACATACTTTGGTACCTTACTTGATCAATGATTAAACTATAACATGGATTTATGAGCTCAAAACAAGGAAATACTAGCTCTTCAATATGAATTATGTTGCAAACATGCTTGGTGCCGACTAGAGGGGATGATTTTGTGGAGTGGATCATGGGATAATGCACAAAGAAGAGAACTCAGTCATATGAATTGACCCACTGTATTATGTTACCAACTGGCGATTGAAGCAGATCATATGAAAGCTTAAACACCACTTCCGCTGAAACCAGACAAAGACCCTAATGTCGACACGCACCTGTTATCTTCTTTTTCTCGTGTGCATTGAATTGGTGAATATAGGACGCCTCAAACAGCGCAGCATAACTCTTAGGCAGCAAGATTCATGTGTAATATAATATAATATAATATAATATAATATAATATAATATAATATAATATAATATAATATAATATAATATATAATTAATCTAGTTAAACTCTCATATTACGTTTGACTGATGAGGATGGAAGATGGAAACAATATCCCAGTCAATTGTTAGTTTGCACCAGTTCTTCGTCTAAGACAGTAGAATGAGAATATCATAAACATCACTTGGTGTTTATACATCTTCTAAAGTTATTTGACTACATAAACCAGACATGATACGTGGGTTATATAAGGTCATTTCAAGCAAATAAAAGGTGGAGTTTGATTTGCCCTTTTCACATATCACTAATCTGCAAAGGCCAAATGTGTACATTGCTGCTGAAAGCATGATATATTTTCAGTCGTAATGAAATCTGACAAGCAGCACGAGAACAGTTTGCTCTTTTTCTGAAAGAAGCTCATTATTTAGACTTCTGTGGGCAAGCTGTAAGAGTATCTGTTTAAACAAAAACGATATCAGCTTTAATTTTGCTTCAAGATCACTAAATGTGGGTCATTGTTTTTTGTTTTATGCGGACTATACTACCAAATCCCAGCTCAATATTTTAGTAGCAGAGGAAATGTACTAAACAACTCCATGCACCATAGAATATGAATGATAAAATGCATATGGTTATGCTTGAAGTGCTGGAGGACCATGTCATTGATGTAGAAACACCCATATGTTTATGTTTAAAATTTTTCATAATCTACTAAAAGCAATTGCTTAAACAATTGTGGCAAACTTTTATTTTAGATTAAATGATAAATTTGTCAGGCCTGTCTAGCGTCATCCAACAGCTTCTTTGTAAATTGTATTTATTCAAGAATCAAAATGACTGTAAAAAGATACTTAACTATTACAATTACAAGTGACAAAGTACAATCAGTAGTGAATCTGCAATGATAAATTCTAAAAGACAATATCATGTACCATTATTCTTGTGTTTTTTTCCGTTGCTTTCTCATTCAGGGATTGTTTATTTGTAATAATCTATTTTTGGCGATTACATATTCCGTGTCCATATATGATGTAGAGATGTTCCAAATATTATTGCCACTTACAGCGTTAAAATCATTTATTAAAATGTTTTCTATTTATTGTTACAGTAATTGGTCACATGTTTTTCAATAGCAGTGGCTGACTCTATTTGTTATGCATAGTTCTCATATAGAGCAACTAGCATGAATACCAGATGCTATATCGGGTTCTCACTGATATAGCTTTTCGACAGTGTGGTTTCCACTGTTTCTATTTCATGAAGGAATGCCGAGCCACACTGTTGGGGCTTTCAGAGAGCTGATCATTGGATAGGGGACTCTCTGCTGAACTTGAAAGGAGAGTGTGCAGCTCCGAGAGAAGAGGAGGAGGAAATCACAGATGGTGGTGGGGATGGGGGGGCGGGCTGCTAAAAGCTGGGCTTTGTGTGTGTGGGGGGGAATAATATACATTACAGATGCATAAACAATAAAAAATCAGGATTATTTCACCTTGGGTTTCTGAATAACATCATAGCTAACTTGCATTTCAATTTGGTTCGCCATTTGCTGACATTGAGAAACTCTCAGTGAAAAACATTCCTGTTACTCACTGTTATTAATCTATATTTATGTATATTTACCATGGTACTGCCAGTGTATAGGAAGAAAAGAACAAACTAAGGGGCCGATTATGATCGCGGACGGACTTGAGGGCAAGGGATGCGGCGTTCCCTCCGAGCAGATTAGGATGTGACCGCCAGGGAGGCGGTCACATCCTCTATCTTTAACATTGCGGCGGGTGCAGCTGCAAGCTGCACCCGCCGCAAGGTTAAAAATGCATGCATCGCATTTGCATGCACAAAGCGGCAGGCACCACACAGTGCCTGCTGCTTTGTGCACGCAAATGCAGGGGGGTACCATAGGTACCCCCCATGTGCCCCCCCTTCACCCAGGGGGCCCGCAACGGGCCCCCGAAGTAAAAGTCCGTATGCTTTTCCACGGCGGAAAAGCCACCGCGGAAAAGCATGTCTTTCACACCATCCTAATATGGCTGGCGGTGTCTGATAGACACGCCTGCCATGTTAAAGCTTTTCCGCCGCGGTCGGAAGGCGACCGCGGCGGAAAAGCTGCAGACGGAATTCCAGATCCACCAGCCATCCTAATATGGCGGTGTGTGGTTGGAGGCTCCGCAGCGGTTTTTCCGCATCCTCCGGGCCGGCGGTGGCTTCCGCCAGCCCAGAGGATGCGGAAAAACCGCAATCATAATCGGCCCCAATGTACAGAGAACCTGTGAAGGCCATGTCCTTGAAGTAAAATGAGGAAAGGATGTGGGAGTAAGTTAAGGTTTGTGTAGCGGAAAAATTAATGGACAGAGTGGAGATGATAAAGTGAAGATGTCAGGTAATAAAATAAATTGACTAGTATTGCAGATTCATAAGTTGAAAAAATAGCCTTGGATGGAGTAATCATTTTGTGCAAAAAGTATTTGTATATCACTTGCTAAATTGCTGGTGTGAGGGGTGAGATACTATGTTCTGCATGCTATTTATGCCAATCTCAAGTTACATATGTGCAAGAATACTTTAGGAAATGTAGTACAAAGTGGTCCAAGACAATTTCAATACGAATATGTCACTGATCAGATGTAAGTTATTATCACATTTTTTTATATATATTTAATTTATATTTTTTTAGACATACAAAAAATCAATATCAATATATTATATACACATTCAAAAAATTGTAATATAATTCAATGCATACCACTAAATTGATATATTTCTATAATTGTTCTTATTACATCCTAATTCAAGCATACTCCCACATGCATCCACTGCCTATCTTTTCATGTATATAATACAAACATGATGCATAAAATACAAACATGTATTACACTTTAGGCAAAAAATAATATTTATCCATGATTTTTGTTGCACATAGCCTCTTGGATTATGTAGGCCTTTTTATCATATGGGTATTTGCACTTCAATGAAGATGTAGTATAACCAATTAGGGTAAAGCATATATTTCAGTCGAGAAGAGCATTCATATGGGCCATGGCTAAGTTGAGTTGAGTCCTACGCGCGTTTCCGCTATGGTCCTTCATCAGGAAGTCATGTTTGATGTGAATCCTAAAAACAGGTAAAAAAAACATCTGGTTTACACTTGGTGGGTCCTACTTAATAATATATTAAAAACATGGTGTGCCTGAAAAAAAGGAGAAGAGTATCTCCTTAGTTCCTTAACCCTTAAAGGTGCACAGAAAAAAGTGCTTAATAGTCCACCATAGAGAGCTCACAATAAAAAAAGGGGAGATAATACAATCCAGAAAAAAATCTATGTGAAGAAAGTTTGTTAAAAAACTGATTCTATCCCTATAAGTTGCATTTTGAATCTGTCTGTAAAATCTGACAGAAAGCAAACATCTGAGTAGTACTGTACAGTATTCAATATTTAACACTTACAGGCTAAAGTTTAGAAAGATGCTCACCGCTCTAAATAGTGGAAGGAAGCTTAGGGTCCAGGTAAAAGGGGCGCAAACTTGTGTCACCTTTAAAAGAAAAATAGGTGAATGATGTTTAGCAAGCGCGTTCTATATTTACCTATGGGGACATAATGGAAGTCTCTAATGTCCAGTGCTTACAGGAAGAAAGGTAGCGAGCCTGGGTCTCACTTATGAAACACCCGGCCGCTAATGCTAAAAATGAGGTGGGAACGATTGAGATTCGAAGCTTCTTAAGCGATTTACTACTTGCTTTATCCAAAAAGATGGGGTCTATAGTTCTCAACATGCTAGGAAACTGTAAACTGCTCCGACGTGTAAAGTCTTTGTCTTTTTTTCCCCTTATTGAGCGCTATCGCAGTTACACGCTGAAGAGGAAAGCGTCTGGCTTGCCGGCGTGTGGTTCCTCTAGTCACTGGCCTGTATAGATCCATCTCCCGATCAGATAGCGAGCACACGCTGTTGATGCTCCTGATTGTCTGGCATACATCGATTGCATCATAATGATGCTTATGGGTCTTCCGGGTTAGGGATACACAATGTTGCCAACTTAACGTGGGTATTAAAGTATTGAAAAGCCTCTAACGTTTAGACTTAGATGGAAATATCACATAGTTAACGGCCTGTTATATCGTTTTAAGGTATATGTCATTGGACAATAATGGAAAAAGAAGAGGTAAATATAATATTGCTAATGAGGACCTGTACAAAAAATCCCAATTGATTTTTGCATTTGGATCAATTGAAGATGCATTCACGAATAGTAGCATAAAATGGCGGCCATCTTATCATGATAGTTTAAGGTTAGGTAGCCTCTGGAGTCTCGAAGTACATAAAAATACCACATGGTTAACAAATCAACCTTAGATCTTAAAGTATATATGTATTACGAAGTTTATTTGTTCCCATAGGGTTTCTCTATAAATGACACAGGCCAATGTGATTTAAAAAATAGGCGAAATAAAGGTGGAACCAGAAATTTTTCCATTCAGAGAGATATAGTACTGGATAACCTATCCATGATCACTACGACTTATGGCGGTACAATGTGAGTGTGGGGTCAAGTTCTGTATATGATTTTATGATGCCTCCATGTATTTCATAAGTGCAATTCATGCAGGTTACCATGGATGATCTAAAACTCAGACCTAAGTTGGCCAAACTCTGACATCTTAATTAGTGTGTTAGTGCATAGTGATGTAGAATCGCTACCAGATTATATTCTATTTCAGATCATAGCTGTGCATACTGGATGACTATAATTCTATTATGGAATATGTGTATGTTACCTGGTTGGCCCAGATCTGACCATGAAAAGACATAAAAGTAGCAAATATTTAGGTGTTGATATAATTGGTAACCTGATTCCACGAGATTTTGTTGATCAACCCATTTTTACATGTGTCTAACATGAATATCTAGTAGACCACTATCCGTTTCCGTATTTCTGTGCTTTCACTTCCATCATTAATACGTATTTTTTCAAGGATCAGCCATCGTATATCTTGTATGGTATGTCGTGCCTCCATAAAGTGTATAACTAATTGTGCATTCACTTTTTTTATTCGAATGGCTGACATGGGTTCTCTGAGTCAAGTTGTCATGGCATGTGAGGTCTCCACCACATATCTCTGGTTGCAGGGACACAAGATTAAATATAAAATATTGGTAGTTTTACAATTAGTCATAGTTTTAAGAGAGACATTTGTACCATTAAGAATATGGCAAATTGGCATGCAACAAATATTTTCATTCATAGTTGAATGACGAGTGACAAATGCCAAGCATCAATTCTGTTAGGGATTTCGTTTGAATGAGTGATGTTGTGTGTGGTAGTAGCCTGCTCTCTTGTAGCTATCGAGTACTAACCGTTTTGGATACCCACTGTTGATTTGTATTTATTTATTTTATATTTTATTTGAAAGGTTTTATATAGCGCTGGCTAGACCCAGAGGTATCAGAGCGCTTTACATGAGTATCAGACCATAGTTACAGGTTACATCGTCACAGAGGTTACACAGTCATTAGAGCATAGCTACATAGTTACATGTTAGGTTGAGACAAGCAATAAGTACAATATGCGTAAGGGGAAAAGGAGGCAAGGGGAAAGATTCATTGGAGAGGGGGTAGGAGCAGGTGAAGTAGAAGCGAATGAAGGAGGGTAAGAGACACAGCATGAACTAAGAGGTGTAGGGTGACGGGGGCACAAACCGGTAGACGAGTAATAGCTGCGTCCAAAGTCCAGTAAGCTGTGATCCCAGGGGAAGTGGTATCATTCACCCAACTCCATTGCGAGAGGATCCCTTTACGCAAAGGACTCTCTCAGAGGGGTCTTTGAGACAGGGCCTACCTGCTGGATCTTTGCCCAAAAAGGAGAGAGGGAGTGATTTGGCCAGGGGTTCAATACCATACCTCAAGTGTGAGTGGCTCCCTTGGTGCTGTGAACTCTCTCAGAGGGATCACTAAGACTCCAGAGTATAAGCAATTGGATCTTTCCCCAACAAGGGGAGAAGGAGTGCTTAGTTGGAGGGCACAAGGGACAGGCGGCTAGGCGGTGTAGCAGGCAAGGGGAGAGATTAACGGGAGGGGGGATACGGGCAAAGGAAGTAAACAAAGAATAAAAGAGGGAAAACGGTAGGGGAGGGTGAGAGAGAGCATGAAAGGGGGGAGAGTGAAGGGGGCACAAACCGGTAAACGGGTAAAAACCTTGTCCAAGGTCCGGTGAGCTGTGATCCCAGGGGAAGTGGTATCATTCCCACATCTCCGCTGCATGAGGCTCAGTTTACACAGTTGACTCTCTCCGAAGGGTCTCTGAGACTCCAAGGCCTACCTATTGGATCCTTCCCCAACAAGGGGAGAGGGAGTGCTTTGGTAAGGGGTGCATACCATGTCTCAGTTGTGCATGGTTCCCTTGACGCTGTGTACTCTCTCAGAGGGGTCACTGAGACTCCAGAGTAAGAATATTGGGTTTTCCCCAACAAGGGGAGAAGGAGTGCTTAGTCAAAGGGCAATAAATGGCAGGGGGCTAGAAGGTGGGTCGGAACTGGCAGGACAACATGGGGGAACATACGGCAAAATAAAATCACACAAATTACAGAAAGATAACACATTCAATACCAGGGTAAACTAGCGAGCCAGAAAAAGACAGCATCCACGAAAGGCAAGGGAAGGGATTCAGCAAGTTGAAGAGTCCCACATAGAAGAGATATGAATAGAAGAAAAGGAAATGTATACGTTGTAGAGTCCCTCAGGAAAGAGATGAAAACGGGAAAGTGGTTAGGGTTGTAACTATGCAAAATAGTAAATTCACTCAGTGTTCCATTTTCACAACGATTAGGCTAAAAACTACTTTTCAACAGAGTGAACGGAGAAATAGGACCTCCAAGGGGGTAGAGAGAGGGAGGGGAGGGACAGGAGATAGGTGAGAGGAGAGACGGGGCCTAGGGGGAGAGAAAGAGATAAGGCCGTCCAGCCTAGGAGCAATGTCTGAGGGTCGGCAGGATGAAGTCCAACGGACCGAGGGAGAGGACAAGAAACAACACAATGGTGGCTCCAATTGTGAGCTGCCATTTTGCGCCGTCAATTCCCAGACACATCAATGGACCGTCACTCTGAGGCGTCTCCAGCTATGCGGTGATAGGGCAAACTAAGCAGTCACATGTGTGTGATAAATGCGGAAGAACAAACTCCAAGGAGGCAATCTGTGTCCAAAAATCCTCAGAGGGAAGGCAGTTCAGGCAGTTCAGGCAGGCTGATTCATACAAAAGCCTCTGAGGGTTGCTCTGATTCCTGGGTGCCCCCCAACTGTCTTGCTCTTGGTTTACGCATTTCAGTGGTAGTGTCCTAGGCACCACATGGTTATGGTTTTTCACTCGGATATAACCATCCACTCTAATACTAGGTTAAAGGCACTGGCGCTTTAAAGATCTGAAAGCCGTTAATCATGTGACCCTCTGCAGGGTAGTTTTAAAGGGAGTTAATCACTATCACTGGTGATATCTTTTCTAACGGTCACAGAACGCCGACCGGCTTCATCGGCAGTTACCATCTACAACGCCGTTAGTAGCCTCGCTAATATTTTCAATCGGTAAGGAGCGTTTTTTAGGAACTATTCCAAACCTAGTATTTTGGTCTTAATCTGAGTATTCTTATATTCATTTCATAGAATACCTATTTTTAGATAATGACTGGCCGTATTTTCTTGTATACAGAGCTATACTGAACGAGAGGCAGGATACGGAATCGGCTTCCCAGATCCAATGAACCTTGCCGTCCCCGACATGAATATTTACCATGCAGGTGTAGAAAGTAGATGCCACGTGCACGTTTAAGCTGTAAGTGCTGCTCTTTATTTAATTAAACAATCCTCAAAGAGTAGCCAAGGGTGTGCGTTTTGATATTAACAACGAATATCTTTTCCTCCTTGTCTTGGGTTTCCTGCCCGGTATCTTTAGGTTCGTTGAAAGGAAAAGAAAAAGAAAAGGGTTTTAAACGAGACGGAAAGCGTCTTTCGGTTTTATTTTGTTGCATATCAAGCAGCTTTAGGAATCTTCTCCTTTATCGATAGGTAAGCATTTTTGTTTACTAGTGCTGCTATAATGTGTCCTCTATCTGGATAGTTAGATTAGATCGAATAAAGGTACTGATGGTTATCGTTTTTCCTCATCCAGGATAATCATAATATATACAAACAGTGGAATTTTAGATGCTTGTGCTGGACACAGGCATTGAATGACCATACTATTGATGGTCGAAAAATAGTTTTATATGTCTTGGGTTAGTATATCTAACGTTAAAAAATAATGTACTTGACCAATAGTGTACTAAGGAATGCAGTGTATGTACTACCACCTAGTCTTTACAGGTCTAACGGAATTGTGATATAATGACTGTCCACTTTTCTTAGAATTGTTTACTGGAAAGTAAAATACCCTTGATCATCCCTGAAATCAAGACATCGTACTGTTAGAACCACTATAGATCTATATACGTTTTCAAATACACCTAAGAGAGCTATTTTACCGACTAAGAGACCAGTGTGAATTCCCTTCTCTTGAATAAATATAGCAACTGCTCAAATATATATAAATAAGTTTTGTAACTTGGTTAGCGAATACCATATGCTATAGCTAGCAAGGAGGTCTGAATTATATATAATGTTATTAAATGCCAAATAATGAAACGTTTTACAATGTTTTTGTAATTATGTTGTTTTTGTTAGTATATGAATGTCTATATGTTTCTTATGTTGATTTGATTATGTATTTCAGAAATATTTGTGGGGCTCCTGATGAAGGCGTTTTTTCAAACGCCGAAACGCGCGTCGAGAAAGTATTGATTGCCACTCTCCCCTCTTGTTTTTGTATTTACTTATATGATTATTTTTTAGTATTGTATTAATTGGTTTTATTGTCATTTTTGTGTAAAAAAACTTTTGTTCATTTAAAACATGATTTTAAAAGAAATATCATTAAAAAGAATATAATTTTTAATAATTGTGTAGATATGTTGTTTGGCATTTTCTCCTCCCTTGCTTGGTACTATTGTTGAGATATTATATACACTGTGTATGCAATGGAATATAAATACTATTGTCTGGGTTCACATTCTAATGTAGTGTTATGACTCAATTGCTGCCTCTACTACGCAAGCATGTCTAAGGCAATGTCATTCCGTGGTCCTGTATCACACGCCAGCATAACAAGGAAGCCTTTAGATCTTATTTTGGTCCTGTGATGGAGCTCTCAGCTTAACCAAACAAATAGGCAGTGTAGATCCGAGGACCTGTAGCAGAAGCCAGCAAAAACAAGTTAACCTGCATTTCTTCTTGTGGCCACCAGATGAAGCTCAAAGCTTACCCAAGAGATCAGGGTCTCCTGGCTAGGGTGAGGGATACAACGAAAAATAAGTGGTGGTAGAGAGGTTGATAAGATGGCTGCGGGTGGGAGTGGAGTGGTCTTCACAAAATGGCTAAGAACGAAGAAGCTGGAAGCCATAACATGAGTGTATATTCCCAGCAGGGAGAGGACTGTCTCACCTGTATTGATTCCATGGCGGTCCTCGTGTCCCCTCTCTGTCATTAATGTCCCTTGAACCTATCGAGGTTTCACAGGGGGGCTTCCACTGATCAGCCGACCACACCCAGTATGTTTCGTCTCTTCATGAGAGGCCAGCTGCTTATCCCCCTTGAAGCGGCTTGATGTATGCCCTTTGTCAGTAGCGGGACCAGAAGAGTGAAAAACAGTCCCACACGTGGTCAATTTGATAAATTACGCTTTCATTACAGTTGCTTGTGTGTCAAAATCCGCAAGGTTGGTACAGTTCCTGCGTAGGCGCAGGAACTGACCAAAGGGTATGCTTGTTTTCTGGGATTTAGGATGATAGCTATTAAAATGCAACAATGTATTGTGGGCTGTGGGCTTAGTATATAAGTCCACTTCCAAATGTTGTGCATTGTGTTTGATAACTATGGCAAAGAATTCTACACTAGTGTTGCCGGAATTAGCTGTAAAAAACAGGTTGTTATTGCATAAATTTAACCAGGTAATACATTCAGCAAGTTCTTCTGTGTCTGCTGTCCAGATAAAGAAGATATTGTCTAAAAATCTGGACCAGTTACTGGTGGATTTACTGAAAGGGGCAATGTTGTTGCAAACAAATCTGAATTGAAAATGGGCCTGTATATGTTTGCAACCGTGGGGGCACAAGTTGCCCCCATACTGGCTGCCTTGGTTTGCTTATACAATGACCTATTTAAATCAAAAGTGTTCTCTTGTGGAACAATCTTCAGATATTCTAGAATAAATATCCTGGGTCAATTTATCTCCCATGTTTCCATGAACCATGATACAAGTTCAATGGCCCCTACTTGGGGATATTACTATAAAAAACTTCAATGTCCATGGTAACCATGGTGTGTCTCATGGCATTAAATGGTAAATTTTCCACTTTGTTGATGATACCACATGTGTCCCGTACATATAGGACTGTGTTTTATGTATATGGGGTCTAAGTATAGCATCCATATTTTTGATAGAGGCTCTGTTGCTGACCCAATAGTGGTAACTATGGCTCTATAGGGTTACATCACTGCTAGAACTTTTTTAGGTCATTGAGAATGCTATTGGTATGATGGTTCTTGTAAGAACTTGGGGTACTGGGTGGAGGGGGGCTTCGTAAGCAGCAAACACAATTGTTCTGAGGATAAGGCACAACTAATACCTAAATTAACCTGTCCTCAACCCTGAGATAGTTTGGCACAGAGTAGTCAAGCTTAGGTGCCGATTATGATTGCGGACGGACTTGAGTCCATCTGTGACCCCTGAGCAGGAGGGAACGTCCGCAAGGGCTGCGGCGTTCCCTCAGAGCAGATTAGGATGTGACCACCAGGGTGGCGATCACATCCTCTATCTTTAACATTGCGGCGGGTGCAGCTTCAAGCTGCACCCGCCGCAAGGTTAAAAATTCATGCATCACATTTGCATGCACAAAGCGGCAGGTCCCGCGCGGTGCCTGCTGCTTTGTGCACGCAAATGCAGGGGGGTACCATAGGACCCCCCATGTGCACCCCCCACCCCACCTTCACCCAGGGGGCCCGCAACGGGCCCCCGAAGTGAAAGTCCGTATGCTTTTCCGCGGCGGACAAGCCGCCACAGAAAAGAATGCCTTTTACACCATCCTGATAGATACCGCCAGCCATGTTAAAGCTTTTCCGCCACGGTCGGAAGGCGACCGCAGCGGAAAAGCTGCGGACGGAATGCTAGACCCACCAACCATCCTAATATGGCGGTGGGACTTTCGAGGCTCCGCGGTGGTTTTCCCGCATCCTCCGGGCCGGCGGTGGCTTCCGTCGGCCCGGAGGATGCGGGAAAACCGCAATCATAATAGGCCCCTTAATTAGGAGGCAACACACCACAAAAGGGACCACAACAAATTTAGAAACATAGAGTAATTTGCAATAAATAAAGCAAGACCAAAAGGACAACAATTCAATCAGTAGATCTGGAGATATTTAATTTGAAAGATTTTAGTAAAAATCTGGCAAAAGGTGTAAAGCGCCAACTGTGGATATCTGGTTGTAGCGGACCAGGACAAAGTCAGAAGCTAAGGCTGTCTGCAATAGAGTGTGACTTGCTATAAGGACCGAGTTAGGCCCACTGAACAGAGTACCTTAAATCCTGGTTTGTGGAGCGTTGAAAGGATCTTTTATAACCACAGAGATTCTATCAAAGAAAAGTGAATGAGTGATGTTTTTATATATATTTTTATCATTTACAACAGGGTGCTAGGCTCTCTCTTACACATGGAAAGATGGGAGCACAATGTGCTTTTTAAAATACCCCTCACACTCTAAAAAAAACAAGTAGAGTCATGCTTCATCATAGGGGTCTTCCCGCCCCTATAACGGGACGGGGCGTGCTACGACCAGACGAAATACGCGGGAGCACTAAGATGTGACAGAGGCTATGTGTGGGTGTATAGGAATCAGTGAAAGTGTAGGGACCTAACACTAGTGAGTGTGCAAAAAGTGAAAAATTGAAAAAGATTAAAAAAATTCCCTGGCTTGGTAGAAAAAAACAATTTTATTAGCTTCTCCAGCTGGGAACATTAAGAAGGGGTTGTGTGGTAGAGCATTAGCCACTACCTTGTCGACATGTTTCGTAAGCAGTCCCCTACTGCTTACTCATCAGGACCAAAAGAGAAGTCCCTACTGGTATTTACTGAGTTTCTAACAAGTGATGCCTACTGTCCTATAAACAGCCAACAAAAATAAGTTGGCTGTTTAGGCCTCAGGGCATGAGTTGGCCCAAGTGAGGCAGGAAAAATCGACCTATTATGGTCTCTGTAAGGAAAAAGGAAGAGAAAGACCAACATAAATTTATGACTGGACATTGTTTTCTGAATGGAAACGAACAAACAAACGAACAGGTTTTTTTTGTGTAGAGGACCACAATTTCAATTATTCAAAGCGGTTCTTTTTTCATACATGAAAATCAACATGTAATTATGTGTCTCTCGGTATCACTGCCCTTTGTGGGAGACATCAATGGTATCGTTTTGTCGGGACCTTTATCGTAGTGTCACACACACACAACAACAATCGTGACTCAATGCATTTACAACAGACTAACAGAAGAGAGGGGAGGGGGACCTCCTTGCAAATGTTTCTGAAATGGTAATGGTGACATACTTATCTCAGCAGTTATCTATGCCCCATGAGGTTTTGCAGACGAAGGGTAATCTGCGCAGTTTACTATGGAAAACAAAGTTTCATTTCAGGTGTTTGTTTCAAAAGCGCAGCGAGATATCAGTGCGTTTTATCTGCCCATGCGACCCGTTTTTTAGAGACTCAAGGTCGGAGTCTATTACTTACGTCTCTGCTGCAAAAAGAAAGCATTGTTCCTACCCCCGTGCACCTCCGAGGATTGCCGGGATCAAGTGACACGGTGTTTTTGAAAGCCACTGTGCTTCCGCATTCGTTACGCGCTGGGTGCCGCCCCTTTCCTTGTGCTAGAGCGTCAACCATCTAATATGGCGGCGTATTTTTGGCACGGCGGAAGGGCAGAGGAAGCGGAAGTCTTTTTTCTCTTTTCTCGATATCGTTTCAATAGCATACAAGTGAAGCGATCATTTATATACCCTTGTTGTACACAGATTCCATGTGGATTACAATTGATACAGTGCTTTTTGATGTATTTCAAATTGTTTTTAAAAGGGTTTTGTTATTGATACAGCAACATCGTAGTAATTGATATTTCCAAGAGATAGGGGGCTGAGGCTGAAATGCTGGTTATAGCAATATGTGATCGAAGGCTTTCTTCGGGGCTTGATACTTGTTACGACAGTGGATCTGCATATATGGTGATTGCGCAGTATGCTTATGCAGTAGACATAAGGACTTGTCACATGGTTAGATCTCACAGTTAGTAGAATTGACTACTGAAGGGAGGTACAGTAACACTAACCTACAATTGGCTCCAGGGTATGTCATCGTTTAATCCATGTTTGTGTGACTGGATGCGAAAAACCCATCGTTGTTCTTTTTCCAACAGAAATCTCTCACTACTTACTAGTTCTATTACTGTCCATTTGATTTCCTCGGGTTTGTGGTTCATTTCGAGGAAATGGTTGGTCAATTTTGTACTTGTTTTTCTGCATTTGATTGTGCTCTTATGTTCACCAATCCTTACTTTGATTGCCCTGCTTGTCATGCCTACATATTCCAGTTGGCATGGGCAGGTAATTAGATATACAACATTCGCACTATTGCAGTTACTGAATGCCCTCTGCTCCCAGACGGTGCCATTCCTGAAAGTTATTTCTTTGCTTTTCTTGGTTAATCCGCATACCTTGCATCCGCCACATGGGTAATGACCCTGGACAAAGTTGGGGTCTCTTTGTATGTTGATGTTCGATTTTGGTCTTGTGTGAACCAGGACATCCCTCAAGCTCTTTGCTTTCTTGTGTGCGAACATGGGTTTCGATATGTCTAACCCACCACTGTTCAGGATTTTCCAATTCTTGTTAATGATCTTAGTGACTAGATTGGAACTGGTGTTATAAGTGGTCACGCAGATCGGACGTTTTTCTTCCTCTTTTGCTGTTTTTTCTTCCAACAGGCTTTCCCGGCAGTTATTCCTTGCTCGTGTGTAGGCCTGATTTATAACATGGTCAGGGTACATCCGTGCTTTTAATTTCTTTTTGAGGTCGCTTGACTGGGTTTTAAAAGTCTCAATCTCAGTGCAGTTCCTGCGTAGGCGCAGGAACTGCCCATATGGTAGATTGTTGCGCAGATGTTTAGGATGGAAGCTATTGTACATGAGGAGGCAGTTCTTGGAAGTGCTTTTAAAGTGAGTCGTGGTCATCAATTTCCCGTCTTTGGGAAAGATATTTAGATCCAGAAAAACCAAGTTGCTCCTGGATACTGTGCTGGTGAACCTTAGGAATTCGTCCTGCAAATTTAGCCAGGTTAAGAACTGTTCCGAACCCTTTTCATCTCCATCCCAGATGATAAGGATATCATCGATGTAACGTTTCCATAGTTTTATCTTTGGTCTGAATGGGTTATTGGGGTTCAATATTTTTGTTACCTCTAGATGATGTACGTACAGACCAGCTATACTAGGGGCAAATGTACTTCCCATACTGGTCCCGTGCTTTTGTATATACAGGGTGCCTTCGTACTCAAAAAAGTTCTCCTTCAAAGCCAATGCACAACAGTTCATTACCACATTACGCGGTGTTTGGTATTCCCAAAAGTCCTCAAACAGGACATCCTCAATGATGTCTAGGGTTGCTTGGTGGGGCAGGCTAGTATACAGACTTTCAACATCACAGCTGATTAGCAGCTGGGATTCAGGGTCAAACCGTATCTCTTCCAGAAGGTTTAGCACTTCTTTTGTATCCTTCAGATACGTAGATGTTTTTTGGACCATTGGTCTTAGAAATGCGTCTGCGAACCTAGAAACTGGTTCCAGAACCGACCCAATACCCGAGACAATCGGTCTCCCGGGAGGCTTCTGGAGGTTTTTGTGGATCTGTGGTAGGGTATAGAGGTAGGGGGTTCTCGGATTTTTTTGAATTAGGAAATCACCCTCCTTTCTGGTGATCCAATCATGTGATAGTGCCTCCTCGACCATGGTGCCTATCTTTGTTTGTATGCTGTTAGTAGGATCATTATTAATGACTCTGTAGTTTCTTTCATCCTGTAGTAGTCTCCTACACTCCTTGTCATAGTCTTCCACCTTCTGTATCACCGTTGCACCACCCTTATCAGCAGGTTTTATGATTAGCCTTCTGTTGTTGCTCAGATCGCGTAGAGCTTGTCTCTCTTCACTGGTAATGTTCTGAAAAACGCGTTTTTCATTTGGGTTTATGTCCTCCAACTCCTTCATTACTGCCTTTTCAAAGGCAAGGAGTGCGACTGGAAGAGTGCTGTCCAGGGGTGTAAAATTGGATTTCGGTCTCAAATTTGTATCCCCATGATCTGAGGTGTCCTCTTTGTCTTTAAAGAACACTTGCAGTTTTAAACGTCGCATGAATTCTTGGACTTCTTGGCAAAGATGGAATTTATCCATGTTGGCTGTAGGCACATATCCCAGGCCTTTTTCCAAAATCCTTCTTTGTGGAGGGGTGAGTTCAGTGTCTGAAAGGTTGACAATCAAGCTCACTTCTTGCTCGTTGTGGCACCCGTCATGCTCCTTGTTGAGACTCGAGGAGTTTCTTCTTCCTCGGTGTTCCAGTGGACTGTAGACCCTCTCCGGTTCCTTCCTTTCGTTCGTCCTTGGCGCGCCCCTAAAAAAGGAGCCGATGGATCAAAGTATCCATAGTCCTGTTGCTGATAGCCCCAGTTGGGGTATGGTCCTTGTGGATGCTGGAAGGGTGGTGGTCCATATAGTTGTTGCTGATGGTACATCGTGGGAGGGTTGAAGGTATTCCATCCTCTTGAACCCCTGAAATTGGGTCTGCGGAAATTCCTCCTATTTCCACGTGACCTCGGGCTTCTATTTTTACTCGAGCTTGAGCTGTTTGAACCTGAGTCAGATGTTTCATCATCTGTGGCGTTGTCGTTGGATATTTTATAATCGTCCCTGATATAGGGATAGATTCTCTCCTTTGTCCATCGGCTGTTGTCTTTTTTTAGTTTATCATATTTACTGTCTTTTAGATTAGTTTCAAACTCATTTAAGGTTTTGTTCATTTCGTCTAAATATTTCTTGCGTTGAAAGGATCCACATCGAAGATAAACCGGCAGCCAAAGCAATGCCTAAGTTCCCAGATGTGGCAAGGCTGCAGTTCAAGGTTCTACGTCATCATCAAGGATCCTGTCAATGAAAGCGTGTGCTGCAATGTCCACCATCGAGGATCCATTGCACAGTCAGGATAATGCATCAGTTCTGAAGAGCAGTGAGGCTGCCATCAAGGAGAGATGTTAGGGCCTGTGCTGAGGATGCATCTTGCAATGGTGGTTCGAATTTAGCAACTGGCTGCAATGCAGGCCTTGCGATGGTTCCAATCTACACAGCAGTGTTATTCCTTCGGTTCTGCTTGGTGATGCACTGTGCAGCAGAGGAGATGCACCGGTAACACTGGACCTGAAGAGTCTGGCAGAGCACATTAGGCCCACTTCCAAGGGCCCAGGAATGGGGTGGGACCACTTGGCAGGACAGACTGTCAGATGGCAGAGTCCAGGTACAAGGTTGTTGGAAGCCTATTGTGTCCCTGAATCTTAAAATCAGGAGGCCAGCAATCTAATCCTTAAAGTCACTGTGGGGTTCTGGGTTCAAGAAATGCAGGTCTATACCTTCTCACCCAGGCAAGAGGGCAGCAGGCATCAGGTCAGCACAGCAAGGCAGCAGTCCAGTAAGGCAGTAGTCCAGCAGGACAGCAGTCCTTCCTCTTGGCAAAGTATCCACAGATCCAGATGTGTAGTGAAGAGTTGGAGTCTGAGGTCCACTATTTATACCCAGTTGTGCCTTTGAAGTGTGGCTGAAGCTTCTAGAAGTTTCCCTTTCAAGTCTCCAGGCATTCTATCTTCCCTGCCTTGGCTCCAGACTAACTACAGGAGCTATGCATCCCTTTGTATGGAGGCCGGACATAGACTATTTAACAGTAGGTAGGGCTGGGTCAAGCTCAGCCATCTCATCTTGCCAATAATGTCCCATTCAGGCACACCTATGCTCTCTATTGTGTTTGGCTGTCTAGAATAAATACATAAACCCAAACTGTTAGATACTCCCAGTCTTGTGACCCAGGGACAGGCTACAGGCTCTAAGTGGCTAATGCAGGAAAATGCCAACTTTCTAAATGAGGCGGTTTCAAAATTGTAATTTAAAGTACGACTTCATAATAAGTTGTGATTTTTCATCATGATTCCAATCTGATGACCTATTTCCTTTTGGAAATTACAACTAATTAAATGTTGTAGGGTAGAGTAGTAGTGTTGAATGGTAGGGCCGAATTCGACCAAGAACCCTTCAGTATTTGCCCGGCGTTAGCCGCCTCTCATACCATTCGAGATTACCAAACAAAGAGGCAAGCGCTAGAGACAGAAGGCAGGAAACAGGAGTTTATTACGATGGAGCAGAACACGTCAAATCAGACAACAGGGTATCTTCTCGAGGTGCTCTAAACGCATCCTTGGGGCCTGGCCTCTTATACACAGGTTTATTGCTTTATTACATAAAACACATTCTTGTTAATACTTTGATGTACGGAAAGGCATCCTCGGAATCTCCGCTCCAAACCCGTTCCCACACATATTTACAGTAAAAGTCCCACCCTGATCTCAGTAGGTGATGACTATCGCGCAGCTGGATATCCCTCCGGCTCCCGGAATGTGCGCGGCTGATCGGATCTCATGGGGTGGGGGCCTTTATCATTCATAGGTTCTTTGAAGAAGGACGGCTTCCTACTGTAAGGGGCAATAAACTGTATCTGCGGGGCTAGGTGATGGCCTGGGATCGGGCGGGACAATCGGGCACAGAGGAAGGGGGTTCATCAAAGGATGCGTGATCGTTAAAGGGACGGAGGGAGGTGTTAGTCGGGTACGGAATGTGGCTCCGAGGCAAGGCCGCGCTGAAGGGGTGGTTTATGGCCCAAGCATGTGAGAACGTGGGCTGTCAGCGCGCGGGGATGCTGGCGGGGTCAGAGAGAGAGAGAGAAATGTGCGAGGTAGTGGGCAGAGAGGCCATGGTGTTCAAAATGGCTGCTATTTACGCGCACATTTGAGCTAAAAGGGGACAAGATGGCGCCGATAATGTTTACGTCGCAATCTAGATTTTAACAGTCCTCCCTTTTCAACATATCTAGCCAGCTTGTCAATTTATGTGTATCCCCATCATATTACGGATTTCTACATCATACAAAGCTTTCATGCGTTCAGCTTCAAAGTTCGGAGTGATAGGGCACACACAGTTAGCAAATAGTGAACACAGAGGTGGCAAGCATTGAATACCCAGGCAGAGTCCGCATATTACAACGATTGGTATCAGTGCAATCATGAGCAACCTCCATCCCCAGTCTTTTACAGTATTCCAGAACCAACTCCCGAGCGACCATCCTCCTTGTTCCTGGTGAACTTCTGAGGAGAGTCTGTGGAGGTATTCGATGGCCTTGTAAACGGAGGGTGAATTGTCTGGTATGTAGGTACAACAGCCAGACCCGATGATACGACATGCTCCTCCACGGTCCGCCAGAACCACATCCAGAACAAGACGGTTTTGAAGAGCCACCAGACGGACCGCCTGAAGCTCGGCTGTATTGTTTGTGAGGATACCAGCTGTAATGTTCATCGTTGTCTCGACTGCCTGGGATAAATGTCGAATGGCACGACTGTTCGCCATCGGACCCCAAAGTGGAACGAGTCCTTTCATTGCATCCAAGAATTGTGCTCCAGTGGAGTCGGCCTGCTCGATGTCCTTTGCTCGTCTCTGTCGGTGATGGTTTGCCGGAGCCACATAGGTTGGAGGAAGGATGAAGGCTATGTAGCAGGTACCTCCCCAGCCCTTTGGGAGCCAGGTGTAGGCTTTTGTACCACAGACGAAGTACATGTTTGGAGAGGTGACAAAAGAGGGTGGGTCGGTTGAGTACAAAGTTCTGGTGATGCGGCAAGTGCTGTGGCCCACCATTTGTGTCCCACGGCCTGTGATGCATACAAGGCCCGAGACATTGACGACAGATAGGGCCACAGTCAGGGTGGCAGCTGTTCGTTTCCGGAGGTAGGAGAAGGTGGGTCTGGCTGGATTGTTGAATATTTGCATCTCCACCCTTTCTTTGGCGGGGATGTCCATGTGAACAGAGGCATTGGAGGATAGAGGGCAAAAAGGAGCAGCAACTCTCCCGGTTTTGTTCAGCCAGACTCCATGATAAAAGTGTGACATAGTTTCGCTGGAAGTGGCGTTGTCTCTGTAGCTCTCTTGCAAGAGGATCAGCCAGGCAAGGCAGGAGCCGTGAACAGAGAAAGGTGAAGGGATGAAGGGAATGGAATGTCCGGTGGCATGTGGTATCAACCCACAGATCCAGCAATTCGTGGCATTTGCAGCAAGGTTGTGTTGGTGCAGCAACTGTACGAAGGAGTTGTTCCACAACTCCTTACGCCTTTCTTGGATTCGAGGTGAAAGAGAGACCAGGTAGTGTTCTTTCATGGTGGTAGGCTGTGCAGTCGTTAGAAATGTCTTATGAGCCGGCGCGTTCTCTTTCACGATCCAGAAGGTAGTCATGAGGAGGAGACAAAAGAGAAGAGTGATAAGAAGAGCAATAGTCTTTGAGCTGTGCAAACTGTCAGTTTTCGGGTTCCTGTAGCGGGTTTTCGGATGTCCGGTTGCTTCCATCATCTTCGTATCGGGCGCTTCCATCAACTTCAAGGTGCTCGGTAGTGGGCAGAACCACAGACTTCGTTTGGTTTCTCTCCTGGCAGCCTTTGTTGTGTTGGGCCGCCGCTCTGAGAATGATAACTTAGTCAGTGGTCTACTTAGCCGAAGCTCCCTCCTTTCGCCGTAGGTTATACCCTTCTCTGGATGGCACAGTGGGATCAGGGAATTTCGCCAACTCGAGTGTCTCTGTCTCAGGGTAGCAGCTCAAGGATGGTCGGTCTTTGTTCAGGAGCTCTTCTTGGGTGGTCACGTCTTCGGTCGACGTCAGGGTCGGAGAGATTTTCTTGCAATGATGTGCATGCAGCCAATTTCGCTTCCCCTCCACTCGAAGAGCTGTTCGGGTGGTGATCAAGACTTGCCAGGGGCCCGTCCAGCGAGGTTCCAGACTCTTCTCCCGCTGGAAGTTCCGAATCAGGATGAAATCTCCAGGCCGGATGGCATGTCCGGGGCCCCTGGAAGCATCGGGGATGGCCTGCAGCACCTGATGATGAATAACAGACAGTGTTTTAGTTAAGTCATACAGGTAGTCAGACATTAGGACGTCCGGGACGTCGTGAATAGATGTTGGTTTGGGTGCGGACCAGATACTCATGGGCCGGCCGAAAATGACCTCGTAAGGGGTCAAGTGGTGTTTGGTGGGGGTGGAACGCATTGACAGCAATGCTGGGGGAGAGCGTCTGGCCATTTTAGTCCTGTGGTAGCCACTATTTTCACCAGTTTTAGTTTCAATGTGGCATTGTGCCGCTCGACCAGTCCAGCAGATTGGGGGTGGAAAACTGCGTGGAATTTCTGTCGTACCCCCAGTCCTTTCTGGATGAGCTGGATAACCTCGGCTACAAAATGGGGACCATTGTCACTCCATAAAATACGGCAAAGGCCGTAGCGAGGGAAGAACTCTTTCAGTAGTACTTTTGCAGTGGCACTAGCAGTGTTGTCACGCGTTGGGTAGGCTTCCACCCATTTGCTAAAAGCGCACACAACAACAAGTACATACTTCAGTCCTTGACATCTTTCTAACTGGATATAGTCCATCTGTAGGACTTCAAATGGATGGTTGGGGACCCCAAACCCTCCCCGGGGTACGACAGTTCCTTTCCCAGGGTTGTGTGGCAGGCAGACTAGACATTGCTGGACTAATCGTTTGGCCGAGTCTGTAATTCTATCGTTATGCCAAACTCGGGAGACAAGTTCGGCCATAGGGGCAGATCCTATGTGTGCAGGGGAATGGGCCATCGTCAGTATGGGGATCAGGTACGAGTTGGGCAGCAACCATTTGTTCGTGTCTTTTGTCCGCCAGCAGCCTTCATCATCCTTTAATCCCACCCGTGCCCATTCAGTCAATTCTTGTGGTGAGCTGGCCATTTGGATGTCCCTAATAGTTTCCCTAGCGTCCGTCCATTTTTCTGCTTGTGACCTAGTCACGTACATGCGAGTCGTCGTCCTGTTCTCAGCTGTGGTTCGGGCAGTGATGTCGGCAGTGCATTTCCCTGTCCAATGATGTCTGTCACCTTTTTGTGTGCTTGGCATTTGATTACGGCAAGTTGTTTGGGGAGGAGAACCGCTTCAGTCAGAGCGGAGACTAGATCTCCGTGCAGGATGGGTGTACCATGAGATGTCAGAAATCCCCTCTCCTTTCATAAGAGCCCAAAATGATGAACCACCCCGAAGGCATATTGGCTGTACGTGTAAATGTTTGCTGTCGTCCCCTGCGCTAGGATACATGCTTGTGTGAGGGCTATCAGTTCTGCCGCCTGGGCGGATCGTTGCGTGATGCGGGCGGTTTCAACTACAGTTCGGGCTGTGGTAACTGCATAGGCAGCTGAGGTGGTGCCGTCGGGGAGTTTAATGCAAGAGCCGTCTACCCATAGCTCTCCGTCAGGGTTTGGGAAGGCAGTGTCTCGGAGGTCAACTCTACTCCTAGTCTGTTCGTCCGTGAGGGTCACACAGTCATGTATTGGGGGCACATCGGGATCGTTTTCAGGCAGAGGCAGCAAGGTGGCTGGGTTCAGCGTGGTGCATCGTTTCAGCGTGATGTGAGGTGCGAGCAGTGTCAGTTCGTACCCAGTCAGTTGCGCGCTGGTCAGGTGTTGTGTCTTTGTCTGGTTTAGGAGGGTGTCAACAGCATGAGGCACTAGTACCGTGAGGGAATTCGAGAGTACGATCCCCTCACTTTGTCGGATAGAAACAGCAGCAGCGGCTACTGCTCGAAGGCAGGCAGGCAAAGCTCTTGCTACAGGGTCAAGAGTGGCAGAGAAATAGGCACATGGTCGTTGTTTGGGGCCAATGGACTGAGTCAGGACAGACAAAGCACATCCCTCCCTTTCGTGAGTGTAGAGACAGAAGGGCTTTGTATAATCAGGGGTTCCTAGGACGGGCGCTGAACAAAGGGCGTCTCGCAGTTCCTTGAAGGAGGATTGACATTCAGGGGTCCACGGGAGCGGAATGGGGACATCTTTAGCCAGTAGGGAAAGTAGTGGTTTCACAATGAGGCTGAAATTTGGCAACCATTGTTGGCAGAAGGAGGTGAGGCCGACCAAAGAGCGGACTTGCTTCGGGGTTTTAGAGATAAGGGTCTCTAGAATAGCCTGTATTCGATCGGGTGTGAGCTTTCTCCCGTCTTTGGACAAGAGGTGGCCTAGGTAAGTGACTTGAGGTTGGCAGAATTGCAACTTCTTCTTGGAGACCTTGTGGCCATTTTCCGCGAGGAAGTGCAGGAGTTGGATGGTGGCTGGGACTGCAAGTGGAGTGGTGTCGGCCGCCAAAAGGATATCATCGACGTACTGTATCAACACCACTCCATCCGGCAATTGGACTGCGTCCAGCTGTCTCTTGAGGGCCTGACTGTAGATGCTGGGACTTTCAGTGTAGCCCTGGGGTGCTCTGCAAAATCTGTATGAGCGGGATTTTAAAGTGAAGCCGAAAAGGTAGCGGCTGTCCGCGTGGATGGGGATGGAGAAGAATGCGTTCTTGAGGTCGATTACCGTGAAGGTGGTGGCAGTGGAAGGAATCAAGGTCAGAATGGTGGTGATGTCTGAGACTACAGGGTACTGGGGTACAACCACTTTGTTGACTTCTCGTAGGTCGATGATGAAGCGGTACACTTTTTCATCTCCCTCACCTTGCTTCTTCACAATGGGTGAGATAGGGCTGTTGCAAACATTGCTAACTACTTCTTCTACCACTCCTGCATCTACCAGGGACTGGATGATTTTTACCAACGCCTTCTCGCCTTCGGGCGATATCCGATACTGCGGGAGTTTGGGGAGTACTGCGTCCTGTCGAACAGTTATGTGTACAGGGTCTATCATCATGCGTCCTACGTCCGAGTCAGTCTTTGCCCATAGGTACAGAGGTAGGGTGTCGAGCAAGGACAAGTCAGTGTCAGTGATAGAAAACATGCGTTGTGTGCGGCAAGATCTGAGCAGTGTTGGGTTGTCGTACAGAATGACTCGAACTCCGTCTTGTGAACACCTAATAGTAGCTCGAAAATGTTTCAATAAGTCAAGTCCCATAATGGCGTCGGGGGTGTTGGAGGAGAGCAAAAACGTCGTATCAGTGGTGTTATTGTCCAAATTAAAAGAGATCGGTGTGGACAAGGGATTAGTGGAGGGCGTTCCATAAAAACCTATTGATGTCACATGTGAGCCAGACAAGGGTGCCCTGGGAATCAATCGTTTAGACAACGCACTACGTGTTGCACCAGTATCTACCAGAAATGGAGACTTCGTACCTAGGACCTTAGCGGTGACATAAGGGCCTTGCTGGTCAACATAGAGCTCGACTGGATCCCTTCCTTGCCCTTGGCAGTCCTATGCAAAGTCGTGGGCATTGTCGCAGTCAGACTGTTGGCACTGATTCTGTCGGGGACGGTCAAATGTGTTCGGTCTACCAGGCCTGTCATTGTTGGTGTCGTTTGGGTGCCCTCGTCCCTGTCCTCTATTTCTCGGCCCGCCCGCTACGTCTCTCGTGTCTTTATTTCTGAGTGCTTCTAGCAGAACTGGACATTGAGATTTCCAATGGCCATATCCTTTGCAAAACGCACACTGATTCTCATCGAGGTCTGTTCGTGGAGCGCCGGGTGCGGGTGTGCGGTCTCTAGGGGGTGGATTTCTAGGAGCATTCGACTGGTAGTTCCCTCTATACTGTTCCCTTCCTATAGTCACCCCTTGCAGCTGAGCAATCATTACCCTCTCTTTCAAGTCCTTTTTCTTTTTCTCAGTCGCTTGATCGTTCTCGTTCTTTTGTCGCTCATAGTATTGAGCCATCTGAAGGATAGCTGCGGGCTTGGAGGCCGCCCAACTACTCTCGCTAGTCTGTAGTTTCTGCGAGACTTCTGGTGTCAGGCCTTTCACATAGTTCTGGACAAACAAGTGATGTCCGGTTGCAGTGGTCATGTCCTGGCCGCTGTAATCGGAGAACACCGTTTCAAACCGGGAGAAGTATTCTGATACGTCTTCCTGGGGTTTCTTGCGACAGGCCGTTACTACTGACCAGTCCACTTTCCTTTCTGGGACTAAGGTTTTTAGTTTCTGCACGATCTTATCTGGTAGGTCTAGAATGGCTTTCATAGGTTTCTGTCCCGGCTCTCGCTGTTTGTCTACATCACCGAGTTGTACCCAGGTATGTCCAAACAGCTCAAGGTGGTCGACTTTCCGGATTTGTTTCCACACATCAGCTGGCAGACATAACCCGAAAAACAAATCGATATCCGCTAGGGTCATAATCGTTGAACCCAGAGCGGTGGCTAATTCTGTATAGAAGGCTGTGGGGTTCTTTCGCAGATCAGGCAAGGACTTTCGGAAAGTCAGGATGTCTTGCCGATCCCATGGTTGGTAAACTCATTTGTAAACTACCCTCCCTCTCGCATCTTGGTGATTAATATCGTCGTGTGTTCCCAGTCCTCGTGGGGGAACCCAATAGGGGGCGGCCTCCTTTATGGGCATCATAGTGTCAATTTTTTCTACTCTGGCTTCAGTCACTGCAGGAGTCGTGGTGTTGGTTTCTGGTTTCAGTTCCGTGAGGTGGCGAAAAACTTCAAGCGTACGCGTGAAGAGGTTCGTCACATCACACTCGTCCCCATCTCCGATATCAATTTTCCTAAACAGAGTCGTTAGGTTTTCAGGGCCTTTTCCTTGGTAGCGGTCTTCGTAGGCATTAAGGGTATGGTAACAAAGGCGTACGACAAAGTGTCGCCTGTGGCTATTGGCATATGTATAGTACATATCTGTTATATAATCCTCACTTTCCTTTCGCACCACCAGTGTCTTTACGATCTTATCGATCCCAGCTCGTTCGTCCTTGCTTAATCTATTCGATCTCGCGGGGTCTTTCCTCCCCGCTTTGGGATCACCTGAAGTTGCTGCTTGTGCTGCGCTGAGTGCAAGGGATTCGGTCGGCGCAGAGGCCATGAGGACCGAGGCTCCGGCACTACTCCCGCCTGTCGTTGGGGGTTGCGGGTGCTGTGCTAAGGGTTGGGAAGGGGCGTATGGAGGGGGCATGTAGATGATCGGGGGACCTAGTAGTAAATCATCGTTCGTTCGCTGTTTCAAAGGTAGCTCGGGGTAAAGTGTAGAGGGTGTCCTGACGGGACACTGGCCTGATGATTCGGAATCTTGTTTTAGCTTGGTTTCCTCTCTCTCTTTTATTTCTTCCTTTAATTTGTTAGCGGCCTGGTGAGCTGCCTTGCGTAATTCCTTTTCTAACCTGACCTCATTTCTTTTCTTTCGTTGTTCTGTTTCTTTGTGCCACATGCCGAAGCTATCGAGCATAGTGGGTGTTGTCTTATTGTTATAAAGGGCTGTTTCCAGCGCATTTATTTTGTCGTTATCGAAGGACCCTATCAGTGGCCACTGACTTCCCTGATCCTTTCTCGTGTATTTATGCCACAGCTTGCTATAAGCCACGGTGACTAGTCCATATTTAGTAAACATGTCTTTATTAGGGGTGCCCTCCAGTGGAGCCGGTTGGTTCACCTCTAATAAGCGGTCCGGGCTGAACCAACTACCAACAAACGGGGCGAAGACAGGCATGTCGGGTTACAAAGGGGACAAAAGTCTGCACTACCTATCCTTCACTATCCGCAAAGACTAAACAGAGTATTGCGACCCTGTGCTTATTTGTGAATAGAGAATAACCCAAAGAGAACCAATTCCGAACGATCAATGTTCGGAAAAACAATCAATCAAATGGGGGATAAAAATAGGTACAACGGATTACAATGGGGGCAAAAGCCTGCGTTACCTATCCTTCACTATTCACAAGGACTAAACAGAGTATTGCGACTCTGTGCTTTTTTGTAAATAGAGAATGATCCAAAGAGAACCGATTCCAAAACAGTAAATGCTTGGATAACAATCAATCAAATGGAGAGGGAAGTAGACACGACGGATTACAATGGGGGCAAAAGCCTGCGTTACCTACCCTTCACTATCTGCAAAGACTAAACAGAGTATTGCGACTCTGTGCTTGTTTGCAGATAGAGAATCTCTCAGAAACAATCAAATGAGTAATACTAGTATTTTCAAACAATCAATTCGCAATTCGTCGTGTTACACGACCTTACCCGGACCGCATGGACAGTTTCTCGTCTTCCGCTTCCAGCGCCTGATCGTCCTCCGTTCTCCGTAATTGCTGTGGCACTCCTGATGGTTCCCAGTCAGGACCGTAGATCACTCGAGAGAGGTCTGCTCGGAACCGGTGAAGTTTGGATGATCGGCTGCCAGACGAGGGTCTATCGGGCAGGAGCTCTTCCCGATCGTTGCAGTCGTTCACTCTGTCGTTGGGACCTCTCCCACTGGATCCACGCGTCGCTGATGGGCCCCACGTTTGGGACGCCAATTGTTCAATGGTAGGGCCGAATTCGACCAAGAACCCTTCAGTATTTGCCCGGCGTTAGCCGCCTCTCATACCATTCGAGATTACCAAACAAAGAGGCAGGCGCTGGAGACAGAAGGCAGGAAACAGGAGTTTATTCCGACGGAGCAGAACACGTCAAATCAGACAACAGGGTATCTTCTCGAGGTGCTCTAAATGCATCCTTGGGGCCTGGCCTCTTATACACAGGTTTATTGCTTTATTACATAAAACACATTCTTGTTAATACTTTGATGTACGGAAGGGCATCCTCGGAATATCCGCTCCAAACCCGTTGTCACACATATTTACAGTAAAAGTCCCACCCTGATCTCAGTAGGTGATGACTATCGCGCAGCTGGATATCCCTCCGGCTCCCGGAATGTGCGCGGCTGATCGGATCTCATGGGGTGGGGGCCTTTATCATTCATAGGTTCTTTGAAGAAGGACGGCTTCCTACTGTAAGGGGCAATAAACTGTATCCGCGGGGCTAGGTGATGGCCTGGGATCGGGCGGGACAATCGGGCACAGAGGAAGGGGGTTCATTAAAGGATGCGTGATCGTTAAAGGGACGGAGGGAACGGAATGTGGCTCCGAGGCAAGGCCGCGCTGAAGGGGTAGTTTATGGCCCAAGCATGTGAGAACGTGGGCTGTCAGCGCGCGGGGGATGCTGGCGGGGTCAGAGAGAGAGAGAGAAATGTGCGAGGTAGTGGGCAGAGAGGCCATGGTGTTCAAAATGGCTGCTATTTACGCGCACATTTGAGCTAAAAGGGGACAAGATGGCGCCGATAATGTTTACGTCGCAATCTAGATTTTAACAGTAGTAAGTCTATGTGAGAGGTAGGCCTTACAGTATTGAAAACGAATTGAAAGAATTTCACTACCAATACATGTAGAATTAAAAGGTATATGCCCTACCTTTTAAATACATTACACCTTGGCCTTAAGGCTGTTGAGGGACTACCCTAGCTGTGACTTATTTGTATTAAAAATGGAAGATTTTGGCCTGGCAAAAAGTGTATTTGACAGGTCGAAATGGCAGTTTAAAACTGCACACCCAGGCTGCAATGGCAGGCTTGAGACATGTTTAAAGGGCTATGTAATTGGGCGGCACAATCAATGTTGCAGGCCCACTAGCAGCATTTTTATGCAGGCCCTGGGCATATGTAGTGAAACTTTACTAAGGACTTATAAGTAAATTAAATATGCCAAATAGAGATAAGCCAAAGTTACCTTGACTTTAGGAGTGAGCACACACACTTTAGCATTGGTTAGCAGTGGTAAAGTGCACCGAGTCCTAAGACCAGCAAAAACGAGATAATCAAAGAAATGGAGGAGGAAGGCAAAACGTTTGGGGGCAGACCATCCTAAGATTGACAGGTTCTAGCAGTTCTTTATTTCAAATGTTATTCAGTTGGTCTTAGCAGTTGTTTTCAGGTCAATTAGTAGTGGTCACTTTAATTATTTTATTAACATATTACTTTTCCCCTCATGCTTGGCGGTTTCACCCAGGACCTATGTATCTGAATAGTTTTGGAAGCATTCCTGTCCCTCTGCATGGCTTGCATAAGGTACACACAACATTAATGCTAATGTTTTGCACCAAATATGTTGGTAGAGATCAGTGCTAGGATGATATGGTCTATTTTTCTCTGGGGTTGCCAATGTGGTGTGTATTATATGAGCCTTATCAGGAAAGTATTTGGGGTGATATTTTAGAACCTTGCAGGGTAAATCCATTTGCATTGCTGTTGGTGTTTGTGTAGCACAGAGAAAAGCAAAAAGTATTTACACCAAGGTAAACAGCTCCAACGGATTCTATATTATGTTTGATGTATTGGCATAAAAAGAAGTTACTATTTATTAGACTGTATGTTTGTTTCTGATTTTCAAATGTAGAGGATGAGACTAGGAAAGAAGCTAAGTTAGTTTGATCCATTCTTGTGTATCTCTCTCTCTCTCTCTCTCAAACATGCATTCATACATACCAATACATGCATAGCCAAAAGGGTGTTTTAAAGGGCAATTATTTCATTTTACATGAACTGTTAGGTACTACATGTACCACTTGTTTGTTTTCTGTTTCCATTCCAAGGTGCAATGTTCTCAAACACATCGTAATCTGCAAAAAAAGCATATTGATCAAAACATTAATGGTCACCTAGAGGAAGGAAGTGGAGGGCTTCTTTAACACAGTGTACCTTGACAGCGAGTATGTTTTTGGGTTTATTACAGTCTATTTGAATACCCACTGGCAGTATTTATGGGATAATGGAGCATTGATATATAAAATAAAATTGTATTCATATCAGTCAAGGTCCTTTTCTTTAGCGGACCATAGTGTATGAATCTAGTCTGTTAACTCTGAAGAGTTAGGGTCCTACAATTTCCATCTTAAATTCCTCATTGAGTTAGATGTTTCTCAGATTAGACGAACAACATCAGCTAATTAAAGAACTTTTAGAAGATCCATGTACGAGGAAACCAGGGGCCTGGAAAAAGTGTCTAGCCTTAGTTAGGGCCACAAATCTTGGGCAGAAGGCAATTAAAAAAGGGAAGGATTCTGGAAATTTAGAAATTTCAGCCAATCTGTGGTCATCTCTCAATAACCTTAATTTTAACATGCTTAGAAGTACGAACTGGCGTAGGATATTATTTTTCAGTAAATGGCAACTGTATCGAACCCCTGCATCTTTGTCAATCATTCTCATCATTGCTTTCGTTGTGTTAATTTTCCTTTTGCTAACTGGTCCCACATAATGTCAAAATGTCATATGATCCAAAACTTCTGGAAGGATATCTTCTGCTATTTGGAAGTCTAATGTGGCACTCAAATAGCAGTGAGTGAGTTATTGATCATAACCGGCTACGATCCTGAACTTTGTTTTTCTCACTATATGGTTACATTTTTATATATTGCAATGACTGTAGCCAGATCGCTTATATTGCAAAGATGGCGCACCACTGCTGTTCCTTCTGCCTTGGAGTGGTCCAACAAAATGAAAGCAGTTAGGAAAAGTGAACGTTCTTATGCACTACGTGTCGGGGGTCTTAACAAATTTGTGAAAATATGGACTTCTTACTTTGACTGAAATATTTGTTCGCTAAAAAGTATCCTCTGTGGTTCATTGTATTGGCTTTAATCGATCTAATGTATTGTATTTGGTGTTTTTTCCTTTTTTTTTTCCTCTCTGGACTTCAATAAAAATATTTTAAAAAAACACCAAAAAAATAACCTCTGAATAATGACATAGTTCATAGTTCAAATGCTGAAATTTGACGTGTCCTTCTCTGACCTTGTTTTGAAATGTGAACAAAGTGAAGTTGTTATGGCTTACCAGAATAACTTCGATGATAGTCCATTAAGATTAGCAGTTTTAGCTTTCCGTACTAATTGATTAACTAATAGATGTGATAACTGCCAGTTACTAATGCGTTCACGGTGAACTACTGTGGCTGGACTATAATTTACAGATAAGGAAAAAATATAAATTGACTAGTGGATTTATATGGATGAAAGAACAATACTCATAAGGTGCTAAAATGGCTTTTCCTTGCTGTCACAATAGATCCATTTGCATGTGATATCGGTGGCAGACTGCATCCAGCAGAAAAGACTCAATGAGAGAGCAAAATAAAACCTAGCAATTTGAAGAAAGTTAGGGGTTGAATGCTACTTGGGCCTGAATCATATATGAAGTGCATTGCTCATGTTTGCATCACAATGCTCCCATAAACCCTTAACAATGTGTTCCTAGTGCAGTCTAAAAGCAGTGTGGTTTATTACACTAATAAGGAGCGGTCTTCATATCAGGTGCAAACACTGACAGTTTGATCCTGCTTCCAGGAGGGCATATTAGTAAATGGCTCGGCCTCTGTATCAAGACGGGGCGAAGCCGCGAAGGCATCACCTTCAAGGTCGGTGCAGGGCATTACTGCACACAACTTCAGGGGAATGCTTTGGGGTCACTCTGACCGCGATGCCTCCATCCCTAGGGGTCAAGGGGGATACAGTAATTGTGTGCCCCATCTATGTGGCACACAGTGCACATCCCGATAGCTCGTTTCCTCTATGTTTGTGTCAGCAATAAGAGTGAGTGCAAAAACGCTGTTTCCTCATTTGTATGGGGTTCCTCCCCAATGCAAACGAAGAAACATCCAATCGCGATGGATTTGGCTGCACAACTAAATCTGTTTTAAAGAAAAAGACTGCACAAGCAGTTGCGGCCACGTCTGAAATACCACAGTGCATTGGGGACTCAAGAAGCTGTGTGCCTCGGGTCCTTTTCTGTCATAATGCCCCTGTGTGATAACAGAGTTGTGCAGATTAATTTCATCAATATTTATCTTGAACAGATCAAAAAAATGAAGTGTTGACTAGCGGCTATGTCACTCACTGTGGTACCTGAGGCCTGGGTTTTAATCCTAGATGCAGCACTTTACCAGAAATTGTGTGCCTTTGCAATTCCATCAAAGCCTAAAGTAATCTAAATATTTACAATCCCATGAGAAAACATGTAAGGAATGTCACGTTCTTTGTGTATGTGGTGTTATTAAATATAATATAGTTTTCCAATAAAACATTTAAAAACAACTACCAGTGTTGACGCCACAGAGAGGAAGGTTTTTAACGATATTGTGTAATGTGCTACCAATGAATTTTTGTGTTTCAAAAATTTCAAAAAAACTTGATTATCAAAAAAAAACAAAACTACAATGATCATTAGATATTCCCCAATTCTTTAACCAAGGGCTGACTAAAGCAGGAAATATGAATGATAAATCTATGTGTAGCATACTTTGGTGATTTATAACGAGTATTCTAGAATTAACTCTGCAGCTTCTTAAATAAAAAAAGTAAGGGAGCAATTACATTATTCAACATGTGGTGCAATTTATTTTGCGAATTGAAACATGTTTTAATGTTTACCTATAGGAAATGGGTATCGGTAAAATAATGTAAAACAAAGAATGAAGAAACGGTCTTTCCTGAGAAAAGCTGCCAAGAAAGAACTGGTATAGTTGAGATATATGGTCACCAAGTTGTTACTTTAATGCATTCTGATTACAACTGTAACAAGTAACACAAATACATCCAACTCAAATAACCCCTAGTGATATTTGGGCACTTTATCTAAAATACAAGATGTGGGACAGTAAGTGGCTAAGGAGTAGATGTCGTGTTTACTTCCATGAAAATATTTGTATGAGAAATAATATTGTGATGTGAATATTTATATACTTTTCAGTAATGCAGTAAATTAAAATATATGTTCAAATCATGTAGCATTAAAAAAATGTTTGTGAACCAAAAGACCTGCCTTCGGGTAGAGTGGTTTAAACTTGTGAGTCCACCTAATAAGGTAATGTATGGGCTCATGTCTAATTTAAGATGGACCTCTTCCATAAAGGTTGGCAGGTTGACACTCTACAGATGAAATGGCAATGCAATGTGTGTTTGTGTGTGTGGGGGGGGTGCTTAAAGAGTAGCATAAAAAGAGACCGTTCAGGAAATTCCCGAATCATTTATATGCTGATTTATATTGTACTGCCATATTGTTAATAATAATGGTCATCTCCTAAAATATGAAGGTAAAATTCACAGAGGAACGAAGGAGGGTAGGTAGGTAGGTGGGCGCTAGTCAAACTGTACTCTGAAACTAGAGAGGACAGGGACGGGTGTACACATTAAGACAGGGAGAATGAACATTTCTAAAAAAATAAAAGAAAAGTAGAATTGATTGATTGCAGGTTGGTGAAGAGAGGAAATGATTGGAAGAGGAAGGGATAAGGTTAGGAGGAAGGAATAATAAGTACTGGCAGGAAGAATTGGTAAAAGGTAAAGAGGAAAAAAGCACAAGAAAAACAAAGGTAATGCTTTCTAAAGTTAATTATGTTTTCATTTTCCTCCCCCTCAGTGTTCATTACCTTTAAATGGAGCCATACATTGGCAGGCGTAATTACCAGGTTGGTCAATGCAGGTAGCTCCATTTGAGCAGGGAAACGAAGCACAGTCATCTACGTCAGTTTCACAGTCAGAACCTTGGAAGAAAGAAGATATAACGAATAGGTTAAGACATCCCGGTGCAGTTTTATATTTCTTTCCAAAGCAGTCTGAAATATAATATTATGAAGGGGAAGGATAGTAAGAGTGAAGACAGTAGGGGCGACGTTGAGGCAATGTATTTCACCTCTTGAAAAAAACCTAATAAAATGCTGAATTACTATTCCTATGCATATGTGGAAGCATTATTAGTCTGTTTATATGTGACTCATTTAATGTCAGACTTTCAGCCTGGACGGAGACAGTGTTCCAACTTGCTGGAACGCAAATAAGACATTACTCTGGAACAGATCAAATAAATGGGAGGGAAAGTTTAATTAACTAGTGGGCGAGAAGAAAAGTGTGGCTTTCTATTAATGTCACTCAGCAATGAAGCTCTGGCAGACATTTCCATTCATAACCCTTCACGACATCGCTGAAAGGTGTGTTACACTAATTCACCTTGATTTGACAAAGGTCACCATGGTTTGGTGAAAGAGATGTTTGCTATTCTAATGCGGCAAGATGTGAAATTATGAGATCGTTTGCTTTTAGTATTTCATTAAAATATTTCACTCGTAACTGGCATTATAGTGCCTTCAGCATTACATTTTCAGCTCATATCTAGACAGAAAGATCTTCATGCTTTATTGTTCAATTTGTATATCTGTTTGACAGGCCAACCAAATCGTAGTCTTCACAGTCACTGAATAGATTTATATGACTTAAGACATGCAATTTCCTTATCAGTTTATAATAATCCACATGAGTAGATGAGAGTAACATTGAAATATAATAGCTTGCATTTGCTCTGACATAAAAGGAAATCTTCTTTTGTTCTTGATAACACAGTAAGTGAACTTTTGCAAAATGGGAAATGAAATTTAATAATAAGTAAATACTACCGTTATAACTCCTATGGAAATGATACATTAGCTTTAATAAAAGTATGGCACTTTATGCAATTAAATTACAATGCCGATATTATTGGACTAATTTTGCTGGTAAAAATAATTTCTTGTATCTTAATAAAATGGTAAGTAAAATTGTAAATCAAATCTGACTTTTAATTAGAAATCAGTTTGAAATTTGAAAAGCCCTAGCGTGTTCACATTAAAATGTGGCCAATAGAATAAAGAAAGGATATCTTAATGTAGAGTAGCAAAAATTGAAAATACGTTTACATTACTAAATCTGTCACAATTTTTGTATAGAAGCATGCGTTGTGAAGAATGTTAGTTCTGAAAGTGTACTTTACATAAATTAATATTTTCATGATTGTAAGATTTCAGGTGCTAGGATCGCATTTTTGCTCTTTTCTGAACTTGTAAAAATGCGGAGCGGTATGTTTTGCCACGGTGCCCATTCACAGATCTCTGTTCATGTAGCCACATGCAGGTGATTTTGACATATTCTGAAATAAAAACAAACCAATAATGTCCAATTTCAAAAGACTTTCAATACCAAACAAAAATCCTTGGCCTCGCTAATTTCGGTCGTTATCATCGCCACTGATCACATAATTAAATAGTTTATATGAAATTCTATTGTACTTTAATTACACGTACAAGCATAGAAACACTAACAAACCCTAATGACATGCCCAGATTTGAATTGTTTCTCTTCCCCTGCCTGATAACAGTAGAACAGTCTAATATACATACAGAAATCCCACTCTCGCTTCATTTGGCGCAGCTGGTTCAAGGACACCGGGTATTCGAGGTCCTAGCAGCCCAGTGATCCCTGATTATTACCGCATTTCACAGTTTTAACAGAGCCTGGGAACCATTTCCCTTCCTCACTCTAAGGCTCATGACACACTAGCTATGCCTCTGCCCACCAGTTGCACAAATATTTGGACGGCTCTGTTGTCTTAACTTCTACGAACTTTGCAGAGAAGGAAGAATAATGCTTAATATTTTATAGAGGGTATTTTAATCATAGTAATACATTAATTTATAGGCTCAACGTCGACAGTGAGATATTTTTACTAAACTTTGAAAAAAACGAGTTCAAATTGAGGAAAGTATCTAATTGGCCGTCGGGTGCAGGGGCACTGCATCATAGGATACACCTGTTTACACTGCTAGCCGACACTACCATCACTGCTGTAGCCACAGGTCAGTGAGCCTCTCAATGTATTCTATACTACTATTATAAAGGAAGAACTATGAGGCTATGAGGCGGGTAAACTCGGGAACCACAGCGCCAATCCACACACCCGATACATCGTTGGAATCCTCAGGGTGTGCAGATGGACATAGGCTATATACATTTAAAAAATACGTTATATTTAAAAAATGTACATTTAAAAAAAAGTAGTCCCCTCGAAGTAGGGCCGGCCGCGACCTGCGTGCTGACGTCGTCCAGGAGCGCGAGGAGGAGCGGTGTCCAGGAACGCGAGGAGGAGCGGCGGACATGGCGTGGGGGAGGAGCACTGACGAGCGGCACACAGGCGGCAGGCGGTGAGCAGCAGCGGACTGGCGGAGTGGCGAGGAGCACTGAACTGAGGAGCGGCGGCTGAGGTAAGGCTCCGAGGGACAATGTCGGGGCAGGCAGGGGTCGGGGCACGCGGGGGACGGGGAGTTACAAAATACAGCATAATTGTGCTCAAGCTCCCGACTCCCGCCGGCCTCTTCATACTCTGTGAGCTCCTACTCTTATCCCTGCAACCTCTGCTCATCCTCGCCTCCCTGCAAACAGAGCGCCAGAGCCCCACTTATCCAGAAAGCTCCCCAGTGCCTCAGGCGCTGCTGCTGGCCACCACTGCAACACTGGGCCTCTAGCATAATTGTGTGAGGTAAGCCTCCGGAGGACAATGTCAGGGCAGGCGGGGGTCGGGGCAGCCGGGGGAGGGGGCGAACGGGGGCCCGGGCTGCTGGCCAATGTCGGGGCAGACGGGGGTCGAAGAAGCCTGATTGCTCCCGGACAAGGTCGAGACGGGCTGCTAGTTATCAATAAACACTTCTACTGAGAGATACATAACCTTTTCTTATTTGGGTTACAGAGAATTCTACAAATTATGTGAAGCAATATTAATTTGTCCCACTCTAGGCTGAGATACCTGTGTACTTTTCTAACAATTAGAATTGAAAACATAAACTTTTACAAAGCCAAGCTATCTGGTGTTTGCAGAGTTGCAAAATAGATAGATATACAGACAGATAGACAGATAGATAGATAGATAGATAGATAGATAGATAGATAGATAGATAGATAGATAGAAAGGTAGATAGATAGATAGATAGATAGATAGATAGATAGATAGATAGATAGATAGATAGATAGATAGATAGATAGATAGATAGATAGATAGATAGATAGATAGATAGATAGATAGATAGATAGATAGATAGATAGATAGATAGATAGATAGGTAGATAGGTAGATAGGTAGGTAGGTAGGTAGGTAGGTAGGTAGTTAGATAGATAGATAGATAGATAGATAGATAGATAGATAGATAGATAGATAGATAGATAGATAGATAGATAGATAGATAGATAGATAGATAGATAGATAGATAGATAGATAGATAGATAGATAGATAGATAGATAGATAGATAAGATGAATTAGAGATGAGTGGCAGCTTTCTTGTACTTGTGCTGAGAAACCCTGAGCCTATGAAGGTACAGCCTAGCATGAGGTCTCTGCTCTCCTCAGTAAGAGGCAAACACAGTTATAAGACCCCACTCAGGGAGAAACTAAAATCTGCGCAACTCAAAAAATCCCGATAAATTCTCAGAACATGCAGGTTGCTGGACAGGGCCCTACAGTCAAATATTGAACAGAAATAGCCCCTTCCTGTAAATTCAAATGGAGGAAGCTTTTTATGAACTATGGCTGTGAGGATATACCTCTTAGGAAGCAGCCTTCAACGGCATGCTACAATGAAGGATAAGGTGATTTTGATTAAACTACTGTGTGAGCTGGCAAACATGAACAAACTTGCAAGGGAGTCCCTTAAGTAGGCTATCTCAATAAGCAGAGAATTTTTGCAGTACACAGACCAATAACAATACCCCATCCTGGTGGTGGGAGGGGGGTTCGCGGATCTCCTCAGTGAGACATATGGTGCTGGGTCCTCACAGTTGGCTGCAGCTCCCGTCTGCTCCTAGGTGAGAGGTGACCTACACGTACATTCAGCTGGGCTTGGCCAAGAAATCAGGTTGTGGCCCTAGTCATAAGACAATCAATTTTGCTAAGCTAACCTATAAAATGCGCTGATCACCAAAAGGCGTGGCATGTCCTAAGAACCAGCAGGTCGAGTCAGTCATGGGCAACCAAGCAGGACTTAGAGGCACTTGACCTCCACCGAGATTTCACTTGGTCTACTACTAAATGTAAGGGGCAGCAGACCCTCTCAAAACAGGATCTCCTCTCCAGCATAACAGAAATGTAGGGCCAGCTTCCAAAAATGCTCACAGATCAGCTTCAAAATACAAAAGCAGAGCTTAAGGCTACACTACCAGATGCCAATGAAGAGGTAAGCATGAAGGGAGTAGGGCTGGGCATCAAATTCCGCTCGTGGAGGTTGTCCCACTCCCTGCTCAGCATAGAGCATGGAGTTCCAAAAAACTCCACATAGTAGCGCTAGATCACCTCTTGGCGAGGATTCTCCCCACAGGTTGTCATGGCACGTACTAAAGCTTGCATTGAGAAACCTCCATCTCGCATTGTGGAAGTTGCTGCTCGAGTAGAACATTTAATCGAGTGGCAGAAGGAAGTTGCTCCCTCTTTTGCGGTACATGGTGCCATTTGCATTGATTTTACACCATGGGGAAAACTCCTGGTGTTAAAAATCCGCACAAACAGAACATCTTACCTCACTCTGCTGCTTGCGGAACTCTACAGAGCGTGGCTCGACGGACTCTGACCAGGCCTAGATGGAGGAATGAGTTAATAAAAATTAAGGTGATGTCTCCCAACTTCAATAGGAAATGGAGGAGGCAACAACCATGATTTGGTTCACTGCTGAAGAGGTAGAGAATTTGAGAAAGAAATATGAGGACCTAGAAGATCGATTCCATAGGAACATTATCAGAATTCACAATGTGAGGGAGACCATCAAGTAATCTTGCACATTGTCATACTTCACCCTTTTTATTCACCCACATACTAGGGGCACATAGAGTAGGACCTCCCAAAGCAGAAAGTGGCCTGAAGCAAAGGGACATAATAACAAAATTAGCGCCCTCCAACATTAAACATAAGATCCTGTGAGCAGCCCGGTGCTAACAGTCAATAGAATGGGATGAATCTGAGATGCAGGTTTATCTCAATCAACTTAATTTCTCAGGAGAGCAATGATTGAGTTGACATCTAATCTCAGAAATGGACACATACGTTATAGATGGGCCTACCCTTTCAATCTGATATGCACTACCGACTGGAGTTTGCAATCAATCACATTGGCGGAGTAGGCACAACATCTTTTAGATTGCCTGTAAAGTGAGAAGAACCACAGAAGCCTGAGGGCAAACCTGTTTGACTGAATTGAGGAGAGAGCTGGGAGAAGAGATCAAGACAATTGAGAATATGTGGAAAGTGAGGTCAACTAACCAGGAAAGACTCCTGAAGGACCTTCACTGATGAAATTGACTTTTAGATGCCTGTACATAACGGTTGTTTGGGTGGTAATTTGGGGAGCAATAATTGGGGATTACAAAGAAAGAGATGGCAGTCCATGAGCCGGGGGCAGTAATCCTCTGTGAGTTCCAGAGACGTAGTGGATAGTACTATCAAAGAGAATTTGCTATGGTTTAAATTATTCAGGTCGGAGGATGGAGAGTAACCATGCTGAAGAGGATAAACACCACCAAATTACACTTGTGATGGGAGAGAAGTTCACATTGACCTGCTATTATGTGGGGAAACCCACCAATGGCAATATACTATGGTTAGAATTCTGACCTGGAACCTTAGAGACCCGAACACCATGGTGAAAAAATACGAAGTCTGATCGGCTATCTGGAAAGAAACACAGGATGTGATTGGTCTCCAGGAATTGCACTTGCTAATGAACGATGTGAGATTAATGGCTCACAAACACTAAACCATGCAATTCTTTGCAACAGCAAAATGTGTGAAAATTGGAGTAGTGATGATTGCAGTACATAGACGATTAACCCGTAAAATAGAGGAAATATTAGAGGACAAGGTGGAGAAGAGGTATGTCGTGCTAGAGGGCACCCTGGCAGTATGCAATATCACATGGGTATCTTTCTAAGGCCATAACAAAGGAGAGGCACATAACAGGCATGCTAATGTTGCTATAAGAGAAATCCTACTTTCTGAAGGCTTGCCAGGAAGCCCTGGAGTGGTGCCTGGTAAGTTATACTTCTGAATATCTCACTAAACCTGAATGTCACTTTTGCTTTTAATTTAGCTGTTGCTAATGTATATATACATGTATTTAATATTCATTCAGGACATTTGTATCATTATTATTGCTTCTCTCATTTTACTAATGCAACAATCCAGGCATTACACATAAACTAATGCAATCAGTCAAGCATTAGCAATGTAGTCTTCCAATCACCCAGACATCACCCATGCACTCATGCAATCACCCTTGCAGTGCCCAGCAATCCTCCAATCACCCAGTTACTATCTGAGCACTCATGCAATCACTTTTCCACTACCCAAGCACTTATAAAATAACCCTGGCAGTACCAGTGCACTCCTCCAATCACCCAGGCACTACCCATGTATTCAGGCAATCACACAGGCACTACTTATACACTCATGCAATCATCCAGGTATTACCTATAAACTCACGCATTCACCCAAACATTACACATGCACTTACAAACTTAATGAGGCATTACGAAAGCACTCTTCCAATCACCCAGGCACTACTCATCCACTGATACAATTACGCAGCCACTACCTATGCACTGCTGCAATAACCTATGCACTACCCATGCACTCCTGCAATCAACCAGCTAGTAACCATTGACTTATCCAAGCATTCCACCAATACCCAAGCACATATAAAATCACCACACTCTACTCTTCCACTCATGCAATAACTCAGGCACTACTCATGAACTGCTCCAATCAACCAGGCACTATCCATGTATTCTTCTAATCACCCAGACACTACTCAGTCACTCCTTGAATTAACAAGCCAGTAGACATTCACTCATGCAATCCCCCCAGCACTATTCATGCACTTATGAATTCACCCAGGCATTACCTGTGCACTCATGCAATCACACAGGCACTACCCATACACTCATGCAATCACCCAGGTATTACCCATAAACTAATGTAATCACCCAGGCATTACCCATGCACTTAAAAAATCACTCAAGCAATACACATGTACTTACAAAAACACCCAGGCATTACAAAAGCACTCTTCCAATCAGCGGCACTATTCATGCACTGATGTAATATCTCAGGGACTACCCATAAAGTGCTCTATTCATCTGTGCACTACCCAGGCACTCCTCCGATCACCCAGCTGCTAGCCATACTATTATCCAAACACTCCATCAATACCATACACTACCCTTGCACTCTTACAATCATCCAGGCGCTACCCATCCACTCATGCAATCATCGAGGCATTACTCATAAACTAATACAATCAAGCATTACTTATGCAGTCTTCCAATCACGCATACATTACTTTTGCACTTATGCAATCACCCAAACAGTAACTAAGCATTTTCGAAATCACCCAGGCTCTACCTATGCACTCTTCCAATCATCTAGGCAGTACTCATTGACTCATGGAATAACCCAGGCACTATCCATTCACTGCTCCAATCACCCATGTACTACCCATGCACTCCTGCAATCACTCAGTCACTAGCATGCAGTTAGGAAATGACCATGCACTATGCTTGTACTCCTCTAATATTCCGGGCACTACCCATGCACTCATGCAAACACCCAGGCACTACTCATCTACTTCTCCAATCACTCAGGCAGTACCCATGCACTCATGTAATCACCCAGGTATTACCCATGCATTCCTTCAATCACCAGGCACTACCCATGCACTCATGCAAATATTCTGCCAATATCCAAGCACTTAAAAATCACCAAGGACTACCTTTTTACTCATGCAATCACCCAGGCACTACGCATGCAGTTATAAACTGAACCAGCCATTATCCAGTACCAGTCAGCACAAAGCTGGGGGGGGGCAGGGAACAGGATGTCTTCGCAACAAGGCCTCTTTCTGCACCTCTGATGGTTCTTTCTGCATATCTCTTGCTTCTTTCTGCGCCTTTCTTCCTCTTTCAGCACATGCCCTACCTATGAAGGCATAGTTAGAATTTAAAAAAACATAGAAATTCACTGAAAAAAACATAGGTTTCAGGGACGTTATAGTTAGATGGACCTTTCACTCGTGCAAAACCAGAGAAATTTGGCTGATATAGTATGTTGAGCTAAATATAACTTGTGCCCCTGCAATGCACTGCTCATGATATCACAAATTACATCACTCATGACATGGTCAGTGACATCGTTGATGATATCACTCATGACATCTCAAATGACATCACTCATGACATCACTGAAGAAATCACCCAGGGGGTCCAGTATCTCTCTGGGCCATTTGTTTATTAAAATGCGAGGGTTCTTGTGGACTGCCGGTACAAATGAGTAAGATCTTGTGGGGGCTCTAAATTTGATGGAGTGGGGTCGCATGGTGTCACTTGAGGAGCTCTACATGGCTTTGGGGAGCAGCATCCGTGAAGGCCGGTCCGAAGAATGTTTCATGGTGTCCATCCCAGGGACATTGGAGTTTGGTATGGCATGGTGGGAGCAGTGCTCCCACCATGCCATAGCAAACTTCTGCTTAGCTTTATGGAAGTGGGAGTAGGAAATTTGCATTTGGAGGGAAGCGGAATTGCTATTGGGCAAAGGGAAGTGCATGTCAGTAGGTGCCTTTGTTAAAAAGCAATGCCAGCTACCGCATGAGACAGGGAGGTTGCAGGGACCATTGCGGTATTGAAGTTTTCCCTGCATGACCTTACGTGAGGGCAGGCCCTGGGAAATGGGGTCCCCGGAACCTAAAATGGCATGTGAGGGGGGCCTTAGGTCCTAAGCTGTTTGCTTTTTGAAAAAATTAGAAATGGCCATCACAAATGGGAGGGGATGGGGTTTCTGGGTCACAAATAGACCAATGTCAGAGTCAGAGTCAGAGTCAAGTTTATTTGTTTGATTTATTAAAATCTTACAAAAATGCTTTTAAAATATCATCAGAGAATAAAAAGTTTAAAAGACCATGTACATAATTATTCTATTATCACATAATTTGTAAAATTAAAAAATGTTTTCTTCAAGTTTTTAACCAATCACAAATAAGAATTTTACAAATGCAGAACTCATAAATATGTCATTCGGGTTTAGGCATGCCATTAGCGCTTGTCTATATGTCCTTACTCAACGAGCATTAAATAGCCTCTTAAGGATAATTTTCCTTTCAGCTTATATTGCAGGACAAAGACATAATAGGTGTATGGTATCCTCTTGTCCACATTTACATGGCCTACATATAGTATTGTCCTCACTAATCTTCCATGACGGGAGATGACACAAACCTGGCCAAAGTCCAAAACGTGCTTTTATAAAAATTCGCTTACTTTGCTATGACCATGATGTTTCAAGGTATTCTTGGACTTGCTTTTTTTAAAATCCATTTATAATTGGCCATGCGTGTCTTCTTTTTACAAGTAAACCGGTCCTGGGAAGCTTGATTCCGGTCCAGGGAAGACAAGGCTTGGCAGTTCGGGCTGGACTGTTCCCATGAGGCACAGGGTCAGACTGATTTACATATGGCCATGTCTGAACTGGGGTGGTGGAGTGAGCTAAAGAACAGTGATGGATTAAACCCAGATCAGTTGACTGGGGGGGAGTGTTTGTATTGTCAACGCTCCGTCCATCACCACCTTTGGTTTTTCTTTTTACAAGTACCTCTTTATCTTTTATCAGCGAAAGGTGATTAGTCAGTTTATTAATTGTTCTTTTGAAACTTTCCTGGGTAATTGTATTCTCCCAAATTGATATTACTCCGAATTCTTCCTTCGCTTCCTTTAAATATGCCCAATCTTGCAGTTTCCGGTTGTCTTTCACTTCTTGCCATAGTATCCGGGACATTTGATTGTCGAGGTCATTTTTTATACGATTCCATACTTTCAGGATTTGACCTTTTCGTGCGTGTTGCTGGTTATTTATCCCAAACTCCAACCTCACCTAAGCTTGCGAGGCATTATATGGTAGATGGAATAAAATCTTGTAAGTTTTAGCAACTCTATTATTAATTATCTCCGCGTCCTTACCATTTAAAACTTCAGAGCCATATGTCAAGGTTGGTAATAATTTAGCTGATATGATCTTTAATAGCTGGTCATAGGACAGTGCTGTTATTTTTTTTTGTATAATCCTGAATGCAGCCATCAAACTATTAGCTTTCCTAGTAAATTTTTTTTTTGTGGGAGAAAATGTTCACTATCATTGAATATAACACTGAGATACCGGTAATAATCAACCTGCTCTAATTGAGTTTGTTCTAGCATCCATTTGCCTTTATTATTTTGTCGTCTGTTGTTTGTAACTACCATTATTTTCGTCTTTAATTCATTTAGTACCATTTGGTTCTCTTGTGCGTACATTGATATGCGATCAATTAGTCTCTGCAGGCCCACCTTAGTTTGACTTAGAAGTACGACTTTGTCTGCGTACAGCAGATTTGATATTTGTTTTCCTGCTAGCTTCGGTGGGTGTGCATTAACTTCATTCAATGCAATGGTGAGGTCGGCTATAAATAGATTAAAAAGTAGTGGAGCAAGGACACAACCTTGCTTTAATCCTTGTGTCGTGGGGGTTTTATTAGATAATGTTCGGCCATCACCGATTCTCTCCCTAACCCAATTTTCAGAATACAATAATTGTATAAGTTTTAGTAGTTGATCCAGAATTCCTTGGTTTTCAAGTTTTTTCCATAGAAGGTACCTGTTTACACGGTCAAATGCCGATTTAAAATCAACTAAACAAAAGTAGAGAGGCTGTTTAGCTAAAAGCGCCTTATTCATTAGTACAGATAAAATTAATATATTTGTGGAAGTTCCTAAACCTTTGATAAACCCAGTTTGGATTGAGGGTAATATTTGCTTTTCCTTAACCCAATCTGATAAACTTGATAGTAAAAGACCCGCAAATAGTTTTGCTTCAGTGTCTTGGAGGGTAATCAAGCGATAGTACTCTGGTAGTTGCCAATTACCTTTTTTGTAGATTGGAGATATTAGTGATCCTCTCCAAGATTTTGGTATTTGCCCTGACCGAACAACTTCATTAAAAACCTTTGTCAAACAGGTAGCCCATAAATCTGGATCTTCCTTGTAGAGAGCAAACGGGATTCCATTAGGTCCTGGTGCTCCATCTTTTTGTTTCTTTATTAAATTTGTTACTTCAATTTCTGTGAAAGCAGTTTCCAGATCAGTTTCTTGTTCTTTTTCTATCATTATTGTCTGGTTGTCTTTCTCAGTGTTAAGTTCCGATACAGGGTCTAAGGTCTATTTGAGGAATTCCAACCAATCATCTTCAGTTAGGGAGAAAGCTACCACAGATTTGTTGGGTCTACTTAGACCGTTGATAATTTTCCAAAACTCCCTCGAGTTTACTTGATTACAAGCATGAAAGATTTTTTCCCCATAACTCCTGCTGGTTATTTAACTGCTTCCTCAGTTTATTACGGGTCCGCCTGAGTTTTTTAATCGTGTGTGGGAGATCAATATTAGTATCTCTTGGTTCCATTTTAATTTGTTGAGTTTTTCTACTACAAGAAGTAACATCATTTAGATGAACTATTTTCTGCGTGAAATGTTTCCACTGCTTAATTGCAGACTGCATAATATGTTCTTTGAAGCAATCTTTAATTAATTCTTGTGCTTTTTTTTTCATGTCATCTTTATTATCAGGCTTCCATATGAGTTTCCTATAGTTGATTGTACAGGTCCGGCCTTGTGTAGTTAGATAATTTTGATGTTTCGAGCATGCCAGTTTTATTTCTACTATTTGTTGGCTATGATCACTATCTTGTACTTTCTTTAAACGATAGGAAACAATTTTATCAAAAATGTTTATAGATATCATTGTATAGTCTATTCTTGATTTTGATTTCTGTGTTTGGAATGACCAACCTGCGGGTGTGTCAGTTGAGAACCTGCCATTAAATACTCTTAATCCCAGTGCTTCCACATCCATCAATAATTTTTTTCCAATTGGATTATGCTTAGTATTTATGTCGAGATCCAGTGTTTGTTCGGGAATTGACCATTGGTGATTTTGGGACTGTATAAAATCATCCTGTGTTAATTGTATTAACAGATTTATATTAAAGTCACCTGTAACGATAAAGTTAACAGTCGGGTCATCTATTATTTGTTCCAATAAAAATCCTGTTAAAGCGGCACTTATATTCTTCCTTGATGAGTACTTTGGTGGAATATATATATTAATTAACATTAGAGTTTTCATGTTTTTTTCCTCACTAGTTACATATTTTAACTTGAGTGCTTGAATGTTCGAATTATTCGTGACCAGCTGTTCATGTTCAATTCTCAAATTAATCAAAATAAATGTTGCCAAGCCTCCACATGGACGACCAAATTTGCAATATCTAATTGCAGGCTCATATTATCCTTTGTACCCTTGTAGCATAAATGGGTCCGTCTCCCATGTCTCCTGCAGAAATATGATTTGATAGAGGTTTGACAAAGTATCTATTCAAGCATTTTTTTTTTTTTTGCATAATCGGTTTATGTTCCATGAACATACTCCTATCGATAGCTGATCCTTATTCACGTCTTCTAATTTATATTGCGATCTATCCTGTCACTGTTCATGTAATGCTGTCCTAATCCAATTTTCATTAATTTGTTTTGTTTCTACAAAATTTATTTTCTCCATAGCTTTTTCATCATCCCGATGTGTATTACCCAAGGGTTTTTTTAGTATTGAATACACTGAATTCTTCTTTCTCACTTTAGAGTTTTTTGTATGGAATTCTTCAATTGTAAATGGAGTCGGATAAGGCTTGGAGGCAGGTTGTGTAATTTTTATCCCCCAGCATTGAAAAACGTCTTGTTCCTGCAGGATTTGGTCCACTAAGGAAACTGTATTTACGGTTAGGAGTGTTCGCAGTTGGCTGCCTTCCGGGTTTTGTACAAACTCAATAGATTCAATATCTCTTGTTAATAAAACAACCGCAAAGGTGCACCACAACAAGCAAGATAATAAGTGCAAATGGTATTTAAGCACGATGAAGAAATATTTCACAAAGAAATGTTGATAGTCTTCTTTTAATCTTTAATTTTCAATTTGCAGTGAAACATATACAGCCGACGCGTTTCGTCCCAAGCTGGGACTTCTTCAGGGCTTTAAGTTTATGATACGTCGCTTTTGGAGACAATATGAGTGGAACCGGGGTCCAAGAGGCGCCTTCCCAGATACTGTAATCCTGATGTAAATTAGTTCATTCCCATGTCGAATTAACAAATTTGGACTGTAAGCATGCTAATGGGTGATGAAGGCAGTGCTTATCAAAGTTCCTGAGTGGTGTAAACGGTCTTGCCACCTTAGTTTTGTATCTGAACTCGACGTCGCTGTGGGTGTTTCAGTGGGACGAGGGCTGTGGATGGGCGCCGGCCGTTTTATCAGGAACGGCCTGCTGGAACACAGTGCCTACACCCTCCTCCCTTGGACAAATAGGACCTTCAGTCCATCACTAGATCTATAGACCACCCAGTAGACGGCTTAAGACAGATACAAAACTAAGGTGGCAAGACCGTTTACACCACTCAGGAACTTTGATAAGCACTGCCTTCATCACCCATTAGCATGCTTACAGTCCAAATTTGTTAATTCGACATGGGAATGAACTAATTTACATCAGGATTACAGTATCTGGGAAGGCGCCTCTTGGACCCCGGTTCCACTCACATTGTCTCCAAAAGCGACGTATCATAAACTTAAAGCCCTGAAGAAGTCCCAGCTTGGGACGAAACGCGTCGGCTGTATATGTTTCACTGCAAATTGAAAATTAAAGATTAAAAGAAGACTATCAACATTTCTTTGTGAAATATTTCTTCATCGTGCTTAAATACCATTTGCACTTATTATCGTGCTTGTTGTGGTGCACCTTTGCGGTTGTTTTATTTGCACTAAAATTCCCTAGGGAATAGGCACAGTGATGATGGGTGCCATCCAGTGTGCACACAATCCCCTTCATTAATTCAAGGGTTAACAAATATTACGGGGAGAAAGTTAGTCAGGTGCTGACTCTAGGAAGGGTCCATCATTATATTTTGTTGCTTACTTCAATATCTCTTGTTGTCACTTTTTCTAGTGAGGGTATTGATTTCATCGACTGAAGAATATTACCTCTATTCAAAATATCGTTGTTACCTCTTGAGTCGTATAATGGTGTAAGAATTATTTGAGCAGTCTTCTTCAAAGGCAACAAATCTTTCTTTTTGTTATCACAGGTTTGGTGGTCTTTATAAATAATATGCTTATCTTGACCGACTTTTGTAATAATTAGATCTTCCTTACTACGTTTATAATCTTTATCGTTGATCTCTTTTTTTGATGTTACAGTGTTAGTCACAGATTCATCTAGCCGCTGTTCTTTAAAATCTGGATTTATTTTTTTTGTGACAGACTCCCGCTTATCTTAGAGGGTTAGCTTGATCTTGTTGAATTGTTCTCTGTAGTCTTTGACCTGAGCGATTTTCATCTCCATTTAATAAAGTATTGGACTCTACCAAAGTCAAATTCTTCTTACTTTGGGTATCACTTAAGTGGCTCCTAATAAAACTTCCGTTTCCTTTTTGACCACATGTTACTTTTTCATCTTGATCTTGGTCTTTCTACCCTTAGTTTGCTTTGCAACCGATTGTTGATCCATAGTGTCCGCTATTATGTTAGTTGTATGTAGTTTGTAGCCCATCAGGAATTTTCCCGACTTTGTAAATATATCATAGAATTTTCCATTATTTTCCGCTGTTTTTGACGCCTGAGTCCTCAGTACCCCAATATTTTGTATTTCTGATTCCTCCTGAGTCGGTCCTTCATGTCTCATTTCTATAGGTCTTTCTAAATTAGAATATACTTTTACTGTATTTTCATTCTTTACCTTATTTCTCGCCTTGCAAATTGTTTTCCTTTGCCTTTTTGTTTTCTTGTAAACTTGATGATTTTCCATGCCTGTATTTATCCTTTCATGTGGCTCTTGTGTAGTTACTGTTACCAATTCAATTTCCACATTCTGATCCATTCCTTTTTCCGTTTGGTTCAATTTGTTCCCTTCCACGGGTTAGCTTTTTCCCGAATTTCCCATTTCGTTAATATGGTCTTCGTGTTTATTACACAGAGAGTAACATATCTCCTCTCTTTTGTTGTCATATTTTTGGTGTACTAAGTATTTAACATCTTCCAATATGGTGTTTACTACATCTGGGATAGTCGAAAGTTTATTTATGATAGGTTCACAAGTACATACGAAGTTGTTGGAAGCTGCATTTTTTTGGGCTTTGTTAATTAAGTTGTTTAACTCGGCCAGTTTTCGATCTATTCCGGTGAATGCATTGGCCATTACTCCAAGTATTTCAATTTGGGTATCCATTTTGTTTGACTGGTATGTCAATGCCTCTAATGTTAATGTTGATGTTTGATAAAATATATCCCATGTAGAACCTAGATCTTGATTTTCTGTATTTTTTGGATTTTGGTCAAATTGTATATTTCTATTAGTGGGATAGTTTTTAATATCAGTTTCATTAGTGAGATGATCTTCCAACTTTTTAGTTTTAGCCAAGTTATCATAATTACCTGTACAATCTGCTTTAAGCTCACCTTGGTCTCTACTTTCCGCATTTATTCCTTTTGAGTTGGCACAATCTGAATTTACATAATTCACATCCCTGTCTTTTTCCTTGATATTGAAAAATTTTGGAGCGACACAGTCCTGATTTTCATATATTAGTTCACTGTCTTTTTTTCCAGATTTTTTATTGGTGTGGTTGCCACTATGACTGTATTCATTATGTCCATATTCATTGCATTTACTAGTTCCTGCTTTTTCTTTATTTCAACTTTAACTTCTAGTGGTATTGGAATTTCTGCAGTTATTGAGCCTATAAAGTTTTCAGGTAGTTGTGAATTTTGTATTGACGCTTTCATCTCATTATCATCCATACTCATTCCTTCCATTTGCGTTAGCTTTACTGGGCTATGATCTTTTAGTTCCCCTCTTAGATCCATAATTTCGCACAATAAGTCCTTATGTTGCGTATTGCTAATATTATTATATTCCTGGTCCGATTTGAATATTTTAGGTTTTTTTCCGTCAAAAATGTTTATTGGTTTAATTGGAACCTGTAATCGGTTTTTAGCTATATCTGATTCCATTGACATAAGTGTTCCTGCTGGGTTTACCAAAAAATTGAATTTCTGTGGTATTTTTGTCGATCTTTCGTACATCCGTGCTATCGGCGAGATTAAAGGTTGGTTTGGTCCATTTATCCGTGCGTTTGCCTTTTTTTGCACCTTAGGTGCTTGAGTTTTTCGCGCCCGTCTCGTCTGGGGGCCTACTGTTCTTTCCTTCCCTGAACACATTTGAGCCCAGGAGGGAGTTATCCAGAGGGTGCGAATCTACAGTTGACTCCGGTTGCCCCCTGGACCCGCAGCGCCGTAGCACACCCCCAATAGGTTGCCTCCACTTGCCCCAGCCTGTATGCTCGTTTCCTCTGCGAGCCCTGATCCCGTCACAAGATTTGTTACCAAGGCCTATTCCAGTACCAATGCCGCTATCACCAGACCGCTCAGAACCGTAGCCAAGGGCAGCACAGCACAGCACAGTACAAGTAGCAGCTTAATATCCAACAGGCAGATGACACTGTACCGGGAACAGCACCCTTTACTCTCTCTCCCTCGTAAAGACAAGAACACCATGTAAAACAGGTATAATTGAGTCTTTTATTGTCTTTTGTTTGTGTTTTGTGATGCATTTAGGTGTTTTTATAGGGGTCTTTTATGGATAACCCCCTAGTTCCAATCTCCCTGAGGGCAAAAGGGCAGGAGGGGTTGATCTCCCCTAGCGCCACACAGCCCGCGCCTCTCACCTTATGCCTTCCTCCGTCGTACCGCTGTATCCTCTTTTGCTTTTCTTTGCCTTGCCCGGCTCTCTTCCTCCCCAACTGTGAGGAGTTGATAGAGTTGATGGGACCAGTGGGGGTCAGTTGAGGATAACTAGCTGATTGTCTGCAGTATCGGCTGGCTTCGGCGGACTATGGCTACGTGCAAGATGCAGAGGGGCGGCTTTCCCCTGCCTTCGCCGCTCGCTCCGCACACAGCTCCGCACACAGCTCTGCCCTGCCCCGCCCTCCGCCACTATCGAGCCGAGCCGAGGACTCCGCGGTCCGCGCTCAACTCTGCTGCTCAACCTCGCTGGCTGGACACAAAACGGGTCAGCAGAACAGCAGAGGAATGGGACGGGACCGCAAAATGAAAGACGTGAAGGTTGAGGAAGTAAGGTGTTTGAGGAGCCACTACTGCTGTCGACTCCTCTCCGCTCTCCCCGCCGGCTCTGGACTGCTCCATTGACTGCTCCAGCAACAGCAAAACGGCAAAACACGGACTGGAATCCAAATAGACCAATGTAACTTGGGGTTATTAAGTAATGTCTTTTTTCATTTTGGGATAGGATTTGTAACCGGATCACTGCTCACAGCGCGGGCTCCCGTGCACCATCGCGACGGCTTTGCGAATCGAAACTAAATTTGAAAAGACTATCTATAAAAATAAATGTGATTGAGTTTTGGGTTATTAGGTGGCTCTAAAAAGAGCCCTTGTTTTCAAGATGACTTTGATGGAGCTACCTGTCAGTGCGGATGCAGAACTTAAGGTTGTAGAGAAATACTCTGTTTTCTTGATCTGTGAAGTGAGCGCCATCGCTTCTGTAGATATCATCCATATAAAAACATAGATTATTGTTGTAGACGGAGCCCTTCTATGATCTCTGAGGTAAGCAGAAACAGCTTTATCGACACTCGTTCTAGCTTTCTCAATCTGTGGTAAGAATTGATTTGAACACTAACATTTCTGTCTATGGCATGTGTTTGAGTATACAAAGACAGTTTGAGGCAAACGAAATATCAACTGTGCAAATGTATCCTTCAGTAGCATTTCCAGGCCTCCCCGGGTCAATTTGGCTAGGTCATTGCCACTACAGTGCACAATCGTGAGGTCGGGGAATTGGAGATGGAAAGCGTTTTCAACCAAAGGCATCAATTGGTGCCACTGTAATCCTCTCTGTGCAAACCATTTAATATCCACATTTTGTTAATGTAGGTCTTTGTCAAACCCTGTGTGTTCAACATACCTATTGCACCAGAAAACATAGCTGTGCCCTTTGATCCATACTGTAAGCATTTTGAGTGGATGTGTGCAAGGAAAGAAAAGATGTCAGTAGCTGATGTAGTCCGTTGGTAGAATTAGAAATATGTTAAAAAGTGGAGAGTAGGCTTTTTTTCACAAAACCGATAACTGATTTGCTGATGATCAAGATTGTGCACTGAAAAAATAGGATGCATGTTCCTTTCATGAAAAAGGAGGTTTGTGATTGGTTAATAGAAACTGTTTCAAAGGTACAGTCGATAGGATAAGATAAAAGGTTACAGGAGTCAACTGTACCTGCTATTTGCATTTGCAACTTTGTGTTGTGAAGTTAAAAATATGGTGAAATTGTGACCTTGGACTTCAGTTGAATGTTTCAGAAACTGTTACTATGTAAACTGCCATTAAGGAGAGTGGGGAAAGGGTTAAAAAAAACTGTGGCATTAACATATGAAATGCCCATTTAAATTCAAGTAATAAGCAATTAAAGTTTGTTTTTCTAAATCAGTGGTATATTTACAAGAAGTGTGTTGTTCAAAAAGAACAGTAGTATTATTGAAAATATGATTTTAAACTGCTTAAGGATTTGGGAATCCATGGCGATGCAGCTGCGTGGTGGAGTGCGGGCTGCAGCACATTATAGAACTACTTTAGGAGCTTTTAGAACACAGTTAGAAAGGGTTAATATGAGTAACCAAGAGAAATGTGTTTTACTATCAAAATAATGAATGAACACATTTCATTTGTTGCTCTCATATATTCTGGTGAGAAACAGAGGTAATGTTTGCTATTAATGGTTTTACCTTGTTGAGACTGGTGCATTATATTTATTGTGGGAGAAAGAAAGGTTTTCATGCATTTCAGATATTTGATATTCAGCAATAGAATTACTCAGGTGAGTTACAGATTTGTAACAAGTGTTATGTATTGTGTAGTAGTCATTCAGTTAATAGAGGGATATTTTTGAGATGGGTCACAACTTTATTATAACATTTTACAAGTTCTTAGAAAGGTGTGCTGTTTGAAATATGTTATGGAATGTAGAAAGAGTGTCATGCTGGCAGAGGGATTAATGATTGTGGTACTTGATACTAGTTTTAAAAAAATGTATCGTTGAAGTCCAGCGTATATTTTTAGGTCTCTTTGTGAAATAAGAATTATAGTGTGATGTTGAAAAGAGTGCATGGTCTTGTGACTGAGGTAAAAGGTTGAATTGGTATGGAAAAATGGCCCACATTTGAGATTGCGCCTTGCCGCTAAATACTGTTTATTTTTTTAAACTATATTTTGTTAATTTTTGTGCGATTAAAAAGAAAGCAGTTTCAGCACACATTTTTACACACTACAAAACCGCACAAGCCAAGCTGAATCTGCGTACATTACGGGGCCGCCCTATTGAGAGTCAGGGATTAAAACCTCCCTCGACACCCCCGTCACCTCCTCCCTCCCTCTCCTAATGTTTTCTGCCATCCCCATTTGTAAAAGGAAGATAACACAGGCCGATGTGCGTGGAAAAATCCTCTTTGCCCCTAAGTTGGATGGTTGCGCATCTGACCAGCAGAAACAAAATCTGAAATGGCTTCCATGCCATATAAAAAAGCTGCACACAGTTGCAAGTTACCTAGCGGCACATTGTACATTGGAGAAGTGTCCATCTTACTAATGTGACCTTGGTTAGATACTTTTTCACACTGCACAACCACACCAGAATATTAGTGAAGCAAATTCTGAGGCTGCGTGCCATGGTGAATCTACATACTTTACAGGGCCACCCTATTGAGAGTTTGGGATTAACCCCTCCCTCGACGCCCCCTTTTCACCCTCACCCCATATGTTTCCTACCATCCCCGTTTGTAAAAAGAAGGTAACAGAGGCCCATGTGTGTGGAAAAATCCACTTTGCCCCTCAGTCGGCTGTTCGTGGCATCTGACCGGCAGGGACAAAATCTCAAGCAGCTTCCGTGTAGAGGCGCAACTAGAGCCAAAATTTGAGGGGGACCACTAAACATTTTAGGGGGTGGCTAAATCTTTGAGGAATAGACAGAGTGACGATTAAGAGGTGAAAAAAGACCAAAGCCTCGGTAACACATACCTCTTCTTTTAACGACCTGTGAAGTACTTGGGTGGAGCTGTGATAAGCTGAAAAACTGTCTGTGTGTGCACAGGAAGCTGCCTCAGCCTGGGCTGACATACACAACGGGAGGCATTTGAGCCCTATTGGCGTTGCACATCTGCTTTCATGCTATGTAAAAAAGCTGCACACAGTTGAAAGTTACATAGCGGTGCATTGTACATTGCCAAAGTGTCCGTCTTACTAATTTGACCTTCCTGAGCTACTTTTTTGCACTGCACAGCCACACCGAAAAATTAGTGAAGCTAATTCTCAAGCTTCCTTGCCATGGTGAATCTGCGTACATTAGAGGGCCGCCATATGGAGAGCCTGGGATTGACACCTCCCTTTACCCCCTTCCCTCCCGGTTCCCTTTCATAATGCTTTCTGCCTTTCCTGTTTGTAAAAGGAATGTGACTGAGGCCGATGTGCGTGGAAAAATACCACTTAGGGGGCTGGTTGCGCTATGTGACGTGCAGAGATATAATCTCAACCGTCTTCCACTGTATATAAAAAAGTTGCACACAGTTGGAAGTTACATACCGGCGCATTGTGCATTGCCAGAGTCCCTGTGTGATTTAGGTGACCTTGTGAAGTTTTTTTTTCACACTGGAGAATCACTCTGGAACATTACGGAAGGTAACTTTGAGGCTTCCTGCCAATAGTGAATGTGTTTGCATTACAGAAGAGCCATATCCAGAGTCTTGGATTGACACTTTCCTCGACCCTCCCTACCTCTTCCAGGTTCCCTCCGTCAATGCTTCCTCCAATCCCCGTTTGTAAAAGGAAGGTCACAGAGGTCCATTTTCATGGAAAAATATTACTTAGGCCCTTAGTGGTTGGTTAAGAGTTCTGAAACGGAGCCATAAAATATGAATCAGCTAATATAAGTAAAGATTATTGTCAGGGTTTGTGTCCATGCTGAATCTGTGTGCATTACAGGGCCGCCACATCAATAGAGTGGAATTGACACCTCTGTAGACTCCCCCCGCCCCCGGTTTCCATCCCCAACACTTTCTCCAATCCCAGTTTGTAAAAGGAAGGTAATAGAGGCCCATCTGTGTAGAAAAATATTACTTAGGCCCTCAGTGGGTGTTTGAGGCATCTGAACAACAAAGACGAAATCTGAAACAGCTTTTATGCAACAGAAAAAAAAACACAATTACAAAATACATGTGTATTGTATATTGACTGAGTGTTCATGTTAGGAATGAGATCTTAGTGAGGTATGTCTATACTTCTACATGTATTTTCACGTGTTATTGATCAGAACATGCCACACCTATGAAACCCCACTATATATCTATTTGTATATTTATTTCATGAATGCCAACAATAGCAAAAACCACAGCCATATGCATGCATGCTTTCAGTGACATCATGAGAGCTACCACTGTAACCTGTAATGGCTTCCTCCATTATATTTGACTAAGCTGAACACTGTTAGTAGTTGCAGAATACTGAAGCTGCTGCACAAAACTGAGGTTTAACACAATCTGTCATTGGGTTAGTGATTAGGCTACTTTGTTGAATTGTTAGTGCCATCCTAGATAAAGTAAACAATACAAGTAGAGGTGTAGCTGTGTTAAAAGGTGTGCTGTGTTTACATGCATAACACATGTAAAAGTTGATGTACAAGTAGAAATACAACTGACTCAGAAGATTATGGAGTCTTGTGAACTAGAGAGACGCAGTTTGCATTTAAAAAATACACAAAAATGTATATGCCGTAGTTGGTTGAACTTTACCTTTCCGAAGACTTGTATAAAGTACTGTAATGACTAATTCCTTTGGGAGCATGTTTAAGACTGGATTTTTTTGTAGTAGCTTCAGTATTAAGTGACTAGTCACAGTGTTTGGGGTAGTGAAATATAAGGCAGCAACTGTACACATGTGACTGTTGTAAGTGTGTTCACGTTCAGTAACAAACTATTGAAATTATTCTTTTTTTTAGATATTTACTTTTTTGGGATTACAAATTCAAGATGGGAAGAAAAGAGAAGACAACAAAAAAACAGATCTACTTACAGAAAAGGAAAAATACTGCATTTCGAAAAAGATGAAAATATTAAGCACTAAATACTTTCTTAAAACAGTTGGAGAAAAATTAAAAGAAGAGACTAGTAGTGAAAGGAAAAAGAAGAGTTTTGCAAGAAAGCAGAAGGAGAAGCATATATGTAAATGGTAAAAAAAGAATGGTTTGTGGAAAAACAATACATGTTGGAAGAAGAGCAAAACAATGTAAGGAAATATGTTTTGGAATCGTTCGAACTAGTATGGTTCAAAATGTATTGCAACATGGTAAAAAAATGAAAGAAGATTAGCAACATATTGAACGTGTATTAGATACTGCTTTTGATTTGAAACAAAAGTTATTCATCTTAATATTAAAGAGAATGAAAACATTGGATAAAAGAATAGCATTTATGAAGGACAAAAGAAAAAGACTGGTTAATAGAAGTAACTTTTGTAAAACGTTAGCTGGTGAATGGAAGCACCCTTCTACTACAGAGCCTTTCTTTAATGAAGAAAGCTACTTCCAACAGAACACATTACTACTTTCAGTTGATACCAGTGGTAGATGTTATGAAATTAAAAATGATTGTCACATTTCAAAAAAACAAGTGGCTGTTAGGGATGTTGGAGATGTAATAGCTGAAGAAGTTCAAGAGAAGCATACACCAGGTCATGTATTTAAGTGGGATTAAAGCAGTATTTGCTGTATTCAACAGGAATCCATTGAGATAAAGCAATCTTTTTCATGAAACTATGCAAAAACAAATCTTAATCAGAAGATTAGGTTATTACAAGGACTAGATCCATGTAAAATAGGAGAATATAGTAAGTTGCATGGACATTCTCTGGCTTGTCTTTCATGAAATATCTGTAAAAGTACTTTTCATCACTTAAGAATGTTAGCAGTACACCACTCAGGAATTCAGAATTTAGGGGCCTATTATGATGGAGTATTTTCCGCATCCTCCGGGCCGGCAGTAGCCACCGCCGGCCCGGAGGATGCGGAAAATCCTCTGCGGACCCACCAAAGACCCACCGCCACATTAGGATGGCTGGTGGGTCCTGGTTTCCGTCCGCAGCTTTTCCGCCGCGGTTGGCTTACAACCGCGGCGGAAAAGCACTAATATGGTGACGGTGTCTCTCAGACACCGTCAGCCAGATTAGGATGGGCTCTGAAACATGCTTTTCCGCGGCGGCTTTTCCGCCGTGGAAAAGCATGTGTAACTTCACTGCGGGGGCCCGTTGCGGGCCCCCTAGGTGAAGGGGGGGTGTGGGGGGTGCACATGGGGGGTACCTATGGTACCCCCCTGCATTTGTATGCAGAAAGCGGCAGGCACCGCGCGGTGCCTGCCACTTTCTACATACAAATGCAATGCGTACATTTTTAACATTGCTGCGGGTGCAGCTTGAAGCCGCACCCGCCGCAATGTTAAAAACTAGAGGATGTGACCGCCAGGGTGGCGGTCACATCCTAATTGCACAGGAGGGAACTCCGCAGCCCATGCGGAGGTTCCCTCCTACTCTATGGTGGCGGACGGACTCAGGTCCGTCCGCCATCATAATGTGCCCCTTAGTAAGGAAAGTGTACTATGTAAAAATTCCTGCATGATTTTTAAGTGAAATGAAAAGAGATCTTTTACACAGTTCTTTATCAGATGTATAAAAAGTTTCTGATGATATACAGTTTCACATTTTTGGTTCACAGCAGGGTTGTGGAGAAAGTGACAGCTTGGTAAGTGTAGATGTTAAAGAACGCAGGAAAGACATTAGTATTGATGACTTTCAACAAGAAATTACAAAGTTTAAGACTGTTTGCTATGAAAAACCAAACTATGGGGCCCATTAGGATCGCGGATGGACTTGAGTCCGTCCGCGACCCCTGAGGAGAAGGGAACATCTGCATGGGCGGCGGCGTTCCCTCCGAGCAGATTAGGATGTGACCGCCAGGGTGGCGGTCACATCCTCTATCTTTAACATTGCGGCGGGAGCAGCTTCAAGCTGCACCCGCCGCAAGTTTAAAAACGCATGCATCGCATTTGCATGCAAAAAGCGGCAGGCACCGCGCAGTGCCTGCTGCTTTGTGTACGCAAATGCAGGGGGGGTACCATGGGTAGCCCCCATGTATACCCCCCAACCCCCCTTCACCCAAGGGGACCCGCAACGGGCCTCCGAAGTGAAAGTCCGTATGCCTTTCCACAGCGGAAATGCCGCCGTGGAAAGGCATAGGACCACCAACATCCTAATATGCCTGGCGGTGTCTGATAGACACCGCCAGACATGTTAGAGCTTTTCCGCCGCGGTCGGAAGGCGACTGCGGCGGAAAAGCTGCGGACAGTCTTCCTGACCCCCCAGCCATCCTAATCTGGTGGGGGGTATTTGAAGGGTCCGCTGGTGGTTCCGTCGGCCCGGAGGATGCGGAAAAAACGCAATCCTAATCGGCCCCTATGTTTGTATTTGTTGTCGACATACTCATAGAAGTCAAAATAGGAATGTTCATTTTAATTTAATAATTGAAAAGGAAAACAATGATAAGTGGCAGCAATTTGGTGTTTAATTGTTGGTTGAAGGTCAGTTTGAGTTGGGTACTGATCAACGTATTTGTAGATATTGTTACAATAAATGAGATGAGAAAAAAATGCCAGCTAGAGCTGTACATAATAACTTAGAGTTAGTAGCTATTCCAGAGGAACTAGAAGATTTGAATACATATGAGTCAATTCTTATTCAATCAGTACATCTATTTCTAGTCTTAATTTGTATTGAGCCTACAACAGGTAAGCTGTCACCAACAGTTTGCAAAGAGGTCTGAAAGAAAGAGTTGTCTTTTTACCTTTAGATTTTAAGAAATGTATTGAAACTGTTGGTGTAGTCAGGAAAAGGAGCCAATAGATATTATAGTAAATGGCATCCCAACTAAGGGGCCGATTAGGATTGCGGTGAATCCGCATCCTCCGGGCTGGCGGAAGCCACTGCCGGCCCGGAGGATGCGGATTCACCGCTGCGGTGATTGAAAAGACCCCCCGCCAGATTAGGATGGCAGGGGGATCATCTGCAGATGGGAAGACCGTCCGCCGCCTTTCCGCTGCGGTCGCCTTCCGACCGTGGCGGAAAAGCTCTAATATGGTGGCGGTATCTATCAGACACTGCCAGCCATATTAGGATGCATGCGGAAACATGCTTTTCCACGGCGTGTTTTCTGCCGTGGAAAAGCATGTGGTCTTTTGTGTTTGGGGGCCTGTTGCGGGCCCCCAGGGGTGATGGGGGTGGGGGGGGAACATGGGGGGTACCTATGGTACCCCCTGCCATTGCATGCACAAAGCGGCAGGCACCACGCGGTGCCTGCCGCTTTATGCATGCAAAGGGAAAACATGCATATCTTACATTGTGGAGGGTGCTGCTTCAAGCAGCACCTGCCGCAATGTTAACTATACGGGATGTGACCGCCAGGGTGGCGGTCACATCCTAATTCCGAAGGAGGAACCGCCGCTGGCCCTGCGGACGGTCCCTCCACCTCGGGGGTCCGCCATCCTAATAGGCCCCTATGAGTCGAAAAATATGGTAAGAATTTGTAGATGTAAATAAAGTTCAAAAGGCTACAATGTATCTGATACTGAACAGTATTTATTATAAAAGTGTAAATGTTGATGAAGAGGCAATTTCTTTAGAAGATGAATCAGAAATTTCTAGTGGACTAGTCTAGGAGTGAAGAGATTGATGAACAAAGCCCAATTCATCCACTACATTCAAAATAAGTGATAGGAGACAGCATTGAATTATTTCAAAGGAAGAAAGCAAAGGGAACTCCATTGTGTATGGGAAAGAAGCCTACAAGATCATTGTTTTCAATAGCTGTTCCCCAATGGAGAAGGTGGACGATTTGATGACCGACCTGTTCGGATTCCAGCTTCAGAGTATCGCACAACAAGATTGTACCCTGTAGATCAATGCATTCCATATATATTTCATCTACTGAAAGCGATTTGCTTGTCTTTCATATGTAGTGAACTACATTTTAAAACAGGAGTTTATCAAGCAAATGTTTCTGCTAAAGAATTTATGGACAAAGTTCAACAAAGTGATGACCATTTAGAATCACAGTTAATAAATTTGATGGCATGTCAATGTGGTACCAATGAATATTGGTTTTGTCGTCAGGGTGAACTAAAATGTATGCTAAGAAACTTTGGCACACCAATATGGTTTGTAACAGTAACTTGTGCTGAATACGCCAGGGAAGATTTACTTGAATTTCTACGAGAAGCGAATACAAATATAAAACATATTGAAAACGGTGTTCTTTGGATCCTGTTAATGTATGTGGGTATTTTAACCATAGATTTTAAACCATGAAGTAATTTATCAGCTATAAAAATAATTGCCCTCTTGGAGAAGTTACTGATTTTTTTGGGCAAAAAGAGTTCCAAGCCAGAGGTGATCCTCGTATACACATGCTGTTATGGATGAAGAATGCTCTAAAATTTGGTACTGATGAAACTGTATTGTCTTTCATCAAATGTCTAAAGGGAAAGTTTATACAAAGTGTAATTTTGGATTCCCAAATCCAATAGTTTCGAAAGGAAGAGTAAATAGTTTTTTGTCAGCTGTAAGGCATACAAGCACTCAAAAATCTCCTAAAAAACATACAACTTGAAAAGAACAGAACAGTCGAAGTATATTAATGACTACAATCATTTATTCTGAAAAAGTGGAATGCAAACATGGCTATTCAATATGTTGCAGATAATTAAATTAATGTTGCATGGTATGTTATATCATATAACTAAATCAGAAAATACAGAAATGAAACAAACGTGGGTAGGTATTTTACAAGAGAAGAGTCTAAGTAAGACATTGTACAGCTTTAGCTTAAAAATGCTTTCCCACTGAGAAATTGGTTCCTATGAATGATCAGATCGGTTGATTTCTTCTAGTTTATATTCAAAGTCAAACGGAATCATTTGGGTAAGTTTAGGTTTTGCCTAGACACAAAATAGAGTATTGAAAACATTAGAGGAAATTGGATTCTTAGCACAGAATGATCCAGAAAATACAGATATTGAAAAACTAATACGTTGAATACATACTATCCAAAAAGGAGTCCACATCTGGAAAAGCTATGTCTGTATGAAATACTTCAACATTAAAGCTTCAAGAGAAATGTTACACAAAATATAGAACAAGGAAAATATGCAGTGAATGGATGTGATGGATGTTTAGTACAACATGGCAAAGGAAACCTTGTTAACCATAGAAAACTCAGTTTCAAAACTCCAGAGAGAGAATTATTTCTATCTAGCACTTCTGTAACTGTTCAAGCCATGGCGTAATGAAACAGAATTACTTTGAGACTTTGACTTCTACGAAGATTCTTATAATGCATGTACAGATAGCATTTAATGTGCAATCTTCCCTACATATCTACAAATGATAAATGATGAGATTAAACAAGAAAATACTATTGCAACTGAAATAGCTAAAGACAGTTCTGAAGATAGTCAAAGTTCTGGTCCACTGAGTCAAGATTCACTGGGATTGCGGATTATTGAAAATGAAGCAGCAAAAGCCATGAATGAGGTAGAAACTGCAATGCAACAAGCAAACAGGATAGTATTGACTTGGAAAAATTAGAACAACAACCAAATATTGAACGGAAAGAAATATATCAAGAACAGATACAACATGGTTTGATACATAAAAAAAAGAATGCTAATCATTTAAACCTACTCCACAACACCGGGCCAGCCTACCTGAACAGCAGACTCAGCTTCCACACCCCCACCCGCCAGCGTCGCTCCGCCAGCTTCACCCTCGCCGCTGTCCCCCGTATCCAATGTACGACCTCCGGTGGCAGATCCTTCTCCTACCTCGCATCCAAGACCTGGAACACCCTCCCTACCCACATACGGCAGACCCAAGACCTATTCGCCTTCAGAAGACTCCTCAAGACCTGGCTCTTCGAACAGTAGCAGCACCCCCCTCCCCTCAGCACCTTGAGACCTTCACGGGTAAGTAGCGCGCTTTACAAGTACTCTGATTGATTGATTGATTGATTGATTGATTTTCTAATGTACATCAGTGGTCAAGCTGGAACAGGTAAACTTTTTTAATTAAAGTTTTGACCAGTTATCTACGGAAAACTACAGATTCACATTTATCTTGAATTCTAACAGCTCCAACTGGATTAGCAGCACACAATATTAAAGCGAGTACTTTACATAGATTACTTATGCTACCAGTTGAACCTGATAATACATTGGAATATCATAAGCTGTCTTGGGAAACTTGCTACGATGTTCCAAGAGTACTAGAAAAAATGCAACTTTTAATTATTGATGAGGTGAGCATGGTCTCAAACTTAATGCTTGCCTTTGTACACTTGAAAATGCAACAGGTTTTAAAAACAGAATACGATATTCTGTTTGGAAGAAAACATTTAATTGTGTTTGGAGATCTACTACAGCTAATTGCTGTAAAAGGAGAACCAGTTTTTAAAAACCTGCTTATGAAGACACTAAAAAATATTTGGGAAGTGTTGGAAATGTCAACATTTGGTTGAATTTTTAATATACAGAACTTACAAAGAATATGCGACAAGCAACTGATGAAGATTATGGAAAAATTGTTAAAGATATAAGAATTGGTGTCTAGACAAAGCATGGCTAAGAAGCTTTGGAACTTTACAACTGAAAACACAGCAGCTGAAATAATATGCAAAAACATTAGAGAAAACAAGTCTATACTTTGCCTAATGCCTACACTGGAAGAGCGTTCTACATTTAAACAAGAGCTTTTAAAACTGGAATAAGATAAAATGAACATCAGGGAGTGACTATTCTTCTAACAGAGAAATTAGAAAATTTATTGCACTCTTTGGAAAAGTCTAAATTTAAAACTGCAGGCTTAGATAAAGTTGTATGTTTATGTATAAACTTATTTACTATTGGGTAATTTTAGGCATAATATGAATGCAGAATTAGGTTTAGTGAATGGAACAGTAGGAAAAGTTGTTGATTTTGTAAAATTTCAGAAGAGATATCAAATAGAATTTTTGAAAATAAAATTTTATCAGATTGAAGAGGTGAAACAGATTGGGCGTTGTGTTGCTCTTGTTTTAATTGTGAAAGATTGTGTATGTTCGCAGAAAACAGTTTCCTATTTCTTTACCTTATGCAGTAACTATTCATATTGCTTTAGTAAATTGAACATTGGCTGGTTTATATTTGATTGATTTTGATGAGAAAAAGTTTAGTGCTGATGTAAATTGTGTAACAGAGATAAGAAGACTTTATGCTCCAGATTTAGGTGAATATCCCATATATGAGAAACGTGTAGTGTGTGCAAAATGGGAATATGTGAAAGATTCAAGTGAGGTTGAAAACACTAACTAAATTCAAAAGAAAGTTGAAGGTGATAAGAAACAGAAAATAGAAACTGTTTATGACGTTGTAGGATACCAGTTAGAAAACAGGCCATAAATTCAGTTGTCCATGCGACGTTATGGAGATCCATTGAAAGCCAAGAATTCAGAAGCAACGCAGGATGCAATCTGCTCCAAAGAGTCTTCTGCACCTCTCCAAGCAAACAGAGTCCCCATCCAATTCACTAAGTGAAAATAACAGATATGGGCATCGCAATGTTTTGCAAGTAGGAGTAGGTTAGGGCAACCTGCGTGAAATTCAATGATACTGTGCTCCAACAGGTAGTGCGCATCAGCACATGTATTTTTGCATGATTAAAAGCATCCATCAAGTGTGTGTTTGCGGAACAGTGGTGGTTATGAGCCAGCAATGGAGCCACCAACAGTTCACAATCCACATCAGTGCTTGAAGTAGTGGAGAGGCAGACTTCCAGCTCAAACCCCAGGATGAGCACTGCACAAACCAGCAGAGGCACGAGGGCAAACCTGCCAAATGTGCTTAAAAAATTAGAGTGAATAAAATTAGGTATTACTCCAACAACAGTCAGAAAACACAAAATGAGGCCAGAGTCGAGTAGTTTAAAAGAAATAAGTTTGGCCTTCAGTTTTACACGCATTAAGTATTTGGTGTATTTACTCAGCAAAATGAAGTGGGAGATTGGTATTCAGCACTGAGTCAATGTCACTTGGTGGTGTAGCCACCTGCTATTTGAAGGTCTCACAAGATGTTCTGAGCATCTCTTCTTGTTGAAACAATAGTGCTTTTAGTTAGTGTACGTTATTTTCAAAGTGGGAAATGAAGGCCATAGGAAACTATGTACAATCTCATGTGGAGGAGAACAAAATACATTGCTGCAACATGTCACTGGTTGAGAAAGAGTTCCTATACACGGGATGCCTCTTCATAAGCCACAGCACTTGTGGTTACTTTGGATAAGATAAGTCGCGTTCGAAACAACAATGAGCATGGGAATACTATCTCGCAGTGACATTTCTTTAAAAAAACACTCAAAATTACGGAACGACAGTTAAAAATTCCCATGCACTTTAATTTGCCTATAAAGTAAAGAATGTTGTTCAGAACAATTTCTGTCTTTCACTGCGAGGAAAACGTATTTATTTTCACCGTCAAATCAAAATGCAAAAGCAATTAATAAAAATCTTAAATAAAAGTATTTTCAAGCGACTTGAATGTAGCAATATGGTAATGTTTGGTGCAATGGAGCACCCAGTACCTATACACACATCTAAACAATCACACATTACAATGTAATCTTTGAATCAGCTAGGTAGTACTGTTACAGTCAATTTTTCACTCATGCAGTATTCATTCACATATTAATTTTCTCAGGTACTATCCATGTACTTATAAAATGATTTAGCTTTGACCTGTAAAGTTATCATTTTACTGAGGCAGTACCGAGGAGTTTTTCTGGGCCGGGCCTCATCGGTGTTGAGCACCCGCAGTTTTTAAAGGAAGCCTCCAAATGGGTCTGTATTGGTCTCTGTTTTCTGCCCTGGCAGAGGCGGTGCATTTCTTCTGGAGTGCAGTGACAGCAGGCACATTGATGTGCACGTACTCACACTATTCACACCTGACTTGTAGACTAGTAGAGAAGTTATTGCATGTTATCATGCAGGGTGAGTGTTGTACAGGAAAAGTAATCCTTTAACCAGAGTAATTTACTGTCTGCATTTCCCTTTTGTTTTTAAGACTGAGTACCACCAACATTCCCCTGCTGTTACCATGGCTTCAAGTCCTAGTTTCCTTACTATAAATTAAAAAAACATAGGTTTCAGGGAGGTTATAGTTAGGAATTAGCATTTGAAAAACGTTAGAAATTCACTGAAAAAACCACAAGTTTTGGGGCATAAATATATATATTTATAACATTCTTGAACTTTTTAGAAACACTCAGTCACTGGACGATGTCATCAGTGATGTCACTGACCATGTCATGCGTTATGTAATATGTGACGTCATCAGCAATGCATTGTGGGGGGCACAAGTCAAAGTTAGCTCAACTAACTATAACAGCCGAATTTCTCAGGTTTTGTACGAGTGAAAGGTCCAACTAACTATAACATCCCTGAAATCTGTGTTTTTTTCAGTGAACATAGATATATTTATATATATACATATATATTTACCACTACTAATAATCCACTTTGCAACAATCATCGACAGAGGTGCGCCAATGCACATTATGCCTGTGAAGAAATACAATGAACCATCTCCGTACACCATTGAAACTCAAAGTGCGTACATAGGCTGCATTGACGCCCTGCAAAAGTCAAGGTTAATTTACTGTGACAATGAAACACAAGAAAGCAAAAATATAAGCGCAAATCCATGTGCTTCAAAGCTCTGCATCATGTGCCTGTCTACTCAGTTCCAGGACAGCCGCTGATATGGGACTGAGGTCTGTGAATTACAACATGAAAGCTCACCAAAGGATTGTAAGTCAATTCCCTTGCTTTATTTTATGGTTGGGGAAAGCTTAACCTCTTCAGTGCTCAGAGCGGCCCTTGGCTGACCAACGTCATGGTGGATGTGTGCTAAGGTCCAAATCCCGCCCACTTATTAATACTCCCACACAGCGGGAGAATTTGCACCACGCCGAGGGGTTATGACTAAAAAATAATGTTGTGTTTTATTGAGGATGTCCGTTCTGTTGATCAGATACATAGACAAATTGCTTTTCATCTGCAAGAAGATGTTGAAAAAGAACTTAAATTGTTACTTAAGCATGATATTATTAAGTGTTCCACTGGCCCAATGCCATGAATTTCTCCTGTGGTAGTAGTGTCTAAATGAAGAGTGAAGGACCTGTACTACGTTGCAGTATCAGGAAAACGAAGCAATTGAACAAGAACAACATCCAGGTCCACACAATGCTGACATGATAACGCAATTAAATGGTGCAAAATTCCTCTCTCGCCTGCATTACAACCTTTTCTATACATGTTGGTCTGTTTCAATACAACAGACTAAAGGGGTCATTACGATGGTGGACGTAAAAGCACTCCGACCACCATGGTTGCGGAAAAAACAACGTCTGCATGTTCCGCAGCAAAACTGGCAGTCACATTACGATGCAATGATTGAAAAATCCCATCTCAGGCGTCTGATTCCATAAAACTCTGCCGTAACATCCGTCAAACCAGAAAATAAGACCACAGTGGACAGAAATGCTGCGGAAAGCACGATAACCGCAGATCCTCAAGCGGAAAGACCGCAAGTGAAATTATGATAAGATGGCGGAGCAAGGGTAACGTTAAGTCTCTTCTGACTGCTGCGGTCGCATTAAAAAATGAATGGCAGAGTAGGCGGAAGGATCATTGCATTCATCCCTGTGCGGTCACGCATTTAAATGCAATCACACAACAAGGCCACCAAGTGTTGCTGATAGTTTTCCGCTGCCTTCAAAAACATTTGACACACCCCATCGCATTAAAAAAATACAAATCCCAGATTAAAACAGAGAACACACCTGACATGAATACCCCATTTGAACACATCCACATAGCTGTGTATAAACCCAACGCCTTCCCTGGTAAGCATCCTTTACACAACTGCAGAAGTGAAGGGCCAAACAACACAGCAGAAAAGATAGGCAAATCATCATACATCACACCATCACAACCACACAACAACAAAACCAACACACACCTCACACATCCCCAATAGCACCTTCCCAACTGCACTTATCACCCATTTGCACATCACACACCATGGCACAGAAAAAAATGGCAAAATTCTCAGACAATGAGTTGTCAGTGACGGTAGATGAGATAATCAGAGTAGAACCACACGTGTTTGGAAGCATTTTCCAACAGACACCAGTAGTCAGAAAAAATCAAATGTTGGAAAGGATAGTCAACAAAGTCAATGCAGTAGGGACCACAGTGAGCACACTATGTGACATCAAGAAGAGGTGGGAGGCCCTCAAGACCAGGGTGAAAGACCGTGCCAACATGAACCATGAGGCGGCCCAGAGGACTGGTGGTGGCCCTCCCATTCCACCACTAACATTCCCTGAATGGGAGGAGAAGGTGCTTGCCATACTGCATCCAGAGAGTCTCACAGGAATAGCCGGGAGAATGGAGGCTGGTAAGTACCAACACATGTCTCCCATCACACTGCCATGTACTGTCTTGCACAACTAGAAAGCTACACTACCAAGACCTAAATGCACTTATGTACAACAGACTCTTCCCAACACATGTCTCACATATCTACAATTTCCTTCCTCTCATCCACCTCAAAAAAAGCTAGCAATATTTCCATGGGGGTATTTGTACAGGTAGCCGGCACTACAACTCCCACCAGGCAACCTTGTCCCACAGCTGAGCAGGATGGAACACTCACCCCACCCAGAACCATGTGTCAGTCATGTAATTGCTCTCCTCAAACGTATTTGTAAGTAGCCATTTCAAGAGGGGAAGGGTTTGTTGATAGGCAGCGAGCACTACAAATCCCACAAGGCACCCTTGTCCCACAGCTGAGCAGGATGGAACACTCCCCCCACCGAGAAACATGTGGCAGCCATTTAATTGCTCTCTTCAAACTTACAGTTAGGTAAGCTGTCATTGCAGCCAATGGGAGCTGCCATCGTGGTAGTGCAATACAATTTTGAAAATCGTGGTAGGTGTGCTCCGCCACTGTGGCCACAGGCATTGGCCACAATTGAAAAATGAGGGATTGCGGTAGAGACCACCAGGACCCTGCGGTGTGACACCTCCTATGCCAATGTCATTGCAGCCAATAGAAGCTGCCATCATGGTAGTGCAATACATATTTGAAACTCGTGGTGGGCATGCACCACCACTGCGGTCACAGACATTGTCCACAATTGAAAAATGAGCGATTGCGGTAGAAACCACCTGACACCCGTGGTGTGACACCGCCTATGTCAATGTCATTGCAGCTAAAGATAGCCGCTATTGCGGTAGTGCAATACATATTTGAAACTCGCAGTAAGTGTGCTCCGCCACTACGGTCACAGACATTGGATACACTTGAAAGATGCAAACCAGGCTGACCAATTGCATCAGCAGAGTACCACTGAAACAACCCTAGGGGCCTATAAATGTCTGTGAGAGAGCCACACTTGTCACTTGCATTCAGACACTGCTGCCTCCCATTCATCACCACCAACTGCTGCTGTACCTGTACTCTGGACCCAGTCATGGCTCGAACAGAGAACATCAGAGCCCATCCCTTAACCACAGAGGAGCTGGAGGTCCTATTGGATGAGTACCTTGCCCTGTATTCGAGGCTATAGGATGCTCCAGAGGTACTGGTAAGTGTATGAGTAAACGTTTGAGAGTGCTCAGAATGCTCACATGATGTTACTGTACTGTAGTATGTGCCTGTGAGTGCAAGCCAATGTTCATGCATCAACATTTTGCCAACATGACCTAGAAACTATTGCACTTGAGTATGTGGAGAGGATGGCAACATAGACACTGACGAAGCTCATTTGGAGCTAAAAAACACACAAGTTGTGTGAGACACTGCCTAGCATGCTGAGTTCATGTCAATGGGGTGTATAGCCTTATTTCCACTGATCCCTGACTGCATTTAATGATGAAAAGGACATAGGGGCCGATTAGGATGGCGGACGGACTTGCGTCCGTCCGCCACCCCTGAGTTGGAGGGACCGTCCGCATGGGCAGCGGCGGTCCCTCCATAGCAATTAGGATGTGACCGCCACCCTGGCGGTCACATCCTGTATGTTTTACATTGCGGCGGATGCTGCTTGAAGCAGCATCCGCCGCAATGCAAAAAACGAAAGGTGTGCATTTGCATGCACAAAGCGGCAGGCACCGCGCGGTGCCTGCCGCTTCGTGCACGCAAGGGCAGGGGGGTACCATAGGTACCCCCCATGTGCACCCCCCACGCAACCTTCACCCAGGGGGCCCGCAACGGGCCCCCAAAGTGACTGTCCATATGCTTTTCCACGGCGGATAAGCCGCCGCGGAAAAGCATGACTCACCCTGCATCCTAATATGGCTGGCGGTGTCTGATAGACACCGCCAGCCATGTTATTGCTTTTCCGCCGTGGTCGCCTTCCGACCGCGGCGGAAAAGCGGCGGACGGATTGGGAGACCCACCAGCCATCCTGATTTGGCGGTGGGTCTTTCAGGCCTCCTCGGCGGATTTCCCGCATACTCCGGGCCGGCGGTGGCTTCCGCCGGCCCGGAGTATGCGGGAAATCCGCCATCCTAATGACCCCCATAGTGTGGTTTAGCATTGATACAGCTACAATGCTGATTTGAGACAACCAAACTCTGAACAGATATTCCCTGTGTCATGTAATGTCATAGTTCATTAAATATTCATAGGCTAAAATGCAGATTGGCCAGAGGGTACAGAATAATGTGTGTTCTGCTTTCAAAATCACCCTGTGGAGATGTGTCCATTCTGCATAGGATTCAGAGCACAATGCCTGGATCCATCACTATTGGTGGTAAATCACCTCTGACACATCTGCTAAATGTAACGTAGACATGCCATCCTTCTATTAATTTCATGAAGTGTATAGTCTTGCATGTGTATGCACTGTTTCACAATTCTGATTGTACATGCATGTGATTTCTGTGATGGACCACGTTTATCCTCAGTGAAAAGCCCTCTGGCCTGCCCAGTCACTGCACAATGTTACAAGGACCCAGCACTAAAAGGACTAAGAAAAACATATGTGTTGTCCACCATCCTATTTCTTAATGAGATATCATAGGCCTGAGGAGTACATGAGACAGGACTACACCTTGCCACAAGATTGTGAGAATATAAGAGCAGGGACCTAAATGACCACCATGACACATGTAGATATTCAATGGTCAAGGACCTTAAGAGGTGTCTAGTATGAGACACAGTGAGTCTGACCACTCCACATCATTTCCAGTGTATCTTATGTCATGCTCCCTCACATAGTGCATCACAGATGAGGCCCATTTTCACATTGGTTTTTGTGCTGGCACTCTGCATGTGTATGAGATGGGCATGCAGTGTGTCCATCCTCATAGATCTATACATTGCAATGATATGGGTAAATCCAAGTGTACTATGTGACATGGTGTACGGGATCTGCTCTCCAATGATGTATTAGTGTGCTATGTATTTTCATGTTCATGTACTGTAACACAGTGGTACGCAACACAGTGTTACAAAAACGTCCACTTATTGTCTCCCATGCCTACTGCTCAAGGTCCATCAGCACAAGGCGATATGGAGGGCCATTGCCCAAAAGGTGTGGTCCCTTGGTGTCTCAAACAGATGACATACACACTGCCACAACCGGTGGGATGACATCTGCTGCCTCAACAAAAACGTCGCTGATATGATGCTGGGGCTGTTCCCTTGAAGTTGCGTGTTGGTGCGCAGGAGCATGACACCACTAATGGCCCGCATCCTGGTAGTGACACAGCCAGAGCTGGATGGACGCTTGAGGGCCAGACAGCAGCAAGTTAGGGGTGAGTATTGTGCAAAGTGTGACTTTGCGTATGAGTGACTACATGAATCCCATCCCTGAGCAAGTGCGGACCTTTGTGAAGTCTCTAGTGTGATGCAATAGCTTCTAAGTAGCCTCAGTGTTGAGTGTAGAGGTTCTGTATTTGTACAACAGATTTTGTTTCTCAAGTGGGGAATCCATGTACGTTGTCAGAGCAAATCATCTTGCCATGTTTTCTTCCCACATCTTGTGAATGTTCTCTGAACTGAGACCTTCCTACACAGGTAAACTCATTGTGTGAAGTGTGTAGCCCAGTACATTTTTCAGGCTTGTGTATACTGTGTGTCTATCACAATAGTGTGCTCATGTGATGATGTGTAAGTGGCTAGAGACATGCACAGATGTGGACTCAGGGAGCAGTGAGTTGGTAGAGGTCCCACCTGTCCCATGGGTCCTTTTTTCACAATGGTAGAGATGACAGCACCATTGCAAAACATATTAGCCTAATAGCAGCATGGCAAAACAATGTGTAGTTTCCTGTCACAGTAACAGGACGTTCACATAGGTGCTGATGTGGTAGATGGTGATGATTGCAGTGATGCATTGGCTGATTTGCATTTGCCGTTTGTGCACATGGCAACACGACTTGGGTGGTTAGACTCTGGGATGTAAATGCAATGTAGCTGATGCTGGTTCTTGTGAAATTGTTTTGGTACAATGGTTGGATGTGATAAGTGGGTATGGCAAATGGTGATGTAACTTAGGTGTTGTACAGTAATTTGATAGATAATAAGGATCAAATGTTACTCAGAGTGTCACTCCTCAGTATGTGTGCATTGTGGAGGGCTGTCCATGTGCATTAGTGCATGGTGTAGTTGTGACTAATGCTTTTAATTAGTGAGTGAATTTTTGACACATCAATGTGTCCTCAATGTCATCAGTCAGCACGTAGGGATGTTATATTCCAGACACTAGGTATTCTCACACATTAACTGTCCTAAAGAAGGCCACTGACTTCCTCATCTACAGAAGACACAATCATGCCTTGGATCAATGTGGGCCTGTCAGGCACTTGTGGAGATGTTGGTATGTGACATGTCAAAACCTATGTAGGGCTTGCATTAAATTCACATTCTCATGCTATTGTGCATTGTCTATGTGACTACATTGTTAAATGGGTAATATTTGAACTTCATTAACAAATAAGATGTGTCCTTATGACATATGCTGCAGTGTGAGTGTCACAGACATCAACTGACAGTGAACAGCAGTGAGCATCATGTTAGTGCATTTAGAGATGTGTGCTGTTCACATCCAAAAAATCGTTAAATCTACAAAGTTGACACCAATGTAGAACTGTAGTTGTGCTTCAATGCCCAACATTGTGGATTTCAGGAGGTGATCTCCCTTACAAAAGGATATATTTGACTTTGTATCGGTGGTGTTCCATGAAATATACTTCAATTGTGACTAAGAGAACATGTTTGGATGTGTAGCTATCAACGCAACATGGAGCATGAATATCAACTAAGCATGTTTCCATGAATCGCCTGATGATTGCACAAATGTGCCATATGCTGAAAGTACATGGAGTAGTTAAACATGGGAGTTTCATTTGAAGGATTAGAGTATTATTGCATTTGATGTTTGTGAGTATGACACTATAGTGAACCTCTTTCTCTGTCTGTCGTAGCATCTACAGAGGGCAGGGAAGGACAGGGGCCCAACACTGCTGGGGAAGCTACTGGCATTACTGCTACACAGGAGTTCAGTGACACAGAGGAGATCAGCGCCTCGAAGGGGGACAGGACTGCCCTGGAGGATTCCCAGCCGGAAACACCAACCTCCACATCTTCACAGTCCATTGGTGACTCCTTGATTTTGGCGGGCACAGAAAGTCCAAGTTCTGCATCTTCTTCTGCACACCTCGTCCAGTGTCCACCCTCCCGGATGCTCCTCCAAGGGCTGTCTGTGCCCACAGCCCTAAGAAGGGTAGAGACTCCTTCCCCCCAGGCACCGCGGCCCCTGCCCCTGTCTCCCCTGCTGCCTTCAGTTTGAAGGCCATAGACATTTTGCGGCAGCTGTGTGTGGGTCAGACTGCTCTCCTGAATGCCATAGGGCCATGGCAACAAGTTATCACAGATTGTTGTGTTCATGGAGGGCATTCATTGGGACTTGGGTGGGCTACACCAAACTGTCCAGTCTTTGTCATCCACAGTGACGGCAGCCATTGAGCAGTCCCAAGCTCCCAGTCCAGCTCATGTTCCTTCAGCAACCACCCTGCCAGTGCCCCAACTTGACCAGAGTACACACACGCCAGAGCCCTCAGGCACCCAGTCATCCACACGCAGCACAAAACAGCAGCATTCTAAGCATACCAGACACCATACACCATCACCACAGCACAAAAAGAGAACACATGACCGCAAAACAAAAAGACCAGCACAGGAAACTCAGGGACACAAGGCAAAAATGCATGCATCAACATTACATTCCTCTAAATCATCATCATCCAAGGGAACTCCCATCCCCACACCTGATCATAAAGACACACAGACACTTGCCCTGTCTGCAGTGAACCTGGTGCCTGCCACAAATAAGCCCAAACACATTCCGAATGCAGTTTCACCCAAAACTTTGACTCCCACCTACACCCCGTGAAGCATGGACAGGAAAGTAAAGTGGGGAGTATACCTCCACAACAGGGGATGCAGGGGAAAAGGCAACCCTGCCCCCAGCGTACCACAAGATCCATCAAATCCCCACAGGAAGAGCCACCAGCACCTACTACACCTTTGGGGAAGAGTGAGGCTGTTGTGCCCACCTCACTTATCACTGCCAAGACACTTGTTGAATATCGATACCAAAACAATTGTGACTCAGCCCTCAACATTCACCATCAGCAACTGAGCCTCCACACAGCATGTCTCCACCTCCCTGTGCCACCACTCAACCCGGTCCAAGTAGCCCTCAGGCCAGTTCTCTCCCTCCCAGGTCCAGTCCTCCAACTGGACCAGACAATCAGCACCTTCCCAGCTCAACTTCGACCCAAAGTTGAAGCCATGCCCCCCTTCCCACCTCATTTCTCCATGAGAGGTTCCTGGACTGCCCATTCGAAGACCCCATCCTGTGGTGATTTCCATGGCAGTGGACTGTGATACCTATTTAATGTGCGAGTTTTCATGCACATATGTACAGACTTTAAATTTGGACTGGCCAATGGCCTTGATGTGTTGCACTGTTGATGCCTATACAGAGTTTATGTAATAAAGACTGTGACTCATGTTGTGAGGTTTGATGGTGCCCTTGCTAATTATGCAGTACACTGTATGTGTATATGTTCATTTGTTACATTCTCTGTATGCCACATTCATAATGGCATATACTTGATTTTCTTTTGCAGAGGTTGTCAGAGGTTCAAGCCACTTTTGTGCTTCTTGACTCAGAGGCTTGAGGGTGCAATATAGGTTGTCTGTGATGATCTACTCTTATCCTAATCATTTTATTGTCAGGTCTCCAATTTTGTACACATGTCATGTTTGGATGCTGTACCACAACAGAAGAGAATTATATTCACATGATAACTTGTGAGGTAGACAGGACCCATCATATCTGTGGGATCTATCTTGATGCGTACACAGCAGTGTAGATGTGTAGTCATCTTGTGTAGGCCTGGCTTCATCTTCACATGGGTACAATTGAATGTGTGCACTTGAGTAGTCATACAGTGTGTTTGGCCTGTCATTGGTTGAAGTGTTGGTATCGATGTGCCCCTGAACATGACACCTACACACATGTATGATCCAGTTAATGAGTGCCTGTTTGTTTACATTATCAGACACCTGCTTTACATTGTGGCCACATGTAGGATTTGTTGGTTGAGCAATGTGCAGTGTGTCTGTATGACCTTGCAGTCCTGGGGCACACCTACTTGTTGTTGCTGTCATTTGAGAGTATGCAGAAAGGCTTTTGATGCTTACACGTTGTGAGTTACTCCTCTATTTGTTTTTGCTCCGTACACTCCTCACCTGTCCAATACTAATGTACACACCATTTCAGTCTAATATCTGCCACCCCATGCCTTGCCAGTGTGTGACCCTCCCCACCACTTCATAGTGTGACAGTAGAATGTGTGGAGATGATCTATGTCCAGGACCAATGTTCTACTCAGCACTGTTTCACAATTTGTTGTGTGCTATTTTGTTGCACTTGATTGCAGTCATGGTTGCTCATGTACAGTGCAGATGTTCTTCTGGCACAGTACTCTAGTGATGATCCATACATTTTGTATTTTCCAGAGTTGGTGATAGCGAAAGTGTAAGTCTGTTTGCTGCGGTAATGCTACACATCCTGAGTGTGATGTGATCTGTGCCCTGTGATGATTTGTGATGTTGAAGTTCATGGTGGAATTCTTATATATGTGTGGTATGGGTTTTGGTGGTGTTCACACACTGCTTACTGTGCATGCACTGCGGTCAGTGCATGTTGACTTGTCCTTGCCCGGTGTGAGTCCCCCGATGTCCATCTAAGTTTGGCAATTAATTATTTTGTATGTGCACATGTTGTGTATTTGTTATAGAGGGATGCAGTCTTTGGCCTGTGTTGGCTCTTTCTACTGGCAGGTCCATGTGTATTTAATGTTAATTTTGCATGACTTTTTGTGTGAGGGGTTTGTGTAGTGGAATACATTCAGATGTGTGTTGGATTTGTAGTGTGCATTTCTTGTGTGAATGTCACATGCAGCGATGTGGAGTCTTGTTCATTAGCTTGTTTTGAGAGCGCAATTGTGATATGGCCTCCTATATTTGTAGAGTCACTTGTTAGGATTGTGCAGGTGCATGCTTTTGCTACACAGTGACACCATGCTCACTTTGTAACTGGTGGAGTGTCTATGTCTGTGGTTGCAGATTAGTCTTATTGCGCACGGTTGGTGTTCCTGATTGGCATTTGATCATGTATTTTTTTATTTGTTTGGATGATGGTGTCTGTGCAGTTGGCCAGAGTAGAAATGTTATCTATTCGAGTGCTGTCTAGGATCACATTGCCTATCCACTCTTTGGCTGCACATGACTGAGCTTGTTGGACTTCTTTTGATCTGGTTTGTGATACATTTGTTTTTCAATCATTTTGGGATCAGTATTGTTTCAGACTTCCCTCAGTGGGATTCTGACATTTGTAGATACACACCTGGGTGTGGTATTGGTTTTCAGGAAAGTCTAAAAACCTGTTTTTCACCTTTATCTGGTGTTGAGTAGTGAAGGTGGAAGATGGGTAGATGAGGGGTATTTGTGAAGGTCATACTTGGGTTTGACAGTCAGAGAGTGTCACAATGAGCCATGAGTGTTGTGCTGGTGGCATACACATGCCAAGATAGTTGACACAGAAGAGGGGCTGGCCACTGTATGGCCTATGACAGTTCCTATCATCCTGGGGCAATGCATTGCTGTATCACAGGGATATTGCACAGATGTTACTATAGTTCAATTTCAATCACTGTGCCACCCATGTATGATTTGATGGCCTAGGTGTAGTGTGATATGTGGTAACTCTTGCACGTCATGTACAAATAAATATTTGAAATTGCTCCATGATTTTCCTGCACTGTGCACCCCACTTTAGGCTAGTTTAGTTCTCATCATATAGTGCTGCTGACTTATGGTATGTCTATGAGGCTACGTTTAAGTTTGTGAGCTGTCTGAAGGACTTGACATGTAGTGTGAATGGTTCCACTGATGATAATCTGCACAGTGACTCTTCATTTCTTGAATAAGTCACTTTAATTCACATGAGTGGAAGGCAGGTGTGAGGAGGAGGGTTGTCATGAGTCTCAGGGCAGCATTTCCTGCTGTCAAAATGGACTCTTCCTGACACGTTGACATTTATTCACTACTTTGTAGTTGGTGATCCCTTTGTTGAGGTAGAGTAATCGTGTGTAGGTGTTCTGTGAGTTGGCAGTGTAGTCAGTGTTGTTGATGTACTGGACATTCTCCCATGGTGTCATTTATTGCAGGAGTCAAATGCACAGTGGAGCTTGCTTTGAGTTTGCTGTTTTAGCAGGAATTCCTTACTGTGTTGCATGGTATGGGCTGTTATTGTGTGATATGGTCTACCATTGTATGTGATGGGACTATCAATGTCTGCTTGGTGGCTGTGATGATCTGTGATTGTGTGGCAGTGGTGTCTAATATGATGTATCATCTACCTGGGCTCACTGTCTCATGCCAATACCTTGTTGGACTACTCTGAAATACACATACACACCCTGCTTGGTCTGCCCTCCTCTGTTCCACATGTATTTGGACTGACCCTTATTTGTGTACAATGATGACTATTGTCATTTTGGAAGGACACTTGCCTCACCACACACTCATGTTACTATACAATTGGTGATGAGATGTCACTACAGACAGTGTCCCTGCACATGATATCTTGCTGCATATATTTTGTGCTGAGTGGTGCTTGCCTGATGATACATGTGGTGTGAATGTTGTGAAGTTGGTCTTGCTTGTCTGGGGCAATATCCTGGAATTCTACTACATTGTGGGCAGGTTTTCCTGCTGCTTCACCGCTGTGGTGACATGGCCGGCATGACTGGGCTAGTTGAAATAATTTCTATGGGGATGGGTGTGGGTGAACCAGATGCAAAGGTGACAATTTGTGATGTGCAACCCTGTGGACTTGCACTAGGGTATATGTTCCTGTCTCCATCATTACCATCAAGTTATCTGATGTAGACAGGACACTTATTTCTGCGTGACAGTTGGGTGTTGTTGAACAGGGGTTGTACGAGAGGATGTATTATTAACTTACCTGCGTTGTTGACCGTGACAGCGTCTTATCTGCTGGTAGTAGATGAGTACAGCAGTAAAAGGGCTTGTAGAATAGGATCCCTGGCAGCCAGGAACATGTGGAGGTGCCTCAGACTCGAGTTTCTCTCTCCGCAGTAGTGCTTCCGCAATCTCCGTGGGGCAGGTTTCTCCGCTGCATTCTGATGGGCTGGTTGAGGCATCCTGATTTGTCCAGCAGTCGTAACGTCATTCAGCATGGCGGTCTTTCTCTATTGGCTCCCTCCGGCACTTTTGTGGAACCAAAAATCTGTGGATCCGGAAACTCTGCGGTGGATGGGAAATGGGCTATCTTTGCCCATTGTAATATGGTGGTCGTGAGGACTGCCGCAGGAGTAACTAAATAGACGTTTTCTGCCAGCACCGCAGAGGTGTCTACGGCAGCCATCGTAATCAGCCCCTCAGTTTTGGCGTGTCATCCACTGCAGAAAAGTTTCAAGACGTCATTTGAAGCGTCATACAGACTGTCATGGATGCATTCCATTACAGCATTAACATATTGTTTCTCAGAGCTACACAAAAGGAGCATGATAAAACTTTTACACAAGTACGTTGTCTATTTGTGGAATCAAGTTTGATTTTGAATGCAGATAAGTGTGAGTACCATAAAACAAAGCTAACATTCTTTGTCCATATCTTTACTGATAGGGGTATGACACCAGATCCTACTAAAATACAAGCACTGTCATATGCTTATTACCCACAATATGTTACAATGGAGCATTTATTTATTGGCATGCTCAGTTACTATTCCAGATACATACAAGACTTTGCCAATGTAAGTACTCCGTTGAGAGACTTGACCAAAAAGAATGTTTCATTTAATTGGTCACATTAATGTGAGAAAAGTATTAAATAAAGAAACAAGCCATTGAGAATGCTACTGAAATGAAATGTATCAATCTGAAGCTTCATACAGAGGTTATTGTTGATGCAAGGCCAGTCTGGGTAGGTACTACACTTGCACCGCACAGCAGACACACACATGATAGAAGGCCTATGGTAGCAACAGCAATAAGAAGTTTCTCTCAAACAGAACATGCTTACTTATAACAAGAAAAATAATGTTAAGCCATGGTATGGGCTTGTAAACGTTTCCGTGTATTCTTGTATGGACAATCTTTCACGCTGGAAACTGATCATCAAGCTAGTCCAGTCTGATTATGAACTTCACTTGCACAGCACAGCAGACACACCAATGATGGAAGGCCTATGGTGGCAAATACAAGTAGGAATTTGTCTCAAACATAACATGCTTACTTATAACAAGAAAAGAATGTTTAGCCATGGTATGAGTTTGTGAAGTTTTCCATGTATTCCTGTATGGAAAATCTTTCAGGCTGGTAACTGATCATCAAGCTTTACTGAACATATTTGGCAGTCCACAGGCCAAAATCCCTCCTTGCATTGAATGATGGAGATTATGGTTACAAGAATATAATTATTCTATTGTGCGTTGTCTAGGGAAGGATCAGAGTCTTGCTGATTACTTGTACAGAGTGGCTACACAAGGTCATGCTACCCCATCGAGGGCAGCTGAGACCCATATTAATTTCATTGTAATATCAAACACACCAGCTGCTATTTTGTTACCCCAGATTATCACTGCGATGAGTCATGATAGAGACAAGTTAAAGTTGAAGGATACAATTACACATCAGTCATGGAACCAACACACTCTACCACTCACCAGTGATGGGAAATATAAAAAATACAAAAATGTTAGGGAAGAACTGTCAATAACTCTGGAAGGAGTTATACTACAAGGGATGAGAATTTCATTGCACATATTCTGCAACAGAGAATAATTGAAGTCACCCATAAAGGACATTGTGGAATCATTGCCACAAAACAAGCTTTCCGAGACGAGTTTGGTTTCCTTATCTTGATAACAGAGTTAAAAAGGAATTAAAGGCCTGTCATCTATACAACTGCCTTTCTACAAAAACTGCTCACCACACCTTGAACATGTCAGAACTCCAAAAGAATGCACAAGAGAGAATGGCCATTGACTATTTCGGTCCAGTTGATAATTGATGTCACCTGCTGGTGATTATCGATGAATACTCATGATTTCCATTGATTGAAGATCTTTCTTCTACTACTCAAAAATGTCATTTGAGATGTCATCAGTGATGTCATCAGTGATGTCACTGACCATGTCATGAAAGATGTAATATGTGACATCATCAGCAGTGGATTGCGGGTGCGCGATATATAGTTAGTGCAACTAACTATATATGGAATTTCATTGGTTTTGTGTGAGTAAAATAAGGTTTTTTAAATGCTAATTCCTAACTATATATGGTCTATAACCTATTGTTTTTTAGTGAATTTTCAAGGTGTTGTAAATGCTAATTCCTAACTATATATGGTCTATAACCTATGGTTTTTTCAGTAAATTTCAATGCTTTTTTAATAGCAAATATCAAAAGCTTTAAAATGTATTCTTCTTTAAATCGAAAAATAAATTTTATATGTTTTTAATACAATTTTTTAATGTATTTTTTTTTAATAATTTTTTTTGATTTGCTCCCGGTCCGCGAACCGGGCAGCTTCCCGTTAGCTCAGTTTGGTGCCGCGACCCGGTCCGCGAACCGGTAAACGGTCCGTTAGCGCAACTGCCTCGTTAGAAAACAACATCGTGATGCGTGGCGTCAGCGTGACGCATCGCGTTGTTGCGTGATACGTCATATGATGCGCCGCGTTAGCGTACCCGGAAGTGAACCGGTACGCGAAGCGAGGCGCGAAGCGCAGCTTCCCGGAAGCGATCCAGGGCATGGCGCGGAGCGCGTAACGTAAACACAACAGGTCATGTGACTTGTTAATAACACTTTTCATTGGTTCATTTCACTTTTGGTTTCCTAATGATGTAAGACTAGGTCATGTGACCTAAAAGTAACACTTTTCATTGGTTTAGAACTATTGTTTTTCCCAAATGATGAAAACCCCTCCTTGTTTCCTCACTCTGACTTTCATCTTTGTGAGAGGAAGACCTTTTGTCATCACTGAGCAATGGCTTCATTAGTAGCTTCAGCTGGTGCTTCCCCACCACCTCCACCACCTCCAAGGAAGAGAGGACCACCTGCTGAAGTTATCATTCAGCAAGAGGAGGAAGAAGAGGAAGAAGAGGAACAGCAGGAAGAGAGGCATTTTTTGCCTGAGGAGCCCAGGAGGTCTCATGTCAAAGAAAACTTTATTTGACAATTTTTTAAATATACCCGGGGCCCAAAAAAAGTCAATGCCCGGCACGTAACTTGCCTTATCTGTAAGAAAGATTTGTCCAGAGGGACAGATAAAAAATATAGTTATGGCAATTATACAATGCATCGCCATATGGAGAGGTGGCACCCTATCAACTACAGTGCTGCGCAGTTACGTGACCAGCAAGATAATCCCCCTTCTGTGGCCAGAAGATCAGTTGTAGAGGAAGTGACGGGACCAGAGGCGAGGGAGACGGTCCCAAATATACAGATGAGGTTCGGGGAAGTCAAACAAGTGTGCGTGCGTTGCAATCAGTTGATTTGCTACAGAGAAAGTAGCATCACTCTAATCAACAGAGCTATCGACAATCATGATTGTCGAAAACGCCCCAGAAAATAAATTATCTTTTTTTTTTTGTTGCTCCTGTTGAGCCCTTTACAATGAATCGTTTTCGCTTCCCCCCCCAAAAAAACCAAAAAAAATATAAAACCGTTCAAAAAATACAAAAAAAGTAACAAAATGTTCAGAAAAATAATAAAAAAATATAAAACAACAAAAATAATTTTAAAAAAAGTTCTTTTCAGAACGACCTCCCCTTTATAAAAAAATTGATAGAATGTTTAGCACTCTGGCAACCTCTATTTCTTTTGGTTCGCTTCCCGGTTCGCTCGCCGGTACGCGAACCAGGAGGGAACCAAAAAAAAAAAGAAGAGTAAGTATAAGGGAAGGAAACAGAGAGTAATGTTAAAAGAAAGACAGCTATAGGGAGTAACACAGAGATACTGTTTAATAGATATATGTACCGAAGAAAAGATGGAAGAGGGTATAATTGTGAAAAACAAAATAGATAAGGAAGTGGAAGAAAAAAAGGAGAGTAGAAGAATAATAAACAAGAGTTTCTTAGAGAATGTGAGTGAATGTTCAAAATAAGATTAAAACATGTGGAATAACAGAGAGAAAAAACAGAAAGCAGAAAAGAAGAAGTAACAGAAAAGGAATGATTGAAACAGCAAAGAAATGTAAATAACATAAGGGCATATTATCAACATAGGTGATAAAATGATCGCTGCTTTTATTGGCAGAAATCTGCCACTAAAGCCGCTTTTGCGGCAGTTTTCTGCCGATAATGACTGCTTTTATCGGCAGAAAACTGCTGCTAAAGCCGCTTTTGCGGAAGAAAACTGCCGCTAAAGCCACTTTTGCGGCAGTTTTCTGCCGATAAAAGCAGCGATAATTTTATTGCCTGTGTTGATAATATGCCCCTTAGTGTGCTTGAACTACAGAGAGAAAGCATAATGAACAAGTAGTGAAAGAGTGATCAGTCAGAGACAGTGAGAGTAATAGAGACAGAGTGAGTGAACAAGAGTGAGGAAGTATGAGAAGAGAGGGACTGAGAAAAAGAGTGGAAGGAGTAGAGTAAGTAAGTAATAGAGAAAGGAATGAGGGAAGTAGCAAAGGCAGGAAAGTGAGGTTAAAGAAATGAAGTAGTGAAACTAATAGAAGTTAAATGTGATAGAAATGTAACGAAAAGAGTACAAAACATTTACCTTATAATTGTCGTTAACTTAGTCACTTGTTATTTTTATACTTTCAATCTGTGAAAGAGAGAACAAACATTTGAAAAATATTAAAACATGTATTTAAAAATTAGAAAAGACAAGGGAAAAGATTGAAGGACAAACAGTTTTTCAACAACTTTGACACTTACAGAAGCCTCTGCTTCTCCATGCCCCTACACAGCCCTAAAAATATACATTTTAAACTAACAGTATCTTGATGCAGATGAAGTGAGGCCTATCTTGCAACATGGTGCATCTTTTGCACTGCTGCTGTCTCACAAAAGTGACGCAACGGTAGCGCAAAAGAGGTGCACAGCCATCCTAAAACTGTCCCTAACATTTTAAATGATTGTTTCAGGATGCCAATAAGGTGTGTCCTATCCAGAGCTTTGTTTGAGGTGAGGCCTACTCAGGGTTGCAGATGAAATTTAGAGTTGTTGAAGAGTACAGAGGAGATAATACATGTCCATGCCTACCAATGAAGTGAGTCATGTCCACTTTACTCTTGAACAAAGGCCAGACCTCCTCTGTTTCCCTGGACAGGCCTAAACTTGATCTGCACAATGTGATTCATAATATTAGGAAACACAGGTGATGTAATTGAAAAACGTGCAATTTCTTTTGCTCATTTCACAATCACATCACTTGTGTTTCCTTTGCTTAGGTATCTCATTGTGCAGATGTAGTCCAGCATATGAAAGAGTACGCAGAAGTGCAGCACTGCATGCAACAACTTTGACACTTACTGAAGCCTCAGCTTCTGCATGCCCCCTACACAGTCCTAATTATATACATTTTAAACTGACGGTATCTTGCTGGAGATGAACTGAGGCCTATCTTGCAACATGGTGCATCTTTTACACTGCTGCTGCGTCACAAAAGTGACGGAACAGCGGCGCAAAAGAGGCGCACGGCCATCATAAATCTGCCCTTAACATTTTAAATGATTGTTTCTAGATGCTGATAAGGTGTGGCCTATCCACAGATTTGTTTCAGGTAAGTCCTACTCAGGGTTGCAGATGAAATCTAGGCTTGTTGAAGAGTACAGAGGAGATAATACATGTGCAGGCCTACCAACGAAGTGAGTCATGTCCACTGCACTCTTGAACAAATGTCAGACCTCCTTTGTCTCCTGGAACAGGCCTAAACCTCATCTACACAATGTGATGTGTAATGTTAGGAAACACAGGTAATGTAATTGAAAAACGTGCACTTTTTTTTGCTCATTCCACAATCACATCACCTGTGTTTCCTTTGCTTAGGTATCTCATTGTGCAGATGTAGTCTATCATATGAAAGACTACGTAGAATGTGAGCACTGTATGCAACAACTTTGACACTTACAGAAGCCTCAGCTTCTCCATGCCTACTACACAGTTCTAAATGTATATCATAAATACAAAAAGTACAGAATTAATTATACATGTTAAATGGTTTATTTTTGCTGTTCTCAGAATTTATCAAATTTCACTAAAAACAGTGACTTGAAGGTATTCATCATATAACAGCGGGGAAAAAAAACACAATCAAAATGATTGTGTTTAAAAAACCCATATAACATAACCAATCAGAAATCAGAACTCCTGAAAAGTAATTTACTTTCCATGACGTCGAAGGATATCCTATGAACAGCTTACACTCTGTTGTGCTGTTATTATTTTCAGCCCGCCACTTTCTGAAAGAAAAGCTCCATCGTTTTGACAAATATGTTACATACAATAAATGACTTCTCGCTCTCTACCGCACTTTTCCACAAGGCCAAATCGTGTAAGAGCCATTTATAACTCTTGGAATTCTTCTAAGCAAATCCCGTCATTTTGTATTTCCGCAACTTTCAGAAAGAAAACGTTCAAGATCACTTTCACAATCCTGTACTAGTAATATCTCACCCTTCTTGCTCACTCATGTTCCACATTTCCTATGACACTGATACTGCTTACTATGAAGCAGACTTACACTACCTCTATGACTACTACAATTATTTATTTCTCTACATCACTTTTAATCACAAAGCAATTTAAAACAGTAGATAAAATTATATCAACCCCTAGAATCATTATAGGCCAGTTACCTACCCTAAATTCTCTTTTCTGAAAACAGAAAGTAAGAATATTTTCAAGTAAAAAGGCAACATTGTATCGTAGTCAAATAGGAATCATTTACGAAACAGCAGCTTTTTTTACATTTTCAATAAGCTGTGTAATAAGCGGATCTTGTCAAAGGACCATCATGTCATATAATAGCTGCAGTTAAAAATGTTCTTCCTAAAATCAACGACTGTGTAGCCACAACATTTGTAATTAAAGTTGAAGACTTACTTTCATCAGGTTTATATAGTTGGAATTTTAAAATGACATTATAACCAAAGGTTTGGTCAAATAATCTAGACAGCATTGCAGACTTACATTACCTCTACTCCATGTTTGATTGGCTGCTTGAATTAGCTTATAAAAAGAAACAGTTTTTCTGAACTCATTCAAAGTGCAGTTATTTTTCCATGACGTTAAGTGTTATGGTAAGAACACCGTTTGCTTTGGGAAATACTCTGTTGTCCTTTAACTAATCCGTGCCCACCACTTTCTGTAAGAAAACCTTCTTTTTTTCCAGGAACTATTTAAAACTCAAAAATAACTTTTGACTCTGTACTACACTTATCCTCAAGGCCAAATAGTGTAGGAGCCATTAGAACCTCTTGAAATTCCTCAGAGCAAATCCCGAGATTCCTTCCCTAAAATTTTGGTTTTAAAAACACCAGGTAAGAATTTTTATGGTCAAAAGGCAATTTTTTTTTTAAAGTTAAAACAGAATCATTGCAGAATGACCAGCCGTTTCTAGACTTTAAATAAGCTGTGTAATGTCCTGATGTTGTTGAAGGACCGTCATGATATATAATTGCTGCAGTTACAAAAGTCCTTCCTGATATTGACAACTGCGAAGCCACAACATTTTTAATTAAAGTTGTCAATTTTGTTCCATCAGGCCTACATCGTTGGAACATTAAAATGACATACTGGCCATATGTTCGTATAAATAATGTTGACAACATTTCAGACTTACATTGGCTACACTCCATGTTGTGATCAGCTGCTTTTACTAGCTTATTAAAGGACACTGATTTACTGTCTGGCAAAGTTAAATATATAAATTTTTCTGAGTCTACACTAGTAGTACTTGATACCCTACAGTTCTAGCAGTCATGCTGCCATTGATAAGAAAGCCCAAACAGGTGATCTACATCTACACCTTCATCATGCAATACATCAAGCATATACATTAAAAACTCCTGACAATCTTGCTGAATATTTTGAGAGAATTGTGTTTGACCTGAACATCTGTCTAACAAATTTCGAATTTCAGACACACTTTCTATTTTTGTTCTATCAGTGCTACATTTCTCTAACACAGAATTCAACAAACTGCAAAATCTTTGATCCGAATTGACCACAATCTCTTGTTTTACATTTTCTAGAGAAAACAAAACATTAACCACTACATTAGCATAGCAGTTGACACCAGAACTGTTTTCAAATTGAAAAACAACAACATCTTCAACAAAATGCTTTTTCTTTCTGCTTATAATTTCTGGTTCATCGACTTTTCGTCTTTTTGCTACAACCTCCCTACTATTGGTCACATTTCTTCGTTTCCGGCCTACCACACGTTTCTCAAACAAAGGATATTGAGGCAAATGTGGCGCATACTCTCTTCTTAACCTATTGTATTCCTTAACACAATCTTGATCTAAATGTTTGTGACATCACACTCAATCAAGTACAATCCCGATAAAGTTCTAACTCGTGACAATGCCACATATGCCATACCCTCCTTGAACACAGAACTGCCAATATTCACCAATGCACTGTCTACACTTAAACCTTGCGATTTATGGATTGTCACCGCATATGGCAAGCAAACAGGAAACTGCTTACGGCGAACATATAAGTCTTTTACAAGCAAAAACCTAGCAGAGCAACGACCAATTAGCTGTACTTCCTCAATGCCATCAAATTTAATTTTTAAAAATTCAATTCCATCTCTATTTCTGTATTTCACAAAATCAACAACATTACCCATTGATCCATTTACTAGACCTCTTTCAACATGTAAATTCCTTCTTAAAATTATACGGCAATTTAAGCACACATTCAGAGTCTTTTCAAAACCTGCAGTTTTAGATATAGTCTTCTCTAATGAATCCAACTTTGATTTCAAATTCTCAGACAAAATAATTGTTGATCCCATATGCTCTACTCTGTCAATAGCTTCCAGTTTCACAATCTCTTGGTTTTCTAAATACAACATTTTGTTGTTGAAGATGGCACATTCTGCAAGAGTTGGCATCAAACATATTCCAGATTTCTTCTCAGTAATTTTCTGAAAAATATTCTCAGGCACAAAGTCTTGTTCTGGATACAAATTTGACAGTAATCGTGCATGTAAAGCTTCTTTCCCATGCTCGGTCACTTTTCCGATTCTAACATCTTGTAGAATATTCTTGTAATCTTCATCCTTCGCCTGACGCATATTTTCACGCAGTTCAGCATAATTGAAGTTTAACCATATATTAACGTTGCCAATGCTTCATACGTGAGTATTTTGAACACAGGTTGTCCTTTCACTGGTGTCAGCTGCAGAAGATCACCGAAAACAATGATGTGTTTGCCACCAAATAACACATCATACTCTGTTTTGAGAACTTCTTGCATTCTCAAATGCACAAAGGCAAGCATGACATTGGAAACCATGCTTACTTCGTCAATGATAAGAAGTTTCATTTTCTTCAAGACTCTTGAAACTTCACAACAAGCATCTCCAGAAAACTTGTGGTATTGTAATTTGTTATCATGCTCCACTGGCAGCATCAGTAGACAATGCAAAGTAATACCTTTAATGTTATGTGCTGCCAGTCCAGTTGGAGCGGTGACAACACAAGACAGCGATGACTCAGTCCTTTTCTGCAAATAACATGAAATTGCTTTAATGAGGAAACTTTTTCCAGTTCCCGCTTCTCCACTCACGTACAGTCGGACAGGCTTCAATGACGTACATGAGCACTCTTTCTTCTCATGACTTAATCCATGATCAATTTGGTTGGTAACTTCGTCATATATTTTCCTCTGCTCAACGTTGAGTTGTCTTTCCAAGTCTTCTAAGTTAACCGCATCCTCCTGAGCATGTGCCATGGCTCTTTCCACTTCAATCATGGCAGTGGCAGCTTCATTTTCGATAACTGGTCCTCCTAGTGGATCCTGACTCAATGAAACAGAACTCTGACTGTCCTGAGAACTGTCTCTAGCAATCTCGGCTGCAATCGTTGCTTCCTGCTCGATTTCCGCATTCAACATTTCTAGATATTTGGGAAAAACAGGACATTCTATGGTCTCCTTGGCGGCATTGAAAGAGTCTTCGTAACAGAGGAAATCTCCAAGCAATTCCTCTTCTGCACGCCAAGGCTTGAAAAGTTGCAAAAGTGCTAAATAGAAAAACTCTTTTTTTTCAGGAGATTCGCCACTCAATTTTCGATGGTTTACCAAGTGGCATTTTCTTTGCTTGACGAGACATCCCTCACTTCCAATTACAGCATACACTCCTTTATCAATATCTTCTTTGATGTTCCTCTTGAATATGTAAATTTGTAGAACCTCATACAGACAAACATTCTCGAGGTGACTGCTTCTATTTGGATAATATGTATCCAACATGTTTGTCTTCAAAATATCGGTACTGTTTGGCTCCTTTTCCGTCAAATACTCAATTTCCCGCACAGGTTTCAGAACTCGATTACGCGTTGCAGCAAGACCAAGACTCGCCCAAAGATACTCCTGGATTTGGCATAGAGACTTGCTGAAGATAACCGGTCAGAACATTCGTAAGCTCCGATTTCTCGATGTAACAACATCTTCAGACTGAAACTGTACAACTTCTTACTGAGGCTCTTTTCATGGGAAATGTCCTCCCACATATCCTTCAATTCTGTCTTTTCTTTTTTGGTGATGTAAGATGTCACATACCGAGCCACAGCCATACAGTTATCAGCCACAAACTGTATATCCATGTTAGCATTCCACATGGACAAAATCACTGGGTTGTAGTCGTTGATGTACTTGGACTCTTCGTTCCTTTTCAAATTGTATGTGTTTTTAGGTGATTTCTTCATCACATTATGTCGCAGCGAAGACATCAAACTGTTCACTCTTCCTTTAGAAATCACCGGTCGTGGAAAGGCGAAACGACATTTGGTGTAGAACTTGTCCTTGTTTCTGAATTTACGACGACAGTACTTTCCACAACGATGGCTTTGGAAGCGTAAAACTTGTTCTCTTAGGCTTTTCTCTTCCTTTGCGTTTGGAACAGCACATGTAGAATACTGTTCTATGAAACTCATCACTAAGTCTTCTGGATCTGTTCCAAATTTAGGTGCATCCTTGATCCACAGCAGCATATGTATATGAGGAGCACCTCTTGCTTGGTACTCCTTTCTCCAGAAGAAATCCAACACCTCTCCAAGAGGTGGATTTTTCTTGTTCATGATGAAAGACATCATAGCTTCAAATCTATGATTGAAGTACCTGCATACATTCACGGGATCCAAAGAGCACAGTTCTCCGGGTGTCTTGAATTCGATATTATCAATGTTTCCATTTGCCTCTCGTAGAAATTCAAGTAAGTCTTCCCAGCCATACTCGGCACAGCTGAGAGTGAGGAACCATGTGGGAGTTCCTAAGTTCCTCAGCATACATTTTAAATCAGCATGACGACGGTACCAGTACTCATTAGTACCACGCTGACACGCCATGAGATTAATCAGGTGAGAATCCAAAATACTGTCTTGCACATTGACTTTATCCATAAAGTCACTTGCCGAGATGTTTTGCATCTGTATACCACTTTTCAAGATGTGGTTCACTGCATATGACAGTCCAGACAGATCGCTTTCAAACAGGAGATGAAACAAATACGGAATGCATTGTCGAAACCTAGGATTTTCTGCATACAATCGTAAAGTCCGGTATTCAGAAGCAGGAATTTGATGAGGTCGCTCATCATATCTTCCTTCTTGACCTGTTGGAAATAGCTGTGGGAAACACCGAGCTTCCAAACTTTCCTCCCAAACACTAATGGGACTCCCTTTGGCTTGTTTCATTTGAAACAACTCAATAGCATTCCCCATGACTTCCTTGGAATGCAAAGGATGAACACTATAATGTTCATATATTTCTTCACTTTTAGAGGGTTCTACTTTCTCAATTTGACCACCACACAAATCCCTATCCTCTTCTTCACCTACTTCCTCTTCTGCAACATATACATTCTTATAGTACTTATTGCTTTTTTTCAAATACAATGTTGCCTTTTTGACTTTCCTAACATCCACTAAATCTTGCCATATTTTCTTACTCTTTGTCGGAACCCCATTAACTAAGATAACCAGAGGTTCCTCTTCCACTTTTTCTACTCCAATTGTATTAATGTTTTTCTTCAAATCTAGAGGCAAATAAACAACTCTTACCTTTAATCCTCTCTGTAAATCTGATGGAGGCAATTTCCCTGTCTTTGGCTCCATTCTTACAATAGCCTGAAAGGGATGGATACTTTGAATCAAAATAGATTCATAAGTATTTAAATCCTTCAATTCAGAAGGAATCTCAACCAATTCCAGATTATTATGAACCGCTCTAGCAGGCATCCGGTTTTGATTTAATTTGTTACAACAATAAGTACACACACGTTGATCCAATCCCAAATCAAAACAATTTTCTACCATCAAGTATGTTGCGAAATCCTTCCATTCACTATTATTTTCCCTTTCACTTTTCGCATATAAATCCACTAACTTAGTCTGATTCTTATAATAAGTGCGTCGACAACACACACAAGTGAAATTAGGCCTCTCACTTGATTTCACCTGAAACGTGGCAATTTCCTTCTGAAAATTATCTGTACTGGAAACCTGTACACTATCTTCCACATTACCCTCTTCTTCTGGGTCAATTTCAACATTCTCCTCTTTACTTCCAAAGTAACAAAACTCAATTTCTTCACAAATATTCTTCACATCTATTTCAGAACCATGCAAAAGAGCAGTGCATAATTGTTTAAGAATAATTGCTGGACTCTTAGCATAATACAACATTCTAACTAATTTCCTCACTTTATTATGATGCACTGCTAGCATCCTGAAATGATGAAAAACACTCTGGCATACTCTCCTGGAAAGAAAAGCCAGTGAATGACCATGCAAACCTGTCACTTCTCTCACTCTGCAAGGATCTAATTCTTGCAACAACATCATTTTCTGCTTCAAACTTTTCTTATTAAATGTCCGTACAAAATCACAAAGCAAATTGATGGAATCCTGTCGCACACTGCAAATACTACTACACTTCCAGGTGTACACAGGTCCCTTAGGACGTCTTCCTAAAACCTCATTACCTAACACCTCTTCTACCTCTGTTGTCACAATTTTTTCTTTTTCAACTGGACAACCATCTTTCACCTCATAAGCTCGACCACTGGTGTCAACTGCATGCACCAAATCATTATCCTGGAAATAACTCTCCTCATTAAAAAATGCCTCACAACTTGAACTATGCATCCATTCTCCTGAAAAAACTTCACAAAAATTACTACGATTAACTGTTCTCTTCCATCTACTATTTCTTTTGAAATCATAAATTGCCTTGTTTAGCTTCCTAATTCTATTGATTATCAAAATAAATAACTTTCGCTTAATTTCAAATGCATGATCAATAACTTTCTCAATTTTTTTTTCTCTTATAAAAAACCACTTTCTGCTGACCTTTCTTAATATTTTTTAACAAATTGCCAATTATCCTGTTGCGGAACATTCGTCTGCGAATGTCCCTAAACTGATTTTTCCTTCTACTACCATGCACAGAGTTAGCCTTCAAGAAAGCCTTCAAGAAAGCCCGCATGGGAGGCAGGTCCTTTAGATGCCTAGCGGCAACTAATTGGAATAAACTGCCAGTGGACTTGCGCCTGGAACCGGAGGAGGCTAGGTTCCGAGCGAAACTTAAAACCTTTCTCTATACTAAATGATTGTCCGCGCAGTTTCTGTGTCCCCTGCTAGCTGCCCCTCCCACTTTTAGCGCGTGGACACGCCGGTGTGCGTAATCGCTGCGCTCTATAAATGTCCCAATAAATAAAAAAAATATCTCCTGCTCTAGCAGTAACATTTTTGATTGGCCTTCCCTTTCCGTTTAAATTGCTTCTCTTTTTCTGGACTAAAACATTTTCTGTAGTACTACTTTTTCTTCTACAAATGTTTCTTATGAATGATTTTGTTGTCTTACCCGGAGCTTTCTTGGTGACTTGACGAGTTTTTATTGTAGAGGACTGCTGCAAGAATTTATTAAGCTGCTGTCTTTGACGTTTTGTAGCCTTTCGGTTTCGTTCTTTAGATGGCATTCTCTCCTTTTGAAATGATCTGCAGTTGAATCTGTTGTAAAATATAATTAAAAATGTTATTAACCACTATTAGCAAACAGTAAATCAATAACAGTCGTCAAAAATTTAACACACTACTTGTCATTTTTACATAGAATAATTTTTAGTGCATGGGCAAATTTAGTATTCACAAATAGTAGCAAAGAAATGGAATGCTTCTACATTTGACCTGTGCTGTTTTATATGTGAATCTGAACTAATTTTATGAGCATATTTGACTATTTTATTAAAGACACTACACACAACCTGTTTTTGAACTTTTGTTTAATTTTAAATGAAACGGTTTACATTTTTACTTTTCATTTCCAGTAACTTATAAAAATAAATGTTTATAGTTCCATAGGCTCAAGCAGGTCAGCTTCCCACCCTATGTCATACAATTTTGACAATCGGCATCCTCATCATGTTCTTCATCATCCTCAGGATTTAAATCATCCAAGGGATCTACTTCCACTGACATTTCAATGACAAGTTCAATGATAAGATCGAGATCAACTGATTGCTCATTATCACTCATAGTTGATGTTGTCGTTATCTTTAAAGAAAGAGAACAACAATGAGATGTTGCAGAGTAAGAGACAAATCTCAGAGACTATAATATTAAAATTGTTTAACAAGAGTAACATTTTGCAATTATTATTTAGCCATGTCCAGCGATGCTGAGGAGGTGAGGCCTATGTCCAAGTTTTCAGTGAACAGGACTCATCTGTTCTTAACCTTGGATAAGTCTCACCGACTCTGTTTACCCTGCTCATACTTAAATGTAAAGGGGCAGATTTATGTTAACTGGCGCATCCCCAGGGATGCACCAGTTAACTTGCACCACTGCTCTGCCACCCATGATGTGCCGCATTTACAATGTGGAGCACCATTGAGCAAAAACAGCACAGATGCGTCACGCATCTGTGCCGCAAAAGCAGCACATTGCAGGAATCACGTCGTAAACGCGACATGTCTACTGCAATGCACAGGAGCAAGCCACACATTGCATGGTGCATCACTCCTTATGCCTGTTTCAAACAGGCGTAAGGATTTGATTCAGCAATGCTATAAAGCTGACTCAGTGAAATCTTCTAAATTTCACTGTGTTAGTTTTACAGGGCTTTCATGCAAATGAATGCCCACCCTGCAACAAAACGCCTATAAGAAACCTGACGCAGGTTTCATGTGGCACAGGACTTTACAGCATGACACATCTGCCTAGATGCATGAAGTTGTAAATATGTCGCAACATAGCGCATCTTTTGCGCCGTCGCTACGTCACAAAAGTGACGCACAGCGGCGCAAAAGAGGCACACGGCTATCATAAATCTGTCCCTAACATTTTAAATGATTGATTCAGGATGACGATAAGGTGTGGCCTATCCAGAGGTTCGTTTGAGGTGAGGCCTACTCAGGGTTGCAGATGAAATTTAGGCTTGTTGAAGAATACAGAGGAGATAATACATGTACAGGCCTACCAATGAAGTGAGTCATGTCCACTGCACTCTTTAACAAAGGTCAGACCTCTTCTGTGTCCGTCAACAGGCCTAAACCTCATCTGCACAATGTGATTCGTAAAGTTAGAAAACACAGGTGATGTAATTGAAAAATGTGGAATTTCTTTTCCTCATTTCACAATCACATCACCAGTGTTTCCTTTGCTTAGGTATCTCATTGTGCAGATGGAGTCTAGCATATGAAAGAGTACACAGAAGTTGAGCACTGTATACAATAATTTTGACATTTACAGAAGATTCAGCTTCTCCATGCCCCCTACACATTCCTAAATGTTTACAGTTTAAACGGACGGTATGTTGTTGGAGATGAAGTGAGGCCTGTCTTGCAAAAGGGTGCATCTTTTGCATCACTGCTGCATTGGTTTCATGTGGCACAGGACTTTACAGCATGACACATCTGCCTAGATGCATCAAGTTGTAAATATGTCGCAACATAGCAAATCTTTTGCACCGCCGCTGCGTCACAAAAGTGACGCACAGCGGCGCAAAAGAGGCACACACATATCATAAATCTGTCCCTAACATTTTAAATGATTGATTCAGGATGACGATAAGGTGTGGCCTATCCAGAGGTTTGTTTGAGGTGAGGCCTACTCAGGGTTGCAGATGAAATTTAGGCTTGTTGAAGAGTACAGAGGAGATAATACATGTGCAGGCCTACCAATGAAGTGAGTCATGTCCACTTTACTCTTGAACAAAGGCCAGACCTCTTCTGTGTCCGTGGACAGGCCTAAACCTCATCTGCACAATGTCATTCGTAAAGTTAGGAAACACAGGTGATGTAATTGAAAAATGTGGAATTTCTTTTCCTCATTTCACAATCACATCACCTGTGTTTCCTTTGCTTAGGTGTCTCATAGTGCAGATGGATTCTAGCATATCAAAGAGTACACAGAAGTTGAGCACTGTATACAACAATTTTGACATTTACAGAAGATTCAGCTTCTTATCTTGTTGGAGATGAAGTGAGGCCTGTCTTGCAACATGGTGCATCTTTTGCATCACTGCTGCATCGGTTTCATGTGACACGGGACTTTACAGCATGACACATCTGCCTAGATGCATCAAGTTGTAAATATGTCGCCACATAGCAAATCTTTTGCACCGCCGCTGCGTCACAAAAGTGACGCACAGTTGCGCAAAAGAGGCATACACCTATCATAAATCTGTCACTAACATTTTAAATGATTGATTCAGGATGACGATAAGGTGTGGCCTATCCAGTGGTTTGTTTGAGGTGAGGCCTACTCAGGGTTGCAGATGAAATTTACGCTTGTTGAAGAGTACAGAGGAGATAATACATGTGCAGGCCTACCAATGAAGTGAGTCATGTCCACTGCACTCTTGAACAAAGGTCAGACGTCTTCTGTGTCCGTGAACACGCCTAAACCTCATCTGCACAATGTGATTCGTAAAGTTAGGAAACACAGGTGATGTAATTGAAAAATGTGGAATTTCTTTTCCTCATTTCACAATCACATCACCTGTGTTTCCTTTGCTTAGGTATCTCATTGTGCAGATGGAGTCTAGCATATGAAAGAGTACACAGAAGTTGAGCACTGTATACAATAATTTTGACATTTACAGAAGATTCAGCTTCTCCATGCCCCCTACACATTCCTAAATGTTTACAGTTTAAACGGACGGTATGTTGTTGGAGATGAAGTGAGGCCTGTCTTGCAACATGGTGCATCTTTTGCATCACTGCTGCATTGGTTTCATGTGGCACAGGACTTTACAGCATGACACATCTGCCTAGATGCATCAAGTTGTAAATATGTCGCAACATAGCAAATCTTTTGCACCGCCGCTGCGTCACAAAAGTGACGCACAGCGGCGCAAAAGAGGCACACACATATCATAAATCTGTTCCTAACATTTTAAATGATTGATTCAGGATGACGATAAGGTGTGGCCTATCCAGAGGTTTGTTTGAGGTGAGGCCTACTCAGGGTTGCAGATGAAATTTAGGCTTGTTGAAGAGTACAGAGGAGATAATACATGTGCAGGCCTACCAATGAAGTGAGGCATGTCCACTTCACTCTTGAACAAAGGCCAGACCTCTTCTGTGTCCGTGGACAGGCCTAAACCTCATCTGCACAATGTCATTCGTAAAGTTAGGAAACACAGATGATGTAATTGAAAAATGTAAAATTTCTTTTCCTTATTTCACAATCACATCACCTGTGTTTCCTTTGCTTAGGTATCTCATAGTGCAGATGGAGTCTAGCATGTCAAAGAGTACACAGAAGTTGATCACTGTATACAACAATTTTGACATTTACAGAAGATTCAGCTTCTTATCTTGTTGGAGATGAAGTGAGGCCTGTCTTGCAACATGGTGCATCTTTTGCATCACTGCTGCATCGGTTTCATGTGGCACGGGACTTTACAGCATGACACATCTGCCTAGATGCATCAAGTTGTAAATATGTCGCCACATAGCAAATCTTTTGCACCGCCTCTGCGTCACAAAAGTGACGCACAGTGGCGCAAAAGAGGCATACACCTATCATAAATCTGTCCCTAACATTTTAAATGATTGATTCAGGATTACAATAAGGTGTGGCCTATCCAGAGGTTTGTTTGAGGTGAGGCCTACTCAGGGTTGCAGATGAAATTTACGCTTGTTGAAGAGTACAGAGGAGATAATACATGTGCAGGCCTACCAATGAATTGAGTCATGTCCACTTCACTCTTGAACAAAGGCCAGACCTCTTCTGTGTCCGTGGACAGGCCTAAACCTCATCTGCACAATGTGATTCGTAAAGTTAGGAAACACAGGTGATGTAATTGAAAAATGTGGAATTTCTTTTCCTCATTTCACAATCACATCACCTGTGTTTCCTTTGCTTAGGTATCTCATTGTGCAGATGGGGTCTAGCATATCAACGACTACGCAGAAGGTGAGCACTGTATGAAACATGGCTATGTGACTCAAAGAATCGAAATCTAAATTTGCCAAGCACACATGGGGGTGTATTTACAAGGACCTTCCACCACGGGGAAAAGTCTTTAATTAAAATGGGAAAAATAACATCAAAGGGACTCAAATACCCCAAGCAACCTATGAAACTCTAGCACTACATATCAAGAAACCTAATTGATTTTTAAAAATCGTTTTTAAACACATCATCTAAATCAATTATATACCTACATTCAAGGGGAAATGACTTAAAATGCCCTAAGACACATGAAAGCGTTTTTTTAAGGCCCTTGCACCATTTTTGGGTCACTTTTAACATGGCTATGTAACTCAAAGAATTAAAATCTAAATTTGCCAAGCACAGATGGGGGCATATTTACAAGGACCTTGCACCACGGGGAAAGGTCTTAAATTAAAATAGGAAAAATAAAATCAGAGAGACTCAAAGGCCTTATAAATATGCCCCAAGCAACCTATGAAACTCTAGCACTACATATCCAGAAACCTAATTGATTTCAAAAAACGTTTTTAAACACATCATCTAAATCAATTATATACCTACATTCATCGGTAAATGACTTAAAATGCCCTAAGACACATGAAAGCGTTTTTTTAAGGCCCTTGCACCATTTTTGGGTCACTTTTAACATGGCTATGTAAGTCAAAGAATCAAAATCTAAATTTGCCAAGCACAGATGGGGGCGTATTTACAAGGACCTTGCACCACAGGGAAAGGTCTTAAATTAAAATGGGAAAAATAACATCAGAGAGACTCAAAGGCCTTATAAATATGCCCCAAGCAACCTAGGAAACTCTAGCAGTACATATCCACAAATCTAATTGATTTCAAAAAAAGTTTTTAAACACATCATGTAAAGCAATTATATACCTACATTCATCGGGAAGTGACTTAAAATGCCCTAAGACACATGAAATCGTTTTTTTAAGGCCCTTGCATCATTTTTGCGTTACTTTTAACATGGCTATGTGACTCAAATAATCAAAATCTAAATTTGCCAAGCACACATGGGGGCGTATTTACAAGGACCTTGCACCACAAGGAAATGTCTTAAAATAAATTGGGAAAAATTACATCAAATGAACTCAAAAGCCTTGTAAATATGCCCCAATCAACCTATGAAACTCTAGCAGTACATATCAAGAAACCTAATTGATTTCAAAAAACGTTTTTAAATACATCAAGTAAAGCAATTATTCACCCACATTCATGGGGAAGTGAGTTAAAATGCCCTAACACACATGAAAGCGTATTTTGAAGGCCCTTGCACCATTTTTCCATCACATAAAACACTTGACACAAAGCAACATTTTAAATACGCAACTTTCTTCATAATTTTCTCCCTAAAGCATACTATTCTCTATATAAATTAAATGAATCTTTTCTCACCTTAGCAAATACTTTATGAGTTTCAAAACAGTCTCAGACACACACCAATTTGTCTTCAGCAGAACAAAGGGTATGCACTCCAGAGGCTGCAACCATCAATGGCACAGAAATGCTGTAATTCATCACACATATCTCTCATGTCACCCAATCAAAACTCTTCCCTCACTTTTTTCAAATCAACACCCTTCCCCCCTCTGCCCTTTCTGCCTTTTTTGCATAGCAACCACCTCCTGAAAGACCTCTCATGTTTGCAACTTCACACAACAATGTTTCAATTGAACTCTGAACTCTCAGTACACCTGCGTATCCAGTGCAATCTTTCATAAAATGATTTTTTCTTGACCTTTCAAATTACATCTTTCAAAGAACTCATCCATGCACCCTAACTTTCTGTTTTCAGCAATCAAAATCCACCAATCACTGCTACTGATTCATTAGCACAGAAACTCCACAGTTTTTTTCATTATAAACTCTTATTTTTTCAACTGCCATTTCATTGCCACACTTCATCTGACTGCAGCAGAACCTTCTCTCACCATGTTTTCTGTCTGGATTGTTGGACATAGTTATATCCACTGGGCTCAAAGGTTTGCTGATAACAGAAATTTACACAACCTCAATTTACAAAATGTGGAAATTAAGTGGATTGGCCACAGAGGATTAAAATGTCACCAATTGATACCATTGGTAAAAACCTTTTTGCATTTGCCAAAACCTGACCTGTTAATTGTGCACTGTGGAGGAAATGACTTGGGCACTTTGACTGGGGTAGGTCTGGAAATGCTTTTAAAGGACACCTTTGAGCAATTGATGGCACTATTTCCTCAAACTGCCTTGGTATATTCAAATATATGCCAAAGACAGAAATGGAAGTGGTCCAACCAATTTTGTCCACAAATTGAGAAATCGAGGAAGCATGTAAATAAGTCTGTTTCAGCTTACATGAGAGACCATGGAATGGGCTCCATCTACAACAATAACTTGCGTTACTACATGCAAGATATCTACAGAGCAGATGGAGTTCACTTCTCAGATGAGGGGAACAGAATTTCCATCCTCAATTTAAGACTGTGCATTGGTACCTACTTGTAGGTACCTACATCAGCCACAGGACCCAAAAGCTCTTTTCAGAGCTACCCTACATCTTATGACTCACAATTATTATTTGACTCTAACTTTTTTCACTAATTTTCACCAAAGTACGCTCCCCGGAGCGCTACCCGGTACGCGCACCGGACGCTAACCGCGCGAAAATTTGAAAACAAATGGTTTTTTTTCGCACATATGGTCCTCCTCAGCTACCATCAGAAAACCTAGGGGGTCAGGATACGTCTACCGTGCCCCCTTCTACCCATTCTGAACATTATTTGCCCTCCATCTTGTATCTCAATTCTACCGAAACACAAAATGGAGGACTCCCGTAACGCTGCCGGTTCGCGTACCGGGGCGCGCACCGGGAAGCGCTCGCTCAAAAAAAGGTGGGAAAGTAATTCACAGAAAAACCACTGGAGACACTTTCACCAAATATAGATTAGCTCATACTACATACCAATCCCTACCATTTTCACAAATTTGATTGGAATTCCATTTAGCCATTTAGCCTGTAGACCTCTCTAAATACCCTGAGGTAAATTACTTCACAAAACACATCTGAAGTGTTGGAATTGACAACCAATTAAAATGTTACTTTCATTTTCTACTTTTTTTACCTGACATTTGATTGGTTATGTACCTGAATATATATAAAGAAAGAGAGAGAAACACAGCCATTTTGACTACCACCTCCTGAAGTAGATTTCAAGAAAATTTTCACTGAGAACTTAAACTGCTTTTTGAAAGGTAAGTTGTTATTTTTAAAACTGAAGTATATTGTGCACTTAAAGTTAATTTGGAAAACTTTTTCTGATAGTTTTATACTATCACTCTGTAATAGTTATAGATTTAGATAGACTTCTCTCTTATAGTTATGGATGGATTTAGGCTTCTCTTGTATAATTATGAATTTACTTAGGCTTCATCACATACACTTTTTTATATTTCTACTTCCAGTCTGATACCATACACTACCCAAAGATAAATTCACTGTTAAAAATTCCAAACTACCTGTCTGAACTTAAACCCAACAGTGCCCTAACTCTTCTGATATAGTTATTTTTTATGCAATTTACAGCAAAAAAATGGAAGTGGAGCACGAAAATATCAATGTTTCCTTCGACATTACATCTAAGGAGATTCTAAATGAAGAATTTTTAGATGAACATTTTATGGATCAGTCTTTGGATGAACAATTTATTGAATGCTTAGAAGACATAGAAACATGCATGTTTGAGGAGATTCCAGATGATGTAATGCTGGAAGTTTTATTGAACTATGAAAATTCTGACCAATACATTTTTATTTAATAATTAAAAATTGTTTGAGACATTATTCATTTTTATATCTAATTCATGAAGTACAACCAAAATAAATAAATAAATAAAAAAAAAAAAAAATAAAGACAACAAAAAGAACAATCAATAAACATACAATATTTCAAAATATATCATAGTCTATCATTCTTTTTTCCTTATAGTACGTTTCCCAGACCGCTTCCCGGTGTGCGTACCGAGCGCCCTTTTAAAGCCTCCACATCAAACCTAGAGGGTCAGGGAGGATCTTCTATGACCCCTTATGGTCATTTCCCCCTTTGTTTTGGCCTCCTCTTGTCTCTCGATCCTACCGAGAGACAAGATGGCGGCCGCTCCGGACTGTTTAGAATGTTGACAGACACCGGAGAGCCAATCAGCTTCGCTTCGCGAAGTTCCGTTACGCGTCAGGTACGCGAACCGGGGCGCTGCCCGGAGCGCGCTTACAAATATATATATTTTTTTGAACGTTAATTTCTCAAAATCCACTGGAGCACATATCTTGAGACATAGCAAAGGCACATCAGGCTACCAGTCCCTACAATTTTGCCAAGTTTCGTGAAAATCCATTCAGCCGTTCGAGCTAAAAGTGAGGCCAACCGCCCTATGGAAAATTGCATGGGAAAAACACGTTTTGGGACCCCCCTTTTTTCTCGGCCCCCCCTTGACGAAACCACCCCAAAGTTTCAGGGGCTGCTTAGAAACAAAATGTTCCATTTTCCTGAAAATATCAGCCAATTCCGTCCACAAACGCCAAAGTTATTAGACATAGAATTTTCAAAAATCCCATAGAGAAAAAATCCTAACTATATATACCTACTGGGGACCGCCAGTAGGTAATATATATATATATATATATATATATATATATATATATCCAACACAAAGTTTGGCGTGAAGCTCTGATGGCCGCTTGCAGCGGCGGGCCCGGACGGGATCGCCACACCCCTCGTATTCCAACACACTCGTCCACCTTTGAAAGAACGATGTCCAGGCCAGCAATTGCGTTCAAAACTGGATTTTAATCACAGCCCTACTCGACGCGTTTCGGGAACAACTTCCCTTGCTCACGAGTACAAGTGTCTGTTTACATCCAGCATTTAAAGATAAGTCATGTGATGTACTCGTGAGCAAGGGAAGTTGTTCCCGAAACGCGTCGAGTAGGGCTGTGATTAAAATCCAGTTTTGAACGCAATTGCTGGCCTGGACATCGTTCTTTCAAAGGTGGACGAGTGTGTTGGAATACGAGGGGTGTGGCGATCCCGTCCGGGCCCGCCGCTGCAAGCGGCCATCAGAGCTTCACGCCAAACTTTGTGTTGGATTTAGCCTTTTTTTACCATATCTTGGAGCCGTTATTCCCAGAGGGACTACCGTTTTAGCCCAAGGCGGACAGACCCCGCGGAGAGTGTCACCGTGGAGGCAGTAGCGTCAGACGCTGATTTGAAAGCTGAAAGTGGCGCAAAACCTTCCGGACAATCAAGGTGAGCGGAGGTGGGAGTCCTGGGATCGACAAGAATATTAAAAGGCAAGCGGAGATCCGGTAGGGTGGAAATAATATCGAGTACACTCACGGACAGTTCAGAAACAGGGGCGCATATATGCAACTTGCGCTGGAAATTCAAAAAACTTAAAAATAATCATGGCTTCATCCAGGAACACTAAAAGGAACGAAGCAGCTAGGCAGATGTTTGACATCCAAACTATCGAGCCCAGCACGGAAACACTGTCCAGCATGGGAACTGGGGTACAGACAAAATCCAAACAAGACCTCTGGGCCAGACTATGGAAAATGTTGAAATTAGAACAAACGAAATGGTGGGAGGCAACCACTTTGGCCAAATACATCGAAGTCGGCCGAGTCCCAAGAGGCCTCAGAATCTATATAACTCCAACCTTTAATGACCCAGACCCTGAGTTAGTTGATGAATGGGCAACAAACAGCCACGAATGCTCAATAATCATGTTAAAACTGTTAGTGAAATATGCAAACAAAGACTGTGAGAAATGTGCCATGGAAATTGAGAAATAACAATAAGGAAGAGTATGACACAGAAATGGGCAAACTCGAGAAAAGATTAGAAATTTTGGAAAAAGAAATAAAAGAAAAGAAACAAAGAAAGTTTCTTAGGGATCACATTGACTATGATAAAGGGCAAGTCCTCACATTCTCCAAGAAATATGACCACCTACGTGATCAGAGTAAAATTAGAAGCAAGGTAGCACCGACTACCCCATCGGAAATACTTCAAACTAATGATACTGTCCAAACAGAGGAGAGGGATGAGGGCGCAAATCTGCCGGTTGAAATGGGGGCAGGTTTCTTAAGCCCAAAAGACAAAATTTTAAACGAATTCTCGCTCATGGCCAAAGGAAGGTTGGAATCCCAGAGCAAAAATTACGGAGGAGTAACAAGAGGACGAGGGAGAGGAGGCAGAGGAGGAAAGAGAGCAAACACAGCAGAAACCAGCATATCAAGCCCAGTGGGAACAAGAACAAGGGGCCAAAAGAAGCTGAAATGAAGGATACCAAAACAGTCATTAACCTCTCCGATCGGATACTCAATGCTGCAGAAATTGAGGTATTGTCATTTGGATTATCCTTTTGTCCCTCGACTAATTTCAATTACACCCAAAGCCGTATAGACCTCTTTCAATTTACTAGGAAGCTCAGATTAAAAAAATGGTTCGCCACAAGAATGAGTAATGACCCAGGCACAAGTACTTTGACCCCAAGTACATTGCAAATAGGGGACTCAGAAATGCTTCAAGTATTACATGATCTAGGGGGGAACCCAGAAGTCATTGAGAACCCCATCCTCAATTTAATTAATGAAAACATCAGGTTGGACCTTAATAGCAAAAGCGGGTTTAAACCTAAATCTATCTTTTTGCCAATGATCAACAATGATGCAATTGATGTTTTCGAAATAGGTGTAACCACGGAACTAAAAGCACTTGCCAATAAAAAGAACCGGGGGAGAAATAATCTTAACCAAGAACAGAGACTAGCAATTGAAAGTTTAAGTAATGATCCAAGTATTGTCATAAAGAAATCCGATAAGGGGGGCAATATTGTGGTTTTGTCTAAAGAAATGTATATAAATGAAGGTATGAACCAACTAAATGATACTGTGAAATACGAAAAGAGCACTAGAAAAATGTATGACACGAAGAATAATGCATATCAGGAGGAATTGAATGAGTGGAGAAACCAAGGATTAATAGAGGCAGATGAGTTCAATTTTTTAAAATGTAAATTTCCTAAAATACCAGCACTTTATTTACTGCCCAAATTACACAAAAATCCCCTGAACCCACCGGGAAGGCCTATGGTGTCCTCCAGGAATAGTTGCCTAGAGAGCACTTCAAGATATGTAGACTATTTTTTGCAGCCAATTGTGCAGGGTCTTCCATCATATCTCAGAGATTCCGGGGATTTTTTAGATAAGATTGCTAACATCTCATTGGATACAGGCTGTTTACTGATGACCTTAGATGTAAACAGCCTGTATACCAATATCCCTCATGAAATGGGTATCAAAGCCTGTAGACATTTTTTGCGTACCAGATCGGTGTCATACCTTTTTCACACCGAAATGCTATTAGACATGGTATACACATGTTTAACCCAGAACTATTTTTTGTTTAATGGCGCCATCTACCACCAGCTGCTTGGTACATCGATGGGCACTTGTTTTGCCCCGAGTTTTGCTGGAATCTACCTGGGGTGGTGGGAAGAACAATTAGTCAGACAACTCGATCAATATCGTACCGGAGCCCGTACTTGGCTCCGGTACATAGATGATATTTTTATCATCTGGGATGGCACAGTGAAGGAAGCTGAAGATTTTTTTGCAACCTTGAACGTGAATGAGTTTAACCTCTCTTTCACAAGTCATATAAACAGTCTGACAGTAGACTTTCTAGATCTGAAGGTAACCATTGAGAACAACAAACTCGTGACAACTCTGCACAGGAAGGAAACGGCTGGAAACAGCCTCCTCCATGCGCAGAGTTGTCACCCCCGGAATCTAATTAATTCTATCCCGTTTGGTGAATTGCTTAGAGCAAAAAGAAACTGCACCAAAAAAGATGACTATGAAATAGAAAGAGCTATCATGTGTGACAGATTCAAAAACGGGGGATACAGTAAAGAATGTATCGCAGACGCTGTGCGCAAGGTTGAAGAGAGAGAAATAATTCAAACTGTGGTGGAAAAAGAGGAAACCAAAGAAAATCTAGAGGGAGTACGATTTATTACAGATTTCAACTCCCAATCCAAGGAGGTAAGAGGAGCTATCAATAAGTATTGGAGTGCACTCAAAACAGACAAGGATATCCGACAAGGTATCCAAGATTCCCCACAAATTACGTACAGAAGACCAAAGTCCCTTAAGGACAAGGTGCGCCAGACGCTGGTAGCCAACAGGAAGAAAAGTAATCCGGTCCAGGGATTTTTTGTATGTGGCCGCTGCAAAGCATGTAAATTTAGCCACAACATGAAAGAAGTAAAAATGTCTCAAACCAATGATCCCTTTAAAATCATGAAACATGTCACCTGCCATACAGAATATGTGGTGTACGCATTGAAGTGCCCCTGCAATAAATTTTACGTGGGCAGCACTATCAAACCAGCAAAAGATAGAATTTTACAACACCTGAGAGCAATAAAAAACCATGATAAACAATACCCAGTGGCGAGGCACTTTGCTATTTACCATCAAAGCAATCGTAGCCTCCTTTCATTCGTGGTATTAGATCAGGTACCATTGAGAGAAAGAGGGGGCAACAGATTACAAGAGTTAAGACGATTGGAGTCTAGATTCATTATTAAATATCAGACTCTGCAACCCCAAGGACATAATTGCGATGAGGCACTCGGTGCACATCTTGGATGAGAGTATAATATGTAACACTGCCTATAATGTATAGCTGATTTCAAACCCCTTTTTTAATGGTATGAATGTGTGAATTTCACAGTGGTATGTTATGTTATGTTATGTTATGTTATTTGTAGTTTTGTATAGCGCAACGGTTACTCAAAAAGAGTGTCCCGGCGCTTTAGGTAAGGGGAAGTAATGCAGAATAACATAACACAGATTAAAAGAAATGAACAGCACACAGACAATAAAAAAGAACAACCTGGAAACCTACTGAGAGAACAGCAGGGTTTTAAGCCCTTTCCTAAACTCAAAAAGAGAGGTAGCCCCCCGAAGTGGGAGCGGCAACGAATTCCACATCTGTGGGGCCAATAAACTAAAAGAACGGCCCACCAGGCGGGCCCTCTTAACCCGAGGGACCGTCGCCAAGAGTAGAGATTCAGACCTCAACGACCGCGCCGGATGGTAAAAGGCCAGTCTCTTCTGGAGATACTTCGCCCCCACCGCATGGAGCGCCTTATAGGCCAAAGTCATAGCCTTGAAGGCAATCCGCTTGCGGATGGGTAGCCAATGTAGCGCCAGCAGTAGCCCAGAGACGCTACTGCGTCTATTTAGACCAAAAATGGCCCTGGCCGCCGCATTCTGCGCCACTTGAAGCCGCTGTAGCAGATACTCTGGTAGGCCCAGGTAAAGAATGTTGGCATAATCCAACCTGGAGCCTATCAGAGCCTGCACAGTCAACCTCCTGTGCTCCTCAGACAGAAGAGGCAAAAACCTCCGCAGCATTTTTAATAGGCCAAAGCAGGTGCCGGTCACCCCCAGAATCTGGGCCTTCATCGTCAACCCCACATCCATCTTAACCCCCAGGTTTTTAGCCATAGGGGAGGAGCCGGATGGTGGGAACATGTCGACGGGCCACCAGGTCTGCCAGCTGGGCTCTACATCGCACCCGAAGAAGAGTACCTCCGATTTATCGGAGTTGCACTTGAGGCTGTTCAGTTGGAACCATGCGAACACCGCCCCAAGGCAACTCCGGATACTCTCCCCGTCAAAGTCAGCCCCTCTCTCGCAAGAGAAGAGGAGCTGGGTGTCGTCGGCATACGACACGATCCGGGCACCAAACGACTCCGCCACCGCCGCCAGTGGGGTCATAAAGATGTTAAAAAGGGTCGGGCTCAAAATAGAGCCCTGAGGGACCCCGACTCCCAATGGCGGCATAACGGCGGAGTCAGGTGGCGTCCAGACCGTCTGCCGGCGGCCGGCTAAAAAAGACGAAAACCATTTGAGCACCGTCCCCCGGAGACCAATCTCGAAGAGTCTTGCGAGAAGGCCATCATGGGGGACGGTGTCAAAAGCCGCCGACAAGTCCAACAACACCAACATGACTTTGCCCCCGGTATCCAACACCCCTTTAATGGTTTCAGAAACCTCAAGGAGCGCGGTCTCGGTGCTACGATTAGAGCGAAAGCCTGACTGAGAGTCATGCAGAATCTCATGAGACTCCAAAAAATTGGAGAGCACCGACTGGACGTGCTTCTCCAAGATTTTTACCAAGGCCGGCAGCAACGAAATCGGCCCATAGTTAGCTGGGACCTTTGGGTCAAGGCCAGGTTTTTTAAGTAGCGGGATAACCATGGCCTTCTTCCACTCTGACGGAACCACTCCCAAGCTCAACGATAGGTTGAGGAGAGGGTTCGCCAGTGGGTTAATTACCTCCGCCAATTTACCCAAAAGTTTAGCTGGGCAAGGGTCCAACGGCGACCCAGATTTTAAACAGCCCATAAGCGCTAGAGAGGCGGGGGCTGACAAAGGTGGGAACTCGGCCAGCGTAACACCCCGCACAGCCAATCTTGCAAGGCCTCTAAGTCCCTCTCCAACTCACCTGAGAGAGGACAGGGGTGATTCCGCGCCGCCTGAGCCAACATCTCAGGGGTCACTCTACTAAAAGCTCTAAACGCTCGTCCCCGTTGCTGTGGGACCGGGGTGGACGACCTGGCAGTGCCACTGATCACAAACTTGGCAAGCCAGTGATCCGACCACAAGACCGGGAGAATCTCTTTCACCACCATGTGAGATAATTATTGAAATTTTTTTCTTTTATCACAGATACCGAGTTCTAATAATTTGGGAGAATGTGAAAACACAGCACAGTCAAGGACAGAAAGTATGTGGCAGGATGTATCAAGTGACATGACTCACAGGAGGCAGTTGTGTAATGAGCGATGCTATCTGGTATGATTCAAGACTGTTTAACACGAAAGCGACAGGCAAGAGAATTCTAGCCCACTGGGGCTTTATTACTATAATGGAACTTTTGTGAAGCATTGTCTTTGCCCACTGGGGCGTCATCATCACGAACTGGATGTGACAGGAGAAACTGTTGCACGATGTCAGTTAACATAGTAGCTCAAGCGGTTAAACTAGAAGCAAGGTTTTTCCGTGATCAAAAGACGGGGGTTCGATACCCACACTGACCTAATTTAATTTAAATATTTGTTTGTTCTAATGAAGAGCGTTATGAATTTTATTTAACGACTTACAGCCGAGTTGTCTTCTCAAAGGAAAGAGAATCTAAGAAATTGATGTAAATGTGATGCTGCTGCCACTTATTGCTGACGATGTACGATGAATCTGTTTTCTGAGCTCCAATGAATAATGAATTGGTAGTCTGTCTTTTATGTTTATGTAATCACAATCACATGACTTATCTTTAAATGCTGGATGTAAACAGACACTTGTACTCGTGAGCAAGGGAAGTTGTTCCCGAAACGCGTCGAGTAGGGCTGTGATTAAAATCCAGTTTTGAACGCAATTGCTGGCCTGGACATCGTTCTTTCAAAGGTGGACGAGTGTGTTGGAATATATATATATATATATATATATATATATATATCTCACACAACAGGAAACCCCTTTTGAAGAACTTCGCCACACGAAGATAAATTGCAGTTCACTTTATTGGCAAACAGCCTGCCAGCAGGAACCATCGAAGAGCAGCAAAATAAAGTTCATTCGAGCCAGACGCGTTTCAGGTGTAACCCTTTCTTCAGTGGCTTCTCATACAAGACGGCTGCAAGCGCTGCTGGGAGTACACTTTATTTCCAATACCTGTCCATGTGGGCGTGGCCAATTGCATAGCCTTGTGGGTAATGTAGTGTGCCCCAAAGTATTGCCCAAGTGGGTGCTCTTGCCGCATTTTCAAGCGTCCATAAAAACATCAGCACTTCTCCAAGGCGGGACCTGCCCTGCTTTGTGGCTGCAAACCAGAGATGTAAAGGCGGCCTTCCCTGGTCGCGAAGAACAGCCCACCGCGGTAAGCGGGTCAGCTAAGGCACTACTGCAGTGTCTAGCGTGAATGAACGAAGATGTATTGGTGACTTTACAGGGAGACACCAATTCAGAACAGCTCTGGTTTGCAGCCACAAAGTAGGGCAGGTCCCGCCTTGGAGAAGTGCTGATGTTTTTATGGACACTTGAAAATGCGGCAAGAGCACCCATCAAGATGGCGGCCGCTCCGGACTGTTTAGAATGTTGACAGACACCGGAGAGCCAATCAGCTTCGTTTCGCGAAGTTCCGTTACGCGTCAGGTACGCGAACCGGGGCGCTAACCGGAGCGCTGTCACAGATATATATATTTTTTTAAACGTTAATATCTCAAAATCCACTGGAGCACATATATTGAGACATAGCAAAGGCACGTCGGGCAAACCATATCTACAATTTTGCCAAGTTTCATGTAAATCTATTCAGCCGTTCGAGCTAAAAGTGAGTCCAACCGCCCTATGGAAAAATGTATGGGAAAAATGTGTTTTGGGACCCCCCTTTTTTCTTGGCCCCCCCTTGACGAAACCCCCCCAAATTTTCAGGGGCTGCTCAGAAACAAAATGTGCCATTTTCCTGAAAATTTCAGCCAATTCCGTCCACAAACGCCAAAGTTATTAGACATAGAATTTTCAGAAATCCCATAGAGAAAAAATCCTAACTATATATACCCACTGGCTATCGCCAGTAGGTAATATACATATATAAACATATATAATCTGCATATCTATATAAATATAAATGCATGCATACATATACATATATGCATACATATGCATGTTATTTACATGAAAGTTTTAAAAACACTAATAAAAGCAAAGCTAAAAAGCCACCTCATTACAAACAGAATGGCTTTAACTTAAACGAGGGCGAGATCTATTGCATTTTCATTGCTTGTTTACTTTGGTTCTATCAAGAAGGCATTCAGATGTGTCACACATTTGCCATAAATTCTGAATGTTAGCACTCTAGTTGCTCATTAGATCACTGTAGTAAAGCTAGTGCTCACCAGGGAAGTCTGCAGCTAATCATGGTTTGCAGCCATTTTCCCGCATTTTTTATCCCGCAGACTTTCAGTCCGCATACCATTATCCCGCAAGGTCATTGACCTCGCATACCATTATCCCGCATTTTTTCAAAACGCATGTGCATTTATCGCGCATGCCTTTACAAAGAATTACGTTTTAAAGGCATGTATGGTAAATGCATTTGCGTTGTGAAAACCACGATGACGAGAGAGGTAAGTGGGTTTGTGTTAATTTTTTCGTGGGTTAGTGATTGTGTAGTGTAGTGTAGTGTTGTGTAGTGTAGTGTTGTGTTAGTGTAGTGTAGAGTTGTGGTGGTTGTTTAGTGTAGGGTCATGCTGGGGGTAGTGTTTTAGGGTTTAGGGTTGTGTTGTAGTGTTTGCGTAGTGTAGGGTCATGCTGGGGGTAGTGTTTTAGGGTTTAGGGTAGTGTTGTAGTGTTTGCGTAGTGTAGGGTCATGCTGGGGGTAGTGTTTTAGGGTTTAGGGTTGTGTTGTAGTGTTTGCGTAGTGTAGGGTCATGCTGGGGCTAGTGTTTTAGGGTTTAGGGTAGTGTTGTAGTGTTTGCGTAGTGTAGGGTCATGCTGGGCGTAGTGTTTTAGGGTTTAGGATAGTGTTGTAGTGTTTGCGTAGTGTAGGGTCATGCTGGGGGTAGTGTTTTAGGGTTTTGGGTAGTGTTGTAGTGTTTGCGTAGTGTAGGGTCATGCTGGGGTGTAGTATTTTAGGGTTTAGGGTAGTGTTGTAGTGTTTGTGTAGTGTAGGGTCATGCTGGGGGTAGTGTTTTAGGGTTTTGGGTAGTGTTGTAGTGTTTGCGTAGGGTAGGGCCATGCTGGGGTGTAGTGTTTTAGGGTTTTGGGTAGTGTTGTAGTGTTTGCGTAGTGTAGGGTCATGCTGGGGTGTAGTGTTTTAGGGTTTTGGGTAGTGTTGTAGTGTTTGCGTAGTGTAGGGTCATGCTGGGGTAGTGTTTTAGGGTTTTGGGTAGTGTTGTAGTGTTTGCGTAGTGTAGGGTCATGCTGGGGGGTAGTGTTTTAGGGTGGTGGGTAGTGTTGTAGTGTTTGCGTAGTGTAGGGTCATGCTGGGGGTAGTGTTTTAGGGTTTAGGGTAGTGTTGTAGTGTTTGCGTAGTGTAGGGTCATGCTGGGGGTAGTGTTTTAGGGTTTAGGGTAGTGTTGTAGTGTTTGCGTAGTGTAGGGTCATGCTGGGGGTAGTGTTTTAGGGTTTAGGGTAGTGTTGTAGTGTTTGCGTAGTGTAGGGTCATGCTGGGGGTAGTGTTTTAGGGTTTAGGGTAGTGTTGTAGTGTTTGCGTAGTGTAGGGTCATGCTGGGGTGTAGTGTTTTTGGGTTTGGGGTAGTGTTGTAGTGTTTGCGTAGTGTAGGGTCATGCTGGGGGTAGTGTTTTAGGGTTTAGGGTAGTGTTGTAGTGTTTGCGTAGTGTAGGGTCATGCTGGGGTGTAGTGTTTTAGGGTTTTGGGTAGTGTTGTAGTGTTTGCGTAGTGTAGGGTCATGCTGGGGGTAGTGTTTTAGGGTTTAGGGTAGTGTTGTAGTGTTTGCGTAGTGTAGGGTCATGCTGGGGGTAGTGTTTAGGGTTGTGTTGTAGTGTTTGCGTAGTGTAGGGTCATGCTGGGGGCAGTGTTTTAGGGTTTAGGGTTGTGTTGTAGTGTTTGTGTAGTGTAGGGTCATGCTGGGGGTAGTGTTTTAGGGTTTAGGGTAGTGTTGTAATGTTTGCGTAGTGTAGGGTCATGCTGGGGTGTAGTGTTTTAGGGTTTTGGGTAGTGTTGTAGTGTTTGCGTAGTGTAGGGTCATGCTGGGGGTAGTGTTTTAGGGGTTAGGGTAGTGTTGTAGTGTTTGTGTAGTGTAGGGTCATGCTGGGGGTAGTGTTTTAGGGTTTAGGGTAGTGTTGTACTGTTTGTGTAGTGTAGGGTCATGCTGGGGGTAGTGTTTTAGGGTTTAGGGTAGTTTAGTTGTTTAGTGTATGCTAAAGGCATATTCGTTCTAAAAGTTTTCGTTATTTTAATTTGCGGCCTAATAGTACATGCGGGAATTTTTTTTGCGGACTGATGGTATGCGGGATTTCGTCATATATTCGCTAATCATACTTTCTATGGCAAAATGAACCCCCTCATTTTGTTCCTTTTTAAATTAAATGTTTTAAGAGTTACCACTTTATTCCAATCAAGATGGCTTCAGGTGTGCCATACCTTTGTAATAAGTAGGACTGTTAGCACTCTAGTTGTTCTTTAGAACACTCTGGGACATTCTGTCATTGGGCTATAGTTGGGCTACATCTGGCTGATATTTGGGCTACATTTGTTTTTTTTTGTCTCTGGTGGCCATCTTTGGGCTACATTGGGCTACATTGGGCTACATTGGGCTACATTTGGGCTCCAACATATATATAGCCCAATGTAGCCCAATATATATTTTTCAAAGTTAATTTTCGTAAAAACCACTGGAGCCTATATCTTGAGACATAGCAAAGGCACATCGTGCTACCAGTCCTTTAAATTTTGCCAAGTTTGGTGTAAATCCTTTCAGCCGTTCAGGCTAAAAGTGAGGCCAACCGCCCTATGGAAAATTGCATGGGAAAAACACGTTTTGGGACCCCCTTTTTTCTCGGCCCCCCCTTGACGAAACTCCCCCACATTTTCAGGGGCTGCTCAGAAACAAAATGTTCCATTTTCCTGAAAATGTCAGCCAATTCTGTCCTCAAACGCCAAAGTTATTCGACATAGAATTTTCAAAAATCCCATAGGAAAAAAATCCTAACTATATATACCTACTGGCTATCGCCAGTAGGTAATATATTCACTGAAAAAACCATAGGTTTCACACCAGTTATAGTTAGCTGGAAGTTTTACTTGCATAAAACCATTGAAATTCCCACGTTATAGTTAGTTGGACTCACTATAACTTGCGCGTGCAATGCACTGCTGATGACATCACATATTACATCACTCATGACATGGTCAGTGACATCACTCATGACATCACTGATGACACCATCCAACCATCCAGTGAATGTGTGTCTTTCTGAAAAATAAATATTAGTGAGTAATGTTTAAATATTTAAATATATGTATTAATGTTTCACTTTGTGTATAAGTGGCTGCATGGGTTGGTGAGTAGCTACATGTGTAGGTATATGGGTTATTAGATGTTTTTCTTATTATCAGTATGAGTGTCTGTATGGTTTGGTGGGGGTGTTACTTAGCACATAGATGCATGAATGACTGATTCTCTGTTTGTATGTGTTTTGAAGACAGCATATGTGCAGGACTGTATGGGTGGATGAATGTGTATATGTGTGTGTTAGTGAGTGAATGACTGTCTCACTAGTGTCTTTTATCAGTAACTACATATGTTTTAATCTAGTATATGTGAATATTGATGTATATAAGTGAGTATATGTGAGAGTGAGGGATTGTAAGAGTTCCTGTTTAAATAAGTATGTGTTTCTATAAGTGATTGTTTAAGAGAGTTAGTATGTGTAAGTTTCCTTAGAATTAAAGTGGTAGTGTGTGTATAGCTGTATATGCAAATAAATGGATGTTTAATAGTTTATTTGCATGTGTGAGTATGTGTGAGAGTATCTTTTGGATGACTGTCGTTGTGTAACAGGATATATAGGTGTATCACTATATATGATGAGTGAGTATATGTATGAGTGACTACATAGAACTGTTGGTGAATGAGTGGATGTGTATATAGATGGTGGAATTACTGAATTGGTTGTTGTAACTGGTATGGGTATCTCCATAAAAAAAAAAAATGTAGTTTCTATTTTTGAATATGTGTTTCAAAGTTTACATTACAGTGAAAGGAGGTCTGTCACTCTGTCACAAGGATGGTGTCATCAGTGATGTCATGAGTGATGTCACTGACCATGTCACGAGTGATGTAATATGTGACGTCATCAGCAGTGCATTGCACGCGCAAGTTATATTGAGTCCAACTAATTATAACGTGGGAATTTCAATGGTTTTATGCGAGTAAAACTTCCAGCTAACTATAACTGGTGTGAAACCTATGGATTTTTCAGTGAATTTAATAGGTTTTTTAAATGCTAATTCCTAACTATAACTGGTGTAAAACCTATGGATTTTTCAGTGAATTTCATAGGTTTTTTAAATGCTAATTCCTAACTATAACTGGTGTGAAACCTATGGTTTTTTCAGTGAATTTCAATGGTTTTTTAATAGCAAATCTCTAAAGGTATAAAAAGTAAAAAATTTTATAATGAATTTTATATTGTATAATTATGTAATATTTTTTTTTTGCCCCGGAGCGCTCCCGGGGCGCGTACCGGTGAACGCACGGGTACGCGCAGTGCTTTGGCGCGCCCCGGGGCGTGTATCGGTGAGCGTCCCGTTAGCACTATTCTCGCGAACGAAAACAACATTGTGACGTTTCGCGTAAACGTGTGATGCGTCATATGACGCACTGCGTAAGCGCACCCGGAAGCACGCGAGCGCATACGATCGCGCAACGTCCTGACGCGCTTACGCTACGCGCCCCCGGGCGCGCCCCGGGGCGCGTAGTGTAAGCGCGTCGGGTCATGTGACCTGAAAATAAAACTTTTTATTGGTTCATTTCACTTTCGGTTTCCTAATGATGTAAGGCCAGGTCATGTGACCTAAAAATAACACTTTTCATTGGTTCAGAACCGTTTTTTTTTCTAAATGACGAAAGACCCCACCTTTTTTCCTCATTCTACTTTTGCGCTTTGAGAGAGGTAGACCTGCAGTTATTTCAGTAGAAAATGGCTGCATTAGCTGCAGCTGCTGGAGCATCTGGATCACCACCACCACCACCACAACTTCACAGTGGTGGAGATCAAGAAGAGGAGGAAGATGAGGAGGAGGAGGAGAGGAGATTCATCCGAGAGGACAATATTACATACAAACCTAAAGAGCACATCATCTGGCAGTTTTTTTCAATCCCCAAGGACAAGAAAAAAGTAAATGCGCCTAAGGCAGCCTGCTTAATATGTCATCAGGAGCTGTCAAGGGGGAATCCCAACAAAAAATACTCCTTTGGCAACCACACGATGATCAGGCATATGCAACGCAGGCATCCAAATAACTATGCAAGGGCAGAGCTCAGGGAACTGGCCAGAAACCCTGTCCAATCTTCTGCCAGCACCTCCCAAACTAATGTTCCCACCCCATCGGGACCGGAAGTTAGGGAGATATGCTCCACCATACAACCAAAATTTTCCAATTTTAAAATGGTTTGTATTTTTTGTGGACAAACAATATGGTATGGAGAGCAAAGCATCACACTTATTAACCGTGCTTGGGATAACCACAAGTACCGAAGAAAACATTAATTGTTTCCGCCTTTTTTTTTGCTCCTGTTGAGCCCTTTAGAATTCCGTGTTTTTTGTTTCTCCCCTTAAAAAATACAAAAAAAATATAAAACTGTTCAGAAAAGTCAAAAAAATTAAAAAATGTTCAAAAAAACAATAAAAAAATATAAAACAACAAAAAGAATAAAAAACAGTTCTTTTTAGAACTACCTTTAATTTATAAAAATAAATCTATATTTTTGAAGAACCTCTCTCAATCTTTTTTTTCAAGGGTACGCGTACCGGTACGTGCACCAGGGCGCGCACCGGGGCGCGCAACCAAAAAAAAAATAAAAAAAAATAAAGAAAGAGTGAGCATGAGGGAAGAACACAGAGACAGTAATGTTAATAGAAAAGGAGCTACAGGGAGCAACACAGAGGGATTGTTTATTACATAGTAAAAAACAGAGAAGATGTAATAGGGTGTAAGTCAGAAAAGGAAAATGAATAAGGGAGCGAAAGAAGGGAAGAGAGAAAAAGAAGACTAAAGTCGAGGTACTGGTAGAATGTGAGTGGGTGTTGAAAATAAAAGGAAGGACAGTAAAGAATGGGGAATGAGGGGTAGTGACGGAACCGGAATAAATGAACAATGGTGAGGGAGGGTGAGAAAAGAGCAGTGAGTGTAAGTAAAGAGGAGTGAAAGAGGGTGGATAAAAGTGAATGAGGTTAAGACATGGGGAGTGACAGAGAGAAAAGAGAGAGAGAGTAAAGGAAGGAGTGACTGAAAGAGTCTGAGTGAAACAGGAAAGAAAAGTAATTAAGGCAGTGTGGGTGACTTATAGGGAGTCAGTGGGTGTAGGTGGGGGTGTGGGTGTGTAAGGTGTGTGTGTGTGGGTGTGTGGGGTGTTTGGGTGTCGGTGGAGGTGTGGGTGTGTGAGATATGTGGGGGGGTGTGTGGGTGTGGGGGGTATGTGTGTGGAGTGTGTGTGTGTGTGTGTCAGGAGTGTGTGTGTGGCTGTGTGTGTGTGTGTGTGAGGTGTGTGTGTGATGTGTGTCTGGGGTGTATGTCAGAGGTGTGTGTGTGTGTTGTGGGGGGAGGTGTGTGTGTAGGAGTGAAGTAAATGATTAAGGGAAAGAGAATGAGTGAGTGAGCAAAGGAAGGGAACAGAGGGTAAAGGAAGTAAAGAATGGGGACTGGACAAAATTGAATGTAGGAGGGGAAATAAGGAAAGGGGAGTAAACATGGAGAATATGAATAAGTGAGGGAAGCAGAGTAAAGAAACAGGACTGAGGTAGGTTGAGAAAATAGTAGTGAGGTTAAAGCAAAGGTTGATGACAAAGTACATTTTTTTAGTCACACTTACCATATAATAAATGTAACTTTAATTACATTTTTTTACTACATTTTGTATCTGTAAAGAGAGAAGAAAAAATAAGTTATAATTAGTAAAATATGTATTTAAAATTAAAGATACAAATGAAGAGGTTAAAAATCACAACAGTGTATTTAGAAATAAAGTAAGGTAGAAGGACAAAAAGAGAGAAAAAGAAATAGAAGGAGAGCAAATTACTAAGAGTAAGGCATATAGATTCATTGACAGAAAGGAAGAGAAGAAGAGAAAAATGAACTGAAGGTAAGAAAGATACTAAAAGAATATGAGTTAGCAAAACTAAATCAGGAAACAGGAGTAAGTAAAAAGATAATGACTTAGAGGGAAAGGAGTCTAATAAAGGATGCATTTAGAAGAATGAGGAATGGAAGATAACTGAGAGTAAGTGAAGAAGAGTCATAGAGTGAAGGGATGAAGGGAGAGAGGATAATATAGAAGGATTGAGGGAAAAGGAGTGAGGAAGTTACTGGACAGAGAGACTAAGGGAAGGACTGAGTGAAGTGGAGTACAATGAGTGAGGAAAGAAAAATGAGTAAGGGAGCAAAAGAAGGAAAGAGAGGAGAAGAGGACTAAAGCAGTGGTACTGAGAGAAAGTGATTCGGTGATGAAAGTAAAGAGAAGGACACTGAAACATAGGAAATGAGGGGTAGTAATGAAACCGGACTAAAAGAAATAGGTTGATGAACGATGAGAGAGGAGCAGTGAAGTTGTTGTAAGAGAAATGATAGAAGGTAGATAAACACAAGTGAACATAACACAAGGAGAGTGAGGGACTGAGGACATAGAGGTAGTGAATGGAAAATAGAGAGAAGAGGTCAAAAGAAAGGTGGAAACAAAGATAAGCGAGGGAGAGTGGATGACTTATAGTGATAGAGTGCGACAATACTGGTGAGTGAGTAAAGAGGAATTACTAAAAGAGCAAAAGAGGAAAACACGGAAAAGTAAAGTAAAGCAGACAGACTGAAAGCTGAATAGTTATGCAAGGGAGAGAGGGGATGCAGACAGTTGAAATGAGAATGAGGGGTTGTGAAAGAAGTGGACTAAAATAACGGGGTTGAAAGAGAGTAGAAGAAAGACATTATAAGTGAGTAAAAAGAGCTGAAAGAGTGTGGAAAAAGGAAATTGAGTGTGAGACAATGGGGATATATTTTAAATTACAGAATACAAACTATAGATTAACTTGTACAACATGTTACATAGTTTATTTTTGCTGTTCTCAGAATATATTGAAATTCACTTAAAAAAGTGAGTTCAAACTACTCATCATATGATAGCGGGGGAAAAAAAACACAATCAAAAAGATTGTGTTTTAAAAAAACCCTTCTAAAGTTCAAAATAACAAATCTACACTAATCTTTGATTCACTTACTTTTCCTTTAGGCCAAATAGTATATCATGAAGGTCCTTTTCGTTGGAAAGTACTCTGCTGTGCTCTAAAAATTCCATTTCATCGACTTTCTAGAAGAAAACCTCGAAGAACATCTGAAATATTTTCATTATTTTCATATACTCCTTTATGTTCAATCATAACTCTTTGCTCATTCCTTCACCATTCCTTAAGGCCAAATAGTGTCAGATGTATCAGTATATTTTCAAATTAATTAAAACAAACTCTAAAATTACAGTTTTTCCGACGTTCTGAAAGAAAGGCTCAAACAACATTTTCACAATATTTAAATTTTCGTAATTCCATCTCTGACTCACTCATGTTCATCATTTCCTATAATACTGATATCACTGACAATGAGAACCCTTTTACAGGACCTATATGACAACTCAATTTTTTATATTATCTTGATCACTTTTACTCAAATATAATTTTAAACAGCAAACTAACCTTTATTAACTGCTCCCGTCTTCATAGGCCAATGACCTTTACTTAAATTTTGGTTCTAAAAACACTAGATATGAAATTTTTTAAGTCAAAAGGCAAACGTTATTTGAAAGTCAAATGAGTGTCATTACAAAGGGTCCAACCTTTACAATTTTTTAAATAGCATGTGTAATGCCCTGATGTTGTTGAAGGACCGTCATGATAAATAATAGCTACAGTTGCAAAGGTTCTTCCTGAAATTTATAATTGAGAAGCCACGAAATTTTTAATAGAAGTTGTCAATTTACTTCCATCAGGTCTACATCGTTGGAACATTAAAATCACATATTTACCATACGTTTGTAAAAATAATGTGGACAGCATTGCAGACTTATATTGGGTACACACCATATTGTGATCAGCTGCTTTAACTAGATTATTAAAAGGCACTGATTTGCAGTCTGGTAAACTCAAATATATACATCTTTCAGTGTCTATTCTAGTACTACTTGATAAAGTACAGTTATCACAGTCATGCTGCCATTAATAAGAAAGGCTAAAAAGATTTTTTATATCTACTCCTTTATCTTCCAATACATCAAACATATACATTAAAAATTCCTGACAATCCTGCTGAATAATCTGTGAAAATCCATTTTGACCAGAACATATGTCTAGAAGATTTCTAATTTCTGAAACACTTTCTATTTTTGCTCTATCACTGCTACATTTCTCAAACACAGAATTCAATAAACAGCAGAATGTTTGATCCCGATTTTCAACAATCTGTTCTTGTAAATTTTGAAGAAAAAAACAACATTAACCACTACATTAGCATAGCAGTTGACACCAGAACTGTTTTCAAACTGAAATCCAACAACATCTTCAACAGAATCCTTTTTCTTTCTGCTTACAATTACAGTTTCATCTACTTTTTGTCTTTTTGCTAGTACCTCACTGCAATTATTCTCATTTCTTTTTCGGCCTACCACACGTTTTTCAAACAGAGGATATTGAGGCAAATGTGGAGCATACTCTCTTCTTAACCTATTGTATTCTTTAACACAATCTAGATTAGCACAAATCTTTGTTTAATCACACTCACCCAAGTACAATCCTGATAACGTTCTGACTCGTGATAATGCCACATATGCCATACCCCCTTTAAACACAGAACTTCCAATGTTCACCAAAGCACTATCTACACTTAAACCTTGAGATTTATGAATTGTCACCGCATATGCCAAACAAATAGGAAACTGTTTTCGGCGAACATACAAGCAAAAACCTAGCTGAACAACGACACATTTGTTCTATTTCGTCAATGCCATCAAATTTAATTTTTAAAATTTCAATTCCATCTCTATTTTTGTAATTCACAAAACCAACAACATCACCCATTGCTCCATTTACCAGACCTCTTTCAACATTTAAATTCCTTCTCAAAATAATACGACAATTTAAACACACATTCAGAGTCTTTTCAAAACCAGCAGTTTTAGATATAGTCTACTCTAATGAATCCAATTTTGATTTTAAATTTTCTGACAAAATAATTGTTGCTCCCATATGCTCTATTTTATCTATAGCTTCAAGTTTTACTATCTCTTCATTTTCTAACTTTAACATTTTGTTGTTGAACATGGAACATTCTTTCAGAGTTGGCATCAAACATATGCCAGATTTCTTTTCGTTAATTTTTTAAAAAATATTCTCTGGAAGAATCTTTTCATTTGGGTACAAATTTGAAATTAATCGTCCATGTAAAGCTTCTTTTCCATGCTGACTTATTTTTCTGATTCTTACATCTTGTAGAATATTTTTATAATCTTCATCCTTTGCCTGCCGCATATTTTGCAGTAGTTCTGCATATTTGAAATGTAACCATATATTAACGTTTCCAATGCTTCCTAGGCACTTCCTGGTATTTTCATGCGTGACCAAATTAAACACTGGGTGTCCTTTCACTGGAGTCAACTGCAGTAGATCTCCAAAAACAATAATGTGTTTTTCTCCGAATAACACATCATACTCTGTTCTAAGAATTTCTTGCATTCTCAAATGTACAAAAGCAAGCATTAGATTTGTGACCATGCTTACTTCATCAATGATAAGTAGTTTCATTTTCTTCAGGACTCTGGAAACTTCGGAACACGCATCTCCAGATAGCTTGTGGTATTGGAATTTGTTATCATGCTCCACTGGCAGCATCAGTAAACGATGTAAAGTAATCCCTTTAATATTATGTGCTGCCAGCCCAGTTGGAGCGGTAACAACACAAGACAGCGGTGATTCAGTCCTTTTCTGCAGATAAGTTGCAATTGCTTTAATCAGAAAACTTTTTCCAGTTCCCCTCCACTCACGTACAGTTGGACAGGCTTAAATGATGTACATCAGCACTCTTTCTTTTCATGACTGAATCCAGGTTCAACCTGTTCTGTGACTTCGTCATATATCTGTTTCTGCTCAAGGTTTAATTGTTTCACCAAATCTTCTAAATTAATTACATCCTCTTGAGCTTGCTCCATAGCTCTTTCCACCTCATCCATGGCAGTGGCAGCTTCATTTTGGATAATTGGTCCTCCTAGTGGATCCTGACTCAATGAAGCAGAACTCTGACTGTCTTGAGAACTGTCTCTCGCAATCTCTGCAGCAATTGTTGCTTCTTGCTCTATTTCTTCATTCAACATTTGCAGATAAATAGCAAAAACAGGACATTCTATGGTATCCTTCGTTGCATTAAAAGAGTCTTCGTAACAGAGAAAATCTCCAAGTAGTTCCTCTTCTATACGCCATGGTTTAAAGAGTTGCAAAAGAGCCAAATAGTAAAATTCTCTTTTGTCTGGATTTTCACAACTCAATTTTCGGTGATTAATCAAATGACCTTTTCTCTGTTTCACTAAACATCCGTCACATCCAATGACAGCATATATTCCATTATTGATATTTTCTCTGATGTTCCTCTTATATTTATATCTTTGCAAAACTTCATAGAGACAAGCGTTCTCAAGGTAAGAACATGTTTGTCTTCAAAATATCTGTACTTTCTGGTTCTTTCTCCGCCAAATACTCTATTTCCTGTACAGATTTCAAAACTCGGTTTCGTGTTGCAGCAAGACCTAGACTCACCCAAATGATGGTTCTAGATTTTGCATATAGACTTGCTGATGACAATCGATCGGAACATTCATATGCTCCAATTTCTCGATGTGACAACATCTTTAGACTGTAACTGTAGAATTTCTTGCTTAGCCTCTTTTCATGTGAAATGTCTTCTCACATTTCCTTCAGTTCTGTCTTTTCTTTTTTTGTGATGTAAGACGTTACATATCGAGCCACAGCAATAGAGTTGTCAGCAACGAACTGAATATCCATGTTAGCATTCCACATGGACAAAATCACTGGGTTGTAGTCGTTGATGTACTTGGACTCTTCGTTACTTTTTAAATTGTATGTATTTTTGGGTGATTTCCTCGTAACAGTATGTCGCAGAGAAGACATCAAATTATTTACTCTTCCTTTAGAAATCACTGGTCGTGGAAATGCGAAACAACATTTTGTGTAGAACTTGTCCTTGTTTCTGAATTTTCGACGACAGTACTTTCCACAACGATGTGATTGAAAGCGTAAAACTTGTTGCCTTAAACTGTTTTCTTCAGTAGTTTTCGGACAGCACATGTTGAATACTCTTCAATGAACCTCATCACTGTCTCATCCGAATCTGTTCTAAATTTGGGTGCATCTTTAATCCACAACAACATATGTATGTGAGGAGCACCTCTCGCTTGATACTCCTTTCTCCCAAATAAATCAAAAACCTCTCCATGGGGAGGATTTTTTTTGTTGGTAATAAAAGACATCATAGCTTCAAATCTATGATTGAAATATCTGCATACATTCACTGGATCCAAAGAACACAGTTCTCCAGCAGTTTTGAATTCTATATTTTGTATATTTGCATTTGCCTCTCGTAGAAATTGAAGTAAGTCGTCCCATGCATACTCGGCACAGCTAAGAGTGAGGAACCATGTAGGAGTTCCTAAGTTTCTTAGCATACATTTCAATTCCCCATGACGACGGTACCAATACTCATTTGTACCACGCTGACATGCCATGAGATTGATTAGATGAGATTCCAAAATATTGTCTTGCAGATTGACTTTCTCCATAAAGTCCCTCGCCGAAACATTTTGCAGATGTGTTCCACTTTTCAGTATATGGTTCACTGCATAAGAAAGCCCAGACAAGTCACTTTCATACAGTAGATGAAACAAATATGGGATGCATTGACGAAACCTTTGATCTTCAGCATATAATCAAGTCCGGTATTCAGATGCTGGAATTTGAAGTGGTCGATCGTCATATCGTCCACCTCGACCTGTTGGAAATAGCTGTGGAAAACAACGAGCTTCCAAACTTTCTTCCCATACACTAATGGGACTTCCTTTTGCTGATTTCATTTGAAACAAGTCAATTGCATTCCCCATTACTTCTTTGGAATGCCAAGGATGAACAGTATAATGTTCATATATTTCTTCACTTCTAGACACATCAACTTTTTCAATTTGGCCAGCTGAACGATCACCGTCTTCATCTGCAGCTGTTTCCTCTGCTCCAACACATACATGTTTGTAGTACTCATTGTTTTTGACCAAATACAACGTTGCCTTTTTGACTTTCCTAACATCCACTAAATCTTGCCAGATTTTCTTACACTTTGTCGGAACCCCATTAACTAGAACAACCAGAGGTTCCTCTTCCACTTTCTCTACACCAATTGTCAATATTTTTTTTGAAATCTAGAGGCAAATAAACAACTCTTCTCTTTAATCCTCTCTGTAAATCCGAAGGAGGCAATTTCCCTATCTTAGGGTCCATGCGAACAATTGCCTGAAAAGGATGGACACATTGAATCAGAATAGACACATAGGTATTTAAATCCATCAATTCAGGAGGAATGTCTACCAACTCCAGATTTTTATAAACAGCTCTAGCAGGCATTCTGTTTTGATTTAATTTATCATAACAATACTTACAGATATGCTGATCAGAACTCAAATCAAAAGAATTCTCCACCCACAAATAAGTGGCAAAATCCTTCCACTCATAATTATTTATCTTTTCACTTTTTACGTATAAATCAACTAATCTAGTTTGATGCTTATAATGAGTTCGTCGACAACACACACGAGTAAAATTCGGCCTTTCACTTGATTTAACCTTAAACCTGGTAATTTCCTGGTCAAACTTTTCTGTACTTGAAATCTGTACATTGTCTTCCACATTACCTTGAATTTCTGTGTTAATTTCTACACTGTCCTCTTTTTCACCAAAATAAGAAATCTCAATTTCTTCACAAACCTTCTTCACATCTAATTCAGTTCCATGCAAAAGAGCACTGTTTAATTGTTTAAGCTTAAGTGCTGGACTTTTTGCATAATACAACATTCTCACTAATTTCCTCATTTTGGTATGATGCACTGCTAACATCCTAAAATGATGAAAAACACTCTGACAGACTTTTCTAGAAAGACAAGCCAGTGAATGCCCTTGCAAACCTGTGTTTTCTCTCACTCTACAAGGATCTAAGTCTTGCAACATCTTCATTTTCTGTTTTAGAGTTTTCTTACTATATGTACGTAAGAAATTACAAAACAAATCGATTGATTCCTGTCGCACACTACAAATACTACTACACTTTCAAGTGTACACTGGACCCTTAGTACGTCTCCCTAAAACTTCATCAGTTAACACCTCTTCTGGTTTTCTAGGCACAAGTTTCTCTTTTTCAATCGGACAACCGTCTTTCACCTCACATGCTTGACTACTGGTGTCAACTGCATGCACTAAATCATTCTCCTGAAAGTAACTTTCCTCATTAAAAAATGGCTCACAACTTGAACTGTGCATCCATTCTCCAGAAAAAAATTTACAAAAATTAGTCCGATTAATTACTCTTTTCCATTTACTGTTTGATTTGAAAACATCAATTGTCTTGTTAAGTGTCCTAATTCTATTGATTATTAAAATAAATAATTTTTTCTTAACTTCAAAAGCCTGATCAACAATCTTGTCTACACTTTTCTTTTTCTTAATAAAAGCAGATCTTTGTTTACCTTTTTTAATATTTTTTAACAAATTTAAAACCACCCTATTGCGAAACATTCATTTACAAATGTCCCTAAATTGATTTTGCCTTCTATTCCTATACATAATATTGTCTCCTGCTGCAGTAGTAACATTTTTGGGAATCTCTCCTTCCTCTTCAAAATTGCTCTCTCCTTCTCTTTTTCTACATACTGTCCAACATTTTTTTTTGTATCTACATATGTTCCGTAAGAAAGACTTAGTTGTCTTACCAGGAGCTTTTTTCCTTTTTTTTAAAGTATTTGTTGAAGGAGACTGCTTTTATTCCGTTGCTGTTTTTGATTTTTTTCCGCTTACAATCTTTTCGTCTCCTTTCCCTTGAGGGCATTTTTTCTTATTTTTTAAATCTTGATTTAAATCTGTGGAAAACAAAAAAAATCAAAAAATCATTATAGACCACTATTACCAAAGAACAAAACAATGACATTAAGCAAACAATATAAACACTATAATACTTCTACATATGACCTTATCTCTGTTTTTTAAATATAATTCTTAAAAAATATTTTGGGCACATGAATTACTTTTACATTATTAACAAGGATTAGATAGTATCTGCATATTTAAAAAAATATATTTGCACATTTCACAATCATATCACCTGTGTTTCCTCAGATTAGTAAGCAGATTGTACACATGAGGTAAGGACTGTCCTGGGGAACATAGGTGGTGAGGCTGGTGTCTAAGAGTCCACTGGACTGCACTTCATGAAGCCTATCACCCACAGCACTCTTACTCACAGCCCTCACCTCCTTTCCACCTCTGGACAGACCTCTCTTCCACTACACTCCTCAACACAGGCATCACCTCCTATGCACCCATGGACAATCCTCACCTTATCTGCAACCCAGAATAGACCTCAACTCATCTGCACCATTAGACAGGCCTCAGTTCATTTACACCCCTGAACACACCTCATCTCATCTGCATCATCTTACCATCAATTATACTCAATGTATTGAGGCCTGTCAAAGGGGCACAGATTAGATAATGTTTGTCTAAAGTTCAGAGGAGGTAAGTCCTCTCCATTGCACTCATGGACACAGGCCTCAACTCCTTTGCACCCCTGGACATGCCTAACCTCATCTGCACAATCCACTTCCTAATTTGAGGAAACACAGGTGATTAATTGTGAAAGGTTCAAATATTTTTATATAATCATGCACACACTATTTATTCCTTCTCAAAAATGTAAAAGCCATTCATTTGCCCCAAAATCGTTTTTTGAATAACATTTTAGAAACAGGGCACAGGTCCTATGTACAAGCATTCAACTTCACTACTGAAACCTCACAATTTCACAAAATAAAAATCCTCTATCTTGCAAATGTAGATACAAAGCATTATCAAAAAGCATGACACAAACCAACAGCAAAGAAGCTCAGAGCCTCATTTATAAGGCCCTGCGTCAGTTTTGCGCTGGTGATGCGTCACTTTTTGTGACGCATCGGCAGCATAAAACATGTGCCTTGTTGCGCCATATTTAAAAAATGACACATCTAGGTAGATGCGTCACTTTTTAAACCCCTGCGTCAGGTATTATGTATGCAGAGGTGGCGTTCCCCCGTAAAAAACCTTGTAATAGTGACGCACTTTTAGGACGCTGTTATGTCAAAATCTTGCGCCTGCCTCACAGCAGGCATAAGATTGACGCAAACCCTTTCACATGGGGTTTTCCCCATTTGAAAAGACGCATTGCTGGAGTTGCGTCACTTTTGTGACACACTCCAGCAATGCGTCACTTTTGCGCTTACAGATACGTCAGAAATACTCACTTATCTGTAACTCCTTGTGACATGATGCGTCATATATTAAATATGACGCATCATTGGTGTCGCAAGGAGTGCACAGTGAAAACTGATGCATCGCTGTTTTCATAAATAAGGCCCTCAGTGTGCTTCCGAATCTGAGGTAACACAAGTGACATGATTGTGAAAGCTTCAAATATTTTTATGTAATCATGCACACACTATTTATTCCTTCTCAAAAATGTAAAAGCCATTCATTTGCCCCAAAATCGTTTTTTGAATAACATTTTAGAAACACAGCGCAGGTCCTATGTACAAGCATTCAATTTCAGTTCTGAGAACTCACTATTTTACAAAATACATTTCATCTCTATTGCAAACATTCCTACCAGGCATTACCCAAAAAATGGCACAAACCAACAGCAAAACCTCACTATTTCACAAAATAAAAATCCTCTATCTTGCAAATGTAGATACCAAGCATTATCAAAAAGCATGACACAAACCAACAGCAAAGAAGCTCAGAGCCTCATTTATAAGGCCCTGCGTCAGTTTTGCGCTGGTGATGCGTCACTTTTTGTGACGCATCGGCAGCATAAAACATGTGCCTTGTTGCGCCATATTTAAAAAATGACACATCTAGGTAGATGCGTCACTTTTTAAACCCCTGCGCCACATTATACTTGCGTCAGGTATAATGTATGCAGAGGTGGCGTTCCCTCGTAAAAAACCTCGTAATAGTGACGCAGTGAAATCTATGAGAGTTTCACTGCGTCACTTTTAGGACGCTGTTATGTCAAAATCTTGCGCCTGCCTTACAGCAGGCGTACGACTGACGCAAACCCTTTCACATGGGGCTTTCCCCATTTGAAAAGACGCATTGCTGGAGTTGCGTCACTTTTGTGACACACTCCAGCAATGAGTCACTTTTGCGCTAACAGATACATCAGAAATACTCACTTATCTGTAACTCCTTGCGACATGATGCGTCATATATTAAATATGACGCATCATTGGTGTCGCAAGGAGTGCACAGTGAAAACTGACGAATCGCCGTTTTCATAAATAAGGCCATCAGTGTGATTCCTAATCTGAGGTAACACAGGTGACATGATTGTGAAAGCTTCAAATATTTTTATGTAATCATGCACACACTATTTATTCCTTCTCAAAAATGTAAAAGCCATTCATTTGCCCCAAAATCGTTTTTTTAATAACATTTTAGAAACACAGCGCAGGTCCTATGTGCAAGCATTCCACTTCAGTTCTGAAAACTCACTATTTTACAAAATACATTTCCTCTCTCTTGCAAACATTCCTACCAGGCATTACCCAAAAAATGTCACAAACCAACAGCAAAGAAGCTCATTCTGCTTCCTAATCTGAGATAACACAAGTGATATGATTGTGAAAGGTTCAAATATTTTTATGTAATCATGCACACACTATTTATTCCTTCTCAAAAATGTAAAACCATTGATTTACCCCAAAATCGTTTTTTGAATAACATTTTAGAAACACAGCGCAGGTCCTATGTACAAGCATTCCATTTCAGTTCTGAAAACTCACTATTTTAAAAAATACATTTCCTCTCTATTGCAAACATTCCTACCATGCATTACCAAAAAATTACACAAACCAACAGCAAAGAAGCTCATTCTGCTTCCTAATCTGAGGTAACACGAGTGACATGATTGTGAAAGTTCAAATATGTTTATGTAATCATCCACACACTATTTATTCCTTCTCAAAAATGTAAAACCATTGATTTACCCCAAAATCGTTTTTTGAATAACATTTTAGAAACACAGCCCAGGTCCTATGTACAAGCATTCCATTTCAGTTCTGAAAACTCACTATTTTACAAAATACATTTCCTCTCTATTGCAAACATTCCTACCACGCATTACCCAAAAAATGTCACAAACCAACAGCAAAGAAGCTCATTCTGCTTCCTAATCTGAGGTAACACAGGTGATTAATTATGAAAGGTTCAAATATTTTTATGTAATCATGCACACACTATTTATTCCATCTCGAAAATGTATAAGCCATTGATTTGCCCCAAAATCGTTTTTTGAATAACATTTTAGAAACAGAGCACAGGTCCTATGTACAAGCATTCCATTTCTGTACTGAAAACTCACTATTTTACAAAATACATTTCCTCTCTATTGCAAATATTGATACCATGCATTTTCAAAAAACATCACACAAACCAACAGCAAAGAAGCTCAATGTGCTTTTTAATCTGAACTCTCTATCTATATTGAATGAATCATAACTCACCTTTACAAATGCTTTGGGAGATTGAGAACAGTGTCAGATACACACACCAATATTTCTTTAGCAGAGCAAAAGGTATGTACTCCAGGCACTGCAACTATGAATGGTACAGAAAACCTCTAATTCTACACACATATTCCTCATGGTAACCAATCAAAACTCTTCCCTCTCTATTTTCAAATTAACACCCTTCCCCCCTCAGCCCTTTCTACCTGTTACCATAACAACTCCCTCCTCACTGAGCTCTCAGGGTTTAAAGTTTATTCTACAATGTTGCAAATGAACTCAGCAAGGATGTTTGACCTATCAATAAACGAGCTTATCAGGTGCAATCTTTCTTTTAATGACTTTTTCTTGACCATTCAAATGACTTCTTTCACAGAACACAACCATGCACCCTAAATTTCACTTTTCAACTATCTGAATCCACCAATCATTGATTGTGATTCAAGAGCACTGAAACTCCACAGTTTTTTTTGCAAACTCCTACTGTTCCAACTGCCATTTCATTCCTACACTTCATCTGACTACACCAGAACCTCCTCTCACCATGTACTCTGTCTGAATTATTGGACATAGCTACATTCACTGGGCTCAAAGGTATGCAGCTATCAGAAATGTTCACAACCTTGATTTACCAAATGTGCACATAAAATGGATTGGCCAAAGAGGATTGAGATGTCATCAATTGATACCATTGGTGAAAACCTTTCACCATCTGCCTCACCCTGACCTTATAATTTTGCACTGTGGTGGAAATGACCTAGGCACTTTGACTGGGGAAGGTCTGGAAATGGTTTTAAATGACACCTTTGGGCAATTGATGACACTTTTTCCACAAACTGCCTTGGTATATTCCAATATATGTCAAAGACAGAAATGGAAGTGGTCCAACCAATTTTGTCCACAGATTGAGAAAGCAAGGAAACATGTGAATAAATCTGTTTCTACTTACATGAGAGACTATGGAATGGGTTCAATATACAACAACAACTTGCGTTACAACATGCAAGATATCTACAGAGGAGATGGTGTGCACTTCTCAGGTGAGGGGAATAGAATATTCCCCCTGAATTTAAGATTGTGCATTGGAACCTACTTGTAGGTACCTAAATCAGCCCCAGAACCCAAAAGCTCTTTTCAGGGCTACCCTGCATCTGATCACTCACAATGATTATTTTACTCTAACTTTTTTCACTAATTTTCACCAAAGTACGCTCCCCGGTACGCTCCCCGGTGCGCGTACCGGACGCTCCCCCCGCGAAAATTTTAAAAAATATTTTTTTTTGTGGCCTATATGGGCCTCCTAAGCTCCCCTCAGAAAACCTAGGGGGGCAGGGGGTGTCTACCGTGTCCCCTTTTACCCATTCCCAACATTGTTTGTCCTCCATCTTGTGTCTCAAATCTACCGAAACACAAGATGGAGGACTCCCATTGCGCTGCCGGTACGGGTACCGGGGCGCGCACCTGGAAGCGCTCCCAAAAGATTTTGAAAGTTAATTTACATAAAAACCACTGGAGAGACTTTCACCAAATATAGAATAGGCCCTACTACATACCAGTCCCTACCGTTTTCCCAAATTTGGTGGAATTCCATTGAGCCATTTGCCCTGTAGCCCTGTCTAAATATCCTGAGGTAAATTACATGAGAAAAACACATATGAACAGTTAGGATTTACAACCAATTAAAATGTTACTTTCATTTTCTACTTTTTTTTCCTCACAGTTGATTGGTTATGTACATGAATATATATGAAAAACGAGAGGGAAAAACGGCCATTTTGACTACACCTACCTGAGGTACATCTTGAAATAATTTTCTCCATTTATCTTCATCACCTTTCAATAAGGTAAGTCGTTAATTTGTAAGGGGCACTTTAAGTTAATTTGTAAAAACATTTTCTGATAGTTATTTACTGTCCCTCTGTTATAGTTATAGATTGAGATAGGCTTCTCTGTTATAGTTATTGATTGAGTTAGGCTTCTCTGCTATAATTATGAATTTACTTACGCTTCTTCACAGGCACTTTTTTATATTTCTACTTCCTGCCTGTTACCATACACTGCCCAAAGTTAACTTCACTGTTAAAAAATCAGAACTACCTGTCTGAACTTAAACCCAACAGTGCCCTAACTCTACTGATATAGTTATTTTTTATGCAATTTACAGCAAAAAAATGGAAGGGGAGCAAGAAAACATCAGTCTTTGGATCAACAATTTATTCAATGTTTACAAGATATTGAAACATGCATTTTTGAGGAGATTCCAGATGATCTAATGCTGGAAGTTTTATTGAACTATGAAAATTCTAACCAATACATTTTTATTTAATAATTAAAAATAGTTTGAGACATTATTCATTTTTATATCTAATTCATGAAGTACTACCAAAATGATTATGTTTATATTATAGTATAAAGTGAAACTTACAGTATACTGTGCAATTTTAAAACATCATAAGGGAGCAGGGTAGACTACCCATGATCCCCTAGGTCTTCTCAGGGAGTACTTAAAGGATCTGTTTCTGCTTTCCTGACAGACTATGGTATGGATTCCATATACCACAATAACTTCTATAACAACATGCAAGATATCTACAGAAAGGTGTACATTGAATTTAAGACTCTGCATTGGTACCTACATGTTGGTACTTAAATCACCCACACAACACAACAACTCTATTCAGAGCTACCCTACATCTAAGCACTTTAAATTATTATTTTACTGTTTCACTGAGTTTTCCCCATGTGTGGGGGGGAGGTGTGTGTGGGGGATGTGTGGGGTGTGTCTGTGAGGTGTGTGTGTGTGGGGGGGGGGTGAGGTGTGTAGGTGTGTGTAGGTGTGTGGGTGTGGGTGGGGGTGTGGGGGTGTAAGGTGTGGGTGTGGGTGTGTGGGGTGTTTGAGTGTAGGTGTGGGTGTGTGAGGTGTGTGTGGGGGATGTGTGGGTGTGGGGGGTATGTGTGTAGGATGTGTGGGTGTGTCTGTGAGGTGTGTGTGTGTGGGGGGGGGAGGTGTGTGTGGGATGTGTGGGGTGTGTCTGTGAGGTGTCTGTGTGTGTGTGTGTGTGTGGGGTGTGTGGGTGTGCGTGTGGGGAGCGCCCGGTACGGCACCGGGGATCGTACCGGGGAGCGTACTTTGGTGAAAATTAGTGAAAAAAGTTAGAGTAAAATAATCATTTTGAGTGATTACAGGTAGGGTAGCTCTGAAAAGAGCTTTTGGGTTCTGTGGCTGTTTTAGGTACCTACAAGTACGTCCCACACACACCCACACGCACACAACCCCATACTCCCACACCCAAACACTCCCCACACACACCTCACACACGCACACCTCTACCCACACCGAAACACCCCACACCCCCACACCGACACCTTACACATCCACACCCACACCCACATCCCACACACCCACACTCACACACACACCTCACCCCCCTCAACACACACATACACACGCACACACAGATACCTCACAGACACACCCCACACATCCCACACACACACCTCCCCCCCACACACACACACACCTCACAGACACATCCACACATCCCACACATACATACACATTCTACACACATACCCTCCACACCCACACACACCCCACACAAACCTCACACACCCACACTCCCACCTACACCCAAACACCCCACACACCCACACCCACACACCCACACACACACCTTACACACCCACATCCCCAGCCACACCCACACCGAAACACCCCACACCCCCACACCGACACCTTACTCATCCACACCCACACCCACATCCCACCCCCCCACACTCACACACACACCTCACCCCCCAACACACACACAGATACCTCACAGACACACCCCTCACATCCCCCTCACCTCCCCCCACACACACACACCTCACAGACACATCCACACATCCCACACATACATACACATTCTACACACATACCCCCCACACCCACACACACCCCACACACACCTCACACACCCACACTCCCACCTACACCCAAACACCCCACACACCCCACACACACACCTTATACACCCACATCCCCAGCCACACCCACATACTGCACACACCTATACACATCATCCCCCCCAGACACACACACACACACACACATACACACCTCACAGACACACCCCGCACATCCCCCACACACACCCCCCCCATACATGGGGAGCGTACTACGGGGAAAACAGAGTGAAACAGGAAAATACTAATTCAAAGTGATTAGAGGTAGGGTAGCTCTGCATAGAGTTGTTGTGTTGTTTGGGTGTTTTAAGTACCAACATGTAGGTACCAATGTTGAGTCTTATATTTAATGTACACTGTCTCCTCTGTAGATAATGGGCATGTTGTTATAGAAGTTATTGTGGTATATGGAATCCATACCATAGTCTGTCAGGAAAGCAGAAAGAACATGGAGGCAGGAGATGAAAAAGAGATGTCAAATACACATTGGAGATAATATAGTGGGAGAAAGGAAGTATCTATGAGCAAAATTACTATGTAACACAAAAAAGTTGCACAGTATACTATAAGTCTGACTTTACATTATAATCAATTTGGTACTAGTTTAAGAATTACATATACAAATGAATAATGTCTCAAACAATTTTCGAATTATTAAATATAAATTTATTTTTGAGATTCATTTTCCAAATTAAATATAACGTCTAACATTTGACTGTCCGAAATGTCCTCATTTTGAAGGAGGAAATCCACAGATTCTACACATTGTAGAAGTTCATGGTCTCGTGATTCGTCCATGAATTCAATGTCATTTGGTTCAATGTTTTCTTCATTGTTCTTTTCAAGGACAATTTCAAATGAAACTTTTTGTTCTCCTTCCATTTTGGCTGAAATTTGCATACAAAAAAATATACATCAGTAGAGATAGGGCACTGTTGGGTTTAAGTTTAGATAGGTAGTTTTTAACAGTGAATTTATCTTTGGGCAGTGTATGGTATCAGACTGGAAGTAGAAATATAAAAAAGTGTATGTGATGAAACCTAAGTAAATTCATAATTATACAAGAGAAGCCTAAATCCATCCATAACTATAACAGAGAAGTCTATCTAAATCTATAACTATTACAGAGGGATAGTATATAACTATCAGAAAAAGTTTTCCATATTAACTTAAAGTGTACAATATACTTCAGTTTTCAAAATAACAACTTACCTTTAAAAAGAAGTTGAAGTTATTAGTGAAAATCCTTTTGAAATGTACACCAGGAAGTAGTAGTCAAAATGGCTGTGTTTCCCTCTCTTTCTTTATATATATTCATGTACATAACCAATCAAATGTCAGGTAAAAAAAAGTATAAAGTGAAAGTAACATTTTAATTGGTTGTCAATTCTAACACTTCAGATGTGTTTTTGTGAAGTAATTTACCTCAGGGTATTTAGAGAGGTCTACAGGCTAAATGGCTCAATTGAATTCCATCGAATTTGGGAAAATGGTAGGGATTGGTATGTAGTATGAGCTATTCTATATTTGGTGAAAGTGTCTTCAGTGGTTTTTATGTAAATTAACTTTTAACATTTTTTTAGAGCGCTTCCCGGTGCGCGCCCCGGTACGCGCACCGGCAGCGCTACGGCAGTCCTCCATTTTGTTTTTGGTAGATTTAAGACAGAAAATGGAGAACAAACAACGTTGGGAATGGGTATAAGGGGGCACGGTAGGCACTCCCTGACCCCCTAGGTTTTCTGAGGGGGTGTTAGGAGGCCCATATAGACCAAAAAAAAACATATTTTTAAATTTTCGCTGGGGGAGCGCCCGGTACGCGCACCGGGAAGCGTACCGGGGAGCGTACTTTGGTGAAAAATAGTGAAAAAAGTTAGAAAAAGATAATCATTTGGAGTTATCAGAGGTAGGGTAGCCCTGAAAAGAGCTTTTGGGTTCTGTTGCTGATTTAGGTACCTACAAGTAGGTACCAATGCACAGTCTTAAATTCTGGAGGAATATTCTATTCCCCTCATCTGAAAAGTGCACACCATCTCCTCTGTAGATATCTTGCATGTTGAAGCGCAAGTTGTTGTTGTATATTGAACCCATTCCATAGTCTCTCATGTAAGCAGAAACAGATTTATTCACATGTTTCCGTGCTTTCTCAAATTGTGGACAAAATTGATTGGACCACTTCCATTTCTGTCTTTGGCATATATTGGAATATACCAAGGCAGTTTGAGGAAAAAGTGCCATCAATTGATCAAAGGTGTCCTTTAAAAGCATTTCCAGACCTACCCCAGTCAAAGTGCCCAAGTCATTTCCTCCACAGTGCACAATTAAAAGGTCAGGGTGTGGCAAATGCAAAAAGGTTTTCACCAATGGTATAAATTGGTGACATCTCAATCCTCTCTGGCCAATCCATTTAATCTTCACATTTGGTAAGTCAAGGTTGTGAAAATTGCTGGTAGCTGCATACCTTTGAGCCCAGGTGATATAGCTATGTCCAATAATCCAGACAGAATACATGGTGAGATGAGGTTCTGGTGCAGTCAGATGAAGTGTAGAAATGAAATGGCAGTTGGAACAGTAGGAGTTTGCAAAAAAAACCTGTGGAGTTTCAGTGCTCTTGAATCACAAGCAATGATTGGTAGATTGAGATAGTTGAAAACTGAAAGTTAGGGTGCATGGTTGTGTTCTGTGTAAGAAGTCATTTGAATGGTTAAAAAAAGTTATTTAAAGAAACATTGCACCAGATAAACTGGTGTATTGAGTGGTCAAACACCCTTGCTCATTTGATTTGCAACATTGTAGAATAAACTGTTAACCCTGGGAGCTCAGTGAGGAGGGAGTTTCTATGGTAACAGGTAGAAAGGTCTGAGGGGGGAAGGGTGTTGATTTGAAAATAGAGAGGGAAGAGTTTTGATTGGTTACCATGAGGAAAATGTGTGTACAATTAGAGGTTTTCTGTGCCATTAATGGTTCCAGTGCCTGGAGAACATACCTTTTGCTCTGCTAAAGAAATATTGGTGTGTGTATCTGACACTGTTGTGAATCTCCTAGAGCATTTGTAAAGGTGAGTTATGATTCATTTAATATACATAGAGACTCGTATTCTCTATGGAGAAGATTTGGAAGCAAATTGTGGTTTTTTAATGTTGCTTTGTGTCATGCTTTTTGATAATGCTTGGTAAAAAGTTTTTACTGCATAGAGGAATTGTATTTTGTAAAATTGTGAAGTTTTAGTAGTGACATGGAAAGCTTGTACATAAGACCTGTGCTGTGTTTCTTAAATGTGATGTCAAAAACGATTTTGGGAAAATTGAATGGCTTTTACATTTTTTAAAAGGAATAAAGAATGTGTGCATGTTTAAAGAAATACATTTGACTCTTTACAATGATGTTACCTGTGTTAACTCAGTGTAGGAAGCATATTGAGTTTGTTTGCATAGAGGAATTGTATTTTGTAAAATAGCGAGGTTTCAGTAATGACATGGAATGCTTGTACATAGGACCTGTGCTGTGTTTCCTAAATGTGATGTCAAACACGATTTTGAGGAAAATGAATGGCTTTTATATTTTTGAGTATAATGTGGCGCAGAGGTTTAAAAAGTGACGCATCTACCTACATGCGTCACTTTTTTAATATGGCGGAAAAAGGTACATGTTTGGGCTTTCCTGTGGAGCGTAGGTGGTGAGGCTTGTGTCTAGGAGTGCAGTGGACTACGCTTCATGAAGCCTATCCCCAACTGCACTCTTAGACACAGGCGTCAATTTGACTCTTTACAATGATGTTACCTGTGTTAACTCAGTGTAGGAAGCATATTGAGTGTGTTTGCATAGAGGAATTGTATTTTGTAAAATAGTGAGGTTTCAGTAATGACATGGAATGCTTGTACATAGGACCTGTGCTGTGTTTCCTAAATGTGATGTCAAAAACGATTTTGGGGAAAATGAATGGTTTTTACATTTTTGAGTATAATGTGGCGCAGAGGTTTAAAAAGTGACGCATCTACCTACATGCGTCACTTTTTAAATATGGCGCAAAAAGGTACATGTTTGGGCTTTCCTGGGGAGCGTAGGTGGTGAGGCTTGTGTCTAAGAGTGCAGTAGACTAGGCTTCATGAAGCCTATGCTTGTACATAGGACCTGTGCTGTGTTTCCTAAATGTGATGTCAAAAACGATTTTGGGGAAAATGAATGGCTTTTACATTTTTGAGTATAATGTGGCGCAGAGGTTTAAAAAGAGACAAATCTACCTACATGCGTCACTTTTTAAATATGGCGCAAAAAGGTACATGTTTGGGCTTTCCTGGGGAGCGTAGGTGGTGAGGCTTGTGTCTAAGAGTGCAGTGGACTAGGCTTCATGAAGCCTATACCCGACTGCACTCTTAGAAACAGGCGTCAATTTGACTCTTTACAATGATGTTACCTGTGTTAACTCAGTGTAGGAAGCATATTGAGTTTGTTTGCATAGAGGAATTGTATTTTGTAAAATAGTGAGGTTTCAGTAATGACATGGAATGCGTGTACATAGGACCTGTGCTGTGTTTCCTAAATGTGATGTCAAAAACGATTTTGGGGAAAATTAATGGCTTTTACATTTTTGAGTATAATTTGCAGAGAGGATTAAAGGGAAGAGTTGTTTATTTGCCCCTAGATTAAAAAAAAAAAATATTGATACAATTGGTATAGAAAAAGTAGAAGAGGAACCTTTAGTTATTCTAGTTAATGGGGTTCCGACAAAGAGTAAAAAAATCTGGCAAGATTTAGTGGATGTTAGGAAATTCAAAAAGGCAACGTTGTATTTAGTCAAAAACAATGATTATTACAAAGATGTATGTGTTGTAGCAGAGGAAACAGCTGCAGATGAAGACAGTGATTGTTCAGGCTAGAAGTGAAGAAATATATGAACATTATACTGTTCATCCTTTGCATTCCAAAGAAGTAATGGGAAATGCAATTGAATTGTTTCAAATGAAAGCAGCAAAAGGAAGTCCCATTAGTGTATGGGAACAAAGTTTGGAAGCTCGTTGTTTTCCACAGCTATTTCCAACAGGTCGAGGTGGTCGATACGACGATACGACGATCGACCACTTCAAATTCCTGCATCTGAATATCGAACTGTAAGATTATATGCTGAAGATCCAAGGTTTTGTTAATGCATTCCCTATTTGTTTCATCTACTGTATGAAAGTGACTTGTCTGGGCTTTCTTATACTAAACCATATAAACCATATAAACCATATACTGAAAAGTGGAGCTTCTGCAAAAGGTTTCGGCGAGGGACTTTATGGAGAAAGTGTTAGGGGTGCTACAGGTCGTCTTGTCTAGTTTTGAGTGAATCACATTCAATTCATGATTTGTTTTCATTATAGGTTCAATTACTTTTTATTTTAAAAGAGAAAGCAAGTTTTGTTATGTAATTAACATTTTTATTTCCTTGTTTTAAGTTGATTTAGGATTTGCATTAGCTTATGCTTGATGGAAACTAGTCTGGGTTTTTTCTCTTTGAGCCTTGCTGTTTGTGCGCTCTTAGAAGAGACAGGCTCGCGCTGGCTCTTCTGTATGTTAAACCCTAATTGGTTGTTGAGCTCGCGCTGTCCTCGAGGCAGTGTGAGGTTATAAATAGACTTGGGTCCCAACGGTCGGCGCTTCGTCTCATGTTGCTGTTCCTGACGAGCGCTTCCGTTTTCTGATGCAGCATAGGATACCGATTCAGTTCCCCACTCGGTATTCCTTTCAAAGTGTCCAGATTCCGATCTAATACCTTCGAGCCCCTTTCCCTCCCGTTTGTTGAGAAGAGAAACCGGGACTTCATAAATGAAAGGAAACCCGAGTCTTCTTAAGCCCTGTCAGGCCATCGTGAGTCAGTTTCCTTGACAGCTGTTGTTTGGGTTCCCAGTGCACGTTCTTCTCCCCTCTGAGAACCCAGCTGATTTTGCGCGAGTCGGTCTCTCCTCACAGCAGCTGATTCAAGTCATCAATCTCCGTCTTCAGCTTCAAGCCCAGCCCGGTGCAGATTGCTTCACGCGGCAGCAGTTCGAGACTCCTGTCAACAGACCTGATTAAAGGGACAGTAAGCTTTAACTTTTTTAAAAGAAAAAGAAAAGAAAAGTCAGACAGAATTAAGAGCTTAAAGTCTTCTTTGGAAAGGACTTTCAGACCTTCAGAATAAGTAAAGCTCTTCCTGTTTCCTGGGTAGTTAAGGTTGTGGGTTAAAACTGTCTCCCAAAACAAACCTTGGTAAATCCAAGCAAAAATTCAGGTAGAACAATTGCAGAGTGGTTTTAAGGAGGCAACAAGGTACTTTAATCTCAAGACAAGACTCTTGCTGAGAAACAAGCCTTGACAAGACAAGGAACTTTTTCCTCAGAAGTTTTGAACATAAGTGTTAATAGGAATTTGTTGAAAGGTAGAAAAAGAAGATTCAATGCCTAAAACGGCTTGCTGGTTGAAGCTTGTTTAACTGCAGTTTAGATGTAGGCTGTTGTATTTTTCTCTCTATCATCCTGCTGCAGGTTAGACCTTGAGTGGTGAATAGTTGAAGTCTCCAGGTATGAATCTTGCATGTTTTAAATCAGTTTTTGTTCACTAATCCAATTAACTAATAACGTTCGATTTGGGGAAAACCTGTTCTGACTCATAACTTTATTTTTTAAAAAGGAGCCTTGATTTTTTGAGACTGAACAATACAGTAATTACAGAGTGTGAACAAAGGCCACAAGAATCCTTGGTTATTAAGAGATGTGTTTAAATAATTTGAGACTTGAACATTAGTAGTGAAGAGTTATTTACTGTTATTAACTTTTACTGCAGAATAGCATGAAATCTTAAGAACATTCTAAGGAAAAGTCTATGGCCTAGAACACTACAGTGAAAAGCAACAACAACCGAAGGAATTATCTCTTATATGTTGTTAGTTTCTCTGTCACTTCCCCTTTCCCTTAGGGAAAAGTTGATTCAGTCAGTGTTGAAAATTCCTGATTGAGTTAATTGATCCTAGAGGGAGTTGGGAGTTTGCAGCTTAAGAGGAAACGTCAGAAGTGACTCTCTGGACTTCACAACAGAAAATGAATCTGCAAGATAATATTTTAGAATCTCATCTAATCAATCTCATGGCATGTCAGCGTGGTACAAATGAGTATTGGTACCGTCGTCATGGGGAATTGAAATGTACGCTAAGAAACTTAGGAACTCCTACATGGTTCCTCACTCTTAGCTGTGCCGAGTATGCATGGGACGACTTACTTCAATTTCTACGAGAGGCAAATGCAAATATACAAAATATAGAATTCAAAACACCTGGAGAACTGTGTTCTTTGGATCCAGTGAATGTATGCAGATATTTCAATCATAGAGTTGAAGCTATGATGTCTTTTATTACCAACAAAAAAAATCCTCCCCTTGGAGAGGTTTTGGATTTCTTTTGGAGAAAGGAGTATCAAGCGAGAGGTGCTCCTCACATACATATGTTGTTATGGATTAAAGATGCACCCAAATTTGGAACAGATTCGGATGAGACAGTGATGAGCTTCATTGAAGAGTATTCAACATGTGCTGTTCCGAAAACGACAGAGGAAAACAGTTTAAGGCAACAAGTTTTACGCTTTCAATCACATCGTTGTGGAAAGTACTGTCGTAGAAAAAAGTAAATAATTTGATGTCTTCTCTGCGACATACTATGACGAGGAAATCACCAAAAAATACATACAATTTAAAAAGAAACGAAGAGTTCAAGTACATCAACGACTACAACCCAGTGATTTTGTCCATGTGGAATGCTAACATGGATATTCAGTTCGTTGCTGACAACTCTATTGCTGTGGCTCGATATGTGACGTCTTACATCACAAAAAAAGAAAAGACAGAACTGAAGGAAATGTGGGAGGACATTTCACATGAAAAGAGTCTAAGCAAGAAATTATACAGTTACAGTCTGAAGATGTTGTCGCATCGAGAAATTGGAGCATATGAATGTCCTGATCGATTGTCGTTAGCAAGTCTCTATGCCAAATCTAGAACCATCATTTGGGTGAGTCTAGGTCTTGCTGCAACACGAAATCGAGTTTTGAAATCTGTACAAGAGATAAAGTATTTGGCGGAGAAAGAACCAGAAAGTACAGATATTTTGAAGACAAACATGTTGGATACATAATATCCAAATAGAAGTCCTCATCTTGAGAACGTTTGTCTCTATGAAGTTTTTCAAAGCTATATTTATAAGAGGAACATCAGAGAAGATATCAATAATGGAATATATGCTGTCATTGGATGTGAAGGATGTCTATTGAAACAGAGAAAAGGTCATTTGATTAATCATCGAAAATTGAGTTGTGAAAATCCAGACAAAAGAGAATTTTACTATTTGGCTCTTTTGCAACTCTTTAAACCATAGCGAGAAGAAGGGGAACTACTTGGACATTTTCTCTGTTATGAAGACTCTTTTAATGCTACGAAGGATACCATAGAATGTCCTGTTTTTCCAAATTATCTGCAAATGTTGAATGAAGAAATAGAGCAAGAAGCAAACATTGCTGCAGAGAATGCGAGAGACAGTTCTCAAGGCAGTCAGAGTTCTGCTTCATTGAGTCAGGATCCACTAGGAGGACCAATTATCCAAAATGAAGCTGCCACTGCCATGGATGAGGTGGAAAGAGCTATGGAGCAAGCTTAAGAGGATGTAATTAATTTAGAAGATTTGGTGAAACAATTAAACGTTGAGCAGAAACTGATATATGACGAAGTCACAGAACAGGTTGAACATGGATTGAGTCATGAGAAGAAAGAGTGCTCATGTACATCATTTAAGCCTGTCAAACTGTACGTGAGTGGAGAAGCGGGAACTGGAAAAAGTTTTCTGATTAAAGCAATTGCATCTTATCTGCAGAAAAGGACTGAATCACCGCTGTCTTGTGTTGTTACCGCTCCAACTGGGCTGGCAGCACATAATATTAAAGGCATTACTTCACATCATTTACTGATGCTGCCAGTGGAGCATGATAACAAATTGCAATATCACAAGCTATCTGGAGATGCGTGTTCCGAAGTTTCGAGAGTCCTGAAGAAAATGAAACTTCTTATCATTGATGGTGTTAAATATAATGCTTGCTTTTGTGCATTTGAGAATGCAAGACATTCTTAGAACAGACTATGATGTTTTATTTGGAGGAAAACATATTATTGTTTTTGGAGATCTTCTGCAGTTGACTCCAGTGCATGAAGATACGAGGAAGTGCCTAGGAAGCATTGGAAACGTTAATATAATGGTTAAACTTCAAATATTATGCAGAACTGCTTCAAAATATGCGGCAGGCAAAGGATGAAGATTATAAAAATATTTTACAAGACGTAAGAGTAGGAAAAATAAGTCAGCAAGGGAAAGAAGCTTTACATGGACGGTTAATTTCAAATTTGTACCCAAATGAAAACATTCTTCCAGAGAATATTTTTAAGAAAATTAACGAGAGGAAATCTGCCATATGTTTGATGCCAACTCTGAATGAATGTTCCATGTTCAACAACAAAATGTTAAATTTAGAAAATGAAGAGATAGTGAAACTGGAAGCTACAGATAAAATAGAGCATATGGGAGCAACAATTGTTTTGTCTGAAAATTTGAAATCAAAATTGGATTCATTAGAGAAGAGTATATCTAAAACTGCTGGTTTTGAAAAGACTCTGAATGTGTGTTTGAATTGTCGTGTCATTTTGCGAAGGAATTTAAATGTTGAAAGAGGTCTGGTAAATGGAGCAATGGGTCATGTTGTTGGTTTTGTGAATTACAAAAATAGAGATGGAATTGAAATTATAAAAATTAAATTTGATGGCATTGATGAAATAGAACAAATTTGTCGTTGTTCAGCTAGATTTTTGCTCGTGAAAGACTTATATGTTCACCGAAAACAGCTTCCTATTTGTTTGGCATATGCAGTGACATTTCATAAATCTCAAGGTTTAAGTGTAGATACTGCTTTGGTGAACATTGGAAGTTCTGTGTTTAAAGAGGGTATGGCATATGTGGCTTTATCACGAGTCAGAACTTTATCAGGATTGTACTTGATTGAGTGTGATGAAACAAAGATTTGTGCTGATCTAGATTGTGTTAAAGAATACAATAGGTTAAGAAGAGAGTATGCTCCACATTTGCCTCAATATCCTCTGATTGAAAAATGTGTGGTAGGCCGAAAAAGAAGAAATGAGAGTAATTGCAGTGAGGTAGTAGCAAAAAGGTAAAAAGTAGATGAAACTGTAATTGTAAGCAGAAGGAAAAAGGATTCTGTTGAGGATGTTGTTGGATTTCAGTTTGAAAACAGTTCTGGTGTCAACTGCTATGCTAATGTAGTAGTTAATGTTGTTTTTTTTCTTCAAAATTTACAAAAACAGATTGTCGAAAATCGGGAACAAACATTGTGCTGTTTATTGAATTCTGTGTTAGAGAAATGTAGTAGTGATAGAGGAAAAATAGAAAGTGTTTCAGAAATTAGGAATCTTGTAGACATATGTTCAGGTCAAAATCAATTTTCACAGATAATTCAGCAGGATTGTCAGGAATTTTTAATGTATATGTTTGATGTATTGGAAGATGAAGGAGTAGATATAAAAATCTTTTTAAACTTTCTTATCAATGCCAACATGACTGTGATAACTGTGCTTCATCAAGTAGTACTAAAATAGACTCTGAAAAAAATGTATATATATTTGACTTTACCAGACTGCAAATCAGTGCCTTTTAATAATCTAGTTAAAGCAGCGGATCACAATATGGTGTGTACCCAATGTAAGTCTACATTGCTGTCCACATTATTTCTACAAAATTATGGTCACTATGTCATTTTAATGTTCCAACGATGTAGACCTGATGGAACTAAATTGGCAACTTCTATTAAAAATATTGTGGCTTCTCAGTTATCGATATCAGGAAGAACCTTTGCAACTGCAGCTATTATTTTTCATGATGGTCCTTCTACAACATCAGGGCATTACACATGCTATTTAAAAACTTCTAAAGGTTGGACCCAATGTAACAACACTCATTTGACTTTCAAACAACGTTTGCCTTTTGGCTTTATAATATCATACCTAGTGTTTTTACAGCCAAAATGTAGGTAAAAGTAATTGGCTAATGAAGACGGGAGCAGTTAATAAAGGTTATTTTGCTGTTTAAAAATATATTCTGAGTAAAAGTGATCCAGGCAATATAAAAAATTGACTTGTCATATAGGTACTGTAAGTGGATGTCATAGTAAGTGATGTTAGTATTATACAAAATGATGAACATGAGTGAGTCAGAGATGGTTTTACAAATACTTAAATATTGTGAAAATGTTGTAGAGCCTTTCTTTCAGAACGTCAGGAAAAAGGTCATTTCAGAGTGCCTTAGAATTAATTTGAACATATACTCATACATCTGACACTATTTGGCCAAATGGAAAGGTGCAGGAATGAGTAAAGAGTCATGACTGAAAAAAAGGAGAATATGAAAATATTGAAAATATTTCAGATGTTCTTGGAGCTTTTCTTATAGAAAGTCGATTAAATGGATTTTTAAGTGAACAGCAAAGTACTTTCCAACGAGAAAAGGACCACCATGATACAGTATTTGGCCTCAAGGAAAAGTAAGTCAATCTAACTTTAGCGTACATTTGTCAGTATTTAAGTTTTTTTTAAAACACAATCTTTAAGATTGTGTTTTTTTTCCCGCTGTCATATGATGAGTAATTTGAACTCACTGTTTTAAGTGAAATTCAATATATTCTGAGAACAGCAAAAATAAACTATGTAACATGTTGTACAAGTTATTTTATACTTTGGATTGTGTAAATTAAATTGTATTCCCATTCTGTGACACTTACGTTCCTTTTCTCATCCTCTTTCAGCTCTTTTTACTCATTTATAATGTCTTTCTCTCACTTTCTGTAACCCCCGTTCCCTTACTCCACTTCTTTGACAACCCCTCATTCTCATTTCAACTGTGTGTCTCCCGTCTCTCCCTTGCATAACTTTTCAGCTTTCAGTCTCTCTGCTTTACTTCTCTTTTCCGTATTTTCCTCCTTTGCTCTTTTAGTAATTCCTGTTTACTCACTCAGCAGTATTAATGCACTCTATCACTATAAATCACCCACTCTCCCTAGCTTATCTTTGTTTGCTCCTTACTTTTGACCTCTTCTCTCTATTTTTCGTTCACTACTTCTATGTCCTCAGTGCATCACTCTACTTGTGTTATTTTCACTTGTGTTTATCTACCTTCTATCACTTCTTTTACAACAACTTCACTGCTCCTCTCTCATCGTTCTTCATCCCATTTCTTTTACTCTGGTTCCATTACATCCCTCATTTCCTTTCTTTCAATGTCCTTCTCTTTACTTTCATCACCAAATTATTTTCTCTAAGTACCACTGTTTTAGTTGTCTTCTCCTCTCTTTCTTTCTTTTTGCTCACTTACTCATTTTCTTTTCTCACTCATTGTACTCCACCTCACTCAGTTTTTGTCTTAGTGTGTCTACCTTATAACTTCCTCAGTCCATTTCGCTCAATCTGTCAGGTTTACACTCCGCAGGATCCGCATGCAGCAACAATGCTCCACCTCCGGACCCTCCGAACACCCTGAAGTATAAACACAGGGTGTTCAGACGATACGGTGAGGGAAAAACCCCAAAGGGGGAAAAAACCCGAAAGAATAAAGAGGAAAAAGGAAGGGGCAGCAGGGAAAAAGAAACTGGAAGACAAAAGCACAAAGGTTAATATGGTTCTTAACCCTACACTCATTTAATTCTCACTAGACCACAACCAGTGGATTCACCTGTAGAGAACTGCTCACATACACTATACTGCTGTGTTTCCAGCCTTCCTTCTATCCTGTATAACATAAGAGAATGTATAAGACATGAGGCATAACACACCATCGGCCTAAATCATTAGTTATCGCTAGTAACATACCCCATAGCCACTACTCAGCAAGCTCTGGAGAGTATAGATCCTTAAATAAATCAAAGTATAACACCAAGGGTTTTGCAGCACGCACGCGCCAAAAAGAAAACAAGGAGATCCTTTTTATGTATACTGAAATCCTCCTTTGTTACGAATAGAGTAAACGTCTCCAGCTCGAAACATACACAAAGGTCAACCCAAACACGGCATGACGTAGTTACTTCACTACAGTCATCCGCTTTGGTATTTTAGAATTCCGAAAATGGTCTAAGCAATAAACCACGTCACTGACTTCGTGACGGTGGTGCGGAGGTCCTCATCCCCCCCTGCACTCCGCCACTTGTTAGCCCCAAAGGTCTGATGAACGATACCGCTGTTACTGTCACAGCGCGTGTACAAAAGAACAGCAGGAAACAAGATAGGAGAAAGGTCTTTCCTCGCAGCCGCGAGGCAAGAGGACACGGAGAGATCCTCACCGCTGATGTCTTGCAAACCTATCAAAAATCAGACGCGCTAGCCAGCGCGTTACACAAATACCGGGCAAGTCTTGGTTCTCTCAAGACAGGAACAACGAAGCACCAAAGGACATATCCGGATACAGAGGAGCGGCCGCCACCTCCGTCAAACAGAATCACGAGCCCTGATTGTCAGGCTCCGCCCCGTGATATACTGTGTCCCCGCCGGGGATTCTGGGAACAGTAGTTTTGAGCCCTGTGCTGATGGGAATTGTAGTCTAGGCAGGCGCGGTGACCTGCTACCTGACAGTACGCCCTCATCCCAAGCGCCTCCTAGGCCCAGGCTTTGCAGGAAACCTGGAGTGGAAGGACCGAACAGCCCTAGGAGCATTGATGTTACGCACAGCGGAATTTGGAGTCACGGATAGACCTCACCTCGTACTCCAGATTCCCATCACCGGCGATGGCAGGAGGCGCCGTTCTGCGCGATGTAAGGGCTCTCTTGAGCAACTGCACATGGAATACAGGATGGATTCTCAATGCGGTAGGCAACTTCAGCTTGTATGCAACAGGGTTGATGCGTCGCACTACAGGGTAGGGCCCAATGAAACGCGGATGGAATATGCTCCTCAACTTGAAACGAATGTACTTGGTCGAAAGCCACACCTTATCCCCGACCTTGAACTGAGGACCAGGTGCTCGATGCCTGTCCTCCCACCTTTTGTACACCTCTTTGGCTTTTAGCAAATGTCTTTGCACCGCTTTATGCACCCTCCTTAAAGTCTGTACATGCTCCAGGGCTGGTTAACCAAATCGTCAGGGATAGTGATCGGCAAGGTATGAGCATCGTAACCATAATTGGCCTTGAATGGGGACATGCCTATAGAACTGTGCCAGGCATTGTTGTAAGCCAACTCCGCCATCCACAACAATTCCACCCATGATTCGTGTGCTTCCTTGGAATAACAGCGCAAGTACTTCTTTAAGGTCTGATTCAGACGTTCTGTCTGTCCATCCGTTTGGGGATGGAAGCTAGTAGAGAGGCCTGACTCTATACCCAATGCACTGCACCACATACGCCAAAAACGAGCTATGAATTATGGCCCCCTATCAGACACAATGACCCTCGGAATGCCATGCAATCGAATGACTTCAGATGCCAGTAACTGAGCCGTTTGACTAGCAGTGGGAAGGGTCACTCATGGTACAAAATGTCCCATCTTCGTCAGGTTGTCCACTACCACCAGCACTGCGGTCTTTCCCTGGTCAGCAGGTAGGCCCGTAATGAAGTCTAAACTTATGTTCTGCCATGGCCTATCAGGTGTGGGCATAGGCATCAACAAGCCTTTCTTTTTGGTGGTTTCCCCTTTTGCTCTGGCGCAGGTATCACACCTAACTACCCACTGGTTTGCATCTCTGACCAAGGACTCCCACCAGAAATGTCTCCTAAGCAGACTCACTGTCTTGGTAACCCCAGGATGTCCAGCCGCCGGAGCTTCGTGACACCAACTGAAGGCTTTCTTGCGAATATCCTCAGTAGGCAGAAACAAACACTCCCCCTGAAAAGGAAAGCCCTGTCTCACCTTCCGACCTGGTTTGGCAGCAGCCCATAGGACCCAAGACCCCAAAGACCTGGAGCCCTTGATGTCGTCCAGAAACTTCTCTGCCCTAATCACACACACCACCTTAGTGGAAGGGATGATGGATTGCTCCTCCTCACGCTGTTTTGTGGGGATCTCCTTTCTGGAAAGGGCATCTGCCTTCCTATTCTCCGAGCCAGGACGAAAGGTTACCACAAAGTTGTACTCGGAAAAGAACAGCATCCAACGCATTTGCCTTTGCGTCAGATGCCTAGCGGAGGACATGTATTGAAGATTCCTATGATCGGTATACACCGTCACAGCCTGACAAGCCCCCCACAGGTAAGGCCTCCACTCCTGAAAAGCCTTTTTTATGGCCAAGAGTTCTTTCTCAGCAATTGAATAGTTGACCTCAGCCGAGCTCAACTTCCTTGACAGGTAAGCAACAGGATGGAGCTGACCCGTGTGTGCATCCCTCTGAGACAGAACAGCCCCTATGGCCTCATCTGACGCATCTGCCTCTACTATGAACGGATGTTCCAAAACAGGATGTGCCAACACCGGTGCTGTGGTGAAAGCTCTTTTCAGAGCTTGGAACACTTCCTCAGCCTCCCCTGTCCACACAAAAGACTTCCCTTTTCTTAACAACCTGGTGATGGGGACAGCAGTCAGGGAAAAATGCAGGATAAACAGACGATAATAATTGGCGAACCCCAAGAAGCTCTGCACCTCCCTCACATTCTTTGGGGCTGGCCAATCTCTTACCGCCTGTACCTTTCTTTCGGACATCTGTAATCCGTTTGGACTAAGGTTCACACCCAGAAATTCCACCTCTTGCACCCCAAACTCACATTTACTCAGTTTCACATATAAACTATGTTCCCTCAGTTTATCCAAAACCTTGCAGACATGGTTTTTATGGCAGGATACGTCTTGTGAGTAAATTGAGATGTCATCTATGTACATCACAACAAATTGATCCACGTATTCCTTCAGAACATCGTTTATAAAAAACTGGAATGCTGCAGGAGCATTACAAAGCCCAAAAGGCATCACCAGGTACTCGCACAGACAAAATCGCGTCTTGAACGCCGTCTTTCATTCACCCCCCTCTCACACTCTGACCAGGTGATACGCCCCACGTAGTTCCAAACGAGTATCGATTTTAGCCTCCCTCACCTGATCAAGCAAAACCGAGATGAGGGGAAGAGGGTAACGGTTACGGATGGTATTCTTGTTCAAGACACGATAGTCCACACACGCTCTCAAGTCCCCATTGGCCTTCGCTATGAAAAAAAGAGGAGAAGCAGCTGGAGAGCGGGAGGGTCGGATGAACCCCAAACTAGAATAGTGCTCTATGTACTCTTTTAAATGAGTGGTCTCGGGTACAGACAAAGCGTATTCTCTGCAAGATGGTATCGTAGCCCTATCCACCAAATCTATACGGCAATCGTATTCCCTGTGAGGGGGTAGAGTTTCTGCCTTTGCCTCGCTGAACACATCACTATAGGCCAAGTACTCAACCGGTAGTCGAACGTTTTTTTCCACAGCTGTAGCTGCCAAAAAAGGGGTGGCTAACACCGTAACGTTGGCAGACACACATGGTGTTAAATGTTCCTTACAATGCTCTGGTAAAAACCGAAATGTTTTCGACTGCCAATCCACAACAGGGTTATGTTTACGTAGCCAAGGCATACCCAAAATGATTTCGGACTGGGGGGCAGCGATGATGTTCAGAGACAAAACCTCAGAATGCACATAGCCTTGTATCACCAATGACAACCCCAACCCGCCGGTTCTTTCAGTAATCTGACCTGATAATAAAGGCTGCCCATCAACCGCTAACACGTCCTCAGGATTCTCCCTAGAGACCCGAGGTAAAGCTAAACGTCTCACCAAGCCTTCATCCACAAAATTACCAGTCGCTCCAGAATCTAACATCACCATTACCTGATATCTGTCTAGTTCGTATTCTAGCGTCATTACAATCACCAAGTGCGGCTCTGTTTCCTCACCACCCAGAGAGGACAAAGATGTGAGTTTCCACTCACGCCCCCCTTCTACACTAGGCGGGTTATCCTCCTTCTGCTCTCTGTCCTGTCCTGTCTTAGATACAGCAACCTTTTGAAACCTACTGACATTCCCCGAAGACTTGGGTTCAGAAGGACATTCCCGAACGTAATGCCCCTTCTTCCCACAGTACATGCATAAGCCCTGTACTCTTCTTGCTTCCCTCTCTTCTCTTGACAAGGGTGCTCTGAGCGCACCTATCTCCATTGGTTCAGGAGGGTTTTCGATTCCCCCAGTTGCCTTACGCTGATTTCTTTCACCACCATAAAACCCTCTTTCCCATCTTCTCCTGTTACTCCCTCTATCAGACAGACGACTATCCAACCGTAACACCAAATTCACCATGTCAACAATAGAAGTAGGCTGAGGATCAACCTGGGCCACTACATCTTTTAAGTCATCATGTAACCCCTGATAGAAGAGGGACATTCTTTTTTCCTCCGGCCATTCTGCTTCGGCCACTAATCTATTGAATGCAGTTAAATAAGTAATTAATTCTCCTCTGCCTTGTCTTAATGCTAACAGCTCCCAGTCAGCACTGAACGTTGTAGCTCTTCGGTCAGAAACCCTCTCAAATTCAGTCTTGAACGCTGTCCAATCTGATAGAATAGCGTTGTCACGTTTAACCAAAGGTACCGCATAATCTGCCGCATCTCCCACCAAATATGAAATCAAAAAAGCCACCCTCGAATGGTTTGTGGGGAAAGAAGAAGGCTTACATGAGAAATGCATGAGGACTTGAGTCATAAACACATGCACCTTGCGGGGATCCCCCGAGAACCTCTCAGGAGTAGCCAGCGGAATGGGTGGAAGCACAGTGACCTGGACATTAGAGGACGGGGCTGAAGCATTAAAAGGATTCCCACTCAACCGTTCCACCTTTTCCCGTAAAGCAGCGGTCTCTGCTTTAGAGGAGGCCAACTCCTGCTGCACCAAAACCAAGGCGTGCAACACATCCTCCATAGACGCCATTGTCTCTACATGCGGACCGGGCAGAGTGAAATTCTTAGGCTCGTGATTCTGTCAGGTTTACACTCCGCAGGATCCGCATGCAGCAACAATGCTCCACCTCCGGACCCTCCGAACACCCTGAAGTATAAACACAGGGTGTTCAGACGATACGGTGAGGGAAAAACCCCAAAGGGGGAAAAAACCCGAAAGAATAAAGAGGAAAAAGGAAGGGGCAGCAGGGAAAAAGAAACTGGAAGACAAAAGTATAAAGGTTAATATGGTTCTTAACCCTACACTCATTTAATTCTCACTAGACCACGACCAGTGGATTCACCTGTAGAGAACTGCTCACATACACCATACTGCTGTGTTTCCAGCCTTCCTTCTATCCTGTATAACATAAGAGAATGTATAAGACATGAGGCATAACACACCATCGGCCTAAATCATTAGTTATCGCTAGTAACATACCCCATAGCCACTACTCAGCAAGCTCTGGAGAGTATAGATCCTTAAATAAATCAAAGTATAACACCAAGGGTTTTGCAGCACGCACGCGCCAAAAAGAAAACAAGGAGATCCTTTTTATGTATACTGAAATCCTCCTTTGTTACGAATAGCGTAAACGTCTCCAGCTCGAAACATACACAAAGGTCAACCCAAACACGGCATGACGTAGTTACTTCACTACAATCATCCGCTTTGGTATTTTAGAATTAAGCAATAAACCACATCACTGACTTCGTGACGGTGGTGCAGAGGTCCTCATCCCCCCCTGCACTCCGCCACTTGTTAGCCCCAAAGGTCTGATGAACGATACCGCTGTTACTGTCACAGCGCGTGTACAAAAGAACAACAGGAAACAAGATAGGAGAAAGGGCTTTCCTCGCAGCCGCGAGGCAAGAGGACACGGAGAGATCCTCACCGCTGATGTCTTGCAAACCCAACAAAAATCAGACGCGCTAGCCAGCGCGTTACACAAATACCGGGCAAGTCTTGGTTCTCTCAAGACAGGAACAACGAAGCACCAAAGGACATATCCGGATACAGAGGAGCGGCCGCCACCTCCATCAAACAGAATCACGAGCCCTGATTGTCAGGCTCCGCCCCGTGATATCCTGTGTCCCCGCCGGGGATTCTGGGAACAGTAGTTTCGAGCCCTGTGCTGATGGAAATTGTAGTCTAGGCAGGCGGGGTGACCTGCAACCTGACACAATCGTTGTATATTATCCTGTCTCCCTTCATCCTTTCACTCTATGACTGTTCTTCACTTACTCTCAGTTATCTTCTATTCCTCATTCTTCTAAATGCATCCTTAATTAGACTGTTTTCTGTCTCAGTCATTATCTTTTTACTTACTTCTGTTTCCTGATTTAGTTTTGCTAACTCACATTGTTTTAGTATCTTTCTTACCTTCAGTTCATTTCTCTGTTCTTCTCTCTCTTTTTGTCAGTGAATCTATATGCCTTACTCTTTATAATTTCCTCTTCTTCTATTTCTTTTTCTCTCTTTTTGTCCTTCTACCTTAGTTTATTTCCCTTTCTGTGTTCTTCACTCTAACTTTATTTCTAAATAGAGCGTTATGATTTTGAACCTCTTCATTTGTATCTTTTAATTTAAAATACATATTTTACTAATTATAACTTATTTTTTCTTCTCTCTTTCACAGATACAAAGTGTAGTTAAACAAATTAATTAAAGTTATATTTATTATATGGTAAGTATGACTAAAAAAATGTAGTTTGTCATCATTCTTTGCTTTAAGCTCACTAACATTTTCTCAATCTACCACACTCCTGTGTCTTTACTCTGCTTCCCTCACTTATTCTTATTCTACATGTTTACTCCCCTTTTCCGATTTCCCATCTCATATTCAACTTCTTTCAATCCCTTTTCTTTACTTCACTTACCCTCTGTTCCCTTCCTTTGCTTCTTCACTCATTCTCTTTTTCTTAATTATTTACCTTACTCCTACACATACACCTCATCCCCCTTCCAACACATACACACACCTGTAACATACACCCCACACACACCACACACATACCTCATACACATAAAAAATCCTCCCACACACACTCCTCAAACACACACACACATTCCACACACACACATACATCGCACACATATACACCCCACACTCATATACTCCTCACACATATTTCACACACCCTCACCTCCACCCACACTGAAACACCCCACACAGCCACACCCACAGACACACCTTACACACCCACACCACGACCTATACCCACTGGCTCCCTATAAGTCACACACACTGCATTACTTATTTTGTTTTGCTGTTTTACTCAAGCCCATTCAGGTACTGTTTCCTTTACTCTCGTTGTCCTCTCTCTTTGTCACTCCCCATGTGTTATCCATTTTTCTCCCTCTTTCACCCCTCTTTACTTATACTACCTGGTCTTTTCTCACTTTCCCTCATCGTTCTTCATTTATCGTGGTTCAGCCACTACCCTTCATTCTCCATTTTTTACTGTCCTTTCTTTTTCTTTTAACAGCCAATCACAGTCTCACACTATCTCTACTTTAGTGTTCTTCCTCTCTCTTCCTTTCTTTCGCTCCTTTAGTCATTTTACTTTTCTCACTTTCATCCAATTACACCTTCTATATTTTTTACTATGTAATAAACAATCCCTCTGTGGTCATCTTGTAGCTCTTTTTCTCTTAACATAACTCTGCTTGTGTCCTTCCCTCATGCTAACTGCTTCATTAAATTTTTTTTTTCTTTTTTGGTGGGGGGGCGCCCTGGTACACGTACCCTAAAGACAAAAAATTGACAGAGATCCTTTAAAAATATAGGTTTAATTTTATAAATGTGAGGTAGTTCTGAAAAGAACTTTTTTATTGTTTTTGTTGTTTTATATTTTTTTATTATTTTACTGAACATTTTTTTTTTGTATTTTTGAACAATTTTATATTTTTTTTGTGTTTTTTATGGAAACAAACAAAAAACAGGGAAGTGGAAATGGCTCAACAGGAGCAAAAAAAAGAAAAGAATTAGTGCTTCCTTTTCTTGTTGCATTGGTGGTTGTCCACAGCATTATTTATTAAGGTGACACTAAGTTCACCATAACATAAAGTTTTGCCACAGAAAATGCAAACATGTTTTATGGTGCCAAATTTTTGTTGTATATTTGACACCATTTGGCGTGCTTCAGGACCAGAAAGTGAGTCTTCAGTAGAGGAGGTGCTGGCCACAGGGGGTGGGTTGTTCTGATGTTCCTGTACTTCAGCGTGGGCAAAGTTATTGGGATGAAACCTCTCCATGTGGCGGAACATGGTAAAATTACCAAATGAATATTTCTTCAGGGGATTTCCCCCGGAGAGGACTGAGCCACAAATTAGACAGGTGACTTTTGTGGCGTTCACCTTTTTTTGGCCTTCAGGGATGGAAAAGAATTGCCAAATATAGTGCACTTTAACGTGCCTTTGCCTTGGTTCTTCAGGCAGGAAGCGCCTTGATTGTTCCTCCTCCTCCTCTTCTTCCTCTTCTTCTTCTTCTCCTCCAAGGAACTGTGGTGGTGGACCTTCTTTTCTTGGTGGTGGTGGTGGGGGGGTGCACCAGCTGCAGCTACAAGTGATGCCATTGCAGTGATCAAAAATAGCTCTTGCTCTCTCAATGAAGAAAGTTAGAATGAGGAAAAAAGGAGGGAGCTTTCATCATTTGGAGAAAAAAAATGATGAGAACCAATAAAAAGTGTTATTTTCAGGTCACATGACCCGACACATGGAAATGAACACGGGGAAAACACGTTTTGGGACCCCCCTTATTTCTCGGCCCCCACTTCACGAATCCCCCCGAAACTTTCAGGAAAGGAGCGCAGCGGAGCTGGCCAAAATTTTGAAAAATTACACACAAATTCCTCAACCAGCGCCAGATTTATACCGAATACAATGTTGCGGATTTCCTATGGTAGCCAATCCTAACTATAACTACCTACTGGTATGGGTATCTCCATTTTTTTGAAAATTTTTAGTTTCTATTTTTGAATATGTGTTTCAAGGGTTACATTACAGTGAAAGGAGGTCTGTCACTCTGTCACAAGGATGGTGTCATCAGTGATGTCATGAGTGATGTCAATGACCATGTCATGAGTGATGTAATATGTGACGTCATCAGCAGTGCATTGCACGCGCAAGTTATAGTGAGTCCAACTAACTATAACGTGGGAATTTCAATGGTTTTATGCGAGTAAAATTTCCAGCTAACTATAACTGGTGTAAAACCTATGGTTTTTTCAGGTAATTTAATAGGTTTTTTAAATGCTAATTCCTAACTATAACTGGTGTGAAACCTATGGTTTTTTCAGTGAATATATATATATGTAACGCGCTTTGAGGGACCCCTGCACTACAAGTGGACCGGACCGAGCTGGCTTTCCGCTTCTGTGGAAACATTTTCGTTCCCAGGCTACTGGGATGGTCTGGCCCCACCCATGGATCCGGCAACAGAAACGGCAGTGCTGAGAGCCACTGTGCCCCACTTTGGGTGAGCTGAATTGCCAGTCTTACCCCTGCCTCAGAAACTGCCGGGACTTTGTGGTTTGTGCAGTACGGGGAGCAGAGGAGATGACAGCCACGAACTTCACAGGCGAAAACGGCCCGCTTAATTTCATCCACCCCCATTGTATTGTGAGACCAGCCCACAGCATTCTGGACATTGTAGTATTGACGCACTGAGGCGTCCTACAGGGAGAACTAACCAGCAATTAACAGCACATGCTGCTTGGGGGGCGGAGCTACCTTTTCACCGGACAGGAGGGGGAGAGGTATTTAAACCGATCAGATTGCCTGCCTCCTGAAAAACCATCTGGCGCTGACGAAGGCAAACCCATGCCGAAATGCATTCGCCCTGAGATTTGGTTTTAACTTTGGCATTAAAAGAACTCCCTCCACAGACTCCCCTGTGTGGTCTCTCCCTTTTTGGTTCAGAAAGGACTTTGTTCACATATTTGGCGCGAGCTCCAGTAACGCGCTTTGAGGGACCCCTGCACTACAAGTGGACCGGACCGAGCTGGCTTTCCGCTTCTGTGGAAACATTTTCGTTCCCAGGCTACTGGGATGGTCTGGCCCCACCCATGGATCCGGCAACAGAAACAGCAGTGCTGAGAGCCACTGTGCCCCACTTTGGGTGAGCTGAATTGCCAGTCTTACCCCTGCCTCAGAAACTGCCGGGACTTTGTGGTTTGTGCAGTACGGGGAGCAGAGGAGATGACAGCCACAAACTTCACAGGCGAAAACGGCCCGCTTAATTTCATCCACCCCCATTGTATTGTGAGACCAGCCCACAGCATTCTGGACATTGTAGTATTGACGCACTGAGGCGTCCTACAGGGAGAACTAACCAGCAATTAACAGCACATTCTGCTTGGGGGGCGGAGCTACCTTTTCACCGGACAGGAGGGGGAGGGGTATTTAAACCGATCAGATTGCCTGCCTCCTGAAAAACCATCTGGCGCTGACGAAGGCAAACCCATGCCGAAATGCATTCGCCCTGAGATTTGGTTTTAACTTTGGCATTAAAAGAACTCCCTCCACAGACTCCCCTGTGTGGTCTCTCCCTTTTTGGTTCAGAAAGGACTTTGTTCATATATATATATATATATATATATATATATATATATATATATATATATATATATATATATATATATATATATATATATATATATATGACACCAACTCCCTTCGTGGATACCTTTGCGAACAAAGAGCGAAAGAACCGAGCACAAGCTCCGTTTTTGCATGTGAAATGGATTTATTCAGTCATAAATCGGCAGTCCTGCCTGACGCGTTTCAGAGTCCAGCTCCTTCGTCACGGATCCATATATATATATATATATATATTACCTACTGGCGGTCGCCAGTAGGTAGTTATAGTTAGGATTGGCTACCATAGGAAATCCGCAACATTGTATTCGGTATAAATCTGGTGCCGGTTGAGGAATGTGTGTGTAATTTTCCCAAATTTTGGCCAGCTCCGCTGCGCTCCTTCCCTGAAAGTTTCGGGGGGATTCGTGAAGTGGGGGCCGAGAAACAAGGGAGGTCGAGAAAAAAGGGGGGTCCCAAAACGTGTTTTCCCCATGTTCATTTCCATAGGACGGTCTGACAAGTCTACAGCCCGAACCACTGAAATTGCTCCAGTGGTTTTTACGAAAATTAACTTCAAAAACACATATATATCAATATGCGCGCTTCGAGCGCTTACAGGTACGCGTACCGGGGTGCGCCCCTGGCGCGCTACGGGAGTGCGCGAGCGGAAAGCTGGTTGGCTGTCGGGTGTCAGTCAACATTCTAAACAGTCCGGAGAGTCCGCCATCTTGTGTCTCGGTAGAATCGAGACACAAGAGGTGAAAAAGAAAGGGGGAAATAATTAAAAGGGGGCAGAGTAGGGACCCTTTGACCCCCTAGGTTTTCTGAGGGGGGCCTAGAAGGATTCTTAAGGGCAAAAAAAAAAATTTGCCCGGGGTAAGCGCTGGCTGCGCTCCCGGGTACGCTCTCCGTTATGCGCACCCTGAGCGCACCACGGGGAAAAACAGTGTAAAAAAATAGAGTAAAAAAATAATGTAGAGTGTTAGAGGTAAGTTAGCTCTGAAAAGAGCTGTTGTGTTAAGTGGGTGTTTTTTGTACCTACAAGTAGGTACCAATGCAGAGTCTTATATTCAAGAGGAAAACTCTATTCCCCTCATCTGTAAAATGCACACCATCTCTCCTATAGATGTCTTGCATGTTGTAACGCAAGTTGTTGTGGTAAATGGAACCCATACCATAGTCTCTGAGGTAAGCAGAAACAGATTTATTTACATGTTTCCTTGCTTTCTCAATCTGTGGACAAAATTGGTTGGACCAGTTCCATTTTTGGCTTTGGCATATATTAGAAAATACCAAGGCAGTGTTTGGAAAAAGTGACATCAATTGCCCAAAGATGTCCTTTAAAAGCATTTCCAGACCTACCCCAGTCAAAGTGCCTAAGTCATTTCCATCATAGTGCACAAATGTTAAGGTCAGGGTGTGGTAAATTCATGAAGGATTTTACCAATGGTATCAATTGGTGACTCCTCAATCCTCTCTGTCCAATCCATACAATGTCCACATTTGGTAAATCAAGATTGTAAATACCTCTGTTAGCTGCGTAATTTTGACTCCAGTGGACATAGCTATGACCCACAAACCAGACTTTTGTCATTTTGAAGGTAGATGTGCTTCTAGTCATATGAGTTGTGGAAATGAAATGGCAGTTTGATTATGAAAAAAAGTGTTTGAGAATCAGTGCCGATGAATAACCAGAAATGATTGGAGCTTTGTTAAAAATCTCCACTGAAAATTAGGGTGCATGCTTTTTTTTGTAAGAAGTCATTTCAATGGTTGAGAAAAAGTCATTTAAAGAAACATTGCATTTCATTAGCTAGTAGATTGAGAGGTCAAACAGCCTTGATGGATTTTTTTGCAGCATAGTAGAATGAACTTGTGAACTGTGTGCTGGTTTAAGAGGGAGTTACCATGGTTACTTGGTGAATGAGCACTGGGGGGATGGGCGAATGTTATGTGAGTTTCAAAGTCTTGAAATGTACAACCAATTAAAATGTGCAGCTTGGTTTTGAATTTGTGTGGGAACAATTTTTATTGGCTATATACAAGAATATGGCTCTGAAATAAGAAAGAATCTGTGCCATTATTGAAAGGCTCCAGTGACGGAAGCATTGTTCAGAGATTCTGCTTAAGAATATCTGTTGACTGTGACTGACACTGTTTTACATCTTCCAAAGCATTTTTAAAGGTGAGTAATGATTCTTTTAAAAAAGATAGAGAGCTTAAAGATTTTTGACAAGTATCACAGTGAGTGTCTGTGTGAATTAAAGAATTATATTTTTACCTTTTTCCATAATGTTAGCTGTGTGTTTATAAGGTAGACTTCTTTATAAATTGTTTTTTAAGCTTGGATTCAATGCTGGTTTAGAAATTGTGTAATGGTTTCATTGGACTTGTAAATATGCTCCTTTTTTTGAAGCGCCTTCTGCAACCTATAGCATGGGTGGAAGCAGTGAATGTATGGAGAGGGATAGGAATAGCAGATAGAAAACCATATGAAATGGTGTGGGAGATACATAAAGTATTTCAGTAATGGTATCAATTGAGATGGAATATAAGATAAAGAGGGGCATATTTACAAGACTCTTGCGCAATGTTTCACATGGGTGCAAGCAGAAAATGCATGCAGAATAATAAAATTGGCACCCAGACAAGAATATGAAATGCCGTGAGAGATGTTTAAAGGTTTCTTTTAATGGCATAAATTGAGATAGAATATACAAAAAAAGAGAGGCATATTTACAAGCTGGGTGGCAATCTTTGACATAGCTGTGTGTTTATAAGGTAGACTTCTTTATAAATTGTTTTTAAAGCTTGGATTCAATGCTGGTTTAGAAATTGTGTAATGGTTTCATTGGACTTGTAAATATTCTCCTTTTTTTGAAGCGCCTTCTGCAACCTTTAGCATGGGTGGAAGCAATGAATGTATGGAGAGGGATAGGAATAGCAGATAGAAAACTATATGAAATGGTGTGGGAGATACATAAAGTATTTCAGTAATGGTATCAATTGAGATGGAATATAAGATAAAGAAGGGCATATTTACAAGACTCTTGCGCAATGTTTGACTTGGGTGCAAGCAGAAAATGCATGCAGAATAATTAAATTGCCACCCAGACAAGAATATGAAATGCCATGAGAGATGTTTAAAGGTTTTTTTTATGGCATAAATTGAGATAGAATATACAAAAAAAGAGAGGCAGATTTACAAGTGGCGTGCGCAATCTTTGACATAGCTGTGTGTTTATAAGGTAGACTTCTTTATAAATTGTTTTTAATGCTTGGATTCAATGCTGGTTTAGAAATTGTGTAATGGTTTTATTGGACTTGTAAATATTCTCCTTTTTTTGATGTGCCTTGTGCAACCTTTAACATGGGTGGAAGTAGTGAATGTATGGAGAGTGATAGGAATAGCAGATAGAAAACCATATGAAATGGTGTGCGAGATGCATAAAGTATTTCAGTAATGGTATCAATTGAGATGGAATATAAGATAAAGAGGGGCATATTTACAAGACTCTTGCGCAATGTTTGACATGGGTGCAAGCAGAAAATGCATGCAGAATAATAAAATTGGCACCCAGACAAGAATATGAAATGCCGTGAGAGATGTTTAAAGGTTTCTTTGAATGGCATAAATTGAGATAGAATATACAAAAAAGTAGAGGCATATTTACAAGCTGTGTGCACAATCCATGACATAGCTGTGTGTTTATAAGGTAGACTTCTTTATAAATTGTTTTTTAAGCTTGGATTCAATGCTGGTTTAGAAATTGTGTAATGGTTTCATTGGACTTGTAAATAAGCTCCTTTTTTTGAAGCGCCTTCTCCAACCTTTAGCATGGGTGGAAGCAGTGAATGTATGGAGAGGGATAGGAATAGCAGATAGAAAACCATATGAAATTGTGTGGGAGATACATAAAGTATTTCAGTAATGGTATCAATTGAGATGGAATATAAGATAAAGAGGGGCATATTTACAAGACTCTTGCGCAATGTTTCACATGGGTGCAAGCAGAAAATGCATGCAGAATAATAAAATTGGTACCCAGACAAGAATTTGAAATGCCGTGAGAGATGTTTAAAGGTTTCTTTTAATGGCATAAATTGAGATAGAATATACAAAAAAAGAGAGGCATATTTACAAGCTGCGTGCGCAATCTTTGACATAGCTGTGTGTTTATAAGGTAGACTTCTTTATAAATTGTTTTTTAAGCTTGGATTCAATGCTGGTTTAGAAATTGTGTAATGGTGTCATTGGACTTGTAAATATGTTCCTTTTTTTGAAGCGCCTTGTGCAACCTTTAGTATGGGTGGAAGCAGTGAATATATGGAGAGGGATAGGAATAGCAGATAGAAAAACATATGAAATGGTGTGGGAGATGCATAAAGATTTTCAGTAATGGTATCAATTGAGATGGAATATAAGATAAAGAGGGGCATATTTACAAGACTCTTGCACAATTTTTAAAGAAGTCTACCTTATAAACACACAGCTATGTCAAAGATTGTGCACACAGCTTGTAATGCTGGTCCAGAGATATGTTTAAAAGTTTCTTTTAATGATAAATTTATAAATTAAAAAATTAAAAAAGATAAAAAATGCAATAGATCTCGCCCTCGGTGTCACACATACTGTTGGCAGAGACAGACATGGTACATTATATTTAAAATCCTATTAATCTGACTAAGATCACACTGTAAGTGAAGCTTGATTCACCCATCATTGTAATCTTAGGCAGAGTCACACATACTGTTGGCAGAGACACACATGGTACATTATATTTAAAATCCTATTAATCTGCCTAAGATCGCACTGTGACTGAAGCTTGATATAATGAGCAACTAGAGTGCTAACATTTAGAATTTATGGCAAATGTGTGACACAGCTGAATGCCTTCATGATGGAGCCAAAGTAAACAAGCATTGAAAATGCAATAGATTTGGTGTGATGTTAGGCACATGTCCACCATATTACATGTAATCTATCATCTCTTTCTCTGCGAGCAGTATGTGTGTCTCTGCTCATATTATTTCAAAGTATGTACAGGGCAAAAACAGACCACCTTTATATAAACAAGACATAAAAATTAATTAGTTAATCATTTTTGACAGAACGCAAAGCACATGTAATGTAAATTAGTCTTTTGTTGTATACTAGTGTTTATATTGTTTACTTATTGTAATTGATGTGTAATATGTTTGTAGTGGTCTATAATATGTTATTTTTTCTTTACTACAGATTATAATCATCTATAAAAACAAACTAAAAGATGCCTTCTAAAGAAAGAAGAGAAAAAATTCATGAAAGAAAATTAAGGACTAAGGAAAAAGAAAATCAACAACCAAGCAAAATAAAATTTTCAGAGAAAAAGAAAAATGCTCCTGGTAAGCAAACTACAAAATTTCTCAGGAAGTTATTGAAATGGCAAGAAAAAAAAGTTTTTTAAGAAAGAACAATGAAACACCTGTAATGTCAAAGAAAAAAGGATGTCCTTCTAAAAATGTTAGATCTGTACAAGGAGATGATATTTTGCATACCAAACGAAGGAGCAAGCAATTTTCTGAAATACGTAGACGAATGTTTTACAACAGAATAGTATCAAATTTATTAAAAAATGTAATAAGGTATAAAAAAAAGACAGCTTTTTACAAGAAAAAAAACCATAGTTAAGATTGTGGATGAAGCATTTAAAGTGAAAAATAAATTGTTTAGTTTAGTAATGAATAGAATTCGTACACTTGATAAAGTAATCAATGTGTTTAAATCAAAATGTAAGTAGAGGAGAGTAATTAATCGAACTAATTTCTGTGATGTTTTTTCTGGAGAATGGAAGCATAGTTCAAGTTCTGAGCCATTTTTGAAGCATTTAAAGTGAAAAATAAATTGTTTAGTTTAGTAATGAATAGAATTCGTACACTTGATAAAGTAATCAATGTGTTTAAATCAAAATGTAAGTAGAGGAGAGTAATTAATCGAACTAATTTCTGTGATGTTTTTTCTGGAGAATGGAAGCATAGTTCAAGTTCTGAGCCATTTTTTCATGAAGAAAGTTACTTTCAGGATAATGATTTGGTGCATGCAGTTGACACCAGTGATCGAGCATATGAGGTGAAGGACGGTTGACCGGTTGAAAAAGAAGAGATTGTGCCTAGAAATACAGAAGAGGTGTTAGCTGATGAAGTTTTAGGGAGATGTCCTAAGGCTCCAGTGTATACATGGAATTGTAGTAGTATTTGTAGTGTCCGACAGGAATCAATTGATTTGTTTCGCATTTTTTTACGGACATATACTAAGAAAAGTGTCAAACAAAAAATGAAAATTTTACAAGAGTTAGATCCTTGTAGATTGAGAGAAAAAACAGGTTTGCAAGGGCATTCACTGGCTTGTCTTTCAAGAAAAGTACGTCAGAGTGTTTTTCACCATTTTAGGATGTTAGCAGTGCATCATAATAAAGTGAGGAAATTAGTGAGAAGGTTGTACTATGCAAAAAGTCCAGCACTTAAACTAAAACAGTTAAACAATGCTCTTTTGCATGGAACTGAATTAGATGTCAAAAACATTTGTGATGAAATTGTGTTTTGTTACTTTGGTGAAAAAGAGGTTAGTGCAGAAATTGATACAGTAATAGAAGGTAATGTAGAAGAGAATGTAGAGATTTTAAGTACAGAAAAATTTGAAAATGAAATTATAAAGTTTAAAGTGAATTCAAGTGAAAGGCCTAATTTTTCTTGTGTTTGTTGTCGACCGACTCATTATAAGCATCAGACTAGATTAGTTGATTTATATGTAAAAAGCAAAAAGATAAATAATAATGAGTGGAAGGATTTTGCAACTTATTTGTTGGTTGAAAATTGTTTTGATTTGGGCTCTGATCAACGTATTTGTACATATTGCTATAATAAATTAAATGAAAACAAAATGCCTGCTAGAGCTGTTCATAATAATCTGGAGTTGGTAGACATTCCTTCAAAATTGATGGATTTAAATACCTATGAGTCCATTCTGATCCAATGTGTGCATCCTTTTCAGGCTATTGTTCACATGGAGCCTAAGACAGGGAAATTGCCTCCTTCAGATTTACAGAGAGGATTAAAGGGAAGAGTTGTTTATTTGCCTCAAGATTTTAAGAAAAATATTTATACAATTGGTGTTGAAAAAGTAGAAGAGGAACCTCTGGTTATTCCAGTTAATAGTGTTCCGACAAAAAGTAAGAAAATCTGGCAAGAATTAGTGGATGTTAGGAAAGTCAAGAAGGCAACGTTGTATTTGGTAAAAAATAATCAGTACTATAGAAATGTGTATGAGGGAGATGAGGAAACAACTGTACAAGACGACACTGATGTCTCTGCTGGACAAATAGAAAAAGTTGATGTCTCTAGAAGTGAAGAAATTTACGAACATTATGGTGTTCATCTATTGCATTTCAAAGAAGTAATGGGGAATGCTATTGACTTGTTTCAGATGAACAAAGCCGAAGGAAGTCCCATTAGTGTATGGGAAGAAAGTTTAGAAGCTTGTTGTTTTCCACAGTTATTTTCAACAGGTGAAGGTGGACGATATGACGACCGGCCTGTTCAAATTCCTGCATCTGAATACTGGACTTCAAGATTATATGCAGAAGATCCAAGGTTTCGTCAATGCATTCCATATTTGTTCCATCTACTGTTTGAGAGTGACTTGTCTGGACTTTCCTATGCAGTAAACCATATACTGAAAAGTGGAGCACATCTACAAAATGTTTCGGCAAGGGATTTTATGGATAAAGTCAAACTGCAAGACAGTGTTTTGGAATCTCAGCTAATTATTCTCATGGCATGTCAGCGTGGTACTAATGAGTATTGGTACCGTCGTCATGGGGAATTGAAATGTATGCTAAGAAGAGGGGAGAGGGGTTGGCCTAACGGCTAGGGCGCTCGACCTCGGACCTGGGGATCTGGGTTCGAGTCTCCGAAACGACGCCAAAAACCTCCTGTGATTTTGGGCAAATCACTTAATCTCCCCGTGCCTAAAATGAATGCGTGTCCTCATGTAACGTAACTGGTGCTATGTAAAGCGCTCTGATACCTGATTCAGTTCGGGTCTAGTTCGCGCAATATAAAACTCTGCAAAAAAAAAAAAAGAAACTTAGGAACTCCTACATGGTTCCTCACTCTTAGATGTGCTGAGTATGCTTGGGAAGACTTACTTGAATTTCTACGAGAGGCAAATAAAAACATTCAAAATATTGAATACAAGACACCTGGAGAACTGTGCTCTTTGGATCCAGTTAATGTATGCAGGTATTTCAATCATAGGTTTGAAGCTATGATGTCTTTTATTACAAATAAAAAAAATCCTCCGCTTGGAGAGGTGTTGGATTTCTTTTGGAGAAAGGAGTATCAAGCAAGAGGTGCTCCTCATATACTTATGTTGCTATGGATTAAAGATGCACCTAAATTTGGAACAGATTCAGATGAGAAAGTGATGAGTTTCATTGAGCAGTAATCTACATGTGCCGTTCCGAAAACTACAGAAGAAAACAATTTAAGACATCAAGTTTTACGCTTTCAAAGCCATCGATGTGGGAAATACTGTCGTCGAAAATACAAATCCAAGGACAAGTTCTACACAAAATGTCGTTTTGCATTTCCACGTTCAGTAACATCGAAAGGAAGAGTCAACAATTTTATGTCTTCTCTGCGACATACTGTGACAAGAAAATCACCCAAAAATACATACAACCTAAGAAGAAATGAGGAATCCAAATTCATAAATGACTACAACCCAGTCATTTTGTCCATGTGGAATGCTAACATGGATATTCAATATGTGGCTGACAACTCTATTGCTGTGGCTCGATATGTGACGTCTTACATCACAAAGTCAGAAAAGACGGAACTGAAGGAAATGTGGGAGGAAATTTCACATGAAAAGAGTCTAAGCAAGAAAATATACAGTTACAGTCTGAAGATGTTGTCGCATCGAGAATTTGGAGCGTATGAATGTTCTGATCGGTTGTCATCAGCAAGTCTATATGCCAAATCTAGAACCATCATTTGGGTGAGTCTAGGTCTTGCTGCAACACGAAACCGAGTTTTGAAATCTGTACAAGAAATAGAGTATTTGGAGGAGAAAGAACCAGACAGTACAGATATTTTGAAGACAAACATGTTGGATACATACTATCCAAATAGAAGTACTCACCTTGAGAACGCTTGTCTCTATGAAGCTCTGAAAACCTACATTTTTTAAAAGAACGTCACAGAAGACATCAATAAAGGTGTATATGCTGTAATTGGATGTGAAGGCTGTCTAGTAAAACAAAGAAAAGGCCATTTGATTAATCATCGAAAATTGAGTTGTGATTCTCCAGACAAAAGGGAATTTTATTACTTAGCTCTTTTGCAACTTTTTAAGCCTTGGCGTAGAGAAGAGGAACTACTTGGAGATTTTCTTACTTATGAAGATTCGTTCAATGCAACCAAGGATACGATAGAATGTCCTGTTTTTTCAAATTATCTGCAAATGTTGAACGAGGAAATACAGCAAGAACCTACAATTGCAGCAGAGATTGCTAGCGACAGTTCTCAAGATAGTCAGAGTTCTGATTCATTGAGTCAGGATGCACTAGGAGGACCAATTATATAAAATGAAGCTGCCACTGCCATGGATGAAGTTGAAAGAGCCATGGAACAAGCTCAGGAGGATGGAGTTGACTTAGAAGATTTGGAAAAAGAACTAAACGTTGAGCAGAGACAAATATATGATCAAGTCACACAACAAATTGAGCATGGTTTATTTCATGAGAAAAAGAGTGCTCATGTACATCATTTGTACCTATTCGACTGTATGTGAGTGGAGAAGCAGGAACTGAGAAAAGTTTCCTGATTAAAGCGATTGCAACATATTTGCAGAAAACAACGGAGTCATAGCTCTCTTGTGTTGTTACTGCTCCAACTGGGTTGGCAGCACACAACATTACATCGCTTATTGATGCTGCCAGTTGAGCATGATAACAAATTACAATACCACAAGCTATCTGGAGAAGCTTGTTGTGAAGTCTCAAGAGTCCTAAAGAAAATGAAACTTCTTATCATTGATGAAGTAAGCATGGTAGCAAATGTAATGCTTGCTTTTGTGCATTTAAGAATGCAAGAAACTCCTAAAACAGACTATGATGTTTTATTTGGAGGCAAACACATCATTGTTTTTGGAGATCTACTGCAACTAACTCCAGTGAAAGGACAGTCAGTGTTTAAAATGCTTACGCATGAAGATACCAGGAAATGCTTAGGAAGCATTGGAAATGTTAATATATGGCTACATTTCAAATATGCAGAACTACTTCAAAATATGCGACAGGCAAAGGATGAAGATTATAAAAATATTCTACAAGATGTAAGAATTGGGAAACTAACTGAGCATGGCAAAGAAGCTTCACATGGACGATTAATTTCAAATTTGTTTCCAAAGGAAAATATTCTTCCAGAGAATATTTTTAAGAAAATTCCGGAAAACGAATCTGTCATATGCTTGATGCCAACTCTGCAAGAATGTTCAATCTTCAACACCAAAATGTTAAAGTTGGAAAATTAAGAAATTGTGAAACTGGAAGCTATTGATAAAATAGAACATGAAGGAGCAACTATTATTTTGTCAGAAAAGTTGAAATCAAAATTAGATTCTTTAGAGAAGACAATATCTAAAACTGCTGGTATGGAAAAGACTATGTATGCATCTTTAAATTGTCGTATAATTTTACGACGTAATTTACATGTGGAAAGAGGTTTAGTAAATGGAGCAATGGGTCATGTTGTGGATTTTGTGAATTACCGAAATAGAGATGGAATTGAAATTATAAAAATTAAATTTGATGGTATTGAAGAAGTACAACAAATCAGTCGTTGTTCTACTCGCTTTTTGCTAGTGAAAGATTTATATGTGAGCCAAAAACAGTTTCCTGTTTCTTTGGCATATGCAGTAACTATTCATAAATCTCAAGATTTAAGTGTTGATAGTGCTTTGGTGAATATTGGAAATTCTGTGTAAACGGAGGGTATGGCATATGTTGCTTTATCTCGAGTCAGAACTTTATCTGGATTGTACTTGATTGATTTTGATGAGACAAAGATTAATGCAGATCTAAATTGTGTAAAAGAATGTAATAGGTTAAGAAGAGAGTATGCTCCAAATATACCTCAATATCCTCTCTTTGAAAAGCGTGTGGTAGGCCGAAAAAGAAGAAATGAGATAAATTGTTGTGAAGTTGTAGCAAAAAGAAAAAAAGTAGATGAAACAGTAATTGTAAGCAGAAAGGAAATGGTTTCGGTTAAAGATGTTGTTGGATTTCAATTTGAAAATAGTTCTGGTGTCAACTGCTATGCTAATGTAGTGGTTAATGTTGTTTTTTTTCTCCAAACTGTAAAAGAACAGATTGATGAAAATCGTGATCAAACACTTTGTTGTTTATTAAATTCTGTATTAGAGAAATGTAGCAGTGATAGAACAAAAATACAAAGTGTTTCTGAAATTCGAAAGGTTTTAGACATATGTTCTGGTCTAAATCAATTTTCACAGAATATTCAGCAAGATTGTCAGGAATTTCTAATGTATATGCTTGTTGTTTTGCAAGATGAAGGAGTAGATGTAGAAAATCTTTTTGGCCTTTCTTATAAAAGGCAACATGACTCTGACAATTGCTCCTTTTCAAGTAGTACTACAGTAGACACTGAAAGATTTAAATATTTGACTTTACCAGACTGCAAATCAGTGTCTTTTAATAATCTAGTTAGAGCAGCAAATCAAAACATGGTCTGTAGTCAATGTAAATCTGAAATGCTATCAACTTTATTTTTAATAAGATATGGACAGTATGTTATTTTAATGTTCCAACGATGTAGACCTGATGGAACTAAATTGACAACATTAATTAAAAATGTTGTGGCTTCTCAATTATCAATTTCAGGAAGAACCTTTACAACTGCAGCAATTATTTACCATGATGGTCCTTCAACAACATCAGGACATTACACATGTTATTTAAAATGTCAAAAAGGTTGGGAGCTCTTTAATGATACTCAATTGACTTTCAAACAACGTTTGCCTTCTGACTTACTAAATTCTTACCTAGTGTTCTTACAACCGAAATTTTAGGGAAGGTAATTGGCCTATGAAGATTGCAGCAGTTAATATAACTTAGTTTGCTCTTCAAAATTACTTTCTGAAGGAGAGTGATGAAGATAATAAAAAACATGTAGTTCTCATAGAGATAGTATATGTTTATCATATAGTGTTTGCTGTGAGTTTTATAGAAAAGTAAGCTAGAGGTGGAAGTAAAACTCTTGTTTCATAATGTAAAAGATGTTGGAGCTTTTCTTTCAGAAAGTCGGGTAAATGAGACATTAAGAATACTCTGGACTAATTTCCATAGAAAAGGACTTTCCATATACTATTTGGCCTCGTGGAAAAGTGGATGGATCAAAAGTGAGTTTAGATATGGTTTTTAAAATTTTACATTATTGAAGAAATTATTCAATGGGTTTTTTAAACACAATAATTTTGATTGTGGTTTTTTTTTGCCCGCTGTTATATGATGAGTACTATTGAAGTCACTGTTTTAATTGAAATTCAATATATTCTGAGAACAGCAAAAATAAACCATTTAACATGATGCTGAAATTATTATTAAATATATATTACTTTCCCATTCTCTTATGCTCACTCACCTATTTCCACCCTCTATCACTCCTCTTAACTCACCCTCACTGGCCTTTTTTCTCTCTCCCTCACCTCCCTTCCCATATTCCACTTTCCTTACTTATTCTTATTAACCACTCCTTCACTGCCCTTTCCCTCTCTCCCATTCACTACTTTTCAGCTGTCAGTCACTCTACTTCACTCCCCTTCCCGTTGTTTTCTTTCTTTGTTTCCTCAATAATTCCCCTTCTCTCACTCACCTTATTACACTTCACTCACTCCTTCTCTCACTTCCTCTGTCCTCTCACATCCTCACTCCCTTTCCCTCACTCCCTGTCTCTTAGCTTCAGTCTTTCGATCCTGTTACTCTCTCACTCCTCTTCCACCACCCACACTCCCTTACTTATTTTACTTTGTCTCTTGTATTCTAAAATATATATTATAAATAATCTATTTTTTTTGGCTTTCACCGATATAAATTTTAATGTAAATATGATATTAAATTTACATTACTTATAAGGTAAGTTTCATGAACAATATTTATTTTCACTACACTCTTTTCCATAACCTCACTACTCTTCTTTGATACTCCCACACCTCTGTTCCCTTATTGCGCTTGCCTCGCTTATTCTGAATCCCCACGTTTACTGTCTTTTTTCACATTTTTCTCTTACACTCACCTTCTTTCAGGCCTTCTCCTTTATTTTCTTTCCTCTCTCTTCTCTTACTTCATTGTTTTATATTTTTCCCTTCTTTTATTCTCCTAACTCCACTTCACTTACTCCTTCTATTTCTTTCTCTGTCTTCTTACTTCTACACTCCCTTTCCCTCAATCTCTTTCTGTTAGCCTCATTCTCTCCATCCCCTTAGTCTCTCACTTCTCTTCTGTCACGCTCACTGCCTATAACTCACCTATACTCCCACACTCACCTTCTGTCAGACCTTCTCCTTTAGTTTGCTTCCTCTCTCTTTCCTTCCTTTGCTCCTTCACTCTTTTCTCTTCCCTTACTTTCTTATTCCACTGTATTAACTCCTTCTCTTACTCCTTCTGTCCTCTTATTTGTTTACTACCCTTCCCTCATTCTCTCTCTGTTAGCTTCATTCCCTCTGTCCTCTTAGTCTCTCACTCATTTTCTATCACGCTTACTCCCTATAACTCAGCCATACTCCTACACTCACCTTCTTTCAGACCTTCTCCTTTACTTTCCTTCCTCCCTTTTCCCATCCTTCACTCCTTCCCTCTTTTCCCTTCCCTTACTCCTCTTTCTGCAGTTCAGTAACTGCTTCTATCAATCCCTCTGTCCTCTAACTTACTCACTCCCCTTTTCTCACTCTCTCTGTGTTACCCCCATTCTCTCCGTCCTCTTAGTCTCTCACTCCTCTTCTATCATGCTCACTCCCTATTACTGAACCATTTTCCCACACTCACCTTCTTTCAGACCTTCTCCTTTACATTCCTTCCTCTCTCTTCCCATCCTTCGCTCTTTCACTGTTTTCCCTTCCCTTACTCTCCTTAATCCACTTCACTAATTCCTTGTCTTACTCCCTCTATCCTCTTACTTCTACACTCCCCTTACCTTATTCTCTCTTTGTTAGTCTCATTCTCTCCGTCTCTTCAGTCTCTCACTCCTCTTCTGTCACGCTCACTCCCTATAACTTAGTTGTACTCACACACTCACCTTCTTTCAATCCCCCTACTTCACTTCCCTTCCCCTCTCGTCCCTTTTTTTGCTCCCTCACTCATTTTCCTTTCCTCTCTCACTAAAATTAGGACTGGGGACGGCAGCGGTGGTTGTCTAATGCTCGAACAATTATCATACTACTTTGTTACCCGTAACAAAGTAGGGCATCACAATGTTTGCATTTGATGGAGGCCTCATTAAAAACAGGCTGAATATTTGGGATCAGCTGCTCTGATTGTCACCTCACCAATGCAGTTGTTCCTCCAGTTGAAGTAGAGGCACCCTCTTTTGGAGCCTCTCGTGCCAGAGCCCTGACACTCTCCCGGGCATAGTTCTGGGGGTGCCTCCTCTGGACGTGCCGAATCATAGTTGAATTACCAAAACTGTACTTCCTTCTGGGGTCTCCTCTGGAAAGTACAGTATGGCAGATCTTGCACTCCACCTTTGGAGCGTTACATTTCACTGTCTTCTGAAAGTACAGAAAATGGCGGCGATAGTGTACATTAGAGAGAGACAGTGAGAGAAAGAAGGCATGAGATGAAGAAGAGATGTGAAATGCACATTGGAGAAAATATAGTGGGAGAAGGGAAGTAACTGTGAGTAAACTTACTATGTAACACAGAAATGTTGCACTCTATACTATAAGTCTCACTTTATACCACAATCATTTCACTACTATCTCATAAATTACTAGTAGAATAATAAAAAATGTCTCAAATAATTTATAATTTCTAAATATAAATTTATTCTTCAGAATCTTCATAATTTAGAAGAACTTCTAACATTAACTGGTCAGGAATCTCCTCATCAAAAGTCTCCATACATGAGTCCTGGAACTCAATATAGTCCAAACATTCGATTAATTCAGCATCGAAAGTCTCATCATTAAAATCCCCCATTCCATCTCCTCTCAAAAAAAGGTCTTCTTCATGGATAGTGTTATCAACAGGATCATTCAAGACCTCAATAAAACTCGTCTCAACAAAAGTCGCAGAAATTTCAAAATTAATATCAACGGTGTCCTCATTGAGATCCATATTCTTTTCAAATTTCTTGCTGTAAATAGCAGAAAAAAAAATCACTTTAATTTATCGTTTTTAGTAATAGATAATATAAAACTAGTTTTATCAAGTATTAAATTCCCCTTACAATTTAACAACTCACCTTTTAGAAAGCAGTAGAAGAGTTAGTACTGTGTAAATTTCACACCAGAAATAGAACACCAAAAATTCCTCACAAATGTACCTCAAAGAGTACTATCACAAAATGACTGTGTTTCCCTCTCATTTTTCATGTATATTCATGTAGAAAACCAATGAAACTTCATCACACACAAATTGAAAACCAAAGAAACATTTTAATTGGTTCTAAATTTCAAAAGCTAATTGGCTCTTGGGTGTCTATAAACATTCTAAATGGTCTGCATAGTCCACCATCTTGTGATTCTGACGAACAGAGACACAAGAGGTGAAAAATAAAAGTGAAAAACGTTGATAGGGGGCAAGGTAGAGACACCCTGCCCCCCTTATGTTTTATCAGGGGGGCCAAGGAGGACTCCGAAGGGCAAAAAAACGTTTTTTTTTTTTTTTTTAATTTCGCGGAGTAAGCTCAGGGTGCTCGCACATGGGCGCTTACCGGTACGCGTACCCTGAGCGCACCACGGGGAAAAACAGTGTACAAAATTAATTTAACGTGCTTAGAGTGCTGTTCCCTTACTCCGGTTCCCTCATTACCCTTCATTCCCTATCCTTCATTCCCCTTCCCCTTACTTTCATCCCCCAGTCACCTTCTCTTAGTACCTCTGCTTCAGTCCTGTTCCCCTATGTTCCCTTCCTTCACTCCCTCACTCATTGCCCTTCCCTCACTCACCATTCTCTGCTTCACTCACTCCTTCTGTCACTCCCTCTGTCCTGTCACATCTTCATTCTCCATCCCTCACTCCCTCTGTCTTAGCCTCACTCCCTCTGTCCCCTCACTCTCTCAGTCCCCTTTCCTCATGCTCACTCCCTTTAACTCTCCCACACTCCCTTACTTACGTTTCTTTGCATACATTACACCTGACGCAGGTATAATATGGCGCAGGGGTTTACAAAGTGACGCATTTACCTAGATGCGTCACTTTGTAAATATGACTCAACAAAGTGTATTTTTTACAGCACTGGTGCGTCACAAAAAGTGACGCACCGGTGGCGTAAAAGTGACGCATGGCCTCATAAATGAGGCCTTCAGTCTTCTACTCTTACTTTTTCTTTCACTTTCTCTGTTTCTTCACTGCCTTACTCACCTTGTCTCACACTCACTTGTTTTTATTCAGTCTGTATCTCCACTCTTTCCTAAACATCACTGCTCTTTTCTTACCCTTCCACACCCCCGTTCTTTTACTACATTTTCTTCACTTATCCACATTCCCCATGTTCACTCTCCTTCTCCTCACTCTCCTTCCCCACACGCACCTTCTTTCAGTCCCCCTACTTCACTTCCCTTCCCCTCTTGTCCCTTTCTTTGCTTTCTCACTCATTTTCCTCTCCTCTCTCACTGCACTCCACTTCAGTTGCTCTTTTTCATTTTTTTAAGAATACAGCTCTTTGATGAGAATTGGAGGTAGTTCTGAAAATAACTTTTTTTTCTTCTTTTTTTTCCTTATTTTTAACAAAAACAAAAACAGGGAATGGGAAACTGCTCAACAGGAGCAAAAAAAAATAATCAAAATTAGGGCTGGGGACGGCAGCGGTGGTTCTCTAATGCTCGAACCATGAGCATAACACTTTGTTCCCCATAACAAAGTAGCTGAACACATTGTCTGCATTTAATTATGGCTTCATTAAAAGCAGGCTGAATATTAGGGATCAGCTCTTCTCATCGCCCCCTCACCGATGCAGTTGCTCCTCCAGTTGAAGTAGAGGCACCATCTCTTGGAGCCTCTCGTGCCAGAGCCCTGACACTCTCCCCAAAACTGTACTTACTTGTGGGGTCTTCTCTGGAAAGTACAGTATGGCAGATCTTACATTCCACCTTTGGAGCATTTACTTTCTTACGTCCCTCAGGTATATCAAAAAATTTCCAGATAAAATGCTCCTTAACTCTAGGCTGAGGAACCTCTTCATCTATAAATCCATCACTGCTGCTGGATGCTCTGGCAGCCATGATAATCCAACTAAGATTAAGCAGCAAAAAGACAGGTCTTGCAGTCACAAAAGTGAAAGAAGAAGTGAAGGAAATGGGTGGGGATTTCATTCTTTGTAAAAAAAACTGTTAGCAACCAATGAAAAGAGTTATTTTAAGGTCACATGACTTGACGCGCTTACGCTGCGTGCACCGGAGCGCTTCCGGGGGCGCTTACGCGGCGCGAACATAAGCGCTTCCGGGGGCGCTTATGCGGCGCACCTGAGTGACGTTTTGATAGCTTTACAGAAATGCAAAATCATTTTCATTTCGTAAATCAAAAATACTGCTTTTATAAGTATGGTACTAAATGTCTTACATTATTATTTACTTTTCATACATATTTTTTTTTTTACGAACGCAGAAATAGCGCTCTCGCTGCGCTCTCGGGAGAGCTTACCGGGGCGCGCACCCTGAGCGCCCCAAGTCAAAATGATACGGGTAAGCTTACCGGTGCGTGCACCCTGAGCGCACCAGGAAAAATTTTTTAAAAAAAATATACATTGAACAAATATATATATTTTTTTTAATATATAATTAATACTTATAAAAAACAGCTAATAAAAAAATTAAAAAATCGTAGTTTGCTCTTTAAAAAACAATGAAATTCACTGGAAAAAAACATAGGTTTCACAATCGTTATAGTTAGGAATTAGTTTTTAATAAACCTTTGAAATTCACTAAAAAAAACATAGGTTTCACAATCGTTATAGTTAGGAATTAGCATTTAAAAAACCTTTGAATTTCACTGAAAAAACCATAGGTTTCACACTCGTTATAGTTAGGAATTAGCATTTAAAAAACCTTTCAAATTCACTGAAAAAACCATGGGTTTCACACCAGTTATAGTTAGCTGAACATTTTACTCATACAAAACCATTGAAATTCCCACGTTATAGTTAGTTGGACTCACTAGAACTCGCGCGCCCGCAATCCACTGCTGATGATGTCACATATTACATCATTCATGACATGGTCAGTGACATCACTGATGACATCACTGATGACATCTCAAATGACATCACTGATAACATCACTGATGACATCTTAAATGACATCACTGATGACATCATCCATGTGATAATACGATGCACCTCCTCACACCCCAATCTAACCTTTGATACACCCAGTGTTAAAAACAAACTACCATTCCTGAAATTATTGACACACCAATACCCGTAACTACATACGCACTCACTGATTCCTAGGTCTATACACACATCCACTCATTCACCCATACAATCACTCATACATACAGTCACTCATCAATAGTCCACTATCATATCCACTCATACACCTATACAGACATTCACACGCTGACACTCATCCACAGAGTTACTCACACACCTAGTCAGTTATGCAAAGAATCAATCAGACTCCCATTTCCTCAACTACACAGTTATACACACTAAACCTTACTTATTCAAACATATACTAACACATACTTACTCTCTTTTACAATCACTGATACAAGTACACATTGATCCACACAGCCACTCGCACAATCACTGGCTCCCATGTATAGTCATTTATATATGCCAACTCTCACATGTACTGTGTTTTACATATGTACTTCCTTGGACATGTAGCACTGGGATATCCATTCACACACCAACACACCCATGCAACAGTCAACCGCCCATACAGTTGTTTCCTCATGCACTCTTGAACCCATACACCAAGTGAATCAACTGCTCACACATCTATGCACAGAGTCACACAACTCCCAGCCACCAACACACACACTTAGCCTCATATACAAATACTTGGGCAACCAATCAATAACCCATATAGCCACTCATATAGCTACTGATCAACACATGCAGCAGCATACACAACAACAGACATAATGATGCGCACATTCAGACAATTTACTCACTTACCCATGCATTCAGTAAGACACATTTAATTACTCACTCATACAGTCAGTCACGCACCTACTAAATCCTTCATGCAGACACTTATACATCCACTCATTCTTCCATATGTAAAACATATTTAAACTTTACAGAAACACACAGTCGCTGGATGATGTCATCAGTGATGTCATCAGTGATGTCATTTGAGATGTCATCAGTGATGTCATCAGTGATGTCATTTGAGATGTCATCAGTGATGTCATCAGTGATGTCACTGACCATGTCATGAATGATGTAATATGTGACATCATCAGCAGTGGATTGTGGGCACGCGAGTTATAGTGAGTCCAACTAACTATAACGTGGGAATGTCAATGGTTTTGTATGAGTTAAATGTTCAGCTAACTATAACTGGTGTGAAACCTATGGTTTTTTCAGTGAATTTGAAAGGTTTTTTAAATGCTAATTCCTAACTATAACGAGTGTGAAACCTATGGTTTTTTCAGTGAATTTCAAAGGTTTTTTAAATGCTAATTCCTAACTATAACGATTGTGAAACATATGTTTTTTATATATATATATATATATATATATATATATATATATATATATATATATATATATATATATATATATATATATACATTTTTTAAAAATCAATTAGAAATCATGTCTTGGTAAAAGACAATTAGGATTCAAGTCTTGAGAGTTTCTTTTCTGCACCTTCATAAACTTTACAAGATTACAGTTCAGCTGAGAATCGTGGAATGCAAAGAATAGCTGAATGACGGTTTAAGAGTCAGAACTTGGCATTTTCTTTTCCACTGCTTTCATGAACCTCCCAAAACTACAATTAAGATGAGGATCATGAGGTGCGAAGCAGGCAAGGACTGCCTGTCTTCGCGAGCGAATTCCTCTTCAGTTAAAATGGTATTTCAGCAGATTCTTCCGTTCTCCCAACAATTTATCACAGGAGCACAACAAATGAGGCATGTCCTCCGTCACCCTTCCACATATGCAGCAGAGGGCGCCCGCCTTTTCCTTTAACCAATGTGGAAGGTGAGAACTGCAGGGTAACAGCCCCAGCCTAAATTTTTTAATTTTCATTTTGACTGTTTTTGAGTAGCCTAAGTCAAGGTAGGTCTGTGGTGCCTGTGTGGAGAACGTATTCAAGATTATCCAGCCGTGTGACCTTTTTGCAAGTGATTCCTTGTCTTCAACCCATGAGAGATGTTTAACTGTTTTCCTGACCAATCTTTTAAGCATAATATGGCTTGTGGGAGTGTCCCAAAGCACATGATCTAGTTTAGGGTATCCTAATGAAAGAAGATACTTCTTAGAGACAAATTTCCTGATTAGCTAACTTGCAATTTAGTACTTCTTTTTCCACAGTCTTGTTCATTGTTAAATCCTCATATTTCTAATTTCAGTTGTTAAGATATACAGTGCTTTTTGGCAGCTCCTTAAAAAGTGAGACTTGTTTCCAATCAGGGGTGGTTTCTCCATTAGGGCTCTCGGGCTGTGCCCTTCTGGAATTCCTATATGTTTACCTAAAGAAATCTTAAAAATAATTCATTATTTAGAAATACGATTGTATCAGTAAACAAATCGATCTATTTAAGTCTGGGTTACCTGTCCCAGGCTCCTGCCCCCTCGCTCTTAAGCAGGAGACATGAGCCAGGAAGTAAGTCAACTTTCAGTAATGTGATGCACAACGCAGGGCTTACCTTTCTAAAGCCCTTCATTGTAAATGTAGTCGATGGTGGTATCCGCTGCAGACCAGTGTTGTTGTCAGAGTCAAGGTTTTGGGCATTTGAGTTTGCATCCCTGCACGAGGTTAGACGTCTGTCATTCACAGGCATAGATCTCACACGTTCCCATTGGTCACAAGGTATGACTGGATGCAAGCATGTGTGATTTGTCGTCTTTTCCTCAGTGATGGTAAGGGTTATAATGCTAATATTGTGTTATGCATATTGTACTGAGACTCCTGGTCACACTAACCTCCCCCACTGTGACACCCTAGGCCCTGGCTGCAGGTCGGTGAAACTGCTGTATTCATTCTCCTGCAAAATTGATCCAAAATATGAGCAGGGTTTTTGTTCAGTTGCAAAGATGATCCAAAATTCTGATTCAAGCTACAAAAGAGAAATACATGCTTATATTAAAGACAGTCACATTCTGAATGGCATTAAAACTGGCCCTATCTCCATGTTCTTAACATTAATGGCAAAAACATAGATTGGTTTACGAACAATGAGTGTTAAAACATTAAGGTAATGCATGTCAGCAATTTAGTTCCTCTTATTTCATGTTTTACTTAATCATGCATTCTCCAAGAGTGTTAGCTATTTCATTGTTTTGTGGTTCTGTGCTTTTTTGTGCCTCTTATTTTTCTTGTATAGTGCATACTTTGAGTTGTACCAGGTGTTTAAGAGGGGCTTTGATTGAAGACTCTGGTGCTAATGCTGCACGCATAGCAAAGTGCCTGACAGTGGGCTGGCCTCTATGCAAAGTACACAGAAAAATAGTCATCTATTCTGTGTTATTGTATGTGAAGGGGGTACACATGTCAAAATATTCACAAGGTAAAAGTGAAAGAACATAAAGTGCTTGAATATGAGTGAACGCACTGTGTGTTGGGGGTGGTGAAGTGAGGGAGATGAGGGGAAGTGCATTCGGAGGAGAGTGAAAAGAGGGTGCTGAAGAGGAAAGAGATGAGATTGAAGATGTGCAGAAAAAACAGGCGTACATATCTAGTATATAGAGCACGTACCTGAAGGCCAATACTCCTTCCACAGTCCTCAATAGGTCTCACAATTTCAGAATTGAAACAAATCCAATGATATTTATTTATAACAAATCATTATTGTTACTCATTTATCTTATATCTCGATGCAATAACATTGCAGAGAGAAGCTAAAATACATGTCGGATGGTGCACTCTGGGAATCACAGAAATTTCATTGACATGTTCTTTTTTAGAGAGCCCCTGCATTTATCATCTGATTTAACCCGTTCGCTGCTGCCGTCGGGCGTTGGATGTCACGCGAGCTACCTCCCTGGAGCTGCGCACGTCCAACGGCCGGCGCGGCCGCATCCGTTTCTTCGAACGTTTGGCACTGGCGCTGAACATTCGAAGCAACAAACGGGTTAAAGACCTGTCTGTGCATATTTCTATATGACTGCTGCCAGCATTTTCTTCCAAAGTCGATGCTGCATGCTGTGCAAGACACTGGGCAAACACACACTTTAAAGGGCCTGACTTTATTGTGCAATTTGCACATTTGAGTAACTGTTGAACATAATAAGGGAGTAAGATATGGGGCCATTTTTTATGTGTTTAACATTTCAAGACTATGGCCCAGATTCTGAGATCAGCAGTTCGACCTCCAGACCGGTACAGAGAACGCTACCAAGCCATGGCATCCTGACTGCCGTATTCTGAGACCGCCAAGTTGGTGGTGTTAGGCTGGCATTGCCATGGTGGTGGCATGCTTCGGCTCATAGAGAGCCTCAAATATATGCCTCCACCATGGCAGCACTCCTTGCATGGTGGTGCACTGCACAACATTGCACAACAATGCAAGCAGAAGAGGCACAATATGTACCATTACAATGCATAATAACCCTGCAATATAAAATTAAAAAAATATGATAACATTGAGTTTTGTATTCCATACCCTGGGTTGGGATGCAAGGGAAACAGGGGTTTTGTGTTGAGGAGTACATTATTACCCAGGTATTCATTTTAATACTCAAGTAATAATTAAAATACCAAAATATTCAGATACTTAGGTATGAATAATTTTCTCAAAATTAGTTTGACAATTTTTTTTATAAAAAAAGAATTTAAAGCATATATACACATATTTCAAATGATACAGTCCACAGTTTGTGTCATAAACAAACTGTACATACAAGGCACAGAAAGCATAAAAAACAGGTGTCCTTCAACTATTTCCATTACAGCACCTGACCCATCATCATCTCAAAACAGCTGACATTCTGAAACAGAACGTATAAACCAACATTTCACACTACACATAATAAATATACATTCTGTCATGTTCAGAATATTGAGAAAAAATCGTTTCAAAACATATTTTCTTTCAAATTCTCGCTTACCCCTAAAAGCGTATAAAAGAAGCCGCCCACCATTTGTACTCACTGATGCACTGAATTCCATAGTGAACACAAGCAGCAGAAGTAGGAGTAGATTTGATGAGACATTCAAGTCATACACTGCCATCTACTGACAGAAGTGTAAGTTTAACTCAACACACATTCAGAATGAAAACAAATATATCTAGTACCTAAATAGTTTTTTTAATTATTTACAGCACTTCAAAATTCAGCCCCAAGCTGACTACACACACTCCAGAATCTATATTTCCATTTAAAAGTAAGTGAATATCAAACTACTTTTTTATTACAAAAAAGCCCAAAAACCAAAATGAAAGTATGATACATTTTTAATTGTTTAAAATACTGCACAGATTGAAGAAACACCAACAACAATCACAAATTAAAGAAATCAATCGATTGACAAATCATCTGTAAGTAAACATGATATCTTTTTTCAACAAAAAAAACGGTATACATTTCCAAAATAAAATGGCAAGTAATAGCCTGTTGAAGAGGACAACATTTTAAAGCAATTTTCACCACGTGTTTGCCTCAGGGCATGTCCTGGACAGGTTGTGGGGGGCAAAAGTAGTATTCTAACTCCACCAGGTTTTTGCTGCAGAGAAAGCATTGGTCAGTGGTGGAGGGGCAAAACCACTATTCTAACTCCACCAGGTGGTTGGCTCAGTGAAGGTTCCAGACAGTAGTGGGGGGCAAAATTTATATTCTAACTCTATTAAGTGATTCCTCATGGAAGGTGCTGGACAGTGGTGGGTAGCAAATTTACTATTCTAACTTCACCAAGTGATTGATTGCCTCAGGGAAGGTGCTAGACAGTGGTGGGGGCCTAAATTCCTATTCTGACTCCACCAGGTGATTGACTCAGGGAAGGTGCTGGACAATGGAGGGGGTCAAAATTACTTGTCCAACTCCACCAAGTTATTGCCTCAGGGAAGGTGCTGGAGAGGGGTGGGGGATAAATTAATATTCTAACTCCACCAAGTGATTGACTCAGGGAAAGGGCGGGACAGTGGTTGGGGCAAAACTACTATTCTAATTCCGCCAGGTAATTGCTTTAGGAAAGGTGCAGGACAGTGGTGGAGGGTCAAACAAACTATTCTAACTCCACCAGGTAATTGACTCAGGGAAGGTGCTGGACAGTGGTGAGGGGCAAAATTACTATTCTAACTCCACTAGGTTATTGCCTCAGTGAAGGTGCTGGACAGTAGTGGGGCAACATTAATATTCCAACTCCGCTAAGTGATTGCCTCAAGGAAGGCGCTGGACAGTGTTGGGGGGCTAAATTACTGTTCTTACTCCACCAGGTGATTCACTCTGGGAAGGCGCTGGCCAGTGGTGGGGGGGCAAAAGTACTATTCTAACTCTGCCCAGCGTTTGCCTCAGTGAAGGTGCTGGACAGTGGTGGGGGGCAGAATTACTATCCTAACATGTAAAGGTATTTGGCTCTTGAAAAATTCTGAAAAGTGATGATGTACAAAATGCAAATTAATTGACAATTGCTTCTTCTTGCAACATATTCTTTTTAAAGTTGAACATGTGATCAATACCCTTTTTTTTTCACTGTTTTATTTATTCAGCAAAAACATCCATCCAAGAATAACCATCAGCTGAACTTCAACCATATCTCTCCAGCACTAACTGAAATATCAAAAAGCCTTTCACAGGTAAATTATTTGGAAACCCTCACAAAACAGCCAAAATGAATAGCCCAATTCGTATATGTTTCCAAAAATAGAGTTAAACAAAAACTACTTTAAAAGCCAAATAAAAACTTGCAAAAGCATACTAACCAGAGATAATTTTTTTAAAAGTTAGTGATTCTCATCTTTATCTTTCAGACAAACCAAACAACAACCAGAACTGAGATAACAAAAATCAACTCAACCACCGGCGAAAAGTCTAAAACCACCAAAAGGATGGGAAAATAAACAAGAACACCCTTGAAAAGGTGAGTACAATTATAAAAAAGGCAATAAAAGTCTAATATTCTTTTTGCAGGACTCAACTATAAAACAAATCCATGAAATCTTAGCATGCATTATAAAAGACAACCAATCTAATGACAGCATGTTATTTCAAAATTCAATAGGCAATCAATAAGCAATTAACCAAAAATCAAGATGGCAACTGGAAGACATGCAACAAATCTGAACTACAACAGAGACAGTAGGTTATTAAAGTACAGTGGCTATGTTTATTGTAAGGAGAGATTAACTGAGCCAAGGTGTCATTGGAGGTGTGTGCAATATTACTCTTCCCATTGCACATGCAGAGCAGTTACTTTTGGTGACACTGTTAAAAGGACAACAGAGCATAACCACTCTGCCTCTGCAATAGAGATTGAGGTTAGAGAAAACCTAAATCAAATGAAAGACCTTGCATCCCTCTCCAATGAACCCTGTGGTTCAGTTTTGAGGGAGGTATCCCAAACATTCCAATGCATGTAGCAAGTTGTATGCCCACAATCGTAAACATAGGCAGGATTATACAGCGTAAAAAAGAGGCAACTAACCCTCTGTGTGTAACACACCAAACATACTCTGATATTAACATTCCTCCTGCACTGTCACCGTTACTAATGAAACCTTTTTTTTGCATGATAACAAAAACCCTCAGAAAAGAATACTAATAACTAGCACAACCCGTAACCTCCTGAAATTAGAGACTAGTGATATTTGGATGATGGATGGCACTTTTAAATCTACACCCCATCCATTCGCCAAAAATATACACTACTCACGCCTACATTAATAACACAATAGTACTTTTACTGTACAGATTACTCCCTGATAAGAAAACCTCAACATACACTGAATTTATGTCCATCATAAAAGCTAAAACCTTGAACAAAAGTCCTACCCAAGTGTTAGTTGACTTTGAATTACCCATTATTAACGCTATTACCAAAATGTATCCAGAAACCCAAATTAAGAGAGGTTTTTTCATTTTTTCGCAGGAATATTGGAGAAAAATTCAAAAAACATCCTTAGTTGAGGATTACATATCAGACAGTAAACTCCAATTTGAGTTAAAAAAACTAACAGTCCTTTGCCCGCACTAGGCGAGGTCGCCCCACTTCCGCTGCTCCTGCCCGCTGTGGCCAGGACCCTGCCCTGCTGAGTGCTGCGTCCTGCCTTCTACCACCTCCGTTTTTGCCGCGGTTTGCCTGCTGCGGAGTGCCTGACTTCCCCTCTGCTTTTGTTCGCCTGCTGCATTGTACTGTTCACTTTCTCCCCTCGAATTTCTCCGGTCTCCCCCCGTTTTGTTAAACTTGCCTCCACTAGTATTTGCACCTGTTTTCCCCCCGTTTTTTATACTTGTCTCCCCTCGCATTTACTCACTTGTCTCCCCTTTTGCCTTCTGTACCCCTTCTGCTGCCCTCCCCCACCTGTGCGCTCCCTCGAGCCGCCGGATGACCCAGCCGCCGCTGAGCCGCCCTCGGCCCCTCCCGCCACTGCCCCCCGGCGTCTCCGCCCCCCTCCGCCCATTGGCCGCCCCGCTCCCGCCACCCAGCTGACCCACCCTCCCGGCTCCTCACTTATGACGCCCCAGAGCGACCGCGCGCAGCGGGAGCACCGATTGAGCACCGAAGGTGCGCCAAAGGTAAGCCCGTCTGCGCCCGTCCGCGCCTGGACCGCGCCCAGTGCCAAGACCCCTGGCCCTCGCAGACCCCAGCCCACCTGCCGCACGTACAACCCCGCCACCCTCAACGCACTCAACACCGGCCGATTCCCGGGATGCTACCGAGCCACACCGAGACGCACCCACGGACCCTTCAGCTGCCACTCCTGCGAGTTCACCTGCATCCGGACCTGCACGATACCCGCTCCCACCAAGACCAAGACAGCAGCCACCTGAAGTGCATCCTGCTCAACACCCGCTCCGTCCACAGACACGCCGTCGAGCTCTGGAACCTGCTCGACACTACTTCACCAGACGTCGCCTTCCTCACGGAAACCTGGATGAACGCCTCTTCAGCGCCCGATATCACCATCGCCATCCCAGACGGCTACAAGATCATCCGAAGGGACCGCATCAACCAGACCGGAGGAGGCATCGCTATCATCCACAGGAACACCATCCGCATCACGACCAACACCAACGACACCCTGACACTCGCCGAACACCTTCACTTCCAGGTCCACCTCAACCCCAAGACCACCCTCAGAGGCACCCTCATCTACAGACCCCCGGGACCATGAACACAATTCAGCGAAGACATCGCCGACTTCATCAGCCCCCACGCCCTCCCCTCCGCTGACTACATCCTCCTCGGGGACCTCAACTTCCACCTGGAGAACAACAACGACCGCAACACCACCACCTTGCTGGACAACCTCGCTAACCTCGGACTCAAGCAGCTGGTGACCACCCCCACCCACTACGCCGGACACACTCTCGACCCCATCTTCTCATCCAGCAAGGACATCACCTTCAGCCACGCCACCGGACTCCACTGGACGGACCACAGCTGCGTCCACTTCAGCTTCAGAAGGACCACGACCCACCACCACCATCAACAGGTTGCACGCAGAAGCTGGAGCAAGATCACAGCCGACCAGCTTGCGACTTCCCTGAGCAAGAACCCACCCATCAGTGCAACGAACCCCAGCCAAGCGGCCATCAACCTCACAAAGTGGATCAGCAACTGCGCAGACGACCTCGCCCCCCTGAGGACCCCGCCTAGCAGACCCGGCAGCAAGAAAGCCCCATGGTTCACCGACCAACTCAAGAGCTCCAAGAAGAACTGCCGAGCCCTCGAGAGTACCTGGCGCAGAGACCCTACACCAGACAACATGACTGCCCTCAAGCTCGCCACCCGAAAACACCACCAACTCATCCACGCCACCAAGAAAACTGCATTCAAGGAATGACTGGACAACAACGCACACAACAGCAAGGAACTCTTCAACATCGTTAAAGAGCTCTCCAACCCCAACGCCGGAAACAACGACATCACCCCTTCGCAAGACCTCTGCAACTCCCTCGCCTCCCACTTCCACAACAAGATCACGGACATACACAACAGCTTCAGCACTCAACCGACGCACGCCTCGACCGAACCACCGCCCCCCACCGCCACCCTCCGCGCCTGGACCCACATCAGCATCGAAGACACCATCCATTCAACACGATGAACTCCATCCACTCCGGATCTCCTACCGACCCCTGCCCTCACCACGCCTTCAACAAGGCCGACGCTGTCATCGCACCCCACCTGCGGGACATCATCAACACCTCCTTCGACACCGCCACCTTCCCGGAGAGCTGGAAGCACGCTGAACTCAGCGCTCTACTAAAGAAGCCATCAGCCGACCCCACGGACCTCAAGAACTACCGCCCCATCTCGCTGCTCCCGTTCCCTGCAAAAGTCATCGAGAAGACCGTCAACAAGCAGCTGGCCGCCTTCCTCGAGATGAACGGATCCCTCGACCTCTCGCAGTCTGGCTTCCAAGCCAACCACAGCACCGAGACCGCCCTGATCGCAGCCACCGATGACATCCGAGCACTGCTTGACAACGGTGAAACAGCAGCCCTCATCCTCCTAGACCTCTCCGCAGCCTTCGACACTGTCTGCCACCGTACACTAGTGCAGCGACTCAGCAACGTCGGAATCCAGGAGAAGGCACTGGAGTGGATCATCTCCTTCCTCGCCAGAAGGACACAGAGAGTTCGCCTCCCCCCCTTCAAATCTGAAGCCACCGAAGTCATCTGCAGCGTTCCTCAAGGCTCCTCGCTCAGTCCAACCCTCTTCAACGTCTACATGAGCCCCCTCGCAGACATCGCACACCAGCACAACCTTAACATCATCTCCTACGCCGATGACACCCAGCTGATCCTCTCCCTCACCAACCACCCCGCCACCGCCAGAGCCAACCTTCACGAAGGGATGAAAGAGGTAGCCGCATGGATGAAGAACAGTCGCCTGAAACTGAACACGGACAAGACGGAAGTCCTCATCCTAGGATCCTCACCCTCCGCCTGGGATGACTCCTGGTGGCCCGCCGCCCTAGGCAGAGCACCCAAACCAACTGACCACGCACGCAACCTAGGCTTCATCCTGGACTCCTCCATGACCAGACAAGTCAATGCCGTCTCCTCGTCGTGCCTCAACATCCTGCGCATGCTACGTAAGATCTTCCGGTGGATCCCCATCGAGACCAGGAAGACGGTCACCCAGGCCCTCGTCACCAGCCGTCTGGACTACGGCAACTCCCACTACGCAGGAACCACCGGCAAACTCCAGAAGAGACTCCAGCGGATACAGAACGCCTCAGCACGACTCATCCTTGACATCCCCCATCGCAGCCACATCTCCGAACACCTGAGAGACCTGCACTGGCTCCCGGTCAACAAGAGAATCACCTTCCGTCTCCTCACCCACGCTCACAAAGCCCTACACAACCAAGGACCAGGATACCTCAACAGCCGCCTCAACTTCTACGCCCCCACACGCCAGCTTCGATCAACCGGCCACGCCCTCGCCGCCGTCCCCCGCATCCGAAGAGCCACCACAGGAGGACGGTCCTTCTCCTACCTCGCCGCCAAGACATGGAACTCCCTCCCGACCCACCTCCGCCTGACCCAGGACCGCCTCACCTTCAGGAAGCAACTCAAGACCTGGCTGTTCGAGCAGTAGCAGATCCCCCTCCCCGAGCGCCTTAAGACCCTCTGGGTGAGTAGTGCGCTATATAAATGTATTGATTGATTGATTGATTGATTTGCTTTGTTCCTCCAGACTCTGTAGATGAATACTACTCATCTATTACTGAATCTGAACATTTTAGTACAAACGATGAACATTTGGCACCCCATCTAAATGGCACATGGATTGGCCTTCCAAGCACTTTAGATGGCAGGAGGAAGCATGATTTTATGTAGAGTGGTGGAACTGCTACACAACCTGCTTAGAGGGAGGAACAATGCCACAGAGGGATGGCATACTTCTTTCTATAGGAAAACCTCACCCAAACTTGTATCAGTTTTTTTTTATTTTGAAGAAGGAGCAAAGTTTCCAAGTAATTGGAATAGTACAATCATTGACTTGTAATATAAACCCACACATTTCAAAAAGAACAAAAGAAATGTCCAAGTGACTATTGGGTCAAATTCAAAAAATTTTGTTCATGGTGCCTTCTGACTACCAAGACAATATTGCACACATTCTACATTTCTAATCTACACTAACCCCTATTCAACCTTACTTAACTGTTTTGAAAATCATTTTTACAAATTTAATAGGCATTTTTCAAAAATACATTTTTGCGACCCTTGACCCTTTACAGGCAGGTCGCTTCCCCACGCCGCAAAAGCACCACATGTTCGCCTGTATCTACCAACTCGCTGCTACTGCCCTGACACGAGTACAAGGCCCTCCTCCACCCACAGGCTACCACCTGTGCCTCATCCCTGGTGGCCAATGGTAGTGTCATTGTATTGCACTTGTTATATTGTTATTTTGTTCTTTTTTTCATTCCTCCTGTTCCTTCTTGTGCTATTTCTGTGCCCTGTGTACTTTTCTGCCTTCTCGCTGTTCCTCCCATGTTTCTTCCTCTGCTGCGTCCCCTGCGCCCTGCTCCCCCGCTTGCTACACTTCGCCTTAGTGTAATTGTTTTTGCTTTTTGTTGTATTTGTTTATTTGTTTTTATTGTCATTCCTCCTTTTTCTCTCTTGTGCTATTTCTGTGCCCTGTGCCCTTTTCTGCCTTCTGTACCCTCGCCGTTCCTTGTCCCATATTCTAGCTGCTGCGCCCCCTGCTGCCCCGTCCCCCTGCTCACCCATTCTTCTGCTCCCACCTCCCAGCTGCTCCTGACTCCCACCTGCCCTTCTTATTGCGGCCACTGCGCGGTGAGGAGAGCGACCCTTGCCCCTTTACAGGCAGGTTGCTCCCCCACGCCGCAACAGCATCACCTGTTCGCCCGTGTCTCTCAGCTCGCTGCTGCTGCCCTGACGTGAGTTTGAGGCCCTCCTCCACCCGCAGGCTACCACCTGCGCCTCAACCCTGGTGACCAGTGGTAGGCCATAGGTTGCTTAGTGTAATTGTATTGCACTTGTAGTATTGTTAATTTGTTCTCTTTTTCAGTCCTCCTGTTCCCTCTTGTGCTATTTCTGTGCCCTGTACCCTTTTTTGCCTTGACGTCGTTCCTGCCCTGGTTCTCCCGCTACTGCGTCCCTTGCGGCTCCACCCCCGGCTCGCTACACTTCACCTTAATGTAATTGTTTTGATTTTTGTTAAATTTGTTTTCATTTTCACTCCTCCTTTCTCCCTCTTGTGATATTTCTGTGCCCTGTGTCCTTTTCTGCCTTCTGTACCCTCGCCGTTCCGCACCCTGTTTTCCCGCCGCTGCACCCCCTGTGGCCCCACCCCCCACTCGCCCATTCATCCGCTCCCACCTCCCAGTTGCTCCTCCCTCCCACCACCCCTTCGGGCGCACCGAAAGGACGCCTAAGACAAGCCCATCTGCGCCCGTCTGTGCCTGGACCGCGCCCAGCGCCAGAACCCCGGGCCCCCGCGAAAGCCACGACGCCCAACACCGCTATGATGCCAGCACCCTCCACGCACTCAATGCCGGACGATCACACACCTGCTTTCTGGCTGCCCCGAAGCACACCCAAGGACCCCTCACCTGCCAGAACTGCAGCTTCATCAGCATCTGATCCACCAAGCCACCCACTGTGAAGGAACGCAACCACCTCAGATGCATCCTTCTCAACACCCGCTCCAACCGCAAACACGTCGTTGTACTCTGGGACCTACTCAACTCAACCACCCCAGACGTCACCTTCCGGACGGACACCAGGAAGAACCCCTCCTCGTATCCTGACATCGCCATAGCCATCCCGGACGCCTACAAGATCACCCGCAGGGACCGCACCAACGGAACAGGAGGAGGAATCGCCATCATCCACAGGAACTCCATCAGAGTCTCGACCAACACCGACAACACCCCGATCGCCACTGAACACCTGCACTTCCAGATCCACACCGACTCCAAAACCACTCTCAGATAAACCCTCATCTACAGACCCCCGGACCCCGGCCACAGTTCAGCGACTCCATTACGGACTTCGTCAGTACGCACGACCTCGCCTCCACAGACTACATCCTCCTCGGGGACCTGAACTTCCACCTTCAGAAGAACAACAGCACCAACTCCACCACTTTGATTGACAACCTCACCACCCTCGGACTCAGACAGCTCGTCATGACACCCACCCACTCTGCCAGTCACATGCTTGACCCCATCTTCTCCGCAAGCTCCCACATCTCCTTCAGCACACCACCAAACTCCATTGGACCGACTATCGCTGCATCCACTTCAGCTTCCGGAAACCCACCACATACCGAGGCACCCAACAGATCCCTCGCCGCTCCAGGAGCAAAGTCACCGAAGACCAGCTAACCACGACCCTCACCTGTAGCCCACGCGCCGACCCCATCGCCCCGACACAGCCGCCCACAACCTCGCACCGATCAAGAAACCCTCCAACAGTCACACCAGCAAGAAAGCCAGCTGGTTCATAGAGGACCTCTAGACCTCCAAGCAAACCTGCAGAAAACTAAAGAAGAAATGGCACTGTGAACCGACACCTGACAACTACGCAGCCCACAAGAACGCCACCCGCCGACACCATCACCTCATCAGATCCGTCAAAAGAGCCTCCTTCAAAGACCACCTAGACAACAACGCACACAACAGCAAAGAGCTCTTGAAGGAATGCTCCAAACCCAGCTCCAATACCAATGACATCCCACCCTCACAAGACCTGTACAACTCCCTCACCACCTTCTTCCATCGCAAGATCACAGCGATCCACAACAGCTTCAATGCCACGACCGCCGCGACAGCCACAGAGGCCTCCGCCCCCACAGCCACCATCTACACCGATCCCCTGCTCTCCTGGACCAAAATCATGAACACGATCCACTCTGGATTTCCGTCAGACCCATGATCACACCACATCTTCAACATAGCCAGCACCACCATCACACCCCATCTCCAGAAAGCCATCAACACCTCCTTCGAAACAGCGTCCTTCCTGTAGAGCTGGAAGCACGTTGAGATCAACGCCTTACTCAAAAACTCCATGGCCCTCAAGAACATTCGACCAATCTCCCTGCTCCCATTCCCGGAGAAGGTCATTGAAAAGACTGTCAACAGACAACTGACCTGCTACCTCGAGGAGAACAGCATCCTGGACCTGTCCCAGTCTGGGTTGTACAGCAACCCCTGCACCAAAACTGCCCTCATCGCCACAACCGATGAAATCAGGGCCCTACTGGAAATGGCGAAATCGCAGCCCTCATCCTCCTGCACCTATCAGCCACCTTCGACACTGTCTGCCACCGCACCCTACGCTCACACCTCCGAAACGCTGGGATCCGGGACAAGTTTAGGACTGGACCACCTCTTTTCGTCTCCAGCAGAACCCAGAGCATCCGCCCCCCTTTCCAATCCTAAGCCACCTAGATCATCTGCGGCGTACTCCAGGGCTCATCCCTCAGCCCAACATTGTTCAACATCTACATGGCCTAGCTCGCCCACGTCGCCCGACTGCATGACCTCAACATCGTCTCCTACGCCGACGACACCCAACTGATCCTATCCCTCACCAAGCACCCCCTCACCACCAAAACCAACCTCAACCAAGTAATGAAAGCTGTTGCAGATTGGATGAAGAACAGCTGTCTGAAGCTAAACTCGAACAAGATGGAAGTCCTCATCTTCGGCTCCACCCCCACGGCCTGGGACGACTCCTTGTGGCCGACCGCACTGGGAGCAGCACCAACACCCACCGACCACGCACGCAACCTGGGGTTCATCCTCAACACTACTCTCTCCATGACAACACATGTCAACGCCGTCTCATCCTCCTGCTTCAACACCCTCCGCATACAACCCCAAACGCCAGCTCCGCTCCACCGACCTCGCCCTCGCCACAGTCCCCCGCATCCGAAGAGCAACCTCTGGTGGCAAATCGTTCTCCCACCTCGCCGCCAAGACCTGGAACACCCTCCCCATCCTCCTACGGCAGACCCAGGACCTTCTAACCTTCAGAGCACTAATCAAGACATGGCTATTCGAGCAGTAGCAGCCTCCCTCCCAGCGCCTTGAGACCCCGACGGGTAAGTAGTGCGCTTTACAAATGTTCTGATTCATTGATTGATTGAAATTTAAAATAAAAGTTGGGTTCCCTACCTTAAGTTGTCTTCTTTCTCCGGCTCTTGGACTTAGGTAAAATCCCACATTTCATCAAGAGTCTTGTGCAGTTCAGAAGTCCAGAGAAAGTAATCCAAAAACCATATTGAAATTCAAAACCTGAGTCAAACTTTAGAAAAAAGATGACAGTTTGGAATAGCAATATTGTACAGCTAAATTAGCGCTGAGAACAACAATGTCTACCAAAAAAAATGTACCCCAAAAATAAAATTTTGGGGTGAAATTTGCCATAAGTAATCCATCGATGCAATCCTCTATCCACAGTAATCGACCATATTGCAAAAGTTCATTTAGCAAATCTTTTAAAATGTCCCAAAAATCGATGCCTTCTGTGTTCTCGAACCTCCCATCTAGATGAAAAAACATTACTACGTACAAATACCTACTATCCTAGTTCTAACTATCTACTTCCATTCGCCTTACAATAAACTAAGCCATTTACAAACTTTTAAAAATAATGTTTACATTGCCTTACGTGAGCGCAGCTCTTCCTTCCATCCGATCTTGAACGCAACGCTCCACCAACTATAGGAAGTTACGTACAACCAGCAACAACATCTGTATTAATAAAAATTAGAAAAGGACATTTTCCCCCATCGATTTTAAAGGGAAACTGTGGCATGATTTTAAAGGGAAACTGTGGGAAGACCTGTAAAAATATTTTAAACAAATATGTTTGGTACAGTACAGTGGCAATGTGTATTTCATTTCAATAATACAAATTGAAATACATGTTTATATTGTTTTAACATTTAAATTGACTGTCTTATATTTTTTTAAATAAATGAACTTTAAAAAATCCATTCTGAGTAGTCTTTATTATTTAATATCTATTTTTTATATTTTTAATAATCTTAAATAAATAATGACATTTGTTCTGAATTAAGCATGTTACACATTATTATTTTATTAACTAATTTATTTAATTTAATTCTTTAAATATTGTGGTAAAACAGTGTCTATAAATTAATACCCAAGTATTACAATTATGGGTATTAATGCAATCCCCGGCCCATAATCAAATGGATGAGTGCCAATCCCTTCTATTTAAAATTAATTTACAAAAATTAGATGAGTACAACTACTCAGGTATTAATACAAATACCTGGGTATTATTACACTTCCCCAACCAAAACCCCTGTTTCCCTTGCATCCATCCAATGGGGTTGGTTTGTCAAAACCACTTTAAAAATAATTAAAATATTTTTTATGTTAAATACATGTCATTATATTATTAATTTCTAAATGACTCAAATATTTATATAAATGCAAACATAAGTAGTAAAATGAATACCTGGGTATTAATACACTTTCCCACTCATAACTCCTGAAGTGTCAACCCCTTCCCTTTTTTTTTTTTTTTTTCAATTTATAAACACAGTGCAAAATATGTTTAAATAAATCTATGTCCCGTAAAATTAAATACTCAAGTATTAAAATTCATACCCGAGTATCAATACACTAACCCACCCAAACCCTTGTTTCCCTAGCATCCTGTCCCAGGGGATGGGTTTCGATCCCAATTGTACTTTGAATTTTAAATTATGAAAAAAGTAGAAATAAGTTTAAAAAGTACTAATATTATTACAAATGAATGCATAATTATTACATTTAATACTTGGGTAATAAAACACTACCCCACCCAAACCCCAAACCTTTATTATCCTAATATCCCATCCCAATCCCCCATATATTTTTTTTAATCTCAACTATTTTTAAAATGAATCCATGGGTATTAAAACACCACCCAAACCAAAAAATGTAAGACTTATAAAAAATAATATTTATAAAAAATAGAGAATTACCTTACACATGCGATGTAAAGGCAGATGGATTGTAATGGCATGCATTGTAATGGCATACGTTGTAATGACACTTATGTTGTAATGCCTGCTTTGTAAAGGCATTATGATGTAATGCCATCGTTGTAATGGATGTTTCCCAAGAAATGTTCCCACAGAACAACTGAGAAAGAGAAGTATCATTGTGGGGTAAGCAAAGAAATACATTTTCAAAAAATCAGAATATGAATTTTAAAATCATCATAAAATCCTTTACCATCTAAGCACTAATCCACTACATGAATAGAGATTCAGCGGCCTCTGACTTAACATCTTCCTGGAGGTGTCAGAATAAACTAATTATATAACCAAAGTGAAACATAGTAAATAAATGTAATACTGCGTGAAAGGTTCTTGAAGACATATTACAATAAAAAGCCCATTTTAGAGAGCTGTCTCAGAGAACAGTTTCAACAGAAATCATAGGAATTGCACAAGCATGATACAACATGTATTTATTTTTAAATTCATCAAGGCCAAGCTTTGGCCTAGTTTGCATAAGCAAGGAAAATGCGCTTTAAAAGGTCACAACAAAATCATTTCAAAGGCAATATTATCATAGAAGTGCATACATGTTACTCTGCATGTGGATTACTAATATGCATGTTGTTAATGTTGCACGAATTTGAATAATATATTAAAAGGTCCTCAACCTACCCCCTTCAATTATTCTATAATAACTAAAACCCTCATATAAACCATGACACAGTCTACATCACATTCTGTTTCTTGAATTTCCATTCTTCCTTTTCAACAATATCTTTTTCTCCTTACACCCACAATTTGAAGATATTAGTTCAGAAAATGTAAACAACAGAACCAGAGCAATTGTACAAATTAACAAAATAATTACAGGGCGTAAGAGCCTTTAGAATACCTCCACTCAAGCTATTAAACCCCTCACCAATCTTACTAAAAGCCTTTTTAATCTCTCCAACCCTGGAACCCACTGATTCCCATAGCCATGCTCTTCAAAAGCTTTGACTTCACAAGAAACGTTAGTAATATTAGAAACATATGTTCCTAGTTTATAGGAACATATGTTTCTAATATTACTAACGTTTCTTGTGAAGTCAAAGCTTTTGAAGAGCATGGCTATGGGAATCAGTGGGTTCCAGTGTTGGAGAGATAAAAAATCTGGGATGAAGGTACTACTCTCTCTTGCCTTTTTAATATTCTGGTCTGTTTGTGCAAGCAACTGGATTCAAATAGTTGTTATATGCTACTGAATATCCAGGATGTCCCGAAACAGGAAAGTCTTTCAGCAAAGTGTTGAAATCTGACAGGTATGGAAATACAGCTGCTGTTTATTAAATATGCTGACGAAAACATTGAAAAACTGTAAGACGTTGTCACTTAACAGTTTAGTCTTCTCATGCAGAAGCAGCGATGAAGGTGCAGAGGAACACATTCCTAGCACCCATGATATCTATATATTCTTTAAATAAATTCTCACAAAAGCAAAGCAACAGCATCCTTGTACTCTGTCTATAAATCACTAGGTACAACATTTTCAAATAATGAATCCAAACCAATTCAAAGAATTTTCAAAAGCATCACTAAAGTTTCATACTGCTTATACCTCTTATTAGGTTCCTCTCTCAATTTTTGAGACTTTGTCATAAAGGCACATAGATCACCCTTAGTCCAAGGCACATGCAAATGTTTTCTCCATGCACTTCCATTAAAGAAAATTCTGCCATTGCTTTAGATTCTGAATCACTCACTACCACCTTTGCTTTCTTCCGTGTGTCAATATTCTTCTTTTTAGTAATAGTTTTCGTTTTCCATTTCTTATATATCCTTAAATTGCTCTGATCCTCAATGTGCTCAATAAATCTTTAAAGTCGCTAGACCCATTTTGCTATTTCTGTTTCATTTCACTCCATTATATAATTACGCTGTACGGTTTTTGTACTTCCTTATATCTGTTGCAGATTCTTCTGCTTCTCTGATCAGGTAACTCATTCCATCCTCATTGTATCACATTAATCTGTTTAAATCATTTAGTCCCTGAAAACGTTCCCCAAATTCAGCCTTTAAAAGTGCAGTATTAATCTCTCTATAGGAAGTGCAGTACGCAACACAGAGGCAGAAGTAGAAACAGCAGCAAGTACAGCATCAGAAATAGCTTGCACTATGCAAAGCTATCAATGTACTCTCAGGCAGAGCACTTCCACCTGAAGTTGTACTTGTATTTTCTACTGCAAGAGCTGTCAGCACCTGCCCACTCCTACCCAGTTCACCTGCTGCATTTCAGACACTGTCCGGCGGAGCATTTCCAGGAGCTGCCACATACCTGAGGAGAGCAGCGGGAGTCCAGAGCACGCCGTACCCTAAGCCAGCCACCGCGAGCAACAGGCACGCCACCGCCGCCCCGGGACTTCAGGTCCCGGCAGCCTTTGCGGCGGAGGCGCGTTCCCTGACGCGTCAGCAACGCGCCAGGAGGGGCATATTTAATCAGGAAGCCCTCGGTGGAGCGGGGGGAGCTGCATTTCAGACACTGTCCGGCGGAGCATTTCCAGGAGCTGCCACATACCTGAGGAGAGCAGCGGGAGTCCAGAGCACGCCGTACCCTAAGCCAGCCACCGCGAGCACCAGGCACGCCACCGCCGCCCCGGGACTTCAGGTCCCGGCAGCCTTTGCGGCGGAGGCGCGTTCCCTGACGCGTCAGCAACGCGCCAGGAGGGGCATATTTAATCAGGAAGCCCTCGGTGGAGCGGGGGGAGCTGCATTTCAGACACTGTCCGGCGGAGCATTTCCAGGAGCTGCCACATACCTGAGGAGAGCAGCGGGAGTCCAGAGCACGCCGTACCCTAAGCCAGCCACCGCGAGCACCAGGCACGCCACTGCCGCCCCGGGACTTCAGGTCCCGGCAGCCTTTGCGGCGGAGGCGCGTTCCCTGACGCGTCAGCAACGCGCCAGGAGGGGCATATTTAATCAGGAAGCCCTCGGTGGAGCGGGGGGAGCTGCATTTCAGACACTGTCCAGCGGAGCATTTCCAGGAGCTGCCACATACCTGAGGAGAGCAGCGGGAGTCCAGAGCACGCCGTACCCTAAGCCAGCCACCGCGAGCACCAGGCACGCCACCGCCGCCCCGGAACTTCAGGTCCCGGCAGCCTTTGCGGCGGAGGCGCGTTCCCTGACGCGTCAGCAACGCGCCAGGAGGGGCATATTTAATCAGGAAGCCCTCGGTGGAGCGGGTGGAGCTGCATTTCAGACACTGTCCGGCGGAGCATTTCCAGGAGCTGCCACATACCTGAGGAGAGCAGCGGGAGTCCAGAGCACGCCGTACCCTAAGCCAGCCACCGCGAGCACCAGGCACGCCACCGCCGCCCCGGGACTTCAGGTCCCGGCAGCCTTTGCGGCGGAGGCGCGTTCCCTGACGCGTCAGCAACGCGCCAGGAGGGGCATATTTAATCAGGAAGCCCTCAGCTCCGCGGGACGCGAGCGGGACGCCCGGGGCTAAGCCCGGGCAAAGGGCGGGCCCTCTAAGGCCCTCAGAGGCACGAGAAGGCCAGGCAAGGCTATACCCCTGACATCTATCGCGTGGATATTAAGGTACTGTGTCCCTGCTTGATATTTGGCATATCCCACTGTATAGAGAATATCCTTTGTTACTACATCGCTGCCGTATGACCCTCACTATATCGTGCTATTGCTATTTACTGATTGCCTTTCTGAGTCACAGCCCAGAGCATGGGGAAAAAACTGGTATCTGCCCCAGTTGAAACTTTGAATACTTTAGATTCGTATCTTGTCCAAGTTGTCAGTAGCATTAATAATAAGCGAAGGCAATCTCTGGGCCTAAGTCAATCACCGGTGTTGCCCGCAGATAGTCCATCAACAAGTGCAGCTAGCACTGCAATGTCTGACTCATTGCTAGACAATCCTCCGCTTATATTAGCTGATTCTGAATCTTTAGATAACTTTATCGAGGCTATTGATGATCCTGAGCCCTCGACGGGTAGAACTGATTTAATAGATTTATCAGACAATGCCCTCATTGATTCAAACAGCCAGATAGCCCCTTTGGACGAAGACCAACAATCCCCGCAGCCAGAAACACGCGCGGTTAGAGCGTGTAGAAAACTTCCTACGAAACAAGGGGGAAAACAATTAGGTAGAAAAAAGCCTGCCACCCCTCCTTCTAGGCGGTTGGGCAAACATACTGTCCTTGAGGCAGATTCCGAGTCTAAACGTATCATTGATGATGACCTTTTCAACAGGATCCAAGATATGATAGATATCAAAATTAGGACTATAATCAAACCTCTGATAGGGAAAGTGGATAAATTAACTGCTGAAGTGAGGAAGTTGAGTGGGGTACATAGTGTTCTGGCTAAGGAGGTAGAGAACCTATCTTCCCTTGTCACAGACTTAACAGCTACGGACGAGGAGGATATCCCCACTGAAAGTAACCTACAGCCCATTCAGACTATCCAACAAGGGCTGGTACCTTCTCCTTCATTGCTATCACCACCTGTCATGGATCAGAATGTCGAAACTGGAGTCTCCCACACCAGTGTAACTGCCGCAACAGTGGTAGCGCACCAAGAGACTGCCTCAGTAGAATTTATTGTGGAAGCCTCACCGGTAGTTTTGGTGTTGGCTAATGTCCCAGTCCTTTCACAAGACAAAACAGAGTCTAATCAGGGTCTAAAAGACAAAGCTTTACATTGGCTTTCAAATAATATGTATATGGCTCAAGAAGGGCTAGACAAACTAGCTGGGGACATAGTTTTGACCAGGAGGGTATCTTGGATTGGCAGTAAGCCTAAAAAGTATAAAGGCGATTGTGTCATTTTAAATTTTGCTAATGCCGAAGTCCTCCCAGACATCCTGAACAACGTGTTCCCACCACAACGCCGCAGTGGCTCTATAATTCCACTGACTCTCAAGTTCTTCTATGATGAGATTCAGGCTGCTTCTTTGCCTAATGCCACCAGGCAACACAAGCCCATTAATACCAGTAGCTGGGGGAGGGCCACTAGATTGCGACATCCAACCGAGTGGTTTCAGCCGATAGTACATCGGGATTTAGGAAGATCTAGTTACCCGCATGAGCAAAATTATCAGTTTGGTCATCAGCATGATTTAAGAATAAAAGGGTGGGGGCCAGGTCCCTTGGGATATGACCATAGTGAGCGGGGTTTAAGGCCCACACAGTGGCAGAGATCGGACCCATTTTTGATCCATCCAAATACCTCACACCCCATCTGGAATCTAGCCCATAACGGACAGTTTCAGCCACCTAACCCATCTGTGTGGGGTTTCGCCACAGGAAATAGATTTGGCCCCCTATCTGACTTAAACACCTGTGACTGACTTGCAACAGGAGCGGATCAGGAACGTGTGGGGCCCATCAACCCAAAAACTAGTAGTGGCGGTTTTAACATTGAAGATCACTCTAGTCTTCTATCGTTTAAGGTAGCGGCTGAGCCTCACTTATCTACAAATCCTACCCAGCAACTAAATTTATCTGGGTTCGCGGCCGGTGTGAAACTGGGTGCTATCGGAGAGGACACACAGTGTCGCGGTCATGAGGAAATTAGAGAGGTACCTCTATCGCAAGATATACTGGAAGGAGACTCCGAGGGTGGAAATGAGCCAAGTGTAATTATTGATTTGTGTAAGATCATAAGCTGGAATGTAGCAGGATTAAATGCTAAAAGTCAGGACCCTGTCTGGCGGAGCTTTATTTTAAAACATCATATTATTGCTCTGCAAGAAACTTGGGTCACATCCAGCAACATTTGGTGGGATGGGTTCACTAGCTTTATAAGACCCGCAGTCCCCAGCAGAACGGGCAGGGCTAAAGGGGGTTTGGCGTTCTTTTTTGCTCTGAACCTAAAAGGAAGCTATAGGCAGATCACCTCTGACTCTGACAATATCTTAATAGTAGAAAGGGTGATCAGTAAAACTAGCAGGACTCTATATGTTAATTTTTACAATTCTGGGAATAGTGACTACGCTGGCCGTAACATTGCTAGTCTGGACAGTATTTTAAACAAAGTCTCACAGAATATCGCATTTGCCTCTGAGTTCATTTTACTAGGTGATTTTAATATTCATTTATGCAATTTAGACTGTAAGGGAATAGAAGTTGATGAAGTGGATGATGCGGTACCATTAGGTCCTCACTTTGAACATTCTGCTGAGGGGCAAGAGCTTGAAGATCTACTTGCAAACTACAATCTTTTTGAACCCGACTATGGTTTGAGAATGCCAACTTTTATTGGCGGTAACCATGGAACGGTGATAGACTATATTTTTGTCTCACTTGGTATCTTTAATCGGACCATTGCTTACTGCACAGTAGAAACTCATTATAGTGATCACAACCCAGTATTATTGGAAGTGGCCTGGGGAGCCCAGATGGGCGCATCACCATCAATCGTAAAAGCCTCACACCCCCTGAGGACCACCGACCAAGATAGAAGAGTGAAGTGGGCAAAAGTGATTCCGGACAATTTCTACAAAAAATGCTTCCCTAATATCAAAGATCAGGTTGAGCTTTGTCAGAATTCGGACGCTCAAGGGAAACAGATTGTAGCAGCTTTTGAGGAGATATGTGTCCAGGTCTCTAACGAGCTTTTAGCTAAACCTATTCAGGGATCTCAAGGACACAAGCGATGGTTCGATTCAGCATGCTCGAAGGCCCACAGAGATCTGATGGTGGCTCTAAAAATTGTACCGAGGGCAACAGATGACATTGTGAGGCTAAGGAAAGCTTATAAGACAGCCATAAAAAATTGTAAAGAATCTATCAAACGCGAAACATGGGAAAACCTCCTGTCAGCGGCAGTGTTGAAGGACAGTAGGAGATTTTGGGAGATCATCAAGCAGCCCCTATTCTCTGAAGATAGTAATGTACCCATGGACTGCGTGATTACTGATGATAAATGGCTGTCTTTCTTTAAAAGTGTATATGGGGGTGACGAAGGGGATGAGGGCATTAATAAGGGTTTATTGTCCAAGGGGCCCGTACATCCTATCGTCTTTAACCCACATGAAGTAGAAAATGCACTCAAGGCAACTACAAAACACAAGGCACCTGGTCCAGATGGAGTCCCGGCTGACTTTTTTATGCATTCGCCTAAACTGTGGTCGAACGTTTTGTGTAATGTGTTTAATGCTGTTATTGACAACTCAGCTCCCGCATCCTGGGCAATATCTACTATCGTCCCCATTTATAAAAATAAAGGCCAGCGGGACGACCCAGCATTTTATAGACCCATATCACTTTTGGACTCAACCGTAAAAGTTTTGGGTAGAGTCCTTTTACACAGATTAAGGGAGAATGTTGAGGGCTGTGGTGGGCTGTCCGAACTGCAATATGGTTTTAGAGAAAGAAAAGGCACAATTGAGCAATGCATTAATTTGCACTTACTCATTTCTAAGTATACGGTGGCCAAGGAGGGTTCCGTGTTTTTAGCATTTATGGACCTCTCCTCGGCTTTTGACCTCGTTAATAGGTCCAAACTATGGTCGAGCCTATTGGAACTGGGCATTGATGAAGCATTGGTCATGTTTATGGCCACTCTGCATCAGGAGCTTTTTGCAGCTGTTCGAGTGTCTAACAACGGCAGGTGCACCCCTTTATTTAAATCTTTAAAAGGGGTACGGCAAGGTTGCATTTTGGCCCCCACGCTTTTCACCATCTATATTAACGGCCTGGGGGCATACCTGCGAGGTAGGGGCACGGATGTTCCACGTGCAGGAGAAGTCCAAATCCCGGCACTCCTGTACGCGGACGATGCCGTGTTGATTGCCCGCACTGGTATTGGTCTTCAGGTTCTCCTGAACGCCTTTGGCTCCTTTATGGAGAAATTGGACCTTAAGATTAATGTGTCTAAATCGCACACGATGGTCATGGGCCGCGATCGTGCCAAAAAAAGCCATAAATCATTCTTTTGCAGTGGGGTTCCAGTCTCCAAGGTCACCACATTTCCCTACCTGGGCGTTCTGTTCGACCATAAAGGGACGTGGGGTCCACAGATAAGCGCAAAACGATTGGCGGTAACTAGATCCGCCTCAGCTCTCTTAGGTTTTGCGGGCAAGTTGGGAGCTAGACCCATGGAAGCAATGTTAAAAATTTACAAGTGTAAACCTGTGGCCATTGCTCTATATGGATCTCCCCTGTGGGGATATGTAAATCTTGACCCCATCCAGAGAGCCGAAAACAGATTTATTAGATCTCTCTTATCTGTCCCCCAGTCAACCCCAACCTACTCCATTCACAAGGAGGTGGGTTTACCGTATCTGTCAGACCTATTGAGTTTAGCGCCCCTGACCCTGTGGATGAAAATGTGGTTAAATGAAGATCTCCCATTGAATCACAGGATCATGAAGGACGTCCAATCATTGGACAAACATAGCAAAATCCCATGGCTGGACTATCTGATTAAATCATTTACGGATTTGGGTCGTCCAGAACTTTTCTTTTGCCCAGAAAAAATCAGGGCTCAAGATATAGGCCACATAAAAAAGTTATTCTATGAAAGGAAGGATGCGTGCCGCGAGGCAGTCGAACTGCAGAAACCAGCAGTCAGGGCCCACTACCTTTTGGTAAGTGTACCCCATCTTGCACCTTACCTCAGCTTCGTCACAATCCCTTATCATAGGTTTTTATTAATTAAATTTAGGTTTAATCTTTTACATTTTCACCTTGGTTCTTTTAACTGTTGGCAGAAGCCGGAACAAGCCGCCCCTTGCAGCTGTGACAATTTTTCTGTGCAGGACACAATGCACTTTGTCATGTTTTGTAGCCTGTTTCATGAGCAGAGAAAAAAATACTTGCTCCCCATTTTGAAAGAAGCAGGGTTCACACAGGTGCGCCCCGCGCTGCTCTATTTACAGCTTTTGACAAATCCTCGCACTACCTTTAGTATTGCAAAATTTTTAGTAGCAGCCGCAAGGGTAAAAGCTGTTGGCAAAACTCTGTCCTAAAAATGTTCCTTTTATGGGATAAGATGCATCTTTTTACATAAAATTGTACCTTTTAAAATTTGTATATAGTATTTATAATGTGCTTCTAGGTTGATGCTTTTTAGGTAACTGGATGGTTAAGTATGCTTTCCATGTAACGTCATATGTTTGTCTTGTTTTATTGTTTTTTGTTTCTTTGTATGACTTGGAATAAGTCGAATAAAGATATTCTGACTGACTGACCTGCTGCACCTGTATCGGTGTCTGTGGTTGTTTCTCTGTACCATTTGTACAGGGAGATCTAAAATCCAAAGGTCATTAAAATGTGTCCTCATCTGAATCCTTTTCTCTGTCTAGTTTCTCTCTGTCACCTACAGGCCCATCCATTTTCTATCTACCCATTTTCTCATTAACTATTGGGGGGGAACTCGTGCTTCTTCCACCACTTCTTCCCTCAAAAATCTTTCCTGATTGCCCCTCTCAGTTTCTAACCACTAAATTAACTCTTAAACTGTGTTTTCCTTTTCTTTCTCTTTTTCTCTGTGGCCATTTGACCCCATTTATTCATAGCTTCCAATTGTGTAGACCAGAGGTAATAGATTTCTCTCATTCACTGTATGTCTCAAGAAATGTAGCTTTCTAATATTAAAGGTACCCTCTAAAGGAAACTGCAAATACATGTCACCAGAAGTGTACTCATGCCAAACTCGTATCCATGCATATGATTAAAATCCAACACTCGTCTCCCGGGGAATCTTCTTTCGCTCCATAGCAAGTACACTAGACACTTTAGGCTTTTTTAACAAAGTACCAATTATTCTCATCAAAATAATCTAAAAACCCTCACAAAACAATTAAATGAACAACAAGCAATCCCAGTGCGGCTATGCCAAATGTCAGCCAATCGCAAAGCAACTTTATGACCACGAACCAACAACTGTGCAATTCTGTGGCAATATTTCACCAATCCAAGCATGGCTCCTCAGCTGGGCAACATTTCACCCATCCAAGCATGGCTCCTCAGCTGGGCAACATTTCACCCATCCAAGCATGGCTCCTCAGCTGACCAACCCAATTGTAGTGCAACTTTTTCATTAAATTGAAAATTACACACAGCCTTTTCTGTCACTGGAAATACACACAAAATAAATAAATAAACCTGCCTACTCTACATAAGCAGGTGATAATTATCAAGTTTGATGAAAACCATCTCACAATGAACAGGAACAAGGGTAGTACCTTCATTGCATAATTTCACATCATAGCAGACTTCCATCCATCAGCAATCCAGTTTTGATTAGTGTACTTACTTTCACTCGCCGAAGAGCAAGCATGATCAACCCAAATTAGACATGCAAATCCTAAATGAAAACTGATAATCGGAGAAGTCGATATCTGTGTGAATGTGATGGTTCACAAATTACACTACAAATTTGAAGACAAGTTCAACAATAATATCTCAAGATCTTGGATTATGAGGAATCTGATTAAATTAATCAACACACAGCAAAACTAAATATGTTTTACTCAAATCACTAACAGGACAATTATATCAAAATCACAGTAATTAGGCCACTAACTGAACTAAGATTCAACAATGCATAACCACGAATCTCACATATTTAGCGCAGCGTAATAGTTCCTCACTCAGAACAAACCACAACTACGCATCCCACAATGCATCACTAGCACACTAAACACTCTTGATCTCTAAAATCAGTCTGCCCTACTAATACTAGCAATCCTTTTGTACCTAGGAAAAGCATTGCAATACATGGAACTCAGCAAATATTCCAAAGGTGGACTCCGGAATGTAGACAGAATGCTAGGCACAGGGCAAAAAGGAGTCTTTAAATTCACCCCTTGTCTCTAAACCATTCTCTGCTACCAAAAATTGTGGGTTACTGTGCCCATAAAACCATAAACCTCAAAAACACTCCCAAGGGTCTAGTGGATCAAAGACGGTGTTAATCTCACTTTCATGAGGCAATGTGCTCCAAGATTATTTAGAAATCAGCATATCAAGCATACAGGTAAATAACAAGGACTGAGACAATAGAATGATTGCCATAAAGGCTCTCAATAATTGAACAATACTGAATGAAACAAAATCAAAAAAAAACTAGGGGCCAGATGTATGAAGCCTTTTTCCCATTCGCAAACAAGCCGATTCTCAGAATCGACCCGTTTGTGAACGGGAAAAAGCCTTTTGGGATGTATTATCCCGAAAGGCCCTTGCAAAATAGGGAATCGCAAAATTTACAATTCCCTGTTTTGGGAATGCATTTAAGGAATCACAAATTGCGATTCCTTAAATGAAATTCTGGAAGCACCCAAGTTGTGCAATTTTGCCTTAAGAAATTGCAAATTACCACCAACTTCTAGTTGTGGTAATTTGCGATTAACTTGAAAAATTCACTTTTTTGCATTTTTGCCATGTGGCGCACATACATGCCCTCAGGGTATGTATGTGCGCCACATGTGCACACATGCATATTTCAGAGGTGCAACAGGATGTCCTTCTGGCCCCCTTGAATTTGCCTTCACAATTTGCGAGTCTTCCCATTCATTCCTATGGGCCTCTAGGATTCGCAATTAAGGAATATGTAGGAATCGCAATTATTATTGCAAAACCTACATAAATTGTATCAAGTGAGTCCTTAATAGCATTCTCAAAATAGGAAATTACGATACACTATTTTGCGAGGGCCTTTGGGGATGATACATCCCAAAAGGCTTTTTCCCGTTTGCAAAATTTGCAGAATCAGCCCATTTGCGAATGGGAAAAAAGCTTCTTACATCTGGCCCTAAGTCCCAAATACGCAGAAAAATCTGTAAGAAATAAGTAATTATGGGCGTAAAATCCGTTCCGTTCATGGAATTTGCGTTTTTTGGCAAATTCGCATTACGCGAATTGCGCGAATTTGCCCAAAAATCCACAATTCGCAAGCTGGTGGATTTTTTTGCTTGGTCGCCGTTGAAAAATACAATATCGTGCGCGGTGCGTTGACTTACCATGATTCTGAGTTCTCTGAGTTGTTTTTCTCCCGGTTTGTGTGTGCTGCGCCATTTTGGATCTTGCTGCGTGATCGCGCTAGAGTTTTTCGACCGCTAGTACGTCATTGCGGCCCGCCATCTTGCACAGCGAGAGTTTGACAATGCGAGTATGTCATAAGGGCCCGCGATCACGCATCGCGTGAGTAAACAATTGCGAACACGTAGATGCAGCTCGCTTTCCCAAACTTGCAAAAATTGCAATTCTGCACAAGAAATCCACCGCAGGCAGCAAACACCTTCTGAAAATGATGATTTTGATCAGAATAACTCCTCAGATTGACATTTGCCTGCACTTTTTTGTGCAAAGAGTCCATTTTTTTGGGGGGGGGTGGGCGTAAGGAAGTGCCCCAGAGTCTCCAACTTCCTGTTCCAGTTCAGCAGCCTCCTCCCAGTGCTTTGTCCATGTCCTGGTCACTTTTCATTTGGATCTGGAGCTGGAAGGATTACTTTTTGTGGCTGCTGCTGGATATTTGTATTTGAGGACTTTTGCGACTTTGGATCACTTTTGGATTTGAGATTTTACAAGTAAGTCGGTATTGTTTCTTTGGGGCATTGCAGTTGCTGCAACTACAATTTTAAAACTTTTTCACAACTTTTAAAAAATGTATATTGTGGGTTGCCACAGTATCCATTAGGCCCAGGGTTAGCCATGGGTGCATGATACAACTGTTTCTGTGAGTTTGGTTGAACTTAAATCTCATTTATGTCATGGAATTTTAGCTCACTGTTATATGTGGATTTTTTTAATTTTGGGGTGCCTGTAAAGCCACACTAGCCAGTAGGCCCAGGGGTACTGAGTGGTGCATGGGCCATGTCTTTCTGTGGGGTGTCTTGAATTTAAACATCATTGAGGGCATGGATGTTATTGGATTGGGGTGATTTGTGTGTGTTTTTTTACTTTTAGGGGTGTTGTTGGTGCCTGGCCATGTGGGTTGGGGCCATTTTGAGGCCTGGTACAGGCAAGGCCTGGCCATGTGGTGGGGGCAAGGGGCCATTTTGAAGCCAGGCAGTGTGCTCAGGCCTGCACCCAGTTTGCCTTGCTTTCATCCATTATGCCCAGGGATACTCAGTGGTGCATGGGCCAAGTCTTTCTGTGGGGTGTCTTGAATTTAAACATCATTGAGGGCATGGATGGCATTGGTTGGATTGGGGTGATTTATGTGTGTTTTTCGACATTTTGGTGGTTTGTTGGGGCCTGGCCATGTGGGTGGGGGCCATTGTGAGGCCTGGTTCAGGCAGGGCCTGGACATGTGGTGGGGGTCAAGGGGCCATTTTGAAGCCAGGCAGTGTGCTCAGGCCTGCACACAGTTTGCCTTGCTTTCATCCATTATGCCATGGGGCACTCAGTGGTGCATGGGCCAAGTCTTTCTGTGGGGTGTCTTGAATTTAAACATCATTGAGGGCATGGATGGCATTGGATTGGGGTGATTGTTGTGTGTTTTCTGACTTTTTGGTGGTTTGTTGGGGCCTGGCGATGTGGGTGGGGGCCATTTTGAGGCCTGTTTCAGGCAGGGCCTGGCCACGTGGTGGGGGTCAAGGGGCCATTTTGAAGCCAGGCAGTGTGCTCAGGCCTGCACCCAGTTTGCCTTGCTTTCATACATTATGCTTAGGGGTACTCAGTGGTGCATGGGCCAAGTCTTTCTGTGGGGTGTCTTGAATTTAAACATCATTGAGGGCATAGATGGCATTTGATAGGGGTGATTTTTGTGTGTTTTTCGACTTTTTGTTGGGTTGTTGAGGCCTGGCCATGTGGGTGGGGGCCATTTTGAGGCCTGGTACAGGCAGGGCATGGCCATGTGGTAGGGGTGAAGGGACCATTTTAAAGCAAGGTAGTGTGCTCAGGCCTGCACCCAGTTTGCCTTGCTTTCATCCATTATGCCCAGGGGTACTCAGTGGTGCATGGACCAAGTCTTTCTGTGGGGTGTCTTGAATTTAAACATCATTGAGGGCATGGTTGGCATTGGATTGGGGTTATTTTTGTGTGTTTGTCGACTATTTGGTGGGTTGTTGGGGCCTGGCCATGTGGGTGGGGGCCATTTTGAGTCCTGTTACAGGTAGGGCCTGGCCATGTGGTGGGTGTCAAGGGGCCATTTTGAAGCCAGGCAGTGTGCTCAGGCCTGCACCCAGTTTGTCTTGCTTTCATCCATTATTCCCAGGGGTACTCAGTGGTGCATGGGCCAAGTCTTTCTGTGAGGTGTCTTGAATTTAAACATCATTGAGGGCATGGATGGCATTGGATTGGGGTGATTTTTGTGTGTTTTTTGACTTTTTGGTGGGTTGTTGGGGCCTGGCCGTGTGGGTGGGGGCCATTTTGAGGCCTGCTACAGGCAGGGCCTGGCCATGTGCTGGGGGTAAAGAGGCCATTTTGAAGTCAGGCAGGGTGCTCAGGCCTGCACCCAGTTTGCCTTGCTTTCATCCTTTATGCCCAGGGGTACTCAGTGGTGCATGGGCCAATTCTTTCTGTGGGGTGTCTTGAATTTAAATATCATCGAGGGCATGGACGGCATTGGATTGGGGTGATTTTTATGTGTTTTTCGACTTTTTGGTGGGTTGTTGGGGCCTGGCCACATGGGTGGGGGGCATTTTTAGGCCTGGTACAGGCAGGGCCTGGCCATGTGGTGAGGGTCAAGGGGCCATGTTGAAGCCAGGCAGTGTGCTCAGGCCTACAAACAGTTTGCCTTGTTTTCATCCATTATGCCCAGGAGTACACAGTGGTGCATGGGCCAAGTCTTTCTGTGGGGTGTCTTGAATTTAAACATCATTGAGGGCATGGATGGCATTGGATTGGGGTAATTTTTTTTGTGTTTTTCGACTATTTGGTGGGTTGTTGGGGCCTGGCCATGTGGGTGGGGGCCATTTTGATGCCTGGTACAGGCAGGGCCTGGCCATGTGGTGGGGGTCAAGGGGCCATGTTGAAGCCAGGCAGTGTGCTCAGGCCTACACACAGTTTGGCTTGCTTTCATTCATTATGCCCAGGAGTACTCGGTGATCCATGGGCCAAGTCTTTCTGTGGGGTTTCTTGAATTTAAACTTCATTGAGGGCATGGATGGCATTGGATTGGGGTGATTTTTGTGTGTTTTTCGACTTTCTGGTGGGTTGTTGGGGCCTGGCCATGTGGGTGGGGGCCATTTTGAGTGAGTCCTGGTACAGGCAGGGCCTGGCCATGTGGTGGGGGTCAAGGGGCCATTTTGAAGCCAGGCAGTGTGCTCTGGCCTGCACCCAGTTTGCCTTGCTTTCATCCATTATGCCCAGGGGTACTCAGTGGTGCATGGGCCAAGTATTTCTGTGAGGTGTTTCGAATTTAAACATCATTGAGGGCATGGATGGCATTGGATTGGGGTGATTTTGTGTGTTTTTCGACTTTTTGGTGGGTTGTTGGAGCCTGGCCATGTGGGTGGGGGCCATTTTGAGACCTGCTACAGGCAGAGCCTGGCCCTGTGCTGGGGGTCAAGAGGCCATTTTGAAGCCAGGCAGGGTGCTCAGGCCTACACCCAGTTTGCCTTGCTTTCATCCATTCTGCCCAGGGGTACTCTGTGGTGCATGGGCCAATTCTTTCTGTGGGGTGTCTTGAATTTAAATATCATTGAGGGCATGGACGGCATTGGATTGGGGTGATTTTTGTGTGTTTTTCGACTTTTTGGTGGGTTGCTGGGGCCTGGCCATGTGGGTGGGTGCCATTTTGAGGCCTGGTACAGGTAGGGCCTGGCCATGTGGTGGGGGACAAGGGACCATTTTGAAGCCAGGCAGTGTGCTCAGGCCTGCACCCAGTTTGCCTTGCTTTCATCCAATATGCCCAGGGGTACTCAGTGGTTCATCGGCCAAGTATTTCTGTGAGGTGTCTTGTATTTAAACATCATTGAGGGCATGGATGGCATTGGATTGGGGTGATTTTTTTGTGTTTTTCGACTTTTTGGTGGGTTGTTGGGGCCTGGCCACATGGGTGGGGGCCATTTGGAGGCCTGGTACAGGCAGGGTCTGGCCATGTGGTGGGGGTCAAGGGGCCATGTTGAAGCCAGGCAGTGTGCTCAGGCCTACAAACAGTTTGCCTTGTTTTCATCCATTATGCCCAGGAGTACACAGTGGTGCATGGGCCAAGTCTTTCTGTGGGGTGTCTTGAATTTAAACATCATTGAGGGCATGGATGGCATTGGATTGGGGTAATTTTTTTGTGTTTTTCGACTATTTGGTGGGTTGTTGGGGCCTGGCCACGTGGGTGGGGGCCATTTTGAGGCCTGGTACAGGCAGGGCCTGGCCATGCGGTGGGGGTCAAGGGGCCATGTTGAAGCCAGGCAGTGTGCTCAGGCCTACACACAGTTTGGCTTGCTTTCATTCATTAAGCCCAGGAGTACTCAGTGATCCATGGGCCAAGTCTTTCTGTGGGGTTTCTTGAATTTAAACTTTATTGAGGGCATGGATGGCATTGGATTGGGGTGATTTTTGTGTGTTTTTTGACTTTCTGGTGGGTTGTTGGGGCCTGGCCATGTGGGTGGGGGCCATTTTGAGTGAGTCCTGGAACAGGCAGGGCCTGGCCATGTGGTGGGGGTCAAGGGGCCATTTTGAAGCCAGGCAGTGTGCTCTGGCCTGCACCCAGTTTGCCTTGCTTTCATCCATTATGCCCAAGGGTACTCAGTGGTGCATGGGCCAAGTCTTTCTGTGAGGTGTCTTGAATTTAAACATCATTGAGGGCATGGATGGCATTGGATTGGGGTGATTTTTGTGTGTTTTTCGACTTTTTGGTGGGTTGTTGGGGCCTGGCCATGTGGGTGGGGGCCATTTTGAGACCTGCTACAGGCATGGCCTGGCCCTGTGCTGGGGGTCAAGAGGCCATTTTGAAGCCAGGCAGGGTGCTCAGGCCTACACCCAGTTTGCCTTGCTTTCATCCATTCTGCCCAGGGGTACTCTGTGGTGCATGGGCCAATTCTTTCTGTGGGGTGTCTTGAATTTAAATATCATTGAGGGCATGGACGGCATTGGATTGGGGTGATTTTTGTGTGTTTTTCGACTTTTTGGTGGGTTGCTGGGGCCTGGCCATGTGGGTGGGTGCCATTTTGAGGCCTGGTACAGGTAGGGCCTGGCCATGTGGTGGGGGTCAAGGGGCCATTTTGAAGCCAGGCAGTGTGCTCAGGCCTGCACCCAGTTTGCCTTGCTTTCATCCAATATGCCCAGGGGTACTCAGTGGTTCATCGGCCAAGTCTTTCGGTGAGGTATCTTGTATTTAAACATCATTGAGGGCATGGATGGCATTGGATTGGGGTGATTTTTTTGTGTTTTTCGACTTTTTGGTGGGTTGTTGGGGCCTGGCCACATGGGTGGGGGCCATTTTTAGGCCTGGTACAGGCAGGGCCTGGCCATGCGGTGGGGGTCAAGGGGCCATGTTGAAGCCAGGCAGTGTGCTCAGGCCTTTACACAGTTTGGCTTGCTTTCATTCATTATGCCCAGGAGTACTCAGTGATCCATGGGCCAAGTCTTTCTGTGGGGTTTCTTGAATTTAAACTTCATTGAGGGCATGGATGGCATTGGATTGGTGTGATTTTTGTGTGTTTTTCGACTTTCTGGTGGGTTGTTGGGGCCTGGCCATGTGGTGGGGGTCAAGGGGCCATTTTGAAGCCAGGCAGTGTGCTCTGGCCTGCACCCAGTTTGCCTTGCTTTCATCCATTATGCCCAAGGGTACTCAGTGGTGCATGGGCCAAGTCTTTCTGTGAGGTGTCTTGAATTTAAACATCATTGAGGGCATGGATGGCATTGGATTGGGGTGATTTTTGTGTGTTTTTCGACTTTTTGGTGGGTTGTTGGGGCCTGGCCACATGGGTGGGGGCCATTTTGAGTGAGTCCTGGTACAGGCAGGGCCTGGCCATGTGGTGGGGGTCAAGGGGCCATTTTGAAGCCAGGCAGTGTGCTCAGGCCTGCACCCAGTTTGCCTTGCTTTCATCCATTATGCCCAAGGGTACTCAGTGGTGCATGGGCCAAGTCTTTCTGTGAGGTGTCTTGAATTTAAACATCATTGAGGGCATGGATGGCATTGGATTGGGGTGATTTTTGTGTGTTTTTCAACTTTTTGGTGGGTTGTTGGGGCCTGGCCATGTGGGTGGGGGCCATTTTGAGACCTGCTACAGGCATGGCCTGGCCCTGTGCTGGGGGTCAAGAGGCCATTTTGAAGCCAGGCAGGGTGCTCAGGCCTACACCCAGTTTGCCTTGCTTTCATCCATTCTGCCCAGGGGTACTCTGTGGTGCATGGGCCAATTCTTTCTGTGGGGTGTCTTGAATTCAAATATCATTGAGGGCATGGACGGCATTGGATTGGGGTGATTTTTGTGTGTTTTTCGACTTTTTGGTGGGTTGCTGGGGCCTGGCCATGTGGGTGGGTGCCATTTTGAGGCCTGGTACAGGTAGGGCCTGGCCATGTGGTGGGGGTCAAGGGGCCATTTTGAAGCCAGGCAGTGTGCTCAGGCCTGCACCCAGTTTGCCTTGCTTTCATCCAATATGCCCAGGGGTACTCAGTGGTTCATCGGCCAAGTCTTTCGGTGAGGTGTCTTGTATTTAAACATCATTGAGGGCATGGATGGCATTGGATTGGGGTGATTTTTTTGTGTTTTTCGACTTTTTGGTGGGTTGTTGGGGCCTGGCCACATGGGTGGGGGCCATTTTTAGGCCTGGTACAGGCAGGGCCTGGCCATGCGGTGGGGGTCAAGGGGCCATGTTGAAGCCAGGCAGTGTGCTCAGGCCTACACACAGTTTGGCTTGCTTTCATTCATTATGCCCAGGAGTACTCAGTGATCCATGGGCCAAGTCTTTCTGTGGGGTTTCTTGAATTTAAACTTCATTGAGGGCATGGATGGCATTGGATTGGTGTGATTTTTGTGTGTTTTTCGACTTTCTGGTGGGTTGTTGGGGCCTGGCCATGTGGTGGGGGTCAAGGGGCCATTTTGAAGCCAGTCAGTGTGCTCTGGCCTGCACCCAGTTTGCCTTGCTTTCATCCATTATGCCCAAGGGTACTCAGTGGTGCATGTGCCAAGTCTTTCTGTGAGGTGTCTTGAATTTAAACATCATTGAGGGCATGGATGGCATTGGATTGGGGTGATTTTTGTGTGTTTTTCGACTTTTTGGTGGGTTGTTGGGGCCTGGCCACATGGGTGGGGGCCATTTTGAGTGAGTCCTGGTACAGGCAGGGCCTGGCCATGTGGTGGGGGTCAAGGGGCCATTTTGAAGCCAGGCAGTGTGCTCAGGCCTGCACCCAGTTTGCCTTGCTTTCATCCATTATGCCCAAGGGTACTCAGTGGTGCATGGGCCAAGTCTTTCTGTGAGGTGTCTTGAATTTAAACATCATTGAGGGCATGGATGGCATTGGATTGGGGTGATTTTTGTGTGTTTTTCGACTTTTTGGTGGGTTGTTGGGGCCTGGCCATGTGGGTGGGGGCCATTTTGAGACCTGCTACAGGCATGGCCTGGCCCTGTGCTGGGGGTCAAGAGGCCATTTTGAAGCCAGGCAGGGTGCTCAGGCCTACACCCAGTTTGCCTTGCTTTCATCCATTCTGCCCAGGGGTACTCTGTGGTGCATGGGCCAATTCTTTCTGTGGGGTGTCTTGAATTTAAATATCATTGAGGGCATGGACGGCATTGGATTGGGGTGATTTTTGTGTGTTTTTCGACTTTTTGGTGGGTTGCTGGGGCCTGGCCATGTGGGTGGGTGCCATTTTGAGGCCTGGTACAGGTAGGGCCTGGCCATGTGGTGGGGGTCAAGGGGCCATTTTGAAGCCAGGCAGTGTGCTCAGGCCTGCACCCAGTTTGCCTTGCTTTCATCCAATATGCCCAGGGGTACTCAGTGGTTCATCGGCCAAGTCTTTCGGTGAGGTGTCTTGTATTTAAACATCATTGAGGGCATGGATGGCATTGGATTGGGGTGATTTTTTTGTGTTTTTCGACTTTTTGGTGGGTTGTTGGGGCCTGGCCACATGGGTGGGGGCCATTTTTAGGCCTGGTACAGGCAGGGCCTGGCCATGCGGTGGGGGTCAAGGGGCCATGTTGAAGCCAGGCAGTGTGCTCAGGCCTACACACAGTTTGGCTTGCTTTCATTCATTATGCCCAGGAGTACTCAGTGATCCATGGGCCAAGTCTTTCTGTGGGGTTTCTTGAATTTAAACTTCATTGAGGGCATGGATGGCATTGGATTGGTGTGATTTTTGTGTGTTTTTCGACTTTCTGGTGGGTTGTTGGGGCCTGGCCATGTGGTGGGGGTCAAGGGGCCATTTTGAAGCCAGGCAGTGTGCTCTGGCCTGCACCCAGTTTGCCTTGCTTTCATCCATTATGCCCAAGGGTACTCAGTGGTGCATGGGCCAAGTCTTTCTGTGAGGTGTCTTGAATTTAAACATCATTGAGGGCATGGATGGCATTGGATTGGGGTGATTTTTGTGTGTTTTTCGACTTTTTGGTGGGTTGTTGGGGCCTGGCCACATGGGTGGGGGCCATTTTGAGTGAGTCCTGGTACAGGCAGGGCCTGGCCATGTGGTGGGGGTCAAGGGGCCATTTTGAAGACAGGCAGTGTGCTCAGGCCTGCACCCAGTTTGCCTTGCTTTCATCCATTATGCCCAAGGGTACTCAGTGGTGCATGGGCCAAGTCTTTCGGTGAGGTGTCTTGAATTTAAACATCATTGAGGGCATGGATGGCATTGGATTGGGGAGATTTTTGTGTGTTTTTCGACTTTTTGGTGGGTTGTTGGGTCCTGTCCATGTGGGTGGGGGCCATTTTGAGGCCTGGTACAGGTAGGGCCTGGCCATGTGGTGGGGGTAAAGGGGCCATTTTGTAGCCAGGCAGTGTGCTCAGGCCTGCACACAGTTTGCCTTGCTTTCATCCATTATGCCCAGGAGTACTCAATGATCCATGGGTCAAGTCTTTCTGTGGGGTTTCTTGAATTTAAACATCATTGAGGGCATGGATGCCATTGGATTGGGGTGATTTTTGTCTGTTTTTTTAACTTTTTGGTGGGTTGTTGGGGCCTGGCCATGTGGGTGGGGGCCATTTTGAGGCCTGGTACAGGTAGGGCCTGGCCATGTGGTGGGGGTCAAGGGGCCATTTTGAAGCCAGGCAGTGTGCTCAGGCCCGCACCCAGTTTGCCTTGCTTTCATCCATTATGCCCAGGGGTACTCAGTGGTTCATCGGCCAAGTCTTTATGTGAGGTGTCTTGAATTTAAACATCATTGAGGGCATGGATGGCATTGGATGGGGTGATTTTCGTGTGTTTTTTGACTTCTTGGTGGGTTGTTGGGGCCTGGCCATGTGGGTGGGGGACATTTTGAGGCCTGGTACAGGCCGGGCCTGGCCATGTGGTGGGGGTCAATGGGCCATTTTGAAGCCAGGCAGTGAGCTCAGGCCTGCACCCAGTTTGCCTTGCTTTCATCCATTATGCCCAGGAGTACACAGTGGTGCATATGCCAAGTCTTTCTGTGGGGTGTCTTGAATTTAAACATCATTGAGGGCATGGATGGCATTGGATTGGGGTAATTTTTGTGTGTTTTTCGACTTTTTGGTGGGTTGCTGGGGCCTGGCCATGTGGGTGGGTGCCATTTTGAGGCCTGGTACAGGTAGGGCCTGGCCATGTGGTGGGGGACAAGGGGCCATTTTGAAGCCAGGCAGTGTGCTCAGGCCTGCACCCAGTTTGCCTTGCTTTCATCCAATATGCCCAGGGGTACTCAGTGGTTCATCGGCCAAGTATTTCTGTGAGGTGTCTTGTATTTAAACATCATTGAGGACATGGATGGCATTGGATTGGGGTGATTTTTTTGTGTTTTTCGACTTTTTGGTGGGTTGTTGGGGCCTGGCCACATGGGTGGGGGCCATTTGGAGGCCTGGTACAGGCAGGGTCTGGCCATGTGGTGGGGGTCAAGGGGCCATGTTGAAGCCAGGCAGTGTGCTCAGGCCTACAAACAGTTTGCCTTGTTTTCATCCATTATGCCCAGGAGTACACAGTGGTGCATGGGCCAAGTCTTTCTGTGGGGTGTCTTGAATTTAAACATCATTGAGGGCATGGATGGCATTGGATTGGGGTAATTTTTTTGTGTTTTTCGACTATTTGGTGGGTTGTTGGGGCCTGGCCACGTGGGTGGGGGCCATTTTGAGGCCTGGTACAGGCAGGGCCTGGCCATGCGGTGGGGGTCAAGGGGCCATGTTGAAGCCAGGCAGTGTGCTCAGGCCTACACACAGTTTGGCTTGCTTTCATTCATTAAGCCCAGGAGTACTCAGTGATCCATGGGCCAAGTCTTTCTGTGGGGTTTCTTGAATTTAAACTTTATTGAGGGCATGGATGGCATTGGATTGGGGTGATTTTTGTGTGTTTTTTGACTTTCTGGTGGGTTGTTGGGGCCTGGCCATGTGGGTGGGGGCCATTTTGAGTGAGTCCTGGAACAGGCAGGGCCTGGCCATGTGGTGGGGGTCAAGGGGCCATTTTGAAGCCAGGCAGTGTGCTCTGGCCTGCACCCAGTTTGCCTTGCTTTCATCCATTATGCCCAAGGGTACTCAGTGGTGCATGGGCCAAGTCTTTCTGTGAGGTGTCTTGAATTTAAACATCATTGAGGGCATGGATGGCATTGGATTGGGGTGATTTTTGTGTGTTTTTCGACTTTTTGGTGGGTTGTTGGGGCCTGGCCATGTGGGTGGGGGCCATTTTGAGACCTGCTACAGGCATGGCCTGGCCCTGTGCTGGGGGTCAAGAGGCCATTTTGAAGCCAGGCAGGGTGCTCAGGCCTACACCCAGTTTGCCTTGCTTTCATCCATTCTGCCCAGGGGTACTCTGTGGTGCATGGGCCAATTCTTTCTGTGGGGTGTCTTGAATTTAAATATCATTGAGGGCATGGACGGCATTGGATTGGGGTGATTTTTGTGTGTTTTTCGACTTTTTGGTGGGTTGCTGGGGCCTGGCCATGTGGGTGGGTGCCATTTTGAGGCCTGGTACAGGTAGGGCCTGGCCATGTGGTGGGGGTCAGGGGGCCATTTTGAAGCCAGGCAGTGTGCTCAGGCCTGCACCCAGTTTGCCTTGCTTTCATCCAATATGCCCAGGGGTACTCAGTGGTTCATCGGCCAAGTCTTTCGGTGAGGTATCTTGTATTTAAACATCATTGAGGGCATGGATGGCATTGGATTGGGGTGATTTTTTTGTGTTTTTCGACTTTTTGGTGGGTTGTTGGGGCCTGGCCACATGGGTGGGGGCCATTTTTTGGCCTGGTACAGGCAGGGCCTGGCCATGCGGTGGGGGTCAAGGGGCCATGTTGAAGCCAGGCAGTGTGCTCAGGCCTACACACAGTTTGGCTTGCTTTCATTCATTATGCCCAGGAGTACTCAGTGATCCATGGGCCAAGTCTTTCTGTGGGGTTTCTTGAATTTAAACTTCATTGAGGGCATGGATGGCATTGGATTGGTGTGATTTTTGTGTGTTTTTCGACTTTCTGGTGGGTTGTTGGGGCCTGGCCATGTGGTGGGGGTCAAGGGGCCATTTTGAAGCCAGGCAGTGTGCTCTGGCCTGCACCCAGTTTGCCTTGCTTTCATCCATTATGCCCAAGGGTACTCAGTGGTGCATGGGCCAAGTCTTTCTGTGAGGTGTCTTGAATTTAAACATCATTGAGGGCATGGATGGCATTGGATTGGGGTGATTTTTGTGTGTTTTTCGACTTTTTGGTGGGTTGTTGGGGCCTGGCCACATGGGTGGGGGCCATTTTGAGTGAGTCCTGGTACAGGCAGGGCCTGGCCATGTGGTGGGGGTCAAGGGGCCATTTTGAAGCCAGGCAGTGTGCTCAGGCCTGCACCCAGTTTGCCTTGCTTTCATCCATTATGCCCAAGGGTACTCAGTGATGCATGGGCCAAGTCTTTCTGTGAGGTGTCTTGAATTTAAACATCATTGAGGGCATGGATGGCATTGGATTGGGGTGATTTTTGTGTGTTTTTCGACTTTTTGGTGGGTTGTTGGGGCCTGGCCATGTGGGTGGGGGCCATTTTGAGACCTGCTACAGGCATGGCCTGGCCCTGTGCTGGGGGTCAAGAGGCCATTTTGAAGCCAGGCAGGGTGCTCAGGCCTACACCCAGTTTGCCTTGCTTTCATCCATTCTGCCCAGGGGTACTCTGTGGTGCATGGGCCAATTCTTTCTGTGGGGTGTCTTGAATTTAAATATCATTGAGGGCATGGACGGCATTGGATTGGGGTGATTTTTGTGTGTTTTTCGACTTTTTGGTGGGTTGCTGGGGCCTGGCCATGTGGGTGGGTGCCATTTTGAGGCCTGGTACAGGTAGGGCCTGGCCATGTGGTGGGGGTCAAGGGGCCATTTTGAAGCCAGGCAGTGTGCTCAGGCCTGCACCCAGTTTGCCTTGCTTTCATCCAATATGCCCAGGGGTACTCAGTGGTTCATCGGCCAAGTCTTTCGGTGAGGTGTCTTGTATTTAAACATCATTGAGGGCATGGATGGCATTGGATTGGGGTGATTTTTTTGTGTTTTTCGACTTTTTGGTGGGTTGTTGGGGCCTGGCCACATGGGTGGGGGCCATTTTTAGGCCTGGTACAGGCAGGGCCTGGCCATGCGGTGGGGGTCAAGGGGCCATGTTGAAGCCAGGCAGTGTGCTCAGGCCTACACACAGTTTGGCTTGCTTTCATTCATTATGCCCAGGAGTACTCAGTGATCCATGGGCCAAGTCTTTCTGTGGAGTTTCTTGAATTTAAACTTCATTGAGGGCATGGATGGCATTGGATTGGTGTGATGTTTGTGTGTTTTTCGACTTTCTGGTGGGTTGTTGGGGCCTGGCCATGTGGTGGGGGTCAAGGGGCCATTTTGAAGCCAGGCAGTGTGCTCTGGCCTGCACCCAGTTTGCCTTGCTTTCATCCATTATGCCCAAGGGTACTCAGTGGTGCATGGGCCAAGTCTTTCTGTGAGGTGTCTTGAATTTAAACATCATTGAGGGCATGGATGGCATTGGATTGGGGTGATTTTTGTGTGTTTTTCGACTTTTTGGTGGGTTGTTGGGGCCTGGCCACATGGGTGGGGGCCATTTTGAGTGAGTCCTGGTACAGGCAGGGCCTGGCCATGTGGTGGGGTTCAAGGGGCCATTTTGAAGCCAGGCAGTGTGCTCAGGCCTGCACCCAGTTTGCCTTGCTTTCATCCATTATGCCCAAGGGTACTCAGTGGTGCATGGGCCAAGTCTTTCTGTGAGGTGTCTTGAATTTAAACATCATTGAGGGCATGGATGGCATTGGATTGGGGTGATTTTTGTGTGTTTTTCGACTTTTTGGTGGGTTGTTGGGGCCTGGCCATGTGGGTGGGGGCCATTTTGAGACCTGCTACAGGCATGGCCTGGCCCTGTGCTGGGGGTCAAGAGGCCATTTTGAAGCCAGGCAGGGTGCTCAGGCCTACACCCAGTTTGCCTTGCTTTCATCCATTCTGCCCAGGGGTACTCTGTGGTGCATGGGCCAATTCTTTCTGTGGGGTGTCTTGAATTTAAATATCATTGAGGGCATGGACGGCATTGGATTGGGGTGATTTTTGTGTGTTTTTCGACTTTTTGGTGGGTTGCTGGGGCCTGGCCATGTGGGTGGGTGCCATTTTGAGGCCTGGTACAGGTAGGGCCTGGCCATGTGGTGGGGGTCAAGGGGCCATTTTGAAGCCAGGCAGTGTGCTCAGGCCTGCACCCAGTTTGCCTTGCTTTCATCCAATATGCCCAGGGGTACTCAGTGGTTCATCGGCCAAGTCTTTCGGTGAGGTGTCTTGTATTTAAACATCATTGAGGGCATGGATGGCATTGGATTGGGGTGATTTTTTTGTGTTTTTCGACTTTTTGGTGGGTTGTTGGGGCCTGGCCACATGGGTGGGGGCCATTTTTAGGCCTGGTACAGGCAGGGCCTGGCCATGCGGTGGGGGTCAAGGGGCCATGTTGAAGCCAGGCAGTGTGCTCAGGCCTACACACAGTTTGGCTTGCTTTCATTCATTATGCCCAGGAGTACTCAGTGATCCATGGGCCAAGTCTTTCTGTGGGGTTTCTTGAATTTAAACTTCATTGAGGGCATGGATGGCATTGGATTGGTGTGATTTTTGTGTGTTTTTCGACTTTCTGGTGGGTTGTTGGGGCCTGGCCATGTGGTGGGGGTCAAGGGGCCATTTTGAAGCCAGGCAGTGTGCTCTGGCCTGCACCCAGTTTGCCTTGCTTTCATCCATTATGCCCAAGGGTACTCAGTGGTGCATGGGCCAAGTCTTTCTGTGAGGTGTCTTGAATTTAAACATCATTGAGGGCATGGATGGCATTGGATTGGGGTGATTTTTGTGTGTTTTTCGACTTTTTGGTGGGTTGTTGGGGCCTGGCCAAATGGGTGGGGGCCATTTTGAGTGAGTCCTGGTACAGGCAGGGCCTGGCCATGTGGTGGGGGTCAAGGGGCCATTTTGAAGACAGGCAGTGTGCTCAGGCCTGCACCCAGTTTGCCTTGCTTTCATCCATTATGCCCAAGGGTACTCAGTGGTGCATGGGCCAAGTCTTTCGGTGAGGTGTCTTGAATTTAAACATCATTGAGGGCATGGATGGCATTGGATTGGGGAGATTTTTGTGTGTTTTTCGACTTTTTGGTGGGTTGTTGGGTCCTGTCCGTGTGGGTGGGGGCCATTTTGAGGCCTGGTACAGGTAGGGCCTGGCCATGTGGTGGGGGTCAAGGGGCCATTTTGTAGCCAGGCAGTGTGCTCAGGCCTGCACACAGTTTGCCTTGCTTTCATCCATTATGCCCAGGAGTACTCAATGATCCATGGGTCAAGTCTTTCTGTGGGGTTTCTTGAATTTAAACATCATTGAGGGCATGGATGCCATTGGATTGGGGTGATTTTTGTCTGTTTTTTTAACTTTTTGGTGGGTTGTTGGGGCCTGGCCATGTGGGTGGGGGCCATTTTGAGGCCTGGTACAGGTAGGGCCTGGCCATGTGGTGGGGGTCAAGGGGCCATTTTGAAGCCAGGCAGTGTGCTCAGGACCGCACCCAGTTTGCCTTGCTTTCATCCATTATGCCCAGGGGTACTCAGTGGTTCATCGGCCAAATCTTTATGTGAGGTGTCTTGAATTTAAACATCATTGAGGGCATGGATGGCATTGGATGGGGTGATTTTCGTGTGTTTTTTGACTTCTTGGTGGGTTGTTGGGGCCTGGCCATGTGGGTGGGGGACATTTTGAGGCCTGGTACAGGCCGGGCCTGGCCATGTGGTGGGGGTCAATGGGCCATTTTGAAGCCAGGCAGTGAGCTCAGGCCTGCACCCAGTTTGCCTTGCTTTCATCCATTATGCCCAGGAGTACACAGTGGTGCATGTGCCAAGTCTTTCTGTGGGGTGTCTTGAATTTAAACATCATTGAGGGCATGGATGGCATTGGATTGGGGTAATTTTTTTGTGTTTTTCGACTATTTGGTGGGTTGTTGGGGCCTGGCCACGTGGGTGGGGGCCATTTTGAGGCCTGGTACAGGCAGGGCCTGGCCATGCGGTGGGGGTCAAGGGGCCATGTTGAAGCCAGGCAGTGTGCTCAGGCCTACACACAGTTTGGCTTGCTTTCATTCATTATGCCCAGGAGTACTCAGTGATCCATGGGCCAAGTCTTTCTGTGGGGTTCTTGAATTTAAACTTCATTGAGGGCATGGATGGCATTGGATTGGGGTGATTTTTGTGTGTTTTTCGACTTTCTGGTGGGTTGTTGGGGCCTGGCCATGTGGGTGGGGGCCATTTTGAGTGAGTCCTGGTACAGGCAGGGCCTGGCCATGTTGTGGGGGTCAAGGGGCGATTTTGAAGCCAGGCAGTGTGCTCTGGCCTGCACCCAGTTTGCCTTGCTTTCATCCATTATGCCCAAGGGTACTCAGTGGTGCCTGGGCCAAGTCTTTCTGTGAGGTGTCTTGAATTTAAACATCATTGAGGGCATTGATGGCATTGGATTGGGGTGATTTTTGTGTGTTTTTCGACTTTTTGGTGGGTTGTTGGGGCCTGGCCACATGGGTGGGGGCCATTTTGAGTGAGTCCTGGTACAGTCAGGGCCTGGCCATGTGGTGGGGGTCAAGGGGCCATTTTGAAGCCAGGCAGTGTGCTCAGGCCTGCACCCAGTTTGCCTTGCTTTCATCCATTATGCCCAAGGGTACTCAGTGGTGCATGGGCCAAGTCTTTCGGTGAGGTGTCTTGAATTTAAACATCATTGAGGGCATGGATGGCATTGGATTGGGGTGATTTTTGTATTTTTATCGACTTTTTGGTGGGTTGTTGGGTCCTGGCCATGTGGGTGGGGGCCATTTTGAGGCCTGGTACAGGTAGGGCCTGGCCATGTGGTGGGGGTCAAGGGGCCATTTTGTAGCCAGGCAGTGTGCTCAGGCCTGCACACAGTTTGCCTTGCTTTCATCCATTATGCCCAGGAGTACTCAGTGATCCATGGGTCAAGTCTTTCTGTGGGGTTTCTTGAATTTAAACATCATTGAGGGCATGGATGTCATTGGATTGGGGTGATTTTTGTCTGTTTTTTTTACTTTTTGGTGGGTTGTTGGGGCCTGGCCATGTGGGTGGGGGCCATTTTGAGGCCTGGTACAGGTAGGGCCTGGCCATGTGGTGGGGGTCAAGGGGCCTTTTTGAAGCCAGGCAGTGTGCTCAGGCCCGCACCCAGTTTGCCTTGCTTTCATCCATTATGCCCAGGGGTACTCAGTGGTTCATCGTCCAAGTCTTTCTGTGAGGTGTCTTGAATTTAAACATCATTGAGGGCATGGATGGCATTGGATGGGGTGATTTTCGTCTGTTTTTTGACTTCTTGGTGGGTTGTTGGGGCCTGGCCATGTGGGTGGGGGCCATTTTGAGGCCTGGTACAGGCCGGGCCTGGCCATGTGGTGGGGGTCAATGGGCCATTTTGAAGCCAGGCAGTGAGCTCAGGCCTGCACCCAGTTTGCCTTGCTTTCATCCATTATGCCCAAGGGTACTCAGTGGTGCATGGGCCAAGTCTTTCTGTGGGGTGTCTTGAATTTAAACATCATTGAGGGCATGGATTGCATTTGATAGGGGTGATTTGTGTGTGTTTTTCGACTTTTTGGTGGGTTGTTGAGGCCTGGCCATGTGTGTGGGGGCCATTTTATGGCCTGGTACAGGCAGGGCCTGGCCATGTGGTGGGGGTGAAGGGGCAATTTTGAAGCAAGGCAGTGTGCTCAGGCCTGCACCCAGTTTGCCTTGCTTTCATCCATTATGCCCAGGGGTACTCAGTGGTGCATGGGCCAAGTCTTTCTGTGGGGAGTCTTGAATTTAAACATCATTGAGGGCATGGATGGCATTGGATTGGTGTGATTTTTTTGTGTTTATCGACTTTTTGGTCTCTCGAGTCCCGCACAGTTACTTCTGACTGAGGTATGTGGAAAGTAGAACTGCACCTATCATCAACAATGTCCTTTTTCTCTTGTCCATACTTCTGTATGTGCAGAATAGTCCCTGAAATACTACCGGTATGGTATGTGCTACTATCAAATCAAAAAGTCAACTACTAGCTTATTCTTGGTGGACATTGACATTTTGCTGTTGGAAATTGTCAAATCACTAACATTAAGAAGACTGGAATAAACACCAAGTGTAACCCAGAGGACTGCACTTAGTGCCTCTAGAGCAATTGCTGGATCAGAGTTTTGTTTAACACCGTTTGCCGACTGGGCAAGCTTAGCTACCTACACAGACCAACTCATAATAATAGTAAATAGTAGTAGCACAGAGAGTGATGGTAGAGAGGCAGTATAAGAATGTAGAAACAGTCTACAAGAAGATCAAAGACTATTTTGTAAAAAATTAGAATTAGGAAACAGTTTGGAATGAAAAGGAGCTGTAAAAGTTAGGGAAGTATAATTATAATACCAACAGAAGAACTTACTGGGGCCAGCAGAAATGCCTGCAGAGTACCGTTCCTGGCCACTTTGTTCAGCCGGAGTCTCAGTAGTCTTCTTGCCCCTGGGAGGTGCTGATGATCATGAAATAAACACAAACATGGATGATAGTTTTTTTGAAATATTTGATTTCTTTGACCACAATCTAAAATTATCTCGGGAAACAAATTACCAACAATTGCACTACATGTATTGATTGACCTATCTGATCTAGTCAATTAGGATAGATAGTACAGTATTGCTGGATTTGCAGACCGTCGACTTGGAAAGTTATGTAAATCACTAACTAAACCAACAACAAAAAGGTTCTACTACAACTGCCAGCACTCAGCAGCACGCGACGTGACAGACACAGTCTGTCATCATGATTGCAGACCACTAAAAAATGTCCTACTACTAAATAACAAGTCATATACTCAACCTATCAATCCACCACTATCTCTTCTTAGTGGCAGCAGGAGTACAAAGGAAGGACTAGACTTGAGTCTCTAGTCTCTCTAGCATTACACAGTTCTGCTCAAATGAGCACAAAGTTGCAAACAAGTAAGCATAGTAGCAACGCCACTGAGCAGGCGAGCACCTGCAATCACAGAAGCTATTTAAACATTAATTTACCTGCAATGTAATCGAATCGGCAGCATTCTTGCTCTTCGGGAAAAGCATATATTAGCAATATAACACAGAGCAGAAGAAAACAAAGTAGTTAGATAATAGCTACTCACCAAGGCCAGGGATCTCCATGCCTAGCAGGTGGAGCAGGTCCTGCTCCCGGTCGAGGAGGTCAGCCCACCGGTGCGTCGCTTGGTCATAGGTGCGCCGGACCCCGACTTCCTATGCATGGCCTAGCACACCTGTGTTCTATGTACAGTAAAGTAGAGGGAATCCCCCTCTTACACGTACGGCACCTTAGCGAGTGCAACACTTTTTCACCATACACTATCACTTAATATAGTTAATTATCACTTACACATACTCATTGGTCCTGAGGAAAGCCAGTTTTAATCAAAAGGCCTGGCTGAAACATGTAGACCACATGGACGTAGGAGCTCTTAATACACTCCATATCGTCCACAGCCTTTTTATCTTGCTAACAGGGGCCCAGGTATTAAATTTACCTTTACCCTCGGGAACTGGGACCACCTGTATAGCTTTTAACCTTTCACCCTCATTCTCACCAGCACTGCACACTCAGCAAGAATACCAGCTCCTCAGTAATCTGGAGTCGCAGCACACCCGGGACACATTCGGTGTCACTGTGGTGGGCCCGATGATGAAGCATGACACCAACTAGGTTGGTGTGTGAGGGCTTCATGTCCAAACCTAAGGGTTTGCCCGCAGATATACCTTCTGAGTTCCACTAAATACAACATAGCTAGTCCTATATTGATATTCCTAGCACACCTTATCCCACAGCTGGCGACGCTAACGGAGGCCATATCCTGAACCGGGCCTGCACCCTGCTGCCACGGTTTTCGGGAGGTGGCGCTGAACATAAAATATAGGTGCGGCCACCTCCACCGCGCTGAAAATCTCCCTGGCCACTACATCCTCCCCCCTTAATCGCCCGCAAGGGAGCTGGCTACGGGGTGTGGGAACCTTCCCCTTGCTCTTCCCGGCTCCCTTTGCCATGGTCCTGGACAGGAAAGTTAAATAAAAAATAGGAAAGAATAGGGAAAAAGTAAATAAAAGAAAAGAGTTAAAAAAAGTTGTTTAAAGTAACCAAAAGTAGAAAAAAAAACACAAAATATAGATGTAGAAAAAGAGAGGGATAGATAATGAGTAAAAAAGATCAAAAAAAAGTTCAAAGAATCAAAGGATTACAAAGTTTAGGGGAGGATTGAAAAAGCATGCCCAGAACCATATCAATGAATGAAAAGCAAGATGGCCGTGCCCATTGAGGACCGCGTGGGTAAGTTTGCGCGATATTTCCCCCGTGAGCACGCAAAAAACGCCCGCGACCACGTAATCGCGCCCCGCGCACAACGCGAGAATGCAACTAGCACCCGTAAACAGAAATACGCAACGCAAACAAGATGGCCGTGCCCATGTACGACCGCATGGGTAACTTCGCGGTCGGTGCGCTGCAAGAGGCCCGCGAACACGCAAAGCACCCCACGAACACGCCTAAAAAAAATTCAGCAAATTCGCACAAATTTGCGGATTATGCGGAACGCAAATTCGCTTTCGCACAAATTTGCATACCGCGAATTCGCAAATTTCGCCCATACTTAGAAATAAGACAACATGTTTAGTAGCATAGGGAAGGTCTCTGGCTCAACCTCAACGGATTATAGAAGAATTTCCCTAAAAAACAGCATGAGAAGGACAGAATCATTGTGGTGTAAAGAAACAAATATATTTTCAACAAATCAAAATAAAAATGTTAAATTCATAATACAGCCCTACCCTCTAAGGACTAACCCCCTACATGAGTAGGGAATCACCCCTTCTGACTTAAAGTCATCCAGGTGTCCGACAAGCTAATTACATAAACAATAGTGAGTGAATTCAATCTTGCATGTAAACCGAAGGTCCTTGAAGAAATAATACCATACTAATCCTGTGCAAGACAGCCTTCTTAGCAAACATTTCCAATCGGAGAGAAGCAAACATGACTTGCTTGACTTAGCGCAGCAGAAGTAATAAATAGACCACAAACATGGTGAACATCCTTTTTGAAGAAGATGGTTGCGAGGCCTAGCTGTGGCCTAGTGAACATAAGCCAGGAAAATGCACTTTAGCAGGTCGTAGCTAAATCAATTCAAGGTCGATAGCATACATGTGAATCTGCGTGTAAATTACTATGCTGCACTCCTAATCATGCATAATTTTGATTAATATATAAAATAACCCTGAAAGGGAAAGCTTTTAAAATCAAGAACATATGAACTGGATTTATAAATTAACATTAGTGGTCCTGTATTCACATGATGATAACAAGCAGGTACTTTGATTGTTAAAGAAAAAAGGGAAGACAGGCAGTACAAATAAAGAAAATAGTAATTATAGTGGTCTTGCACAGATTAAGGATACACATGGATACCTGGCATTAACCTTTTAATGTGGTCCTGTTCTACCCACTTAAACGAGGATATTAGCTGACGCCTTGCTTTGTTTTACTCTGTTTGATTATGTTTACTCAGGCGGGGACAGAGTGTGCTATAACAAATGCGATTCCATGAGGATACCTTTTTATATAACTCCGCATTGCACTATCACGGAAGGCACCGATAGAGTTCCTTCTTGACGCATGCGCAGGCCGATTCTGTCATTTCTTCGAGCCCTTAGGACATGTCTACATAGGGATCATGCGCACTTGGAGTGTCCGATGTGCTTTCCCCGCAGGCAGATTGGTAGACATCTCAAGGACCCCCGCAGCTGAGACGGGTTAGGCAGGATGGCTTTCCTTTAAATGAGAGCACTTAGGAACAAGTCTTTTACCTACGGTCATTACTACATGACCACTCTGGGGTAACAACGGATAGGTAAGCCTGCCTCTTTCTGAATTTGGGGAGTGTTATTCTATTGCACAGAATAGACGCTATGGGTCTTATACCTCTTTCCTAAAGATACTTCGTCCGACATGACGATAAAACTGTGAGTTTACTCATGGCAGCCGAGTGATATCTAGGCGGTGTATAATATTCGCCGCTTTAAACTCGTTTGCACTATCGCGTTGTCCATTGGCATTGGCAGCAATATGCTGTTTCATGCATACGTAGATGGGATCTATTTCTCTCCCTGAGATTAAAACGTATGCTGTGGAACGTACATTCTGCAATGAACGCTATTGAGGCCATTTGAACAGTTCACTTTTTAAACTAATGAAACTACTTGATTACAAGGATGACATAGCCCTGTAAAAATTGAATAAATTGAGTAGATATACATCCTTTTACAATGGAGTATACTGTTTCGATCCTCTTGTAGTTGGATGTTGGGTGCAATTTACAGTGTGTCAATCTTTTATAACGGTGTAGAGTTTGTGTTACAGCTAGACAAGTCACGATTTATCTAATCAGTGACTGTGCCTTCTATTTTTACAGAGCGGGCCCCCTTCCCTGAGTAGTGACCAGGTAGAGGTGAGGGCGACACCCAATTGTTATGGGTAAGTGTTTGTACTAATCAAGATTACCTCGGAGCCAATTTTGGTTAAACAAAGCCCCAACACCGTAGAGAGGTTTGAGCTTTACGAGAGTTAGACAGTATATGGGTAATATTCCTGTAACCAACACATTTTTTTCTTTTTTAGGTACCCGGTAACTATTTCTACATTTTGGCTAACTGGACATTACCGGTGTAGTATAAGAGAATTCTTTTTCTTTTTTGTTTCACTGTTTAAATTTTGTTCACCTGTGTGACACACAGTAGCAGCCTTGTATTTCTTATTCTTGGTCCTGATGAATGCCCCGATACTAGTAGATCTTTGTGAGGGCAGAAACATGTTGACCTAATCACTTTGTCTAGCGATTGGAATTACCACTTGTTAGCATACTGCTTTTTAACGATGACAACGACTCTCTGCGAATAAAATGTTTTAGAGTGCCTGCAGTCATTTTTAAGACACCACCATTTATTGTTTAGTGCTGCACTTCTTGAGAAAGCCGCCCCGTCTAGTGGTAAGAGATTCCTTTTGGGTTCTTGAGCTATACCTCTCTGGAGTCAACAATTGACAGCCTTCCTCATTCCCTTCAATCGGCAAAGGGTACCCATGTCGAATTCAGTGACATGGGTCCCTTATGAGAGAAGGCCAGACCCAAATGATGAAACATAATATCACCTCCAGTGATTGATGGGTTCTGGATAAAGAGTGAATCCTCTCCTATAGAGGTGTCTATGTTGACTCCAGTTACAGGGATTTAGACCCAAGGCGTAGAGTATTGTGTACCTGTTCAAACAGTCCCAGCTTGTCTGTACAATGTTACATCTACCCTGATTTGGAAATGTTGACCACATTTAACTTGGTGCCAGTGCCAATTTCCTAATTCAGTCCGACCTTGATCTAGATGTGGAGAAAGGTTGTGTACAGGGAGACAATTATAGTGATAAATATAATGGTGTCATAGTCTCCTCAAAAAATGTATTTTTGGGGGTTCATGTTTAATGGCTGTGATACGCAGTATGCCAAAGAAATATTGGTTACGTTTTGCTACCCTAAGGGGCCAGTCCCAAGGAATGTCTTTCCAGTAGTTCCTGTTTTACTGAATTCCTAAGTAGAAATGGGAATAGAGTGTCTGTGTAATTCATAAGTGACAAAAGTAGCCGAGAGTTGACCTTGCCCTAGAGGGGATTCTGCAAGGTAAAATCTTTAGCTTTAACTTAAATATGAAGTGAGCATGAAGTAAGGACATAGTGATTCTACCTACAATGGCATTGCTACAAAATGCCGAGACCCATTGCTTGCAGGTTTACCACCATAGCATATTCTGTGACCCAGGAAGTGGGAACGAATGAGAGGATATACTTGCATGACATATGAAACATCAAAGACACTGCCTCAAACACACACATGGTTCCTCTTAACTCAAAACCGTGCAGTGGACCAGCTACAAACCCACATTGAGTAAGGATACCAATAAAAAAGTCACACCTGGAAACCGCTTATCAAACAGGTACTAATTAACCCTGTGCAGAGATTCTCTTTTTTGCCAGCAGTGTAGAGGTATAAACCTTAGTAAGGGTCGCAGTGGAATGGTTTATGACAGAACTTATTTTCATCAGACAGGCAGTATTACTTAAAGTCTCGAGCGGAAGTCAACCCATTGTGATCTAGTGTGCCAAACACCATTTATGGGGTCGATTAATAGAATTCCACGGTTGCCAATTATCGGCTTTTTGGCAGGTGCTCCTGCAGCCATTTACTATGTCAAACCAGTGAAAGCTTTTGGCCTTATTACATGCCATTGTCAAGCATTGATTTACTTCTGTGGGGCACCCTTCTCTTTCAAAGGCTGAATGGGCAATTGGTACATCTTTTGTCAACTTGCTTCAGGCTCATTGAGTAAATATATCACAAATTATTACATTGTATTACAATTTCTTGAAATGAACAGAGCTGATGCCACATAGGGATATATTGATTAAAATACTATGTCACTTTCACTAATTAAAACGATCCTAACAATAACAGCCACTGAAAAAAACAAAGTCTAAAGTAACTAACAATGTAACGTTTTAAACTCAAAAAATCACTGACATTCACCAGTTATAGTTAGCTCAAGTAAAGTGTGCCCTAATGTAACTATACCTTGTGCCCCTGCCATGCACATTTTTCTCATCAATAATTTCACTGCAAATGTTGCTGTGATATTTTAAATGATGTCACATAAAATATCATGAGTGATATAATGTGGAGTAGTTAGCAGTGCATGTCAAGGGCGTGAATTATAGTAACCTTAGGGCACAAGTTATAGATACTTAACATAACTATAACTAATGAATTTCAGTGTTTTTTATAGTATAATATATTCCATTGTTGAACATGTCACCTACCTATAACATTACTTTAACAATACAAAAATCCAACCTCCGCCACGCTGCAGAAAATCCCTGCGGCCAACTTCCCGCATGCAACCTACACCGCATTGCGAACGGCCTTCGACCCTATGGCCAACCCCCTCAAAGCACCAAACCCCACATTGTGCAGGGCCTTTGGCCACTTCCCAAGCCTTATAAGCCCTTAGGACCCTATGCCTTATGGCCACTACCACATTTAAAGGGGAGTGGGGGGTCAGGTGGCCTCCCCCTCCCTGTGAATTTTCCAGCCACAAGGACCTCATCGACCGGGACCTGCATCATTAAGAGGGGATTGCCCAACTGGGGCACCCACCATACATTTGTTGGAGGCCGCCGTGTAGGAGAGTAGGATCTGCTCACTATGGTTACAACCACTTTTGCTGGTGTTTCACTGTTTCTCGACTTTAGACTGGCTGGGGACCTGCTAACCAGCACCCCATCCATTAAGAGGGGAATGCCCAACTGGGCCACTCACCATACATTTGTTGGAGGCCGTGGTGTAGGAGAGTTGAATCTGCTCACTATGGTTGCCCCCACTTTTTGCTGGTGTTTCACTGTTTCTCAACTTTAGTCTGGCTGGGGACCTGCTAACCAGCGCCCCAGCCATTAAGAGGCGAATGCCCAAAAGGGGCACCCACCATACATTTGTTGGAGGCGCGGTGTAGGACAGTAGGATCTGCTCACTATGTTTACCCCTACCTTTTTCTGGTGTTTCACTGTTTCTCGACTTTAGTCTGGCTGGGGCCCTGCTAACCAGCACCCCAGCCATTAAGAGGGGAATGCCCAACTGGGGCACCCACCATACATTTGTTGGAGGCCACAGTGTAGGAGAGTAGGATCTGCTCACTATGGTTGCCCCCACTTTTTGCTGGTGTTTCACTGTTTCTCAACTTTAGTCTGGCTGGGGCCCTGCTAACCAGGACCCCAGCCTGGCTGCTTCCTCCCTAAATTGATTGCATGTACATTAGGTACACTCCAGATTAGGTACTGGGTTACCCTTGTGAGGCCCTAGTATATGGTACCTTAGGTACTAAGGGCATAGGTACCCCAGAGGCCTACCAGGGGCTTAAGCATGTATGATGCCACCCCTGGGAAGCCATCCAAAATGGCACCACAGGTCTGCTACTGCAGCCTGGGTAAGGGGGTGTATGCACCCCTTACTAAGATATAGGCTACCTATATCTACCTTTAATCACTGACACATATAAACCTATAAGTCACTCCTATGGCAGGCCTTACCAATCCTGTAGGCAGAGGTCTTGTTTTTTAGTGAGAGGGTGCCCGTGCATGAGCAGGACCCCTCTGCAACTTTCAGAATCTATTCTCTGTAGCTGTTCTGTGATGCAGCCAGACAATATACTCTTAAGTGCATTATAACCTCACTGTAAATGCTAACTTTGGAATGGCTGCATGGAAAATGTAGTGTTTGGTAACAAACACTTTGGAATCCTACCCCCTGCCAGTTCTGGTGGCGGGGGTAGAATTCCATCCTTCTAGAGGGAGAAGACGTGTGCCCACTTACCTAACCGGTAATAGTTTAAAAGAGCCCGAGCATCACAAAAGGGATGCTGCAGCCACACAAACAAGTCCAACCTCCTGCTGCTGGATGAAACTCCGGAAGGTTAGGCCTGGACAATAGGTTTCCTCTCACAGGGAGGTGTAACCACCTCCCCAGACAGGCTTTAGTGTATTGTTGCTGGGTGGGTGCATTCAGTGAATGCTTTTCAGACAGTCCTGAGGGCACACTTTGTGTCGCTGTGCATTTCCCAGTTCAAAGCGGTTGCAGGGGCTCTCAGCCCCTGCTCTGGCACGAATTGGACAAAGGGAAAGGCGTGTATCCACCCCCTTTCCTGATACACACACAGGTGGGTCCCTAGAGTAAGTCCAACCCCTAAACGTAGTATAAGTATAGGAACCCAGTCCTTAGGACTTTAGATTACCCTGGACGAAACTCTGCAACATATATCCTGGAATTTCGACATTCTATTTTGACTAGAAGACAGAAGAATCTCCCTTGGGGTCAAGGAGTGACTCCCCTGTTCAAACAGGCACCAAAGAAGCATCCTGCCGGTCTGCATTTCCAAGGCTCCTGCCGGATCCAGATGGATTTGCGACACAATGATTCAGAAAAGGGGGTCATCGACTTCCAGACATCTCCGAGGCTGACACGAGATCCCAGCAAAGCTGAGATCCACAGCCATCATGAGAGACACGGGACCGGAACTCCTGGACACCGTGCACATTTGCAAGTGCATCAACTTCCTGAGCTTTCGGGGGCGTGGCTAGCAGCCAACTACAATTTCCACAGTCTAACAGAGCTCCTACCTTCCTGGCAACGGTTCTTTATTCTCTGCTGCCATCCTGGAGTGAAATTTATATAAAATCAAAGTGAACCATCCCGGACCCTCTCCGGGTGCCTTCTCTGTGGAAGTGACGGCGTTTGAGTAAGAGCGGAACAGTCCCCGATCCCCCATCCGCAGCGCAAATGGCGGCTCCTCGAAGACAATGGACCCGCTCCTTGATCCTGTGGGCTGCCGGAAGGTGGGACAAAAGAGAAAAGGGGCGGGACTGGTTTGGCTCCGAGTGGGCGACAGCCGCTGAGCGACTTACGGCCAGGACTAATTGCAGACACGCTTGACTGAGACAACGGCTGCCTGAGAGATGATGCAAGAGCCCAGTTTTGGGGCCTAGTTGGCAGGATAAACAGAAGAGATGGCGGAAATGCCCGCTGAGGCTCCGAGTGCTGCCCTGCTCCTGTCAAGGTAATCGCGGGTAGACTGAGACACCCGTTGCCGCGTACTGCTGTCGTGGTGAGGCGGGGAGTGCCCCGAAGGCCGGACCGACTGCCGAGGGGTACAGGGGTGGCCTGGAAAGGAGATCGTTCGGGGGCCCGGCCGAGAGGCGAAATTGGCATGCCTGGCCCCGATCTAAGTGAAATCGCCAGTTTGGATCCTGTGTCGCCCCCCCCAATTCTTATCGCTAGTGCCAGCTACTGTAAGAAAGGCACTGCAGCAAATGTGAACTCGCCCTGGTGGTGGACCGGGTGCCTGGTGACTTGTGTGGGGCCCTGGCTTTGAGGCCTTGGCTGCTACAGACGTGGCCGTGGCCTTGGTGGCCACCTGGAGGCTATCGTGCGCTGGTTCTGGCCCACCGGGACACACTTTCATACTTGAAATTGTGTACTACTGTGGGATGTGGCTGTATTGAGCAAGTGGCAGGCCATATCTAATGCGACTGGACTGCAGAGGCCCAGGTGAGGACCTGTTGAAAGCTATCAGGTTGGGGGCGTAGTTGAAGTAGGGGACCCTGCTTCTAAACTGGCCCAAGGAGGACGACTGACTGAGTCGAGGGCCCCTGTACTTGTCTTTGCTGGTGATAGTCTACCACTCCCTCCTGGACCCTGACACGGACGAGGCTGGAACTGGCTAAGGCGGAATATGATGAGCTACGCTGCCTACCTAATGGAGTTACAGCAGCTAATGTGACATGTGACCCTCTGACTCAGCAGTTGCGATGATTAGTGAGAGCTGAGGGTGGTAAGGGAAGAATAGATGACAATGGAAACTATGGCTTGACTCCCATAGGTGTTTGCTGGAATCGGTGCTGAGCCCACAGCTCTCATATGGGTTTGCGCTAGTAAGTCGGGGAGAATCCCGGAACCAGGGCCACTGGCAGAGGCCAGATGCACTGAACACTCTCCAAAAAACTGTTTTGGAAGAGGAGAGTCGTGCTCTTTCTGTGACAAAGAGGCAGACAGGTGATCAAGAGGTGACGGTAGCATTTGGCTCTGATTGCTCCACGTGCACCTTCGGCTGGATCGCTGGAGATAGACCACCATGGCGACCAGAGGTCGAGGCCTACGGGGGAATGCTCAGAAATAACTGGCAAAATCTGCGTGGTCGAAGTCTGGAGATAAAGGTGATTCCCTAAGACCTGAAAAAGAAAATGACGCAACAGCATCTACACAAATCACGGAGCCTACCCTCCATGATGTCATGGCAGCTATCGGTGGAGTGCGATCGTCAGTAGATTCAGTCACGGTGGAGGTCTCGCTTCACCGGGCCGACTTTCGTAAGATGGACGAGAAGGTTCAAGAACTGAAAATTGTCACTAATGCCCTGTAAACGGACACCTCAGAATTGCAGGCTCAAATGCTTTACCTACAAAGGAAACAGGAGAGGATGTCACAGCAACTTGATGATTACAAGGGTCATGCCCGTCGTAATATTATCCGAATCTTAGGAGTTCCGGAATGAGCTGAGGGGCCGGCGGCGGATTTATATGTGGAGGACCTTATTAAGAAACACCTCAAGCCCGCGACGCTCTCCAACTATCTTTTGATTGAGAGGGCTCATACGGTGCCGGGGGGAAGACCGAGACCTGGAGCGCCCCTGAGACCCATTATTGCGCGAGTGTTCAACTACTGTGACAGAGACATTATCCTGCAGCGCTCGAACCTTCCCTTGAAAATAGAGAACTGTGAGGTAGCCCTTTATCCTGATTTCACAGCCAAGGTTCAAGATCAACGACGCAGTTACCAAGCGGTGAAGAATGAACTAAGGGAAAGGGAGATTAAATATGCTATGTTGTTTCCTGCACGCCTGAGTGTCGAATTTGATGGCAAATCCTGTTTTTTTGATTCCCCGTAGGCAGTTTGGGAATGGATGAAGGGCTGGTCAACAGTGGGAAATCAGAGGAGAGATCACCGAAGAGAGTCGGGACAGCGCGGCGGGGCCTCAGTACTGACAGCCCACAGTGCCCCGATAGACAGCTCTAGCCACCTTGAAGAACAGGACTAATGGTCGTGAGCAGCAGGAGTAGGACCACCTGTGCTGAGACTCCTGATTGACCGCAAGTAGTGATGTCGGAGGGAGGGGGGGAGAGGGATGATGTAATTTCTCTATGATTTGATGACATTGGGTTCCCGAAGCTATGCTGTGAATTGATTCATTGCTTTGGTGTGTCTTGATGGGAACAATGTAAAAAGTGGATGGCTATCATTCAAGTTTTATATGATTTGAGTCGCTGGGAGGGGAAGATGCTCTACCCCAGTTGTTTTTTGCATTTTGGGGAGGGGGAGAAGCACTCTGGGGGGATGAGGGCGGGGAGGGGGGAGGCAGAATATTTCTTGGTTGCTTGGTTCATTGATGATTTGGTTGCTAAACTACGATTATTAAATAAAAAATAAAAAATTGTTTACTCATGTATGGGTTTTCAAACAACCAAACTGTAAAATGGCAGTAATGTTTGTTGAACTACAATTGCTAGATACTTTGGTCTGCACACTATCTTATCCTGACATACTCCAGAGGAGGGAACGAGGGGTGACACACAGACATGGGGCAGGATAGTAAACGATCTTTGACCGTACTGTCCTGGCATGTGAATGGGGTGGGAGACAAGATCAAAAGGGGCATAGCACAGCAGTACCGGCAGAGACACTCACCGGATGTGGTCTTATTTCTGGAAACCCATTTGGTGGGCCGCAAATCTAATGCCCTCACTAGATGGGGATACCCGCTTTGGTACATGCAGACTACACTACTGGTTCCAGGGGCACAGCAATCTTAGTTATAAAGACCACACCCCTCATAATACATAAGACTTGGACGGACACGGCAGGCTACTTTGCGGGGGTGGAAGCTCAGTGGGATGGGAAAGATCTTTACTTGATCTCGGTCTATCGACCGCCTGTTCGGAGGCAGAACGGCGCTGGAGGACTTGGGTAACAAATTGACGAGTCTACGGGACGGTGTGCTGATCATGGGAGGAGACTACAATATGACATTGGATGACACTATTTACCGTAGCCCAACGAGACTCCATGAAAAGGCTAATAACATGCTATCCGACTTTGTGCAGGCACTGGGTCTCGCAGACATAGGTAACACGCTTCATGCCCCTGACACAATGTTTACATTTTTCTCTAATGCACATCGTAGTCTATCACACATTGACTACTTCCTTACACATATGTCCTCAGTGGGAAACTTTGCCCAATATAAAGTGATGCCTAGGGGATCTGGGATCACTCCCTGTTGTATTTTGACCTCTGGCCATTTCGAAAAATAGTCTATTAAAACTAATCCATAGACTTCCTTGCAGCCAGGCAAATTTAAAGGACCGATGATGTCAATGCCTAACCTTCTCCAAGGTCCTTCAGCATACTCAATGGGAGTGATCGAGGAGGACAATGGTTTCACACTCTTGTCACTGTTGGAACAAGAAACGCAATCCCTGACCCATCTATCCACAACAGCATCCAGAGAAGGCCACCAATAGTATTCCCTTAACCTCCTCTTGGTGGTGGACATGCCCATATGACCCTCGTGGGCAATCTTAATTAATTTCTCCCTGACTGACAAAGGAGGTATTATTTTGTCGCCCCTGGTGATAATGTTGTTAAAACACATGAGCTCATCCTTAACCTTAAAAAATGAACTTAAATCACCCGACAACTTCCTTTCTTCAGGCCACCCACATTTAAGATAAGTTTTAACCAAACTTAAAGTGTTATCCTCAGACATTGCCTCCACCCAATTTTCTTCACTAATGGCCTCTGAAACATCCACATTAATGTCTTTCATGGTGTACGCTACGTCACACTCATCAGATTGTTCAATTTCGTGATGAGGTAAAGCTAACCTTGACATGCAGTCAGCATGCACATTGAGTCTACCAGGGATATACTCCACAGTGCATCGATACTCCTGTAGTTTGGCCGCCAATCTGGCCAATCGGGCTGTAAGAATCCTTCCACCACCCGCAGCCAACATACTCACCAGCGGCTTGTGGTCGGTTCTAAGCACAAATTTAGTGCCCCACAAAAACTGCCGGAAATGCTGGGCTGCCCAAGTGCACGCTAATAGCTCCTTTTCAATAGTCGAATAGTTACACTCAGCACCTTTCAAAGTCCTTGAAGCATACGAGACTATACTTTCTTCACCCATACCTTTCTGCATCAGAACCGCACCCAATCCAGTATTACACGCATCCACAGAAACAATACATTCTTTACCCACTACAAATGGTTTCAAGAACGGAGCAGAACAGATTTCCTTCTTTAACACATCAAATTGTTGTTGCTGTTCGTTTCCCCATACAAATTTTGCACCTTTTTTAAGTAACAGTCGAAGAGCAGCCACTTTGGAAGCATAGTTCTTCACAAACTTGCTAAAATATTCAGTTAAACCAAGGAAAGAAAATAATTGATCCCTATTGGTAGGAGGAGGAGCCTTTGAAATACTGGACACATGATCAAATTTGGGTCTTATTCCTTCCTTGGAGATCTCATGCCCCAAATAATCTACTTTCTCCTGTCTGAATTTGCACTTAGCCAACTTGAGGGTCAACCCCTTAGATTGTATCCCTCCCAACACAGTTTTGAGATTCTTATCGTGTTCCAGAACATTATTGCCAAAAACCAGGATATCGTCCTGGAATGCAATGGCCCCTTCACATTCATTCAACACCTCTTTCATTAAGCGCTGGAACACTGATGCAGCACTGGCAAGGCCAAACGGCATCCGTAAGTAGCGAAACATACCCTCAGGCGTGACAAAAGCTGTTAGATTCCTAGACTCCTCATGCAAGACAACCTGGTGGTATGCACTGGCAAGGTCTAATGTTGAGAAAACGCTTGCACCGGAGAGGGTGGAAATAAGCTCATTGATTTTGGGTAGGGGATGCATGTCAGACCATATCTCCTTGTTAAGGCTTCGAAGGTCCACACATAAGCGAAGATCGCCACTGGCCTTTAAGGATAAAACAATAGGGGAAACCCAAGGAGAAGACTCGATAGGCTCGATGATGTTGGATTTCACTAGATCATCAAGAATCCCTTTCATCTTGCTACGATAAGCTAAGGGTACATTCCTAACCCTATGCCTTACAGGTACCGCATTGTCCTTAAGGATGATCTTATGCTTGAATTGGGTATACTCGCCTAACTTCTCCTCAAATACTTTTGGGAATTCCTTCTTGATGCTATCTACAAATTCACTGTCATTCGGGGCTACCATGCAAACTGGCCATGGAATGGTCGGGTCAATATATACAGGGGGTGAAGCATTGGGGTCTAGCTTAATGCCCATCTCCTTCTGATGGGGCCAGCCTAAAAGCGATTCCCCTTTATTGGCAATATATATCTTAGCTTGAGTGAACCTGTCTTTAAATTCAACCTTTGCCCAAAAAAAACCAATTAATTGAATCTTGTGACCAGAATAGCTGCCAGGTTTGATATCAGGACTCGTGAATTCTCTATTTGGCCACAATTCTTCAAACAAATCTCTCCCAATTATGGAATACCAGGCACATGAATCTACTAGCATGGGAACCTCTTTTCCGTCTATGTGAAATAAAGCAGAAGGAAAACTTTTGCATTCATCAGAGGAAACACAAGAAATACAGTTGAACTCACTAAATTCCGCATCAAACTCTTCTTCGTCTACAGAAATACAATTAACTTTTTGTGGTGAACGACACATCTTCCCAAAATGACCAGTCTTTTTACACTTAACACAGACCTTATTCAAAGCGGGACAACTTTTAAAATTCCCCACATGTTCAAAGCTTCCACATCTGTAACAGATTATGAAAGAGCGTCTATTATTGAACCTATTTTCTTTCATGAAATTTTCATTAGACCTGTTGTCTCTCATAAAACCTTCTCTTTTAAAATTGGATGCAACAGGTTTCTTCTGAAATGCTTGACTTCTTACAACGGAAACTTCAGGTACGGCTTCTTGGATCTTGACTGAAATGGCCTGACTCTGACCTCTAATTTCAGACACGAACTTTTCTGACTGTTCGATCCCTTTAGCTATATTGACCACAGCTTTTAGTGAAGTTTCCGTCCCCAGCCACAATCTTTCTTGTATCTTCTTGCTCTTTGTCTTCATCATTATCTGGTCCCTAAGCACCTGTTCATAATTGATTGTGTCGAAGGCACAGGAACCAGCAAGCGCACGTAACGCAGAAATGTAGTTCTCTATAGTTTCATTTTCCTTTTGCGCCCTTGAGTAAAATTTAAAACGTTCCATCACAGTATTTACTTTTTTCCCAAATCTGATGGCAAGTTGCTTGACTGCAATTTCAAAGACATCTGTTTCAGAGTCAGAATCTTCCAAAGGAGGAAGATCAGATAACTCCTTAAGCCCTTGTCCACCTAAAGACAAGCGTAATAAATCTAATTTCCTTTTTGCCGAACAACCTTCCTCCTCTAAAACACTGACATAAGCCAGAAACATGGGATACCACAAATCCCAATCCATTTTCGGTTCTCCTGCCACAGGTAAAAAATGTGGTGGTACCATAATATTAGACATGGCTTTAAGGTGAAAACCCAATTAATCCACTAAAAGTCCCTTAAAGTAGGTTAATATCTATTTCCAGAAAATAAATTTATATTGTTTTGCACAACATACAGTTCTTGTGAAAAACGAAAAAAAAAATAAAAAAATTAGCGTTTTGTCAGTCTTTTTTTTTTTTTTTATGCTTCCCTCAATATGCTCGTTGAACTCTCCCTACTCAAGATGGCCGAACCAAAAAGACGATGTGACTCCCAGAATGCACCGCGATCCAACCCTGACGTCAGTGCAGCAGAGGGAGAGAATGGTGGACCTCGGCGTTCTACTGCGCAGTTGGAATTACCGTGCTCTCACGTAAGTGGCCTTGGTTACACAACGTTTTATTCACTTCCCTTTCATTAAAGTAAAAAATGTGTTTCTTTCGCTAAATATCCGCCGCGGGTGCCATCAAGTGCACAGATCTATACTGCCGCTGATCAGAGACACACCGAATGCTTGTGCTCGCACAATTTTAAAAAAATGAAACGGAGGTCCCACACTGCCGCAGGTGCTCCACCGTTAATTCCTACAGATCACTTTCCCCGCTTATGTGTAATCCTTTGCCTTTCCGCATTTAAATAACAGCCGCGGGTGCTATCAAGTGCACTGCCATAAACTGCCGCTGAGCAGGGACACGCAGAATGCTTGCGCTCGTACAAATTTTAAACTGATGCGAAGCTTAAACACTGCCGCAGGTGCTATCAAGGCACAAAGGATTTTATTTTAAACCTGCCGCTGGCGCTTTCAGTGCGCATACATGAAAACAAATTTTAAGTCTTACTTCTTGTCAGAACCGACGTGAACGCTGTTTCCTTTTTTAACTTGAAGACTCGTTTCCTTCAAGGGTTGTTCCCGACGTCGCCAGTATGTTGTAAAATCATGGGATGTCCACATAAAGCGTAGTCTTCATATGATGTCTTTATTAGCAGATAAGGAACAGCTTAAACAACCACTAACTGCCCAACAGGCAGTCCGGCTCCAACTGACCGATGACAGCACATGAACGTTCCACATTCTAGAGGCTTGCGTGCTGGGACACACGCAAGCAGCATACAACACTCCCCGATCTGGACGACATATACGCAATGGGAACGTCATCCGCCGTCAACCATAGTCATCAACCCGTGGCTCCTACGCATCCTGGATATTAGAGACGAGCTTCGCACGCAGACCGGGAATTACTTTACCGAAAATGTAGGTTTCGTTGACTCCTCGCAAATCCTCTGGGAGGCCTTGAAATTGGTAATAAAAGGCTTAGCTAGGTCGTTAAAGACAAGCTATTCTGTCAAAAAGCAAGAACTCTTAGCTCAGGTGGAAAAGACCTCATTGACCTGGAGCGTGAGCACTCATAGAATCCCTCGCCCGACACTAGTCATAGACTTACACTGAAACAGGTAGTGACTAGGTATCAAGCGATGCAACACAGACTCTACGAACAAGGAGACAGAACTGGCAGAATACTGGCGTGCCTGGAAAGGTGGGAGCAAGACTCCAGGGGGGTTCATTGGCTGATGACACCGGAAGGGGACACAGTAACACACCCTGCAGACATAGTAGAACGATTTGCCGATTATTTTGAAGAAGTGTACACCCCCTCTACTAGTTATACAGCGGACGATTCATATCAGCTTCTCAAAGAAAGTAATGTTCCATGCCTCTCCGAGACAGATAAAGACGTTCTAGACGCACACCTCTCTACAGAAGAAATAGACAAGGCTCTGGGGCAACTTAAGTCAGGCAAGGCCATGGGGCTCAACGGAGTTCCGGTGGAGTTTCTGAAGGCTACAGCCTCCTTAACTATACCGCATCTGAAAGCTATGTATGTAGAAAGCTTGGAAAAGGGCCAACTGCCCCTGGACCAAGGCCTCGCCACTATTGTAGTTATTTATAAACAAGGAAAACCAAAGGTCAATTGCAGCTCCTACAGGCCGATCTCCTTGATTAATGTGAAGACGAAGATTTTGGCAAAAGTCTTGGCGAATAGATTGGCGACCGCTGTTACCTCCTTAGTCCACCCAGACCAATCTGACTTTATGCAAGGGCGCAACACGGCTCTCAATTTGCGACGGGTTCATAACGTCACGGCTAGACCACAGTACATAGAAGAAGATGTGGGGATATTATCCCTAGACACCTCTATGACTCTATGCCTCTAAGCCTCTACATCTCCATAGAACGGTAATATTTAGTTTTAGGTATTGCACAGGGCAGGGCTAGGCCCCAAATTTGTGGCCTGGGTATGCCTCTTATATACCGGGATCTTGGGGCAGGTGAGAGTGAACGGTTTTACATCCTTGACGTTCGAGCTCCGTAGGGGTACGCGACAGTGATGGCCACTATCCCCGCTGATTTTTTCCCTCGTACTGGAGCCATTCGTGGCATGGATACGAAGAGACGTGATGGTGAGTGGCATGCAATGGGACGAATATTGCTCTACGCGGATGATATCCTTCTCTACCTGACATGCCCGTATAGATCAATCAAGGTTGTCTGGGACATTTTCACGAACTTTGGTAAATACTCGGGGTTTGCAATAAACTGGCGCAAATCAGTTCTTTTCATGCTGAAAGGAGAGATGCCACGTCTCCCACCACAGTGTGTGATATCGGTAGCCACAGACGTTTTTCGCTATTTAGAGATCTTTGTTACATCGAACCCATCCTGTTTTTACGACTCAAATTTAGCTCCGCCTCTGCGTGCAGATGTGAAACATTGGAGGACCCTACCATTGACTTTAGTGGGGAGGGCAGTGCTTTTTAAGATATTGGCCCTTCCTCGCTTCCTTTATGTTCTCCAGAAGTCCCGGATTCATATTTGGGAGCGGTCGAAGGTGAGATCACCATACTTCTCTGGGATGGAAAGGCCCCTAGGATTGCTAGGCAAAAATTGACAAAAAGTTGGTATGAGGGGGGCATAGCCCTCCCAGATTTGCAGCGCTATTATTGGGCGGCGCAACTGGTGACTATTAACCATTGGATATACTATCCTCCAGATGACCCAGCATATGCCCTAGATAGATATCAGACTGATTGCTTGGGTTACTTAGGTGCCCTATATACCACAGATAGGAAAAATAGGGGAAGTTCTTTGGACTGACCAAACACACGCTTGATATCTAGCACATAGTCACGTCTCGACTGGGCTGGACAGACACACTTTCGCTGGCCACGCCACTTTGGTTTGCTCAAAAGCTGGGGAGATAGGGGTATCAGCCTGGGTTTGATAAGTGGGACCTCATTGGGCTGTCCACGGTGGGAGATCTGGTCAAAAAGGGAGCGATATTGACTTTTAGTGAGCTCCAAGGCAAATATCACTTGGCTTGGGGGGAGACCTACCGATACCTACAAATTAGACATGCGTTACAGGCAGCCTTTCCGTCCTTCACGGACATACCAGAATCTTCCCCTCTGGAAGACCGCTTGCTTGATGGTCCTCTCAGATCGAAGGCGATTTCCTTAACCTATAAAAAATTGAACAACAACCTTCCAGACACCTTCCCGAAACTCAGGGATCGCTGGCAATATGATATAGGCCCTATAGAGGACGAAGACTGGCAATCAGCACTGATGTCCCCACGTGAAGCGGCCATCACTCAAAAATTCCGCCTGATCCAACTCAGGATACTGCACTGCTCATACATAACAGGGATAATTTTGGCAAAAATAGGAGCTAAACCTGACGATAGGTGTGGAAAGGGATGTGGCCAGCAAGCCACATTTTACCACTCTCTGTGGACTTGTCCCAAGGTCCTCTGGGAGGGAGCCACAACACATACATCTACTGCAGTAGGTAAAGAAATAACTCTGACCCCACAACTTGGACTACTGAACATTTGGGAGGCCACAGACTTAACGGACATTGAAAAACAGTTTACTGCATTTGGTTTCACAATGGTGAAGAGAGAGGTGGCTAGGGGTGGGGGGGACAAAAACCCGCCCCTTGTCACCTTGTGGGGCAAAGAATGGACTGATGTATGCTGGCGGAGACAAAGGTATATAAGGCAAGGGGGTGCCCTAAGAAATGGGATAGGAAGTGGTATCACTGGAACAAATACAGGGGAGATATATGTGTGTTGCCCATGGTCAAAATGGAAATGCGCAGACAAGAGATATTGATGGGGGATATGTCTTGAGGATTATTGACTGTTACTGACCTGGATTGTTTTGATGATGTTATGTAATGTGTCGTCAAACGAACAAAGTTTAAAAAAAAATGTAAAAACTTCCCGAGCTTTCCTGAAGTTGTGCATTGGGCTACTTGTAGTCAGTCAAAATACACTTTATTCGATTTATAAAAATCATAAAAGGCAAATAGAATAACATACAAGATAAAAAAATGACAATTTATTAATGTACAAGATCAGTGCTGAGCAATAGTTAGCATTAATACATCATATGTACATAAGTTAAAATCATTAAAAAACAATACCATGATTAAAATAAAACATTCGGTGAGACTTGTTTGTTCCTAAATCTGAATGCTGCTGCTAAGAAACTTGCAACACAAAAGATAATGCAGATGTTGCCCAACATCTGGAAGTAAATTAGTGCGGGCCTGACTTGAATAAAGCCAGCCTCTCTCAAGACAGGTGTCAAATATTTTTATGCAGATCAAAGAGAGAGAGAGGACTAGGTAGGCTAGCCCGTATCCCCTGGGTTATATGTCAAGATCAATGTGGACTAGCTAGTTTAGGGGGGAGGGGTTGGAGTGACTCAGGTACGTCAGACAATAAAAAGGAAAAAAGCAATGTTTTCCTTATAAAGCCCTCACCCACCGACCTAGTCGGTGGCATGCTTCATCATCGGGCCCACCACAGTGGCACCGAATGTGCCCCGGGTGTGCTACAACACCAGGTGACTGCGGAGCTGGTATATTGCTGCGTGGGCAGTGAAGGGGTGAGAAGTGAATATTAAAAGGCTATACAAGGGGTCCCAGCACCCGAGGGTTAACAAGTTTTAATAAACTGGGCCTCTGTTAGCTGATTAAAAAAGGCAAGAGGACAATGAGGAGTGTATGATGACCTCCCGTGTCCAGTGTGGTCTACATGTTTCAGCCAGTGCCTTTTGTATTCTAAGCTGGCTTTCCTCAGGACCAAAGAGTTACGTGATAATGTGCAGATTAAATTATAATAAACTTAATTTAAGTGTTTGTGTCAATTTTTGGCTATGTGTAGCGCTCGCTAAGGCGCTGTAACTGTCAGAGGGGGATTCCCTCAGACTTTTTCTGTTATTTCTTGGTAAAAAGCCTCATGGGTCGCCTGGCAGAGAAAGAGACCGAGTAGTTCGGTCTGGTTCCTCCTTGGACCTATTCGTCCCTCTGCGGCGCCCGGTACCTGGCGTTGTAGCACACCCGGGGCACATTCGGTGCCACTGTGGTGGGCCCGATGATGAAGCATGCCACCGACTAGGTCGGTGGGTGAGGGCTTTATAAGGAAAACATTGCTTTTTTCCTTTTTATTGTCTGACGTACCTGAGTCACTCCAACCCCTCCCCCCTAAACTAGCTAGTCCACATTGATCTTGTCAAATATTTTTAGCCTTGCGGTAGCATGAAACCCACAAAACATCATAAAATGCATGGTGTCTTGGTTAGAAAATTTGTCACAGTCACAGGGAGGGGCATCTTCTGGTTTTGCCCAGGATTGGTAACAACCTAATGAGTAATGAATCATATTAAGCCTAAATTTTATCAGTAAGAATCTGTGTAGAGGTTTGGTGACAATTTTGAGGTATGGTTCCAGAGAGGGGGTGGTGGTTAACACTAGGTATGATCTCACTGATGGTTTCACTAGTTCCTTCTCCTCTCTGTTTAAACGTACCCTCTCCAAAAAATGGTGCTTAATCTATTTGACATCCTCTCTCCTAATGCTGGATGGTGACAAAAAAAGTTCGGGTCTTCCCAGGGATGCAAAGGTGTTTTTTAAATAATTCAGCCAAAGTATTTTCATAGCATAATCCATGGACACAACATCCAAAAGAATTACATGGTTCAAAGTTAGTTCTGAATTGAGCCATGTTTTAGCCCAGAAAACTAGGGGTGCCAATTTCAGCTTGTCCCTGATATAGGACAAGCCCATCTTCTCATGGATGGAAAAAGTAGGGGTGGATTTAGGGACAGATAAAAATTGTCTTATAAGCCCATTCTCTACCATCTGAATTTCATCAAGAGTAGCATAGCCCCACAAAGCGGACCCATAATTCGCGATAGAGATACACTTGCTATTATAAACTTTCAAAAGAGCCTCCGTCGGCCTAGCCCCTAACCTTTTTGAAAAGCCCAACAAGGCAGACGTGGAACGGGCCAAAGATAAACTCTTCGCCTTAATCTGGGGTACCCACGTCCCCCTCTCGTTGAAAAGGACCCCAGATAAGGGAAGACTGAGACCCTTGAAACCACCTCGCCCTTACAGGTGAAAGTTTTGGATTTGGGCTTACTTCTCTGTCGGCCTACTATCATGGAGTGTGATTTTTTTGCGTTGACTCTTAAGTCAAGGTTCTCCATGAAGGACCCAAAGAGGTCCAGTAAGGCCTGAAGACCGTTACCAGGGCGCGCTATTAAGACTGCGTCATCCGCGTATAGAAGGGCCGGGACATGTACTCCTCCTACACACGGGACGTCTGCCACCCCTGCCTCTAGATGTTTTCCCAGCCCATAAATGTAGATGGTGAAGAGGAGGGGGGCCAGAATGCACCCCTGGCGCACCCCTTTCTCTGACCTAAATCTGGACTTGCACCTGCCTTCCTTTGTGACCCGTACTCTGGCAAATAGCTCCTGGTGCAAAGAAGCCATAAATGTGACTAGTGAAACGTCTATCCCCGTCTCCAGTAAAATGGACCACAGCTTGGACCTATTCACCAAATCGAAAGCCGAGGAGAGGTCCATAAAGGCCAGAAAAAGTGAAACCTCCCCGGCTACCGTGTATTTGGAAATTAAGAGGTGCAAGTTAGAACATTGGTCCAGGGTGCCTCGTTTCTCTCTGAAGCCATATTGTATGTTCGAGAGCCCCCCACAGACCTCAAGGTTTGCCCTTAGCTTAGACAATAAGACTCTGCCTAAGAGAGAAGGGAAATGGGTCTGTAACACGCTGGGTCCTCATGTTGCCCCTTTTTAAATATTGGCACTATAATGGAGGTCGCCCAGGTAACGTGGAATACATTCTCATTAGCTGCACGAAAAACATTAGTTAACACCTGAGACCAAAATGTCGGGGAATGTCTATATAGATCTGCAGGTACGCCATCAGGCCCCGGCGCCTTGTTTTTCGAGGTCTCTAGAATTGCCTTCAACACCTCATCCTTATCAAACTCTACCGGGACGGAAACCCCGACTGCATTTGCATCACAGGGGACTGAACTATTCTTGTCGCCATATACATCTTTAAAATGGAAAAGCCACCTCTCATCAGGAATAACACAGTCAGTGACTGCGTTATCTACCCCTACAAAGAACGGCTGATTTATAATGTTCCAAAATTGCTTACTGTCTCACAGGACATCTGTAACGAGTAGTTTATTCCATGCATCACTTTTAAAATTAGTTTGTGTTTCCTTCTCAGGTTGGCAATAAGGGCCTTATCTCTTGGGATGGATTTTAGTGCCTGCTTTAGGCGACTATGAATTCTCGAGCAGTTGGCGTCAAAACCACTTAAAATGCCTAGGCGATCTCTGAGTTTGATTTGACGTCAGGTCCCTCGAGATTTGTGTGCAAACGGATTCAAAAGCCTCTATAATTGCTTGATTAGGGGCCTTTTGGTCCAGACAGGTCGCTATGTGACCCTCAATTTTAGGAAGTAAGGTTGCCATAAAATCTTCTGGGACCACCTTAGCCCGCTTGAGCCGTCTACCCTGGTCGGTAGGCACCACTGCCGCCCAAGCCTGAGAGCGGCCTACCCATTTACACTGGGAGTCTCCCCATGACATCTCTAACAGCAAGGGATTGTGATCGCTATAGGATGAAACGATAACCTTGTATTTCCTAACCTTAGAGATCATCCCTGATGAGGCAAAAATGTAGTCTATGACAGACCCGTGAACCAAACCCTTGTAAGTAGCTACTCTCTCCCCCCCTCCCGTGTGGTAAGGTTCATATAAGTTAAAACTGGCTAACAGCACTTCGAGGGCTTCTCCTAATGTTGTATGTTCAAAATGAAGGTTAGTTGCGCCTGCAAAACCCTCATACTCTCCTGAATAGCAGGGAGAATCACATAAATGAATATTAAAATCGCCCATTAAGATGAGCTCAAAGATAGTGTACTTATTTAGACTGAATTTACATAAAAATGTATCCAGAGAGGCAATGTGATCACTATCCACTGCCCTCTCCCAGGAATTATAAAAGTTAATTAATAGGAGTGTGGAAACAGGTGAAGCAATCCATTCCACAATTAAAAGGTTGGGGGAACCTGACTCTAATTGCTTAAATGACCCAGTGAGTTGTAGGGAAAAGAAAAAAAGAAGACCCCCCTTAGCTCTCCCTGCAGTACTAGGTGTTGCTGGTACGGAAAAGCTGGCAAAACCGTCCAGCCAAGAACTTGCTGAGGTGTCCCAGGATTCTTGAATGGCTATCACATCATAGCTAGAAACATAGTTAACCCACAGAGGTTCTGCCCTTTTAGCTCTCATGCCTGCAACATTCCAGCTAATAAGTTTGCAGAGTGCTACATCCTCCTCCCGCGAGGGCCTAATTGCGGAGGACGACAGTGGGGCTGGTTGTCAGTCGATATCCTCCATGTCAGCAAGTGGGGCAAATCTATTAAGCAAGACTGGGTAGGGGCCTGCCCTGGTGGGGTTCTGCTCTGTGTAGACCTGTTAGTTACTGCTCTCCAATCATTACCAAATGTGGCCGGCTGGAATAGCCTAAGGTATGGTTCTGTAACAAGATGTTTTTTAACAGGAGGCGGATAAAAAAAGCCCAAGGGAACTGATCTCATGTTCCCACTATCTTGGATCTCTGAGCCATCCCAAAACAACCTGTCCCCCAGATGTAAACTATCGAAATTAACTATAACGCAGTCACCCTTCACAGATTTAGGGCGGTGTCCAATCCATCCCACCCTTCTAGCCATTATAATCCTGGTAGAAATTACTGTTCCCCCACTGCTGATATCAGCACACCATTGACTAGCCTTTTGTATTAGTGCCGCTGTGGGTTCTATCTCCCCAAATGCTAGGGGGATTCCCCTATGAATGCAGCAACAAAGGGAGCAGCCGCCGGGGGGAGGTCTAGGTGTAATTGGCACTCCTTAGGCCTTGTGCCCGCTGCTAGACTATTAGTCTCCTGGGGAATGTCAGCGACTCCTGGGATTAGCAGGGTACTAGACAAGCTACTTTGGGAATTACCAGCGGCCCCTTCTCATGTTGTGTTAACAGCCACCCCCTTACATAACAATGAAGGAAGTAAAGGTATTGCTGGTTTCGGGGTAGTGATTTCTACACCCGACTTGTCCATCCTCTTAGAAACCAGGGCAGGTTCGAGTTTTTTAGCTAGGTCGTCAATCAGGGCACATTTCTTGAACAAACCAGCAAGGCACGTACTCATAGTGTCAACAATGTCTTTAGCTATGCCTACTAACAAGGGTCCGATCCGGGCAACAAATAATGCTTCCAGATGCTCACCAATGGTGTCCATATCCAGTTGTTTAGCCACATTACCACACTCTTTCTTTTTCCTCTTTTTGGTGGGCACTTTGATTTGAGGTCCTGGCCCTTGAAGCTGGCTGGAAGACAATGGTGCTGGGGAGCAGGCTTGAACTTGACAGGGCGCAATTACCGGGCATGGCATCGGTTTAAGTACTATCACTTCAGGCTCTAATGGGATGCCGGGGGTGGGGGTTGGTTCCAGTGTATTGGCCTCTACAATAGGTGAGGGGGATAACAGGCCCAACTCATGTTGCGCGGTTGCTATTTCTTTGGACAAAGCCCTTACCGCAGAAGTCAAGTAGGAAATGATTGAATCAGAATGTCTTGCGACTTTGGCCTTTTTGCCTCCCTCCTCAGTATTTGTAATATTTTTGCGCTTACGCATGGTGGAGCAAGGTGACGGGGGGGTTGGCCTAGCCCTGCCTCCTCCTGCCCCGGACGGCCACAGACGGCCCGCCCTCTGCTCGGGCTCAGCCCAGCGCCGCCCGCGCGCATCCCGCGACGCGGGAGGGGCAGCTCGTTTTTATGCGCCTCCGGGCGCGGCAGTGTGATGTGGCAGTCGGCGTCCCCGTCAGGCAGGCAGGGGACACTGGGAAATGTAGTTTCCCGGTCGCTCTCCCCTCTCGGCGGCCGTGATACCAGCAGCGGCGGCGAGGGAGAGCAAGAGGTGTCCACGGGTCCGGAAATAAACACTCTGGTGGGAGTGAGATGGTGATGCCCCCAACGAGCTTGGGCTACTTGTAGTCCAAGCCCCAGGCACCATTTGCATTGAAGATTGTGGGCCTACACTCCACGAGTGTTCCGTGGACATTTCTGCTCAAGGCTCCTTTGCGATCCCTGGTCCGTTGACTGGTGGGTCCCCATGAAGGTCACTCTTCTGCTTCTTGGGCTTTTCTGGTTGCTCCAGACATACTCTGACTCCCCTCTAAAGGGTGAGTCCCTCAGACCTTGCTGGTCAGCACCAAAGCCAATCTCTGCTTTCTGCGTGGGTTGCTGTTCTCAAGGCTTGTTGGGTCCCATCTGAAATCCGACACCGCAGCACTCGACATCCTTCATCGGACAGCTCAAATCCAGCTCCTGGTTGTCGTCGAGGCTCCTCCTACTCCTCATGGCCGAAGAGTCAAGCTTCACCTTCTTCACCTGAAATCAACCGACATTGGTTGGCATCATCTCCTCGCCTTCTTGGTGACTGGCTAGTGACCCAGACTCTGTCCTCTCTGCTTTCAGGTTCTTCTCCGATCCAGGCTTGGATCCATCTGCACACAGACTTTTGCATCTGTGTTTAGACACTGCAAGCGTCCCCCGTGGGTCCCCCGTGTCACTACCTTGGGTGGTTCCTGGTGGCCCCAGTAGTCTTACGGGCTCTAAGCCTTGTATCTATGCCAGTTGTGGTTCTTATATCACGTTCTTAGTATATGGTTTGAGAGGCCCATAGGGCTAAACGTATACTGTGCTAATTTACTGTGTGCTAAATAAGCTTAACTGATATACTTTTGCCTCTAGCCTCATAAAGATACTAGAGGGATGTGTTTAGAATAAATACATATATTTTATATATATACCTGGTGTGGTTCTCCTTTCCTTTCCATTATTTTACCAGATAATCTCAAGTGTTTGATCATTTGAAAACCACTTAAGGTACCAGAGGTACATATAATACAAGCTTATATACAGTAAGTTCTACTGAACTTAGAGTTGTGTGTCAAGGGCTTAAACACACCCTTTCTACAACTCAAGAGAGTCCAGTAGGTACCCAACTAGGGTAGGTAGTGCATACATGGTCTAATCCCACAGGATTCAGACTCTGATGCTGACCAGGAGGTTGACAATGAACTAGACCTGGACAATCCAGCTTCTACTGGAGATAGAGAGGGAGGCCCAGTGGGTCACTTCTTTGTCCCCCCCAGGAGGAGTTTGTGGTGTACCTAGAAGACCCAGATGACCTTCAGTTGAGTCTGATCATTCTGACACATCAATAGGGACCTCGGTCTCTTCCCATAGGAGCGACACCTCCTAGGAGAAGAGAGAGCATCAGGTGAGAATGGAAGAAGCTCAGTTGCGGTTAAGGAAACAGAAAGTAGCCTTTGAAAGGGAGTCCCTTGGCGCTTGAAAAAGCAAGAATAAAGATGGGACTAGAGTCCCATGGTGGCAGCAACTTCCCTAGTTTTAGGGAAAGGTCTTATGACCATAAAAACGTAAACAAGATTGTTCCTTCCTATCAGAATAGGGATGACATCCACAAATGGATAACTGCACTAGAAAGGGCCTGCAAAGTACAGAAGGTACCCCAGGAGCAATGGGCAGCAATCTTGTGGCTCTCCATTGCAGACAAAGGTAGAGACAAGCTCCTCACTGTCAGAGAAGAGGATGCTGATGATTACAAAGTCTTGAACAGTGCTCTCATGGATGGGGTTGACTTTGTTGATTGTGCTACTAATGCCTCTGGAAGGCTGGTTACTGGGCAGTAAAGTGTGTGATTATACAGGATTGTATAAACTAATCATGAGGGAGCAGATCCTTAATAACTGTCAGAATCAGCTGTTGCATCAGCACCTCGTAGACTCTGATCTGACCTCTCCCCAAGAATTGGGAAAGAAGGCAGACAAATGGGTCAGAACCAGGGTGAAGCAGAAGGTACAGAACCAAGGTGGTGACCAAAAGAAGCAAGATCCTAATGAGGGTGGGGTGAAGGAAATCGAGAAAAAGTCTTTTATTGTTCGAATATTGAAAATCATTACAATACACTAACAAGGTAAAAGAATTATCTAAAAACAAATAAGATAAATTCCCTGCTTGTTACTACGAACTGGTGGAGCATAAAACCTTAAAAACAGTGTCAAATTCTAGATATACAGTTTGAGTGCAAAGCACATTGTTTTTTAAATGGGAGGTATGTCCGCGGCACCCATACTTCCGGGCCGACTGTTTTCTTTCTGAGGCTCTATTTTGGCGGACAGTGTAGCTCGAATTAGTTCTATGAATTTACCCAGCCGTTCAACTGTTTGAGTTGAAATTGAAGAAAAACACAAGTCAGAGATTTCGCTGCATCGTGTGAGGCCCTGAGCTCTGCAGATTGGGGCGACCAAACAATGCCTCTCACTAGCTAACTTAGGGCAACAACACAACAAATGGAGCCAGGATTCCTGATGGTAATTGCAATGTCTGCAAGCTGCTAATTTATCCGGGCGGGCCCAGCTTTGATTAAAATCCATGATGGGCATTGCGAGGAGCCTCATGTAAGTGATCTTTTTTCGGGTTTGGACAGATAGTGCTTGCTCAAGATAAAGCTGTGGTTTTCCCACTTTATAGGAGGCGTCCAATGAAGAAAGATTTGGATGGTGATGTAAACTTTCCAGGTCTCTTGCGTGTGATATGTACTTGACCTGTCTGTTCACAGCTCTTTTCCATGCAGCTATTGAAATATTAGCATTGTCCAGGTTTTGCACCTCTATTTCTAGCACTTTTGTGGCTACTGACAATTGCGCTTGCCATGGGGATCCGCTTTCTTCAAAGATTGTTTTGATTTGCGCTTTCAAGGCTGTCGCTGGAGCTCGCAGGGTACTAATGTAGTATTTTATAGTGTTGCCACGGCAGGAATTATCTGGGCGAGATAGACCCAGCTCCAGCCTTACTCTGGCTCTCCTGGCCTGTCATGAGATGCCTAATACTTTCTTGTGTACGGAAATTTGGTAGCTCGTGAAAAAGTTAGTAAGGGCGCCAGGAAAGGTTAAGTGGCTGTAGTTGACTGAGGGCACTACTTTTGCTTTTAAGACTTTCAGAATGGGTTCAGTGGATAGACTGTGTAGTTTTTGGTTAAGACTTCTCAAGCTGCAGATGATTCCGGCCCCTTTGTTTCTTAGGTATTTCAAATGAGCTGTTGATTTTGCCCCTTCCATTAGCCTGAAACCCAGATAGTTGTAGCTTTTACAAGATCTGATTTGATGGTCACCTAGGCGCCATTGAGCTGTTTTCTTTCGATGGTACTTCCCAAAGATGAGGATCGTGGTCTTCTCCTGGTTTACCAGTAAATTATTCTTTTGATTGAATCTGTGTAGCGCTTCTAAGGCTTTCTGTAGACCTGACCTAGTATGGTCCAAGATTACAAGATCGTCCGCGTATTGGAGGATTTGAAGCCGCACATTCCCCATCTTTGGAATAACTAGATTTGCCCCCTCCAGGGCTTGACCCAAGTCGGATGTGTAGATGTTAAAGAGTAAAGGGGCAAGGACGCACCCTTGTTTGAGGCTGTTATTAGTTGGGACCTTAGATGTTAACGACGTTTGGCTGGTCTTGATGCGTACCCAGTTCCCATCGTATAGAGCAATTATCGCCTTTAACAACTTTTGAGGCATGCCCCAGTTGGTGAGTTTTCTCCATAATTTACCACGATCCACTCGGTCAAATACTGCACTATAATCTACAAAGCAGCAAAACAAAGGGGGTTGAGAGGGCTGAGTCACATGTATGGACAGATGGCCCAGTGCTAGGATGTTATCTATCGTAGAGCATTGAGGTCTAAATCCAGATTGAAAGAATGGGAGGATGTTGTGCTCCTTTACCCAGCTTTCTAGTTCCTTCAGCAACACTCTAGCATATGCCTTTGCTTCGTCACCTTTTTTATGTTTCGGAAAAAGTATTGAGCCTTTCCATGATGATGGAATGGAGGCCGTTACAGAGGCATACTTGAAGAGTGGGGTTAAGCGGTCCTCCCAGAATCCATGTGACACTTTGACCACCGCCGCTGGCACTCCGTTAGCACCCGGTGCGCCGTCCTCCTAAACTTGGAATCCAAGATACAAAGCACACTGGAGCTCTAACGACAACCGACGTACGCCTTCCCGTGCACCAAGCTCCCAAATCCAGAAGCTTTATGAGAGCATTGCCATTTACGATCTAGGAGCATCTCCTTCCGGGGAAACAGTGCAAAACATGGCTAGGTCACTGCTCTGGCTATCGAAGAAAATGGAGTTACAAATCGAACTTTTGTCACCCGTTGCACAACGACTAGCGGAGCTGAAGAAGAAGGTGGACTACTTGGAGAACAAGTTTAGCGAGATCCAGAATAACAGCATCGGCACCTGCTCGTGCGCAGCTCTCATGGACACATGCGCAACATTGCCAGAAATCCTTAAAGGTTTGGTAGAATCATTAAAAATTCAAACAGAAAGCACGATGGGCCCAAGTAACAAGAGCAGCTCCATACCTGCTTCAAACTCAGAAAGTCTGCCGGGTATCGCAGCTGGAGGCAACTCGGGGAACCCGTCAACAAACTCCGAGACACAAGATCCTTTGGTATCGACCAAACCTTTTAGTAGTCCATTCAGCTGTAATTCTAGCATCAGTAACTTTTCCCCAGGGAAGCAAACCGAGGGTAACAACTCCAACCAGATAAGGAAGGAGAATCCGCTTTCAAGGAGGGCTAAGAAAAAGGAAAAAAAGCGAAGGCATCTAAAAAACGTGCTCTCCTATTACCAACTCATCCTCAAAATTCACAAAGCACCATAGAGAAAAGACGTCTCTTCCCGATCTTTACGAAAAATCATGCTTCAAATAACTCAGCAGGCATAGCTCCACCCGCTTCGGGCAACACAAAAGTGAGGGATAGCATAGCGCAAGGCAAAACACGCTGATTGGTCCTGAAGGCTTGAGCCCTCAACGGCACATCTAACAGTAAAAAGGCAGCCAGCTATCTGAACATGAATAGAAGAGTGGGAAACAACACTCTTCTGTCCATTCTATCGTGGAACGTCGCAGGGTTAAAAAGACTGCTTAGCTGTAAAGCAGCATGCATGCACCTCTGAGAAAATGACATACTGTGCCTACAAGGGACATGGGCTACTATGTGATTCAAACTGCAGCAATAAAAAGCAACATCGTTGGGAGAGCAGTAGGTGGGCTCTCAACTTTTATCAAACACACCCGCAAAATAGAGGTAAAATCAATAGAAAGGAATTCCCCCAACCTCCTAGCAGTACTGATCGGTGGACTTAAAAATAACAATATCTCAATTTGACTGTTGATAATCAATTGTTATATAAACCCTGCCACAAGGCAAAAAAAACAAGCACTAAAATCATTAACTAAAAAAATGGACCGCCTTATAAACAAATATGGCTCACATCTTCCAATCATTGTAGGAGACATGAACACCAGGGGCTTGGGAGATGGCACAAGGGAACCTCCAAATATAACAGAATTGCCTCCTCTACATTGGCTGCTTTTCGAGCATAACATGGTTTCCACCCATGCCTCCAAGAAAGCAGTGGACCCTGTATTGCCTCCCTTGCCCACCTTCAGGGATAAGTCAACAATTGATTACATCTTTATCGTCGAAAAATTGCTAACAGACTTTAAAGACTTCGAGGTGGGAAACAGGGATGAAAGTGATCACAGGCCATTGAGGGTCACCCTTGATATAAATGGGAAAACCGCAAAACACCCCGGAACACTGGGTACCTCAACTGATGAAGAGCACCATGTAGTACTGAATAGAATAAAATGGTCCACAAAACTAAGTCCAGTACTCATGGAGTGGGTCACTCATAAAGAGCAGTGCCAAACAGATAGAAGGCTGTTACCTCCCCTTGAGCTCTGGATGGAACTATTTGAAGAACTAAAATCTGTGCTAGGACAGGTCAGTGGCAACCCCAAAGCTCAGGTCCTCCATCCGCAAAACCATTTATTACAACCAAACCCCAGGGACCTATAGCAAACCAAATGGAGTCTCTCAAAGGCCTTGAAGGCGAGAAGAAAAGGAGTCACAAATCACTTCATACTGGAAATAAAAGCGCTTCAAAGAGAACACAGGAAGAAAATATGGGAAATTTGTACAAAGAAAAGGGACATACTCGACTCTGGAGACACTTCAGACTATTGTGCCACACCGGTCAAAGCAAAGAAAACGGGGTGGCAGCCGCTGAGTGGGTTAATTATGTAAAGCAACTGTACACAACAGACCATGAAATGACGGATACCCAAGAACAACAAATCCCTCCAGCAACCGAGGAAGAGTACAAAAGACTAGTTATCAATATGGTGGGGAGAAGGGTAAAGACAAGAAGTCTTCACAAGGCCCCCAAAAAGCTTCTAATGGTGGGGCTTCCCAATCTTCCAAGAAAAGAAAAGGCCAAAAGAAACCATGGCGTAAAATCTGTAAACAGAATAGCCATTGGACAAGTGATTGCACCAAGAAGGATGCAACGCCAGCCACCATTGCCCCTAAGGCAACTGTTCTCCCTAGTTCAGCTTCAAGTGGTGGTACTCAGCAGAAGGGTGTAGTAGGTTTAACCCTTGGTACTGAGATGGGCTCTGGCCTAGTCGGAGTTCCAACCCAGGCTGTGTTAGTCTAGGATGGAGGCATGGATATGACCTCCTTTATGAGTCCCAGTAATTAGGGCAAGTACAGACCACAGCCTTTAATACATTAAGAAGAGGCTTTGGCTTACAGGGACACTGAGGCAAGTGTCACTATGGTGACACAAGACCTTGTGGACCCTGGACAGATCATACTTAGTGAACTTTACCAAGTGACCAATGCTAGCAATGTCAGAACCAACCATGCCCTGTCAGTTGTTAATCTCTCCTGGGGAGGGGTTACTGGCTTTAAGAAGGCTGTGGTGAGTGCAGACCTCCCTGTTGAATGCTTGCTTGGTAATGATTTAGAGACTTAAGCTTGGTCTGAAGAGGAGTTTAGGACCCATACAGGGGTCTCCGCACATGTGTTTGCTGTGACTAGGTCACAGGTCAAAAAACCTAACACTGAACAGGTCCTGGATTCTGGAATAATGGACCAGGTGCCTTCCAAGAAAAGGAGCAGTAGGGTTAAGGCAGTGCCTTCCCCCCTGACTCAGAGTGATGATCAGTCTCTTGAGGGAGATGATCGTTCTCCTGAAAATGGAACTGTCCCAGAGGAGCTTGATCCTGATCAGGTTGAGTTCTTGGGAACAGGGGACCCTTCCAGGGCAGATCTGAGTCAGGAGCAGTTGAGCTGCCCTTCTCTCGAACCCCTCAGTCAGCAAGCTGCTGATGAGGCTGATGGGAATGCTAGTGGCACCCATAAAATCTATTGGGATGATGGACTCATGTATTCAGAGAGTAGAGACCCCAAGCCTGGTACAGCCAGGAGTTTGGTTATACCTTCGAAGTTAAGGGGCTTCCTATTGACACTAGCCCATGATTTTCCTTTAGCAGGACACCTGGGCCAGACAAGACCTGGGACAGAATTGTCCCTCACTTTCACTGGCCCCACATGTCTGAAGATACAAAGGAGTTTTGTCGCTCCTGTGTAACCTGTCAAGCCAGTGGTAAGGCAGGTGGCACTACAAAGGCCCCCCGATACCACTACCTGTGGTGGGGATTCACCTTGAGAGAGTGGGGATTGACATTGTTGGACCAATGGATCCTCAGACTGCATCTGGGCACAGGTTTATCCTAGTGGTGATGGACCATGCCACTAGATACCCAGAGGCAATTCCTCTTAGGACCACTTCAGCACCTGTTGTGGCAAGAGCCCTCTTGGGAGTTTTCTCAAGAGTGGGTTTCCTTAATGAGGTAGTATCTGACAGAGGTGCACACTTTATGTCCAGCTACTTGACTGCAATGTGGAAGGAGTGTGAAGTGAATTACAAATTCACCACACCCTATCACGCACAATGCAATGGTTTAGTTGAAAGATTCAACAAAACCTTAAAGGGTATGATCAAGGGTCTTCCAGAAAAGCTCAGGCAAAGATGGGACATCCTGCTACCCAGCCTTTTATTTGCATACAGGGGGGTACCTCAGAAGGGGGTTGGCTACAGCCCTTTTGAACTTCTATTTGGACATCCTGTAAGAGGCCCATTGTGTTTGGTGAAGGAGGGATGGGAGTTACCTCTCAAACCCCCTAAACAGGACATAGTGGACTATGTACTTGGTCTCCGCTCCCGGATGGCTGAGTAAATGAAAAAGGCAACTACAAACCTTGAGGCAAGCCAGGAATTACAGAAAGCCTGACATTATTATTATTATTATAATTATTATATTTAAATTTGTAGAGCGCTCAGCTACCCAAAGGTTTCCCGGCGCTAGGTACATAACGAGTGTCAGGATAAAGCAGAGATGAGACACAGGGCCAATTAATTAAGACAGCCTACTGATTAAATAACTAGGTTTTTAAGTCCTTGCGAAATTTGGTATAGCTAGATTCTGTGCGAAGGTGAAGGTGGAGAGAATTCCAGAGGGATGGAGCCAGATACGAAAAGGAGCGTCCGCCCATTCTGGCTCATTTTAGCCTGGGTACCTGGAACTTATGCTGGTTGGATGAACGGAGAACACGTGGGGGACAGTGTTGGTGAACTAGGGTTTTAAGATAAAGGCGAGCACTGCCAGGGTTTATTCTATGCATATAGCACAGAGCTTTGAACTTCGTGCGATTTTCAATTCGGAGCCAATGGAGATTTCGTAGGGCGGCTGATGTAGAGGATTTGTTTGGTAGTTTACAGAGTAATCTGACCGCCGCATTTTGTACCACCTGAAGTTTCCGCATAAATTCCTTGCTGGTACCTAGGTACAAAACGTTATCGTAGTCTAGTCTTAATGTTATTAGAGCTTGGACTACGGTTTTTTTGTGTGTCCAGAGGAAGCATCCATATGATCTTCCTGAGCCATTTAAGGATGACAAAACAGGTAGAGGCAACTCTGACAACTTGTTGCTTCATAGTCATTTGGTCATCAAAAATGATGCCAAGGTTGCGAGCGGTTTTGGAGGGGGAAGGTAGAGGACCCATCTGAGGAGGCCAATGATGGGGGCCCCATAGAGTAGTAGTGTTGCCAAAGAGAAGGAGTTCGAACTTTCCCCCGTTAAGTTTAAGTTTGTAATCGTGCATCCATTTGGCAATGTCATTAAGCCCGGAACATAGTGAAGATGAGGTGGAGTGAGAATTTGCGGAAAGTGAGTAGATAAGCTGGGTGTCATCAGCGTATGAATAAATGGTAAGCCCAGCTTGTTCCGCAATGGTGGATAAAGGGCTGTTGTACAGATTAGAAAGTAGGGGAGTTAAAATGGAGCCCTGAGGGACACCATATTGTGATTTGTGTATTTCAGAGGTAGATGTAGGACAGAAAACTTGAAAAGTTCTGTCAGAAAGAAAACTCGAGAGCCATTTGAGGGCCGGACCAGTGATGCCGCAGGAATAGAGTGTATTGAGAAGGATGGTGTGGGAAACCGTGTCAAATGCGGCACTTAGGTCTAGCAAAATAAGTGCCACCGTTTCCCCTTTATCAACCTGACTACGTATGATCTCAGAGACACCTAACAGTGTTGATTCTGTAGAGAATCCTGCCCTAAAACCAGATTGAGAAGTATGGAGAAGATTTCTTGATTCAGTGTATTTAGTAAGTTGCATGTTAATGTGCTTTTCTAAAATCTTTGAAAAGACAGGGAGAAGGGAGATAGGGCGAAAATTGGACTGATTTTCCGGGTCTACATTTGCCTTTCTTAACAAAGGAACTATCATAGCATGTTTCCATGCACTAGGGACCTCGGCTTCCCTGAGGGACGTATTGAGCAGTTCTACAATTAGATTGAGGGTCGGGGTATCCAAAACATGTAGGATTTGCGGGGGAATGGGATCCATAGGAGAACCAGACTTAATAGTACTGATGATATCGCGTAGTGAGGTGATATTGAGAGGATTCCATGTTGCTAAATACCTGTTGGTGTTGCTAAGAGTGAGCTCTAGTGGGCATGTTCAGGGGAGTTCGCCGGTACGGGATGTTCAGGGGGTGTAAGGATATGAGTTGAGCCATCAAAGTCAGCATAGATATTAGCAATTTTATTAATAAAAAAGTCCGCTAGAACATTGCATTGTGTAGAATTCAAACATGGGGCTTTTGGTTGGCGTGTAGTTCGAGAAACTTCTTGCACGGCTTTAAAAAGTGCTTTAGGGCGATTTTGTGCATTCAAAATGGTCGAGTTAACATAGTCAGTCGTAGCCGTGTTACAAAGTGCATGGTATTTGGTTAGGGACGATTTATACAATCGCTTAATGCAGGGGTCATATTGAGAGCGCCACCTCTGCTCTAGGTTTTTGCATATGGTTTGTTCCCTCTTGAGTGTTTCAGAGAACCACAGGGCGGGAGGATGGTGCTGATTGTATTTCTTTTTATTCTGGGGAAGACATGCATTGACGGCATAGCTAAGCCAGCTATTGATGACCGCTTCCTCCTTAATGTTAGTTATAGTGGTGAGGCGCCTGGTGTTGTCTAGACATAAATTGAATTTGCTGGTGTCCAGATTTTTCCAGTTTCTAGCCATTTTGGGTCGTGTGGGAAGTGCTTGGGTTGTGGAGGATCGCTGGATAGAAATAGAAAATTCCACCATGTAATGATCCGACCAAGGGATAGGTACATGGGGTTTACATGTGATGGTATCAAGGTTAGAGAAGATGGGGTCGAGTAGATTGCCTGCTTTATGAGTTGGTCCAAAAGGTCACCAGGTGTACCAGCCAGGACAGAAAGTGTGTGAGTTGGAGCCTGTGGCCCCAGCAACTCTCCAAGACAAGTGGAGTGGACCCCACACTATTGTTGCACAGAAGGGAGAGGTTACCTATCTGGTGGACCTAGGAACTCCCAGAAGCAGCCATAGGGTGCTTCATGTCAACAGACTGAATCCATATGTTTCAAGGGCAGACATGGGCTTGCTCATGGCTACTGATGACGGACAGAAGGAGGAGAGTGACCCTCTCCCTGACCTGCTCTCACAGAACACTGATGATGGGTCAGTGGATGGTGTTGCCTTGGCAGGTAGCCTCACTGCTCAGCAGAAAACTGATTGCAGACAAGTGCTCAGTCAGTTTAGACATATGCTCTCTCTGACTCCAAGTCAGACCACCTGTTGCACTCATGAAGTGGACACTGGGGACAGTCTGCCTGTTAAAAGTAAGATTTACAGGCAACCTGATCATGTCAGGGACTGTATCAGGACAGAAGTCCAGAAAATGTTGGCACTGGGAGTTATTGAACCCTCAGATAGCCCTTGGGCTATCCAGTGGTCTTGTAACCAAAGCCTCACACCCAGGGTGCTAAGAGAGAGATGAGGTTTTGTGTTGAATACAGAGGTCTCTATGCAGTCACTAGGACTGATGCCCATCCAATTCCAAGAGCAGATGAGCTCATAGATACGTTGGCCTCAGCCAAGGTTCTAAGCACATTTGATCTTACAGCTGGCTACCGGCAGATCAGATTAGGTGATGATGCAAAGCCAAAAGCAGCATTTTCAACCCCTAGTGGACACTATCAATTTGTGGTAATGCCCTTTGGTCTGAAAAATGCACCTGTCACTTTTCAAAGGTTGACAGGCCAGGAAGACTACTGTGCAGCCTATCTTGATGATATTGCTGTCTTTAGCTCCACCTGGGAGGATCATCTTGTCCACCTGATAAATGTTTTGGAGGCCCTGCAAAAGGCAGGCCTAACTATCAAGGCTACTAAGTGCCAGATAGGGCAGAGTCAGGTTGTGTTCTTGAGCCACCTTGTAGGTGGAGGCCAGGTTCAACCATTACAGAGCAAAATCCAGACCATCATGGATTGGGTTGCTCCCACTACCCAGACTCAGGTCAGAGCTTTCTTGGGCATGACTGGGTACTACAGAAGATTTTTCAAGGGGTATGGATCAATTGTGACACCCCTGAATGACCTAACTTCTAAAAGAATGCCTACGAAAGTTCAGTGGACAGTAAGTTGTCAAAAGGCATTTGATGATGACCTGAAGCAGGCCATGTGCACTGCACCAATGCTGCAAAGTCCTAACTACTCCAGAGAATTAATTGTCTAAACAGATGCATCTGAGTTGGGGGTAGGGGCTTTGTTATTACAATTGAATGATGAAGGTCAGAACAAGCCAGTAGCTTGCATTAACAGAAGGCTGACTCCTAGAGAGAAACGTTGGTCAGCTTTTGAGAGAGAGGCCTTTGCTGTGGTTTGGGCTCTGAAGAAGCTGAGGCCATACTTGTTTGGCACTCACTCCACTTTTCAGACTGACCATAAGCCCCTCTTATGGCTAAAACAGATGAAGAGATGAAGAGTGAAAACCTCAAACTTTTAAGGTGATCCATTTCCCTACAGGGTATGAACTATACAGTGGAACATAGACCTGGGAGTAACCATGCCAATGCAGATGTACTCTCCAGGTATTTCCACTTAGAACATGAAGACTCAACTGGTCATGGTTAGTTTAATGTCCCTGCATTTGGGGATGGGGGTTGTGTAGGAGAGTAGGATCTGCTTACTATGGTTAGCCCCACGTTTTGCTGATGTTTCACTGCTTCTCGAATTTAGTCTGGCTGGGGACCTGCTAACCAGGACCCCAGCCTAGCTGCTTCATCTCTAAATTGAATGCATGTACATTAGGTACACTCCAGATTGGTTACTGGGTTTTAGTGTATTGAGGCTGGGTGGGTGCACTCAGTGAATTCTTTTCAGACAGTGCTGGGGGATACTTGGTGTCCCTGCGCATATCCCAGTTCAAACCGGTTGCAGGGGCACTCAGCTCCTGCTCTGGCATGACACTGGACAAAGGGAAAGGGATGTAACCACCCCCTACCTGGATCTACCCACAGGTGGGTCCCTAGAGTAAGTCAAACCCCTAAACTTAGAATAAGCATAGGAACCCAGTCTTTAGGACTTTAGATTATCCTGGACGAAACTCTGCAACATATATCCTGGAATGTCGACATTCTATTTTGACTAGACGACAAATGAATCTCCCTTCGGGTCAAGGAGTGACTCCACTGTTCAAACAGGCACCAAAGATGCATCTTGCTGGTCTGCATTTCCAAGGCTCCTGCCGGATCCCAATGGATTTGCAACCGAGGACACGGAGTTCCAGAGACGCCAGCAAAGCTGAGACCGCAGCCATCACGAGAGACGTGGGACCGGAACTCCTGGACACATTTGCAAGTGCATCAACTTCCCAAGATTTCTTAAAGTTATGCATTGGGCTCCTCGTAGTCCAAGCCCTGAACACCATTTGCACTAAAGATTGAAGGCCTACACTCCACGAGTGTTCCGTGGGCCTGCTTCTAGCATTTCCGCTCAATGCTCCATCGTGATCGATGGTAGGTCCCCACGAAGGTAACTATTCTGTTTCTTGGGCTTTTCTGGTTGCTTCAGATGTGCTCTGACTCCCCTCCATAGGGTGAGTCCCTCAGACCGTGCTGGTCTGCACCGAAGCCAATTGCTGCTTTCTGCGTGGGTTGCTGTTGTCAAGGCTTGTTAGGTCCTATCCAGAATCCAACACTGCAGCACTCGATATCCTTCTTGGGCAGCTTGAATCCAGCTCCTGGTCATCGTCGACGCCTCCTGCTCCTCGTGGCTGAAGAGTCAATCGTCACCTTCTTCGCCTGAAATCACCCGACATTGGTTGGCATCATCTACTCACCTTCCTGGTCACTGGCAAGTGACCCAGGCTCTGTCCCCTCTGCTTTCAGGTTCTTCTCAACTCCGATCCAGGCTTAGATCCATCCAGACACATTTGACTTGGTCGCCTGCGTCACTTTTCAGCAGCTCGCAATTGAAAACGACGACAAAACCCAACATCAAAAGACACCTATGCATCCTGCTTCCCTGTATGAGGTAACTCGAGTACTCCAGTGCTTCTGTGGTTCTTGACTCTAGAACTGCCTAGTTCTAAAGGGGTTTGTTCCAAGTCCTCTTCTACGTGTCCTTCCTTTGTAACTTTCCAACCACGGCTTTCCCCATAGAAGTTAAAGATCATTTGCGTCTGTGTTTAGACACTGCACGCCTCCCCCGTGGGTCCCCTGCATCACTTCCGTGGGTGGTTCCTGGTGGCCCCAGCGGTCCTACAGGCTCTAGGCCTTGTATCTATGCTAGGTGTGGTTCTTACACCACTTTCTTAGTATATGGTTTGTGAGGCCCCTAGGGCTAAACGTATACTGTGCTAATTTACTGTGTGCTAAATAAGCTTAACTGATGTACTTTTGCCTCTAGCCTCATAAAGAGACTAGAGGGATGTGTTTAGAATAAATATACATATTTTATATATATACCTGGTGTGGTTCTCCTTTCAATTGGTCATTCCCGAGATTATAGACTGGTAAAACAAGCTGCTTTACATTCCTTCAAGACTTAGCCTGAACTCTGCTCTTAGTCTGCAGGAGCATTTTCAAAGCTCCTGCCAACTGGGAGAAGACTTTGTATTTGCTCCCACATGGCAGGAGTTTTAAAATTGCTCCAATCTCATGGGAGTAAACACAGGTTTCCTTATCTGTGCCAGTGAGGGCAGGGAACCGCTATGTCTCCGGCGTGGCCTCCCTGGACAAAGCTTGTGAGCCAGCCTCGGTGAATGAGGTCCCGGGCAACTATGTGCTCTGGGAGGGGGGCCCAAACACTCCCTTTTACTTAGATGTCCTGGGGTATGGTGACCTTGGGTATGTTAGAGGTTCGTAGAGGATGGCTGTGCAGCCTCCCTCCCCTTAAAAAATACAGTGAGCCCAGAAGAATGAGGTCCCCAGGGCCAAACTCTACTTGAGGAGGGGGCCATGTGCACCCCCCTAAAAACACATTTGGTCCCAGGGGATAGGATCCGGGGCGAATATGGCCTGGGAAGATGGGCACAGCCCCACTCTCCCTAAAAATTCTCCCTGCTACTCCTGGCACATTTGCCACCCCTGGCCTCAGAGTGGACAACACCTTTGCTCCCTCTGAGGCCAAGGGGTTGCAAATGAAGTAACAGGAGTAGCAGGGAGCAAGCTAGAGTTCACAGCTGCGACCCCTAACTACCTCTATATGACGTCCGTGTGGGTTGGGCTGTAGCAGTGTCGAAAGTCCCTTAAGAAAAATGAATGGGAAAATACTATGCATATATACTCACTGCGAAAAAACTAAAGATAAAGTTGAATTGTAGTAAGGCCTTGTAATATTATACAGCAAATACAGCATAGTATTACTGACTGTCCATGCATGGGTCAATAGCAACTCACCAGAGTTTGGGGGTGGGCAATTATTACTCACTGTTATGCATCATGAGGTAGAGCACACCTAGTATGAGCTGAAATGATATGCTTGCCAGCAGGATAAGGTGTAAACCCAAAGCCTGTTTCAAAATATCATCTGTTTACAATACACAGCCCCAGTGGCTATGTGGCCTTATGCCCATGTTAAATAGTTCTAATGCAGTGCTATAGACACCTTCTATGCAGCATGGACGTTTCAGCAAATTTCAATTTTTGTAATCATATTCAACTAACTCCCATACCTTTGGACGATGTGCAGTAAGGGGTTGGCTGCAGGGCCTGCCATGTGGCTAGCCCTTGTGCCCAACCTCCACGGGGAGGCCAACCTGTCACTGTGCATAGCCAAATGTCATGCACATATTTGTGTTGGCCACAGGGCCTAAGCCCAACCCTTCATAGATAGTTGGCCCCCTCCATGTATGGCCTTCAGCAGTGCAATGCATGGGGCTGGCTGCTGGTTCTGGCCTGCGGTCAGGCCCTGCTCTATTCCCTGGGGGGCCACCAATAGCCCCCTGTGCGTGGCCTTTGGCCGTGCACCTCATGTGATTAGCCACAGGGCCTGAAATGCAGCCAAACCTGCGACCAACCTGACATGGACACTCAACATCCCATTACTGGACAACACCGTAAGGTCGTGCAATCCACCATGGACAGCCACCCCATATTTCAATTTATTTTTTCAATGTACAACATTATTCACATAGGACCAGAGGGTAGGGTCTAGCTGGATCATGCAGTACTTCACAGGGGCCACAATGGGACCTGCAGCACAATTCTCTCTTTGTGTGGGCATAAGGGCGTCCCAATAAGAGTAGGGGCTCAGGGTCCTGGCACAATATATATGTTTTTTTATCCACAAATCAAGTCCCTATGTCCTGTAATGGTGGCTTCAACAATGCTGTTTATGTTGTGGTCAGCCAATCAGATTCCTTAATACCACATGACTTTTATGTTCTGCAGTACCAAAGAGTCCAACAAGAAAAAAGATCCCTCTCACGCAATTAGTTTTTTTTGGGAGGGTTTTATATAGCGTAAACTAAATCCGAAGATATCGGGTATCAGAGCACTTTACATAGCACCAGTTTCTTTACATGAGGTCACGGTCAGTTTTGTTAGGCTTGGGGAGATTAAGTGATTTACCCACAATCACAGGATGTTGAGCATTGTTGCCAAAATTCGAACCCGGTTCACCTGCTTCAACGTTGACCGCTCTAGCCGTAAGGCTTCATCCTCTGCCCTTTTTAAATGTTGCTTTATTTTGAAAATTTGCTGTATCATGGTGCACCAAATTTAGAGCAAATCATTAAGAGTACGCTCTCCAAGTTTAGATCCTTCTTTTCTGCCGAATGCATTTTGAGCATGTGCAGCTGCTTTTGTAAAACTCTTCTTAAAATTACAATGGGAAACTGCATTGGGAGAGCTGTGTTTAGACCTGCGTTCTTCTTGACCTTCACTTGGTTGATCACCTATAGTTAGGTATTCACGTTATACAATATCTAATGAAATTCACCAGTTATATTTTACTGAGCTCACATTAACTTGCCCCACAGCCATGCACTGTGTAGTAAATTACTTGTCTACTGTTCTCCACTGAATAGAATGTACCATGACATCATGGAATGCCTGGGTGTCTCTCTGTGCTCACAGTGTCAGTTGGTCAACTCAGGCTGATCTGCTAGGAGCCTGCTCCTGGTGGGGCTTTATCTATACTTCCTATCTTCTCCTACTTACCTATCCTAGAACCAAGCTACAATAAAGGATTATCTACTTATACAGTTGGACTGTGTATCTTCCTTTACTACAATTTGGCGATGATCTTTGACAACTAAAGAACTAAGGAACCATCTAAGGAACCAAGGAACTAAAAGACAAGTAACCAAGGACATTAAGGACTTTCAAAACGTCGATTGAAACTCAAAGGTAACACCCAGGCCAGCCCCACCAGTGTCCTGTACTACCTGGACAGTCTGCAACCTGGGTGTTTCTTATGCCATCACTAAAGACCCCGCTGTCATCTGAAAGGCTGCTGCTACAGTCTCTCCAGCAACAATCTTATCCCTGTTGTTTTTTTTCGGGGGGATGTTGTTTTCTCCCAAGGGTCAGTGTCTACACCCACCTTCGTTTACCAGGGTCCTTACCCTGTGGTGTACCCGTGTATGGGGAGGTTGTGGGGGTCACCACCCTTCTTTGTTGCATTGGTTTTTGTTTATCTAAGCCATGCTTTGTTTTTTCCTAAGGGAGGGGGATGGGGCGTGTAATAGTAATGTTATTTGCACTTTTAAAGTATTAGGCTATTTCTGCATCTTATTATTTTTCTTGTCATGCTAATGGTGTTTATGATACCTCATGTAGTACACTATTAGATATGTGTATCTCATTATTGTACTTTCATGAAAATGTTATATTTGAGGTATTTATCTTACTTATTTTTCTCTCTGTATGTGCTGTCATTCCCTAAGGAAGGAGGATGTGTAGTAAATTACTTCTCTACTGTTCCCCACTGAATAGAATGTACCATGACATCATGGAATGCCTGGGTTTCTCTCTGTGCTCACAGTGTCAGTTGGTCAACTCAGGCTGAGCTGCTAGTTGCCTGCTCATGTTGGGGCTTTATCTATACTTCCTATCTTCTCCTTCTTACCTATCCTAGAATCAAGCTACAATACTTGGACTGTGCCTCTTCCTTTACCATACACTTTTCTGACCTCATATATTACTTCACTCTTGACATGTTGATGATATCACTGATGGCATCTACTGGTATAAGTGTAAGTGAAAAGTAAACACTCATACCAAGATTTTTGCCTGATTTCAAAGATTTGTCTTCAGGTTTGCAATGCTTTCTTAAAGCAGACCTGACCCAGTATTTACGTTAGTATTTATACACAATTCCTGCTAGTTTAAAACTAAAAGTAATGCAATGCAGTGCAATGCAGTGCCTTGTGTTATTTTGCATCAAGGGTGCATTCCATGAGAGATGTATGGGTTTTCTGTGCATCTACTCATGTATTCTGATGCAAAACCTAATCTAAAAAGACTTGGACATGGATTTGCAGCAAATTCCTGCACATCTCTGAGGCTAACATAACAAGAAGAAATATTTGTATTTATACTTATTTTTCCTTCTTTGAATCGGTGCTGCACATACATGTGAAGTAGCAAGCCTCAGTCAGGCCCACCAGTACAAGGGATTCGCCCTGCTCTACACAGAGTCCTTAGACCAATAGCAAGAAGTTTGCACAGAAACTGGAATAGAAAAGACAAAGTTTTTTAAACCTCATGTCCTGGTGGAACTACATTCACACAACACCTTTCGGTAGAGTATGAGGTAGCACACTGACTGGAAGGAGCTTGGTCCTTTTATACCCACACAGGGGCTCAAATGAAGGCGGTACAAGGTACAAAATGCTAGCTTCAAATACATATAAGGTCATACAGAGAGTGTGCTAGCAACAAGTGGGGGGGACAGACAGCTAATTCTGGTGGACACTTCTTGACAGTTACAAGTTGGGGACAGCTGTATGCTCAACTGAGCAGGTGTGAAGCAGAGGAGACTAAATATATCTTGTCTCTAGGCAGATTTCAAGAGCAGTTGACAGGAAGGTAGGACAGAGCACATGGAGAGCACATGCCAAACAAAATGGCCGATAGAAATACAAAATGGAGTCCGTAAACGGACAAGATAGTCTCTAAATACAAGATGTCTTCTGCTAATGCTTAACCTAATCATTGCTAAATTACAACACATGGTGGTTGTTTTGTATATGCTATGTTAAATCAATGCACTGACTTTTGTCTCCTCGCCATGGCCCTGCGGCAGACAGTGAACTCTTGAAAGTGAGAGACAAATGAAGACAGTAATCGAGGGATGCAGTTCGGATCTCTTGAAGACATGGATAGAACCAACAGGCCTCTCAGAACAGACAGATGTCAGAAGATACATATGTAGACACTAGGGAGACAGTAAAAATTCTATGGATAGAATATACAGAGAAGACGTGACAAGGCACTTAAAGACACTGCATGAACATTGGAATACACCAAGGAGACACAGTCACTGGAATAAATGGGGCAAGGAAGAACTGGGGAGACATATGTGGGGAGTCATGGACACTGGAGAGGCATGGAAACTAGAGTGACAAAGAAACAGGGAGCTACAGACACAAGGGCACATCAAAAGACACTGGCAAATGGCAATATTTTTGGTCTAAGATAGAAGCAATGACTGCAGAAGGCATTGAACAGGCACAGACACAAAAGAGATACAGATACCTTACAAACACACTGCTCAATCAAGAAAACTTTAAAAATACAGATGCTTTGTAACATTTGACAATTAGAGAACCAGACTTAAGTTCCATTTATATGAATACAAATAAATGAGTGAAGGAAGTATCATGTAGGACACGGGGCAAAGAACAACATTGAATAAATCTGGGGTGACAGTGACAACATGTAAGACACTTGGGGAATCTTGTACAGAAATTAGATTACATGGGAAGACAAAGGAAGCAATGACAAGAAGCTGAGGGGACACATAGAAGACACCTATGCGACTCTGGATAGCCATAAGAAATAAAAGTGGGAAACATCAAAAGGCACTATTGTAATAATGACATTTTACAATATGGTATTAGAAACTAGGTAGACTGGGGAAGGATAATGTTATTTTGCATTTAAGAAAGACAGAGATAAGAAAAGAAGGCATTGGGAACAGGGTATGTAGAGGGATAAAGAGGCAGACCTGGGGTGGAGGATGACACAGAGAGACACTGGGAAAATTAGAAGATTCTAGTGAGATACAGGAAATACATGTTGGCGCCAGTGAAGACTTAAAAGAGACATAGACACTTGAGAGGCATGGACACTGGGGAGATGCTATCAACTTCATATGAGTCCTATGTATTCTGGAACCAATATAGCTACATTGAATGTTAAATCGTATTTGCTAATGTGCTATACCTGTCACATATAATCCTCTAGAAAATTGGTCACGATACTCAAACTAGTTTGCAGATAATAATTTCCATTGCCTTATATCCTGGCTACTCTGACCATGAAACTTAAGAAGCAAACAGCAGAGAGACAGTAGAAGGCTAGACCAGCCCAGAGAGCAGGTACGTGCAGCAGCAAGCACAGATTGAGTGCTGTCTGGACAGCCTACGAATTTAGCTTAGCTTCAAAAGCCCACGTTAACTGCTGACAGTGGATGTAAAGTCGATACTGCAAAAGTTTTGTCTATTGACTTCGTCTATCCTTTTTTGGATTTTGACTTCCTTCAGGGAATTGAGCACCAAAGAAATTTGTCCCTCAGTCTAGGGTGGCAGAATAGAAAACATTTCTGGTGCCTTGTGCTCAAAATAGGGGTCCATCCAGACCATGACAGGTTCTTCAAAGTTGGGCCTGTCATTGAAATTTGCCTGCTAGGTTTACAGAGATTTATACTCCTGGAAAGAATATTGTTATTCATGAGTCTTTAAACCTTAACAAAGGGTTGCTGTTGTTCAGGCAGTACATGCCCAGCAAAAGAGCTTGTCATGGCATCACAATGTTCATTCTGTGTGAAAGCTTTACTAGTTATGCATACAGCCTGAGAATGTATACAGGGAGGACTGCGCTCTAAATAATGTAGGTTGCCCTTCCATGCTAGGAGTCACATCAAAGATTGCATGGGAGCTTATCAAAATACTACCTAATAACGGTTATAACCTTTATGTGGGCAACATCTAAATGGGAGCAGTTGGAAGTTTCAAGTTTATTAGTAGTATTACTGGGTTAATTAAAACTATAACAAAGTTAAGAGCATCAAACAATATTACAACAGCTCGATAGAAAGGGAACCAAGAATCATTTACAAGATTAAAATCGACAGGTATAGATCAAAATTGCATAGAAAGCTGACATAAGAGTAAAGTGTATTATAGAACTTAAGTGCAATATGGCAGACCTTTTTAAATTTGAACTCTAAGGTAATTTAAAAAAGGCGATTCAATAAAAGTTTATATAACAATGGTTGTAATTAAAATTGAGAAGATACTAACGTGGGCAGAGTGCATGTCAATACATAAAAGTACATGTAATGGTCCTCAAATCTGTCTTTCATAAAAGTGACAACTGTTTAAGAAAATCTTGCTGTGCAAACCCAACAAGAATCACAGACTCGCCAATACTGCCCTAGCTGTTACAACACCTTTAACTCATATTTCCAAGAACCAATTCCAGACCAATCCCTACTTCTTCCAGGGTGTGCAGCTGCTGCATAAACATATGGTTACAGGTGTGGTCAAGACAGGGTAGACTATAGGTTTTTTAGGAGGTAGAATGTGTGATGGCAGGTCCGGGGCCTTAGCCAGCCTGAGTAGACTATCCACTGCTTCCATTTTCCCTTCTACCTTTTTGAGGAACCTCACAAGATGGCAATTCAGTTACATATTTCTTGAATTGGAGCAGGCCAACACAGCCTGTCTATGTGTTTGGATTCCTCCTTGTTAGAACGATGTTCTAAGCAGTAGTCTGTGTTCAGCCATTAGCTATTTACAGGAGCATATTAGGTGAGGCAGGACTTCTTTACCATTATTGCATAAATGGCAGCTACGCAGAGATGGGTTTTGTATCCTGGGTGATAGATGTAATAAGATGAATTTATGCATGAATTATATTTCAAATAGTTCTCCTTGACAGAGCTGCTAAACCCTATGTGAAAGTAGGGATGCGGAGTCGCAGTTCTGTTACTGTCTAGAACAAGCCCGCCATGGGCTGTTCTTGGCATAGCTTCCTTGCCCTGGATTATTGTGAGGGATTTAATGGTTTTGTTGACCAGTTTTTTTAAACATTTGTGGGTGGTGTAAGTTACCCGGAAAAAGTGTAGACCTATTTCAGTTAGCAACACATTGAGGTATCTCTAGTCTCTAGCAGGGGAGTTTCTCCTGCTCAGCAACTCAGTCCAGAGGTGAGAATACAGGGAATTCTGTTCTGCCCTCCTGGTTTTGTGCCAGCAACTATTATAAGCCTCCCGATCTGTCCAGAGACTTTTACTGGAGCCCGTATTCAGCCATAACTACACTGGAGCTGTGTATTTGGAAAGGTTGAAGATCTTTCTGTAAGTCTTGACCATGATACTGTTGAATGTGGTTGCATCTCTCCCTTGCAGTGGTTGACTCCCACATGTTATAATTGTTACCGACTTTGCTTGGATCACTCGGAGTTATGTGGTCAGGGTTGGACCACATAATTTTTTCATCAAGATTTCAAATTTAATGTAAGTACAAAACCTTGCCTCTTCAAGGCCTATTTCTGGAGGTCAAATGATCCACTGTTATCTATGATGACTCCCAGATATTTATATACACCTACTGTCTCCAGCCGCTGCCTGGCCAAGTACCAACTGGGTGGTTTTCTGCTTGTGGTGTTAATTGGCATTGTTTTTTATTTCTTGAAATTGATGACCAGGCAATGTTCTGTAGAGTAGTCCAGTGTGATGTCGAGCAGGCACTGCAACCCAATCTGGGTGAGGCTTATTATTACCAATTTGTTGCTTATAGAAGACTAGAAAGGACCATGCTTCGTAATTTCAGGGCGTGGGATCTGCAGGTGTTTTCAAATTAGATGTGGAATCAGTCAGGGAGAGATTAAACAAAGAAGTTGCAAGTACACATCCCTACCCTGCCCTTTAGTTGTTGAAGTACATCTGGAAAGGTGTGTCCCTGCTCCCAGATTGTCCTACATTCACATAATTGTATGCATCACTATGAGTAGATTCAGTGGAGTGGTTGGAATATTCCAGTTAGCAAGCTTGTGCCAAAGTTTGCTGTGGTCAACAGTGTCAATTGCGGACCTATAGTCAATGAGGCAGAGGTATGGAGGCAGTCTTGCTCTATTTGCTGCATCAATCAATAGGGATAGAGCCAAAATATTAGTTGGGGTTCCAATGTCTTTAGAGAATCCCATCGGGCTTGGTGGGATAATTGGTTGTTTAATGGCCCAGGATGTTAGTTTTGAAGAAAAGTGCCTGCAAAGTACTTGGCTTTATTATCAATAAGAACCACCAAATAGTCGTTTTTTTAAAGAAGATTTGCCCCACTCTTGAAGACAGGGGAGATTTTAGACCCTACATGAAGCAGTATTGCTGCCTTAGTTGCAACCTATTGAAAAGCAGGGTCAAGTTTCTCGTCCCAGAATCCTATGTCATACTTGAATAGAGCTGAAGGCCATTTGTGCTCAGGGCACTGATAAAAGCTCAGAAAACTGGTAAGATATAGAAGGAGCTTTATTGATACAACCATCAACAAGCAGAAGTTACAGTAAACTGAATCTTCAACAATTGGAATGTAATCATTCCATTAATGATGTAATTGACCATGACACTCTTAAAGATACAGCAACATAACACATCCCCTACACACAATAAAAGAATAAATTGAATTTTTGTTGAGAAAGTAAAATTAACATCAAAAAGAAAGATCATAAAATAACAGAAAACATTAATGCATTACATAATCATTGAATTTCCTGGGAAGCTGTAAAGACCTCCTAGGAGCATTTCGCTGGTAACTAGTAGAAGGAGAAACATTGGGATTATAGGAGAGTTTGGAACTATCATTGTAATGATTTTTGACATCATTGCATTTGGCCAGTTTAGACATGTTCCAAGTGCAACCATTGTCTAAAGTGACAACATTTTTCTTAATGGAAACAATGGTGAAAGGACCAATGAAGTTCGAAACACCCTTGTGACCAAATTTCGTTTTTTTCACGAGAACACTGTCACCCACGTTCCATTTCCTATGTTTGACAACCATTCTAGCATCATAACGTTGTTTATATTTCTGCTAATAATTTTTCAACAGATCCCTCCTTCTCACTTCCCTTTCCACGCTGTCCTCAACTACCTTCTCCGGAAGCCAAGTAGGATTGAGCTTTGAACAAGCTAATCTACCTCTTAAAGCTTCAAAAGGAGACCTTTGCATAACAGCATTTGGAGTCGTGCGATGTGCCCACCACGTCTCTCTTAAAACACTGTTGAATGAAGTCTTGGACTCTAAAGCCCTCTGTGCGCAACTTTTCACAACCCTATTCATCCTCTCCATGAGACCATTTGCTTGAGGAGAGTAAAGAGCTGTTTTCTGATGAATAATACCCAGACTTTTCAAGAAACTGTCCATCTCACTGGAAGTGAATTGTACCCCATTATCAGTGAGTAAAAACTTGGGAACACCCTCTGACCCAAACACATCTTTTAAGAATTCAATTACAGTTCTGGAGTTTACTACACTCATGCATTTGGACACTACCCATTTAGAAGTATAGTCAACCAATAATACAACATATCTCTCATGTGAGGGCATAAGCTCAAATGGGCCTGCAATGTCTAAGCCTAACTTTGTCCAAACAGCAACAGGAACTTCAACCGGTGACAATGGAGAATGACTGGTGGTACGTGACTTGTCATTGACTGCACACAAATGACAATCTTTGACCAAAGTTTCCACCATGCAATCCATTCCAGGCCACCAGTATCTTTCCCTAATGCGAGATTTCTTCAGATTTCTACCCAAATGCCCTTCATGAGCGAGGTTAACAACCCTCTCTCTTAAATCACTAGGAGGCACAACTCTATCACCCCTCATTAAATTGTCTTGAAAAAAAGTTAAGTCATCTTTCACAGACCAAAAAGGCTTCAATACACTCTCAAAAGTATCATAATCCGGCCAACCACTCCTGATAACATTCCTCAGTAATTGAAAAACAACATCATCATCAACATTCCGTGACCATTCCTCCTTGGAAATGCTAGACTTCAAAACCCAATTTATACATGTAGCAACATCTGTAACACAATCTCTATCTATGGGAAGACGTTATAAGCAATCAGCAGGTTTATTGTTCAACCCTGGAATATACTGCATAATAAAGTTGAACTCTTGCAAACCTTCACTCCATCTTTTCAACCTTGGTGTGATATGATCACTTTGATGACATGAAAAAATTTGAACTAGGGGACGTGATCAGATTTAACCACAAATGGTATCCCCCATAAGTAAAATTTGAAGTGATATGTAGACCAATATACTGCCAACGCTTCTCTTTCAATGCAAGAATAATTATGCTCAGCTTCCTTTAGAGCTCTTGAAGCGAAAGCAAACAACAACTTCTTCACCATTAGCGACTTGGGAAAGCACAGCGCCTAACCCTTTAAGGCTGGCATCAGTTGTCAAAATGGTTTTGAGTTTGGAATCAAAATGACCTAGAGTTGGCATCTCACCTATCCCTTTTTTGACCAATTCAAAGGCTTTCTCGCAATCACCAGACCAAGAAAATTGTACACCCTTTTTTAAAAGAGATCTGATGGGCTCAACAAGACTGGCAAAACCCTTAATAAACTTGGAGTAAAATTCTGCCATTCCTAAAAATGACTTGACCTGATCTTTATCAACTGGAGTCGGTGCCTTAACAATGCTCTCAGCTAACTCTAATTTGGGTTGAATTCCACTCCCAGAAATAACATGTCCCAAATATGTGACCGATTCCAAACCAATACAACACTTTTCCTTTTTCACTGTAAGTCCACTCTCATTTAACTTATCTAAGACAGATCTTAACACCTTGTCATGCTCACACATATCTACACCATGAACTAAAATATCGTCCTGAAAGAACATTACATTGGAGAGACTGCCCAAGATAATCTTCATCACTCTTTGAAAACACGCAGCTGCCGAAGCTAAACCAAATGGCATTCTTAGAAATCGATAAGCACCCAAAGGTGTAACAAATGATGTTAAGTGCCTGCAATCTTTATGCAGAACTATCTGGTGGTAAGCTGAAGAGAGATCAAGAACACTGAATACCTTTGCACCCTTCAACATACTAATACTCTCAGCTATGTTGGGCAATGGCTGTCAATCTACCCAGATCCACTCGTTCAATCCACGAAGGTCCACACACATCCTAATCGACTTCCCACTATCCTTGGGTGCTAGAACCACTGGACTTAACCACTCAGATGATTCAATCTCTTCGATCACTCCTAAGTCTAACAATTTTTTAATCTCCAGTTTAAGTGGTTCCAGCATCATGTTAGGTACTTCCTGACCTTGTGCACACATGGTTTGGCAGATTTTTTAAGGATGATTTTGTGTTCAAATCCCATTAAACACCCCAAGTTGTCAGAAAAGACATTTGGATAATCATCAAAATATTTGTCTGACCCACACACAAAGCCTACTTGAGAAGGAAGAGAGCTAGAAAGAAAATCTTCCATCAGCATGACTTGATTTTTCGTATCTTCTGCTCCCGGATTGAGAATAATCCCTAAATCATGCTGATGTCGCCATCCAAGAAGATTGTCACCCCTGACGGCTACATAATCCTTTCCAGATATACTCTTACCACTAAAGGAAATGTTGGTTACAGTATATCCCAAAATCTCTATTTTTGACTTATTATAACTAAGAGGAGAGATATCAGGAGGTAACAGTTGAACATTTTCCAAACCAACCACTTTATCCCAAATCTTATTTCCAATTAAAGTAAAAGGAGACCCAGAATCTGCCATGAGTTTAAATACAAACTTGTCAATTCCTACTTCACAGAATGGCATGAAAATATGTTTTGTGTCAACCATTGTACCATTAACGTTAGAAACCACAAGTGTACGTACAATATCAGAGGTAGGTTCACTGATTTCCCTCTTTTTACCAGACCTAGATACGCGTGTATAATGTCCTTTGATACCACAGTTATTGAGAATGCTGTCCTAGGCAAAACAATGAGGAAAGTTCGAAGTGTGAGAAAAACTCCCACATCTGAAACAACGCATTTTTTGATTAGTCATAGAACGTTGTTGGTGAGATTCACGTTCTTTAGAGAAATTAGACTCTCTGGAAGAAGAAGAAGAAGAGCGATTTTCAAGAGTGTTTTTCTGAGAAAACGTCTTTTGGATAGGTTTGCTCTTAGAATTTAAACTGACTTTAGCAACTTCTTCATGACACTCACCAAATAGTTCATCTTCTTCTAACATGTGTACAGAGTCAGGGATTTTCTTTTTATTATCACTAACAGTGTGACTATCATCTTCTTTATTTTTTCTTATTTCCATGTGGAAGTGTTCTCCATACTCTCTACGATATCTAAAGCTTCTTTCAATGTGTGATTTTTGGATAATAACTTCTCTTGAACCCTAGAACTGTTCGTACATCGAACAAGTTGATCTCTAACAAGAGGTTCAGATAAATCTCCAAAATCACAGGTACGGGAAAGTGTCTTCAAGGCAGCAACATATGTCCCAACACGTTCACGAGAACCTTGGACACGAGTAAAGAATCTATGTCGTTCTAATACGACATTAATTCTTGGACCAAAATATTGTTCCAACATAGTCATTGACATCTCAAAAACATCTGCAGGATCACCATCAGCTCCACCAATAGGTATACTGTCCATACTATCATAGGTGTGTCTTCCTTCAACTCCCAAATTGTGTAGCAAGATGGCTTGTTTTCTAAAGGCTGAAAATTTCTCTCCTCCAATTGCAACTAAATAAGAGTCAAATAAGTTCCTCCATTTCTTCCAAGGAAGTATAGGCTCACCTTCCTCTGAAAGAAAAGGTGGGGGTTGCGACATGCTAGATGTAGTGGCCATAATGAAACTAGAAGTAAGTAAACAGCAAAACAATATAATAATGATAACAGGCCAAATAAAAACTTTTAAATATCTAAAAGTAAAAAAAATTATTCAATTTTGCAATTTTTTAAGCAAGTAAAAATATCAAATAACAATGTAGAATTAAACAATTACACATCAGCTGTGCACATCAGCGTAGAATAAATAGTCCAAACCGTAGAATATTATGATGTGCAGCTGTGTAAACAAGGATCTACTGTACTGGTATTTCAGCGTGTTGTCGAGTACATCAACGTTGTAGAAGTAACACACTGCTGTGTGTGTCAGCGTTGTTAATTTAGATTAACTTCTGCGCAAAAATACACTGCTGTGTGTATCAGCGTTTGGAAACTCAGTAAAAATGCGCTGCCGTGCGCATCGGCGTAACTATGGTAACAAAGATGGCCGCTGAAGTAACGTGGAATGCGTGACAACGTGTTGACGCTGTACGCGAGGTCAGGGTTCGCCGACACTGTAAGGAGCGAGCAGGAAGACGAACACTCAGGCGCTGCAGCACTCGTGCAATGATGCGCGTGAAAGAGCAATGGTACGCGCGATGCCTCACCAGGATTTCAAAACTAAACAGGGTGTAACGGTAAGCGCCGAGAAGGCGATAATGATACTTGGTTTTTAGTAATTAGGTACCTGGTTTTTGGCAATTTGGTTCGTTCTTCTCTCTTGTGCGATGTCCAAAGGAGGTTCAGCACTGTTCTTCTTTCTGGGATACAAGCGGCGCGACTTCCAATGTAGTCCAAAACAAACGAATAAAGAGGAGAAGTTAGTCAAAATATGTATACAGTGTCAGGAAAGAAGCAAACCACGAATTCAATCCATTCCAATGCACAATAAAAGCAAATCCAAGAGAATGAGACCAAGACCAAGTTGAGTATCTTGTGTCCAAAGTAATCTGATATCCAAAAAAACGAAAATTTGAATAAATCCTAAGTCCAATTCGATTTCCAATGGTAGGGGAGTTGATGGTTGTGGATGCCTGTCCCCAATCAAGCCTTGACCCTCGTCGCCAGTGATAAAAGCTCAGAAAACTGGTAAGATATAGAAGGAGCTTTATTGATACAACCATCAACAAGCAGAAGTTACAGTAAACTGAATCTTCAACAATTGGAATGTAATCATTCCATTAATGATGTAATTGACCATGACACTCTTAAAGATACAGCAACATAACAGGCACCCTTTCGTCAGCCCTTGGCTATTTGTCACCTGATTTCCCCAATATGTATTTAGGATATTACATTGGACGGAACTCGCATTAGCTGAAGGGCGTAAGATGATTGACAGCCTGCCATTGAGTTATAGCTGTTGGGGCTAATTGTCAATATATTTTCGAAGGCCTTTTTGGTAGCTACTTCCGCAGCATGCTGGTTGAAGTGTTCCAGCAGAAATTTCCTCTGACAAGTATGAACTGATTCCTTTTTGAGAGGGTCATAAAAACGTGTTAATATATAGTGTGTTAGAACCGCACACTATCATTGTTCTTTATCTCAGAAAGCAGTATGGACCATAGTGATTTGTCCTGCCGCCTTTTTATGTCCCATTTTAATTTTCTTATCACAGTGCTGCTGTTTCCTATTGATTGTTGCAGACTTACGCCTCTTTCTATATGATGGGGGGCACTTCGTGTTTCCTTTATAGCCTTTTATATGACCTCAATTGTTTGATTTAATTGGGGTGGCAAATATGTCAGCAAGCGTTTAGGTAAATGTCTCAAATTCAGATAAAGCATTGTTGAAGGAATCCAAATGGTGATCTAACAAACCCATCACTAATTCCGGCAAGTTTTTTATGGATAAAGTGGAAAATGTTATTCTTTCGTAATGTATGGTGAAAGCTGAGCCAGGTGACTCAGACAGTTGGTGGAAGGAATCAGGAGCTGCCTGAAAGGATACTTCTTTTGGATGATTTCCGCTTTCCTCCCTCTTACCAAGATGGTCTGAACCGATATATCAAAATAGTGACAATGTGACAAAAGTATAATCAAATATTGAACCGGATAAATCAGTGGCGTAACGAAACTTGAGGGCCCCCCCGCGCAAAGTACATGGAGGAGGCCCCCGCACATTTTGCTACAGTTCCAAGTTGTTTATATGTGACAGTGCAATGTGCGTATGTGTGTCATTGCATTGCCTTACGTGTGACACTTGAGTGACACTTTATCGCACATCAAAGTAGCTGTGCCTGTGGAATAATGTTCATTTTAGAATGTCCTGAGCAACCCTGTGATTGTTCCCTGCAAAAGGGACATAGCATGTGAGTGTTGCATTTGTCCCTGGCTAACTTATAAAAATATAAGAAAATAACCCAAATAGAAGGCTACACTGGGATTTTGCCAGGGTACAGCTGTCTGTAGCAAGCACTGGTATCAACTTGTGCTGAGTTCAGCCACACGAAGCTGCAGTAAAGAAAACACAGAAAGGCTGAGCATGTAACATTGAAGGGATGGTACGACTAGGCTTTAACCCAGTGCTTCCTTTTTGTTATCCATCTACGAGCATCTCTCATTTACAGACAAACTGGTTGTGTTAATAATGAAGAATTTTTTCAGGCAATGCAGGCAGAAAAGGCTAGCCCTATAACTGCCTTTCCACATTCTGTCTCCTTTCCCACCATATACTGGATGTCATCCACCACCATCCACATCTGGGCTCACCATCCCCTTTCTCCTCCAGCGAGTCTGTATCATCATGCCCAGTGTGTCTGCCGGTCAGACCTGGTGCTTTGGTTTAAGAGTGTGTGATTTTGTCCCATGAACAAGTAAATAAACTGTTAAATCTTGCGCTACAAAGTTGATTGGGAGAGACAGAGCCAGTGGGACAGAAAAAAAGCAGAAGCACTTCACGGGGGACTACAGCTCCTACATTGTGAGTAATTTCTATACCTGATCTTTTTTCTGTCGTTTCTTGACGCTTCAATGAACACATTCAAAACAATGGTGATCAAAAGCTAGCAATAATTGTGATACTGTGGTCCCATCACAGGTGTTGTCCCAGTGCCAAAGCACTTGCTGCACTCCCCCAACACCTTGGGCAAGCTCCCACATTGCCCCAGTCCAGGACGGACCTCGAAACCTGGCTCTTCGGATGGGCCCAGCACTCAACTTAGCTGCCCCCTTCCTCCCCAGCACCTTGAGACCCTCACAGGTGAGTAGCTGCGCTTTTCCAATCCCTGATTGATTGATTGATTATCGATACACCCGGTCCCTCCTGCAGAACCCAATGGCACAGGCCCGTGGCCTGGTTGTGCATGATACAAGTTATGTTTGGCAATACCAAGAGAACCCACACCCCCTGGAAACCCTAACCCCCTCCAGTCCAGGTATCACCTAATTCCTGTCCATTTCACAAGTGCTCTCTTTGACTCACACTCATATGGAAAGAATAAATAAATTGAAAGATTTAGCAACACAACTAGGAGTCTCCCTCACAACTAAATAGTCCAGATGTCTTTGTTTTGTTTGTGACATGGTTTATTACATGAAGGTATTTTGTGGTGTCCCTCTCTACCACACCTGCAGTACTTTACAGGATGTATCTAACGCATGCCAAGAATACTGAGCAGTCCCGATGAGGATGTGTGGCAGAGACAGCCCTGCCGACATTTGAGCCTGTGTCTTGTGCATTTCATCAAAAATATCCACAGAAGGCACACAAGGCCCTGCATCCCCGTACTCCCGCTACCCCACAAACACCAAATTGAAGTTTATGGATACATTTTGCAGAATCTTTTTGTTTTCTCAAAGCCCCAAGTTCCCAAACTCGATTGGCTGTTCTGCCAGTGCTGGGTGACCTTTGGTGATCTGATAAACTTTTCCAGATTTTTAAGGGTGATAGCCTGTTTTATGGGCAGATAAAGGACCTTTAACTTTTCACGGAACACACATTTTTGGCCATCCCATAAATACTTGCCAGTTAACTTTTCAGGAACGTTTCACATATGAAAATTAAAAATGTTCAATTATAAAAAGTTATGTAATATTGTAAGGGTGGTTGTTTTGAATGGGGGTTAGAAGTTGTGAAGTGCTTCTTTTGCAAATTACTCTTAATTCCTGAGAAAACTATAATTATTACTGTTAGCACCAATTGTATTTGTAGGGTGGTGTTCAAGTTAAAATCAGACATTTTGTCCACAAACTAAGGGGCGATTACGATTGTGGTTAATCCGCATCCTCCGGGCCGGCGGAAGCCACCGCCGGCCCGGAGGATGCGGATTAACCGCTGCGGTCAGAGAAATGACCCCCCGCCGAATTAGGATGGCGGGGGTGTCATCTGCGGAAGGCAAGACCGTCCGCCGCTCTTCCGCCGCGAGACCGCAGCAGAAAAGCTCTAATATGGTGGCGGTGTCTGTCAGACACCGCCAGCCATATTAGGATGCATGGGGAAACATGCTTTTCCACGGCGGGTTTTCCGCCGTGGAAAAGCATGTGGTCTTTGGCATTTGGGGGCCCGTTGCGGGCCCCCAGGGTGTCGGGGGTGGGGGGTGCACATGGGGGTACCTATGGTACCCCCCAACATTTACATGCACAAAGCGGCAGGCACCGCGCGGTGCCTGCCGCTTTGTGCATGTAAATGTAACACATGCAGTTTTAACATTGCGGCGGGTGCTGCGTTAAGCAGCACCCGCCGCAATGTTAAAACATAAAGGATGTGACCGCCAGGGTGGCGGTCACATCCTAATTTGCACGGAGGGACCGCCGCTGCCCCTGCAGACGGTCCCTCCTCCTCTCGGGGGGCGGACGGACGCAAGTCCGTCCGCCATCCTAATCGGTCCCTAAGTTGCTTAACGGAAAATGTATCCACATGCAATATACCTTCATTTTCAGTTCCAACTACTTCTTTCAAAGACATGCTTCCAGTTTGTGGATAAAAATGACACCACTAAACGTTAATGAAAACAAGAACCTTCTAGAAGGGCATGTAGGCCAATAATCTGAATCTATGTAAAACTTTGCTCAATAAATAATAAAAATTGAGCTACCTCTGCTCTGATGTGCCTGATTAAAACATCAGCGAATTCTGTTATCCAGTACTCTGTCTGCATACGAGATAATTTAGTTTCTGACATTGGCTTACTTGAAATTTTAAAGTGTCTTTTCTACTGCTGATTTTCAGCAGAGCCCAAAATGTACATGTTCTGGGGGCCGCGAGGGCTGAGCTGGCTAGTTCCTGCTGCTGTCGGAGTGTGCAGGTCAAGCTTCCAATGTGTGCCCTCTGCTTAGATTTCGCCCGACCCTGGAGAAAGGGCTGAGCAGAGCTCTGGGGTCTGATCTTGTGGGAAGCGCTTACCTTCTAACTCACTTAAAAGCTGTCTCTCAAAATGCTGCTTAGAGGGCCCTCTGTGCATCTGGTAAACATGGTGCCCGGGTGTGGCAGTAACCCCGCTGTTACATTTCTGGTCTCTCAGTCTCAAGGCACCACCCATTATATCCTGTATAGAGAGCGCGATTCAATTACAGCAGTACATCAGTCCCGAGGTCTGGACGAAATGTAACAAAAGGCATGCATGCTAGAAATAAAATTGTAGCAATCTGGGCCCAGAGGCGATTTCCATGGCAACCATGGTCACCTCGTCTCTGGGCCCAGCTTGTACTCTCTGGGACACATTCACATTAGTAAACAGACGAGCACTGGCTGCACACTTGCTGAATTCACTCTAAGAACCTTGACGAATGGAGAGGTGCTCAATATGCACTATAATCCTTTTTTATTGCAGTGATTCGGGGACATGCCTTCAAATGCATTCGGCTAACCCATGATGCCTTGTACGGCTGGGCCATGCTCCGGACCCAGTCAGGACCTCTCAGACCCGCCCGTTCACAGAGCTGGAGAGGGCCCCCTCAAGCTCGGGCCCCCGCATGGTGGGTGTTGCGGGGGTTATTGTTACCCCCCTGGGATGAATTTGAGTGAAACAATGCTTCTGGCAGATTGTCCTCCATAAACTGTCCATTTAATGTGCAGAAACTGAAGTACTCTAGAAGCAGCTTGCCAATGTTATTTGGCCACCGTTTCCTCCCTGTTCTGGTGTGTCCCACTGTGAGAGGTGAGATGCCATGCAGTCATTGTGGAACAAAAGGGGGTGGTGATGGACGGGGCATCTGAACCAATCAAACACTCACACCCAGTCAAGAGATCTGGGTTTGATCCATCACCGTTCTTTAGCCCACTCTGCCACCCCAGTTCAGACATGGCTATATGCAAATCAGTCTGACCCTGTGCCTCATGGGAACAGTCCAGCCCGAACTGCCAAGCCATGCCTTCCCTGGACCGGAAACAAGCTTCCGAGGACCGGTTTCTGGCATTCCAGCCGTCTTGAGCCCGGCTTGCTTGAATCCAGTGGCAAAGTGAGCAAGGGACTCACGTCTGAGCATACCCTGCACACTTATGGCGGTCAAAGCGGTACAAAAGGGGGTGGTGATGGACGGAGCATCGAAACCAATCAAACACTCACACACAGTCAAAAGATCTGGGTTTGATCCATCACCGTTCTTTAGCCCACTCTGCCACCCCAGTTCAGACATGGCTATATGCAAATCAGTCTGAGCCTGTGCCTCATGGGAACAGTCCAGCCCGAACTGCCAAGCCATGCCTTCCCTGGACCGGAAACAAGCTTCCGAGGACCGGTTTCTGGCATTCCAGCCATCTTCAGCCCGGCTTGCTTGAATCCAGTGGCAAAGTGAGCAAGGGACTCACGTCTGAGCATACCCTGCCACACTTATGGCGGCCAAAGCGGTACAAAAGGGGGAGGTGATGGACGGAGCATCTGAACTAATCAAACACTCACACCCAGTCAAAAGATCTGGGTTTGATCCATCACCGTTCTTTAGCCCACTCTGCCACCCCAGTTCAGACATGGCTATATGCAAATCAGTCTGACCCTGTGCCTCATGGGAACAGTCCAGCCCGAACTGCCAAGCCATGCCTTCCCTGGACCGGAAACAAGCTTCCGAAGACCGGTTTCTGGCATTCCAGCCGTCTTCAGCCCGGCTTGCTTGAATCCAGGGGCAAAGTGAGCAAGGGACTCACGTCTGAGCATACCCTGCCACACTTATGGCGGCCAAAGTGGTACAAAAGGGGGTGGTGATGGACGGAGCATCTGAACCAATCAAACACTCACACCCAGTCAAAAGATCTGGGTTTGATCCATCACCGTTCTTTAGAACACTCCGCCACTTCAGTTCAGACATGGCTAAATGCAAATCAGTCTGACCCTGTGCCTCATGGGAACAGTCCAGTCCGAACTGCCAAGCCATGCCTTCCCTGGACCGGAAACAAGCTTCCGAGGACCGGTTTCTGGCATTCCAAACGTCTTCAGTCTAGCTTGCTTGAATCCAGTGGCAAAGTGAGCAAGGGACTCACATCTGAGCATACCCTGCCACACTTATGGCGGCCAAAGCGGTACAAAAGTGGGTGGGGATGGACGGAGCAACTGAACCAATCAAACACTCACACCCAGTCAAAAGATCTGGGTTTCATCCATCACCGTTCTTTAGCCCACTCTGCCACCCCAGTTCAGACATGGCTATATGCAAATCTGTCTGAACCTGTGCCTCATGGGTACAGTCCAGCCCGACCTGCCAAGCCATGCCTTCCCTGGACCGGAAACAAGCTTCCGAGGAATGGTTTCTGGCATTCCAGCCGTCTTCAGCCAGGTTTGCTTGAATCCAGTGGCAAAGTGAGCAAGGGACTCACGTCTGAGCATACCCTTCCACACTTATGGCGGCCAAAGCGGTACAAAATGGGGTGGTGATGGACGGAGCATCTGAACCAATCAAACTCTCACACCCAGTCAAAAGATCTGGGTTTGATCCATCACCGTTCTTTAGCCCACTCTGCCACCCCAGTTCAGACATGGCTATATGCAAATCAGTCTGACCCTGTGCCTCATGGGAACAGTCTAGCCTGAACTGCCAAGCCATGCCTTCCCTGGACCGGAAACAAGCTTCCGTGGATCGGTTTCTGTCATTCCAGCCGTCTTCAGCCCGGCTTGCTTGAATCCAGTGGCAAAGTGAGCAAGGTGCCTCTAGTCTGAGCATACCCCGGTCCTCGGAAGCTTGTTTCCGGTCTGAACTGGGGTGGCAGAGTGGGCTAAAGAACGGTGATGGATCAAACCTAGATCTCTTGACTGGGTGTGAGTGTTTGATTGGTTCAGATGCTCCGTCTAATACCACCCCCTTTTGTACTGCTTTGGCCGCCATAAGTGTGGCAGGGTATGCTCAGACGTGAGTCCCTTGCTCACTTTGCCACTGGATTCAAGCAAGCTAGGCTGAAGATGGCTGGAATGCCAGATACAGGTCCTCGGAAGCTTGCTTCCGGTCCAGGGAAGGCATGCCTTGGCAGTTCGGGCTGGACTGTTCCCCCGAGGCACAGGGTCAGACTGATTTGCATATAGCAATGTCTGAACTGGGGTGGCAGAGTGGGCTAAAGAACGGTGATGGATCAAACCCAGATCTCTTGACTGGGTGTGAATGTTTCATTGGTTCAGATGCTCCGTCCATCACCACCCCCTTTTGTACCCCTTTGGCCGCCATAAGTGTGGCAGAGTATGCTCAGACGTGAGTCCCTTGCTCACTTTGCACTGGATTCAAGCATGCCGGGCTGAAGATGGCTGGAATGCCAGAAACCGGTCCTCGGAAGCTTGTTTCCGGTCCAGGGAAGGCATGGCTTGGCAGTTCGGGCTGGACTATTCCCACGAGGTACAGGGTCAGACTGATTTGCATATAGCCATGTCTGAACTGGGGTGGCAGAGTGGGCTAAAGAACGGTGATGGATCAAACCTAGATCTTTTGACTGGGTGTGAGTGTTTGATTGGTTCAGATGCTCCGTCCATCACCACCCCCTTTTGTACCGCTTTGGCCGCCATATGTGTGGCAGGGTATGCTCACACGTGAGTCCCTTGCTCACTTTGCCACTGGATTCAAGCAAGCCGGGCTGAAGACGGCTGGAATGCCAGAAACCGGTCCTCGGAAGCTTGTTTCCGGTCCAGGGAAGGCATGGCTTGGCAGTTCGGGCTGGACTGTTCCCATGAGGCACAGGGTAAGACTGATTTGCATATAGCCATGTCTGAACTGGGGTGGCAGAGTGGGCTAAAGAACGGTGATGGATCAAACCCAGATCTCTTGACTGAGTGTGAGTGTTTGATTGGTTCAGATGCTCCGTCCATCACCACCCCCTTTTATGCAGTCATTGTGAGCAGGAGCTTGAGAGGGATGAGGATACACAATCCATGGTGCGAGGGGTGTTGAGGGCTGTACTCTGTTGTACCTAACATTTTTCCTATCCCCCCTGCAGCTGGCTGGGCTACTCTGGTTTTGACGTGCCTAACATATTTCCTGTCCCAAACCTCAGGGGTTCCCTGCACCCCCACCCCCGGGGGTCTAGACACTCTTCAAGTATTTGCAATTATTGTTGCTCTGATATTTTATGATGAGAGTTAGGCATGCATGGACATGGTTATAATTTAAAGCTAGAAAGTTTATTTGTATGTTTCCTTTGCCATCTAGACCTCCTGAAAACATGACTATAACACCATCCCTCTGGGAGATCGTTTGCTCCTGTTTGCACTGTAAGATTTATAGAGGGGCTATTAAATCAAAACCAGGATACTTCCTCAGTGCCAGTATTGTGCTGTATTGCAAATTTGATTAAATGCCAATACACAAATGTGTTAATAATAACCAGTGAGTATTCCTAAGAGATGTAAGTTGAAATCACCTGTAACTATAAAGTATGAGGTTTGCTCTTCTTCCAGATACCACAAGAGTTTGTCAATCAGCAGTCTTGAGGCCCTTGCCCTGTTTTCGGGATTCATGTTTCATGTTGACTATTACAACCTCCATCCTGGTACTCTGGCAATGGATTGTTGTCCTGATTGTGTTAACTGTTGGCGAGTTCGAATGGAGAGGATTAGAGGTGCCTAGGTTTCTTACTGATTTAGAGATTGCTAGCTGTTACTTGGAGCAGGCGTGTTTGGTTGATTTACAAGCTAGTACGAAATAGTTTGTGAAATTCTGTTTATGGAAAGGGTCTTTGAGCCACGTCTCAAGAAGACGGATGATATCAAAATATGAAAACAGCTGTGGGTCCAATGTTTTACTTGCTAAGCTGTTTATGTTCCAAGAGCATAGAAGTAAGTAAGCTGATCCTTAGGGTACCTATATTATGATGGGCTTTGTCACAGATTCCTTGTTGCGCAGAAGCCCTTTTCAGTTTTGATCCAGAGTACCAGCAATTTGTGCATAAGAAGCGGATTGATTCCTGGGTGAAGCTCTTGTGGACGAGGCTTTACCGAGAGTGCCTCGGAGAACTGAGTGTGTGTTATTGGTTTGCCGAGCGTCACTTCTATATTGGTCCAAGCCTAGCAGAGGGTAACTAGGTTCATAGTAGGTTCCCAACTGTATTTCCCAGATCCTGGAAATATCCCACTTGTTCAGTATATTACGGCTATCTCGGATGATTTCCAGGTAGCCTTTGTTGCCTCATTCTCCAGTGAACTTCTGGAGTATATAAATTCAATTGAGGCCAGATAAGTTGCTCTTAAATTTTCCAGACCACTGATTCATGTTAGCAGTCATAAATATGTTACCCCTAATTAAGGGAGTCACAGTTGCCTATTGATCTATTTTCTGGTAACAACATTATAATGTTAGTATATAACTGATCACTGAGCAATGCCTGAGGATCATGTTGCAATCTGCAATGTTGTTGTAATTTTTATGAGGGGATTTCCATCATATTAGGCTCAGTGCTTCTTCGGCTGGGTGGGTTTTCTGTTGGCATGATCGGTTTTGAAGCAGCTGAGTGCAATCCTATTCTGTCATAAGCTGTCCCAGTAGCTTTTGTGCCCTTGATATTGATGAGACATTTCTAGCAAAGGCAGTGGCCCTAGAGGACATGAATTGCACCCTAGTTTCAGGGTTAGGTCAGGCATTTGATCAGTGGCAGCTGGCAGGGAACGTGGTGGTGAGCCTGGGGGACGAGGGGAAAAAAAATAAAAAAAATTAAAAACCACCTACCTTCTCACAGCTGCCGTCTTTTCTCAGCTTCAGTCCCGGAAGCAGGAAGCACACAGGCTCCTCTAAGCTAATCACAAAATGTGATTGGTCTGAGTGCTGTGTTTCGGCACTCAGACAGGTACTGGGAACCTGTGCATGTTCCCCACAAGGCTGTGAATTACACCCTGGCATGGAATATTCGAAGTGTGCATGACTGTTTGGCTAGCCCAATATGGCCGGCCAAACAGTCATGCACATTAAGATTGTGACCACCACTCCTACCCCTTGGTCCCAACCCTGCCCCACTCTATCCTTGCTCCATAGAGAAGAAAAATACATTATTATAACAATGTATTATCATTTTATTTTTCCTTTTTCCTGCTCTGAGATCAGTTGGGGGATGCTCCTCTGCCTTAGCTGAGGAGCTGCCCCTGGTTTCAAAGGTAGATATGCTGACTGAGTTTGAGGAATCTAGGTATCGATGCATGCTTTGACACCCTCAAATCACATCCACAAGCTGGAAGTAGTTAGATTAAGCACAGTGAGTACACTAAAGGTGCATGAAAGACACATTCTCCTGAGCCTCAAGTGGCTCTCATGTAAGCTGTCAGTAAAGGTTTACTAGGCAAGCACTCAGTAATGCTCAGATGTCAATGGAGGCAAAAACTGGACGGGGTAGTAGAAACTTAGTCAAACTCCTTTTTATTTGTGAAAGTTGTTGAGGCACTAAACATCAACATGTCTGGCCATATGTGTACAGGTTTGTTTGGGATATGTTTGTGTCGTTGAGAGGGGATTTGATTGGGGATTCTGTCCTGTGGTATATGAATGTGATGGACCCTTGAATGGGGGAGATATGAGTGCACTTGTTGGATAGGCTTGTGACTTGTGGTATGAAAATCCGATGTGTGCTGCATGAATGGTGTTTGGACAGCCCATAAAGCTGTTGTTGCCTTGACGTGACTTTATGGCTTATCTTCAGTAATCTTGGCTTCAATATTCAGATACTCTGATTAGTATTTGTTCCCTGAAGCTAACACTTATGGAGGTGCCAAAACCAACCTGTGTCAGTATTCTTCAAGGAAAACACCATCATTCATTTTTGCATTGAACATTGTTATATGCTCTTTTATAACAGCCAGGGGATACCTTTAAGTCCATCACTGACAATGTTTACCAATGTTATAGGTGTTGACATGGATCATACCACACCAAGGATCTGCCTGTTTTCTAGTGGTCCTACAACGCTGTTAACTAATTTCTGATGCTATTCATTCCTTGTCAGCATTCAAAAACATTTCCTTTAACTCATCTAAGATGTTCTTAACTCCAACAGTGCACAGGGAAAACCATTGACATCCTTTGTGCTACCATTGCAGTGCAAAGGACGTCAAAGGATTTTCCTCTTAAGGCGCTGCAGGAGAACCTCTAGTTCTTCCATCAGAGATATCCCCCATGAGGGCACCTGTAGGGACTGGTGCAGATTAGCTTCCATGTAAGCTCCTGCCCCTCCCCGCCCCCAGTAATGGTAGCACACCATACGATGCACAGATGTCACAGCGCCATAAGGCACAGGTGAGTGCAGCTTGGAGAGTTTGATGGGATAATTCCTGCCAGTTGCATCCACTCCTTCTAAGAAAAGAGAAAATGTGATTGTCATTTTTTTATGTTGATCTACCTGGATCTTTACTGTCGCCCCCTTGGGGCATCGCCCACATTGGCATGAGTCGACCTCTCTATGGGAGAATAAAGTAATTGGGATATTTTTTCTTTGATGGTGTGGAGTTCACTTCCGGGGCATGAAGGACAGCAGCAGTACCTGCCGAACAGGCCACCATCAAGGATTGTCACCCACACTGCCGGCTGTCCAAAGATAGATGCACCACTAACAACTAAAGTTATAGGCCAAGATGGCAACTATAATGCATTGTCAGCTCCTAAGACATTGAGCTCACTAACGAAGAGAGGTGAGTGACTCTAATTACCTGAATCTCTTTTCAGCCTGATCATATTAGAGACTGCTTAATCTTAGCCCTGGGGGCACCCACCTCGTGGCCCGCCGGGGCCCCTGGGCGCAGCCAGAGATGCCGGGCTCAAACGTGCAGAGTAGGCTCCCCAGGTCTGTGGGACCCTGTCCTGGGCACTTTGCCATGCAGCAAGCTGAAAGACGGAGCTCAGGATGGGGAGGGGGCCCTCAGGGACCACAAGCAGAGCTCCTGTACCAGGTTGAGCAGGAGAAAACTCCCTAGTCTTGGTGGAACCCTGTCCTTGGCCCTTGGCAAAGAGGCAAGCCGGGAATGGAGCCCAGAAAGGGAGCGCATGACCCAGGGCCCAGTGGGGCCCTTGGCCAGGTCAGAGCTCCCAGTCCTTGACGCACAGGGGATGCACTTTGCCAAGCGGTGGGTCAGAGAATGGAGCTCTGGACTGGTGGGGGTTGCCCTGTCCTGCCCCATCTGGTCAAAAGCTGCAACCTCCAGGTCATAAGGGGTCTCAGTGTACCCTGCCCCTAGTAATCAGGAGGAAGGCTACCCCCTTTTTCAATAATCCTTGCACACCAAGTGACAGAGGGGACCCAAGGCGTCCACGCGCCCGGCCTTCTTGGAGCCCTGGCTGGGCTTGCAGAACTGAACAAGCCCTCATTAGGACTTCCAATGTAGCCTGGCCATCTGGTGGCACCATTTGAATGCACTGCGCGTGACCAGATGCCCGAAGGGTTGTGCGCGACCAGAATGTCGGGCCCAAAGGACGGCAATCTGCCCGCCCTGTTCCTTAACAAAAGGGCTCCTGCCTTGCCTTGCTGGACTCTGGGGCTCTGTATCTTGGGGGCTCGGAGCCCCAGCTTGGCCTCAGACATAGGGCTGTGATAGTGTGCCCCATCAGACCCCCCACCTGGGGCCCCCCTAGTCACCTTGCCATGCAGGCAAAGTGGGGTATGCCTGCCTGGGCCTGAAGGGACTCCTGACCCGGGACCTTGGCCCTGGGGCAGTCCGGAAGAAGAAGCCAAGGGCAGGAGCTCCTGCCTCAGTCCTGGTGGGACCCCGGGACCATGATGTACATTTGGAGAATCCCCAGGCTGGCAGAACCCTGGTGCTCTGACTGGCGGGGAGCCCGAGGACAGAGCCCAGGACAGAAGTGGGTCAGTCGAGACCCAGTTGGTCACTTGCTGAGAACCGCCAGACCCCAAGGGGATCCAGAGTACCCTGTCCCTAGTAATCCAGAGGAAGGCTACCCCCTTTTTTATCAACTGTGCACATCGAGTGAGAGCGGGGACAGAAGCTGCAAAAGCACCCAACCACCTGGTGCTCTGGCTGGGACTGGGAGGAGCAAAGTAGCCCCCATTGGGACTTCCTGGGTGGCCCAGCCATCTGGTAGCATCTTTGGAAGGAACTGCGCACGACCAGATGGCCGGGCACAAATGGACGGCCATTTGGTCATGCTGTGCCTTAATGAACAGGGCCCCCTGTTGCCCTTGGAGGGGACCAGGGCTCTGCAGCCCGGGGGCTCGGAGCCCTACCTCAGGCATGGGGCTGCTTGGGGTGCCCCTTCAGGTCTCCCACCCAAAGGCACCTTGGCATGTAGGCAAAATGGTGGGAGGCCTCCTTTGGCCCAGTAGACTCCCCCAAACCAGGATCCTGGTCTTGGGACACGCTGGGGGATGGAGCTCGGCCTGTCCCGGGCCCTCGTCAGGAGGCCACTACAAGTTGTACAACCCATTTGTACAGCCTATTGCCCCTACCAGCTCTACTAATGACAGTACCAAAACACCTACCAACTATCACAATGCTACAAGTGTGGCACTTCAGGTAATCCCAGCCCACCGAATGTACATGAATGGCTTGGGTGTCACATATTAGTCACTTTCAATGTATATTAAATGCATAAACAACTATTCTTGTGTTCATCTCAAAAGCAGACAAACCGAGCAACTATGTGGCAGACTGTCATAAGTTCCCATGTTGACTATTAAGTGTCACTCAAATTAAGAACTGGTCGAAATTAAATTGATGCATTAAAATATCGCAGGGTAAACTAGTAGTTATATTCATGAGCTAATTCTTGGTAGAAACATGTTGATTGAGTATATAATCAGGAATAGCAGAAATATGCTCATGGTAAGCACATATTGTGTAAATTCTGTGTACTGCATTAAGATCCCTTTATGGCAGGTGGCATAGTTTACACAGCATGAAAGCAAACTTTACAATAGTTGCCTTGCCAAATCGAAAATAATGCTTTTATACTTCTGATAAACTGGCTATTGGTATTGACAATATGAGACATAACGTGTTCCAAGGGGTAAATGTTTTTTTACTGCTTTTGGACATTTAAGTTGGAACGAGAGGTTTAAAAAACTGATCACGTCTTCTGCTTCTCGTGCTCCAAATAAGAGAAAGACACATGAGAAACGCTTATATAATGTCTTCTGACCATCTTGAAAAAGAGAATCCACAAAGCACTGTCTGTAAAACATTCATATTTTTCGAATGACATGTCTGCATTTAGAAATTAGACATTGACAAGGACTCCATTGGTGCTTTCTTCTCCAAAGTGTTGTTTATTTGTCGAGACACAGCTATATATAGTCAAGAACTTGCAGAGAAAAACATATGTGACATTTAATCAAGTCCACATCAGTGTGTTATCCCTCAAAAGTAATCTTCATCTCTAAAGCACACCTGAAACAGGGAACAGTGGTAAGTCAGTTGTTATAGTAACTGCAGATCGTACCTCCAAACATGAGAAACAATGGTTGCAATGCAAGAGTGTCCCTGCTTTAGTCTGCATCCATTTACTTGTGCTGCATATATCACTGTCAGATTTTCTTGCTTTTGTTCAGTCTTTGAAGTAATGTTTGCATTATGTAAGGTCGTTTTTTAACTTTCTAGCACTGCACAAGCCAGTTCGATTCACATTGCTTTCTTGGATGAGGGGGGTGAGACTTAATTATGTAAATTTAGAAATAATTATAATTATAAGCCTGATTTTGATCCTAGAAGATGACCACCAGCTGTTAGGGTGGCAGAGGTAATCTCCTTTGCCACTCTGGACATATTATTGCCCTCAAATTACGAGATTGACGCTGGTCCCGCATTGATCTCTGTGCCACCAGATGAGCCGCTGCCATAAGAGCTCCTGTCGAGGAGCTAAAGGTTATGTGCAAGGTTACCACCTTTTAGGTGGCTGCACACTAAACCTTATAGGCTTTAAACACAAATTACCAAGAGAAGGACTTCTAGCATCAATTTCAAAAGCAAAAGGACTGACATCAAGTATCAATAAAGTTAACAACTCAAAACCCGGTTGCCCATTGAATATACCAAGTCATACAGATTTCAGAACACCTAACCCTTAAACATAACGAAGAACCTGTCCTCCTACATGACAACCACAAGGGCGAAATAAGAAGAATCATATTTGCAAATGAAAATAACCTCCTTAGATAAAGCCAATGTGAAACATGAATGGAACCTTTTAAATGTGCCCTCCCCATACATATCATAACACTGATATACCCCTTATTTATGCACTGCTGTCTAACAAGCAAAGTGCAAATTACTATTAACTTTCAAACTAAATCTAAAAAAAAACTACAGTCACACAAAATTATAATAGACATTGACCAGGCAATTATACAAACAATATGTTAACTATACCCACACACAGCCATTCAAGAATGCTTTTATCACTTCAACTAAATCATTTGGAAACATCTGAAAATATCCGGATGAAGTGCATAATATGAAACATACAAACCCTGCCTTTGAAATAAAAAAGTTACCTAGAACAGACGTAGATAACAACTTCAACTTCCTACTAGAATCACCATTTTTCAGAAAAAATTAACAAAAACTAAGTCCACTACCGGACTACTTTGAAGACACTTGAGTTGGCAGACTGCCCCGACCTGGATGACAACTCTAATTCCAAATACCATGGTGGAATGTCTTTGACAGCACCATGGCTCAACAAGCCAAAACCAAACAGCGCAGTGGAAGGATGGCACAATGCCTTCCAATGCAAACAAACTATAAAAAATAATGACCGCCCTCACCCTGGACGTTTTCTGCAAGGGTGTTTGGGGATCATTATTGTTTCTGTCCATGACCTTCAGGCTTTTCAAGGTGGTGACAGACAGGAAACAAACACACCATTAGACCATCTGCTCCAAATAAGGCAAGCAATCTGATGTCTTTACTACAGGTACACTGCCATCAGAAAACTGAGTCTGCCTGACTCACAACAGCTTGGATGTACCAAGAGTTTAGCAGACAGGTTTCTCCATCTCATTACTTCCAGAGTTTCCCATCTCCAAACCCTAAACTAAGCCCTAAGTGTGAAGTAAGTCTAGTGTAAATGACTGTTATTCTGAGAACAATATTTATTAAACAAACCCATTATATTCAGCCTTTACACTTCCTGGATCCGACAGTTACTACTAAGTAGTAAACTTACATTTGTGGAGATATCCCTAAACAAAATACAAGAGTGCAGGAATTGGTGGTAAAGACCTCTACATGTAGGTTTCTGAATTGTATTTTGCTGTAAATAAGTAGTACTACTAGAGTACATCTTTACATACTGAAAATGCAGTTTGTGAATCAGGTACAAATATTCTATGAGCCTGGAATTATAGTTAGCAATTGAAGGTTCTATGTTATTTAAGACAAATTGTAAAAATATAAAAATTCTGTCTCATATTGTTATTTTAATTAATGAAAGACATTTAAATAAAATGTAGAATATTTATAAAAAATTTAAATGAATTAAACATTTTTAAATAGAACCTTACTAAATATTAAACACATTGGGGAATGGCCATATCAACAATAGAGTCATCCACTTTAAAATCTAGCTCCTGGTGCCAAAGGTCCACTGTTGTGAGTATCCTGATTGCCCCCATGTCCTATGTACCCCAGCAATGGGGATTTAGACCCCCCCTACTTTGTATGCTGAAAATAAGCTATTGTCAGTCTCCCGAGACCCACTGAGACATTTCAGGAAGCCCTGTTGGGCTTACTCATGCAGTAGCAATGGCGGCTGCTGGAGAAGCATGAGCTGTGTGGAGGAGGTCATGACAGAATCCCTGGGCTGCGTGGCAGAGAGGAGAAATCCACTTCTGGTGCTACTGGCCCTCGTGGCCATTTGTGGGATCCACTTGTTGCTATGAGCCCCACAGAAAAAAAACCTAACGTCCCAAGGCAGAGTGATGACTCCAGTTGCAGGTCTGGCCGGTGAGAGTCTGGCAGTGAATGCGGGACCTTGAGGCAGTGCATTGGAAGATCCCTGCTGACTGCGTGCTTGAAGGAGCGCTTCGCCCTCGAGACCCAGAGATCAGGGACTCTTGAGGACTTGACCCTGATAGCATTGGGGAATGCTGGGGAAAACAGAGTGCATCATCCTCAATGTTGTAAACCAGGACCTGGCCTCCAGGGGCTTTCCCCATCGTACTTTGGCAACTACTTACTTTGAAGCTGAAGAGATAGTAAACTCCTGCTGTGTTCAGGGCCCCTCATGACACAACTGGGAGGCCTCTGTCTCCTCCTGATGGTCTAGAGCAACTGATTAGAGGGGACCTCTCTCCCTGGAACCCTCGTTGTGTGGAGACTTTGTGAACTGCTGTACATACAGAAGGCTGAGGGGACATGCTGGTGGGAGCATCTGCCCTGTTTAACTAATAGTCCACAATCAGCAGGGGTGCCCCAGCTTAGATGGTGAATACTTATATATATGTAAACTGTGCAATGAAGATATTTTTTAAATTAAATGTCAATTGCTGTTTGTTGTATTTTTAGTAGGCCTGGGCGGACCTCGTGGTGATTTATCCCCAGAATTCTGGGAAGGTGCCAAAAAACTCCACCAAGTTCTGCATGCGGGTAGAGAATCGCTCGGTGACCCCAGCCTAAACCCAATCTCAGCCAGACCCTCCACTGTGCATTACCGATCACTTGTATGAGAGCTAATGTGTGCAATATTACAGTACGTGAAACGCCATGGCAGACTCCAGATTATTTATTTATTTATAGTTTGAGAATAGCACTGTATCTCTAAAGTGCCGGTCTATCCAGCTAGTTGAAAGAGATGTAGAACGTCATGTGCATCAACAGATGTGCGATCCGGCTGTATGTGTATGGAGGCAGAAGAAGATTTTCTCGGCGTCAGTGTGCACCCCACCTGAAGCAAGGCTGGCCAAAGACAGCCATTGGCAACGCCATGAGGTACCTACTACCGTCATTCTGTATTCCCTGTCCCTGGCGTCACAAGCAGCGCCAGTGATGGGTAATAGAGGACAGGTGCAAAAGGAACAATTGATGGACAGAATGCAGAACATTGTCATACATTCACCGAGTAAAGAGATCTGGGCCTAAATCTATAGTTTTTTTTGCTCCGCATGCTATTCCAGTTTGAATACAGTCCAGCCCAAACTGGACAGGAACAGACTGGAACACCTAGACATGCCTGCCAGGGTCTGGTTGAGCATACGTCCAACTGAGCACAAAGCCCTGAATGCTGCCAATGTATGACAACCCTGTCCATCACTGATGGAGATCTTGTGATCATACTACCTATCGTACTTCGATCACAAGATCTCCATCTCCAGGTCTTTTTTAGAGCTATCGACTACCTGAAAATTGAATGTAAATGTGTGGCTTCTCCTGAAGAAGGCATGGTGTATGCCGAAACGCGCGTCGATTTGATTTGTGCTACCAATTGTATTGATTCTCTCCTTGTTTTTTTAAATACATTTTATATGTGATTTATTTTTTAAATGTACAATTGTATGTATTATGTCACAACACACATTTTTACAAATATTTTTGAATTGATGTTATTAAAATGAATGTTTTTTATATATTCTGTTTCCTGCCCGTTCCCTTTCTGACTTGTTTCCTTTGATCAATTGCCAAGGAAGTTCTTTACTTAAATATGTGACGTCATCAGCAGTGCATTGCGGGCGCGTGAGTTATAGTTAGCTTAACTAACTATAACGGGGGAATTTCAATGGTTTTGCATGAGTGAAATGTCCAGCTAACTATAACATGTGTGAAACCTATGGTTTTTTCAGTGAATTTGCAAGGTTTTTTAAATCCTATTTCCGAACTATAACGTTTGTGAAACCTCTGGTTTTTTCAGTGAATTTCAATGGTTTTGTAAATGATAATTTTTAAATGTATTAATTATTATATTTCTTTCTTTTTATACTAATTTCCTACATTTTTATTATGCATATTTATATTTATTTTATTTTTTAAGTTATATTTCATATTTTTAATGTAAAATAATTACAAAACTAAATCCCAAAATATTTTTTTTATTAATTATTTTTTTTCTTCAAAATATTAAAATTCCTTTTTCATTATTTTTTTATAATCTTAACGTACGCATACAGTGCTCGCACCATACTTTCTACGGTAAATTGTACTCTGGGCGTACACGTGCACACGACACGTCACAAATGCGCTTTGAGGTTACGCGTCGCATATACATTTCCGTGTGACGTCATGTACGGCGCCCCGTACGTGTATGGTACAAAAGTTTCTAATTGTTCAAAAACATATATTTATGTATTTAATGTATAACGTACGCATACGGTGCTCACACCATACTTTCTACGGTAAATTGTACTCTGGGCGTACACATGCACACGTCACAAATGCGCTTTGAGGTTACGCGTCGCATATACATTTCCATGTGACGTCATGTACGGCGCCCGGTACGTGTACGGTACGAAAGTTTCTAATTGTTCAAAAACATATATTTATGTATTTAATGTAGATATTAAGGAAAGACATTATCTGGGATAATCATGAAAATAGTTTTTTAAAACTTCTAACAAGCGTATATTACTTTGAAAAGCAATTACGCAAATGGCAGCGGTACGTCGTACGTACTCGCAGCGTAAGAGCACCATAAGCGCACCGTAAGCGTACGCAAAGCAATGTGACTTTAAAAGAAGAGATTTGATTGGTTCATAACACTTCCTATTCCAACTGTTGAAAGACCCCTCCCATTTTATTCATTCTACTTTGACTTTCTAAGAAGAACCATATCTTCTGAGAATCCTGTCAAATAGAAGAAAGATCAGCATAATATCAGCAATGGACTCATCTTCCAGCCATTCTTCAGAAGGAGATTTCATTCCTGAAGAGCCTCCAAAGAAGAAGAAAGAAGCTCTAATTTGGAAGTTTTTTACTTTCCCTGAAGGGCAAAAAAAGGTTAATGCTCCGTTAGTAACCTGTAAAATTTGCCAAACAACTCTTTCAAGGGGTGATCCATCCCAAAAATACTCCTTTCTTACAGCGAGTATGGTGTGACATGTCAAGAACTTGCACCCCAATAACTTTGCACAAGCTGCAACACAGAGGTTACAGGAGAACCCACCTGCTGCTGCACCAAGCACATCGACTGCCGCAGCAGCACCTTCAGCAAGCAGGCCACACCCACAGATTGATCCTGATTTCGTGAAGTTAAAATTCTATGCATTTATTGCGATCAACTTTTGTGTTACGGGGACAGTCTATCGACCTGATAAAACGCAGGAAGCAGGAATATCGCTGTCCTTTTTTTCATTGTTTTGTTCCAAGTTTTTAAGTTGTTTAAAAAAAAACTTGTTCAAAAGATACAAAAAAATAATAGAAAACTAAAAAGACAAAAAAAAAAGTTATTTTTAGAACTACCTTCACTGGTCAAAGAAATAACTATATTTCTATGTTAGTGTTTAAAGGTTTGTCAGAATAAATGTGTAGTTCATAAATGAATGAATGAATACATTACTGGTGTATGATGAATGTGAAAGTGCAGAACTATAAAGAAGTTGTACAGCATAAATCTATAAGGAGTTTACCTACAATATACTGTAGTACCTCCGTAGCACTTGAATGTAACATATTCACATAAATATGTTACAAGTCTATGCTTCAATTTGCACTGCTGGTGAAACTGCCTGGATGAATTTGTATGTTAGGGGTGGATTTACAACCCCCTTGTGCCTCTTTTACACAGCCGTGGCGTCACTTTTGTGACGTAGCGGTGGTGCAAAAGATGTGCCATGGTGTGTGGTATTTACAATAAGACGCATCTGGAAGGTACATGACATTGTAAAGCCCTGCGCCAGAAGGAGGTTTTTCTGAGCAGGGGAGGTGTGTGGGGGGGTGTTGTGGCGCAGGAATGCCTCCTAAAAGTGACTGAGTGAACTCTATAAGATTTCATTCAGTCACTTTTGGGCTAATGCTGCACCAAAACCCTGCACCTGCTTGAAGCAGGTGTAAGAATTGACACAGCATTGTGAGCATAGGGCCCCAAGAGCATCGCTGGAGCTGCCTTATGCTTGCAACGCAAGTCAAGCAATGCGCCGCCTTCACAGCACAGATATATCACATATCTGTGCCGTTTTTGCCCCATAGTGCACCACATTGTAAATACAGTGCATCCATGGTGGTGAGGTCACAGTACACAATAACTAGCCTATCTCTGGGGATGTACCACTTATTGTACATCTGCAGATTAGTGTTTTATTGTAGTGAATGGATTCTATTAGAACAGTATATAGATAAGCACATAGTGCTGTATGGCTCACTACAATACTGAAACAGAAGTGTGATAGTGTTTGCTGGAAATGTAAGGATACAGACTGGGGAATTGAAGGTATAAAATACAAGTTTGCCGGTGCATAGAAGACTGCATGCATAGTCTATAGGGGTTTGAAGCAGTCCATGCCCTAAGGCCCATTTTGCACCATGACTACTTAGGTGCTGGCTGAAGTATTACAATTCTGCAAGGAGAGTGTCTAGCAGAATGTATACCAGCTTCACTTTTAGAACAGTGTATAGATAAGCACATACTGCTGAATGGCTCACTACAACATTGAAACAGTACTGTGTTTGGTGAACGTCTAATAATACAAACTGGGGAATAGAAGCTATAAAAGACAAGTTTGCCGGTGCATAGAAAAATACATACGTAGTCTATAAGGGTTTGAAGCAGTCCATGCCCTAAGGCCCACTTTGCACCATGAGTACTTGGGTACTAGCTGAATGATTACAATTCTGCAAGGATAGTGTCTCAAACCATTATTATTATATAATAATAAATGTATTCTTGTAACATCTCATAATTTAATAGAGCTTCTAAAATAATGTCATCAGGTATTTCATTTTCCTGGTTATCAATTTCAAAACTTATATGATCAAACTCAATGTCATCTAATGCTTCCACAAAAGTAGCATCCAAGGTTTCATCTAGAAAATCACAGCTGATATCTGCAGCATTCAGTTCTTCCTCTTCATTCTCGCTGCTCGTAAAAGGTATGTTCAGCTCTTCTATGACACTGTTACCAATTTCGAAACCATCTTCGATATTATTTTGTTGATTTTCCATAGTGAATTTGTTATGTTGTAGGTCCTTGTACAAAAACATACACAGTTCATTTTATAATTTTTCCTAATACAGAACACAAAACTAGCTTTATCAACTAATTTGACCTTTAAAAAATATTATACAAATACCATTCTCAACTACTTAATAACAGTATATAAATATAATTATTTATATGAATGTTCAGTTTTTAAAATTTGTTAAATTATCAAACGAGTCACTCCTTATCACTATCGGAAAAAACTCAGGCTGTTATAGTAAAATGCAGTACTAAAAAAAGTACAATATGTCTATTCACCTTTCCAGTTCCAAACTAGTAGATGTGTTGTAGAAAAATGCAAAGAATGTTAGTACACTCAGTATATTTATATTTTAAGTTTTTCAAATGTATATAAAAGATACAAACCATCTTTGCACACTTATGTACTCCATCCATGTTTTGTTATTTCACCTCTGTAGAAGCACACTCCATTGGCCATTTTTAACAGTTACTTATACGTATCTTAAACATAATAAATAATAAAAACATTATATATTATACAATTATCATCTGTGGAAGGCAAAAAAAATACATTTACAATATATCCTTTACAGCACCAAATACTTTGTAAAGCACTTCATTTGCTGTTCTCAGAATATATTGAATTTCAATAGAAACAGTGAGTTCAATAGTACTCATCACATAACAGCGGTCAAAAAAGACAATCAATAAGATTATCTTAAAAAAACCATTCAACATTTTCAATAACAATCAAAAAAATTTAAATAAACCACATGATAAATGTTTTTTCAAACAGCAATTTCTTACGTAACCATGAGATATCTCAAAGAATCTTCAAATACCAAAACACTATCATTAATTTTCATACACTGTAAACAAAGTTACTTTTAAATATATGCTGACAAAATATACAACGAATAGTCCTTAAAAGTTTTATATACTTTTCCTCATGGCCAAATAGTATATCTCAAATTCTTAGTAAAGAAGTTCCTCAATAGTAATCCTCAGCATCCGTCTCCCACCTTTCTGGTCCAAAACCACCGACATCATTTGCAACGTCCCCCAGGGCTCATCCCTCAACTTGACGCTATTTAACATCTACATGCCACTCTTACACAAGTGGCCCACCATCACAACCTCAACATTATATGCTAAGGCAGCGACACCCAACTCCTCTTCTCCCTCACCAAGGAGCCACACACCACCGAAAGACGTAACCAACTGCAAAGGATCATCTCTCTAAATCTCAACTCAGACAAACACCTACAACGAGTACAACAAGTCCAAAACACTTCTGCCCGACTGATCATTAATGTCCCCTGCCGCAGCCACATCACCCACCACCTGAGAAATCTACACTGGCTTCACGTCAACAAGAGGATCACCTTCAAACTCCTCACCCTCACTTACAAAATACTCTACAACACCAGTACAACCTACATTAACAGCAGTAATCCTGAAAGGACTAATTTTATTCCTAAAATGTTGGCTTTAAAAATATTAGGTAAGTATTTGGTAACTCTTTAGGCAAACGTTGTTTAAAAACCAATTGACTATCATTACAATGTATCCAACCTTTCAGACATTTTAAATAAACAGTGTAATGTCCAGATGTTGTAGAAGGTCCAGCATTAAAAACAATTGCAATAGCTACAAAATTTCTTCCTGATATTGATACTTGAGTAGCTACGAAATTTTTAATTAAAGTTTCCAATTTTCTTTCATCAGGTCTACAACGTTGCAGCATTAAAATTACATACTGTCCATATCTTTGTTTAAATAATGTTGATGACATTTCTGATTTACATTGGCTACACTACATGTTTTGACTTGCTCCTCTAACTAGGTCCTTAAAAGACACTGATTCACAGTCAGGTAAAGTCAAATATATGAATCTTTCAGTGTCAATGTTAGTGCTACATGTAAATAAACAATTTTCACAGTCATGTTACCATTTATAAGAAAGGCCAAAAAGGTATTTAATATCTATACCTTCATCTGCCAATACAACAAGCATATACATTAGAAATTCCTGACAATCTTGCTGAATATTCTGCGTACATTGAGTAGAACCAGAACATATGTCTAAAACATTTCGAATATCAGAATCACTTTGTATTTTACTTTTATCACTACTACATTTTTCATAAACAGATTACAACAACGAACAGAATCTTTCTTCCTGATTTTCAACAATTACCTGTTGCAAACTTTCAAGAAAAAAAACAACATTATCAACTATATTAGCATAGCAGTTGACACCGGAACTATTTTCAAACTGATAACCAACATTCTCTTCAACACTGTCCTTTCTCTTTTTGCCTCCAATCACAACTTCATCTTGTTTTTTTTCTTTCTCTACAGCTTCACTACAGACATTCTCAAATCTTCTTTTTCTACCTGCCACACGCTTTTCAAATACTGGATATTGACCTAAATTGGGTGAATATTCTCTTCTTAACCTATTATACTCTTTCATACAATTTGCATCTGCACTAATATTTGTCTCATCAAAATCAATCAAGTACAATCCAGATAAAGTTCTCACTCGAGACGAAGCAACATATGCCATACCCTCTTTAAACACGGTACTTCCAATATTCACTAAAGCACTATCTACACTTAAACCTTGAGATTTATGAATGGTCATCGCATACGCCAAAGAAATAGGAAACTGTTTTCTGCGAACATACAAATCTTTTACAAGCAAAAACCGAGCTGAACAATGACTAAATTGTAGTACTTCAATTTCATCAAATTTGATTTTCAAAAATTCAATACCATCTCTATTTACATAATTAACGAAATCAACAATGTTACCCTTTGCTCCATTTACTAAACCTTTTTCCACATTCAAATTACGTCGTACAATTACCCTACAGTTTGCACATGCATACACATTCTTTTCCAAACCAGCAGTTTTACTTATCAATTTCTCTAAAGAATCCAATTTCCTCTTCAACTTTTTGGTCAAAATAATAGTGATTCCTTCATGTTCTACTTTATCAATAGCTTCCAATTTTATTATTCCTTCATTTTCCAACTTTAAAATTTCTTCATTGAATATAGAACATTCACGCAGTGTTGGCATTAAGCAGATTACAGATTTGTTTTCTTCAATTCTCATATATATTTCCTCTGGACCAATATTGTCATTTGGAAACAAATTGGAAAGTAATCGTCTCTGTAAAGCTTCTTTGCCACGTATAGTCACTTTTCCAATTCTTATACCTTGAAGAATAGTTCCATACACAGCATCATGTGCCTATCGCATATTTGTAATAAATTCCTTATACTCAAAATATGACCAAATGTTAACATTTCCAATGCTCCTGAAAGACTTTCTGGTATCTTCATGCGCCAGTGTTTTAAACACTGGTTGTCCTTTTACAGGAGTAAGTTGTAGTAGATCTCCAAACACGATGACATGTTTTCCTCCAAATAATACGTCACATTCTGTTTTAATATTTTGCTTCATTCTTAAATACACAAAGGCAAGCATTAAGTTTGAAACCATGCTTACCTTATCAATAATGAGAAGTTTCATTTTCTTCAAGACTCTTGAAACTTCACAACAAGCTTCTCCAGATAGCTTGTGGTATTCCAATTTGTTTTCATGCTTTACTGGGAGAATTAATAAACGATGTAAAGTAATTCCTTTAATATTGTGAGCTGCTATTCCAGTTGGAGCAGTGACAACATAAGACAAATGCGACTCAGTTGTTTTCTGTAGAAAAGTTGTGATTACTTTAATTAAAAAAACTTTTGCCTGTTCCAGCTTGTCCACTCACGTACATTCGGAAAGTTTGAAATGATGAGGAAGAGCACTCTTTCTTCTCATGAAGTAATCCATGGTCAATCTGTTCTCTCACTTGCTCATATATTTGTTTCTGCTCAACATTTAGTTGTTCTTCCAAGTTTCCTAAGTTTGTTACATCTTCTTGAGCTTGAGACATTGCTGTTTCCACCTCTTCCATAGCAGGTGCTGCTTCATTTTGAACAATTGGTTCTCCTAGTGGATCCTGACTCAACGAAGCAGAAGTGTGACTGTCTTGAGAACTGTCTCTAGCAATCTCAGCTGCAATTGTAGCTTCTTGCTCAATTTCATCGTTCAACATTTTCACATAATTAGCAAAAACAGGACATTTTATAGTATCTTTACTTGTGTTGAACAAATCTTCATAGCTCTCAAAATCTCCAAGTAATTCCAATTCTGAACGCCACGGCTTGAAAAGTTGCAAAAGAGCTAAATAGAAAAATTCCCTTTTGTCAGGAGTTTCGCAACTGATTAATCAAATGCCCTTTTCTTTGTTTCACCAAACATCCTTCAGAACCAATCACGGCATATATACCATTATTGATGTTTTCTGTAATATTCCGTTTAAAACATATAGTTTTGAAGCACTTCATAGAGACACATGTTCTCAAGATGATGACTTCTATTTGGATAATATGTATCCAACTTATTTGTTTTCACAATATCTGTACTTTCTGGCTCTTTTTCAGCTAAATATTCAATTTCGTGTACAGATTTATGTACTCGATTTCGTGTTGCAGCAAGACATAGACTCACCCAAATGATTCTTCTAGATTTGGAGTATAGACTTGCAGATGATAAGCGATCCGAGCATTCATACGCTCCAATTTCTCGATGAGATAACATCTTCAAACTGTAACTATATCATTTCTTACTTAGACCCTTCTCGTGGGAAATCTCTTCCCACATCTCCTTCAATTCTGTCTTTTCTGATATGGTTATGTAGGATGTTACATATTGAGCAACAGCAATGGAATTGTCCGCAAGGTATTGAATATCCATGTTAGCATTCCACATGGACAAAATGACTGGGTTGTAGTCATTCATGTATTTTGACTCTTCATTTCTTCTTAAGCTGTAACTATTTTTTTGAGTCTTTCTTGTAATAGTATGTCGCAGAGATGACATAAAACTGTTCACTCTTCTTTTCGATATTACAGGACGTGGAAATCCAAAACAGCATTTGGTGTAGAACTTGTCCTTAGATTTGTTCTTTCAACAACAGTATTTCCCACAATGATGGCTTTGGAATCGTAAGACTTGTTGTCTTAAGTCCTTATCTAGTGTACTTTTGAGTATATCACATGTAGCATATTCTTCTATAAAGGACAACACAGTATCATCTGAGTCTGTTCCAAATTTGGGAGCATCTTTGATCCATATTAGCATATGTATGTGAGGAGCACCTCTCGCTTGATACTCCTTTCTCCAAAAGAAATCCAGAACCTCTCCAAGAGGAGGATTTTTTTTATTGGTGATAAAAGACAACATAGCTTCAAATCTATGATTGAAATACCTGCATACATTAACTGGATCCAAAGAGCACAATTCTCCAGGTGTCTTGTATTCAAGGTTTAGTATATTTGGATTTGCCTCTTGAAGAAATTGTAGTAAATCATCCCAAGCATATTCAGCACAGTTTAGAGTAAGGAACCATGTAGGAGTTCGTAAGTTCCTTAGCATACATTTAAGTTCTCCATGACGACGGTACCAGTACTCATTAGTACCACGCTGACATACCATGAGATTAATTAGCTGAGATGTACACCTGTTTTCAATATATGGTTTACATATGGTTTACTGCATAAGAAAGTCCAGAAAAATCACTCTCAAACAAAAGATGAAACAAATACGGAATACATTGTCGAAATCTTGGATCTTCTGCATACAATCTTGATGTCCGGTATTCAGATGCAGGAATCTGCACATGTCGGTCATCATATCCTCCTCCTTTTCCTGTGGGAAACAACTGAGGGAAACAACGAGCTTCCAAGCTTTTTTCCCATACACTAATGGGACTTCCCTTTGCTTCTTTCATTTGAAATAACTCTATAGTATTCCCCATCACTTCTTTGGAATGAAGTGGATGAACACTGTAATGTTTGTAGATTTCTTCAGTTCTGGACACATCAACTTTTTCAATTTGTCCAGATGGCGAGTCACTATCTTCTTCTACAGTTATTTCTTCTTCTCTCACATACACATTTCTATAATATTGATTATTTTTTACCAGATACAATGTTGCCTTTTTCACTTTCCTAACATCCACTAATGCTTGCCAGATTGTCTTACTCTTAGTAGGAACGCCATTAATAAGAATAACTAAAGGTTCATCTTCTACATTTTCTACACCAATTGTTTAAATATTTTTCTTTAAATCTCGAGGCAAATATCCAACTCTTCCCTTTAATCCTCTCTGTAAATCTGAAGGAGGCAATTTTCCTGTCTTAGGCTCCATAGAAGCAATAGCCTGAAATGGATGCACACATTGAATAAGAATAGACTCATAGGTATTTTAATCCATCAGTTCAGAAGGAATATTTACCAACTCCATATTATTATGCACAGCTCTAGCAGGCATTTTGTTCTCGTCTAATTTGTAATAACAATGTTTACAAATACGCTGATCAGAACCCAAATCAAAACAATTCTCTACCAACAAATAAATTGCAAATTCCATCCACTCAATATTATTTTCCTTTTCACTTTTTAAATACAGATCAACAGTCCTGGTATGATTTTTATAATGAGTACGTTGACAACAAATACAAGAATAATTTGGCCCTTCACCTGAAATCACCTTAAACGTGCTCAAAATTTTCTGTTCTACAATGTTGTACATTCTCTTCCACATTTCCTTCTATTAATGTATCAATTTCTGCACTGTCTTCCTCAGGACCAAAGTAACTAACCTGAATTTCATCACAAATGTTCATTACATCTGATACAGATTCACGCAAAAGAGCACTGTTCAAGTTTTTTAACATTAGTGCTATACTTTTTGCGTAATACAATGTTCTGACTAATTTCCTCATTTGAGTATGATGTACTGCTAACATCCTCAAATGGTGAAAAACACTTCGACATACTTTTTTAGAAAGACAAGGCAGAGAATGACCTTGCAAACCAGTATTTTCTCTCACTCTGCAGAGGTCTAGTCCTTGCAACATCTTAATCTTTTGTTTAACACTTTTCTTAGTATAGTTACGTAAGAAATTGCGTAAAAAATCAATAGATTCCTGCCGTACACTAAAATTACTACTGCAATTCCAAGTGTACACTGGTGCTTTAGGACATCTCACTAAATCTTCATCAGCTGACACCTCTTCTGCATTTGTAGGAACAATTTTCTCTTTCTGAATAGGAGTACCATTTCTAACCTCATAAGCACGACCACTGGTGTCAACTGCATGCAACAAATCATTACTCTGAAAATAACTCTCTTCCTTAAAAAAGGCTCCAAACTTGTACTGTTTCCTTTCTCCCAAAAAAACCTCAAAAAAATGACTTCTGTTAATTACTCTTCTCCACTTACTTTTTGCCTTCATTAAATGGATTAGCTTATCTAGTGATCGAATTCTAATGATTACTAAAACAAACAATTCTTTTATCAAATCAAAAGCCTTCTGAACTAGATTTTCTATACTTTTCTTCTTCTTATAAAATGCTGGTTTTTTTTTACATTTTTTCACTTCCTTAATTAAATTCAACACAACTCTATTATAAAACATGTTTTTCCTAATTTCCTTAAATTGGTTTTTCCTCCTTTTACTATAAACTGTTTTTTACAAGATGATTTTGCATAGTTGTTCTCTTGTGTCTTTTTTTTCTTTTTAGTTGCAGATACACTAATAGTATTTTTCACTTTGTGCACACTACTCTTAGGGGTCGATTCCGATTCGGGAAAAAAAACGTCCGTACGATTTGTATCCGTACCCGTCCGTCCGAGTCACGTAGTACGATCCGTATTCTGTAAATCTGTCTGAATCGTCACGATCCGTACGTATTGCAAGGCTGAAACCGTGAACCGTCTGACTTGTACACATGCCGTACGACTCGTACACATGCCGCACGACCCGACGAGTATGATCGGACCGGGGTATGAGGACGCGATTCGTACGGTGCACGTCAGGTAAGGGCGAGTCGTACGGAAAAGCACACAAACACATACACACCGTACGGTCCGTACCCCCCATGATCGCAGGGGTACGCACCATACCCCTGCGATCATGGGGTGTACGAGCCGTACCCCATGTACGCTGGGTGTACGAGCCGTACCCCATATATAATGGGTGTATATGAGCCGTACCCCATGTACGATGGGTGTACGAGCAGTACCCCATGTACGATGGGTACACCCATCATACACCCATCGTACTTGGGGTACGGCTCGTACACCCATCGTACATGGGGTATGGCTCGTACACCCATTGTACATGGGGTACGGCTCGTACAATCCATGATCGCAGGGGTACGGTGCGTATCCCTGCGATCATGGGGGGTATGCACCGTACCCGGGGGGGGCGTTCAGTACCTGTTTTGGCGTGAACTCTGCTTTTACGGCTGTTTTCAGCTCCCGTAGAAAAAGGGTTGTACGGTGCGTACCCAACACGTATCGTACTTGCTGGATCGTAAAAACCAGCAACGAACCATACAGATGTCGCGTACAGCGGGTTCCGAGGGAGAATCGTATGGAGATTAGAGTCGTACGGTCTCTGTATGACACGTATGGAGTACGGCTCCTGGTACAAATCGTACTTTGTCGTACGTACGGGGGACGTTGCAGGGTACGATTTCTATGGGAAAAACGCTCCGAACGGCTATTCGGAGCGGTTTTTCCCAAATCGGAAGCGGCCCCTTAATGTTTAATAATTTCCTGAAAAAAGTCTTCATTCTCTTACCAGGACTTTTTTTCTTTTTGTTAACACATAGTTCTCCAGGTAAATCTTGTGGATGACTTCTCTTTAAATAAACTGCTTTCTTTTGTTGTTTCCTCTTTTCAGTTCTTGTAGGCATGATGAATTTTTTTCAGTGTTGATAAATAGTATCTATTATAAAAAATATATTTAACATTACAAAAATAAATATATGAAATATACTATTATATCACTTATAAGAAGAGAGGGAGGATTATGAGGACAAAGGTGGGAGTATGAAAATAAAAGGCGTTACAACAAGAGAAGGAGGTTTATGAGACAAGGGAAAACATGAGGAGAAAGGGTAGTATAAGCAGACACTGCAGTATAAGGGGATAAAGGGAGTATGAACAGACTGGAAAGTATGAAGAGGTAAGGGAGAGTATGAGGAGAAAGGTGGGAGTATGAGGAGAGAAGGGAGAGTATGAGAAGCAAGAGTGAGAGTGTGAGGAGAGCGGGGGCAGTATAAGAAGAGAGAGAAGGACTATAAAGAGAAAAGAAGGAATATGTGGAAAGAGGTGCAAGTATAAGGACAACCAAGGAATATAAGGAAAGAGGGGTGTGTATAAGGAGAAAGAAGAGAGTACCAGAAGAGAGCAGGGAGAATGTGAGGAAAAGTGGAGCATAAGGAGAAAAGGGGTGTACAAGAACAGAGGATACAGTATGAGGAGTAAGAAAGGAGTATAAATAGATGGGGGATTATGAAGAGTGAAAGGAGTATGAGGAAAGAGGCAGGAGTATGACACGAGAAACAAATATAAAGGTAGAGTTCAGTATGAAAAGACGGGGAGTATCAGGAAAGTGCTACAGAGTGTATGCAGGGAGTCAAGGAGGAGTAAGAGAAGAAAGCAGGCAGTATGAACAGAAAGGGGGAGTATAAAGAGAGAGGACAGAACATGAAAATAGAAAAGGAATATGAAGAGAGACAGGAGAATATGAACACAGAGAGAAGGAGTATAGGACAAAAGGGAATATAAGAAAAAGGCAGTAGTATGAGGAGACAAGGAGAAGTAAGAGAAGAGAGAGGAGAATATGAAAACAGGGGGAGTATAAGGACAGGGGGGAGAATGAGTAGAGGAATGTGACAATACGAAAAGAGGGGAATATCAGGAGATAGTGGGGAGTATAAGAAAAGAGAAGAGAAGTGTGAGCAGAGAGAGGGGAGTATGAGAAGAAAAAAGTATGAGAAAAGAATAGGGAGTATGTGCAAAGAAGAGCTAGAATAAGAGGAAAGGGATAATATAAGAACAGAAGAGTATATATGAGGAAAGAGGAAGGAAAATAAAGAGAGAGAGACAAAAATGTAGAGAAAAGACAAATATAAGGGAAGACTGAGTGTATAAGGAGAGAGGGAGTACTATGAGGAGACAGTACTAACTATGAGGACAGGGGTGACTATAAAGACAGGAGAGAATATGAAGAGTAGGGGAAGTATGCAAAAAGAGGGGCAAGTATGAAGAGAAAAGAGAAGTATAAGTATATAACTACTACATTTCAATGAACAACCCTAACTCATTTTGCAAATACATATGCAATTTACTACATTGTTTGTACCAACATTCCATCAAAAAAAGTGACACAATAAAACAACAAAGACGCACAAGGGGCTTATAAATCTGCCCCAGAGTGTATGCAGAGAGAGAGAAAGGAGAAAGAGGAGAGAACAGGGAGTATGAAGAGAAAGATGAAGTATGAAGAGAGAGGGAAGAAAATGAGGAGACAGGAGGAATATGAGGAGAGACACAGAAATATAAACACAAAGAAGGGCAGTATGAGGACAGAGGAGAATATATGAAAAATGGAGTAGTATCGGGAGAGAGGAAGGAGTAAGAAGAGAGAGGAGGGAGTATGAAAAGAGAGGGTGGCAAATATGGAAAAAGGGGCAAATATAAATCTTTAATGTACACAGACGCACAGTGTGATATTAGACAAAAAGAAATATGACACCATGCATTATACCAAAACACATTTACTACTGAAAAACGTTTTTAAGTGACTATACACATTCGATGTATATAACTACTACATTTCAGTGAACAACCCTGACTCATTTTGCAAATACGAAGGCAATTGACTACATTATTTTTGCCAACATTACATTAAAAAAAGTGACACAATAGAACAACAAAGACGCACAAGGGGCTTGTAAATCTGCCCCAGAATGTATGAAGGGAGAGAGGGAAGAGTAAGAGGACAGAACAGGGAGTATGAAGAGAAAGATGAAGTATGAAGAGAGAGGGGAGAAAATGAAGAGATAGAAGGAAAATAATGAGAGACATAGGAATACAACAACAAAAAGACAAAAGGGGGTTATAAATCAGCCAAAAGTTTATGCAACAGTGTATGTGTACTGACTGCAAAATTGTAGATTTAGAACACAAACTAATTCTAAACAAGCAACACTATTAACTACTCTACAACTGAAAAAGTGAATGAATGCACACATTCTACATTTTTTAGTACTGCAGTTTATTGCACAAAGGTGACTCACTAAACAAATTAACTTACCAAATGATTTTATCACAATAGTTATCCAAATGCGGAGAACACATTACTCTTACTAAAAATAAAATGTACCACATACATTCCCTTACAACTTATCAACTCACCTTTGAAATTGATTTGTAGATTAAGAAGAATGCCACTCACACAGCAGATATTCTTATACAGAATCTCTCTACTTCAGTGTTTGCAGCAGAACCAAGAAATGGCACATTTTCCCTCTCAATTTACACATATATACAGGTAAATAACAAATCAAAATCCTTCTCACATTAATTCAAAACCAAACACACATTTCTATTGGTTCAACATTTCAAACCTTTCAACTGACATTACTTTCCACCCTACCCCCAACAGATCATGCAAAAGTCAACTATCAACAAAGGTCAAAAGTTCACCACTCTATAAAACACTGCTCCTCAACAATTTTAGACTATACATAAGTACTTACTTATAAGTACCAATAAAGAGAAAAGGTCTCATTAGAACCAACCAACATATAAACACATAAACTTGATAGATATCTGTAAAATATATTTGTTTAATAGTTTTTTTCTTGCTTAGGTATGCTTGCGGGACGACTTACCGCACCGTACGTCGGCTGTACGTGCATGGTACGCGTATGGTAAATCTACTGTAAAGAAAATAGCCTCTATCACTAATTTTTTATAATACCCCGGGACACTGCAAGAGCCGGCCCTGGGAGGTGGTGGTCCTTAAGGCCATCAAAGGCTCCAGGAGGGGGGCCGCGCGGCCCCCCACCCAACATTCAAAAGCCCCGGGGGGTCGTGGTCCTCCGGGCTGGGGGTACAACACGGACCCCCCTATTTTCTATATTAGAGCTCCGGGGAGGTGGTGGTCCCCGGGGATTATAAAAATTACTGATAGAGGCAATTTTTTTTTAATGTTAGATTTACCGTGCGCGTACCATGCACGTACGTATGATGTACGGTGCAAAGTCTGAAAGTCGTCCAGTAAGTGTACCTAAGCAAGAACAAATAAAAGATTTTGACCTTGGGGATCATTGTAAAACCCCGTAAGCAGCCCTAGGGGGTCAGGAAGTCCTATAGTAAACTTTTCCTGTCAATCTACACACTCAAACTACACACACATTCAAATAAATAACAAATCACAATTATTCCCACATTAAATCAAAATAAAACACACTTTTCAATTGCCAGCACTTTTGAACCCTTTCCAACTGACAACACTTTCAACCCTTCCCCCATTCCACATTCTGCCAGTTACCATAGAAACACTTCAGGGAACACCTAACCGAGCACACAGGTGAAAAGTTCATCATGCATTGTTGCAAATCAAAACAGCAAGTGTGCTTGAATTGACAATATACCAGCTTATCTTATGTAACGTTCTTTTCTATCAGTTTTTCTTAACCAATAAAAATCAGGCTTTTAAAAAACAGAAACATGAACCCTAGTTTTCTGTGTAGAATGTTGTCAAACAACCAATCATTTCTTTTTTTTTCAAAACTGCATCTTTTAACCATTTTAGAAAAATCTTACTTTTCAAACTGCCATTTCATTTACAGAGACCATCTGAGTGCATCCAGACATCTCTTCAAGATGCTTAGAGTGTGGATTATGGGGCACAGCTATATTTTCTAGAGCCAAAGGTACGCAGAACAGAAAGGTACTCACAAAGACCTAGGTTTACCAAATGTAGACATTAAATGGATTGGACAGAGAGGGTTAAAGTGGCATCAATTGATTCCATTGGTGAAATCCTTTTTACATCAACACCGTGACCTCATAATTGTGCACTGTGGTGGCAATGACCCAGGCACTTTGACAGGGGTAGGTCTGGAAATGCTTATGAAGGACACCTTTGGACAATTGATGACACTTTTCCCCAAAACTGCCTTTGCCTATTCTAATATATGCCAAAGGCAGAAATGGAACTGGTCTAACCACTATTGTCCACAGATTGAGAAAGCTAGGAAACATGTGAATAAATCTGTTTCTGCCTTTCACCGAGACTATAGAATGGGGCCCATCTACCAAAACAATCCGCGTTTCAATATGCATGACATCTATAGGAGAGACGGTATACATTTGACAGATGAGGAGAACAGAGTCTTCCTTTTGAACGTTAGACTCTGCATTGGTACTTACTTGTAGGTACTAAAATCTCCCAAAAAACACAAGGGCTCTTTTTAGAGCCACCAAACTTCTAAACACATACACTTCATAAATATCTGAAAAATATTTTTCTTTTTCTTGCTTAGGTACGCTTACGGGATGACTTACAATCTCCGCACCGTACGTCATCCGTACGTGCATGGTACGCGTACGGTAAATCTACCGTAAAAAAAAGAAATAGCCTAAATCACTCATTTTTTATAATCCCCGGGGACCCCATCCCCGGGGCTCAAATATAACATTGGGGAGCGTGGGGGGAGCCCAAGGCCCCCATGGTCCCAGCCGGCTCCCCGCGTCCTTCGGGAGCCGGCGTTGCTTTTCATCAGAGAGAGCAGCTTACATGCTGCTCTCTCTGACGAAAAGCAATCTGCTTTCCTACTTGAAAGAGAGAGCAGGTTAACATGCTCTCTCTTTCAAATAGGAGAGCAGTTTGCTACGGTAGGGTGGGAGCCCCGAGGCTCCCACCGTACCATAGCAAACAGCAGAGTCCCTGGGGTAGCTACCCAGGGACACTGCAGGAGCTGGCCCTGGGAGGTGGTGGTCCCCAGGGCCATGAAAGGCTCCAAGAGGGGCTGGTGGTCCCCAGGGCTGCAGGGGGCCCATGAGCCCACCCGCATAAATAGTTAAAGCCCTGGGGGCTGGCGATCCCCGGGGCAGGGGGGCTCCTCTGGGCTCCCCATTATGAAAAAAAAATTGCCCCTGGGATTTGGCGACCCCGGGGACTAATTAGCAATAAAGCGGGCTTTGTTTTTTATTCTTTTTCGCCCAAAATGCGTACCATACACGTACCCCGCGATTTTCTAATTTATTTTGGGGCCTAACGATCCATGTGGGACCCCCTGAGCTGGCCAAGGGGGTCAGGATGATTCTACCCTGCCCCCTTTGTGTGTTTTTTATGGTTCTTTCACTGCTTTCTTATGCCTTGGTCGTACCGAGGCACAAGATGGCTGCCAACACTTTCTGGTTCTGAGTGTTGACAGATATTTGACAGCCAATCAGCATGCAGCTCGTGCTCGTAATTGTACGTTTTACAGTACGCTTACCGTACGCATACGGAACTTCGTCTATAGATATATCTATGATTTTGCTTTTGATTTTCTCAGGAACTACTGATTGGATTTACACCATTTAACAAAAAGGGTAATCTGCGAACCGAACTCTACCTTTTTGCCAAATTTGGTGTAATTCTGTTCAGCCGTTCAGGCTGTAGCCCTGGCTAAAGGTTCTATGGAAAATTGCAAGGGGAAAACACGTTTTGCGACACCCCTTTTTTCTCAGTCCCCGCTTCACGAATCACCCCCAAACTTTCAGGGAAGGAGTGGAGCAGGCCATTTTCTTGGAGAATATTGCGTGTGTTCGTCGACTGGTGCCAAAGTTATTCCAAATAGAATGTTGCGGATTTCCTATGAAAACTAGGTCCTAACTATAACTTAATAAAAACATATTTACAAACAAAAACAAACATTTATAATTATTCTTCTTCTACAAATTAACAAAAACATAATTATTTAAATGAAAACAATATAAAATACATTATTACATTTTTTAATTAATGCAGAACAAGAATCCACTGCAATTGACACAAAAATAAAGAAATTCTTATACTAATAATTTATCAAATGCACTACTTCCACCCCACACAACACAACAGTAATACAATTATATTTCAGAGTGCTAGAATTTACTATTCCCACTACAATTAATAAAACACTAGCAAACATTTTAGATCGCAGAGAAATAAAATGTAATATTCCCACTCTGATAACTGTAACTGTAGGGAAAGTGTTGGATTGCGGCAGGGTAAAATTTACTAGCCCCACTCAACTGAGTATAACAGTAGGGAACGTGTTAGATTGCGGAGGGATAAAATGTAATATTCCCACTCCAGTTAGTGGAACAGTAGGGAAAATGTTGGATAGCGGAGGGGTATAATGTACTATTCCCACCCCAGTGAGTGGAACAGTAGTGAAAGTGTTCAATTGTGGAGGGGAAAATGTAGGCCTTGATTGCGATGTCAGGCGGACATCCGTCCATCCGCCCGACACCTTCTCGGTCCCGAGACCACCCGACCTCCAATCGGCGGTCCCGACTGGCTAATCAATCAATCAATCAATCGATCAATCAAAATGAGCTTTATTCGAAATTTTAAATCATAAAAGCGTACACATGATCCAATAGTACATTTACATTCTATACATAAAATATAAGCAGCAGTCATGTTTAACAAGTCAAATTTAAAATCAAAATAAGTTCATTCTTCCATTTATCTTATAAATCTGAGCAGATATCCCATGATTCAGTAGTTAGCACCTTTTCTAGTCCTCATAACATTCTTTAGGAATCCCACCATAGAACCTATGCAGTAATAATTTTCAAGCATCTGTAAATAAATAAAGGCAGGGCGACATTGTCTCCATCCGCCCAGATTTTATAAGGGTATTAACCATCTTCTATCTTTGTTATATAATTTACAGAATAAAACTACGTGCATTGTGCTTTGTCCGGATACATTATCACATGGGCATTTACATAATACTCTTGACCAGTAATTTACGGTTGGATATGAGATTAAGTGGTAGAAAATCCCAAACCTAAACCTTGTCAAAAGATATCTGTCGTATCCTCCCGGTACACACAACAGATAAGGTTGTATAAAAACAGTTGTCAGGGTCAATTGGTGACTAATCACTATTGGTTTATTTAGCTCAGATTGTCGTAATTTGGCAAAACCTGAGTTAGCGTTAAGCTCAGCTACACGAACATTTCTGTTAACTTGACTAAACGTGTGGGGGCCATTTTGTATTCGGTGGCTTCCATTTTTCTATGAACATGCGGCCTCGTGGTCAGCATGCCCTTTCGTCCTTCCTTCATGCCAATGAACCTTTACCCTGCCCAGCAACAGGCTATTTTTACCAATGGTCAGTCTCGCGCATGTGTACATCTGATCTTTGGACTGGAGAGCGGTCACTCCTTAGGAATGTTCCCCTAACTGACCAGTGGTATTAAGCTCCCCCCACATGTTGGCTGTGTTCCAAAAATGCCCTTATATGTACTTAAAACTGTTCTAACATATACCGCCTACCTTTTTATTACCTTTAAAATGTATAAAAGAGGTCGCACACCGATGTTCGGTGTGATACTTCTTGCTTTACCGAAGGGTGCTGTATGAATGTATCACCACCCCATGGGGTCCTAATAAACTTGTCTCTTTGCATTTTCAGTTTCCATGCCAACTTCTGTTTTATGGTGCGAGAGTGTTTCTGCAAGTATGTAGACCTGATAGAACCCGACACCACAATTGGCGACCACGAAGGGGCCTCATCGGCGACTCGGATGCCCGAAGGAGAGGTCATGACGAAGGATTGGAAACTCGCTATGGACGCGTACGCTGCCACTGAGTGACCAGAGTCTTGGCACCCACGGTGTTTTTTCCTTTCCTTCTGATCTGACCTTCCAGGTGGCGCCGGTCCTCGACTGAGGTTCTGATCGTTTGGCTTGTCGTGTAGTGCCTGTTTTGGCTGATTCGGCTACGGAACTTGCCAGTTGGAATCTGGACACTTTTGAAGATATTTGGTGAGCTTATGTTTGGTAAGGTAGTCTATTGACACTTACTGTGGCTTTTTGAATTTGAATTTGAATTTGCATGAGTTAGCTAACGTTTGGACCTATGATTTGAATTATATGTGGAGTGCACCTCACATAGGCAGGCATGTAGGTATATTTCTCTGCTTTTGAATTTGTTTGAACGGCACATTGTGCATAAGTACCCTTAAGTGCCATTTTATGTAATATCGCGTTTTTCCGTGATATTTTGAACATGCCTGTCCTCAGCACACTCCGAGGAATGTGCTGTTTTGGAAATGGTACCACTTATCAATTAAATGAATCTCAGCCGGCTCCCCCAGAGGGGACTCCTAATCGTGAAATGTACATTAAATTTGGCCTTCCTCCCATAATGTATAGCACGTTATGGCACAAATACACTAAACCTGATCGTGAATTGCAATGGCCACTACATGGGTCTTTCGATTTGCGAAAAGTCCAGTATGTAGAACAGTGTTTGTTTCAGCGCAGGTCTAGGCAGGATATGTTCGATTGTGTGCGTATGTGGGAGAAAGCGGTGCGTGAAAGAATGAAGTGTGCAGAAGCCTTGGCGGACAAAGAGCAGCGAAAGGCTGCTTGGGATAAAGCTTTACAGCTACAGGAGAAGGAATTGCAGGAACAGAAAGAGAAAGAGAGTCGAGATCGTAACCTGAAGGTTAATGGTCAGTTTCCTATTAGACGTCCTCTTTATCCTGTCCTTACTAATGAATTAGATGATTTTTCATTGTTAGATCGTTGCCCGCCCCCGTATGTTCAGCCTACGGCTCCGGATGTGGAATCGGACGAGGATAATCAGGACAAACAACGTACCAGGTTACAGGTCGAGCGTATGACGGAATTGCGTTCGATTGCCCGTAAACTTAATGTAAATTCTATAACTGTTTCAGAGGTTGATGATTTTATGAGCAAGTGGTCCGACAAGGAACGATTGTATTTTTTAGATCATCTTGCAGGTGAAGTTGTTGAGCGGTTTAGAAAACACTCTCCTGAGTTGGAACCTAAAGATATATCAGTTGGTCGTGAGAATTTTCGTAAAGGTATTTTTTCTCTTTCAGATGCGGACGAATTCTTCCGGCGGTTGGTTCAGTTACGAGATGAGGCGACGCGATTGCGAGCGGCGAACAAAACATCAGAGCAATCAGCGTCTGGATCGACGGAAAATACCAGAGTGTGCCCTATTTATGGATCAGATAAGAGTGTTGCAATTAATGTTTTGCCTATGCGGGAAGCTGCACCTTTGTATGTCCCTCCTAAAGGGGACGGTACGGATGATGATAAGACGTCTAAAGATTCAAAGGGCTATTTTGTGTATAATTGGGTTTATACGCCATGGAATAGAGCAGATGTTATGGCACTTAAGAATGCTTTGCCTGACCCCCGTAAAAATCCGTCAGCTTTCTATGAAGGTGTGGAGGGTGCTATTTCTTCGTATATTATGACGTTAGTTGATATTGATCTTTTTTTTGGGCTGATATTGCCTCCTGATATGTGGAGGGTGATTCGTAAGTTTGACGATAGAACGATATTAGGCGCCGATTGGAAGGACATAGTGAGAGCTGATTCAGATAGGGAACCTGCATGTAAACCGTGTCAGTTGATTTTAGATTTGCCAACAGCTATCTTGAATAAATTAAAAACGCTTGTCCCTCCTAAGAAAATAGATTGGACAGTGTTAGCGTCGTGTAAGCAGAAGCCAGACGAATCGGTTTCTGATTTCTTTTCACGTTTTGAGGAAGCATTCCATGATTACAGTGGTCAATCATTAACAGAGGACACGGGCAGGCACTTATTCGTAGATAAGGATGTGGCTAATCTCCTACCGGAGATTGCAAAGCGATTAAAGGCTAGTGAAAGTTCATGGACCACGGCAACGCCTGCCTCCTTATTAACTATGGCTCAGTATTATGAACGTCAGGAACTAGAGGCTAAAGAAAGTAGTGATAAGAAAGCGAAGGACTTAAAGACGAAAGTGATGTTGGCACAGGTTTGTGCTACGCAATCGAGAGGGAACGATAGGGGTAGACGAGGATCGTAGTTTACGTCTCCCCCTCGTTCCGACATTTCTGAGGATCAGTGTGCATACTGTAAGCAGTTTGGACATTGGCTCGCAGATTGTCCGGTACTTCGTGAACAGCGTAGACAGAGGGGTCGAGGAAGTGGAAGGTCACGGAATAGTTATTCAGTACCAAGAGGTGGAGCGAATGATCGTGGTAGGTTTGAAGAGAGGGGTCGTGGTCAGGTTGAGCATAATACTTTTGATCGGCGGAATCAATACCAGATAGCTGAAGGAGAAAATACTGAGTCACAGGATAATAGATAGGCATAGGATTGCGTAGGATGGGGTGTGGAATCGGTTGAAGTACTAGTCGATCAAAGGGGTCCATATATATCAGCACATGTTTTGGGTTCTACTGATCAGTTTCTGGTCGACACAGGAGCTACTTGAAGTGCTCTGTCTAAACACTTGGTTCCATGGGCTCCCCTGTCTGGCGAAATGATTACAGCAATAGGGTTCGATGGAACACCTTCACTAAGCCCATTGTCTCAACCCCTTACATTTCATGTTGATAAATTCACTGCCCCATGTCCGTTTTTATTATCTCCAAATACACCAGATAATATTATGGGACTTGATATGCTAAAGCATTTTCGTGCAACAATACGATGTGCCCCTGAAGGGGTGCGGGTCATTTTGAATGAAAACTACCCAGAAATTGAGAGATCGTGCCTCATGCAAGAGGCCGACGCATTAGCTTCCCTTCCAAGTACGTTATGGGCTACTTCCGATACTTATGTGGGTCAAATGATTGTTCCTCCTGTACGCATTACTGTGAAGGAGGGAGCGGTATTACCTCGTGTTCCTCAGTACAAGATCTCTAGAGAAGGCGAAATAGCGTTGATACATATTGTGAATGACTTGATAACGGCAGGGGTGGTGGAGGAAGTTCCTTATAATGTTTGCAATAGTCCAATTCTTCCGATCCTAAAGAAAGACACAGATACTAAGATCTATTGTTTTATTATTGATTTGAGGGAAATTAATAAGATAGTTGTACTGCAGTATCCAGTAGTATCTGACATTACCACTTTACTTACTTTGGTTCCACCCACGGCTACTACATTTCCAGTGATTGATCTGAAAAACGCTTTCTTTTCAATCCCTATTTATCCTGATAGCCGATATTTGTTCGGCTTTACATTAAATAATAAATCGTATAGATTTTGTCGAGTTCCTCAAGGTGACACCGAAAGTCCTAGCATTTACAGTCAGGCTTTGAAAAGACAACTTGATTCATTTGATTTGCAGTCTGGGGTGGCACTCATACAATATGTTGATGACATTCTGCTTGCAGCAGACACACAGAAGCAATGCGAGGAGAGTACACTCTCCCTGCTTTCTTTTCTTGCGGAACACAATCACAAGGTTTCGCGGAAGAAGCTACAATATTGTAGACCAAAGGTGACATATATTGGTCATCTTTTGTCTAAGGAGGGACGTGCATTAACATCAGAGCGAATCCAAGCAATCTTAGATACACCAGTCCCTTGCACGCAGAAGGATGTTCGTGCTTTCATAGGGTTGACGTCCTTCTGTAGGCAATGGATACTGGGATTTTCGTACATTGTAAAACCCTTGTTAGCATTGCTGTCCAAAACTGCATCACTCCCTCTCGAATGGACGGACAAATGTCAAAATGCTTTTGAACAATTGAGACAAGCTCTTTGTTCTGCGCCAGTGTTAGGTACACCAGATTATACAAAGCTCTTTACACTGTATGTACATGAGAAGGATGGGTGCGCATTGTCAGTCTTGGTACAGTTACACGGAGATAAACAGAGGCCTTGCGCATACTTTTCAGCGGTACTCGACCCTGTGGCTCGAGGACTGCCTGGATGCCTTCGAGCAGTTGCAGCAACAGCAGTAGCTATACGGCAGAGTGAGGGAATAGTTTTGTCACACAAATTGTTGGTGTTAGTTCCCCATGCAGTAGATGCGCTATTGAACCAAACGAAAACGCAGCATCTAACCAGTGCCCGTTTAACAGGATACGAGTTAACATTGCTGGCGCCGCACATTACATTGAAGAGGTGCGCCACTTTGAATCCCGCTACTTTATTGCCATATCCTGTTACTGAGACCCAGGAAGAAGAACAACATGATTGTGTTTTTCTGACTGACGAACAAACAAAGGGTCGTGTCGATTAACAGGACACGCCACTTCCAGATGTAGATGGGGAATTGTGGGTTGATGGATCGTGTGTGAGATTGCCAGATGGTACAGCTTCCGCGGCCTATGCGATCACGACACTTAAGACAGTGGTAGAAACAGCACGAATACTACAGAAATGTGCTCAAGCGGCTGAATTGATAGCTTTAACGAAAGCATGTGAGTTAAGCGCTGGTCTACGTGTGAATATCTATACTGATAGTCGTTACGCCTTTGGAGTAGTGCACGATTTTGGCCTACTCTGGAGGGAACGAGGGTTTATGACCTCACACGGAACACACATCATGTACGGAGAGTTGGTATGCGACCTCCTGAATGCACTAATATATCCAAAGAAGGTGGCGATAATAAAATGTAGTGCTCATAAGAAAGTGACAGACAAAATAGGGCAAGGAAATGCTTTTGCAGACCGCATAGCGAGAGAGACTGCTATGTTGCAAAATGACTCCCCTATGTATGTGGTGAGATCGCAAGCCGAGCAATGGCATGATGCTAGAGAAGAAATTCTAGACATACAAAAGTCAGCATCTGAAGTAGAACTTGCAACATGGGCAACAGAGGGAGTATTGGATGATGAGGGTTGTTGGAGAAGCAAAGACATGGAGAAATGGAAACTGCCTGCTGCTTACTTGCAAGCAATGGTTCAAATGACGCATGAGCTGGCACATATTGGAGCTCTTGCAATTACGAAATTGCTTACACGAGTTTGGGAGCATCCTGAGATTGCCAGCACGGCTAGGAGAGTAGTGCAGACCTGTCTGATATGCCTACAGTACAATCCTGCAAAAGGAACCTCTACAACTAAAGGAGGGTTTGTTCCACCTACTGCACCATTCGAAGTACTGCAAATGGACTATATCCAACTGGAGCGCTGTAATAACCTCAATTATGTCCTAGTGGTGGTGTGTGCCTTTAGTAAATGGGTTGAAGCCTACCCCACAAAGGACAATACAGCATTAACAACAGCTAAGGTACCACTAAAAGAGTACTTCCCACGTTATGGTGTTTGTAAATTCTTGTGGAATGATAATGGTCCTAATTTCGTTGGGAAAATAGTGGAGCACGTTCTGAAAGGATTGGGAATAAGACAAAAGTTCCACGCTGTATTCCACCCGCAGTCAGCAGGTCTAGTAGAAAGGTATATTGCGACTCTGAAGCTGAAGCTAGCGAAGATCGTGGCATCCACGTCTTTGAAATGGCCGGATGCTTTGCCATTGGCATTATTGTCTATTAGATCAGTGCCACACTCCCGAACTGGCCTCACACCCTATGAAGTGGTGTTTGGAAGGCCCATGAATATCTTGGGAGTTCCAAAGCCTCGTTTGATACATGATGTGCCTTGTATAATGATGAACGATTATTTGGCACGATTAACAAATGATTTACTTTCTATTCATCAACAGGTTCGAGAAGCTCTCCCCGACAACTCCATTGGAGAGGCTCACAATCTTCGTCCTGGCGATCATGTTATGATCTGGGTGTTTGAGAGATCCAGCAGTTTGGAGCCGAGGTGGCGTGGCCCTGAACAAGTGCTGCTGGCAACGCGAACGGCTGTGCGCGTCACAGATAAGAAGCGGTGGATACATTTGACGCACTGCCGACGTGTCTCTCCGGATCTGGTGAACCCTACTGTCCTGTCTGATTACCGAGAGATCTTGGATGCGGAGAAGAGCCCAGCTGTTACGCCTCACGAGTCGGAGGGAGCCTTCCCAGACCACACTATTTCTGGCGGAGTGAAGTACAATCTACGGCCAAGGAAATCATTTTTTTAGTATTTTTTATGACTGGTTGGTAACCGTTCCGAGGTTTGTGAAACGGAAGCCGGGAATATCAAGGGGGGGGATCAGTTCTGTCCAGTGTAGCGACACCCGTCTTGAATCTCGGAGAAAAACTCAACGGCAGCCTCGGTTCTCAGCACCATATTTTTTTTTTTTTAGTTTGTTTCTTGAGACTTTTGTTCATTGTACCATGGCACCTATGACATTGAAAAACAGAAGAATTCTGGGTGCAGTTCTTTTTGTTGCAACAATAGTGGTAATAGCAGTAATAGCTTGGACTATAGAAAGGCTATTTCCTGCACGGGACTATTTACTGCCTACCACTCCAATTCCATCTGAACATTTCCATTTTACTTTGCCCTATCACGAAGAAAGACATAGACAGACCTATTTGAATAATAGTTTCATTCAGATATTGCACCACACGCATAATATGACCAACACGTCCAATTGTTGGGTATGTGGGATGTTACCTGGGCATCAGAAGAAGGGAGGAACCCCACTTATTCCTCTTCCTTTTTCTCACAATGGGTCATGCAATGCTTGGTACATTCTGCTTTTTACATTGAGATGGCCAACAAAAGGTGGGCTACATTTTCGATTGAACAAAGTTTGCTATAACTATCGAGATGGCTATCCACAAGCAGAAGGAACTAAATTCGAGTGGGAAGAATATCGACCGGACAATGTATCTACGCCTCGTATCTTCACAAATCAGAGACTTACAAATATGACCAGTTTACATGTAATTACCGTTATTGATACAAAAGCAGATCTTTGTATTAGGAATAAGGGAACAATTCCGGTGGGGAAAAGTGAATGCAATGTTACTCTTGCCTTTGATACACCGAATGGTGTTTCATTTGTGACCTCACGAAACACTTACTTTATTTGCGGAAATAAAGGTTATCATCGTCTTCCTCTTGGATGGTTAGGTACATGTTATATATCTTTTGTGTTACCCCCTGTGTTTATTGCCCCACCTATGTACCATAATGATTATGTATTGTATCACGATTTTCTATTGAATAGAGTTAAGAGAACATTGGATATTGATTAAGTCGACCAAACTGACACCTCACTACAACAATATGTGGATTTTAATTTAGGGTTGTTCTCTTTTGTAGGTGCTGCCCTAAACAGCAGGAAAATTAGACGGTTAACGCGTGTTGTGGAGGCAGTTGCTAATGAGACTGCTTCTGCTTTAGGGAATCTAACTGAAGAGCTTCAGATTACAAGAATAGTTATGCTTCAGAACCGGATGGTTCTGGACGTAGTGTTAGCTGATCATGGGGGTGCATGCCGCATCATTGGAAGTATTTGTTGTGTTTATGTGCCAGATAATTCACCATCTGTGTATGATGCTATCTCTAGGTTGCACAAAATTGCCTCTGAAATTCACATTGACAATGGTACTTGGACTTTTTCTAGCTGGTTTTGGACTCTGCTTAGTACATGGGGTTGGAAACTGTTAACTGTTCTATGTGTGATTATTGGGATATTTTTCTTCTGTTGCCTATGTATTCAATGTGGTCCTACTTTATGTACTGTATGTATTACGGCCTGTATCCCATCCAAACGAGCTATTGCTAAAAATATACAGATGAGTAATGCCGAAGTGATGCAAATAATGATGATCGACATTAATGATGAACATTCAGATTACTTCCACTATGAGGTAGCTTCAGCTAAACGCTAAAAGGGTCGTCTGTCGTAATTTGGCAAAACCTGAGTTAGCGTTAAGCTCAGCTACACGAACATTTCTGTTAACTTGACTAAACGTGTGGGGGCCATTTTGTATTCGGTGGCTTCCATTTTTCTATGAACATGCGGCCTCGTGGTCAGCATGCCCTTTCGTCCTTCCTTCATGCCAATGAACCTTTACCCTGCCCAGCAACAGGCTATTTTTACCAATGGTCAGTCTTGCGCATGTGTACATCTGATCTTTGGACTGGAGAGCGGTCACTCCTTAGGAATGTTCCCCTAACTGACCAGTGGTATTAAGCTCCCCCCACATGTTGGCTGTGTTCCAAAAAGGCCCTTATATGTACTTAAAACTGTTCTAACGTATACCGCCTACCTTTTTATTACCTTTAAAATGTATAAAAGAGGTCGCACACCGATGTTCGGTGTGATACTTCTTGCTTTGCCGAAGGGTGCTGTATGAATGTATCACCACCCCATGGGGTCCTAATAAACTTGTCTCTTTGCATTTTCAGTTTCCGTGCCAACTTCTATTTTATGGTGCGAGAGTGTTTCTGCAAGTATGTAGACCTGATAGAACCCGACACCACAAGATGCTAATCTGATTTCTTCTAAATGCAACATAACCATTTTTTAAAAATCTTTACGTTTTATAAGGTTCATGCTGTCGGGCTTGGAGTAGTTTTCTGAGTGGCCGATATCCTGCATGAAACCTCCCACATATTTTAACCATGGTATTTTACAAGACTTATCCAATCCCATTGAATCCTTCATAATTTCTCTGTTTAGTCTTGCATTCTCAGTGGTCCAAATTCTGTGCCATAACAATAATGGTTGTGCCTTGATCAAATCAGAAATATATGTGACCCCCATTTCTGAATGGCAGTTAGAAATGGGGGTACTATTTGGGAGACTTAACAAAGATCTCAAAAAGGTGTTTTCAATACGTTGATCTTTCAAAGTTTGTGGGTTCCAACCTCATGCTGCACACAACCGAAAGCAAAGTTCACATTGGGGTTTAGCCTCATTGCATGGTGGAAGGCCATGTACAGCAGGTGGTTGGCTACCTGCACGGGGTCAGGTGCAGGGCCTGGCCAGAGGTCAGCCCCTTAAGCCATCCTCCCCATGTACATAGCCATAAGTTATGCACCAGGGGTTTGGCCATCTGTGGTGAGTTGAGCACAGGGTCTGGCCAGGGATCCAGCCCTTCTTTCAACCCCGTGTTGTGTACAGAGGAAAGACATGCACAGTTGGGGTATTGCCTGAATATGAGCACAAAAAAAGAACAGAAATGCACTAAAAAAAACAAAGGTTACAGAGGTGTTATGCCTAGGTGTGGTAATAAAACCTCAACTTATGCGATAAAAACACTTACTGAAAAAAATGTTAGAGTGAAGTGATAGTTAGGTGTTGAAATAACACAAAAACGAATGTTTAAACAATTATTAAATTCTCTAATTCAGCAGTCATAGCACACTAACACAATTATAACATGTGCCCCTATGCACCGCTAATGACCTCTCATATTTTATTACTCATGATATTTTGAATGATATAACACCTTTGCTGCGGCGGCTATTCCGCCGTAGCGCTAAGGGGGCGGGGGTCCGTGCGGTGCTCACACGCTGGTGACGGAACTGCTCCGTCCGTCACCAGCCTCGGGTGAGCTGTGCTGATGACGGAGCGGTTCCGTCATGGCCCCGCCCGCTCAATAGAACGCGCCGCGCAGGCCTTCAAAAGGGGCTTCTTAATGCTCGTTGAGGGTGGCCAGTCACTAGCAGAGAAGACAAGGGTAATCCTATTCTGAATGATGCAGGTGAACCGCTCTGTCATCAGCATTGCGCCACCGCGGCTGATGACGGAGCGGTTCCGTCATCAGCATCGAAGAGGTTAATTGATGACATCAGTGATGACACCTCAAATGACATTACTGATGCAAGATTTTCAAAAGGGGCTTCTTAATGCTCGTTGAGGGTGGCCAGTCACTAGCAGAGAAGACAAGGTTAATCTTATTCTGAATGATGCAGGTGAATAGCCAAAGTATTCTCATTTTGCATCACAGACAACTAGTCTTAAAAGTACGTAATATTTTATTTCAGTTCATTAAAACCCTTACACATGATGCATTTAATATTGGGGATTAAGACCATTTATCGAGCCATTACATATTCACATCATAATTGAATACCAAGGGTTCTGAGTCCTTTGTTGATAAGGAAATGAAATAAAGTGTTGAAAATATCAGGCTTTCATAGCAGATTTTAAAGTTTGGTATACTACAGATATTCTGCATAATTCGATTGTTGCTAGAATTCTTGTGAACAAAACTATGAAAGTGTGTACTTTTAAAACATTGCTTAAATGCAGAGCACTTCCTAGCAGGACAGGATAGTGAGATCAGGAGCACCTTGTTCCTTGAACAGTTCATTCTGTGGAGCACTGAGCAGTTCAAAATTACTGGGATCAGTGTTTCTTCATTACTCACATACAAGGAGAGAGGGTCAAACAATAATCAAACTCCACCACCCCAAACCCCCTGACGCAATATGTAAACACAAGAAGGGGTGGGGAGAACAAAGATGATATATACCCGTGTAGCAGACCACATTCAGACAGACAAAAACAAATCTATTTGAAAACTGCCCTCACTCACACACATAAGTGTGTGACATGCTTCATCATCAGGTCTGCTTAAAAAACGCCCTGGCATAGCCACGCTCAGGGCGGAGCATAAGGGGGGGAAACACGGTCTGCTACACGGGTATATATCATCTTTGTTCTCCCCACTCCTTCTTGTGTCAACAGTGTTTCTTCACCTCGCTAGCTACATGATTCGTATGATAGAATCAGTCAAATATTGCAAATTCTTTCAAGGGATTAGCAATTGTTAAAAGTCAAAACACTGCTTGTATAGCATACAAAGAAAGTCTTTTAAATGTTTTCCAACAGGGGGGCCGATTACGATGTCATTTGGAAACTTTTCCGAATGAATCGGCCTTGGAATAGTTTCTGAACAAATGGGGTCCTGTGAGTCTGAAGAACAATTACGATGCTTCATAACATTGCTCGGTCGGACTCGCATTGACTTCAATGGGAGTCTGTGTTCCAGATGAGAACACAGGCTGCCATTGAAAAAAGTAGGGGTTGGAGAAAACCTTGCACTCTGTGGCAGGCATCCCATGGTTCCTGCCACATTGTGGCTTGGTTGGGAAGAGGGGATCCTTGGGTAGCCCCACGGGCCCCAATCTGAGGCCTCTGGCTGAAGGGGGGCACACAATGGCACCCCAAAGACAGATTACCACAGCTGTTTTGTGCTGGTCAGACCGAATCGGAATGGCTGTTTGAATCGGTCATCGTAATCGCTCGTTCAGAAACCGTGTCCATAGAACTGTACAATTCAGCTCCGAAAGACTCAGGCTGCCTTTTGGACAAAATTCGGACAGAGCGAATGTCTTTCGTGCATCGTAATTGATCGTTGGGAAATGTGCACAATTCATTCAGAAACACAGGTTCAGAATCGGATTCTGCAATTTCGAATCTATTCTGAGCCTTTCCAAACAACATCATAATCGTCCCCAGGTTTGGGAAGGGTCTTTCCTATCGTCAAAGAATCATTTTAGAAGCAAGGTGACCATACTTTAGTCATCTCACTAGACGACTGTCTACAACATTCATATGTAATGAATCTGGAAAATACATGGGGATAGTCTAGCAGAAGCTAATGGTGTGGAGCCCGGACAGAATAATAAACTGGTTGAAAGGATCTTGTAGCCATATTCTATGTACATTTAGTAAACTTGATCAAGTATATAGCAGGTGGGCCGGCATTTCCATGTGTTGTGTGTAGAGGCGGGAATTCTGAGTGGAATGTATTTCCATCCATTTTGTCACACAATCAAAAGAGGAGTAAGTCACAAATGAAGCTTCACAATACTACTTTTGTAGTGTGCTTTGAATGTTTCGGCTAGATAATCCAGTGCTTGGTGAGTTTTGTAAGATTCTAGTATCAGCCACGTGTAAATTATTTTACTAAAGTTTAGGTTTTCTGTTGCCAATTTGTCCAATAGCTTCTTTTTTGCAGCATTTGTGTATTTAGCACTCAACACAAAATTGACAGCATATTGAAAGGCAGTCATATGAAAAAGTACATATATCTCCATATCTCCATTAGACAAGATAAGCCTGCCCATGAAAACACTGTAACAACATTATTTGGTGTCCAATAAGGGGCTAACACTGAATGATCTAGTCATTATAAAACCATGAGTAAGCAGAGTGCATCCATATCAGCTACCAACCACATAGTGAAAGTGGGAGGGAGAGAATTGGGGAGGATGGAAGAGGGAGGGCGAGGCGACAAGTAGTAAGAACATGTGATGGGACATTTGCCACATCAGCAATGTTCAACAGATTCTGAAAAGAACAGCGTGAAAGATTCTAGTTCCACAAAAGTTTATATCCAGTGATGATAGGGCCGTCTTGAGGAACAATGAGTGTAAATTCTTCTTGGAGGCCAAACCTTCTTTAATTTGTCTCCAAATGTAGTCTTTTAAGGTGAGGTCAAAATGATTTCTGAGCCATATGTCAGTCCATTAAGCCAAATGTGAGTCTAATCTGAGCTTGTGAAGAATTTTGGGAAAGTTCGAATACAAATTGACATATTTTGCTTTGGGCAGTGTTGAAAAAAATCTGTGCTTGTTAGGGAAATCTTCTCTTTCTTATGCAGTATTAGGCATAAGCTTTTCTTTTGTCACTTTATTAATTGCTGTGAGTGCCATATTGCAGGTCTTGCATAGCAAAGATTAAAAAGAAAAACCAAAAAGTAAGGAGGAAAGATTCATTTTAAGTGAGTTCAATAATTTAAGTGTGCTCCTTAGTCATCTAACCATATATAGAAGTATTTGTACTTGTGTAGAATTATTTACTAATGTAAATAGAATGAAGTTCCAGGACTCACGTGAAGGTCACTTCACTAGAATCAGTGAGTCAGAGATTGTGGCACAAAAGTGCCCACTTCCTGTCTTGGCCCAACCATTGTCATATTTTATTAACTGCACTATGATGTCCTTTTCTTGCCAGAAGAGGAGAAAATGGACACATTTTGAACTTTGTGGAATCCTCCTATGTCAATTGATGTATCTTTAACCACATCCACCCTGAAAAGTATGGGATCTGTTGATGGTGGAAATTAACAATACAGAGATCGCACAACCCTGTGGAAGAGTGTTTGGGCTTTCATGTATGGGTATGGGGAATCATGGAATCATCAGAGACAGACAAAAAAATTATTCATCAAGTCCATTAGTAGAAGGTTATGTCTTATCTGTTGTGGAAGGAGTGACACATAAGAGGTAAGCATTGATGCATAGTGGGAAGGCATTTTCAATAAAATGGAAAAATGAATACAGTTCATTTTAATGTGCAGAATTCACTCATAAGCCATAATTAAAGATATGTGTTTAACAATGCAAAATTGTAGTGGGCCTTCGTATTTACTCATATTAGGCCTCAAATGGCTAAAGTAACATTGCTTGACACGTTTTCTTGACGAGAAACAGATATTGTTCATAAAGTGTTTATTCTATGAACATGCTGTAGTATAGTTTGGTCGGGCACCCTTTCATGCAGGCCCTTCGCTGTTTACGGATAACATATACTGTGGGCTTGGTGGCAAACTGACTCTGTACAGCCCCACCGAATATGTCAGCCTATGTTTTTGCATTATCTAGCTCGCAGTGCTACTAAAATCTCCTGTTATCAGAGAGATTTGTGGGAACAATATCCTTTTTTTCACCCAGACACTCGTGCTTGCTTGTTTTGCTCTCAAAGAGACACACAGAAGGATCAATCAAGCGTGTTTACAATAAGATTTATTGTACCGTTGTTCTTCTCATGTAAAATAACTGCACTGATACAACTGTAACAGAGTAGCAGAGATATAGAACCAGTGTCGTAATTTGGCAGCACCTGAGTTAGCATTTAGCTCAGCTACACGAACTTTCACCGTTAACTTGACCAAACGAGCGGGGGCCATCTTGTATTTCCTGGCTTTCATTTTGTATGAACATGCGGCCTCGTGGTCAGCATGCCCTTTTGTCCTTCCTCTGTACCAATGACTATTTACCTTGCCCAGCAACAGGCTATTTTTAGCACTGGTCAAGCTTACGCATGCGTACTCGAACATTCGGGTAATGAGTGGTCATTTCTCAGGAATGTCCTCTACAACTGATCAGTGGTACTAAACTCCTCCCACATGTTGGCTGTGCTCCAAAAATGCCCTTATATGTACCTAAACGGTGAAAAGAGTATACCGCCTACCTTTTTATTACTGTTAAACCTGTATAAAAGAGGTCGCGCACCGATGTTCGGGGTGATACTTCTTGCATTGCCGAAGGGTGCTGTAGGAATGTACCACCACCCCATGGGGTCCTAATAAACTTGTCTTTTGCATTTCCAGTTTCCGTGCCAACTTCTATTCTATGGTGTTCGAGAGTTTTTGCAGAGTATGTAGACCTGACGAAACCCAATACCACAAATTGGCGACCACGAAGGGACTCATCGGCGACTCGGATGCCCGAAGGAGAGGTCGCGACGAAGGATTGGAAACTCATGGACGCGTACGCTGCCACTGAGTGACCCGAGTCTTGGCAACCACGGTGTTTCTTCCTTTCCTTCTGACCCGACCTTCCAGGTGGCGTCGGTCCTCGACTGAGATACTGATCGGTTGGGTTGTCGTGCAGTGCCCGTTTGGCTGATTCGATTAAAGAACTTGGCAGTTGGAACCTGGACGTTTGAGAATACTTGGTAAGCTTGTGATTGGTAAGATAGTCTACTGACACTTACTGTAGCTTTTTGGATTTGTTTGAGTTAGCTAACGTTTGGATCTATGATTTGAATTATATGTGGAGTGCACCTCACATAGACAGGCATGTAGGGATATTTCTCTGACTTTGTATTTGTTTGAACGGCACACCGTGTGTAAGACATATTTAAGTGCCATTTTATGTAGTATCGCGTTTTAGTGATATTTTGACATGCCTGTTCTCAGCACACTTCGAGGAATGTGCTGTTTTGGAAATGGTACCAATTATCGATTAAATGAATCTCAGCCGGCTCCCCCAGAGGGGACACCTAATCATGAAATGTACATAAAATTTGGCCTTCCTCCCATTATGTATAGTACATTATGGCATAAATATACAAAAACTGATCGTGAATTGCAATGGCCACTACATGGGTCATTTGATCTGCGAAAAGTTCAATATGTGGAGCAGTGTCTGTTTCAGCGCAGGTCTAGACAGGATATGTTTGATTGTGTGCGTATGTGGGAGAAAGCGGTGCATGAACGAATGAAGCATGAACAAGCCTTGGCGGATAAAGAGCAGCAAAAGGCTGCTCGTGATAGAGCTTTACAGTTGATGGAAAAAGAATCACAGGAACAGAAAGAGAGGGAGATTAGAGAACATAATTTGCAAGTTAATGGTCAGTTTCCTATTCGACGTCCTCTTTATCCTGTCCTTACTAATGAGTCAGATGATTTTTCATTATTAGATCGTTGCCCGCCTCCGTATGTTCCGCCTACAGCCCCGGGTGAGGACTTGGACGAGGATGAGCAGGGAAATCAGCGTACCAGGTTAACTGCTGATCGAGCTATGGAATTGCGCGCGTTTGCTCGTAAACTTAATGTAAATTCTACAACTGTTCCGGAGATTGGTGGCCTTATGAGTAAATGGACCGATCGAGAACGATTGTATTTTCTAGATCATTTTGGAGATGAAGTTGTCGAACGATTTAGACGGTTTTCACCTGAATTGGAACCTAAAGATATATCAGTTGGTCGTGAGAATTTTCGTAAAGGTATTTTTGTTCTTGCAGATGCGGATGAGTTTTTCCAGCGTTTGGTTAAGCTACGGGATGAGGCGACACGGCTACGAGCGGCGGAAAAGGCATCGGATTCGTCTGCGCCTGGATCAACAGAAGTATCCAAAGAGTGCACTATCTCTGAAAACAGATAAGAGCGCTGCAGTTAATATTATGCCTATGCGAGAGGCTGCACCTTTGTATGTCCCCCCTAAAGGGGACGGCACAGATGAGGATAAGAGGTCTAAAGATGCGAAGGGTTATTTTGTGTATAATTGGGTTTATACGCCATGGAATAGAACAGACGTTATGGCACTCAAGAATGCTTTGCCTGACCCTCGTAAAAATCCGGCAGCTTTCTATGAAAGTGTGGAAGGTGCTATTTCTTCATGTGTCATGACATTAGTTGATATTGATCTCTTCTTTGGGTTGATACTGCCTCCTGATATGTGGAGAGCTATCCGTAAGTTTGATGATCGAGCAATTTTGGGTGCAGATTGGAAGGACTTAGCTCAAGCTGATTTGGATAGGGAACCCGCGTGTAAGCCATGCCAATTGATTTTAGATCTCCCGGCGGCTATTTTGACTAAATTAAAAACGCTTGTTCCTCCTAAGAAAATTGATTGGACGATGTTGGCTTCTTGCAAACAGAAGCCGGATGAATCGGTCTCCGATTTCTTTTCACGTTTCGAGGAAGCATTTCATGATTACAGTGGGCAATCATTAACAGAGGATACGGGCAGGCATTTGTTTGTTGATAAGTATGTGGCTAATCTCCTACCGGAGATTGCGAAACGTTTAAAAACTAGTGAAAGTTCATGGACCACGGCAACCCCCGCTTCTTTATTAACTATGGCTCAGTATTATGAACGACAGGAATTGGAGGCTAAAGAAAGTAGTGATAAGAAAGCGAAGGATTTAAAGACAAAGGTGATGTTGGCTCAGGTTTATGCGACGCAGTCGAGAGGAAACGATAGGGGTAGACGAGGATCGTATGGTGCGTCTTCCATCCGTTCCGACATTTCTGAGGATCAGTGTGCATACTGTAAGCGGTTTGGACATTGGGCTTCAGATTGTCCGGGGCTTCGTGAACAGCGTAATCAGCGTGGTCGAGGAAGTGGAAGGTCACGGAATAGTTATTCAGGACCGAGAGGTGGAGCGAATGATCGTGGTAGGTTTGAAGCACGGGGTCGTGGTCAGGCTGATCATAATACTTTTGATCGACGGAATCAGTATCAGATAGCTGAAGGAGAGTTTATTGAGTCTCAGGATAATAATTATGCATAGGATTGCGTAGGATGGGGTGTGGAATCGGTTGAAGTACCAGTTGATCAAAGGGGTCCATATATATCAGCACATGTTTTGGGTTCTACTGATCAGTTTCTGGTCGATACAGGAGCTACTCGTAGCGCTCTGTCCAAACACTTGGTTCCAAGGGCTCCCCTGTCTGGCGAAACGATTACATCAATAGGGTTTGATGGAACACCTTCTCTTAGCCCATTGTCTCAACCCCTTATATTTCACATTGACAAATTTACTGCCCCGTGCCCGTTTTTGTTATCTCCAAACACGCCAGATAATATTGTGGGACTTGATATGCTTAAACATTTTCGAGCAACTATGCACTGTGCCCCTGAAGGGGTACGGGTTATTTTGAATGAGAACTACCCAGAGATTGAGAGATCGTGCCTCATGCAGGAGGCCGATGCGTTAGCTTCTCTTCCAAGCACTTTATGGGCCACTTCCGATACTGATGTGGGTCAAATGATTATTCCTCCCGTACATATTACTGTAAAGGAGGGAGTGTCTTTGCCCCACGTACCACAGTATAAGATATGCAGAGAAGGTGAAATCGCTTTGATACACATTGTGAATGAATTGATTGAGGCAGGGGTGGTGGAGGAAGTCCCCTATAATGTTTGTAATAGCCCAATTCGTCCGGTCCTTAAGAAAGACACAGACACTAAGATCTATCGGTTTATTATTGATTTAAGGGAAGTTAATAAGATAGTCGTACCGCAGTACCCGGTGGTGTCTGATATTACCACCGTACTTACTTTGATTCCACCTACCGCCACTACATTCACTGTTATTGACTTGAAGAATGCTTTCTTCTCGATTCCTATTCATCCTGATAGCCGATATTTGTTCGGCTTCACATTAAATACCAAATCATTTAGATTTTTTCGAGTTCCTCAAGGCTACACAGAAAGCCCTAGCATTTATAGCTAGGCTTTAAAAAGGCATCTGGATTCCTTTGATTTACAGTCTGGGGTGGCTCTTATTCAATATGTTGATGATATTTTAGTACTCTCTCCCTACTTTCTTTTCTTGCCAAGAATAATCACAAGGTCTCGAGGAAGAAGTTGCAATATTGTAGACCAAAGGTGACCTACCTCGTCATCTTTTGTCTAAGGAGGGACGTGCATTGACATCAGACCGAATTCAAGCAATATTAGATACACCAGTTCCTTGCACTCCGAAAGATGTTCGTGCTTTTATAGGTTTGACGTCCTTTTGTAGGCAATGGATATTAGGATTTTCGCACATTGTAAAACCCTTGTTAGCGTTATTGTCCAAAACTACACCAATTCCCCTTGAATGGACAGAAGAATGTCCGAATGCTTTTGACCAATTGAGACAAGCCCTTTGTTCTGCACCAGTGTTAGGTACACCAGATTATACAAAGATCTTTACACTATATGTACATGAGAAGGATGGGTGCGCATTGTCAGTCTTAGTGCAGACACACGGAGATAAACAGAGGCCTTATGCGTACTTTTCAGCAGTACTCGACCCTGTGGCTCGAGGATTGCCTGGATGTTTTCGAGCAGTCGCAGCAACAGCTGTGGCCATACGGCAGAGTGAGGGGATATTTTTGTCACACAAATTGTTGGTGTTAGTTCCCCATGCGGTAGATGCTTTATTGAACCAAACGAAGACACAGCATCTAACTAGCGCTCGTTTAACAGGATACGAGCTAACGCTGTTGGCGCCACATATTACACTGAGGAGGTGCGCCACTTTGAACCCCGCTACTTTATTGCCATATCCTGTTGCTGAGACCCAGAAGGAAGAACAACATGATTGTGATTTTCTGACTGAAGAACAGACAAAGGGTCGTATCGATTTACAGGATACGCCACTTCCAGATGTAGATGGGGAACTGTGGGTTGATGGATCGTGTTTGAAGCTGCCAGATGGTACAACTTCTGCAGCCTACGCGATCACGACACTTAAGACAGTGGTAGAAACAGCACGAATACCGCAAAAATCGGCCCAAGCAGTTTAATTGATAGCTTTAACGAAAGCCTGTGAGTTAAGTGCTGGATTATGCGTGAATATCTACACTGACAGCCGTTATGCTTTTGGAGTAGTGCACGATTTTGGCCTACTTTGGAAGGAACGAGGGTTCCTGACCTCACATGGAGTGCATATCATGCATGGAGAATTAGTACGTGACCTCCTGAATGCACTATTATGTCCAAAGAAAGTAGCGATAATCAAATGTAGTGCACATAAGAAGGTGACAGACAAAATAGGACAAGGACATGCTTTTGCAGATCGTATAGCGAGAGAGACTGCGATGTTACAGAATGTCTCTCCTATGTATGTGGTGAAATCACAGGCTGAACCATGGCATGATGCCAGAGAGGAAATATTAGATATACAAAAATCAGCATCTGAAGCTGAACTTGCAACTTGGGCAACAGAGGGAGTGTTGGATGATGAGGGTTGTTGGCGTAGCAAAGATATGGAGAGATGGAAATTACCTGCCGCTTATTTGAAAGCAATGGTTCAAATGACACATGGGCTGGCACATGTTGGAGCTCTTGCAATTACTAAATTGCTTACACGAGTTTGGGAGCTTCCTGAGATTGCCAGCACGGCCAAAAGAGTAGTGCAGACCTGTCTGATATGCTTGCAGTACAATCCTGCTAAAGGGACTTATACTCCTAAAGGAGGGTTCGTTCCACCTACTGCACCATTTGAAGTACTGCAAATGGATTACATCCAGCTTGAGCGTTGTAATAACCTCAAGTATGTCTTAGTGGTGGTGTGTGCCTTCAGTAAATGGATTGAGGCCTACCCCACGAAGGATAATACAGCGTTGACAACAGCTAAGGTGTTACTCAAAGAGTACTTCCCACGCTATGGTGTTTGTAAATTTCTGTGGAATGATAATGGTCCTCATTTTGTTGGGAAAGTAGTGGAGTATGTCCTGAAAGGATTGGGAATTAAACAAAGATTCCACGCTGTATTTCACCCGCAGTCAGCAGGTCTTGTGGAAAGGTATAATGCAACTCTGAAGTTGAAGCTAGCAAAGATTGCGGCATCCACGTCTTTGAAATAGCCGGATGCTTTGCCTTTGGCATTACTATCTATTAGATCAGTACCACATTCCCGATCTGGCCTCACACCCTATGAAGTAGTGTTTGGAAGGCCTATGAATATCTGGGGAGTTCCAAAGCCTCGCTTAATACATGATGTGCCTTGTATAATGATGAACGATTATTTGGCACGATTAACAAATGATTTACTTTCTATTCATCAACAGGTCCGAGAAGCGCTCCCCAACAACTCCATTGGAGAGGCTCACGATCTCCGTCCTGGGGACCACGTTATGGTCCGCGTGTTTAAGAGAGCCAGCAATTTGGAGCCGAGGTGGCGTGGCCCTGAACAAGTATTGTTGGCAACTCGAACGGCTGTGCGAGTCACGAATAAGAAGCGTTGGGTACATTCCACTCACTGCCGTCGTGTCTCTCCGGACCTGGTGAATCCTGCGGTGCTGTCTGATTATCGAGACATCGTGGATGCAGAAAAGAGCCCAGCTACTACACCTCACGAGTCGGAGGAAGCCTTCCCGGACCACACTGTTTCTGGTGGAGTGAGGTATAATCTACGTCCAAGGAAATAGTTTTTGTACGAGACTGATTGAGTTACCGTTCTGAGGTTTGCGAAAACGGAAGCCGAGAATATCAAGGGGGGGGGGATCAGTTCTGGCCAGTGTAGCGACACCCGTCTTGAATCTCGGAGAAGAAACCAGCGGCTACCTCAGATCTCAGCACTCAATTTTTATTTTTTAGTTGATTTTGAAATTTTGTTCTTTGCACTATGGCACCTACGACAATGAGGAACAGAAGAATTCTTGGTGCAGTGCTTTTTGTTGTGACTATAATGGTAATAGCAGTAATAGCTTGGACTGTAGAACAATTGCTTCCTGCACGAGAATATTTACTGCCTACCACTCCAATCCCATCTGAACATTTCCATTATACTCTGCCTTATCATGAAGAGAGACATAGACAGACTTACTTAAATAACAGCTTCATTCAGATTCTACACCATACCCATAATATGACGAACACTTCGAACTGTTGGGTATGTGGAATGTTGCCTGGACATCAAAAGAAAGGAGGAACTCCACTTATTCCTCTTCCTTTTTCTCATAATGGTTCTTGCAATGCTTGGTACACTCTTCTTTTTACCCTGAGATGGCCAACAAAAGGTGGACTACTTTTTCGACTAAATAAAATATGCTATAATGATAGAGATGGTTACCCACAGGCAGAAGGAACTAAATTTGAGTGGGAAGAATATCGACCGGACAATGTGTCTATACCTCGTATTTTTACTAATCAAAGACTTATAAATAAGTCCAGTCTACATGTATTTATGGTTATTGATACTAAGGCTGACCTTTGTGTAAGGAATAAAGGTACAATTCCGGTAGGGAAAAGTGACTGCTATACTACTCTCACATTTGACACGCCAAATGGTATTACTTTTATAGCCTCACGAAACACCTACTTTATTTGTGGAAATAAAGGATATCATCGTCTCCCCATTGGGTGGTTAGGAACTTGCTATATCTCTTTTGTACTACCCCCTGTATTTATTGCCCCGCCTATGTACCATAATGATTTTGTACTATATCATGATTTTATATTAAATAGGGTTAAGAGAACATTGGAGACTGAAAATGTAGACCAAACAGATACTTCCTTACAACAATATGTAGATTTTAATTTAGGCCTGTTCTCCTTTGTTGGTGCTGCCTTAAACAGCAGAAAAATAAGACGGCTAACACGTGTTGTGGAAGCTGTCGCTAATGAAACTGCCTCTGCTTTAGGGAACTTAACTGAGGAACTCCAAATTACCAGAATTGTAACGCTTCAGAACCGAATGGTTCTAGATGTCGTACTAGCTGATCGTGGGGGTGCATGCCGCATTATCGGAAGTAGTTGTTGTGTTTACGTTCCAGATAATTCGCCTTCTGTGTATGATGCCATTTCCAAATTGCATAAAATTGCTGCTGAAATTCACCCCGAAAATGGTACATGGACATTCTCTAATTGGTTCTGGACTTTGCTTAGTACCTGGGGTTGGAAACTACTGACGATCCTATGTATGATTATTGGAATACTCTTTTTCCTTTGTTTATGTATTCAATGTGGCCCTACCTTATGCTCTGTATGTATTACAGCCTGTATTCCATCCAAACGAGCTATTGCCAAAAACGAGCAAATGATTAACGCAGAAATGATGAAAATAATGATGATTAATATTGATGACGAGTATCCTGATTACTTCCATTATGAGGTAGCTTCAGCTAAATGCTAAAAGGGCCGTCTGTCGTAATTTGGCAGCACCTGAGTTAGCATTTAGCTCAGCTACACGAACTTTCACCGTTAACTTGACCAAACGAGCGGGGGCCATCTTGTATTTCCTGGCTTCCATTTTGTATGAACATGCGGCCTCATGGTCAGCATGCCCTTTTGTCCTTCCTCTGTACCAATGACTATTTACCTTGCCCAGCAACAGGCTATTTTTAGCACTGGTCAAGCTTACGCATGCGTACTCGAACATTCGGGTAATGAGTGGTCACTTCTCAGGAATGTCCTCTACAACTGACCAGTGGTACTAAACTCCTCCCACATGTTGGCTGTGCTCCAAAAATGCCCTTATATGTACCTAAACGGTGAAAAGAGTATACCATCTACCTTTTTATTACTGTTAAACCTGTATAAAAGAGGTCGCGCACCGATGTTCGGGGTGATACTTCTTGCATTGCCGAAGGGTGCTGTAGGAATGTACCACCACCCCATGGGGTCCTAATAAACTTGTCTTTTGCATTTCCAGTTTCCGTGCCAACTTCTATTCTATGGTGTTCGAGAGTTTTTGCAGAGTATGTAGACCTGACGAAACCCAATACCACACTAGCAGTACAGTGAATAAAAAGAAATAGTATTGTTGTACCATTTTGCAATAGTCATGAACACATATATGAATATTGTTAGAACTGGGGGTCTCTAGATGGCAGAGGTAGGTACCCATGTCCAAATAGGGACCCTTGATTCTAGTCAGGGTAAGGAGGAAAAACTCTTTAGATAACCTCTGCTCACCCCCTTAGTAGCTTGGCACAAGCAGTCAGGCTTATCCAGAAGCATTGTGTAAATTATTTGTACCACCACACACAGTAACACAGTGAAAACACCACAAACTGACTCCAAAACGGTTTAGAAAAATAAAGGTATTTAATCTAAACTACACAAGACCAAAACGACAAAAATCCAACATACACAGTTCAAGAATATGGTTGCAAAAGAGTTCTTAATGTTCTCAAGGTTAGCGATAAAATTATCCACAGTTGCGTCACGTTTTAGCCACAGTACCTTTGTTAGCGATAAAAAGTTCCAAGCACAGAAGCTGTAGCGGTCAAAAACAAGCGATGCGTTGCTCCTGAGACCCAGGGGAGGCGTTAGCGACAGCCCCGCTGCAGCAGCGGGCGTATTGCGACAAATCTGGTCTGTATGGGGAGGAAGGCCACTTATATGGATTCCAGTGCGTAGGTTCTGTAGGAAGTTTTCTCCCGCAAAAGCACAATGCAATGATTCTCGGGTGTTGCGACGATCTCCGGGGCGACGATGCGCGGTCCAGCGGCGATCTTTCTCTCGCAGGTCCTCGATTCGATAGTTCTCCGACGTTTCCCGCAGCGACGTGATGCAATGATTTCACCCAGTGATGACAGGCTCTCCGACTTTGTTTGCAGCAGCGGAAATCTTCCCGCTAACGAAGGGTGCGACGTCTTCAGGCAGCGGTGACAGGTGCTGCGACGATCTCGGTCTTCGTAGCAGCGGGAATTTTCTCGCTCTGCCGGGTTTGCGATAGATTTTCTGTAGCAAAGTCTTTAAAAGCTTGATTTCCAGCTTCCCAAAACAGGTACAACTTCCAGAGGCAACACACATGGGCAACGCACTCCAGGAAGGACAGAGCTCTCTCAGCTGAGCTCAGAGAAGCAGGGGGTGAAGTACTTTTGTTCCTGGGACTTCAAAACAGGGAGCCAGCTCTTCTCAGGCCCTTGGAGATTCATTCAAGCAAGGGGACACAGCAAAAAGCAAAGTCCTTCCCCTCTCCTTGGCAGCAAAGCAACAGCAGGACAATCCAGCATCACACAGCAGGACAGACTTCGTTCTTCAGTTTCAGCTATCTCCTTGGCAGAGGTTCCTTCTTGATTCCAGGATGATCTAATTTTCTGTCTGGGGTCCTGTACCTATACCCCTAAAAGTCTTTGTTCCCTTTGTGCAGGAGGGCTCTGAGCCCGGTCTGAACCAGTTCTGGGTGTTCCTTGAGCACTTTGTTTTCCTGGCCTCGCCTTCCCTTTCAGAGAGAGTGGCAGGGTTGTCACCCCGCCCGGCAGGTGGTGGAGCCAGTATTGTGGAGGGAAAGCACAGCCCTGGAGCACTTTGTTGACATGATTTCTTCTCTCCTTTCACAGTGCAGGGCAGAGACATCAGACGCACCAAAGGGGGTGGAGCCAGCACTGTGGTGGGTGGTCACAGTCCTATTCAGATCCCAGGTGCAACTACTCCCTTCCATCTAGATGCAAATCTCTCTATTCACCACTGGGCAGACTCATTCTGTCTCCTGGAATCCCCCAGCCATGTCACTCGCAAACCAGAAAGTCAATTCACAAACCAGCCAAGGCACACAGAAAGGTCAGACAAGAGAACAGCTACTTTCTGAAAGTGCTGTTCTCAAATACAGGATTTAAAAACCACCTTTCCTAAAACATGTGTTATTAAATTCTGAGTTCAGGGAATACCAGACTTTTATGTCCTATCTTGCTCCTATGGGAAGATATGCTGGTAGCCACTGTAGCCAGCATTCCCCATGATAGCCAATAGGCAAGATAGCCTTACAATAGTGAAAAACGAAAATGGCTGTAATTCACTACCAGAGCATGTCACCTGCACCAGTACATGCTCTACCTTTCACATACACTGCACCCAGCCCAAGTGGGTACCTTGGGCCTTCCATGTGGGTGACCAATGTGCACAGAAAGGGAAGGGTTAGGCCGGGTCAGTGGGGACACTGACCAGGAGGACATGGCAGTTCGCAGACTGCACACAGGCACTGCGGTGGCAGGCCTGGGACTCCATTTCAGGGTTAATCATGTGGGTGGCACAACCAGTGCTGCATCCCACTAGTAGCATTTGTATCACCATCCCTGGCACACTCAGTGCACTTTACTAGGGACTTCTGGGGGATACAAATATGCCAATCATGGATAACCATTTACCATAACATTTTACACTGAGAGCATATGCACTTTAGCACTGATCAGCAGTGGTAAAGCGTGCAAAGTCATATTGCCAACAGCCACAGTTCAGGCAAAATAAGGGAGGAAGAAGCAACAAATTTGGGGATAACCCTTCAGAAAGGGCCAGTTCCAACAAGTATGAAATGCATTTATAAATTAAAATATGTACTCATAAGATGCCTGTCTAGATGTACCTCAGTGTACCTAGCATGTTAGTAGATGCGAAATAGCCTAAGTCTAAGAGCCATAAATCCCACTAGGCTTTAGTCGAACAACCATACCTCACTAGTGAGAGTGTGGGACTTCGTCCTGAACTTGAGCTTGACACCCCGCAAGGGATCGTCAAACCACTGTCAGCTGGAGCAATAGCATGCCAGAGCTGCAGCATCTCTGGTCAGTGTGTCAGCCTTGAAGTCTTGGTTCTCTCCTGCTTAATGATAGCAAGAGGTGTGTATGTTTCCCATTGTTCAGTATGAGGATGATGTTGGGGATTAAACCTTGTGCATCAATGGGAGATGTAAAGTGGACCTACTGTAGAGTGTACTCATAAATTATTCATATGTGCTAAGGATGATGTCTTAGCAATATTGATTGGGAAATACCCACCCTCGGCATGGAACTAGGTGAAATTTTTAGTCCATTAAAGGCTACAGTCCTTATAAGGGGTTATGTTCACACAAGGCAGTCTGTTGTTATTTGGAGTTATGTCATTATAAGGCTTGTTCATATGAAATGACGGGGAGATGATGTAGGGAAAGTGTATGATTTTCCCTAGGCCTATATCAGGGTACCAATATGGAATATAACACCCACTCCACCTTATACTTAACAATGATAATACACATTTGAGATATACATTTATAACGTTGTCAGTGTATACAATTATCAAGCAGTCATTTAAAATGTTTCTAAAAACATTAACATTTCATTTAAAAATAGTTTTAAAAACGATGAAAGAAACCTTCTTTGTGAAAGTATGACATTTGTAGTAAAGTTCCGCAAATCACAGTTCTAAATGAGTTTGATCACACAGGTTGAACTACTGTAAGCATACTTAGAAGGCCATGCTTTGTTATAGAAAGTGTCAATTTGAAAAAAGGTTCTTTCGAGTAAAAAGGTGGGGAAAGAAAAAACTGAATTTGTTCCCAGCACACAGTGAGCCAGATTCAGATTATACGTTCTGGCTGGGAGACATAACATTGTCATTGCCTGCTGTACCCCATATAGGTGTGTGACCCAACCACTGCCCTTGCTTAATACCCTAGCTGTTAACGATTGCTTTAAGTCCTGTTTTTTTCTCTCCACAACCAAATTTCCCTCGGGATGATATGAAGATGAGAACCGTAAACCTACGCCCATTCCTTCCATGGCCTCTTTGTAAGCCTGAGAGCTATTCGTATGGCCACGGACAGAGTGTAACGTGCTAACTGCGTATGTACCGATAAAGACTCACAAATCTTTTATAACAGTTCGAGCATCAGCAGAACGCTGATGCCATACCCATAGGCATCTTGAGCATGAATCCACTGCAACCATGACATACCTGTAAGCCCCGTCCGTTTGTAAGGGGCTGCAGTGTTCCATTTACACACATACAAGAGGTTTGTCTGACTTTGGTAATGGCATCTGTGCCGGGCGTGCAACGGTTGAGCCTTTTATCTGCTGGCAGTTGTTGTATTTCTAGACATTGGGCCCCATTAGGATGGCGGGTGGATTGCCCCCGCCAGGCCTGCGGTAGCCACCACCGGCCTGGTGGGGGCGATCCGCCCGCCATCCGTGCCGGAATGACCCTCTGCCATATTATTATGGCTGGAGGGTCCGCGGTGGACGGAAAGACAGTCCGCCTCTTTTCCGCCCCGGTCGCCTTGCGACCGGGCAGAAAAGGGTTCTATATGGTGGCATTGTCTATAAGACACCGCCAGCCATATTAGAATGGGCATTTTCCAATGCCTTTCAGTGGCGGCATTGCCGCCACAGAAGGGCGTGCAGAGTCTGCTTTGGGGGCCTGTTGCGGGCATAGGATATCTCGCCTACTCAGCTGTGGCGGAGTTTTTTCCCACCTACTCCAGACGTCTCTGGGTTTTGTAAGTAGGGTCTCTGAGAACAAGCATGACTTAGCTACTCAGATTCTACTGTTGAGTCAGTGTACCAAGTTGGGCAAACCATGTTTGACACGTTGGGTGCCATTAGACACCGTTGGGCGCCATGTAGTGTAAATCAGATAGTACCCTTCCATGCAGGACCTACCCTGTTTATGGATAACATTAACTGTGGTGGCAAACGGACTCTGTACACCCCCACCGAATATGTCAGCCTATGTTTTCGCATTAGCTAGCTCGCAGTGCTACTAGAATCTCCTGTTACTAGTGTTCCTATCTGTCAGAGAGATTCGTTTTTGCAACTTCAGAACATAAGAACCTCAGGTGCCTGGGAACAATATACTACTTTTCACCCAGTCACTCATGCACGCTTGTTTTGGTGTCAGAGAGATACACAGAAGGAATAGTTGAGTTTGTTTACAATAAGAATGTATTGTACTGTTGTTCTTCTCATGTAAAATAACTGCACTGCTACAACTGTAATACAGTAGCAGAGATATAGAACCCGATGTACAGTGAATAATAATAAATAGTATTGTTCTACCATTTTGCAATAGTCATAAACACATACATGAATATGAAATGCATTCATAAAATAAAGTGAGTACTCCTAAGATGCCTGTCTATATGTACCTGAGTGTACCTAGCATGTGAGTAGGTGCAAAATAGCCGAAGTAAAAGAACCAAAGTCTAAAAGCCAATAATCCCACTAGGCTTTAGTCAAAACCCCATACCTGAATAGTGAGAGTGTGGGACTTCATCCTGGACTTGAGCTGGACACCCCGCAAGGGATCGTCAGACCACTGTCAGCTAGAGCGATAGCATGCCGGAGCCGCAGCGTCTCTGGTCAGTGTGTCGGCCTTGAAGTCTCAGTTCCCTTCAGCTTACTGATATCAAGAGGTGCTGTATTTATATATTCTATGTGCATATGTTCACCATTGCTCAGTATGAGGATGATGTTGGGGATTAAACCTTGTGCATCAATGGGATAGGTGAAGTTGAACTCCTTTAGAGTGTACTCATAAATTATTCATATGTGCTAAGGATGACGTCCTAGCAATATCGATTAGGAAAAACCCACCCTCTGCATGGAACTAGGTGAAACGTTTAGTCCATGAAAGGCTACAGTCCTTATAAGGCGTTATGTCCATGCAAGGCAGTCTGTCTTTATTTGGAGTTATGTCTTTATAAGGCTCGTTCATATAAAATGACGGGGAGAAGGTGTAGGGAGAGTGTACGATATTACCTAGACCTATATCAGGGTACCGATATGAAATATAACAATGCTTTTCATAATAAATATTAGTGGCATGAATGTTTCATATATTTTCACAGAATGTTTCTACTTACAGACACATTAGAAAGTTAGAAAAGTAGATAACATTTCAAAAGCAAGTGCAAATCTAACATTGTTGTCTAGGGCTGTTGAATTTTAGTGAGGAGAAGAGAAGTGATCCTGTTCCTGGAGGAGCATCAAAAGACTATTAGCTGGCTGTAGGAGGAGTGTTGTTTTAATTAGTGTGTGTTCCTAGAATAGGTTACCACTCTTTAAAGGTTCTTACTGACACCATTTCTCTCCCCATTCCTAGAATAGGGATTCCTTCCTTTATGGTATGCGCTTTAATGCATTTATAAATGATTTTAATAACCAATATTGACTTTATATTTCTGTCCTATATTGATTACGTGAGATGAACTACTAAAAGATTTGCTTAATAAAACCATTTTACTCATACGAAACTATCATTATTGAGTAAAACTAGATTAGTGATTGTGATTTTAATTTATGAGATGCATAGCTCCTGATCTTTTTTAAAACAATGGCAAAGATCTATAAGACCAGGATAGACCCAAAAGTGGGGATTAGCCTGGATGATGGTTAAAGCAAAATAATGTTATTTAAACCAGATCCCCACTCCAGCAAATTGGTAGTGAGAGGACGGTTTACTGTATGAGAAGAGGAGCTAAAATGAATTACCCAAGTTAGACTAATGCCCAAGTCCCAGTGCCCAAAGTCCAGAATTTGAGGACTGATAAGAAGGTGCGATTTCGAAGATGGTTGCTGTTGATATTGTCATGTATTGCAGAAAAGTATTTGATCAAAATGATGATGTCATGTGCCTAATGTGAATACGTTTAACAGGCTATCTGACTTTGAGGAAGTTTGAGATCTCAGGTTCTTGACATAAGTGTATAATATTCTTTTGGTCTGCTAAAGATTTGTGGTGTAGATCGTGAGATAGCGTCAACTAACAATTGACTTAGGGATTGTAACAAATTGTTATGAATGCACTTATATTGATTGGTGTTGGCAGCACCTAATTGCACAAAAGGTGATGCTACATTAACAATGGTGATTTCCACTGGTCGAGCTTTCATTTGTGTGTGAAAATCTTTCTGTGTGAAAAGTCAGAGGGTGTTAAAACCTTAATATTCTAATTGTGGAATTGCATTTGTTCTTCTTTAGAGAAACAGCAAAAATATTTTCTTATTTACATGCGCTCAAAGTTGTAGAATTATGTGTAGGAGAGAAATTGTAAAGGAGGGCTAGCCGCTGCAAGTAGTGAGATCATAGTTGGTGTAAAATTGTGCTGCTATTGGTTAATAACGACACAGAGTGCAGCTCTGCTATTTGTCAATTATTGTGTAAGTGCAACATTGAGATTGGTTGACAAATCCTCAAATATTAGAGCCATATTGGAGAAAAGACATCAAACATTTGCAGAATAGAATCAAAACATTTGGGGTCTAAATTTCATTCTTAGCTATTTGTTGAATACTTTGAAATCATGGAAAGATGAAAAGTTTTAAGAGTTTTTTGAGAGGAGGTGATGTAACAATTCCAGTACAGGAAGGTGAAGAGGTGATTCCAGAGGATACATTAGCACTAATTATGACAACAAATGTGGTTTGTGGCTTTGTCAATGGTGCAAGATCACTGAAAAGGAAGGTCCTTTGAGTTTTCCAAAATATGGTACGTTTGAACTGATAATAATCGAAAGCTTGATAAAATATTATATGAGATAAATCCACCACCTAGACCCACACAGCATGAAGCATTAAACATTTGGGAGAAAACAGCACATGCTAAGGAAAAAGAACAATACCACAATAAAACATAAGTATGCAGATGTTTGATGGAATGAGAAACGACACACATGGAGGAAAACTCTAGACAGAGGGATTATACTGTATCCAGCTATTACTAATGAAATACCTGAGAAGTTGAAAAAGAATAAGACACAGGAAAAAGATGAAGAGGGTGCTGCAAATAAATCCGATTGGAGAGTGATTCAGCAAATTAAATTTTGGATGCATTGTTAGCCAGGAGTCCACTACCTTATGTTGCCCCTGTAATAAACGCTGAGGGTCCTCTGACATCTATTGTGACAGTGGCTACAGCCCCTATAGACCCGAATGCCAATCAAATTGAAATGCCATTAAAGATGACACAGCCTGTTGTACAACCTGCTATATCTAATATTTTGCCTGCAAAAATTGAAAATGTTCCTACAGTGATGCCTCAGAATATTAATGTCTGTACTGTAGCTGTACCAGAACCTGTTGCTAGTCGTGAAATAACTGCACATATAGAACATCTAGGGAGAAGCAAGAGGCTGCGAAGGGCCCACGCCTGCCTCTAAAGTAACTGTAAAACACAACAATTGGCGTGGTGTCCTTATGATAAGAGAATCTGGGGAGAACTACGAGTTGCTACTCTAATAATCCTATTTGGATAACGCTGGTGTGTCTCCTACGGACCCTGGTAATTCCAAGAATTGGACTAAGTGGGCTCATGCAATGTGAAATGCTTCATGACGGGCCACTTCTATCCACCCTGGTAAGATGGTACTACAATGGCGGACTTGACCACGAGCTGGACTGTCCCGCATGAGTTAATAGATATTAATGTTTTTAAAGATAACTTAAGTCCAGTTATTTTGCTAAAGTTCCCCAGGGTATAGCACAAAAGTATTCTTTTACTAAGCTGTTATCATGGGTATAGCTAAAAAAGTACAGTAAGGTTTTGGCAGAATATTTAGGTGGATGATATGATCCTTGAATAACCATTTCATCTGAGTTATTGTCTTGGGCCCTGACCTTTATTTAAATTGAGGGTAATGAGTTTTGTTAATACAAACAGGGAGGACCTTCCCCTCTGAAGGTAAGCACCTGAATATTACTTCTACAGAGAGAAAACTAAGAAGGGGATATTAGATCAGCATTCAGTCTATCAGGCATGTTACTAGTGTTCCTATCTGTTTCTTTTGTACCACACCTTCAGCCTGTGGTGTGGTATCCAAACAGTAACAGCTTCCAAAAAACAAATATATAGCATATAAGCATACAACCAAAGTGGCACTCATGAGACAAAATCACACACACACGTGATGAGGACACACTTGAAAAGGAAAGAAAAAGGAGCAAATGCTTATTTAGAGTATCCCTGTGTGATTTTACCTAGTGCCTGCGGGCACATTACCTAATGGTCTGTTGCTGGGGGCACTTCCTATAGTCACACACGAAAACATTGAAAATAAATATAAAAAATGGATTTTGATGCAATTCAGACGTATGGAGAGTGACTATATTTTTTCAGATAGTATGACGTTGGTGTTGTCCATGGTGTTGGAGTGATATTATCACAAAGAAGTTTATCTGGAACCTCCATTGAAAATGGGGAACATGTAAGAAAGCTGCTTGAGGCACGTCAAAAGTCAACATAAGTTGCAGTTGTTATATATGCAGCTCACAGGAGTGGAAATGGATATGTCACAATTGGAAACAGAGGTTGCACGCTATTGTGCACTAGCGAAATGCACATTTAATGGGGCCTATTGAAATAAATCTCAAGAGGACACTTTCTTTTTGATGCTGTTGTCAGTAGCTAATACATGGGAAGGAGATAGAAGATTCTAAGAAGTTATTTCAGAAGCAGGATAGCAGGGTTGGATCCAAGGAGGATGTCAGAAGATGAAAGAACAGTGTAGCCAGGCCTTTTATTGTTTCCCATGACACAATATTTTCTTGACCCAACACATCTAGGGAGAGATGAAGTGGTGAGGATATTCAGGCAGAATTGTTTTAATCCTAGATTTAGGATGCTTGCAGAGAAATTGTGCCATCACTGGGTGACATATAAACGGGGAGACGCATCGCCTAGGTGCTGACGCCGTGCTGTTGGGGGCTACCAGGAGGACAACAAGCCCCAGGACGCTGTTGGGCTCACCGGACCACTCGCCCCTACACCTTGTTACCGGGGGCTACTTCCACTGCTGTTATCCGGAAGGACTTAAACTAATCGGCCTTTCCCGCAACGCGGGACGCGCGCGCGCGGGCGCTGGGCTAAGCCCGGGTCAAGGGCGGGCCCGTCCTAGCCCGTCATCGCCAGGAAGAGACAGGGCAGGGCCCCCCCTCTTTCATCTAGGCTGCGGAATATAAGGTACTGTTTTTGACTCACAGCTGTGTGACTCCTGACCGTTTATGATTGGGGGTTTGTGACTGGTGACTTTGCTACCCCTCGGAAACAAAAGGCAAAAAAAAAAGAGACATATAAAAGCGTGATTTATCTGTCCCCCCCTGCCAGAGTATTTTGTGTTAATTACTGCTACCCAATGGGCAAAAGGAAGTCAATGGAGGGTGGTGCGGCAGCAGGGAATAAGAGAGGAAAAAAGGTTAAAAAAGTTACCCACGCAGCAAGTAATTGTGTACTAGACAGAATCGAGACTATAGTTACTGAGCGTGAAGAAATCTTAGCAGGCCATACGGCAATAGCAAATATGGAGGTAGGACACCAGGGGGAGGGTTCGGGTAGCGAATCGCAAGGACCTATTCCATCTATGTTTAGGAAAAAGCTACCCCTATCTCCTAATTCGATCCCTCCTGGTATATTCTCAAAGGGCTCGGTGCCCCCTCTTATCTACTCACCTAGTTCCTCATGCCAATTGTAGCGATGCAGGGGCTCCTACCATCAATAGTTAGACGGATGAGTCTATCCCGCCGACCCCCTGCTCCAATCGCTTCTCGGTGTTGGAATGCTTGGCGGAGGGAACTTCATTCCCTGTGAGAAAGGATTTAAATGCTGTTACGGACATAGCGGTTCAAACAAGCTTATGTGTTTGTAGAGATTCGTATCAGGGGTTATTGCAGAAAGTAGAACTCCTCCAACAAGAGGTAGACTCCCTGAGGGAAACGGTTGAGTCCTTAAAGATTCCAGCGATCCACCCACCTCTGACCGATGCTCCCTGCCCCACCGCCTCCCCACACAGTACCCATACACCTAATCAAACCATCGGTTGGTACTCCTTCTGAAGGGAGGGGTGGGATTCCACCTGGGTCATCAGAACGTAGAGCTCACACCACCCTCATCGCCACAGGGTATGGTAGGAGAAGATCTTATGCACAATCACTAAAAGTTCCAGGGGCTTGTAATGTCTCTCGTAACACCCCTGTCAGTAGTAGGGGCCCCCAGGGACAATCACCATTGGGCTCGAAAACAAACATTCAGACCATAGTCCATATGGCGAAAGTCCCTAAACCATCCTGCAGACAGGGGTATGAAAGTGGTGAGTCTCTTTGGAACAAGGCGATACACTGGTTGCGTCATGTGATGGGATGCAGATCTATAATTCGGGAGGATATTGTGAGAGCGAGGAGGATTGCATTGCATAATTCTAGGCTAGACTGCATCGAGCTTCTACTAACCGATGCTGTTCTCGCCAAGAATCTATTGGCTTTGGAATTTCATACCTCTTCCCCAGAACACTCTAGTATTCAGATTAGGCGCTTTCCATTGTGGGCACAAAGTGGGATGGCTGTCAGAGAGATACGGAGGGGGTTCGGGTCTGAATAGGGTAGACTGACTAAACCAAGGGTCCATTGAAAATCCTAATACTGTTAAAACAGGAGCTAGTTGTAGAGAGATCGATACTCTTGAAGACCATCGATCGGAAGGAATCGAAAAGGACCCTGGTGGGGAGGAGGGGGAAGCGCGGGTACGCTTTGGTTCCAGGGATATTCAAACAGGGGAGGCTAGGACCAATACAAGTACACTTAACCTCCTCTCCTGGAACGTGGCGGGCCTAGAGAAGAAGTTACTGCTCCCTGAATGGAACAAATTTATAGAAAAGTTTGGGATCTGTCTATTTCAGGAGACATGGAGTTTAACCCCCATCTACAAATCAGGCTACACTACCTATCACATACCGGCAATCAGTTCAGGCAAGGGCCGCCCTTCTGGTTGCTTATTAATATGGGTTAGCATCTCTTTGGATTTGGCAATTATTACACGTAAAAGGCTGTCACAAGACATTCTGCATCTTACTATTAAAGGAACACCCAATAGTCCAGTATTAGAACTATTCAACATCTATGCAAGAGGCTCTACAGGCGCACAGCCATCGTCGACCATAACAGCCTTGGAGAGCATGCTTTCCTGTATCCTGCCACATTCTAACATCATAGTAGCAGGGGATTTTAACTGCTCGTTCGAACCACTGAGTACAGAAGATTTTTTGAGTGTCGCTGAAGAGGACGCAAAATGGGCTATTCCTCCCCTTAATCTTGCCCCCATCAAGAAATGGTCTCACAAGGCTATCCAAATCAATGCCCTCACCTTGGAATTTAATTTGAGAGCCGCCAATGTGAGGACAATTTCTGATCAAAATGGTGCAAACACCTTTAATAGAATAAGCTCCCCGTCCAGAATAGATTACATCCTCTTAGACGTACGCCTATGGGGAGATCTTCAGGACATGGTAGTTAAACCTTCGTTTGACAGCGACCATAATCCTCTCTGTCTGCATATTAATAATAACTGGTCCTCGACCTGTATGCAGGCTTCTACCCCTCTCTTAGTGTCATCCAGAGAGGTAATCACCTCTAATTGTAACAAGCGCCTTAAATGGCTTAAAATTTCCCAGGAAGAACATAAATTGCAAAGCATTAAGGAAGTCCTGGAGTCTAAGTATAATGATCTTGTCGTCCTCTCTAGAGAAATAGGTAAGCTATCAAATTTTCACTTGTTCTATCAGGACTCAATTGAGAAATTGAGCTCCTTTTTTATCGTTGAAGGGAAACAAGGTTCACAGCATGGTCAAGCAAGGCCCACTAATTGATGGTATTCCGCAGGCTGTAGAGAAAAGAGGGTGGCCTTAGGCCTGGCGGTTAGGAAAAAGATATCCCAGCGATCAGGATAGCCAGGAATGAGTACGCAAGGGCACAGGTGGAAGCCAAACGAAATTGGGATGAAATGCACTGCCAAGAACTAAAGCATGCATCCAAGCAAAGGGACCAAAAACTATTTTGGGATCTAATTAATAAAAACACAAGAAAAGGATCTGATACAATTCCCAATCATATTACGAGTCAGCAATGGCACAAGCATTTCTCTACCCTTTCTCTGGAGATGAATGCTCCACGCCCCTAGTTCCTGAGCCCCCCCAAACTCCTAATGATGTCCACCCTTCATCAGACTACTTTGAGCTTCAAGAGGTAGAGCGAGCGATAAATAGCATTGCTCCCGGAAAAGCAGTGGGGCCCGATGGTCTGCCGGGGGACCTGCTCCTGCACGACCCTAAGCCGTGGGCTCTTTTTATCTTATTGATATTGAATTTGATAGCAAGGGCATCTCCTGTCCCAGACTCCTGGAAGGGAGCAGAGGTTGTCTCAATTTTTAACCCCTTCCACGCTGATGACGAGCTGGGCTCGTCATGAGGTAGCCTCCTGGTACGCTGATGACGAGCCCAGCTCGTCACGTAACATGCGCTTTTAAAAATCTCCGCGTACGAGCGGAACTCCGCCCGCACGCATGCAGTTAAGAAGGGGGACGGGTATGACCCCGCCAACTACCGACCGATTAGCTTAATCGATGTTATTCAGAAAGTGGTTGGCAGGGTCATCCTTATGAGGATTAAAATATGGATGGAGGATGAAAATATCCTGTCCCACTCTCAAGCAGGGTTTAGACAAAAGGTGGGAACAATGGACCAGGTGTTCCTATTCTTCATGATCTATTGGAAAACAGTGATCCTAGGGAAAGGCAGCCTCTATCTGGCCTTTATAGATCTGAAGACTGTGTTCGACCTGGTCCCCCGGGGTAAACTTTGGCAGGTCCTTAAAGAACGGGGTATTGCCCCCATATTCTCGATATACTACAACAACTGCATTATGACAACTATGCTAACATTAGGTGGGGAACGCAGGGTCAACTAACAGAGAGGATCCTGGTGAACAGGGGGGTCGGCCAGGGATGTGTGCTGGCACCCACCCTGTTTTCTTTGTTCATTAACGGGGTGGTTGATTACCTCAGGCAGGAACCAGCAGACGCTCCCACTTTGGTGTGCGAGAAGACACCTACCCTCCTGTTCGCCAACGATACCCTCCTGATCTCCAAATCATCGGGTGGACTCCAGAAACTTTTAAATAGGTTTGCCCTTTTCTGCAAAGCCCGAGGGTTGATAATCAATACAAATAAAACTAAATTAATGACGATCAACCCGTCCAAACGTTTCAAGAATGGTATTACCCTGAATGATTTCTCCTTGGACACCCTTGAGTCTTTTGACTATTTGGGGATCCATGTCTCTAGGAATATGAGGTGGGGTCCCCATCTAGCCAAGATGCTCCTAAGCCATAAGCAGGTGTCGGGGGCTATCGCTAGAGAACAACATCAGTCTGCGAGCAGGCCAGTTGCCCCGGCGCTGGCGGTCTACGACGGAAAAGCGCTAGCTTCGGCCCTATAAGGGGCCGAACTATGGGGCTTTGGAAACGTTAGTGAGCTTGTCAGATCAGCAAATAAGTTTCTGAGAGACCTCACTTCCCTTCCGATGTCTACACCACTGAAACCCCTTTTTTATGACATGGGTAGACGCTCCATCCAGGACATTGCACGTCTACACCCTCTGCTCTTTTGGGCGCGCATTAGAAGGACAGCAGAACTGTCAAATTATGCGGCCGCATTTGATGAATTGTTATTGGCAGATACTTAGAACAGAATTAATTGGATAGTGGATCTCAGAAAGCTTTTAACTGATAGAGGTCTTAAAGAGGCTTGCGCTACACAGGTCCCTCCTTCAAAGCAGGTCTGGAAGCGAGCATACTGGGATGGGGTCCAGACACAAGAGATTTTGAACCCCACAATAGGGAAACTAACTGAGGGGTTCTTTGAACACAAAACTACCTGTAGTTTGGAACCATACCTAGACTTTATACAGGTCCCTAGGGATAGAGTCCTGTATATTGAGCTGAGATTAGGGACTCTTCCTAAAAATTGTGGGACAGCTTCCTGGAACTGTTGTTACAGTTGATACCTAGGCATGGGTAACAGGTTTCACTGGAGTCATATCATGGGACTTATTTCAATAATGCGTTCCCGAGAATGGTGTGTGCAGCATTACAGACTGGGCAGATATTACACTGTAGTTATTGACCAGTAGCCTTAGGAATTGTTAAACAGCTCAACGGAACAACAAAGACTCTGTTTGGCAACGGTTTGTGCTTCCACATCACTGAAATAGCCAGATATGTTGTCTTTGTTGCTGATGTGTTTCCAAAGTATTCCTGACATCTTGATCGGGCATTAGATTAGACTGCTTGCTGTACCTGCAAATGCATTTTTAAATATCACTCATGACATGATACTAGCCTACTGCAAAGGATTGGCTGATGTGGTGCATTCCGTTTCTCATGCCTCTGCACTAAACACGCATGAAGAACAGTGCCACAACCTCAGTCCTGGTGATTGGGTGTTGGTCAAGAGCCACGTTTGGGAGTCCTGTTTTTTAACTGAGATGGAAAAGTCCATGTTAGGTGATCCTCATCACGGACACTGTTGTTAAGTGTGCCAGAGTACCAAAATCGGTGCATGCATTGCACACTCAGTGAGTAGGGAGTCCATATGAAGAAATAGCCAGAACCAAGAGCACAGGTGACTGAGCCGTCACAAACTGGACAATTGCAAGGAGCAGTACTACAAGAGGAACAACAGAAAGGAAAGAGAGGGTGAAGAACAATGAACAGTTGCACCAATCCAGGTTCCTGTGATTTCACAAAGTGGCATTGAAGTCTCTCAAGTAGAAGAAGAGGAGAAAAGATCACACCCTGAGAAAACAGTTGAGATAACACAAGAACAAGCTGCTCTTCTGGGTGATGGAACAAGTGCTGGATCAAGAAGACTCTCACCCAATGCTGATTGGGTGCAGAATTAGGGCCAGAGGGTATTGAGATCACGTGTGTCGGTTGATCAAATACCGCCTACAATCACAAAGGAGAGAATGTCAAGAGATATAAGTGACACAGGAGAAGATCAGCAGAAAGCAAGAAGGTCGAAAAGAGCAAGAGTGGCTTGTTGAAGGTATTCTGCGCCTTAATGGACATACTAAACGAATCAGGTGTTAAATGTGTCAGTCGAAGAATTGCATAATATTAGATTAGTACTGTTTCCACCCCCGTGACATCACACTAAAAATGAATATGAGGAAAAAGCTGTTTGGAAAGACCGCTGAAAAGAAACAAAAGTTTGGGAGACAGTTTCTTTATCTGCACCCACTTACCTTTATTGGCTGCAGAGGCGATGACAATGGAGTTTGCGAGTTGCACATTTCAACAAAATGCGAGCCGCCATTTGCGAGTTGCAAAATCCATTGTACAACAGTGTCTCAGACACTGTTTGCGATTCCCAGTGCATGTCTCATGAAAATTAATGAGGCTGTCGCAATTCACAACCCCATTGGGAATGGCTGGCACCCAGGGATGGCGGCCTGCTGTGATCAGCAGACCACCATGTTTGGGACTACTGTGTCAACGAAGTAGTTTTATTTTTAAATGCAGCCCGTTTTCCTTCAACGGGATGCATTTAAAAAAATCTAAACGAAACATTTCAGTTTCATTTTTTAAGGGCAGGCAGTTATCCCTGCGACCACTGCCTGCTCTTAAAAATTATTTGAGCAACAATTCCCAAAGGCGAAGCGGTCCCATGGGGACACCTTCACGTTTGCGAGTGGTTTACCACCCTTCTGAAAAGGGTGGTAAACTGCGAGTGTTTTGCAATCGCATCTGTGGTTGCAAAACATTCATATGTAGGTTTTGGAGTCGCTATTAGGAAGGGATGCCCTTGGCATGCTCCTTCCTAATAGCGAGATGCTAACCCTATTTTGGGAGTTGCTAATTGATTAGAGACTCGCAAAAAATGGTTGGTACATCAGTCTGACCTATTTTGCAGCCCCAAAGGGGTTGAATTCCCCTTTGGGACCACAAAAAAACGGTCAAACATCTTTCCCTTAGTGGAGCCATGATTTTAAAAAGTCGCCTGGAATTAAACATTTTGCTCGCAGGAAAATGCGGAGTTTGACAGATGCTGAAAGTACAGCAATGTTGTTCATACATACCTGATGAAAGTAAGAACATTCTAGAATTTGCAAACAACATTTCTGACTCGAAACCTGAATTAGAATCAATCATGACCCCTAGGGCCAGATGTAGGTAATTCTATTTTACCGATTCATAAATACCGAATTTTACCGATTCGGTATTTATGAATCGGTAAAATATAAGGGGGGAGATTTAGGTAAATTTGGTAATTGAATTACCGAATCTGTAAAAATCGGTATTTACCGAATCGGTAAATACCAATTCGGTAATGCCCATTGATTCCTATGGGCCTTGAAGCCCATAGGAATCAATGGGCATTACTGAATCGGTATTTACCGATTCGGTAAATACCGATTTTTGCAAGGGTGTAGGGGGTGTCACTTTGACACCCTTTAGTACCCCGAATACAGGCATGTGTGCCATGTGGCACACAGACATGCCCTAAGGGCATGTCTGTCTGTCACATGGCATAGGTGTGCATGCACACATGTGCATGCACACTTGGATTCAGTATTTTACCACCCAATTGAATTGGGTGGTAAAATACCGAATCGGTAAGGCCTTTGGGACTCAGAAGATGCCCACCTACATTTGGATTTACTGAATCGGTAAAATTACCGATTCGGTATTTTACAGAATCGGTAAATTTACCGATTCGGTAAATTTACCGATTCTGTAAAATAAATGCACCTACATGCCAATTCTTAAATACCGGTCGGTAACGGCCGAAATCGGCCGTTACCGACCTGTATTTAGGCTCCTACATCTGGCCCCTAGTGTTTTAGAAAATTTGGTAATGAAATGCTTGTCATTGTTAACTGATTTGCAACAACAGGAAAGGAATTATTAGGGCAATGTGTGTGCCAGTATTAATTGTAGGGCTTTGCATATTGACCTTGTATGTTTTTATTAATTTTATATAAATAAAAGAAAAATCAGAGAAAGAGACAGAAGGATAGAGATGTAATTAGCACTACATGATTGTATCTGTGAAGAATGAAAAAAAGGAAAAGCAATATGAGAGCTTGAAAAGAAAGAGAAAGGACTCATTTGAGGATAAGAATGAACTTTAAAGATCAATTTGTGAAAAAATTTGATGGTTAAAAAACCCTTAAATAAGGAAATCGGGAAGGCATTTTTAGTTATATCGAAAAATTAGCACGTTACTTTAATCTGCAGAATTAATATGTAAGCTTAATGAAAGATAATGAGTTAAAAAATACAAAATTATATTAGGTCTCATTGTTACTTGAGTTAGGTTTCAAATTGCTAAAGTACGTTGCTGGACAGGCTAACTTGACTGGAAACACAAAGGGCTCGATTGCGATGATGGTCAGAGTTGCCTCTGATCTACACTGTTGTGGTCTTGGGACCAACCCACCTCCGGTCGGCATTCCGACACTGCAATTACAATGCAACTGCACTATGTGCGGTCGCATACTCCCATTTACTTGTGATGTTGATGTAAACTGGTCGTAGCACAAGTAATCCCTGCACCGTGTGGCAGGCACCTCATGGTGCAGGGATATTCAGGGGAGCAAATAGATGCTGTCTCGGCCTCCAATTGGAGGCCATGGAGGGGTGAGGGGCCTGCTGGAGGCCCCAATGTTGCTTTCCAACAGGCTTTTCATGTTAAACTGACATTGTAATCCTGGTGGCGGAAACTTATGAGATTACGTTGCAATCTCTGACTGGCCGACAGGCTCCTGGAGCCCATCGAAATCCAGCCGAATGACCGGCTGGTTTCACTTTCTTGCATAGATTATAATTAGGTTGGTCAGAAGTGAAACCAAAATGTGGGTCAGAAAGCCTCCCACCTTAAGCCGGAGGCTTTCCAAATCACACTGTAATAGGGCCCAGTGTGTGCATTCTTAAAGGAAATAAAAAAATGTGTGTGCCATAAGTATTTCTTTTCATTATAGTAATGTTTCAAATTCTACAAAGACCACTGTTAGGAACTAGATATATTGGAAGGTTAGAAATGTTGTGCTACGTGGGGAAGCAGACCTGAATGGGAGAACAATCAACATGAACTTACATTCGATCCAATTTAGTTGCAAATCTAACATTGGTGTCAGTGGAATTTTGTACTTCGGTAAGAAGACAATCAGTGATCCTGTTCCCAGGAGAGCATCCAAAGAATATTAACCAGCTAATGTTGGACTAAGACCGAAAACTTCAACATTGATGTAATGTGTTGTTTAGATTAGTGCATGTTCTTAGAGTGGGTTACCACTCTTTCCTAGACCTCTACTTTCCAGACACTTTTTTGGATCTTTTCCCAGACCTTTATGTCACATTGCACTGAGAATCTACAGAGTTTCTTGGGCCTCTCTTTAGGGGAAGTTCTGCTTAGTGATATTTTTTTTATTTATATTGCAGATTTTAATGCTAAAACTTTATGTTTTGACTCACTCTCTCCCTCAAATTAGGGGCCTTTATGGGTTGTTACTGACACCATTTCTCTCCCCATTCCTAGAATATGGATTTGTTCCTTCATGGAACACACTTTAATGATTCTAATACTGATTTGATTAACCAATATTGAGATTCATAGGAATTAAAGTTGTGATTTGCAATAAAGATGTACTACAAAAATATTTGATTAATAAAACCCTTTAATATATACACAACTCTCATTATTGTCTAACATTATATTAGCTGTGTGATTATAATTTATGTGATGCATAGCTCTTGATCTTCTCTAAAACAATGGCAAAGATCCACTGGACCTAGAGAGACCCGAAACCAGGGATTAAACAAAATACCAATCCAGCGGAGAAATCACCCACACATTACAAATCAAGTTCAGTTTACCTGTAAAGACCCTCATATGAATTATCATTTGGTGATCACTGGTGCAAGTTACCCGTTCCAAGTATGGTGTCCATTTACATGAAAGTGATAAATAACACATATAAGAAGGGCAGTATACTGAATGTTCGCTGGCATTCTACCATGGGAATCAAACAAAGGATAGGAATGGGAGGTAACTTTTTCTTATTTTTATGAAATGGAGGCTTCCATTGAAGGCTGATACCATTGCTCATTTCAAAATCTAAGGTTGGACTCAAGGTTGAATTAGTCATTTTCACCTCCCATTAAGCAGTCATCAGTGGTTCTGCTTGATTGACTATCTGTGCCATGCACATTGGTTCATATAAGTTTATTTACACTAGCCGGCATTACCTGCACTACAGCATTATGTACTGCAATATATATATTTAGACCTGACATAGTTCGTGTGTTATTCGCCCCAAACATTTTGCCACCAACACCTAAGTAGCAGAACTCATTGTTAATGCTTTTTCCTTAAAACCTAGTAATTGAAGCCTACACCTATGTACCGAAGACCTGTAAGTTGAATGCTAATAGTGGGGAGCACCAATAAGTGTGCCACCTGTTAATGACTCAGGTCTGACACTGAAGCCTGCAGTACAGTTTTAAACTGCCTCTTCAAACGTGCTAAATGAATCGTTTGGCAGGCCCAAACATTCCTTCTTAAAAATATATTATAAGTCAACCCTAAGATAAGCCTTAATGGCTCATCAGCATGGATGCATGTTATTTAAAAAGTAGGGCATGTGTGTTTACGTTTTAAATGTCCTGACAGTGAAAAAATACTAAAGTTATTTTTCCTTATTTTAAGTGCTGTCTCTCCCATAGACTAACCCTGGGATACCTAATTGCATGTAATAAGTACTTAAGCTCATGAACAGATAAAGGTATGCTGTTTAGACTCAAATTAATTGTAATTTAAAATCCTTGTTAATTGTAAAGCCGTATTTTAAGTTATAATTTTGAAAATGCCCCGTCTAGAGAGTTGAATTTTCTTGTCCAACCTAACTGTGCCTTTCCACCAGTGACCTGGGTCACTTGTTTGTGAATAGCTCTGCTGTTGGGGATTGTGTGTTCGTTCCAGACACGGGAACAAAGAAATCCACAGGATGACATGAGAGGAGCTGCCCCATGCCCTGTTAACACTTCACATGACTCTGCCTGCAGCACACACAAGGGAACCAGTAACCAGGCTTGTACTGCTTTTATCACCCTAGGCAATTTCTAACAAGAAAAGGGGAGGAACTGACCCAAATCAGTTTTGGGGGTAGGTCAGCAGATCCCCCACACAAAGGCTTAAATGAGTTGTACAAATAGGACCTTCAGGATCACTGATCAGAGCACTCCTCGACATGTGGTGAATTCAGATGAAGAGCTGCCCTGTTGCCAAGACTGCCCCGCTGTTGGAATGACTTTATTGTTATCTCAAGAAGGACAATAGGACCTGCTTGTCTTGAATCCAGGCTACCCAGTGTGACTCCAAGGGTCAGTTGTTTAACTTCCTGTGGGAGATGCAGAAAACAACAAGCTTCCAGAGGCCGCCTTGCAACTGCTCAGCCTGGGTCCTGTTTCTTGCCTCAGCTTTAGTGAATACTGATTTCCAAAAGGTGCCCCTCCTTGGGCCCTGAACAATTTGTCTAGCATCAGTATGAAATTCTTCTATAGAAAAGGTGAACATTTGGGTTTATTGTATCTGCAAACTGACCTCTTCACACTGAGATTCACCTCCTGCAATGACTGCCAACTCGAAGCTCCAATAATACCTGCTCTTCAAGACTGGCAACATGAGACATGCACTTAGCACCAACAGTGACCGCCGTTGAAGATCAACCAATGTGAAGCTTCAATGACAATCAGCTCTTCATGCTACCATATCGACCATCCATGATGCTCGACCTGCGCCTCAAGAAAATCGCTGCCTCCTTGCATGGTAATTCTTCAGCAGGACTAAACTCGTCACTGTATCTGACCTGTGCTCCATCATGGTTGGCCTGTACTTGTGATTTTATCACGGTCTGCGACCAGATAATCACAAGTGATGATTTGTGCTTCTTGGGGATATTTTCATCAAGAAACATAAAAAAGTTATAAATCCATTTCTACTTCAATTTAAATTTTTTATTTTTTTATTGTTCCACATTATCACTCTTTGTATGCTTCCTAAATACTTTATACATTGACAATGACTTTGTGCAGGCTACCAGAAGGTTAGTACAGATTGATGTAGTTACTTTTGTAGTTAATCCTGACAAGGATTGAGGTTGTTTCATGAGTGATGCGTCAATCACTCTCATCTAATAAACAAATCTATATATATATATAAATCTGTATTAGATTGTTGTCATACGTCCAGAGGATGATTATTCGCCACCCTTGTGATGTCAGATCAATTGTCCGCATCCGCAATTGTGTTTTCAGGAGTATTATATTTTTTTGGTATGAAACGTTTTTTCATTTTATCAATTGTCAATCTCTCCACATTTCGAGGAGAGAGACTGGTCCTTCTGACTATGACAACTGTCCCAGCTACACTGAACATACGCTTCCGAAGACACACTCTCTACCTGACATGCTAGATACTTTATTGCCAGTCTGCTGAGTTCTGGGCACTGTTTCTATTTAACTTGCCTCTAGGTCAAGGGGTCTTAATCCAGATGCACTTCTTAGGAGTCTCTCAGATAGATTTGGATAATCTCCTCAATTGTCATTGGTTCTCTTGATTTAAGTCCTCTCTTATGACACCAAACCTTTGCAGAGCTTGTCAATTAACCTAAAATTGGTGTTGCTGTGGGTTTAGCAGGGGCCAGCAATTGTGTTAGTTGCCACTTCCCTGACTGGAAGTAAAAGGCTGTTCTTCAGTTTTGCCCTGGACTAGTATTTGCAAGTGTTGTTTTTTCTAGATTACCCAATACCCTTGTTGATCCAAATCTTGCAAATTGAGACATCCAATTCTGAAAAAGGAATGAAAGTGAACAGTCTTTAATAGTACAGTTGATCCAGTAGTGTGATACAGATGTACTCTAAGAAGGACACATTCTCTTTTTGCAGCCTTTAATTAGTATTCAAGTGATGGTTTAAGTGATGATCTAAGCACTTGTCTGTTTGCGTAATTTGCAATTATGTCACACTATTTTCTTTGCACAAAATACATTCACATCCTCTTTCACTCCAGCACCATCAACTATTATTTTAACATATTTGTCTCTCCCAGAACCAGCAGCTCTGTTTTTGAGGTCCTCTTCACACACAATTGTGTTTTGAATTTTTTGATGAGACAGTTGGCTTCCATTATTATCAGGTCCACCCGGCTTACCATGACAAACTTTGCTGTGGCAATTTGAGCATTCTGTGATCTGCGCTCAATGTGGCCATGAAGTAACTAAGTCCCAGTCTGGGGAGGGGAGCTTTAATATTGTGCCAAAGTCTTAAGAACTTGTTGACGTGGAGCTTGGCAGTTGTGTTGGCCTTTCTATAAGGCCTACTATGACTGCAATAGGGTGGTGGAGGTTTTTGGACAGGGGCGGCTCTTCCACTAGGATGTAGGAGGAGGGGGTTGGGCAGGTCTGCTCTGAGAGCAGGGCAGAGAAGGAGTGGTGTGCCTGCCCTCTCCTGAGTGCACAAAGACTGCTTGGTTGGCCCCCTGGGGCCACTAAAACCAGTCATGCGCACTCTGTCTTTTCTCCATGTAGGCTTCAATGCCGCCTATATGGAGAAAATGGCCCTTGCTGGGCGGCGGCCCTACCAATCACAAAGCTGCTTGAACAGCATTTTGATTGGCTTAGATGATGGAGGGAGGGAGCCTGGCTGCATGCTACTTCTTCCTGTTCCTGGAGAGCAGGAGAGCAGAGATGACGCAGACCCAGCTGGCCGATGGACAGGTAAGAATAATTATATATATATTTTTAAATTTAAATTAAACACCCCCTGTGATCTCCTCCCCATGCACGATTCCCCCTCAAACGTGATCCCCCCTCCCCGCACGATTGCCCATGCAACCTCCCCTGCCACCCCACCCACGAATCATGCCGGCCAAGACTGTTTTTGGTATCTTTTGTAAAATATGTAAGCAGGTGATATTGGTGGAACTAAATGATCCAGAGCGGTTTGAGTAGAGTTGAGTTCTACTTCCTATGTGCACTCTCCAAACTAACCAAAGCTCTCCTCCCTTCTTGATCAGCTTCCTCACTTTAAAGGCTTTCAGAGCCTTTTTTTCCTTGTCTCTCATATTGGGCCTTAGTTGAGTTCCAATCCATGTGAAGATCATCAGAAGAGGAGATTGGAGTAAATCAGGAGTGCTATTTCCGTTCTTTGCCAAAGATCATGAAACCGATGTATCCAATGGAAGATCAGATATATCTAATGGAAGACCAGTCACCGCAAGATCTGTTCAGCAGCAAGCTCAACTTCCTGCTCTCCTCCTACTTCCTACTTCTTGTGTAGTTCATGTGGAGTTTCCTATGAAGATTCAATTTTCTAAGACAACTTGATTTCAGACTCACTGCAAATATCCATGTCTGCAGACACTGTGGTGCTGAAAGACATGCAACTTAACTTTGGTGGTGTCTCAATTGATCCACAGATAATCCTCCTCCCAGCCTCATCCTGCCCAGAGGAGGGTGAAGTGTCATGTTACTGGAAAAAGGGTGAAAGCTTTATGTCAGTACAGTATTGACACTGACAAAGGACATTCCACTTGCCATTTACTTGGCAGAACTCTCCTTCTACTGGCCACCTTCTTGGCACTAGCTATAGGCACTTAGCATAAGCAGAGGTCTTAGCACAGGACTCTGGTTTCACTGTCAACTAACTCACAGATGTCTCTATGTATCTGTGTCATCTTTGACTTTCTGTGCACTTGGAGACAATCCAAAACAAAGCATGAAGTCAGTGAAACCTGAGAAATCTAGCCAATGCAATATAATCATCATCATCATTATTCTTGTATATTGGGTTATTGGTTGACTGGGGTGTGAGCCCTGGTCAAGCATCAATCACAATCCTAGTCAGGGTAAGTTACAGGCAAACCCTAAATCAACCTGTGTTCATCCTCTGGTAGCTTGGCACAGAGCAATACGACATTATTTAGAGGCAATGTGCCAGGTATTTGTGTAACACTTCAAATTTAAAACAATGAGAACACCACAGAAACAGAATCCCATACCAGGATAGAAAATTAGACCTAAATACATAAAACAAGACCAAAGTGATAAAAATCTAATCAGTAGAACCGGAATTAGGAATTTTTAAAGTATAAACTGCAATGTAGCATCTAAAAGCATGAACCGCCACACACAGCTATCTGGTCGTGCTGGACTAGATTCAAGTCACAAATTTAGATCGACTATGATGGGGCACGGGAAGGCACCAGAAAATAAAGATGCCAAACAAGTAGAGGCAAAGTAGGTGCAGACGCCAGAATCTGGTGATTCGCCTCCATTCAGATGACGTCTATTACTTCCTGGTATCTTTCAGCTTGGTTATCATCTGGTTGCTATTTTACCTCGTATGCCTTAATGGCTTGCCTCAGCGTACCACCCTGTTAAGAGTTCCAATTGATGTATTTCAACACCAAACTCTTAATATTACTAAATTGAAATTCCTCCCAAGACATTCGAGATGAGAAGTTTGCTTTGGTTCCACTGGAGGTGTATGTGGCTATCACTATCTACTTAATACTCTGGGTGATAATTTATTTGTAGATATGCCATCCACAGGGACTGACTACAACTTTTGCATGCAACTTAGCATTGATGCCGTTGACAAAATTGTGTGACTCCCACCCCTACCTGTTTTATAGTTTGTAGAATGTTGAATGATAAGCAGAGGTATTAAGATTTTAATGGGTAGGTGTCTCTCTTGCAATAGTCCATTTCTGAGGACTTATTGGCCATATGAGCTAAGATATTTTAACATTATATGTAACAAAAAAGTCCATTTATAATGAGAGTGTGTTAAGTAGGGGGACTTCAAGTTCAAATGATCAGAGATAATTCCGTGTAATGAACCTACGCTATTTATCTAGTACTGGGGCAAACAAAAAAACAATAACAAAGAGGATCATCCCCATTAACACTTTTCATTGTAAAAAGTGATAGTCAAAGGGGAACTAGAGTAAGGATATTCGAGTAAAACACAAAGGGTCATCAGAAATGAAAAAAAATAAAGTGCTGACTACAAGTGATATAAGTGACTGCAATCAATAACACTTTAAGCTGGCTAGTTGCACAGCCCAACACCATGTCACCCGCATCTACGGATGTTATGACACAAGTTGACTTCAAACTGTGACAATGAAAAATGCACAGTCCCCCTTATTGGCTAAAGGAAAGATCCATGGAATGGGACAGTCAGGTTAAAAGGTGTTGTCAATAAGCTACGTGACCTGTTAACTCAGTCTGCTTAAAAGTTAGGGTAAACTCACCAGTGCACAAGCCCTAATGTGTATTCATGCAGGGTTAGGATTCAAAGTCAAATTACATAAGTAAGAAGAGAAACAAAGGCCACCTCAGGAAGCCACAGTAAAGAAAATTCTTACTAGCTGATTCCAAGTAGATTTCTCTTCAAACACCTTTTATTTAAAGTGTTGCGGCTGTTGTAGGTACAAGTAGTGGGGCGAGATATACCCATGTCCAAAGATTCTAGAATGTATACACACTTTTTCAGGTTTTCAGGTTCTATTAATTTGGATGGCTCATCCCTCCTGTTGGTGGCCTAAAAATCGTGCAATAATAGGCTGCTGATTTTTCCTTCTCTGTTAGATTTAGTCAACAAACCATGTAGGCGCTATGGAACTATTTTGTTCGAGAAGAACCATGTAGTGATGGAAGGATAACAGGTACTATGTTACATCAGCTTTCTTTTTACTATCTGGGATCACTGAAAATCCTCATCTGCCTATCTAACGTGATTTTGAGGGGGCTCTTTAAGGGCCCGATGTAGGTCGGTCGGTAACGGCCGAAAATCGGTATTTTCGGCCGTTACCGACCGGTATTATAGAAATGGTTTGTAGGGCCACATATTATACAGAATCGGTAAATTTACCGATCGGTAAATTTACCGATTCTGTAAAATACCGAATCAGTATTTCTACCGAATAGGTAAATTTGGTATGTAGGTGGGACTCTTCTGAGTCCCACAAGTCTTACCGATTCGGTATTTTAGCATCAAATTCAATTTGATGTTAAAATACCGATTCAGGTGTGCATGCACATGTGTGCATGCACACCTGTGCCATATGACAGGCAGACCTGCCCTTAGGGCAGGTATGCCTGCCACATGGCCCCCGAACCTTTTTTGGGGGTGCTAGAGGGTGTCAAAGTGACACCCCCTGCACCCTTGTCAAAATCGGTATTTACCGATTCGGTAAATACCGACCGGTAATGCCCCATTCATTCCTATGGGCTTCAAAAACCATAGGAATGAATGGAGCATTACCGGTCGGTATTTACCGAATCGGTAAATACAGATATTTACCGATTCGGTAAATGGAACATCTGGATGTTCCTACATACCCCCCCTTCTTATTTACCGATTCTTAATTACCGAATCGGTAAAATTCGGTATTTAAGAATCGGTAAATAAGTCCTACCTACATCGGGCCCTAAGTGCTTTGGGAGGGTTTGAATCAGTGGGCACTAAACAGCTTCCCGTCATGTATCCATTAAGTCCATTCTGAATTGAAACAAAGTAGTGATCATTTTTACCTTGATGGCAGTTAACGAGGTAGAGCCGGCTGCTGCCCATATTGACAACTTACATTAAATATTTGCCCAACACATTGTGGCTGTTGTTGATTTGAGGTGTGTTTTCATTCTTCCTGCGACGACCTCCATAAACAGATGCTGCCTTGAACCCTTAGATGTAGGCATGTAATAGTCTAGGTCAATGGGTCTCACTTGAGTGGAGGCATTGATTACAGGACCAGGAATGATCAGGTAGTCATAACACCAATATATGTGCAGAGGAACCTTTCTCCCTGTGGTAGCCCCAGTAAGACTATCAAATTAGATTCCCAGGGAGCACTTTACACTTTGATGTGACTTTGCTAGCACAACATTAGTTAGAAACCGTAAAAATGTAATTTTCAGATGTTCAGGAATATCGCTCTGATTAGACACAAACATCTGGTACGTCGTCAATCATGAGCCATTATCTTAAGCATGGTGTTCCCAGCTAGGTGTTTATTCTCTTGAAGCTCGGCTAAACTCCACTATGAACTAGTAATGGACTCCTGGAAGATGATCATATACTCACAGTGGACCACTTAGCTGTTAAAGCCAAGACCCATGGGGGAGGAATTCAAGTTGATTTGGACAAGAATGGGAAATAACTTTAAGAACACCACAAATCCCAACATCCTCCTGTATGTGAATACACTGAATGGCTTTCCAATACAGTAATGTAGCATTTTTAAGGTTTTTCTCTATCCTACTCTGTAGAACAGTGTGCATGCTTTTTATTCATAGAAGAAACTGATTGAACTCTTAGTTAAATAATTAGTTAAATCAATCCGAACTGAGATACTCTATGAAATGACAGGAGTAGGAACAAAGGCCTTCTGATGCAATAGAGTCATTAACAGTGCTTGATCCTGTTTGTAGGAAAGGAAGGGGTGGGGAGTAAATCTGCATGTGCTAATTAACCCCTGACACTGCACCTGGGCAGGCAAAGCCCAAGCCCATGGAAACAAAGGAGAAAGACCAGAACTTGAGAGCCAAATACAGGAGGGGCTGCCCCTTAAGTTTTGGGGTGAAGGTTATCAGGCAGTTGTGTCATTTAATGGCAGAATTGAGGTCAGCCTTTTACCGGTGCCTTGAAATCATCATCTTAAAATGTCCCAGAATGCTATGCAAACATTAATTCCAACTGGTCGAATTGGTCCCCAGTGCTTGCATGGTTCTCTCCAGAAGTAATGGCGCTGGCCCCTTTACACCCCTGAAGGACAGTTGGGGGAATAGATCTGCTGGCATACCATGGAGTGGTTCCCTGGGAATTCCGTGGACTGGTGCATGACTCCGCTGGTACACAGGTGCCCTTCAAGATGTCAAGAGGATGTGGGACCTGCTGTATGTGTCAGGTAGGGTGATCAGCTTGCTGGCTGTGAAGGGGCTATGGATGAGAGAGAGCACCAGGAGCCCAGGTAGAGGGCTGGCACGGCAGCAGGAAAACCAGGCTCCCAATAAAAAGCTACTCTAGAGACCATGAGACTTGGGGAAAATGCTGAGGATGCTAGAACTGGCTCACAGGAGCACAATGAGCACAAGCGTGTGAACATCAAGCCCATATAGCCAGAGAAAATGAAGGAAGAAGCCTGGCCCCTGCGGCACCAGGCTCAGAAGTGATTAGCGTGCTGCTGTAATCTTTAGAAATAACTTCAAAGTGGGCAAGGGACAAGAGTCAGTGCATATTCAATTAATTTCATTTTGATGGCGGGGGGACTGAGTGGAGCCCCCTCCATAAGCTACTTATGGCCCTGGGGACCCTATACCCCAGGGCCTAATGTCAGCACAATGCCCAGTGATACAATTCACTGGGACACAGCCGAGATCCATTGAACATCCCCCATTGCCCATGTCGGGAGTGAGGGATACCCCTCAGACATGTTCCCCATACTGTAAGTCTCCCAGGGGATTGAATCCCTGACCCCGGCAGAAGTGTTACCTGATTTCAAATTACTTTAGAGCATGTGCTTTTTGCATATGGGCTGAGGCATATAGGGATCCCTAATGGTTGGACGCAAAGATGCCATAGCAGCATAATAAAATAGAAATGAGAATCTGGGACACATTTCGTTTTACTTTAATGTTATATTGACAATTGTAATTATTGGCACTGTAAAGGTTTAAATTACAGTGAATATTACAGAATGCTGGTACTATTCCCATTTACTTCATTGATGAATTATAACATGTTGTTGCTTCTACTAAGGTGCCGACACCTTGACAAAGCGAGTAGGCCCGTCGTTTTGATAAGTCCAATGTAAGTGGTGGGTGATTCAATTTATAGAGTTAATTACCAACTAGGGGTGTAATGTGTTATGAGGGAATAATCAAATGTATTTCCATCTATCTGATTGTATACATTTGTAATTGATGTGTAGTATATTGAAGTGTGTGCATAATAAAAATACTTTTCGTTTTTATAAGGAAAAGCTCTGACAGAACAATGATTTAATTTAATGTTGTTGTTGCCTACCAGCAAACTGAGGTTGTTAGCCGCACCACCTCCCCTGGCCTTGGATTCATTAACCAGAGACTGTCTAATGGCCTCAGGTGGTACTTGGTTTCCAGTAAAGAAAGACTGTGCAGGCTTACTTCATACAAAGGACTCATATCTTTCAAAACTAACAACCCAATCTCTCACACTTTAGTTCTATGGACTTGGGTTCAAATATACATTTTGTGGAGTAGAATTCCTGTGCGTGTGTTAGAAATGGGGGTCTCTAGTTGGCAGCAGTAGGTACCTTTGACCAAATAGGGACCCTTGCTTTTAGTCAAAGTAAGGGGGAACCACACAGTAGATAACCCCTGCTCACCCCCTTGGTAGCTTGGCACGAGCAATCAGGCACCCGGTATTGCAGATCCCACCCGGGCATGTATGGCACGTTGGGAACACCCGGAAAGGAGGCCCCGTTAGCAGATGTAGAAAATCTGGGGTGTCCCGCGTTTACAGGACGACAGGGCCTGTTATCCAATGGGACAATGCTGCATCTATGGGATTTAAGGAAGGTCCGGTATGGATTTGGCAGCCAACCTCCTCTGATATTTAAGGGGCTACTTGCACACAAGGTATCTTAGACTGATAAATAAACCATAGAAACCATGAGGCACTCTTAGAAACATACAAAACAATAAATGAATAAAAGAATTAAAATGTATAGAGGGTGACACCCTTATATGCTAATACCAACACACAGTGAAATAGATTCTGGTAGAAAAAATACAAATTTATTTTCATAATACACGTTAAGGCATGTCATAATGTTAAAAACAATAATAAAACAGTAAGCCCAAAAGTTATACACATAAGATTAAACACATAAAAACATTTGAGGTACATAACATCAAGAATCGAAGATTCAGGTCGACGCAGCGTTTCGGTTTCTTTTATAAAACACCTTCTTCAGGACCGATTCTAGAAAGTTATATTAAAAAGACATGCAGTTACCCACTGTTTGTTGGTTTTATACTTTTTACACAGTTAAAAAACATTGAGAAACATTTTTCTTTTTTTTATTATTCTTTAACTAAAAAGACACCCTGAGATTGTTCATTAGAGCATTTTAACTTAACGACATTCTGTTATCATGGTTTACAGCAAGTTTCTTGGGGTCAGAGAGGCTTAGATATTTATGCACTTCTGTGGGCTGCCATCCTAAATGGTATTCACGATTGTTTGTCCAAATCCACACTGCGGACCCTCCCGCCACCTCATTCGCAGAGGACAGTCAAATACGACTGTAATAGGGAATTGACGATCAATAATTAGGACTCGTATATACAATGTCCTAAACTATCCTTTGTGTTAGTATAGTTTGATCTTTTGAGGAGGAACGCATTTATTTAAGTGTTCCAATTCGTACTCCTTACCTTAGAATTTCATGATTTTTCTGTTAGGTTCCACTTATTTCAATATCAGTTGGAAGTGCTATTTCCGTATCAAATCAAGGAATTTTTTGCCTCCAGTCTTATACGATCTGTTGGCGTTCAATCAGATTCATTCTGGGGTGGGTTGCCTATTGGGTGCAAATAATGAGTGTCATTCTCTGATGTCATTAGTAATGTATGTCGATTAGTAAAAGGTGGTGGTTCACTCTACCTTATTTTGGATGAAAAGGCCTTCCACACTGTGCGAGGGAGCCACCGTTATTTTCTTAGAGGTAGAATTTCTTTAACAGATAAAATTGTTTTGGTAGGTAAGTAGAGAGTTTTTATAGGGAATGCTATCACTTTGTGAATGTTTATTTATGCACCCTGAAACTCACCAATTTGTATAGTTGCACACCGCTGTAGTAGGCTGCACCTTTCTCTGGAGGTACCCAGGCAGTCTTGCGAGTTGTTATTGTATTCCGCTTTTTCTTTTTGTCCCCGTGCACTAAAAGTGAATTTTGCACAAGTATATATTAAGACTGTTCCTGATGTTAGGCATTAGCTGCTCTATACTATGGTGTTTGTAATTAGTTAAATTGTTCATGTGTAGTGGTACTTAGTGATGCCTGAGGTATATATCTTTTTTATTTTTATCTCAGGTATTTATTAACGGTGCGTTTTAATCAAAATTGGACTGATGAACCATCCTTACAGAAACAAATTTAGATTTAGAATCCAGATACCATTGTAGATTAGTAATGGTTTTACTGGCTCTTGATAAAAATTCGCTAACTTAGTCAGAAATATTGAGCAATAGAGGTGTTTTCTATGTTCACCCTCTCTTTTATTATTCCTATAGTCAAGCGCTTGGACAATAGGGATGTTTGATATGTGTGTATTCTTATTTCTATATGCTCCTTACGGGGGCCATTCAGTATCAAGACACACGTCGGCACCATAAGTGCAGTCATACCTTTCTAAGTTGATTCGGCCTCCCTGCTCCTCGACACAGCTTCTCCCGCTCTTCGCTTCGTGGTCGAATGCGTTGTGTTTCCGTTCGCATTCGGGCTACCTTTTTATGAGGGCTGTGTGGATTGGTCATTCTCCTACGGGGCACTTAATTGGTTATGTGTTAACCTATCACAGTTAGGTTGTCGGGACAACGAAACGCATGTACTCCTTATGTCAGGGTTTTTCTCCCGCGTTGTTCCTTGCCTATTCTCTGTTCCCATTGGTTAGAGGTTGGCCAATGAGAATGCTATTGCCTCGGTAACCATGGACAGTCGAAAGGGAGAGGAAGCAGACGTGGCAATTACAACACACAGCCACAGTTCCTTCAACGTCCCAGGACAAGAAGCCAGAAAACCTGGGACTAAACATACAAGAGAAAGCAGCTATCATCAACCTTTCAACACATACATTAACCCCATCACAAACAACCCTCCTAGAAAAAGGATTAGGTTATGCAATATGCACCCCCATAGACAGATACTCACTAGAAAGGGACCTACAGAGTTTTTTCAGGAAGATTAGGCTTAACATCTATTTTGAAGGGAAGGAAAAGCGACCCAGTGATAACAAATCGGGGTTAAAAAACAAATCAGCATGGACTCCTGCCCTTAGCATGGTCAACAAAGATATTGAGACCTTCGAAAGAGCAGTTGATAAGAGCGTAGATTCTCTTCTTAACCAAAAAAATTGGATCAATTATAACCTAAGTAAAATAGAATCTGAAGCCCTAAAAGCATTGGAACAAAGAGAGGATCTCACAATTAAACCTGCCGACAAGGGCAGCAGCATAGTAATAATGTCCACCTCAGATTACGAAAACAGGATCAATCTCTTGTTAAATAAATCTGACCACTATTGCAAAACCAATAAAAATGAGTGGAATACTTTACAAGACAATATCCAGAGGCTTTTGAGATATGCTAAAGAGGATGAAATTATCTGTGAGGATGAGTATGCGTTCTTATTGAACACAAACCCAGTCATTCTTGCACTATATGGCCTTCCTAAGGTTCATAAAAACATAGAGAACCCTCCCATGAGACCCATTGTGTCAAGCATAGGGTCATTAACCGAACCACTCAGCAAATATGCTGACGTGTTTTTACAACCATTGGTGGTCAAACAAAACGGCTATATCAAAGACACTACAGCAATGATCAAAAAGATAGAGTGCCTCAATTTCAATCCCAATACCCAAATTTTGGTGACTTTAGATATAGAGGCACTCTATACAAATATCCCACAAGACAATACCATCAGGATGATAACAGACATGCTATCCAACGAAGGACAAGACCTAACAGCACATCAGTCATTCATAGTGGATTGTATCACCATGGTCTTGAAGAATAACATTTTCCTATTTGGGAAGGACCTCTACAGGCAGGTCAAGGGGACGAGCATGGGGGCCACCTGTGCTCCGAGCCTGGCCTGCCTGTATGTCTCCAAATTTGAAGAGAAGCACATTTTTAATCCAGATGCGCCATTTTTTGAAAACATCAGCGCGTGGTCTAGGTATATAGATGATATTTTCTTTATTTGGACAGGTGAATCAGTTATGTTGACAGAATTTTTGGAATGGCTTAATTTAGGGGACACAAATCTGAAATTCACTTCACACCAAAACCGTGAACAATGCGAATTCCTAGATATAACCATTAAACACATAGATGGAAGATTAAATGTAGAACTGTTCACAAAAACTACTGACAGAAACACTATGTTACACTTCGACAGCAATCACCCCACCTGCCAAAAAAACAACATCCCGTTCGGTCAGTTCCTAAGGTTAAAGAGAAACTGCACCACCATGAGAGATTATGAGAAACATTCAGATGTCCTAAAGAAGAAATTCCTTGAAAGAGGATATCCTAGACGTTTGATTCGTCAAGCGTATAAAAGAGCAAAATACTACAACCGTGAAAGTATATTCGAAGAAAAACCAAGGCCCACCCCTGAAACACAACCACTAATTTTCGTAACTAATTTTAGCCAAATTAGTAACAAAATTAAAAACATAGTAAACAGGAACTGGCACCTAATCACAAACAAAGCACAAGAAAGACTTCCCAAACCAATGTTTTCTTTTCGAAGAAACGTTACAATTAGAAATAAACTAGTGCACACACATAGAGAACACAAACTACAAGTCCAACCCTGTATAAATAATGCACCCTTGCCCTGTGGGACTTTTCCATGTCAGGGCTGTGTTAATTGCTCGAATATCATCAAGGAAAACCCCATAACTACTACAAACACTAAGGTCCACATTAAAAATTTCATCAACTGTCGCACAAAAAATCTGATATATCTAATCCAGTGCCCCTGCAAATTATGTTATGTGGGTGAAACCTCGCGAGAAATACGAGTGCGCCTTAACGAACACAGATCAGCCATCCGGAATAAGAAAAAGGGTGCCCCCCTTACTGATCATTGGCAGTCAGCAAACCACAAAATAGAAGATTTGAAATGGTGTGGTCTGGAAACTGTAACTCTTAACAGCAGAGGTGGCAATATAAATGCCAAGAGAAAAAAGAGAGAACAATTTTTCATGTCGAAATTCAATAGTGTAAGATGCGGCCTAAACAGCAGAGAAGACTGGGAACAGATTGTGCACTAAATAATAACTATTCACTTCCTACCTAACAGTCCCTCTGGTAACATAAATAGTACATATTGCAGTCCCAAAATGTTCATAGACAGATATACGTTACCACAACAATTAGCAAACTTACTCCATGATCTGTATCTCAAATCAACAAAAGGACAGCATGTAATGATAATTCAACATGAATAGTCCTGTCCTTATACAGATCATGATTAGGGATCTCCCTTACCCATATATAAATAAATATAAATAAAAATAAAAACGCTTATTCACTTGGTCTGGTATGATAATACTACAAAGAGTAGTGCACTCACAGCAAGACATAGAATAAGTTGGTCTCTCTACAAGCAGGACACGGTGATACGGCGACAGTATTTCCAACAATATCACCACCCATGCTTCCAATCCTAGACTAGGCGTCTTTATATGAGCAACCTTATAATTATCAGAAGTAATAGGTGACAGACTAATAATAAGTCCCTAACAAACATCGGCGTACATATCAGAAAACGTATCGCCGCAAAATAAATTAAACAAATACGCGAAGCCCACTCGCGTCTGGTCACCGAGGCAATTGCTTCCTTATTGGCCAATCGTTAACCAATGAAAACAGAGAAATAGCAAAGAATAACTCCCCATATTTGCCGGCTTAGACTGGGCGTCTTTCTAGAAATAAGTTTATTTCTATTAAAAGGAGTAGGTGACAGACTGATAATGTGTCCCTAATTAACACTGGCGCACTTATCAGATGGCGTACTTATCAGAAAACGTATGGCATCAAAACAAAGAATACGCGAAGCCCCATCGCGTTTGGTTACCGAGGCAATAGCATTCTCATTGGCCAACCTCTAACCAATGGGAACAGAGAATAGGCAAGGAACAACGCGGGAGAAAAACCCTGACATAAGGAGTACATGCGTTTCGTTGTCCCGACAACCTAACTGTGATAGGTTAACACATAACCAATTAAGTGCCCCGTAGGAGAATGACCAATCCACACAGCCCTCATAAAAAGGTAGCCCGAATGCGAACGGAAACACAACGCATTCGACCACGAAGCGAAGAGCGGGAGAAGCTGTGTCGAGGAGCAGGGAGGCCGAATCAACTTAGAAAGGTATGACTGCACTTATGGTGCCGACGTGTGTCTTGATACTGAATGGCCCCCGTAAGGAGCATATAGAAATAAGAATACACACATATCAAACATCCCTATTGTCCAAGCGCTTGACTATAGGAATAATAAAAGAGAGGGTGAACATAGAAAACACCTCTATTGCTCAATATTTCTGACTAAGTTAGCGAATTTTTATCAAGAGCCAGTAAAACCATTACTAATCTACAATGGTATCTGGATTCTAAATCTAAATTTGTTTCTGTAAGGATGGTTCATCAGTCCAATTTTGATTAAAACGCACCGTTAATAAATACCTGAGATAAAAATAAAAAAGATATATACCTCAGGCATCACTAAGTACCACTACACATGAACAATTTAACTAATTACAAACACCATAGTATAGAGCAGCTAATGCCTAACATCAGGAACAGTCTTAATATATACTTGTGCAAAATTCACTTTTAGTGCACGGGGACAAAAAGAAAAAGCGGAATACAATAACAACTCGCAAGACTGCCTGGGTACCTCCAGAGAAAGGTGCAGCCTACTACAGCGGTGTGCAACTATACAAATTGGTGAGTTTCAGGGTGCATAAATAAACATTCACAAAGTGATAGCATTCCCTATAAAAACTCTCTACTTACCTACCAAAACAATTTTATCTGTTAAAGAAATTCTACCTCTAAGAAAATAACGGTGGCTCCCTCGCACAGTGTGGAAGGCCTTTTCATCCAAAATAAGGTAGAGTGAACCACCACCTTTTACTAATCGACATACATTACTAATGACATCAGAGAATGACACTCATTATTTGCACCCAATAGGCAACCCACCCCAGAATGAATCTGATTGAACGCCAACAGATCGTATAAGACTGGAGGCAAAAAATTCCTTGATTTGATACGGAAATAGCACTTCCAACTGATATTGAAATAAGTGGAACCTAACAGAAAAATCATGAAATTCTAAGGTAAGGAGTACGAATTGGAACACTTAAATAAATGCGTTCCTCCTCAAAAGATCAAACTATACTAACACAAAGGATAGTTTAGGACATTGTATATACGAGTCCTAATTATTGATCGTCAATTCCCTATTACAGTCGTATTTGACTGTCCTCTGCGAATGAGGTGGCGGGAGGGTCCGCAGTGTGGATTTGGACAAACAATCGTGAATACCATTTAGGATGGCAGCCCACAGAAGTGCATAAATATCTAAGCCTCTCTGACCCCAAGAAACTTGCTGTAAACCATGATAACAGAATGTCGTTAAGTTAAAATGCTCTAATGAACAATCTCAGGGTGTCTTTTTAGTTAAAGAATAATAAAAAAAAGAAAAATGTTTCTCAATGTTTTTTAACTGTGTAAAAAGTATAAAACCAACAAACAGTGGGTAACTGCATGTCTTTTTAATATAACTTTCTAGAATCGGTCCTGAAGAAGGTGTTTTATAAAAGAAACCGAAACGCTGCGTCGACCTGAATCTTCGATTCTTGATGTTATGTACCTCAAATGTTTTTATGTGTTTAATCTTATGTGTATAACTTTTGGGCTTACTGTTTTATTATTGTTTTTAACATTATGACATGCCTTAACGTGTATTATGAAAATAAATTTGTATTTTTTCTACCAGAATCTATTTCACTGTGTGTTGGTATTAGCATATAAGAGTGTCACCCTCTATACATTTTAATTATTTTATTCATTTATTGTTTTGTATGTTTCTAAGAGTGCCTCATGGTTTCTATGGTTTATATATCAGTCTAAGATACCTTGTGTGCAAGTAGCCCCTTAAATATCAGAGGAGGTTGGCTGCCAAATCCATACCGGACCTTCCTTAAATCCCATAGATGCAGCATTGTCCCATTGGATAACAGGCCCTGTCGTCCTGTAAACGCGGGACACCCCAGATTTTCTACAGTCAATCCCCCTGGTCCCTTACAACTACTCGAAGGGGGCCTCCTTAATCACTTTTTCCCCGTTAGCAGATGTCCACCCGACAGCTCCCTGCAGGCCCGTAAAACGCCCAGAGCAATACGACAAGCAGCCGTCACAATTGCAGGCTCCGTTCGCTGATGTGACTTCCTCGCTGCGGCCCGCGCCTCGGGCGGTCTTCGGACGGAAGCCCTCCTCTTGATGATGCTGCATAGGTGGATCAGGACAGCCCTTCCTGGCTCAAACGGAGCCTCACTCCCCGGCTCGGTGAAGACGTCCGGCTGGGCGGCTCCCTTCTCAGTGGTGCTGTCTAGTTGAAGAGTCCTGGTTGCCAGGCAATGTCTCACAGACGACGATCACAGCACGGCTTTCTCTCCCTCCAGAAAGCAATCTTGCTAATGACTTGGGCCAGTGGTGGTGATGGGACATGAGGGCTTTCACAACTGGGTGCAGAAACACGCACACAGCAACGCAGGGCAATCCTGCGATTGAAGCACTTCAAAGCAAATATAACTTTATGAAGATCACAAGCTGGGTGCAGACAAATGCACACAGCTGCTTAAAGACATTCTTGGAAACTTTTATATCCTTGAGTTTCCGCAACAGGTGGCCAGCTCTTCTCAGGCCCTTGGAGACTGTTTCTTCAGGACACAGCCGCAGCACGGGGACACAGCACACAGGGGCAGTACTCCTTAGTCTCTTCTGCTATCCTTGTTGGCAGCAGGTTCCTATTGATCACAAAGTAGTTTGATTTATATGGGCTCCAGCTCTCATTTTTATACCCAAAAAGTCTTTGTTCTCTATGTGTAAGGGGTCTTGGACCCAGTCCAAACCAGTTCTCGGGGCACTCTGCCAGTGAACAACTTGTTCCTTTGTGAAGGTGGGCTAGGGTCTTCGGACACACCGCAGGAGTTGGAGCCACTATTATGTGGGAAGCAGGCAGAGCATTACTCAGGGGCAGGCACTACTCCTCCCAGAATGTAAGTCTAAGGAATGTCCATGGACTAACATTTGGGCACCAAATTATATGGTACTTTCACTGCGATCACATCTCATTCATACATGTACTCTTTGGAAACAGGCCAAGAACTAAAATGTAACGTTTACACTCTTTTATTAAAATACAATCTGATCATTCTTTGTTAAAATTTCAGAAAAAACAAGTATTCTGAAAGCATACAATGTGAGAACATCTAAATACATTTAATTAAAATATAAAAACCTAATTTAATGATACATAAAAAATACCCTATTCTAATAGGTACATTTCACAATAAAGATCATTCCCAATAATAAAAAAAAACATAAACCCCCTGGTTTCAAATGGGTCGAATGATGTTTCTACCAATTAATTGGATCCAATAACCTTAAAACAATTACTATGTCGCCACCAGAATTCCTGAATTGGCATGTAACTGGTGCCCTCTAGGTTTAACTTGGATTCTCTATTTCATAGTGCATCGACGCGTTTCGGTGTTTATGCCATAGATATGGTCACACCTTCCTCAGGACAAATTTAAGCAGGGGGCATCGATTTCCTGTTGCTGGTATCCTTCTGTATATTAGAAAGATATCCATCAGTACAGGGTTATATCTATATACAACAATCAACGCATGACAGTTCATAGCATCATTGGATTATAACTCCTGTTTGTTTTTAAATAAAACCTCTAAATCTGGCTCATTGCACAAGTCTTTAGTATACACTCACTTGATATAACCATGGGTTTATCTTTTGTGTAGCCTAGGGCATCATATACTTATAACGATAAATCCAGTCGATAAGTGTATATATACACGTCTGTATTCATTCATCATAGATTACATTGTGGGTTTAATATCCCATCCACACTTCCGGGGCCCTCCATTACATTTTAGTTATTGGCCACATAAGAACTAACATCAATCAAGCTTGTTCATGATTCTATTCGACTACCAACCTGAATTTTTAGTGTCGGTGTAGTTGGGAGCTCAGATGTCTTATATGGGTGGTCTTTCCAGATGTCATCTGTGGCACCACCCCAAACTCATATACAGTTCTTGGTTTAGAATCTTGAGTCTAAGGGGGATTACAGCAAACATTCATTGGTTTCCATTACTCCGTAATAGGAGTAAGCATCAATCAAGATTTTTCATGATCCTAATTCTATTTCATTACCAACCTTAATTGTTCGTGTCAGTGTAGCAGTTGGCTCAGATGTTGTATACAGCTGTTTTAGACGGGTGTTAACTATGGCAATCGCTCGTGTGAGGGTCGTGGTTTGGTATCTCGAATCTATGAGAGATTTCAGTAGGAACCCATTAGTGTCCACTCCTCTAGTCCCTGTTATCTTTACTACTCTTTCGGAATCATAATCGTGTTGTTTCTTACCGTTTAACAGGGTCTGTATATTGAATTCCTCTTTTTTGGTCATTCTATCTGTTTTTGTGGTTCCCTCTCCTCCTAGGTATCCAATATCTTTTCTTTGGTATTGGATATCTGTTTGTAAAGGGATACACTCAGTATGTTAATTCGTTGTTTGGCTGTACACACTACATAGTGGCCCTGTCTCCTTAAAATTCTAATAGGTTTTCCTTACCTTCTAAAAAAAGGTGTTTCTATCACCGGGGTTTTCAATGGTCGTGTAAGCAATATTATGAATTGATCAATGGGCTTCTAGAACTGGATACGTTCTATAGGGGAAATAACATACCTTTAATTCATCATATCTTTATTTTTATTCCAGACTCTATTGACACTTCTTTCGTTGTACATAGGGTTTTCCTCATGTTTCTGCTTCGTTATCTCCCCCTTTCCCTTCTGAGATTATTTTTCATTTAGTTATATTACAGTTGCACTCATGCTTTTATTTTCCCTTCACATTATCTAATGTATATCTCCCAATGCATTCCTATCTCTGCGCTTACAAGTCTCGAGCCCCTTAGTCTGTTATTCTACAAGGACTCAAATGTCGCACTTCCTATCCATACTTTCAGTGCAATCAATGGAGCCTCTTTTCGATTTTAACTCGTTTCCTCTGGTCACCCGCATGTCCTATTTTATTCGCCTTCTCCTCATTAACACATGGTCCTACTGCTCAGGGTGCTTACTCTACTTATTCTTCCTCCCCCGGGGAGCCCTGTTGTGCTCAGCACGTTATTAAAAACTGTCTCTCGCTTACGGTATATTCCGACCCCATTCCTTACAACCAGCTGACAATCTCTCACTGCGCAGATATTCCCTATAACGTACCTGGTAACTGGGCGCTTTCGTCGTAGCCTTGGGTCTTGCTCGATCTCTGATGATTCGAGTACCGACCCCACGCTCACCTTTTAAATACCGAAAGCCAATACGTATCAGGTGTTTTTATCCTTGGCTTTCAGCACACGCTATACTTTCGCGCATGCCTACATCTCTCCATTCTAGTTAATACAAGCGCGGCCATCTTGGAACAGTATGATACCATACTTTCTTCGCAACCTGCGAGTTCTAGTGTTCCAGTTTATTACTGAATTCATGTAGATACAGAGAATAGTGGAATAAATCTATCTATATTGCCAAATTATATGGAACTTTCACTGCGATCACATCTCATTCATACATGTACTCTTTGGAAACAGGCCAAGAACTAAAATGTAACGTTTACACTCTTTTATTAAAATACAATCTGATCATTCTTTGTTAAAATTTCAGAAAAAACAAGTATTCTGAAAGCATACAATGTGAGAACATCTAAATACAATAAATTAAAATATAAAAACCTAATTTAATGATACATAAAAAAATACCCTATTCTAATAGGTACATTTCACAATAAAGATCATTCCCATTAATAAAAAAAAAACATAAACCCCCTGGTTTCAAATGGGTCGAATGATGTTTCTACCAATTAATTGGATCCAATAACCTTAAAACAATTACTATGTCGCCACCAGAATTCCTGAATTGACATGTAACTGGTGCCCTCTAGGTTTAACTTGGATTCTCTATTTCATAGTGCGTCGACGCGTTTCGGTGTTTATGCCATAGATATGGTCACACCTTCCTCAGGACAAATTTAAGCAGGGGGCATCGATTTCCTGTTGCTGGTATCCTTCTGTATATTAGAAAGATATCCATCAGTACAGGGTTATATCTATATACAACAATCAACGCATGACAGTTCATAGCATCATTGGATTATAACTCCTGTTTGTTTTTACATAAAACCTCTAAATCTGGCTCATTGCACAAGTCTTTAGTATACACTCACTTGATATAACCATGGGTTTATCTTTTGTGTAGCCTAGGGCATCATATACTTATAACGATAAATCCAGTCGATAAGTGTATATATACACGTCTGTATTCATTCATCATAGATTACATTGTGGGTTTAATATCCCATCCACACTTCCGGGGCCCTCCATTACATTTTAGGTATTGGCCACATAAGAACTAACATCAATCAAGCTTCTTCATGATTCTATTCGACTACCAACCTGAATTTTTAGTGTCGGTGTAGTTGGGAGCTCAGATGTCTTATATGGGTGGTCTTTCCAGATGTCATCTGTGGCACCACCCCAAACTCATATACAGTTCTTGGTTTAGAATCTTGAGTCTAAGGGGGATTACAGCAAACATTCATTGGTTTCCATTACTCCGTAATAGGAGTAAGCATCAATCAAGATTTTTCATGATCCTAATTCTATTTCATTACCAACCTTAATTGTTCGTGTCAGTGTAGCAGTTGGCTCAGATGTTGTATACAGCTGTTTTAGACGGGTGTTAACTATGGCAATCGCTCGTGTGAGGGACGTGGTTTGGTATCTCGAATCTATGAGAGATTTCAGTAGGAACCCATTAGTGTCCACTCCTCTAGTCCCTGTTATCTTTACTACTCTTTCGGAATCATAATCGTGTTGTTTCTTACCGTTTAACAGGGTCTGTATATTGAATTCCTCTCTTTTGGTCATTCTATCTGTTTTTGTGGTTCCCTCTCCTCCTAGGTATCCAATATCTTTTCTTTGGTATTGGATATCTGTTTGTAAAGGGATACACATAGTATGTTTATTCGCTGTTTGGCTGTACACGCTACATAGTGGCCCTGTCTCCTTAAAATTCTAATAGGTTTTCCTTACCTTCTAAAAAAAGGTGTTTCTATCACCGGGGTTTTCAATGGTCGTGTAAGCAATATTATAAATTGATCAATGGGCTTCTAGAACTGGATACGTTCTATAGGGGAAATAACATACCTTTAATTCATCATATCTTTATTTTTATACCAGACTCTATTGACACTTCTTTCGTTGTACATAGGGTTTTCCTCATGTTTCTGCTTCGTTATCTCCCCCTTTCCCTTCTGAGATTATTTTTCATTTAGTTATATTACAGTTGCACTCATGCTTTTATTTTCCCTTCACATTATCTAATTTATATCTCCCAATGCATTCCTATCTCTGCGCTTACAAGTCTCGAGCCCCTTAGTCTGTTATTCTACAAGGACTCAAATGTCGCACTTCCTATCCATACTTTCAGTGCAATCAATGGAGCCTCTTTTCGATTTTAACTCGTTTCCTCTGGTCACCCGCATGTCCTATTTTATTCGCCTTCTCCTCATTAACACATGGTCCTACTGCTCAGGGTGCTTACTCTACTTATTCTTCCTCCCCCGGGGAGCCCTGTTGTGCTCAGCACGTTATTAAAAACTGTCTCTCGCTTACAGTATATTCCGACCCCATTCCTTACAACCAGCTGACAATCTCTCACTGCGCAGATATTCCCTATAACGTACCTGGTAACTGGCCGCTTTCGTCGTAGCCTTGGGTCTTGCTCGATCTCTGATGATTCGAGTACCAACCCCACGCTCACCTTTTAAATACCGAAAGCCAATTCGTATCAGGTGTTTTTATCCTTGGCTTTCAGCACACGCTATACTTTCGCGCATGCCTACATTCCTCCATTCTAGTTAATACAAGCGCGCCCATCTTGGAACAGTATGATACCATACTTTCTTCGCAACCTGCGAGTTCTAGTGTTCCGGTTTATTACTGAATTCATGTAGATACAGAGAATAGTGGAATAAATCTATCTATATTGTCTATGGAACATATGCTCACCTACTAACTATAATTTTGTTTTTCTGTGTGTGTTTCTGTAGTTTTGCTTTCCGCTGGCTTTTTGATATTATTCTACCAGCATCTCTACGTTAATTTTAAATGGAATTTGCACCATCTATTAGTTATATTATCAAATATTGGGCTGTCAGTACGTGACCATCACCCTTCCATGATTGTTTTTCAGCAAAGGACAGGGTACCCTATGTCTCGTCATGGTTTTTAGTGGATCGCTTTTACCCTTTTCTGTTATATCAGCGTGTCCCAGTCCTCCCTAGTGTTTAACCCGCACTTTATGGTATTGAACTTAATCATATACCACTGCTCTTGTTGTTTCCTTCTCTTTCTACTATCACCCATCCTGGTCTGCTCTCTGATTTTTTCCACTATTACCCATCTTATATCCTTATCACTATGGTTCTTCTCTTTCCAGTGGCTAACCAATGGGGCATTTTCTTTGTTTAATCTGATCGCCGATTTGTGTTCCCCTATTCTTACTCTCAATTCCCTTCCTGTTTCTCCTGTGTAACCTTGTTCACAGGGGCATAGGATCAGATACACCAAATGTTTGCTCCTGCAATTGCTTAATGTACTGATTTTATGCTTTACAGAGTTGACACAAATTTCCTTGGTAACCAGGCACTGGTCACAGACGCTGCAGGTTCCACATTTGTGGTTTCCTACCGCTCTTTCCCCTGTAAGGGTACGTTGGGCATCTATAACATCATCCCTAGAAGTATGTACTAGGGTGGAGCGTACATTTTTATTTTTTCTGTAGGCATATAGGGGCCGGGGAAGTGTAACGTCAGCTCCCTCATTGAGGATCTTCCAATTGTGGTTGATCACATTTTTTATCTGGTTGGCAATGCCAGAGAATTGGCTGACCATGGCAATTTTATCCAAGGATGAATTCTTTTCCTTCTTCTCCAGAAGGCTATCTCTATTGTGGTAGCGAGCCCACTTAAGAGAGTGATTTATTAATTTTTTTAGGATAACCCCTTTCTTTAAACTTCATCTTTGTCGCCTCTGCATGTTTATAAAAGTCATCTATTGACGTACAATTCCTCCTTAGTCGGAGAAATTCTCCAAAAGGTATGCTATCACGTTGGCTTTTGGGGTGGTAACTTTTATAGTGCAGTACCATATTGCGGTCAGTCTCTTTTTTAAATAATTCCACCGCAAGTTGGTTATTATCTTTTTTTATACTGATATCCAAAAAGTCCACTTTTTTGTTACTCGAGGAGGCCGTGAATTTGAGATTGTTATCTCCTAGGTTTATCCAAGTTAAAAATTCTTTCAGGATCTCTTCTGTCCCTGACCAGATGAAGAAAATATCATCTATAAATCTCACCCAGTTACGGATGTTTTCGTAAAAGGGGCTAACATCATTATAGATGTGTTTTTCTTCAAATTGTATATAGATATAACCCTGTACTGATGGCTATCTTTCTAATATACTGAAGGATACCAGCAACAGGAAATCGATGACCCCGCTTAAATTTGTTCTGAGGAAGGTGTGACCATATCTACGGCATAAACACCGAAACGCGTCGAAGCACTATGAAATAGAGAATCCAAGTTAAACCTAGAGGGCACCAGTTACAATTCAATTCAGGAATTCTGGTGGCGACATAGTAATTGTTTTAAGGTTATTGGATCCAATTGATTGGTAGAAACATCATTCGACCCATTTGAAACCAGGGGGTTTATGTTCGTTTTTTATTATTGGGAATGATCTTTATTGTGAAATTTACCTATTAGAAAAGGGTGTTTTTTTATGTATCGTTAAATTAGGTTTTTATATTTTAATTAAATGTATGAGATGTTCTCACATTGAATGCTTTCAGAATACTTGTTTTTTCTGAAATTTTAACAAAGAATGATTAGATTGTATTTTAATAAAAGAGTGTAAACGTTACATTTTAGTCATTTTAGTTCTTCGCCTGTTTCCAAAGAGTACATGTATGAATGAGATGTGATCTCAGTGAAAGTACCATATAATTTGTTGCCCAAAAGTTAGTCCAGGGATATTCCTTAGACTTACATTGTCGTTTAGTACCCTGTTCCCTGGAACACGTGGGGTTGTCTCTCTTACCTTGAACTACTCCTCCCACCACTCCAAATGCAGATTGGTCTATTCAGCCCAGGCTGACTCCTGGAGCCACTGTAGCCCCCGTAACTCCAAAGCCAGACAGTCAATCCACAACCAGGCAGAGGCACACAGAAAGGTTGTAGTCACCTTCTAAAATTGCTATTTTCAAACACAGAGTTTAAAAACCATCTTTCCTAAAAGATGTGCTATTAAATTCTGAGTTCAGGGATACCAAACGCCAATTTTCCATCTCCCTTGTAAAATGGTACACAGCATTCCCAATTCTGTCGTATGGGCAAGATAGCCTTTCAATAGTGAAAAAACGAAATAGGAAGTATTTCACTATCAGGACATGTTACCCATACCAGTACATGTCCTACCTTTCACATACAATGCACCCTGCCCAAGGGGGAATCTTGAGCCTACCATAGGGGTGTCCTATGTGCAAGGAAAGGGAAGGGTAAGCCCTGGCAAGTGGTGCACTTGCCCAGTCGACATTGCAGTTAACAAACTGTGCGCAGGCACTGCGGTGGTAGGCCTGAGACATCTTTTCCCGGCTCCCTTATGTGGGAGCACAATCAGTGCTGCAAGTCCACTAGTAGCATTTGAGTTACCAGCCCTGGCACACTCAGTGAACTTTACTAGGGACCAAGGGCCCGATGTAGGTAAAATGCATTTACCGATTTTAAAATACCGATCCGTACCGAATCGGTATTTCAAAATCGGAAAATGATATGTAGGAAATAATCATCGGAAAAATACCGAATCGGTAGCATTCGGTATCGAGAGTCGATACGTACCGATTCGCCAACTACCGATTCGGTATAGGCCGGGTCGGACAAGTCCGAATCGAAAAAAAAAAATGCGGAACCAACAGAATCGGTGTACGCCGATTCGGAATAATAAATACGCCCCATGGGCCTAAAGGCCAATAGGAAGACATTATACATTCCGAATCGGTATTTACCGAACACATTCGGAAAATACCGAATCGGAAAATACCGAATCGGAGAATGCCGTTTTGCCGAGCTGGTTGAGTGACACTGAAGACATCAGCCAATGAGCTGTAAGCACCCTCCCCCACAGGGTGTGGCAACCCAGGCAGGTGCAACTCATCAGAACTTTCTGGAAAGCTGCCTGAGCTGAGCAAACACAGAGAGAGCAGCATTGTGAGCAGGATCCCTGAGAGACATGAACACCAGCACAGAGAGCCAGAAGGCAGGGCGTAAGCGCAATCCTAAATTCAGCACCATGGAGCTACAGACTTTGGTGGAGGAGGTGGTGAGGGTGCACACCCAGCTATATGGCAGGCAGTCCCTGACTGTCCCGGAGAGCACCAAGAGGAGGCTGTGGATCGACATCGGGGAGAAAGTGAATGCAGTTGGTGTCACCCACAGGAGCCTAGACGACCTCAAGAAGAGGTTTTATGACATCCGTGGCGTGACCAAGCGCAAACTGGCCGACCTGCACAAGCAGGCTGGACTCACTGGAGGAGGAACAAACCGTGCGCCACCCCTCACTCAGCTGGAGGAACTAGTGGCGACGACCATCGAGAGGGCCAGTGTCGTGGGCATTGGGGACCTGGATAGCTCATCCCGAGCTACAGCTACAGGTAAGAAGCATGCGCAACTTGACACACCATACCAGACACCTCCCCTACAGACCCAATGCACAGCCAAACCCCAGGCCAGTACAGCTAGCAACAGACATGAGCAATGCATCGTGCTAAATGTACTCAGCAAAAGTTACCAAAAATGCCACAGCAGAAGCATGAGATAAATAACTGTAATACAGCATCAACGTGTTTGTAATGAGATGTGCAATGCTTTAATAGTTGTGACTGGAACACATTAGCACCCACTTGACAAATGCTTCTTTGTACCTAGGGGCACCATCAGGCGGGGGAGCAGCATCAGCTCCAGCACCAGCTCCAGCACCAACAGCCAGTGCGGCAGTGGCAAGCACCAGTGCAGCAGCACAGGAGGAGGAGGACAACAGCTGTGCCCTGGCAAATGAGGAGGACACAGGACATTCCCTCACAACTCCACACTCCCCCCGACTGTCTCAGTCTCAGTCGCCCTCATTGGTATTCTCCCCGGACAACACACCACCACAGAGCCACCCTGCACCTGCCACTTCCCCGGCCCGGAGGAGAATAGTGGCTCCATTAGTCATCATGGAGGGGGCAGCGGGTCAGGCTCCTGCACAAGACCCCGTGACACCAGCGACACCAGAGCACACACAGCAGGGCAGCAGAATTCCACGTAGGCCACGTGCTACCAGCAGCCCAATACCAGCACCGGGAGGCAGCGTCTTCGCAGGGCTGGAGACCAGCATGGTCACAATACAGAGGATGCAGGCGAAATCCATCCTGGCCTGCCATCGCCAGTTGCGCCTGCACAACCTGCAGATGGGTGAGATGACACAGGGCTTCAAGACCTTCGTTGACAGCAACAAGGACATAGCAACATCAATTGGCCGAATGACCACTGCCATCACCCAGCTCTGCACCAGGTTGGATGACCATGAGCTGAGTCGTCGCAGGGATGCAAGAGTCACGAACAGGTCACTCACCCGCCTTGCGGCTGCGACTGCCCAGCTATGCCAACGTGGGGCAAACATGGAGGCCAGCCTCACACAGAACATGTCCGAGGTCACTAGGGGCATGGACCATATAACAACAGCCATGGAGACACTACTCATCTCCAACACCGCAGTGAATCCCGTCCTGGGCGAGGCTGGGGACAGCAGCAGCCGCAGCAGCCCGGCCAGCGCTGCGTCAGAGCCGCGCCGGAGCACCAGGCGCTCAGCTGAGGCTGCAGGGCATTCTGAAGGGGGTGAGGTTCATCCCAGTGGGCCTGCTAAGCGCAGCAAAAAATAGGACTGCCACTGCGGGTGAGGCAACCCGGACATTGGACATTCCTACCCCTTGTTGTTTAACTTTTCTTTTGTTGCACATCAGTGCAGTAACGTTGATGCAACATTATTAAATTTAATTTCTGAACACATACATTGACCTGTTTGTGCATCTGTACTCACTCAGAAATAGTTGTCTGTGATCTCCTGACGCCTGTATCTGCCGTCAGATGGTGCAGAGACTCCAGCAGGTAGTGGTAGTGGGACAGCATTGTCATCGTCGGGGTCCTCGTAGTCGGATAACTCTACCTCAGTGCCTTTCCTGACTGCAAGGTTGTGCAACATTGCACAGACAGCAATAATCTTGCAGCAGGTGATGGGGGTATATTGCCTTGCACCTCCGCTCTTGTGCAGACATCTGAACCTGCTCTTCCAGATGCCAAAGGTCCTTTCCACTACGTTCCTCGTGCTTTTGTGTGCACGGTTGTACCTCCTTTGGCTGGGTGTTGAGGGGTTGAGGTAAGGTGTGAGAATGAACGAGCGTAGGGCATATGCACTGTCGCCTGGAAGGAGAAGGGGTAACATTACTCACATGCATACATTTATTTCACACTGCAATTTTGGTAATGGGGGTCTGACACTGTGTCTTACATAGGAGGTATCCTTCGCCAAATTCCCCTGCCATCAGCCGTGCATAAATCCCGCTACTCTGGAAGATATAGGAGTCATGGGTACTCCCCGGAAACTTTGCAACCAGGTCAGTGATCACACACTTGGCATTGCATATCACTTGCACATTTATGGTGTGCCGTGACTTCCGATTGCGGTATACGTATTCGGTGTCAGCAGGGGGGCAAATCGGTATGTGTGTGCCATCTATGCAGCCAATGATGTGGGGGAATCTTGCCATCTGATAGAATTCAGCTTTTGTCTGTGCCAGTTCTGCATGGGTGGAAGGGAAGGAAATGTAGTGGGCCATCCTCTGGATCATGGCATCAAGGAACTTGTGGAAGAACCTTGACAGGCTGCTCTGGGTCACCCCTCCTGCCACAGCAACTACACTTTGATAGCTGCCAGACGCCAGAAGATGTAGGCAGCATAGCACCTGCACCTGCACAGGGATTGCATGTGCCCTTGGGGTGGGGTGCTGCAACAGGGGTTGGAGGTCCCTGATGAGGTCTCTGATGGTGTCTGCCTCCAGCATGTACCTCTGTAGGATCTCTGGATCTGTCAGCATGCACAGGGTCACCCTCTGCCTGTACACCTGCTCCTCTCTCTGCCATTCCCTCTCTCCTTCCTGCTGTAGCCGTAGCCGTCTAGCTATGACATAGAAAGCTGCCATGTTGCAAGTAGAACTGCATTTTGGGTCCTTTTTTATAGGTTGCACCTGGTTACCACCTGATTCCAATCCATGGTAATTTCCGACTCAGAAATACCGATTTTTGAGCAAAATCGGTATTTCTGTGCTTACCTACATCTCAATCTTAGGGTTTTCGCATGGAATCGGATTTTCACCGAATCGGAATATATACCAATTCGGCGATTTTACCGAATCGAAAAGTCACCGAGTCGGTCGGATTCCGAATCGGAAAAAAGTAGTAATCGGAAAAAATCTCCGAATCGGTAGATTACCTATTCGGAGATTTTTTCCGATTCCTACATTTTTCCGATTCGAAATCCGACCGACTCGGTGACTTTCCGAATCGGTAAAATCGCCGATTTCGCTGGATTTCGGCCTCCTACATCCCGTTGTCTGTATTCCGATCGGTAACGGCCGAAAATACCGATTTTCGGCCGTTACCGACCGACCTACATCGGGCCCCAACTGGTAAAACAAATATGCCAATCATGGATAACCAATCACAATAACAATTTACACAGAGAGCATAGGCACTTTAGCACTGATCAGCAGTGGTAAAGTGCCCAGAGTCCTAAAGCCAACAACCACAGATCATTAAAAAGTAGGAGGAAGAAGTAAAAAGTTCGGAGATAAAGGACCATTTCCAATAGTGTGTATTATAAGGGTTCCTGTGTTCCGACACCTGAATTTTCCACCCACTTTATTCGTTTAAGGAAAGGGATATATATCAACCTGATCCATTTTCCGAACCTCTGACCTAACCCCCATTACAGCACAGCGGGAGCATGTAATCTCCTGCTGCAAGCAATATCTATCCATTCACTCCTCCTACCTCTTAATCTCTAATCTCCCCCTATAGCCTGCACATGACCTCTGCAAAATCTTTGCATGGAATTCCTCATCATTTGTAATTGAAGCCTAACTGCAGAAATTCATCTTAACACACACAATGAGCACTGACTGAGAACACCTTCCTACTGGAGCCCACTTGGTGGAACGGTGATACCACTGAACTGGCAAAACCTCCAAGGAAGCCTGGAGCTTGTATTTAAGACATGTATCACTAAAGAAATAACGATATTGAAATTGCATTTCCCCTTACGGGCAGAACGTCGGGCACATGCCAGTAGCATGTTTTTTTAAAGCCAAGCTCAGGAAAAGGTCAAGAACCTCTAAGCATTTTGTCCACTCTTTGATATTTTTACAATGTTGTAAATTTCAATTCTAATGTTCTTTTATGAAGTAGATACTCATTCATTGCAATGAAGAAAATTAATTTTCCTGAGCTCATCATTTGTTTGAAGAGTTGTGCAGTTAGATTGATTGTGCCCTTTAAGCTTATGTTGTGATGAGTAGTAATGCTAGTCTGGAAATTATTATTGTCCTCCACTACTGCTGCTAAGTTAAAATAGAGTGAAATTTGCTCCCTCTGTAGATATTTCAGTTGCTCTGTATCTTATACAGACCTTAAACGAAGCAGCAGCGCTTTAAGCAGTATTTGCGGAGAGGTTCCTAGGCTCAATAAACGTAAGCATTGCAATCAAGAATGATAAGCTAACTGTGAAGTTTTCTGTTTCTTTTAAGGATGTGAAATGTGTCTGTCTAGAAAATGTCACTGGAAAGTACTGTGAAAACACAAATACACCATGTAATTACTTTCCATGTAAGAATAATTGAGTGTGTGCACATCAGCTGAATGACTACACTTGCAGGTAAGGCAATACACGTTACTGTGCCTACTTACTTAAATTTATAATACACATTAAATATGACACATAGCAGGTGTCGTTTGGATTTTCAATTGGGCAAGGGAATACGAAATTACATTTTCCTATCTACTCTAAAGAGTTGTGTAAGTGTTATGGTACGCTTCAAAATCAACATTAAGTAAGTTATCAATCAAATAAAATAGTTTTTCTTCAAATAAATAACTCCATTACATAAATAATACATGTAAATTATTGGATTTGGGGTTATTATACAAAGAAGTTGTGCTACCACACCTCATACATTAAGTACATAAAGCCACATCTCGCACAAACACTTCATAATAAATATCCTCGACTATAATATTATATTCTAGTAAGACACATTTTTACCTTTTTATTTTATGTTTCTCCTGTGTGTTGACTGTTCAAAATATTATTCTTCAAGTGTCATATTAAAAGGAAAGCTAAATTTAAAGTTCACTCAGATATAAAAATAGCTATTTGCAAATGATAGATGTTTCAGTGATTTATTGGAACGTTATTCTGTAGTATTTTAAATAGCTTTATGGACATGTTCCTGTGTCGTTAAGAGGTACAATTTGTACTCTTCACACTTGCTTGACTTTTATTTGACTGCTTTAAAGTGGGTTCCATTGAGCATTATTTAAAAGCAGTAAATAGAATCTTTTTTTTTAGAGAAATCATAAAGCAGAAAATTAAAAGAAGTGGTAGATAAAATTCTGAAAATGCAGTTGAAATGGACTTAAAATATGTATCAGTATAACAAATGCATAATTTGCATCTATAACTCAGAAATGTTTCAAAGTACATGCTTTCAAATTTAAATAGAACAGAAGAATAGGGATATGGGTTTTTCATACTCGATGCACCGCGTCTTTCCTATTTCTGCAAATGTAAAAGTGGCCACATACTTTATAAACACTGCAATATTCATATTCATACATACTCATCATAAGTAAGTCGTTAAAAACTCTTCACGGACCTTATATTGACATATACTGATGAATCCATTTTTTGAATGACGTACTAGCACTTAGTTAAACTATTCTACTTGCATAAGAAGAAAGGGTAAGAAGTGGGAAGCTATATGAAGAATCACATTTACTGCAGGTTGCTTCCATTGCAGGGTACTATACCGCCAATGGATATTGGTGTTATTACGCACCAATATATGGCGCGTTCTGTAGCTGTGTTATCTCCTTATTTTGCCATTTTAATCGACATTGATACTTAAGGGATCCCAACGCTATGCAAAATAAGATTTCATAAAGAAACATATCGACATTTTTCAGTTCCTAATGTGAACAATATTCACTAAAAATTATGTAATAATTTTGTCTTGTAGTGAAGGACAGAACACTATTTTAGTAACACTGCAATTCATACCTTACAGAGCCAAATATTTAATCTGTCTCTGCATAACTCTTATATGCTCTTAAACAACTAGTTACCCTAGATGCGTAACACAGGCCCCTGAGGCTCCTAAGGCTCGGGGCAACAATTCAGAGGTCCATAAGCCCTTCAGGGGTCCACAATTTAGCTCAAGGCTATTGGCCATCTACGAGATATGGAAGACTCAGGGCACCCTCTTCACATTCCGCAAGGAGGCCCCATGATAATGTGTTTCACCACTAAGGTGCCCATCAAGAGAGATCGATCGAGCCTATTCTTAACTCAGAGAGCTCTTTGTGGTACCCCCAACGATGCATAGTGAGCAGGGCATCCTCGTAGGACTGTTCAAACCATTACACGATTTAATACGATTTGAATCAAAAGTATGGTAGCCAGAGTTCAAGTTAGGCCTGTTCATTGTACCTGGTATCCAAAATACAATTATACTTAAGAGTCTGCACCTGATCAGTAGCCAAATGAGAGAACTGTTCCATACATGTGTGTTTCCTGGCCATTAAGATCAGATAACACACTTATTTTTCAGGTTGGTGTTTGCCTTAAGCTTCACCCATCAGGAATGTAATGTGGCTTCTTATATAGCGCACTAATCACCCCAAAGGGTCTCAAGGCGCTTGCTTTGGGAACCCGTCCAGGTTTTTCCCTGTGAGATAGCCCCAACTGGGCACCCCCAAGGTGAAAGCCAGGCATCCCGCTGCGGGGGGCCGTAGTGGAGATTGAGCAAGCTATTGCCCAGAGTTGCAGAGTGTGAACCCCTGATTTGAGTAGGCACCGAAGCGAGAATTATCGAGTCCGTGGACATTTTGAGCTCAAGACCCTGCCGCGTCAGGAATTGAACCCTGGTCCCGGTCTGACCTCTGCTTCAGGGTCTGCCTCCTCTAACCAGTAAGCCACACTTCTCCACTAATTGCAATAGTGATACGAGCCGCACACACGCCATGAATGTTGGGGTACGGTGCGTCACACGCTCGCGTATTTCACCATTGCAATAGTGCTACGAGCCGCACACGTGCCATGAATGTTGGGGTACGGTACGTCACATGCTTGCGTATATCACCATTGCAATAGTGCTACGAGACCACACGCACCATAAATATTGAGGTACAGTGCGTCACACGCTCGCATATATCACCATTGCAATAGTGCTACGAGCAACACACACACCATGAATTTTCGGGTGCGGTGCGTGACATCTGAGGGGTGGGTGGATATGACTCCAGTAGTGCCCAGACATAGGAGGCGTGGGTGGATATGACTCCCAGCAGTGCCCAGACATATGAGGGGTGGGTGCAGAGGACTCCCAGCAGTGCCCAGACATAAGAGGGGTGGGTGGATATGACTCCCAGCAGTGCCCAGACATATGAGGGGTGGGTGCAGAGGACTCCCAACAGTGCCCAGACTTATGAGGGGTGGGTGCAGAGGACTCCCAGCAGTGCCCAGACATATGAGGGGTGGGTGGATATGACTCCAACAGTGCCCAGACATAAGAGGGGTGGGTGCAGAGGACTCCCAGCAGTGCCCAGACATAAGAGGGGTGGGTGCAGAGGACTCCCAGCAGTGCCCAGACATAAGAGGGGTGGGTGGATATGACTCCGGCATTGCCCAGACATAAGCGGGGTGGATGGATATGACTCCCACCAGTGCCCAGACATAAGAGGGGTGGGTGATGAGGACTCCCAGCAGTGCCCATACATAAGAGGGGTGGGTGGAGAGGACTCCCAGCAGTGCCCATACATAAGAGCAGTGGGTGGATATGACTCCAGCAATGCCAAGACATAAGAGGGGTGGGTGGATATGACTCCCAGCAGTGCCCAGACATAAGAGGGGTGGGTGCAGAGGACTCCCAGCAGTGCCCAGACATAAGAGGGGTGGGTGCAGAGGACTCCCAGCAGTGCCCAGACATAAGAGGGGTGGGTGGATATGACTCCAGCAGTGCCCAGACATAAGAGGGGTGGGTGGATATGACTCCCAGCAGTGCCCAGACATATGAGGGGTGGGTGGATGTGACTCCAGCAGTGCCCAGACATAAGAGGGGTGGGTGCAGAGGACTCCCAGCAGTGCCCAGACATAAGAGGGGTGGGTGGATATGACTCCCAGCAGTGTCCAGACATAAGAGGGGTGGGTGGATATGACTCCCAGCAGTGCCCAACTGTATGGGGGTGGGTGGATATGACTCCAGCAGTACCCAACAGTATAGGGGTGGGTGGATATGACTCCAGCAGTGCCCAGACATAGGAGGGGTGGGGAGATATGACTCCCAGCAGTGCCCAGACATACAAGCGGTGGGTGCAGAGGATCCCAGCAGTGCCCAGACATAAGAGAGGTGGGTGGATATGACTCCCACCAGTGCCCAGACATAAGAGGGGTGGGTGCAGAGGACTCCCAGCAGTGCCCAGACATAAGAGAAGTGGGTGGAAATGACTCCAGCAGTGCCCAGACATATGAGGGTGGGTGGATATGACTCCAGCAGTGCCCAGACATATGAGGGGTGGGTGTAGAGGACTCCCAGCAGTGCCCAGACTTAAGAGCTGTGGGTGGGTATGACTCCCAGCAGTCCCCAACAGTATGGGGGTGGGTGGATATGACTCCAGCAGCGCCCAGACATAAGAGGGGTGGGTATATATGACTCCCAGCAGTACCCAGATATAAGATGGGTGGGTGCAGAGGACTCCCAGCAGTGCCCAGACATAGAGGGGTGGGTGGATATGACTCCCAGCAGTGCCCAACAGTATGGGGGTGGGTGGATATGACTCCAGCAGTGCCCAGACATAAGAGGGGTGGGTGTATATGACTCCCAGCAGTGCCCAGACATAAGATGGGTGGGTGCAGAGGACTCCCAGCAGTGCCTAGACATAGAGGGGTGGGTGAATATGACTCCCAGCAGTGCCCAACAGTATGGGGGTGGGTGGTTATGACTCCAGTAGTGCTCAGTTATAGGGGGGCATTATCATCATTATACCACAACTACATGGGGTATGTTTACATCCCTAACCTGTGAGAGTCCTGATAGTGCCATAGCAACACATCACTTACAGCAGTGTCCGACTACACAGAGGATGGATTTCTGTCACATACTGCTTGACACACCACATGTGGGTGTGAGGTCAGATCCCACATGCATACCCACCCATGGAGGTTGCAGGCAACCTACACACCCTACCATCATGACACAATAGTGTAAAGTAATGTAACAGCCCACCAAAAAAATAGAGCAAAAGGTAACACACACTGTCATGTACATCCCTGGCCTTACATGAATGTCCAGGTGGTGGTCAGACCACCAACATATTATCTCTCATGGAAGCAATAGGGTTGACACCCCTTAGATACAATGCACACAATTGTGAGCCATGTGCACAAATACCCTGCAGAACAAATCCAAACATAAGGGTAAGGCTGTGATTATACATCTGCCTAGTGGGAAACAGGGTGAATGTGTCCATGAAGGCATTTATACATACTAAAAACACAACTACAGTGAGTAGCATGGATGGCACAGACTAATGAGCAGTACTCATCTGTGAGCCTGCATGGCCATTGCTGAAGTGAAATATGCACACATGTCAGCACAACAATTGTGCAACTGTCTGTAGTGAAAATCTCATGTGTCACTGAGGAAGGGACACGCCTTGGGACAATGTCTGTAGGCAAATTGAACACACACAAGCAAAGAATAATAGTTGCAACATTGTGATTGCACATAGATACCATGGTCCACCACATTACCATCAGAAAATAGACATCTTTCACAATCCCAAAACATTACCATGACACCAAATCCTAGGCACACAGCACCTAAAGCAAGTACCTGAAATGCAATAGTTTAGAATGAATAATAAAATGCTTTATTCAGCTCCAAAGGAAAATGATTTTAAAAATGAGTCACGGCTCAAACAAGGCCAATGACCAGTCCACATTAAAGTCTGGTTGGGGGACGTTGGGGAAGTTGTTGACCCCAAACTTGCCTCCACATGATGGAGCTAAAGGGTTATTGACCCGTGGGGGTCATTATCTGGGTTAGGGCCCGGAACCGCAGGGACAGTAGATGGAACTGTAGGTGTTGTGGGTGCAGGGGGGGAGGAATCCTCCTCAGTGGCTTGTGAAGCGCCAAAGGTGAAAACAAACTCTACGCTGCACACTGCTGCCAGTTCAACCAGACCACCACCTGCACCTGGGGACACAATGGGAGTGGAGGTAGAGGGCTCTGAGTCTTGCGGACTTTGTATGTGGCTGCGTGCCTGCCGTCTGACCCCAGTCCCTGTGGGTGTGCCTGCATCCCTCTGAGATTGCGTGCCAGGAGATCTGCGCTTAAGCTTCGGTGGTGGTGTGCTGGTTGTGTCCGTTGGTGTGCGTGATCTTGTGTGTCTGTGTGTGCTCTGGACAGGTATGGGAGAGGGGGGTGTGGATGGGTCTGAAGGAGGGGGGGACGGACCGCTGCAGATGGGAAACTGCTGCCATCAATGAGGAGTCCATGGATGATTGAATCCGACATTGGTCAGACATCGTAGCTGACATGCCCTCCTTGAAGGACAACAACTGTGTCAGTATTCTAGTGTGGCCATGGAGGACAGTCAGCATTGATGTCTGACCAACCTGAATCTGCCGGAGTAGGTCCACAGACTCGGCACTCAGGGTAGCAGGGGAAACAGGGGCAGGGGCAGGGGCTGCGGTGCCGGGGATGAAGGAGACATGGAGGCAACTCAGACAGAAGGGACACTAGCAACTGGAAGGGTGGAGATGGGTCTGGAGGAGGCGGGGACGGACACAGTGATGGTAGATGGTGTCGCCGCGTATTTCCCCTCCTCCTGAGAGACGGAAGCCGAGCTGTCCCCATGGTAAGAAGTGTCGGCTTCCAAAGGTCCGGCTGCCTGACTCACCCCCCACCCTCCGTGCCACTGGCTCCCTCCGACTCCTCAGGGCTGGTGGCACTGTGGCTGGGTCCCTCCTCCTGGTCCGTGCTCATGTCTCCTCCTGTGTCGGTTGATGATGCTGTTGGCAAGGAGAAGAAACAAAAATGCATCAGTCATCTGTACACATCTGACACATGAGCACAAATTCGGTTGGTCACACTGCAAATCATGGCATGCATCATGAGTAACAGCCAGATAGCTCAGCACATATTTGAGACTAGTACTGCCCAGTTGGTATATACACAATGCTACTTGGACACAAGGATCCAAAGAACAGACCAGGCCACAACTTGAATGAGATTCACACTGAGGAGCTTCTGTTTGTTTACAGGAGAGCAGATCTATACAATGAAGTGATGCCACCTCAAGTTCACAAAGAAATAAACAGTTGTGTAGCCCCTCAGGGCAAAATAACATACCTCACTCCCCAAGGTGACACCACACTCAGAGCCCTGTAAGTCCATTTTGATCATAACTAATGTCACGAATTGTTGGCATCTTGGGACTCACCATACTTCACACATCCAACATGTATTGAAGGTGTAAAATCACCATCTTGTGAAGTTCACACGTATGTGCCTGCATGAAAGATCTCTCACAAGAAAACGCACACCAAAAACATAGACACATTCATTGAAACAGCTGGCACACTTTAGGATGAAACACTGTTAGAAACAAATAGCGTGGACCATATACCATATACATGGTCCAACTGAGGTCTTGATGGCTTGACACACATTAGTCTGTAAAAATGACACCAAAGGAGTCTCAAGCACTCAAGACCACTGTGGGGCATGTCTATGGAGATCAAGTCACACCATCAATCACTAACACTGGCCTCCTTCAAAAGCTGCCTGCTTATTCCCAAACATTGCAATGTTGTTTGCTGTGCACTACCTTGTGAGCCAATATAATGCAGACACATAAGTGTAACCTACACAATTTGTCATATGAGCACATTAAAAACATAAACAACTCTTAACAAGTGTTGGGAGTGCCAAGGTATATTCATCAATGTGAGACAACTTCAAATGTGTCAGTCCTCACAGGGGCATCTATCACCTGATCATACAGTTGCTAACACATAAGGACCCACTGGATGTCATGTGAAGTGGCCCACATGTCCCAAATCAGGACAATGCTTAAGCTAATGTGCCCGCAATTGTGAAGAACAAAAGCATTGCTGCATTGTGGACACACCCTTATCCACATGCAAAATGTCAACACAGTAGTGTGCACACTAAGACAAAACAGCACTGCACCAGAACTACATACATGTGGCAAAAATTATTGATTCACAATCATCTCTGGAAGCAAATGACATAGCCTTTAAAGCCCCTAATGAAAGCACTGTCCACCATCACAGGGGAAGTGCATGGAGAAAAATCTACCTCCCAATTTACATCCACAGCTCACAACTGCTAAGGCCAAACAGGCAGGCCTATCACACCTCTCCTGCACAACACCCCCATCACTCAGTCAATGTGATTGATACAGCTCAAGAAGTGAAAACTCAGAATCAGGGTAACAAAAACAGTGCTGCAACTTTTTGAAAAGTAAACCAAGGGCACCTCGTGGGGCTGGCAATATACAACAAACAACCAACAACAGATTCTTGTGAATAGTCACACAGGCACTGACCAGTGTGAGTCTGCACAAGCCAAATCTTGTATCCATGGCCAGTGTGCACATCTAGCTGACACATGATAAGTACAAACTATGCCAGGGACCAATGCCACTGAGGCAGACCCATGCTGAACACACATAGAATGGGCACAATGATGGATGACACACATGATTAGGAGGCCAGGGTGTTGCAGGGGACTGTAGTGGGCACACTAATCCGTGGGTCTAGAACTTGCTGACTGTCTCATGATTAACCGTCATGGCACTATGCATATTTTGCTAATGATGAGCATCATGTCTGAGAACGCAACATGGGTCATGCATGCTGCAAGGGTGTGCAGTTGAAACCTCACACTCCTATGTTGAGACTCATCATCAGGGCAAACAAATCGGAAGCCCAAACACAGTGCACAGGTCATGGCACAGGCAAGGTACCAACACATGTCACAGACCTCCCTCCCACATGATGCGCTATTCAATGTGCAGTCTAATTACCTTGCACCCTAGACTAGCATGTGCAAATGTGAAAACACACAGACCAAGGGACACATGTGGAGGAGGAAAAGGGATGAAAAAGAGCACCAGCTGAATATGGGGAATAGAAACTACAATGCACAAATAGACTGTCTGACCAGACACTCCAACTGTGGAAGTGTTTCCAGGCTTCTGAGCGCCTCAAGTAGCAGGTGACACACAACACCACAAACAGCCATGTACCTACCCCCTTCTTGCTGCTGTCTCTCCTGCAACTGCCTATGGAGGTCTGGGAAGACCACTTCCTGGACCCGGAGCATGTGGGGAGTGAGGTCACAGGTTCCACCATGCCGGCGTGGAGGTGACAGCTTCAGCTGGACCCGGGCGATACGCCGGGTCCAGCACTGGATGTCCTGCCACCTTTTCCTGATGTTGCTCAACCGCCAGCCATGGCCCCCCCAGACCTGACAGCCCTGACAACCTCCAACAAGATCTCCCCCTTCTCGTAGGCAGTTGCCTGTCAGGAAGAAAAAGTGAAACAACATCACTACACCTGCTCCATGTCCCACAGACACACACTTGCATTACATTGATGATGTCAACAGGGCATAGGATGCTGACAGGACTTGCATCATTGTCCATGTTAAATACGGCTGTGGGCAAACCCCAATGCACTACGTGCCTTTGAAAGGCAACAGATGGCCTAAGGGGTGCAACACACTCACTGATCATGGCACACACTGTACAACACATGCAACTGCAGGGTGTGGGACAGCACGTGACAAGCTGTCACATATCCTACTCCACTTAAGAATCCTGAGCAGACCACACATACACACCCTGGCACAGATCACTTGCATGTCAGTGACAACGGTATATACAACCCTCACTTTGCACATGTGCCACTTGACAAAGAGGTGCCACAGGTTTTGTGCTAACTGTGCAAGTCGGGCACACAACACTGCATACTTGTCACATCAGATGGCTACAGCTGCTGCATACGCCCTGCAGCTGTGGTGCAAAACATCACATACACACGGATGTACGTCGTTACAACGCATGCTTTTACAACGCATGCCTTTACGACGCAAGTTTTACAACGCAAGTCGTTACAACGTTGCGTTGGGGGCGCTGGATAGTGAATAGTTTAATTTACTATTCCAACTCCAGTCCCCGTGGATAGTAGGGAAGATGTTGGATAGTAAATTAAAACTATTCCCTATCCTAGAGCTCCCCCCAGCGCAAGTCGTTGTAAAAGTTGCGTTGTAATGGTTGCATCGTAAAGGTACTTCGTTGTAAAAGTTGCGTTGTAAACACTGTTCCTCCATACACACTCGCCCAGGTGACAAGGAACATTCACACTCTTCAATGTCCATGAGGTTAAACACAGCATTTGTACAATAACACTATAGGTCCCCACAAGTCATAAACATCTGTGAGTACATTCAGCTGTCACTCCGGGGGGAACACTGTTACACCTCAGTAAATTAGGGAAATAAAACCAGCAAGGTGTGGCACAGCAGAATGTGTCATTGACTATGCATTGAATGTCACAGTTAGCATAATGCAAGTGAGGAATGAACACACTTGAACTACATCATACTCTGCATGGGTGACACCACAATGTACACACTCACTCACTCCAAACCACATTGCATGTCTGTCCCACCAATACACAATGCCTGTTGTGACACTCACACAACAGGTGCACAGTCAAAGCTAGTGCTGTCATCACTAACCTGCTCCCCTGGTCTCCCATACAGCTTGATGTACTGTGGTAGGAGGGCATCCAGCTGGGCCTTGTTTTCCTCCTCAGTGAATGCTGGTGCCCTCTCCATAGTACGTGACATAAAGGTCCAGGGAATGCAGAGACAACAGCAGTGTGGTCCACTCCAATGTTGTGCAGGCAAGTGCTCTCTCACCACCACATGCAGACTTAAATCAGTGCTGGTGAGGGGCTTTCAGTTTCAGGAGTACAATGTGATAGGCCACATTATTTTGCATCCTATGTTTCATCCAATCCATTTAAACATAAGACCCTGACACACATTTACATTGTTTAAAATGTGAGCTTCACCTCCAAATACATATTGCAACATTGTATATTTTTGCCCAACTGACTTTTGCAGGCCACCTGTAGCACACACTCAAAACACAGTATCCCTGACAACCAGGCTGCATTCAGGGCCTACTACTCGTCCCCTATGTGTCCCCTAAGTATTTTTTTAGATCAACACACATCTATGGTGCGTTCAAGCTCGCGTATGGCACCATTACAATTGTGAAACGAAGCGCACACATGCACGTAATGTCGGGGTACGGTTCGCTCGCGTATGGCACAATGACAAATGTGAAACGAGGCGCACACACGCAGGTAAAGTCGGGGTACGATTCGCTCACATATGGCACCATTTCAATTGTGAAACGAGGTGCACACACACACGTAATGTCGGGGTATGGTTTGCTCGCGTATAGTACCATTTCAATTGTGAAACGAGGCGCACACACGCACGTAATGTCGGGGTATGGTTCGCTCGCGTATGGCACGATGACAATTGTGAAACGAGGCGCACACATGCGCGTAATGTCGGGGTACGGTGCGTCTCACACGCTGTAGTGTATGCAGGGGTACGGTGCGTTTTACACGGTGCATCGCACACCCTGAAGTGAATGCAGGGTTACGGTGCGTTTTACACAGTGCGTCTCACACGCTGTAGTGAATGCAGGGGTACGGTGCATTTTACACAGTGCGTCTCACACGCTGTAGTGAATGCAGGGTTAAGGTTCGTCTCACACGCTGTAGTGAGTGCAGGGGTATGGTGTGTTTTAGATGGTGCCTCTCACACGCTGTAGTAAGCGCAGGGGTACGGTGCATTTTACATGGTATGTCTCACACGCTGTAGTGAATGCAGGGGTATGGTACGTTTTACACAGTGCGTTTCACACGCTGTAGTGAATGCAGGGGTACGGTGCGTTTTACACGGTGCGTCTCACAGGCTGTAGTGAGTGCAGGGGTACGGTGCGTTTTAGATGGTGCATCTCACACGCTGTAGTGAGTGCAGGGTTACAGTGCGTTTTACACAGTGCATCTCACACGCTGTATTGAATGCAGGGGTACAGTGCATTTTACACGGTGTGTCTCATACGCTGTAGTGAATGCAGGTGTACGGTGCGTTTTACACAGTGCATTTCACATGCTGATGTCAAAGCAGGAGGACGGAACGTTGCACACAGTCACGTATTGCACCATTACAATAGTGAAACGAGGCGCACACATGGCAGAGATGTAGGGGTACGGTTAAAACAAGGAGGTCTATCAAGTTCTTGTCATTGCATACTTGAGCAGGCCCTAGGTATAGCAGGCAGTGATATAGCACAGGGCATATGATCTTGTTGCACAATCGATGTGTGATGACCTGTTGACACATGTCATGTGTGATGGGGCACTATGTGGTACACATCACCTTTACACTTGTCCCATATGTATTGTTATGCAGATGTTGTCATGCACAGCAACACTGGGATGGCACAGTCATCATTACAGGCACCTGTCTCATGATGCCAGGGACCAGGGCACTTTTCTCAATTGACAATTTGACGCTCAGCATGACCCTATGTGACAATGTCATGTGTGTGTCACGTTAAAGATTGAGCTTGCTATTTGTGTCCCGTAAACTGCATCTGCTGTTGGTGCATCTATAATGGGTCTGTGTTGTGATTGAAATGGTTTAACATGTACGCACATCATGCCACATGTGCATTTCCATGGCTTTTGGGTCTCATGGCATCATACATCATTTATCCCCAGGCATATATGTATGCATCGTGAAATTGGCTGTGGTGTTGCGTTGTCACATGCACACCTTATTAACAATTTTACTGATATGTACAATAGATATACCATGTGACCTGGGTGTGTGCCTAGCAGTCAGCTGCCTGGATGGTCTGACAACCTTCTAATGCAGGTCTGGTGACGTGTGTCACTCCAGTGATATCTTGGTCTGCTCACTCAGACCAGCCCAGCAGCTTTTTTGTGTGCATGTAATGTTCAGTTCACAAACTACAGCTGTATCTGGGTTTTTGTTGGAGTGCCAGCAAGCTGGCATATGTGTCCTGGATGTATTGCACACGCCAGACCCCATAGTGACTTGATGTGTAGTAGCAGTGTTGCATGTGCTATGTACATTGGTAGCGTTGTTGGCTGACAGTTGTTTTCCATTCTTCCCAAATATGTCCTGCAGGGCATCGAATCTACCAAGGCCTTTTCCAGACTTGGAGACCATGAGTGAACGTGATTGCATCCGATGTTACAGATTCACTCGAGAGTTGATTCAGGACTTGACGGACAGGCTGGGACCACATCTCCAACCACGACACAGGTATCCGACTGCGCTGACACCAAAGCTAAAGGTGATGGCAGCCCTACATTTTTTTGCTACAGGTACGTTTTAATTTACCATAGCTGATGTGGGGGGGTATGTCACAAACCATGGTCTGCCGTGTCCTACGTGATGTTTTAGCTGCAATGTTGGAGCATATTGATGAATTCATCAAATGTCCAACTCCTGAAGAGTTGACAGATGTAAAGGGTGAATTCTATGCCCTGGGAGGGATGCCACATGTCATTGGGTCCATTGATGGAACGCATGTGGCTTTGGGGCCACCACAGGCTCGGGAGCAGGCCTACCGCAACAGGAAACATTACCACTCAATGAATGCCCTGGTGGTGTGTCTTGCTAACATGCTGATTTCCCATGTTTGTGCACGTTTTCCAGGATCGTGCCATGATACATTCATCATGAGGCGTAGTAGGGTACCAGAGATGATGCTGCAGCTGCGCAACGATCGGGCATGTCTTGTTGGTGGGTAAACGCTGTTTGTCCTGTATGTCTCATTTGTTTTTTTGCTATGACGGTATCTCATTACACAATTATTTACATGATGTATAATTGTAGGAGACGCGGGATATCCCAACATGCCGTGGCTCATGACACCACTCCACAACCTAAGAAGAGCTGCAGACCAGCGGTACAATGATGCACACACGCAGACCAGGTGAGTTGTTGTGTAGACGTTTTGACTTCTGAAGATCAGATTCCGGTTCCTCGATAAGACCGGCGGATCCCTCCCATACACCCCGGTCAAGGTGTGTAACATCTTCATCGTGTGCTACATGCTGCATAACATGGCAGTTGAGAAGGCTGTGCCACTCATCCTGTATCCTGAGGAGCTGGAACATTCACCCATTGAGGAAGCAGGGCTTGGCCACGATGAAAGTGATGAGGAGGAGGAGGATGATATCCGGAGTCAGCTCATACGCAACTTCTTCTCTTAATGGTGAGTCACTGGGAATTAGTGTGCAAGCTTGTGGCATAGAATGGCATGTGTGGCATACTGTGTGTCCAGCTGACTGTATGCGAAGTCACTTTGATGTTTGTTGTGATGTGTCACACAAGTGATGATGTCATGCCACACACATATACGCAATGAGGGATCTTGGAATGTACATGTGTACTACATTTTGATTTTTCTTTTACATGACAATGTCTGTAGAAAAATGTTTTGAACATAACCCCTTATATGCCTGTCATTCCCAGGTTACTGTTGTCTGTTCGTGTCATCTTAGTCCTCCTGCTATTACTCATGATGATTGCAACGTGTGCCGAATCAGCGTTCCATGCACGGACATGTGAAAATGTCAGTTCGGGTAAGAAATCCAAACAGGCTGTTTTGTGTTGGTATGGTTTGGGAATGTGTGGGAACTGTATCTGTGCATGTTGTAGAACCATACATACATGTCTCATTACCATGGATGTAATTGCATGTTGCACCACTTTCATGACAGGACAGTCACCCTTCTTCACAGTCATCTGTTGTGGAGTTTTGACTCTGGTGAATGCATCAATGTGTGTAAACCTTGACCCCGACACATTGCGGATAACACCGGTTGACATTGTGTGGGACATCGCAACCACAGGCTCTGTGTGGAATTGCAGCCTCACTGTATGTCTGGCTCATCCCCTTAATCTTGTGGGCCAGCACAGTTTGATTTTCAAAAAAACATGTTGAGAAGGTTTGGACCAGTGTATTCCACATGTTCTGACCACTGCCCTGTGAGTCTGTTCGTATGGAT